>NC_072380.2:156400000-157600000 GCF_028885625.2 Pongo pygmaeus
TCCCCATTGCCTGGTCCTCCACAGAAAGGCCCATCTGCCGACAAGACCACTGCTACCCTCCACCACCCTCCCTCCGCCACCCTCCACCACCCTCCCTCCGCCACCCTCCACCACCCTCCCTCCACCACCCTCCGCCAGGGCACCAGAATGCCAGGCCTCACTCATGATCAGCTGAGCACCAGCAGGCAGGTGAGAAGAGCCTTGAGTGTGGAGCAGGTCAACCAGCAACAGAGCCAGGGAGACCCACGGAGTCCACAGAGAATGGTAACAACGGCAGCAGCACCCAGAGACTGGCTCCCAGTGAGCTAAGCCCAGCCGCGACCCTTGGATGTGCCAGCTGATTTAATACTCATGATAAACCCAGTAGGTCAGTGCCACTATTATGAGAGAACTGAGGCACAGAAGGTCACATCCACCTCCCCAAAGTCAATGGCTAGGAGTAACGGAGCCAGGATTCTGCCAGGCAGGTTGGCCTCAGAGGCCACACTTCTTATCCCAATAATAAAAGTGAACAAGAACAGGATGAAGTTAGAGTGAGAGAGTGAGAGTGGTAACACTCATGCCATCAGAGAACAAGAGAAAGCTCAATGGAAACAGGTATTCACTGACAGGATTAAAACACAAAACAACAAATACAGAGAGACGGCCGGGCATGGTGGCTCACGCTTGTAATCCCAGCACTTTGGGAGGCCAAGGCAGGCAGATCCCCTGAGCTCAGGAGTTCGAGACTAGCCTGGGCAACATAGTGAAACCCTGACTCTACTAAAAATACAAAAATTAGCTGGGCATGTTGGGGCATGCTTGTACTCGGGAGGCTGAGGTGGGAGGATCACTTGAACCCGGGAGGCAGAGGTTGCAGTGAGTCCAGATTGTGCCACTGCTCTCTAGCCTAAGTGATAGAGTGAGATCCTATCTAAAAAAAAAAAAAAAAAAAAATAGAAGGCAGGAAGGAAATATTAGAAAAATGCAGAATTGATCCAGGAGGTCCAACTTCCAAAAGGAGTCAGAAAGAGAAAGCAGAGAAAAAGGTGGGGGATCAATGATCAAAGAACTAAACTGAGACCAGCGCCCAGAATGACAAGGCATAGGCCAGAAAGCAAGGCTCACCGAAGTCCAGCACAATGCAAGTGACACTTGTGCATCACTGTGGAATTGTAGGCCACTGGTGCCAAGGAACGCCCCAAAAAACTTCCAGAGGGGGGAGAAAACAGTCACATATGTCTCTCTCTCTCTCTCTCTCTCTTTTTTTAAGGATACAGGGAATTTTTTTTTTTTTTGAGTCAGAGTCTTGCTGTGTTGCCCAGGCTGCAGTGCCGTGGTGTCATCATAGCTCACTAAAACCTCTAACTCCTGGGCTCAAGCGATACTCCCACCTCAGCCTCCTGAGTAGCTGGGACTACAAGCAAGCACCACCATGCCCAGCTAATTTTTTAATTTTTTTGTATGGATGGAGGTCTCACTATGTTGCCCAGGCTGCAGCCAGGTTGGTCTCAAACTCCTGGACTCAAGTGATACGCCCACCTGGGGCTCCAAAACAGCTGGGAATACAGGCATGAGCCACCACGCCCAGCCACATACTGTCTCATAAAAAGGCAAAGCAACCCCCAAATGCAGAAGGAGCTGAGAAACCAAAGGAGTAGGCAGACAAGTTCAGCTTGTTGTTAGTGTGTTTTATGGGGGATCTTATGAACAGAAGAGTGGTCTTGGACAGCCACAAGACATGTAGATCTCCACACCATAATTCCCCAGACCCAGGGGTTATATACCATAGGGAAAGGGTACATGTGCTTCGGAGGGAATGGGGAGGAATTTGATCTAAAGGCAGGACTTACAGTATATGCTTTTATGCAAGAAACAACAGATAAACTGAAAATCTCAGAGGCATTCCTGGAACCAGTGTTAGTCAGAAGTCAGCACGGTGGATTAGCTTTCATGATATGTTACTTTAGCCTCCACACATACCAAGGATTAGTAGTAAAGATGGAACTGGACTTCCAGTAACTACACAGAAGCTCAAAGACAGAGTACCTTACAGATGCTGAGGAAAAGAGACTCCCAACAGCAAATTCTATACCCATCCAAACTATCTGTCTAGTGTGAGGAAATACTAATGACACTGTCAGATTTCTTAAATCTCAAAACACTTATCTCCCATGCATCTCTTCTGAAGAAGTATCTGAAGGATGCTCCCCTACAAGGAGAAGTCAACCAAGAAAGAGAAGGGGGTGCCAACACAGGTGAGGCAGGAGGGGCCAGCAGGCCTGGAGAGCAGCCAGTCCAGCTGTGGCAGGAAACTGGATGGCTCCTGCTGAAAGCTATCCAGGGAAAATAGCCTTCCTAGATTACACAATGCAAGTTTCTGTGTGGAAGCCATGTCACGAGAGATTTCTAAAATGATTAGAGCATTTAGGAAGAATTTGTTATTGACACATAGAAAACCAAACAAAGGAAAACCAGGAGGCAATTTTTAACTCCAGGAAAAACAAAGAAGTTGCTCAGGAAAGAGCATTTGATTACAATATATAACTTTGTTCAGGCAAGAACAATCCTTATGTAGTCGTGATAATGTAAATACGGAATATTTTTAAGCTAAAAGTATTGTGGGTTCTTTGTTTTTGTTTTTGTTGTTGTTGTTTTTTTTTGAGACGGAGTCTCGCTCTGTCACCCACGCTGGAGTGATGTAGTGGCGTGATCTCAGTTCACTGCAAGCTCCGCCTGCCGGGTTCACACCATTCTCCTGCCTCAGCCTCCCGAGTAGCTGGGACTACAGGCGCCCGCCGCCACGCCCAACTAATTTTTTGTATTTTTAGTAGAGACGGGGTTTCACTGTTTTAGCCAGGATGGTCTCGATCTCCTGACCTCGTGATCTGCCCACCTCGGCCTTTTTATGTTGTTGTTGTTGTTGTTGTTTTGGAGACAAGGTCTCACTCTGTCACCCAGGCTGGAGTGCAGTGGTGTGATCACAGCTCACTGCATCCTAGACCTCCCAGGCTCAGGCAATCCTCCCACCTCAGCCTCATGTGTAGCTGGGACTACAGGTGCATGCCACCATGCCCAGCTAATTTTTTGTATTTTTGGTAGAGATGGGATTTCATCACATTGCCCAGGCTAGTCTTAAACTCCCGGGCTCCAGCAATCTGCTTGCCTTGGCCTCCCAAAGTGCTGGGATTACAGGCATGAGCTGCTGCACCCAGCCTAAACTAAAAATGTTCACATAGTATATAGGGAGGGTGTGAGGCGGGGAAGAGCAAATGTGTAATGGAGTGAAATCCTAAACAATGCCTAAAATTAATAAATCAAGAAATAGTAACATAAACATTTTATTTAGAGATTTGGAGGTGTACTAGTCTGTTCTCGCACTTCTAATAAAGACGTACCCAAGACTGGGTAATTTGTAAAGAAAAAGAGGTTTAATGGACTTACAGTTCCACATGGCCAGGGAGGCCTCATAATCATGGCAGAAAGTGAAGGAAGAGCAAAGGCACGTCTTACATGGCGGCAGGCAAGAGAGCGTGTGCAGGAGAACCGCCTTTTATAAAACCATCAGATCTTGAAAGACTTATTCACTATCACGAGAACAGCACAGGAAAATCTCACCCCCATGATTCAATTACCTCCCACTGGGTCCCTCCCATGACACATGGGGATTACAGGAGCTGCAATTCAAGATGAATTAGGGTGGGGACACAGCCAAAACATATCAGGAGGTTCCTGGAAGAAACAGAGTTGAAAGCAGTTATCTTGCTGAGTTGGGGACTCAGGGCATAGGCAGGAGACTGCTGAGTTTTGTTTTACGTCTTACTACATTTGATTTATAAAAAACAGATGTGCATATGTCACTTTGAAAAAGCAAAACTGGATGTGGCTGATGCCAAAGTGACCTGCTCCAGAAGAGCTGCTAACAGAACAGCATCCCAGAAGGCCACAGAAGGGCTGAAGAGCAGAGCCCACACCTGCTATGGGTCACAAGAGGCCCTGGAGGCCATGGAGGCTACAGGGGCCCAGGTGGGACTTGCAGAATGAGAGTCCCAAGTATAGAATCCCTGGTGGGCACGGAGCAGAGACCAGGTCAGTGGGAGGGGTTGTCAGACCCTGTGGAGTGCCCCACCTGTGTGCCAGGCCCAGAACTGGGCTCAACTCTGATGGTAGCAGGTGGAAAGTAGACTGCACTACTGTGGGGGTGGGGGCATTCCTGGACACAGGGGGAAACCAGCTCACAGAACAGCCTGGGGTCTTCTTGCAGGAGGCCGTTTTGGCCCAGATCCCAAAGGAAGAGTAGAAGCCTCAGGGGGCAGGTGAGAACAGGGACAAGAGAGGGCAGGTCTCAGGACTGACTGAGCAACCCAGACTGACCTGGAGCAAACTGTGGAGCCACAGAAGGGTTTAGAGTGTTGCTGCAGGACAGTGGGGTCTGCAAAGATGCCTCTGGCTGCTATCTGGAAAATGGACAGGGGTGCTGGGCAGGGACTGGGCAGGGGTCTGGGCAGGGGCTGGACAGGGGTGCTGGGCAGGGTCAGTCCATCTCCATCCTGCTTTCCTTTTCTTTCTTTTCAACAAATATTGATGGAGCACCTCCTCGGTGCCAGGCGCTGCTGCAGCCTCTAGGAAATCAACCGTGGAAACACATGGACCCTGCCCTCCCGGCGCCAATGTCCTGGTGGTCAGGAGAGGTGAAGAAAACCAGCAAGAACCGGCACAGGAATCCGATGGCGGCAGCGCTGAGAGAAACAAGCTTGGAGGGGAAGGAGAGCTAGAGAGGCTGCATGGGTGAGGCCAGCTTCTTGAAAATCGAGGTGTGAGATTTGAGGAGGGCTCCGGAGAGAAGAGGGAAGAGGGCCCAGGGGAGAGATGAGCAAAGCTTCTGGGGTACAAACTGGGCTCCCTCACTCCACGTTTGGTCATTCCACAGCTTCCTAAACCACCCACCCAGGCAACCCCAACCCCCTACCCACCCACCCACCCACTCATCTACTCACCCCCAACCCACCACCCACCCACCCACTCATCCTCCCACTCACCCCCATATCCCCACCCACCCACCCACTCATCAACCTACCCACCCATCCATTCATTCACCCTCCTCCCACTCACCCACTCCCACCCATCCCCCATTCCCCCATGCCTCATTCTCCCATCCATCCATCTACCCACTCACCCACCCACCCTTCCATCCACCCACCCACCCATCACCCACCCACCCTTCCATCCACCCACCCACCCTTCCATCCACCCACCCACCCATCACCCACCCACCCTTCCATCCACCCACACACCCATCACCCACCCACCCTTCCATCCACCCACCCACCCATCACCCACCCACCCTTCCATCCACCCACCCACCCATCACCCACCCACCCTTCCATCCACCCACCCATCCATCACCCACCCACCCTTCCATCCACCCACCCACCCATCACCCACCCACCCTTCCATCCACCCACACACCCATCACCCACCCACCCTTCCATCCACTCACCCACCATCACCCACCCACCCTTCCATCCATCCACCCATCACCCATCCACCCTTCCATCCACCCACCCACCCATCACCCACCCACCCTTCCATCCACCCACCCATCCATCACCCACCCACCCTTCCATCCATCCACTCACCCATCACCCACCCACCCTTCCATCCACCCACACACCCATCACCCACCCACCCTTCCATCCACCCACTCACCCATCACCCACCCACCCTTCCATCCACCCACACACCCATCACCCACCCACCCACCCATCACCCACCCACCCTTCCATCCACCCACCCATCCATCATCCACCCACCCTTCCATCCACCCACACACCCATCACCCACCCACCCTTCCATCCACCCACCCACCCATCACCCACCCACCCTTCCATCCACCCACCCACCCATCACCCACCCACCCTTCCATCCACCCACCCACCCATCACCCACCCACCCTTCCATCCACCCACCCACCCATCACCCACCCACCCTTCCATCCACCCACACACCCATCACCCACCCACCCTTCCATCCACCCACCCACCATCACCCACCCACCCTTCCATCCATCCACCCATCACCCATCCACCCTTCCATCCACCCACCCACCCATCACCCACCCACCCTTCCATCCACCCACCCATCTATCACCCACCCACCCTTCCATCCATCCACTCACCCATCACCCACCCACCCTTCCATCCACCCACACACCCATCACCCACCCACCCTTCCATCCACCCACTCACCCATCACCCACCCACCCTTCCATCCACCCACACACCCATCACCCACCCACCCACCCACCCATCACCCACCCACCCTTCCATCCACCCACCCATCCATCATCCACCCACCCTTCCATCCATCCACTCACCCATCACCCACCCACCCTTCCATCCACCCACACACCCATCACCCACCCATCACCCACCCACCCTTCCATCCACCCACACACCCATCACCCACCCACCCTTCCATCCACCCACCCACCATCACCCACCCACCCTTCCATCCATCCACCCATCACCCATCCACCCTTCCATCCACCCACCCACCCATCACCCACCCACCCTTCCATCCACCCACCCATCCATCACCCACCCACCCTTCCATCCATCCACTCACCCATCACCCACCCACCCTTCCATCCACCCACACACCCATCACCCACCCACCCTTCCATCCACCCACTCACCCATCACCCACCCACCCTTCCATCCACCCACACACCCATCACCCACCCACCCACCCATCACCCACCCACCCTTCCATCCACCCACCCATCCATCACCCACCCACCCTTCCATCCATCCACTCACCCATCACCCACCCACCCTTCCATCCACCCACACACCCATCACCCACCCATCACCCACCCACCCTTCCATCCACCCACACACCCATCACCCACCCACCCTTCCATCCACCCACCCACACACCCATCACCCACCCTTCCATCCATCCACTCACCCATCACCCACCCACCCTTCCATCCACCCACACACCCATCACCCACCCACCCTTCCATCCACCCACCCACCCATCACCCACCCACCCACCCTTCCATCCACCCACCCATCACCCACCCACCCTTCCATCCACCCACCCACCCATCACCCACCCACCCTTCCATCCATCCACCCACCCATCATCCACCCACTCATTTGCCCATCCCCCCATTCCCCCACCATCCCATCCATCCACCCACCCATCCATCCACCCAACTGACCATCCACCTATCCACTCACCCACCTGTTCACCCATCTACACACCATTTATTCACCCACCATCAACCATCCATATATCCTTCCATCCAGCCACCATTCGCCCCTGTTGCTACCCATCCAGCTGTCTTCCTCATCTTTCTTGTCACACATCCAGCTGCCTGTCCGTTCATCCACCCATCACCTCATATGCTCCTTTTGTTTTTACCTCTTTCACCTTTCTCCATCTTCAAATGCAGATGTGATGGCTGGAGTGGAAGCTGACATTTTGGGCCAGGAGACCCTGGGAGTACAGGCCAAGATGAAAAGAGCCTCAATCCAGAGCGTTTTGTGAAGCAGTCACCACAGCCACCCTGGGCCATCAGCTTCTGGACTTTTACAACACAGAAATTAAATTTCCATTGAATTTGTTGGAGTCATTGTTCCTTTAGCTCTCTGTTACCTGTACTTACATCTCTCTGTGAGTCGCAGAGTTTTGCAGTTAAGGTATTAATATTATTGCGTCTCAAGGTGCCTCAGGTCAGAGGTTCCAAAGGTGAATGAGGGCACAGCTCTCTGTCTGAGACTCACAGTGGAGAAGCCTCCTCACCTTGCTCCTTCTCCCTGTCACCAAGAAAGGAGGTCCGGGGGAAGGAAGGGGTCTGTGTGGCCCTCCCGCCCCCACACTGTCCGTCTTGGATTCTGCCAGCCTGTGGGTGTGGGCAGCAGCTCAGCTTGGCCCTGGAATTTTCCATAAAGGTCTTTCCAGGTAAGAATGATTAGACAACATATTTTGTATTCATTATTATATAGCGTGTTTTAAATGTTATTTACGTGTATGTGGGTGGGTAAGATTTAATGGCTAAAGAGTGCTAGACAGCGGGAGCCAGGAGTGTGTCTGGGCTTGTCACATGAATTCCTGCAGAAATAATTCTCTTTTGGAGAATGCTGAACGTCATACCTTCCTGATCGTAACCTCAGCGTGGCCCTGAGCGCCCTGTCCAGGGCCCCAGAGTTTCTGAACTCAGCTTAAGTCAGCTCCCCAAACTCAGCAGAAAGTGGGAGGAGTTGGGGCTGTTCTGTCCCTAGTGCACAGGTCTGGGCAGGGCTAGGTTTTACCTTCTGGGAAGGGCTGTGGAAGGGAGGGTGAGGGGACAGACCCAGCAGATGAGAGGTTTGAAGAGGAGTGGGGACTGCAGTGATGGGCAGCGCACTCCGGCTGAGTAGAGAGAGGAAAGGCTTCTGGGAGCTGAGCTAGGCTGAGCTGGAGACCCCCCATGAACGGCAGCTCTGGGTGCCCCTCCCATGCCTGCCCCTTCCCTGCTCCCCTCCTGCCAGGAGCCAAGCTCTGTTCCCCCCGGCCCCTCTTCAAGCCCCACAGATGTGGCCAAGACATCTCCGGTCTTGGATTGGGGGCACCCCTGTAAATCCCGCCCCGGTGCACCTGGAGAGGCACATCCCACTCCACACCCTCCCCTCAGAACAGAGCCCCTTCTTCCAAGAAGCCTTCTCAGATTGGCGAAGGGCTTGCTGAATGGGCCCCTCTCTTTACTGCTCATGAGGACCCTGTGTGGATGTTGGATGGGAGGAGGTGGGGAGAACTCAGAGTCTTTTTACAGATGAGGTGATTGAGCCCAGAGAGACTGCCCCCGCTCTACCTCCAGCTGGGGAGGGGCAGAGGTCGGGCGACTCCAGTCCAGCCCCTCTGCCACCATGGCGTGAGTGGCCTGGTGACTGGGCCGGGGGGCTGGGGAGGTGCCCACCTGACCTAACCAAGGCCAGTGACGAGGTCCAAGGCCAGTGGAGGTCCCGTCTCCACCCACGCCCCACCGCCTGACCCGCCTCCAAGGCGATGGCAGCCCCCACCCTGCTCCAGAGAAGAGGCCTGGACAAGGTGGGAAGGGGACCAGAGCCTTTCCAGACTCGCCACCCCCGCGCGAGCCCTCCGCACCACCCGCACCTCTTGAGCTCTCACGTATGGTGGTGCCAGGGCGGTGCACCAAGCACCCTCAGATGTGCTGCGGGGCTGCCCTTCGGAGGCACCCGTGCTGGCCTCCTGCTCTTCCGTAAGGGCAGCGGTCCCAGGCAGGGCACGAGGCTGACAGAGTGTCCCGTCCCCCATGCAATACGCCCAGGACCCAGAGGGCAGAGACGGTGGGTGAGGAACCCTCTCTGCAGGGAACCGCCAGCAGGAACAGAAGTGTGAGGGGCAGGACCAGCTACCTCCCTGGACTTTGGCACCTCCCGCCTGTGTCCCCCACGATCCTCTACACAGAAGCAGGGGCCCCTGCTGCCCCCACAGTGGCCCCAGGATCTGTCCCCAGTTCCTCGCCGCCCTCCCTGCCCCCATCTCACGGCTGCTCCCCTGCAGCCGCTCCAGCCCCCGCTTTCTACACACAGGACCAGCCACCTAGCTGCTGGCGGCTGGCCAGGCCTCCTGGAGGCCCGGCGGGCTCTTCCCCCTCCCTCCCCGCCCTTTACCTCTCCCGATTTCCAGGCCACCCCCTGGCTTACTCTGCAATTCATCTTCCCGTCTCTCTTCCCATACCTGAGCCTCGTGCCGCCCGGGATTGCGGCGCCCGCGCCACCACGCTGGGGTGATGGTCCCAGCACTGCTGCTCTGGGTCCTGCCGCGCCCCAGCCCGAGCGTCTCACACACCGCGACTGCGTGTCTGGAAGTGCCGCCTCTTGACACCTCTGCTGCACCGTCAGTGCCCCACCCGGCAAAGCACAGCCCCTCCCCAGCACTGCAGCAAATGGGCAGGAGACCCCCGGGGAGCAGGGGCAACGGCAGGGCCCCAGTAGAGAGTGTGGAGCTGGAGCCGAGGCCGGGCCAGGCGCCTGCGCTGCCTAACGCTTCTAGGACAGACAAGCCGTGCTCCGTGCTCCGTGCTCCGGGACGAAGGGGGCTGTGGGGTCGGCAGAGGGCTTCCCGTGAGGAGGAGCACACCAGGAGTGCTGAGGCCGGGGGTGGGAGGCGGGCAGATCCCTCAGGAGCGTGGGCTGGAGGGCCGGGACAGCCATGGGCGGCTTCTGTGTGGAGGTGCAGCCTTGGGGTTGAAGAGAGGAGACCAGAGGCTGCAGGGAGAAGCTGGGGCTTGGTGGGGTGGCCCCAGCCAAGGCCCCTGTGTTTGAAACTCCCTTGTCGCAGAGGAGCCGTGGGCCACGCCCCTCCCCCAGGGCATCAGCTCCCCTGGGGCATCTGTACCAAGAGCTGGGCAGAGGCGGCGGCTGGAGAGGGGCCATCCAGGGCCTGTGGCTTCCTGGAGGACACGGCTTGTCCCTGAGACCCACCCCTCTGGGGGAGGTGACCAGACACCTGGGTCCCGGCCAGGAGACGGGGCAAGGGTGCTGCAGGAGAAGGGACTCCGGGACCCTCCTTCATAGAGGAGCCAGAGTCCCCTAGAGTCCCGCAGGGCCCCACTAGCAGCCTGGGGCTCTTCTGTGCCCAGCACCCAGCCTGCACCCTCACTGCTGCTCCCAGGCTGCTCCCGGGAGGCGATCAGGGCCCACGGGGCTGGCGCCTGACATGTTCCAGATACCTCCCTGTGTCAGCCTCTGAGAACTGGGAGAGAGGGAGGCAAAGGGGCCGTCCCCTGCGAGCTAGACCACGCTGAGCGGGAGGTGCAGTGGAGTCGGGGAGGCCCCACCACGCTGAGCGGGTGCCAGGAAGTGCAGTGGAGTTGGGGAGGCCCCAGGGCGGAGCCCGCCACATGGGAGGGAGGGGCTGGGCCACAGACGCAAGTCAGGGGCCGAGGTGGCTCTGTCTGGGAAGGCGGTGGCCTGAATGTGGAGAGGAATTATCCTCCAGGCTGGAACTGATCCCAGCTGCCCTCAGGACACCTAACTTGAGTGCCAAGGGTCAAGGGCACTGGAGTCCCAGAGGCCGGCATGGAGGAGGTGGCAAGGCTCAAGGGAACGCCAGGGTTGAAAGGGGCAGCAAGGGCTGCGGCTGAGGGGCTTCAGGCCTGGTGGGCTGCTGTTGGGGGGCGCCCCACCTTACTGCTCTCCACAGCCAGGTTGGGGTGCCTGGGGCGGTGGGCTGGGCCTGAAAGCCACAGGCCTCCTGCGCCCGCCCCTCCTGCGACCCCCACAGCCTCCCCCCCAAACCCCTGCATGCCCCCCCGCCCCTGCCCGGCGCTCCTCCCCGGCCGCGGGCTAATGGCTGTGACAGCTGGAGCCCTGGGCAGCTGAGCGGTGTCACTGCAAATTAGGCAGGCGCTGAGCCCGCCAGCCGCAAATTACTCTGTCACTGCTCCCCGTGCGGGCTGCCCACTGTGTGTGGGGGTCGAGGGTGTGGGGTCCAAGCCACTCCCACCTTCCTGCCACCTCCTGATTCGGGGTACACTCCCTTCCCCCATCCCCCACTTCCTCCACCTCCCAGGTGAGGAAGCGGTTTCTCCTCCTCCTGGGCCAGCCTCCTGCCTCGGACCCTCTCCCAGGCCCCGCCTCCTCCCCCACAACTTCCGAGTCCTCCGAGCGCTGGTCCCACTTCCCGGGCCCTGGCTGCCCCTGCCCCGCCAGCCTCCCCTGCCGCCCCAGACTCCCTAATTCAGGGTCCCCCGGCCGCCACCCTCTCCCAGGGAGCCCAGGGATTCAAATGCCTCCTCTCAGGGACCCTGCAGGGTACTCCTGTCGGAGCTGCCTGCCCCCACCTCGAGACCCCCTAGGAGCTAGGCTCAGCCAAGACCCCGCAGGCCTCCACCCTCCCCGGCTCAGCCCACAGCCTCGGGCTCTCCCTGCTGACCCACATGCTGCACCCCCAAAGTCCACCCTGTGCTGCCCCTCCCCGTGCACCCTCAGGGATTACACCATCAAGGTCGAACACAGAACCTGCATCCACCTCACGCCCCGACTTTCCACGCCCCTCCCAGCTCCTGTCAGGAAAGGTCTCCCCCAGGTCCGTCCCATCCACGCTCTCCGGGACCACCTGGGCCCTTGCCCTCGTCTCAGCCTTTGCTGCCCCCAACAACCTGCCAGGACCCTCAGCCTTAGGGAGGTGGGCCCCTGTGAGGGTGGGGCCAGGCTGGGCTTGAATCTGGGACAGTGGGGGCACTCAGGCCCTGCCCCGCACCCTTGCTGGGCCTCCCCAGCCCTCGGCTGGACTCCGTGGCCAGGAACTGCTGACCAGGCACCCAGGCCCAGGGACGGCAGAGGCAGGGCTGCTTCAGCCCTGAGGGCAGTGGAAAGGAGTGGGGGCTAGGCAAGGGAAAGCATGGACCCCACAGGGCTGGTGGCCCTTTCCTGTCGTCCAAATGTCAGCCCATCACCTCTGTGTCTGACTCAGAAACCCCGAGTATCTGCTTCCCCGAGTGGCCGGCAGGTGGGGAGACCAAGGCCCCCTGGGGAGAAGGCCAGGTTCTTCCTGATACCCACCCTGTTCCATGTCCCCAGGCCCTGGGCCAGGGATGGCTTTGCCCTTCCTCCAGGCCCAGGGTGGGGGTGTTGGGTCCCCAGGCTCCCCACCATACTCAGTGGCAGGTCACAGCCCTGGCCCTGGGCCAGAACCCTTGGTGACACTATGACCTGCACAGGCCTGTCGGACAGGCCCCTTCAGGGCCCTCCAGGGCTGAGCCAAGTCCCTGCTGAGCAAATGGAGCCTTCAGCCCCCCACGATTGGCTGGGCTGGTTAGTGATGGTTCCAACCAGTGGCTTGCACCCCACATCCATCCCTGGAAGAGGGCGTGACCCTAGAGAGCCTTCAGCACCTGGCAGTGGAGGATAAGGCTTCCATCCTGGAAGGCATCTGGGCCCCTCACGGTGGCTCCAAGGACCAGGGCTGGGAGAGAGGTGGCAAGGAGAGGCCAAGGCAGCCAGGGCAGGGCAGGGCCAGGACACCTCCTCCCGGACAGGGTGGGCTGGGCTGAAGCGAGCAGACAGTGGCTGAGGACCGCATTTCACTGGAGAGACCTATGTCAGAGCCCACTGTGGCCAGCCCACTGGCCCCAGGCCCGGTGAGGAGGAGCTGAGGGATCTAATTCTGATTCCTTGCTGGCCACACAACCTCCCTCAGCCGGGAACCCCAGAGGACCGGCCCAGACAAAACCATGGGGTTGATTTGTGTGTGGGGCCAGTGGGTCCACATGCATGCGTCTGGGTGTAACTCCACCCTCATGTGTGCCAGCCAGGTGTATGCAGGGCCACAAGTGTGTCTGCTATTGTGTGTCCGGGTGGGTAGAGTCTGCTCCCACATTCTGGGCTGTCTGCATGCATGTGTGCCCATGTATGTGTGCACGTGCCACAGCGTACCCACCCTTGTGCTGAGGCTGGGGCAGAGAACACCTCCGCTTTGTCCTGGCCCTAATCTCAGAGCCGGCTCTATAGGAGGCTGGGGGGGGGCCCTGCCGACAGCCACCCACTGTGACGTGCTGGGGGGCAGTGGGGGGAGGAAACAGGGCCACACTTGGCCCAGCACCTGGGAATGGCAGGGGAAGGAGGGAAGACCCTGGCCTTCTCCTGTGAGCACCCCCAGCCCAAGCCCTGCGCGTGGCTGAGGGGGGCTTAAGGCAGGAGACCAATGACCATCCAGGTGGGCTGCAGGGCACAGGCGCGTGTGCGCGTGGGGGGTCCAGGTGGGCTGTCGGGCACAGGCGCGTGTGCGCGTGGGGGGTCCAGGTGGGCTGTCGGGCACAGGCGCGTGTGTGCGTGGGGGGGTTCAGGTGGGCTGTCGGGCACAGGTGTGTGTGTGGGGGGGGGGTCCAGGTAGGCTGTCGGGCACAGGTGTGTGTGTGTGGGGGTTCGGGTGGGCTGTCGGGCACAGGCGCGTGTGCGCGTGGGGGGTCCAGGTGGGCTGTCAGGCACAGGCGCATGTGTGCGTGGGGGGGGTTCAGGTGGGCTGTCGGGCACAGGTGTGTGTGTGTGGGGGTTCGGGTGGGCTGTCGGGCACAGGTGTGTGTGTGTGGGGGGGGGGTCCAGGTAGGCTGTCGGGCACAGGTGTGTGTGTGGGGGGGTTCGGGTGGGCTGTCGGGCACAGGTGTGTGTGTGTGTGGGGGGTCCAGGTAGGCTGTCGGGCACAGGTGTGTGGGGCGGGGGGGGTGGGTCCAGCTGGGCTGCTGGGCACAGGCGAATGGCGGGGGAGTGCGGCCAGTGCTCCTGGGCTCATGTGTCCAGTGTGTGCCATGGGTGTCCACCCAGGCCCAGGGCCTTAACCCCGGCCCCTTCAGCCTCTCCCTGCTGTCTGGGAAGAGACAGCTCCCATTGGTGGGAGGTGGGACACAACTCCTGGGGCCACATATCTGAGCTGCCCCAGGAACACTAGGTCCTCACGCTGCACCCTGTTCAAGGCAGCCTCAGGCTCCAGCGTCCTCTCCCAGGGCTCACACGGGGCCGAGTGTCATACGCAGGACACTCAAGTTGGTGTCTCCCTCAGGAGCTCCTGAGCCAGGGCTGTCACCTGGGTCCCTGCTGTGGGCCCCCAGTGGGCACGTGGGGTGGGTGGGGTGGTGGCCGGGGTGTGTGGGAGACAAGCCCTACCCTCTGGGCTCAGGCAGCCTCCTCCAAGAAGGCAGAGGATGGCACCTTCGAAGTGCCAGGAGTCCCTGCCTGCCTGCTATGGTTCTGGGTGACGGCGGCGGGGGCGGGGGGCACCCAGGCCAGGCACCATCACTGACCTCTGGGGACATCCGGGGGGGGAGGGGGTGAGGTCAGCTGCTCTTCCAGGATGGGTCAGGGGTTAGGGTCCCAGGAGCTGAGCAGAGGATGCTGTGATCGCCCCTTCCAGGGGCCCTCCAGCTCCCCTCAGCCCCACGAACCTTGGTGCTGCCTTGCACACAAGGGACACACATGCTCACGAGTGCGGTTGGCACTCCAGCTCTGCTGCCCTCCAGGGCCCTAGGCCCAGTGAGGAGGAGCTGAGGGATCTAGTTCTCTGATTCCTTGCTGGCCACACAACCTCCCTCAGCCGGGAACCCCAGAGCTGCCCACCCTTCCCCACTGCCAGCTCCAGCCAGGTCTGGCTGCAGCAGGCCCTCCTGAAGAGTCACACTGGTCCCAGGGACGCCCTCGGGGCAAACTGAGGCCTCTAGCCAGCCCTGCCAGCGGTACAGAGTCTGGGTCAGGTGTGTGCCACTGGTCCAGGCCTGTGCTGTGTGGGTGGGCACGGGTGCAACTGCAGCCAAAGGCGCTTTCCACACATGGCCATCTTCCCGAGGGGTTCACGGATCCCCCAGAATGGTTTTCAGAAAAGTTCTGTCTGGGAACGCAGGAATAAGAAGTCCCCTGCCCGCAGGGGTCCCCACGTCCCAGTGCTCACCTGCCTGCTCCACCTTGTGTGTGGTGGAGAGAGGGGAACAGACAAAAGAGAGAAAGAGAAAGGGGAGACAAAATAGAAAACAGGAAAGTGAACTGACTCCAGCAGCAGCACCTGCTAAGGCCCCACAGCTCGGGCCCGGCCATGCTGCAGAGGCGGCTAGATCCGGTGGCAGCCCGGGCACATGCCGCAGCGGGGTTCCTCTGAGTCCCAAACCCAGCAAGCCTCCAGCAGCACCCACAGGCCCCGTGCACCAGGAGGCCCAGTTCCAGCCCCTGAGTGCAGGGCTCCCAGACGCCTGGGGTGGGGGTAGGGGGCAGGGAGGGTGACACAGCTCCCACCCTAGAAAGGCCGCCTCTGTTACAGGCTGCCGGAAGCCGCTGGGTCCTGCACTTTCTTGGCCAGGAGAAGGGCTCTGTGCAAAGGGCTCCTGGGGGCGGCGATGGTGAAAACTAAGGTGTCCCATGTGCTCTGCTCTTTACAACTTCGGACTACGAAAAATGAGCCAGCAGATTCCCGTCCGAGAATGTGCCGAAGGCGCCCCGCCCCTCCGTGGGGAGAGATGGCGTCTGTGAGCGAAGGCCCGGGCCGGGCGGCTGAGCCACCCATGGCTGCCTGGAACCCGCCTGTCCCTGCCAGCATAGTCTCTTCAACTCCATCTTCCGCCCCACATTTCTGTAATTCCCACCAGCATTTTCCTCCACAGAGATGCCTTCACGGCCAGCTCCCCTGCTGGGATTCTGCTTGAACTCCCACGGAGACCCAAAAGCAAAGGGAGAGGTGGCAGGGACTGACAGAGGACTCACCTTCGTCTCTTCCTCCAGGTCTCTCCGCTTGAAATGATAAAACAAACTCAGGAGACTCACTCACAGAGAATTCCGTCCCGTCCCCAGAAAGAACTTCCACTTACCCCCAACGGAAAAGCAGCACAGCCCCCTCCCAAAAAAGGCAAGTTTGGGGAGCCCCTGCAGGCCAGAAGCCCCCTCTCCAAATTTGCAAACCACGGACCCTCACCTGCCTTTCTTCTGGCAGTGAAGGGAGGGAACCATCAACGACGAGTCCTGCAGCCGCCCTGGGCCCTGTGAACTGAGATTTCTGGAGTGCTGACTCCTCCCGGGTGCTCCCAGTCCATGCCCAGCCAAGCCGTTCAGAGGACCAAGGGCAGGCTGCGCCTTCAGGTGGGAGACGGGCAGACTCCAAGGGCTGAGGACAGTTCTGGCCACCAGGATGCAGCAATGTGTCCCACCAAGGACACCTCCTGCCCTGCACCCCCAGCCTGCCTCAGTGACTCTCCCCAAAAGCCCCTCTGCCTTCTTCGCCGAGGGCAGAGGCAGAGGGCACAGGTCTGCGGAGTGCAGGCCGGCTGACGGTGCCTGGCTGCTCAGTTTCTCCCTGGTCCTGCCGTCACCCAGGGCCCGTCCGTCACCCAGGGCCAGCACAAAGCCCAATGCAGGGCCTTCTTCTTCCTTCAATTCAGGGAGAAACACGGCAAAACTGAAAGCCACCGACCAACCAGCCAGGCTGCAGTGACTTGGATCTAAACGGATTTATTTTGTGTATTTTTTCTTTTTCTCAGTTTCGTAGCAAATGAAAAAAGAACTCAACGAAAACCAACTACACAACAAAACTTTCAACGAGTCGGCGCGCCTTCCACTCCGAGTACTCAGGGGAGGGGTGCGGACCGGCTGGAATCCCAGTGATGGCCCCTGAGGGCCTCGGAAAACAGGCAGATCCTCCAGGCGCCTGGCCCAGCCTACAGGGCCCGGAGCACCCGCCTCCTCGCCCTCTCTCCCGGCTAGTCCAAAAAGCGATGAAGCATTGAAGAAAGATTCCACAAACAAAACGAAACACAATTTAAATTAAAATAAAAACACTTTCTCCACCCGCCCCATGCCAGGAGGCTCTGGCCCAAGCCTCCTCTTAAAAAAAAATTTTTTTTTCTGCTAGAAATACTGTGCATTACTTTTTTCTTTCACTTCTCTTGAAGGTTAAAACAAGATGTATTTCCCCAGGAGTTACAGATATGTTCTGGTGCATAGAGAGACAGCAGCTCAGGATCCGGGCCAGCCCCCACCCGGCGGAGCACAGGACCCCCCCCTCCCCCCCCCCCCCCCCCCGTTGAGCATAGTAGGACAGCAGGCCTGGACACAGCACGGGTGACGTCCCTGGCTTCAACCTCCAAGGAACGCCGGTAGGAGGGTCGGGGGCAAGCGGGGAGGGGGCAGGCAGGGGCCGGGCCCCTTCTGGCGAGCGACTCATGCTGCGACTCGCGACTGAGGGCGGACCCCGGCTGGGGAAGGAAGGGGCTTCCTCCAAGGTTTTCTTTTCTAATCACCAAGCATAATAAATATAAATACTTCGAAAATAAGACCAATTTTAAAACGGGGAGGGGAAGTTAAAAAAGGCAAGGAAAGGGAGGCTGAGAAGAGAACGAAGGAGGGCAGGGGCAGGCAAGGGCCACCCGGGAAGGGACGGCAGCGCAGTCCCTCTAGGCTGGCAGGGCGAAGGTGGGAACGGAGAACCACGTTCAACGTATGTACAAGTGGACGCTTGGAAAAAAGTTAGACCTGGCTCAAGTTTCCTTAGAAATCACCGTTCTCCGCGCAACCTCAGGACGGCGACCCGGGCCGACGCGCGCGAACGGGGGCCGGGAGCGAAGGGGCCTCTAGCCCCGCGCCCGCAGACTTGGCAGCGGGGCCAGCACGGCCGGGCCGGGCCTGGTGTCCACGTCCTGTACCGCGGAGTCCGAGCCGAGGCCCCGGGAGGCCTGCGCGAACTTGTCCCCGGCGACGGCGGCGCGGGCTCGGGGTCCGGCGCCTACAGGAAGAAGTCGGGCGCACCCTTGGCCCCGCCGGGACCGGCCTGCGGCGGCGAAGGCTCCCGCGGGAAACCGGCCCCGCCCGCGCCCCCGGGGCCGCCCCGGCCCGCCAGCTTCTCGTATTTCTCCTTGTACAGGTCCCGCTCTTTGGCCAGGCGCCCCACCTCCAGCTTCAGCTGCTCCACCTGGCTCTGGAGTTGGCACTTCTCGCTCTCCAGAATGTGCCGCTGCTGCACCCGCTTGAAGCGGCAGGACTGCGCGTAGCCGCGGTTCTTGAGCGTGCGCCGCTTCTGCTTGAGCCGGATGACCTCCTCCTTGCTGAAGCCGCGGAGCTGCCGGTTCAGCTCGCGCACCGACATGGACACCAGCTGGTCGTCGGAGAAGCGCTCCTCCAGGCGCACGTGGTGGCCCGCGCCACCGCCTTGTCCCGCGCCGCCATGGTGGTGGTGGTGGTTGTGGTGGTGGTGGTGGGCGGCGTGGTGGTGGTGGGCGGCGTGGTGCGCGCCGTGGTGGTGGCCGGCGCCCATGTCGTCCGCGCCGCCGCCGCCCGCGAAGCCCGGGCCGCGGAAAGCCTCGTAGGCCGCGGCGGCCGCCGGGTGGTGCGCGCCGTGGTGCGCGCCGTGGTGGCCGCTGCCGATAAGCGCCTCCACCGCGTCCTCGGGCGTCAGGTTGAGCGCCTCGGGGTTGAGGTGATGCTGGTAGCCGCTCATCCAGTACAGATCCTCCAGCGCCGGCTTCCCCGAGGTGCCCCCGACGGCGCCGGGGCCCCCGCTCGGCGGCCCGGGGACGCCCCCGGCCTGAGACGCGCCGCCGCCGCCCCCCGCGCCGCCGCCGCCGCCGGTGCCCGGGCTGGGCGCGCAGAAGCTGGGCGAGGAGGGCACGGAGGAGCAGGGCGTGCTGAGCGGCGTCGAGGACAGCGAGCCTGGCGGCAGGCGGTGGCAGAAGCGCTCGGCCTCGGGCGGCTCCTTCTTCACCTCGAACTTCATCAGGTCGAAGTCGTTGACGTACTCGATGGCCAGCGGGCTGCTGGGCAGCTCGGCGCCCATCGCCAGCTCCGCGGCCATCGCCCGGGGCCCGCGCCCGGCCGCGCCCCGACGGGCGGCGTGGGAGTGGGGGGGGAGCTGCGGGCCTCTCCCCCCCCTGCTCCCCGCGGGCGGCGGTCCCGGCGGGGGCGGGGGGGCGCCGGCGCGGGGCGGCGGCGCCGAGGGGCTCAGGGAAAAGTTTCACGTGGTCAACTCCGGGGCGGCGCGCTAGGGGCACCGCTGGCCAGGTGTCTCGGGCGACCCCGGGCCCGCGTCACCCCCTCTGGCTGCTCCGGGCCTGCTCCCGCAGCCCACCCGCGCCGCCGGCCGGCCCCGCCTCCCACGGCTAAACGCGAAGCCGCGCGCGCCCCTTTATAGAGCCGGGTGCCTGGGCCCGCCTCCCCGGGAGGGGAACGCGCCCCCGGGCCAATCGGAGCCCCAGCCCCGCCGCCCTCATTTGCTTATCCCCATGGCAACTCAGAGCCCAGCTGTCAATCTCCTGCGGGAAACAGCTGTGGGAAGGGGTGGGGACGGGCCGCCGGCGAGAGGAGAGGGCAGGGCCCTCTGGTGGCCATCACGGGGCACTGCACGGGCAGAGGGCGCGCCGCCTCAGGGGGCAACTGCGGTCTCCAGGGGCCTCAGCTCCCAGACCCGGCGGCCGGAGAGTTCGGGGAAGCAGACGGGGGCCGCGCCCGGGGACCCCCTCGGGGCCTCGTCCGCCTCGGGCCACGCGGCGGGACGCCCCCTCGGCCCCCTGGGTTTGCGGCCGGGCCTGGGGGCCGGGGGCAGCTCCGCTAGCGGCGGCGGCGGCAGCGGGACCTCCGGGCCTCTGGACACGGGTGACACCGCGCGGCCCGGCAGAGCGCGGCGCGCTGAGTGGGTTATTTTTAGCCCGCGGCTCAGGCGCGTTCAGGAATTTGGTCAACAAAGTTGCCGGCACCGCCGGGCACCGGGAAGCACGGGGCGGGCGGAGGGGGACACACGCGTGTGGGGCGGCGCGAGGGGCCGGGGACGGAGGGCCGGCGTGTGGGGGCCGCGGAAAGCGCAGGACTGTGGGGGTCGCGGGACGACGCGGGTGGGTGCGAGCGGCGGGGGCGGGGCCCACGGGCTGGCGGCCCCTCAGGGCGTTAGGAATCCCCGCCCAAGCGGCCCACCACTGCCCAGTTTCGCCCCCGGCAGGGCTGGAGGCGCCTCGCTGGGCCTGGAGTGGGACGCGGGTAACTGAGACGGGAAGGCGGGGATTTCCACCTGGCGGCCGTGCACCTGCTGGGAGGAGACGGCTCCAGTTCACGGGGCAAAGGAGGTGACGATGGGCGGTGGGCCTGTGACCCCAGGTCCCCGACACCAGCGAGCTGGGTGATGGGAGGGTTGCGCCAGGAGTTATAAGGCCGGTGACCCGAAGTGGGCCTATTGTTTTTTCTCGAAATTCTCTCCATTGCTGTTCTGTGACTTCAGCAATTAAAAAAAAAAAAAAGTCTAAAATGTAACCACCTGTGTAGAGAAAAAAGCCTGGAAGGAGTTGCTCAGAGGCCACAAGGAGGCCTGGTCACGGCGCCACAGATTTAGTGCCAGGCCCTCACCTCCTTCCCTCTACAAAGATCTATTGTTTTGTAACAAGAAGACGGTCATGCAGTGAGGACTGAACATCTGCTTCCTAAGGTGTCTCAGGGTGTCCCTGGCCCTTCCCTGGGCCCTCCCACTGCTCTGGGCAGAGCTGAGACTGCTGATTTGGGAAGACCAGGCCTTCCTCTATGCAAGGCAGGGCCAAGGACAGCATGAGGACACACCTGCAGGGACCCCTCTCCCCCTGATCCTGTCCCGGAGGGGGCTCTGAGCTCCCCACCCTTCTACAGATGAAGAAATGAAGTGGGCATGCAGCAGAGCCAAGTCCCCACACTGGGTACCTGGACTTGAGACCACACGAGTGGTCAGCCAGCCAGGGGTGTGGGGTTTCCTTTATGGCACCCCGTGTTGAGAGGGAGGCCCGGGAAGGGAGGATGCCACCGCGCAGTGGAGCTGGTGGTCGTCGAGGTTGTCTGCACCTGCAGCTCCACTACAGGCCTTGGAGCTACAGGGCCCTTCCACGGCCCCTCCAAGGGGTTAGCAGCATTTCTGGGCATCACACCCTGGCAGCCCTGGGGCACACTGGAAAGGGGGTTGAGGAGGAAAGAGAGAGTGTTTGCATTGGGCTGTGTCCCCACTGTCCCCCCCTCCCGCCCGTCGCACTCTGGCTCCTGCCGGGGGAAGTAGACCAGCGGAGGGTGTTTGGTCACCAGCCCAGGAGGACTCCGGCACACCCGTGGGAATGAAGGAGGCGCCTGACCTCAGGCTGTTGCAGTGGGAACCTTCCCAGGGGCCACAGCTCTGACCTGAGGCTGAGGGATGCTGACCCCACAGCCATGCTTGGACTCAGTGGCACCCCCATCCCGCCACCACCCACAGGAAGCCTAAGTGCCTCATCTTGCTCTGAGAGGTGGGAGAAGGTGGTGGAGGCTGGGGTGGCCTGAAAGATCGACCCTAACCCACCCACCCCAAGCCTGCCAAGCCCTCCTTGAGGCTTGGTGCTGTCACCACCAAGCCAGGATGGCTCCCTAGAATTCGCCGGTGCACCGCTGTTCCCTGGGCTCCCAGAAGCGCTCTCCCTTCCCACCAGCCTCCCAACCCAAGGGCTTCTCACACCCTCCAAACTTTCAGCATTTGGTCCTCACAGAATTCCGCAGGGGCAGTCTGTGTGGCTGGGTAACTCAATGCACCCAACAGGCTTCTCTTGAGCACCTAGTGTACGTCAGCCAGCCTGCCTAGGGGACACATCCCATCAGGGAGGTGGCCAGGGTCCCTTGTTGAGAAGCCCCCTGGAGCTTGATGGCACAAGTATTATTTCATCCATGGGCTCTGTAAGGGGGAGGTGTGTCCTGGGAATGGGGCACAGCTTGCCTCTGGTCCTGACAGCTGGGAGGACTTGGGGTTTGGGGTAACAGAACAGCTGATGGATGGTGCCAGTGGGCAGGGTCTTCACACCCAGGCCTGGCAGATGGTGACAGCTGTCGGACAAAACAGCTGCTTGTGACACCTCCACAGGACTGCTCCCTGCAGCTGGTTGGGCTTCCTCACAGCATGGCTGCTGGTTCCCAGTGTGTGCATCCGAGAGAGGAAGGTGGAGGGATGCACGTGCCTCAGAAGCCACTGCACCATGCTGGTGGTCCTCGTGTGTAGAGGTCGGCCACCCCCCTGGGCAGGGGTACGGACACTGTCTGTGTAGGTCATGTGAGGAAGGGGCCTGTGGGCTGAGATGCACTGTTGCAGTGTTTTTGGAAAATACAGTCTGCCGAGTGGGCCTCAGAGAACAGAAAATCAGCCATAAAAATAATAAGTAAAATGAGGCCAGACACAGTGGGCTCATGCCTGTAATCCTAGCACTTTGGGAGGCTGAGGTGGGCAGATCACAAGGTCAGGATTTTGAGACCAGCCTGGCCAACCTGGCAAGACCCCGTCTCTACTTAAAAAATACAAAAATTAGCCGGGTGTGGTGGTGCACGCCTGTGGTCCCAGCTACTTGGGAGGCTGAGGCAGGAGAATCACTTGAACCCGGGAGGTGGAGGTTGCAGTGAGCCGAGATCACGCCACTGCACTTCAGCCTGGGCAACAAAGTGATTCTGTCTCAAATAATAATAATAATAATGAGTAAAATGATAGTGGATTTGCCTTCTATTGCTGTCTCACAAATTACCACACGTTTAGTAACTTAACACACATTTATGGTCTTGTGGCTTCTGTGAGCCAAGCGTCCAGGCAGTGCTTAGCAGGAGCCCCCGTCCAGGGTGCAGTCTAGGAGGTGGCCGGGCTACAGTTTCAACGTGGGACGAGGAGGGCTCTGCCACCAGGCATCGTCAGGCTGTTAGCAGAATTATTTCCTCAAATCTGTAGAACTGAGGACCGGCTTCTTGCTGGCTGGAGGCTGGAGGCCGCCCTGAGCTCCTCACCAGGCACAGCCCCAGCACAGGCCCTGACGCCTCGGCCAGCAGGGAGAGGTTCTCAGCGGGGCGTAGGTGCCGTGATCACAGCTGCGGCATCCGGCCACCCTCCAGGAGTCTGTTGGAGGAAAGGGGTCACCCAAGGGTGGGAACGCTGGGCGGGGCGGGGCGTCACGAGGCTACCTCAGGGCCTGTCCCCCACACACGTTTGTGAGAAGGTGGAAGGTTGGCTAGGTGGGGAGTTCTGGGTTGGTGGGGTTGGGGGGCCTCACGGACACCTGAGCAGATGGAGAGGCAAGCCCTTCAGGCCAGGGAGCAGGGAGCCCAGAGCCACTGCCTGGGAGGGGCCTGGAAGGGCCCAGGTTGGCTGGGTCAAGATCAGAGCCCATGGGGGCTGGTGTAGGGCCCAGGAAGTCATCGTGGGCCCCCAGAGGGCTCTGGGTGGAGGGAAACCTGGTACGTGGAGGGACAGGGAGGTTGGGGTGCTCACCACCTGAACCCTACAGCTCCCTCTGCTGTCCACCATGGGACCCCACGCAGTCTGCTGTCTGCTGGGGCCCTGAGCTCATGCATTTTATGGCAGGGAGGGGCCTGAGGGGACCGTCCTGGCACAGCTCCTCCACCCCTGCCAGAGCACAGCTGCGCAGGAGGGCTGAGCTGACCCTGCCAGGCCATGCGTGGACCTCCTGAACCTCACCCTGCTGCCCCAAGAGTAAGTGCTCAGAACTGCGTAGAGCCTCGCGTGGGGTCTGGAGTGTCATTTTTGGGGCATGTATTTAGGTGGGAGAACCCCCACACCCCCAGTGCCCGCGTTTGCTGTGCGGAGGTGATCACAGGAGACAGAACCTTCTCCGTCCCGCAGACAGAGGCTCTGCATCTTCTGGGCTAGAGGGCTGCTGGGGCTGCCTCCATCCCCACCCTGCTCCTGCTGCCCAGGCACCCTCCTCCACGAAGGGGTTCATTTGCATTTTAAAACATGACAACCAAAAAACAAGCCCAGGGCCTCCTGAGAGTCCCTCCTCAGCCTGTCGCTGCTCTGCCTAGGGCCTCCTGGGAGTCCCTTCTCAGCCTGTCGCTGCTCCACCCCTTCCTTGTGCCTCTACTCAAGCACGGATGGTGCGCCTGCTGTATGCCAGGCGCCAGTCAGGGCACTCGCTCAGCCACCGCACGCCCAAGCTCCCTGCCCTCCCGGAGCTCCCATGCTGCTGGGCGCTAAGTGAGGCGGGGTCAACGCCCTCAGCCCAGAGGCAGGATGGGCGCAGGCCTAGCCCAGGAAGGTGCCCGTGCTCCCGGCGGACCCCCAGACACTCTCCCTTCGGTCATCTCCCAGCCCCCAGGGGCATCCAGGCCAGCATCCGACTGCCCAGCCGGCACCCCTCCAGGCACACAGGGCACAGAGCCACACTCTGAAGTCACTGCTGCACCCCCGCTCGCCCATCCACCTCCCTCAGAAGAGACAACAGCGCTAAGACCCGTCCGCTTGGCGCTGGAGGGGGCGCATCACCTGCCTGGGACCCGGCCGTGCCCCGCCAGGGCTCTGAGGACCCCCCAGGGTGCTGTGTGCTTCCGCTTCAGGGTTTCCATCCGGCTGCCCCAGCACACACCACTCTGCTGCACGCATGGGCTTGGGTGCAGGGTTACGCCCTCCTCTCCTCAGGAAGCCTTCCCTGTTCCGACCACCCCAGCAGGGGACATTCCACCAGGCTGTCCTCAGCTGGGGCCATGGTCAATACAGGGGCAGGGACTCTCCTATTCCCAGCCTCCTGGGTCCCTTGTCCAGGTGCCCTGGCAGTCACTGGTCTGCTGCCAGCTGCCCCTTGGCATGAGGGGCCTCGTGTGACCAAATGGGCGCACTCCATGCAGGGGAAACACAAAGACTTGAGACCAGGCAGAGCCCAGGCTGCACAAGGTCCCCAGGTGGGGGATTGGGACACCATGGTGGCCCCCTGAAGGCAGTGGCCAGCCTTTTCTGAGCCTTCCTGCTGGCCACTCCTGGGAGGGGCTGCATTTGGGGACAGTGGACCTGGCCCTGAACTGCTGTCACACCCCCTTGCCCACGAGCAGTGCCCCAGGCCTTCGAGTGGCTGTGCCGTGTGTCAGATGGCTGTGCTCACGGTCCCAGACAGGCGCTGGGTGGACGGGGAGCCTATTCCCCACCCCCCACCCCCCTTGGACGTTTCACATTTCAGAGGCCATGTGCCAGCCGCAGGGTGGCCGAAGGCAGTGGCACCCATGGGTGGGTCCAGCCGCCCACCGGGCCTGCGGCAGACGCTTGCCAGTGGCACAAAGTGAAGTTAGAGGATCTGGCCGCTTCGTGTCCAGCCGGTGCCCACCCTCGAATCTGGGGTCCCGAACAAGGACACGAGCCCCTGTGAACACCTGGGTCTGGGTGAGCTGAGCCAGTGCTGGAGGGGACAGAAGCCAGCTGGGCACACCCCACCCACAGCTCTGGCTTCCAGAATCCGCCGTCCCACCCAATCCGGCTGGGATCCCAGCGGGGCCGAGGCCACAGGCTGAGTCCCAGGGGCCCAGGGTAGAAGTCACAGCAATGACCACTGTGGAGAGAACCGGAAACTGCCGCCGTGTCACCCAGCACTCGCTCTGGTGGAACCACTGCACGAGCCTCGCGCCTCGTCCCCTCTGATGCCAACGTCGGGACACCCCACTCCAGGGTGGAGGCCACGACCTCGAGGGGGCGGAGCATTCTCCCCGCCCGAGTGTTGACCAGGCCAAGGGGCCCTGCGGGGTGTGGGGCGGGCAGTGGCAGTGCCACCCACCCAGAGCCCAGGCAGGCAGAGGGCACAAGCCTCGTGCATCTGACTCCAGGCTGTGCTGTGGGGCCCCTGAAGGCGTTGCCGGCCTGCCTCGCCCAGGGGCCACCCCCCATTTCTCTGGAGGTGAGGGAAGGTGGGAGCGGATGCCTAGAGGAGCCTTGCCCCTCCAGGCCTTGCCTCTCCCAATCCAGGGTCCCTGGCACAACCTCAGCCGGGCCTCCTGGCCAGGCCCCTCCAGCACGGGCACCCGTGCAGGGCAGGGGAGCTGGGAGCTGGCCGAGCTGCCCCACCCACCATGGCTCTAGCCTGTTGCACCCGGGTCCCCAGAGTGCCCCCTAGGCTTTCCCCACCCCAGATGGTGCTGCTCAGGTCCAGGGAGAGGCGCCTTCTGACTTCTGAGCCATCTTGGGAGGTAGGAAAGGGGCCCCATACTCCTGCCCAGAGGGGCGGTGCTTTCCGCCTGGCGGTGGCGTGGCAACAGTCAGGACAAGCCAACCAGTTACGGATAGAACCTTTATTGCTGAACATAAAACACCTGCCTGGGAGGCCTGGCCAGTGGCCTCTTCACTGGGCCGAAAACCTGGGTGGGGAGGGCTGGGGGGCTGCAGGGCCACTGTTGCCAATGGCAGTTGGGGACAGGCCTGGAGGCCAGCCCTGCCTGGCACCCTGGAGGGCGGTGGGGTGGGGACAGGGGCCCAGCTTGGGGGAGGAAGACCAGACCCTGGGCACACGCTGGTCATGGAAGGTTGAGGGCCAGGCAGGCAGAGCAGTGTCCCTGTGGCCCCCAAGTGAGGCTTGGTGGCGGGCGGCCCTCCTCTGGGGTAGAGTGGCGGACAGAGCCTCTTTCCTCTCCAAGGATGAGGGTCTGAGGTAGGTGCAGGCCGGTCTCTGGGGTCCTCACAGACGTGGTTTGATGTGCAGAGGCTTCCCTATGCAAACAGGGCAAAAGTTAGGTACCCGGAAACCCCTGGAAGAACCTCCCCAGCCTGCAAAGCTCCTGATCAGGGGCTCAGGATAGGGGGCTCTGTCAGCCCAAGCACACACAGCAAGGTCTGCAGAGACATCCTCCTGAGTTCGAAGAAGAAGAGCACAGACAGGCCACAGGCTTCAGCTTCTGCCCCTGCTGCCAACAGGTCCTGGTGAGCCTCTGTGGCTGTCTAGCCGTGGTGCAGGCTCAGTCTATGAGGTCAACTGAGGCTTCTGCCTACAGTCCAGGGGTCCTCCTGGGTGGGCGGCAGTCCCGGCCACAAGGTCTGCAGGATGAGCCATCAGTACCGGCGCACACAGCACCAGACAGCCCTGCACGTTCAGTGAGGCTGCCAGACACGTGAGGTGGCCACGATGCACCTTCCATGTGGAAAGCTGGGGTGCACACAGCTGTGGCGGGGAGGGGCAGGAGCAGAGCAGAGGCCCCAGGGTGAGGCGGGCAGGGCCTGGAGGCAGGCAGTGTGGAGGGAGCAGTTCCCCACAGCGGGAAGGCCCAGGGGCTCCTGCCCCATGAATGTTCACTCACTGGGAACCAGCGCCTCTCCTCCCTCCCCAGATCTCCCCTCCAGACCACCCGACAGGCACCACGGTGGCCCGCTGAACAGAGATGCCTCCGTGTAGCTGCCCACAGGACTGGCCCTGCCCAGGTGCCCCTCTTCAGGGCCGATGAACCCGCTCACCCGCGCACAGCTGAGTCGGACCCAGCAGCCAGGGCCCAGGCTACAGACTACACAGGCTCTGACCTGTCAGCCTGCCCCTGCGGTGGCCACTCCAGCAGCCGCTCCAGCTTCCTGCCCAGAGACTGTCCCAGGCACCTCCACCTGCCCGAGCTCTTGGCCATGGCCAAGCAGGGGAGGTTTCTGCAGCCTTTCTCAGGCCCTGCCCAAGCTGCATACAGGACCCCTGAGCACCCTGCCCACCTCTACTGGCTCTGGAATTGGCTGCTAGGTTCCTGATCTTAAAAAAAAAAAAAATACAAGTGGCTGCCTCAGGGACCCATCTGCTCCCCGACCCCAGAGAGGCCCACCCAGATGGAGGGAGAGGGTGCCCAGGTCTCGTGGGGCAGAGGGTCTGGCCACGGCTCCGCGCCCCTGACATGGAGGCTGCGAACAGGAGGCGGCCCCTCCGAGGCAGGCGTTTGAGCGTGCTCAGCGGAGCTGTTGGAGAAGGCTGCAGCAAGCATCTTCCATTAACGTTACGACCGTGAAATATGACAATAAAATGATAGCCGTATGGTCGCAAATTTGCAGCCCACCGAGCTGCGTGGGGTTTATCGTCACTCAAACGCGCGGAGAGCTGTAAAATGTTTACAGAAAGGGTCGTTTGCAGCCATAAAATCCTCTTTTCTCTCCTAAACAAGGCTGAGTGGAGCCATTTACCAAGCCCCAAATGCTCATCGGGGGAGAGGGAACATCTGTTCTCTCCAGGAGTGCGTGGTGATCTTCCAGAACAAATTAACAGAAATGGGTGCTTTCTAATTAAATCAGCCCTCAGCTGGGGCAGACTGCGCAGCGGCCACCACTACACTCGCACCTTGGCTGGCCCTGCCCCAGGGCTGGCAGGTGCACCCCTGGTGCCCGCGGGACTCACTCAGGCCCCACCTGGAGATTCTGACGTGGTGGTCTGAGGTGGGCATTTAAAACTCCCCTGTGCCCGAGCCAGGCCATGCTGCCTACCTGAGTCCTTGGTGAGGGGGGCCCTGGGGGCCCGGACCCTGGGCTGGGCTCCTGGGCTCGGTGAGGACTGCAGGGAGATGAAGGAAGGCAGCTTGCAGAGCCTGTTGGAGCGCGCCGCTGCTAAGGCGGACTCCTGGAGAGATGGTGCCTCGTGGTCCAGGGAAGCAGGAGGGGACGAGGAGGAGGAGGAACAAGAGCAGGAAGCCTTCGAGGATGAGGGAGAGGCTGACCCCCCTGGAGAGTGGGGAGGTGCAGCCAGGGCAGCTGCAGTGAGGGCAGGAGAGCTGGGCGTCTGCCTGGTGGGGCGCTGGGCTGCTGAAGGCTTCCTGCAGGGAAGGAAGGGGCAGACGTGTGAGGTAGGGTGATGGGTGGGGATCCCAGTGACAGGCTGCCCGTGCTCTTGGCTGCTTCCTGCTCCCATGGCCCTCCGTGGTCTCAGGGCAGAGCTGGAGGCACAGGTCAGGCCTGGCCCTTGGCCGCAAGGACAGGCTGGGTGCAGGGAAGGCCCCAGCTCCACACCGAGCCTGCCCCTCACGTCCAGGGCCTTGGCTTCCTGGTCTCCATGGAGCTCCCACACCCACATGGCAGGTGGGCCGGATGAGGGAGCCCCCAGACTCCTCCCGGGGCTGGGCCTCCCACCCTCTCCCAGTGAGCAGGTCTCTGTGAAGCCCCACCTTCCTCCATTGGCCAGGGATGCCCTTGGCTCTGTCCAGACTTGGAAGTGGGGTAGGGGCATCTCTGGAGGTCATGTGATCCCCAGCCTTGGATTGGGATTTCTTTCTGGGTCTGAGGCTCGAAGAGCTGGAGTTGGCGGGGCCTCAACCAGAGGGCCCTGGGCATCTCCCCAGACAGGGAGGGGCCACCCAGGCTCACATGCACAGTGCCCACTGCCCCATCACCTGGGCCCGTGGCTGGCCGAGGCCCTGCTCCTGGCAGCTGCGTCGCTGGGCCCTGGGGCAGGGGACGTGGCTGCCCGCCGACTGTGGCGTTTCTGGATGCGGTGGAGCAGCTGGCACTGGGCGCCGCGGGGACACGCCCCCCTGCGGGCGAAGTCGGGGCACAAAAGCGTGTGTTTTTTCTTGCACTGCAGAGAGAAGGGGTGCAGGTGGGTGGGCCGGCTGGAGGCTGTGGCGCTGCACGGGGAGGGCAAGGAGGGCCAGGCCAGGCCCCCCCGAGTACCCACAGGGCCCCATAGGCTCTGTCCAAGTCTTGGGGCCAAAGGCTTCCTCTTGGAAGGCTGAGGCCACCAGTCCAGAGAGGTTCCACCTGGGCCCTCGCCCACCCATAAGAGGCCCTCAGCAACTGCAGGCCCTGGGCACAGACTGAGAGCAGGGCGGGGCTGGGCCAGCCTGGGGACGCCCAGAGCCTGCGGCCAGGCCATGGCTCAGGGCTCTGCCCACCTGCTGCCTCTGCCAGACCCCAGCCTGACCATCCTGGCAGCACAGAGGGAGCCTGGGAAGGTGGGTGTGGCTAGAGACCTGGGGGTCTTAGGCTGGGCCGGGAGAGGGTGGGGCAGGTCAGCCAAGGCCAGGCTGCACTGGGTCAGGGCAGGGCTGGGCACGCGATCCCTAGCACCTGTCACAGTGCTAATTATACCCGCAGGGCAGGGGGTGTGCCAGCCAGCAGGTGCTCTGGGCAGCAACATGGCCCCAGCTCTCCTACCAGGCCCACAGGGAAACACGAAGAGGCTGCCCAAGGCCCCAGCGGCCCAGCCCGGCCTGTGGAGCAGGGCGCCCAGCCCACCCTTCCTCTGCCCACCTCTCCCGGGCTCTGCTCTGCAGCCCAGCTGCCTGCCTGCCTCGTGCCCAAGGCCTTTCAGGAAGGGTATGCCCTCCCCCTCACCCTGCAGAGCCCACTGCATGAGGCACCCAAACTGCTCTTCATGGGACTAGGCGACAGGCGTCCCCAATGCGAACTGTGACAAGCTCCCACCAAGAGTGGAGCTCAAATCTGTCGCGGCTCTAGAGTGGCCGGAGTGCTTCCAGCTTGTGGGGTGCCACAGCCTTGAACCCACGTCCTCACAGCCACACAGTCCCTTGCCAGGCACCTGACCTAAGAATCTGGGATTCCAGGTACTGCTCCTGTACCTGGGGCTGGCCGTGAGCACCTGCTCAGAACCGGGCCCTGCACTGTACCCCATACCCTCCCTGGATCCTGTGGTGTGGCCCCCGCCATACCCCCAGGTGGAAGCCAGGCTCAGGCCAGTGCTCGCACCCTCACTCACTCACTCATTCATTCCTGCGACATGGAATCTGAGTCCCTCTACACAGGGCCTGGCAGTGCTGTGGGGCCCAGAGACCCAGGGGCTCCTCAGGGGCCTGCGGCTGGAGAGATGCCCAGTCCTGCAGCAGAGCAGGCTTCAGGGGCCCGAGGGGAGGGGGGACAAGGCCTCCTGGGGGGGGCAGGGGCAGTGGCTGTGCCTGACAAGGAAAGCCCTGCCACCAGCACAGGCATCCCACGCGGCACTGGGACGGGCGTGGGGGCGTGCGGGTCCATGGTTCACAAAGGGGCAGAACTGCAGGCATCGCCAAGGCTGCGGGTGCATTTTATCAGTTGCAACCACAGCCCCAACAACGGCTGGTGGGCAACACTGGATGCAGAGTGCCCGGCTGAGATGGCCAGAGGGCACCTGCCACACAGCCAGTGTGAGCTGAGGTGTGGGTGTTGGTGTAAACCATGTGCCAGGGCTCAGACTTAGTAGGAACAAAATAATGTAAAATACACATTTTTCCTTGATGACATGTTGAAATTTTTGATAGGATGGGTTAAATAAAACATATGATTCCATCTGCTTTGGTGTATTCTTTTTTAACTTTTTAAAGGTGGCCACTAGAAAAGCTGAAATTCACATATGACTCATACATGTTTGTACTGGACAGCGCCGATCAGAACCCTTCTGCAGAACACAACCAAATACCTAGGATCAAAAAGAACTTTCTGAGGCCCAGCACAGTGGCTCACGCCTGTAATTCCAGCACTTTGGGAGCCAAGGCGGGTGGATCACTTGAGGTCAGGAATTCAAGAGCAGCCTGGCCAACATGGTGAAACCGTCTCTCCTAAACTGTCTCTACTAAAAACACAAAAATTAGCTGGGTGTGGTGGCACGCACCTGTAGTCCAAGCTACTCAGGAGGCTGAGGCAGGAGAATCGCTTGAACCTGGGTGGTGGAGGTTGCAGTGAGCCAAGATTGCACCACTGCACTCCAGCCTGGGCAACAGAGTGAGACCCTGTCTCAAAAAAAAAAAAAGAACTTTTTGAAATTATCTAGGAGCGATGAAGAAAGTAAAATGATGGAAGAAAATATACAAGGAAACACACTGGACATGAAATGAATCTTACATTTCAAAGGCCTGAGGCCTTCATCTCATGTTCACTAATGGAAAACCCAAACCAGCCAAACAAAACCCCCAGAAAACTCTCCAAAGATCTGGAAATGTATCACCATCTGGAAATGTGGAACAGCGAAAGTAGGGCTTAAAGGAAAATACATCGCCTTAAATGCTTATATCACAACAGAAGACCTAGCTTAAAAGTTAGGGGGAAAACAGCAAATGAACTCAAAGCAGAGGGAAAGAAAAACAAAATAGGAATTAAAACCAAGAGAGTTAAAAGTTGGTTCTTTAAAAACAGTAATCAATTTATCCAATAGGGTTAATCAGGAAATAAAGAGAAGGAAGATGTAAACAATGTTGGGAACGCCAAGCGTGTAACTAAAGATGCTGCAGATGATGAAAGACAACGCACGCTGTGATAACAAACGTCATGCCAGTACGTTTGAAAACACCAGTGAATTGACAAATTCTAGAAAAACTGACAAGAAAAATAAATCCAAGTATTTCTATAACCATGAAGAAATTGGAATCAGTAGTTAAAAAGTAAAGCTCCAACCCAAAGGGTTTTACTTGTAGTTCTTTTTTTTTTTTTTTAGACAGAGTCTCGCTCTGTCACCCAGGCTGGAGTGCAGTGGTGTGATCTCAGCTCACTGCAACCTCTGCCTCCTGGGTTCACGCCATTCTCCTGCCTCAGCCTCCCGAGTAGCTGGGACTATAGGCGCCCGCCACCACACCTGGCTACTTTTTTGTATTTTTAGTAGAGATGGGGTTTCACCTTGTTAGCCAGGATGGTCTTGATCTCCTGACCTCATGATCCACCCGCCTCGGCCTCCCAAAGTGCTGGGATTACAGGGGTGAGCCACCACGCCTGGCCTTTACTTGTAGTTCTACCAAATACTCCAGATGTACAATTCCAGTCTTCCAGAACAAGTCCACTGTATAGAAAAACACAGAACACTGCTCAGCTTATGGGGCCAGAATAATCTTGAAACCAAATCTGACCAGAACTATATGAGAAAAAAACATTTAGGCCAATATCACTCATGAAAAGAATGCAAAAGTCCTACACAAATTATAAACAAGAGTCTTGCAGTGTGTAAAAATACTAATATATCAAGGACCAAATTGGATTTATCTCAGGAACACAAGGTTGGTTTAATATTAGAAAATCAATGAACAAAAATTAGCACATTAACAGGTTAAAAGAGAAGAATCATATGATCACCTCACAGATATGAAACAAGTATTTAATAAAATTCAACAGTTTTTAAAAAAGAAACATTTAGCAAATTAGTGATTGAAGGTAACTTCCTTAGCCTGATATACAGGGTTTCTTACAAGATAACTCCCAGAAAGCATCACATGTCAAGGGGAAAGGTTGGAAGCCCACTATCATCACCAGTCAATATTGTATTGGGGTCCTATCCAGTGCAGGAAGACAAGAAAAAGAAAGAAAACTTGTTTGGACTCAAAAGAAGAAGAAAAAAAAGTCATTATTTGCAAATGACGTAATTGTTTATACAGAAAAATGCAAGAGAATCTATAAACTAATTACTAATATAGTTCAGCAAAGTTGCTGGAGAGAAAATCCATATAAAATTATATTTCTATACACCAATGAACCGTGAGAAAATAAAAATTTTAAATACACCATTTACAGTAATAAAAGTACTAGGAATAAATCTAACAAAACCTAATCAAGGGCTGGGCACAGTGACTCACGCCTGTAATCCCAACACTTTGGGAGGCCGAGGTGGGCGGATCACCTTAAGTCGGTAGTTCGAGACCAGCCCGACCAAAATGGAGAAACCCTGTCTCTACTAAAAATACAAAATTAGCCGGGCATAGTGGCACATGCCTGTAATCCCAGCTACTCAGGAGACTGAGGCAGGAGAATTACTTGAACCTGGGAGGTGGAGGCTGCAGTGAGCCGAGATTGCACCATTGTAGTCCAGCCTGGGTAACAACAGTGAAACTTTGTCTTAAAAAAAATAATAATAAAGAACCTTATTAAAACACATTAAAGGTAGGAGGTCAGGGTGGGGGGATTGCTTGAGACCAGGAGTTCGAAATCAGCCTGGGCAACACAGCAAGACCCTGTTTCTACAAAAGATTAAAAAAAAAAAAATTAGCCAGGTGTCATGGCATGTGCCTATAATCCCTGCTGCTTGAGAGGCTGAGGCAGGAGGATTACTTGAGCCCAGGAGTTGGAGGCTGCAGTGACCTATCATCATAACACTGCACTCCAGCCTGGGTGACACAGTGACACCCTGTCTCTGTCTCTTAAAAAAAAAAAAAGACATTAAAAGGGAGGGTCTAACTGAAGAAATACAAATGCCATCCCCACAGGTTGGCGGCTCATTGCTCTGGGGACAGATGCCCATCCCACTAAACCGAGCTACAGATTCAAGACAATCCCAATCAAAATTCCAACTTTTTTTTTTAACCTGACAAGAAGAATCTAAAACATATTTCTGGGAGACTAATGGTCAAGAATAGCTGAAATTCGTTCTAAAAAAAACAAGGTTGAAAGAACTTGCTTTATTATTATGAAGCTCAAATAATTCAGAGTATGGTTTGGCTCAGGGACAAACTGACCAATAAACAAACAGAGAGCCAGAAGCAGAGCCCGCATCCACGCAGACCTGACCACAGGAGGGAGGGCTGCACCGCGCACCCGCTGGAAACAATGGGCTTTTCGAGGCCAGGCGCTGTGGCAAAATGAAACTGGACCTCACCGCACACACCACACAAGAAAATCACCTCCAGCTGGATGAAAGTCTCAATGTGAAAGGTAAAGACAGCAAAATATTTAGGGGCAACTGAGCACAATCTGGTGTAGAGAAGAATTTCTTATTCAAGATACTAAGGGTGCAAAATGTAAAGAAAACTATAAAACTACGTCCGTTAAAATCAAGAACTTCTGATTTTCAACACATGTCGCAAAGAAATGCAAAGATAAACCACAAACGGAGAAGACATGTGACTAACAGATTCAAGTCCAGGACATTATATATATTTTTATGTTTGTTTATGTTTATAAATTCCCTCCGAGTCAGTAAGAACCAAACAACCCAAAAGAAAAACACCCTCACCCTCACCAAAAAGATTCCAGGTATTTTCCAGAAGAGAAGGCACAAAGGCCTTAGAAACATGGGAAAAGGTCTTCCACCTCAGTTTACATCAGAGAGATACCAATTTAAAATATCAGACAGCTTTTAATCCTTCTAATGATCAAAAAGTTAAAAAAGGGGTAACACAGCCTTCAGAAAGCACAGAGGCCCATCCAAGCTGCCGAGCGTTACAGGCCAGGCGGCTCGGGTAGGCTCACGTTTCCAACTAAGCCAATGTCCACTCTGCCTGGCCACGCACTGAGGCACTGCTTCCCACAGGGGCCCTCTGGGGCCTGGACTGGGGTCCGCAACCGGAGAACTGTCTTCAGATAACTAATTGGTCATCTGCCTTTTCTACCAGCACCAAGACAGTGGAGAGCCTCGGGTGAATCTCCCAGGCACCAGGTCACCTCTTCCCCCAAGCCAGCCTGGCCCTGGGAGCGTGGTCCATAGGGAGACTCTTCCAGCCTGTGCTTGCGGAGCTGACATGAGGGGCGCAGGGACTGGGCCAGGCTCCACGGCGCTCTCTTGCTTGGCCAAGAGCAGGCTGATTTGCCCAGCTGGCTTGACCACAGCAGCTCTCTCACCACCCGCGCTGGTTTAGCCCAGGGCCTGAGGGGCCCCTGCCCGACCACAACACCCAGCCCTGCTTCGTTCTCTCCTGGGGGCGAGGCCCTAACCCCACAGCCAGCAGCACCTCTGATGGCTGCGACGCACCCTTTGTCCCCAGCAGAGTTGCCAGCTTCCTTCCCACTGTCCGAAATCAAAGCTGCCCCCTCTACCAACACCAGCCACCTTGGAGGACGTGTTCCAGACACTTCTATCCACCTTCTCTGTCTTTCTCACGCTCCCCTGCACTCCAAAATCAGTGACTTCATGGAATGTAGTATCTTGGAACAGAAAACAGCTTCAGGGAAAACTGAGGAAATCCAAATAAGGTCTGGAGTTGAGTTGACGGTTACACCGCACTAAAGTGGATGTCTCAGTTCTGACAGCGAGATGGTACATGAGTCCATTCTCACACTGCTATAAGGACATACCTGAGACTGGGCAATGTATAAAGAAGAGGTTTAACTGGCTCACAGTTCACAGGCCGTACAGGAAGCATGGCAGCATCTGCTTCTGGGGAGGCCTCAGGAAGCTTCCAATCATGGCAGAAGGCGAAGTGGGAGCGAGGCACTTCGCACGGCCGAGCAGGGGGACGAGAGAGAGCGGAGGAGATGCTACAGACTTTTAACTGACCAGATGTCATGAGAACCCTATCACAAGAACAGTACTCGGGGGATGGTGCTAAGCCATTAGAAACTGGCAGGGATGGCTGGGTGTAGTGGCTCATGCCTCCCAGCACTTTGGGAGGCTAAGGCGGGTGGATTGCCTAAGGTCAGGGGTTCGAGACCAGTCTGGACAACATGGGGAAACCCTGTCTCTACTAAAAACACAAAATTAGCCGGGTGTGGTGGTGCATGCCTGTAACCCTAGCTACTCAGGAGACTGAGGCAGGAGAATTGCTTAAACCCAAGAGGCGGGGGTTGTGGTGAGCTGAGATAGTGCCATTGCGCTCCAGCCTGGGCAACAAGAGTGAAACTCTGTCTCAAAAAAACAAAACAAACAAACAAAAAATTAGCCAAGTGTGGTGGTGCACGCCTGTAATCCCAGCTTCTAGGGAGGCTGAGGCAGGAGAATCGCTTGAACCTGGGAGGCAGACGTTGCGGTGAGCCAAGATAGCGCCATTGCACTCCAGCCTGGGCAACAAGACCAAAACTCTGTCTAAAAAAAAAAAAGAGAAAAGGCAAGTCCTTTCTACCTATGAACCCATAAAATCAAAACAAGTTAGTGATTTCCAAGATACAATGGAGGCATAGGTATTGGGTAAATACACCCATTTCAAAAGAGAGAAATCAGCCAAAAGAAAGGGGCTGCGTACAGGCCTTATGCAAGTTCAAAACACGGCAGGGCAGTCATTAAATCTTAAAGCTCCAAAATCATCTCCTTTGACTCTATGTTTCACATCCAGGGCACAGTGATGCAAGGGGAGGGCTCCCAAGGCCTCAGCCAGCTCCGCCACCATGGCTCTGCAGGGTTCAGCCCCCACAGCTGCTTTCAAGGGCCAGCACTGAGTGCCTGCAGCTTTTCCAGGTGCATGGTGCAAGCTGTAGGTGGATCTACCATTCCAGGGTCTGGAGGACAGTGGCCCTCTTCTCACAGCTCCACTAAACAGTGCCCCAGTGAAGACTCTGTGTAGGGGCTCCAACGCCACATTTCCCCCTAGCAGAAATTCTCTATGAGGGCTCAACCCCTGCAGCAGGCCTCTGCCTGGACATACAGGCTTTTCCACGTATCCTCTGAAATCAGACAGAGGCTCCCAAACCTCAACTCTTGCACTCTGAGTACCTGCAGGCTTACCACCACATAGAAGCTTCCAAGGCTTACTATGGTTTGCACCCCCTGAAGCAGTGGCCAGAGCTGTACCTTGTCCCCTTTGAGCCACAGCTGGAGCTGGAATGGCTGGACACAGGGAGCCAGATCTTGGGGCTGTGCAGGGCAGTGGCGCTCTGGGCCAGGTCCAGGAAACCATTCAGGTCTCCTAGGCCTCATGCCAGTGATGGGAGGGTCTGACATGAAGATCTCTGAAATGCCTTTGAGGCTTTCTCCCCATTGTCTTGGCTATTAGCACTTGCCTTCTTTTTAGTCACACAAATTTCTATAGCCTGCTTGAATTCCTCCCCTGAAAATGGGCTTTTCTTTTCTACTACATGGCCAGGCTGCAAATTTTCCAAACTCTATTTCCCTTTTAAATATAAGTTCCAGCTTGAGGTCATTTCTTTGCTCACACATATGAGCACAGAATGTCAGAAGCAGCCAGGCTACACCTTGAACGCTTTGCTGCTTAGAAACTTCCACCAGATTGGTTGTGCACAGTGGCTCATGCCTGTAATCCCAGCACTTTGGGAGGCCAAAACGGGCGGATCACCTGAGGTCAGGGGTTCAAGACCAGCTTGGTCAACATGGTGAAACTATGTTTCTACTAAAACCCCATCTCTACTAAAATACAAAAATTAGCTGGGTGTGGTGGTACATGCCTGCAACCCCAGCTACTTGGGAGGCTGAGGCAGGAGAATTGCTTGAACCTGGGAGGCAGAGGTTGCAGTGAGCTGAGATTGCGCCACTGCACTCCAGCCTAGAGCAAGACTCCATCTCAAAGAAACAAACAAAACAAAACAAAACCCACGAAATTTCCACCAGATAGCCTAAATCATCATTCTCCAGTTCAAAGTTCCACAGATCCCCATGGCAGGAACATAGTACAGCCAACCTCTTTGCTAGCACATAACAAAAGTAACCTTTGCTCCAGTTCCCAATAAGCTCCTCATCTTCATCTGAGACCTCCTCAGCCTGGACTTCACTGTCCATATCACTCTAAGCATTTTGGTCACAACAATTTAACAAGTCTCTAGAAACTTCAAAACTCTCCTCATCTTCTTGTCTTCTTCTGAGCCCCCCACACTCTTCCAACCTCTGTGGGTTACCCAGTTCCAAAGCTGTTTCCACATTTTCAGGTATCTGTATAGCAATGCCTCACTCCTCAGTACCAATTTTCTTTATTAGTCCATTCTCACATTGCTGTAAATAAATACCTCAGACTGGGTAATTTATTTCTTTATTGAGACAGTGTCTTACTCTGCTGCCCAGGCTGGAGTGCAGTAGCACAATCTCAGCCCCCTGCAACCTCCACCTCCAGGTTCGACCAATTCTCATGCCTCAGCCTCCCAAGTAGCTGGGATTACAGGCATGTACCACTGTGCCCAGCTAATTCTTCTATTTGCAGTAGAGATGGGGTTTGGCCACGTTGGCCAGGCTGATCTTGAACTCCTGGCCTCAAGTGATCCGCCCACCTCGGCCTTCCAAAGAGCTAGGATTACAGGTGTGAGCCACTGCACCCAGTCGAGACTGGGTAATTTATAAAGATAAGAGGTTTAATTGGCTCACAGTTCATAGGCTGTACAGGAAGCATGGCAGCATCTGCTTCTGGGGAGGCATCAGGGAGCTTCCAATCGTGGCAGAAGGCAAAGGGAGGGCGAGGCACTTCACGTGGCCGAGCAGGTCGAGAGAGGGGGCTGGAGCAGGAGGTCGAGAGAGGGAGGAGGTGCTATACACTTTTAAACAGCCAGATCTTGTGAACATTCTATCACAAGAATAGCACTGGAGAATGGTGCTAAACTATTAGAAGCCATCCCCGTGATCCAATCACCTCCCACCAGGCCCCAGCTCCACCTCAGGGATGATAATTCGACATGAGATTTGGGCAGGGACATAGGGCAAACCACATCACACTGCTGGCTGTGGATCTACAGGACGCTCCCAGCAGGGGAGGCTGGCTGAGGGTATATGGGAACTCTCTGTGATATGTTTGCAACTTTTGGCAAATCTAAAATAATAACAAGTTTATTAAACACAGTAAGTGACCGGATGCTTTCTACCAGACCCTGACCAGTGAACAAACCACCAGAGAAGGCCTGTGGGACTGGTGTGGGGGACTGCGGGTGCCCACATGGACAGCAGGGAGGGGCTCCTGAGAGGGAGGCCAAGAGCTCAAAGCACATCAGCCAGAACCCAAAACCTACGGACACGGGAACAAGTGCTCCCAGAGCAGAAGGCAGGAAGCAGGACAGGAGTCCGGGGAAAACCTAAAGCAGGAGGGAAATAATAAAGAGCAACGACAGAAGTCAATGAAAAAGAAAAGGAACAAGCAATAAAGAACACTAGCAAAACCAAAAGCTGGTTGTCTGAAAAGGGCAATAAGATAAACATGCCCCTGCAAGACTGTTCCCAGAAACAAGTGAGAAAACACAAATTAAATACAGATGAAAAAAACTCTAGACGCGACAAAGGATGTTGCACGTCAGTAGACACACTGACATGCACCCATATGTTGAAAACCTCAGTAAAATGGATCCACTTCTGGGGGACAATAAGCCAAAACCGGCATTAAAAAGAAGTAGGCTGGGCATGGTGGCTCACCCCTGTAATCCCAGCACTTTGGGAGGCCAGGAGTTCGAGACCAGCGTGGCCAACATGGTGACATCCCGTCTCTACTAAAAATACAAAAATTAGCCTTGCATGGTGGTGCACACCTGTAATCCCAGCTACTCGGGAGGCTGAGGTGGGAGAATTGCTTGAACCCAGGAGACAGAGGTTGCAGTGAGCTGAGATTGCACCACTGCACACCAGCCTGGGTGACAAAGTGAGACTCTGTCTTAAAAAAAAAAAAAAAGAAAAAGAAAAAAGAAAAGAAAAAAGAAGGAGCTTGCATTGCTGGGCAGACAGACCCAAAGTACCAACCTACCATCCCTGTACTTCCCGCTAAGTGCCACCGTAACAAACCCAAGCCACCTCTGGCTGCGGAGAAGGCGCTGATGGCTAGGGATCGGGGCACGACTGGTGCTGGGTTCCCTTGGGCTGCTTCCTGCCCTCATCCAAGACTTGGAGTCAAGGAAGCCACAGCCCAGAAATCCCCAGAGGTACAGGCAAAGGGCAGCCCAGCAAGACAGAAGCTCTCGGGCAACAGCCATCCTATTCCAGCCAACATGCAAAACCAATGCACCCCCAGCCAGACCAGCAAAGGCTGAGGAGGGAGCCTGGACTCAACCCTGGCCAGGAGGCCCTTCCCTTCCTTGCCGGGGTGGTGAAAAGCCAGGACATTCACCCCTTCTCCATCCCCCACGGAGTCAGTGGAGGCCATGTGGAAGAGGCATCGTGGAACTCCTTCCCCCAAGGCAGGGAGGGAAGATTCAGGGAAGGTCTGTTTTCCACACCACCCTCCACAGTGTCAATGAGGCCAAGTGCAGGCAGCTGGGTTTCCACTCCTAGCTGGTAAGAAGGAGGCAGCACCTCCACCAAACAGCCAGCATGACTAGGCTCCCACAGAAAGTGGCTGCTCACACTAACAACAAGGGAGGCTCCAAGCTCAGTGAAGAGGGGCAGCGCCAACGCTGACAGACAGGGCGTCAGAATTATTTCATAAAGACAGAACAGCATCACAAAGACACTTCTACACGCAATACAAACATGCTGGAAACAGAAGAAATAGAAAGTATCAACAGAGAAAAAGAAGATATAGTAGAACCAAATGAACATTTTAGAACTAAAAAATACAATAACTGAAATAAAAAACTCAGTGTATGGTTCAACAGCTGAATGGATGAGACAGAGAACTGGAAGACAGAATAACAGAAATTAACCCATCTGAACGACAGAAAGAAAATAAGGTTTAAAAAATGAACAGTGCCTTCGGGACCTTGGGACCACAACAAAAGACCTAACATTCATGTAACTGGAGATGCATAAACAGATGAAAAAGAACTCAAAGAAATAATACAAACTTTACCAATTTGGTAAAACACATAAGCCTATAGATTCAGGAAGTTGAGCAAACCTCAGACAGGATAGACCAAAGACATCTACCCCAGATGTCAGACAGTGAAAGTTAAAGACAAAGAAATAATCTTCAAAGCAGCCAGAGAGAAACTACATTATGTTTGTTTTTTTGAGACAGGGTCTCACTCTCTTGCCTAGTGGTACCATCATAGATCACTGCAGCCTCGACCTCCAGGGCTCAAGCAATCCTCCCAACTCAGCCACCTGAGTAGCTGGGACCACAGGCGCATACCACCATGTGTGACTAATTTTTGGTTTTTGGTTTTTTTTTTTTAAAGAGATGGGGTTTTGCCATGTTGACCAGGGTAATCTCAAATTCCTGGGCTCAAGCAATTTGCCCACCTGGTTCTCCCAAAATGTTGAGATTACAGGAACGAGTCACAGCACCCCACAGAAACCACATTTTACCTACAGGGGAAAAATTCAAACGACAGTGGATTTCTAACTAGACACCATGGAGGACATAAGGACGAGGCACAACATTTTTCAAGCTCAAAAGAAAGAACTGTCAACACAGAATCCCATATTCAGTGAATTATCCTTCTGGAATAAAGGGGAAATCAAGACATTCTCTGATGAAGAAAAACAATGTCACCACCAGTCTTACCCTAAAAAGTGGTTAAAGTTCTCCAAACAAAAAGGAAACAAAAGAAAAAGGCTTGGAACAACAGGAAGGAATAAAGAACAAGATAAGCAAAAATATGGATAAACATACCAGACTTTCCATCTCTTCCCCAGTTTTCTAAATTATGTTTGATGATTGAAATAAAAATTGTAACTGTGTCTGTTGGGGTTCTAACTTCTGTAGAGGAAGTATTCCAGACGGTTATAAAAGGGGAGGTTAAGGGAGATGAGGGAAGGTAGGGTTTCCACACTTCACTCAAACTGGCAAAACACACCACCAGCAGACGTGGATCAGTCATGCAAATATAATACCCAAGGTAAGTACCACAAAAGCTATATGGTGGTCCTCCCCTTTGCACTGTTTCACTCTCTGCAGTTTCAGTTACCTGAAGTCAACTGTGGTCCAAAAATATTAAATGGAAAAATTCCAGAAATAAGCAAGTCATAACTTTTTTTTTTTTTTCCCAGATGGAGTTTCACTCTCGTTGCTCAGGCTGGAGTGCCGTGGTGCGATCTCGGCTCACTGCAACCTCCACCTCCCGGGTTCAAGCAATTCTCCTGCCTCAGCCTCCCAAGTAGCTGGGATTACAGGTACCTACCACCACACTCAGCTAATTTTTTTTTTTTGTAACTTTAGTAGAGACAGGGTTTCACCATGTTGACCAGGCTGGTCTTGAACTTCTGACCTTAGGTGATCTGCCCACCTTGGCCTTCCAAAGTGCTGGGATTACAGGTGTGAGCCACCGTGCCCGGCCAACAATTCATAATTTTTTTTTTTGAGATGGAGTCTCTCACTGTCACCCAGGCTGGAGTGCAGTGGTGCAATCTTGACTCACTGCACTGCAAGCTCTGCCTCCCGGGTTCACGCCATTCTTCTGCCTCAGCCTCCCAAGTAGGTGGGACTACAGGTGCCTGCCACCATGCCCAGCTAATTTTTTTTTTTTTTGTATTTTTAGTAGAGATAGGGTTTTACCATGTTAGCCAGGATGGTCTCGATCTCTTGACCTCATGATCCACCTGCCTCGGCCTCCCAATGTGCTGGGATTACAAGCATGAGCCACCGCACCCGGCCAACAATTCATAAATGCTTAAGTGCATGCTATTCTGAGTAGTGTGATGAAATCTTGTGCCGTCATGCTCTGTCCTGCCCAGGACACGAATCATTCCTTTTTCCACGCTGTATACACGACCTAACATTAGTCACTTAGTAGCTGTCTCCCTCATCACACTGACTCTTGTGGTACGGCAGCACTTGTGTCCGGGTAACCCTTATTTTCATAAAAAATGGGCCCAAAGTGCAACAGTAGTGATGCTAACAATTTGGATAAGAGAAGCTGTAAAATGCTTCCTTTAGGTAAAAAGGTGAAAGTTCTCAACTTAAGAAAAAAAAAATAGGCTGGGCGTGGTGGCTCACGCCTATAATCCCTGCACTTTGGGAGGCCAAGGCGGGTGGATCAGGTCGTCAGGAGTTGGAGACCAGCCTGGCCAACACAGTGAAACCCCATCTCTACTAAAAATACAAAAATTAGCTGGGTGTGGTGGCGGGCCCCTGTAATCCCAGCTACTCAGGAGGCTGAAAAAGGAGAATCACTTGAACCCAGGAGATGGAGGGTGCAGTGAGCCAAGATTGCACCACTGCAATCCAGCCTGGGTGACAGAGCTAGACTCCATCTCAAAAAAATAATAAAAATAAAAATACAAAAATTAGCCAGGCGTGGTGGCACGTGCCTGTAATCCCAGCTACTTGGGAGGCTGAAGCAGGAGAATCGCTTGAACCCAGAAGGCGGAGGTTGCAGTGGACAGAGGTTGTGCCACTGCACTGCACTCCAGCCTGGGTGACAGAGCGAGACTCTGCCCCCCCCAAAAAAAAAATAATAATATAATATTCTGAGGTTGCTGAGATCTACAGTAAGAATGAATCTTCTATCCATGAAATTGTGAAGAAAGAAAAAAAGAAATTAATGCTAATTTTGCTGTCACACTGCAAACTGCAAAAGTTAGGGCTACAGTGTGTGATAAACGTTTAGTTAAGATTTAAAAAGGCAGCCGGGCGTGGTGGCTTATGCCTGTAATCCCAGCACTTTGGGAGACCTAGGCGGGTGGATCATTTGAGGTCAGGAGTTCAAGACCAGCCTGGCCAACATGGTGAAACCCCGTCTCTATTAAAAACATAAAAATTAGTTAGGCGTGGTGGTACACACCTGTAATCCTAGCTACTCAGGAAGCTGAGGCAGGAGAATTGCTTGAACCCAGGAGGCAGAGGTTGCAGTGAGCCAAGATCGCGCTACTGCACTCCAGTCTGGGCGACAGAGTGAGACTCTGTCTCAAAAAAAAAAAAAAAGATTTAAAAAGGCATTTGATTTGTGGGTGGAAGATAATAGAAACATGTTCCAAATGATGGAATCGTGTTCCATGACACCCATGGGTTCAGGTATCCATGAGGGATCTTGGAATGTATCCCCCACAGAGAAGGGAAGACTACTGAATAAAGATCTATACTGAAAAACACTATAAGTAAATCAAATAAAAATTCTAAAAAGTGTTCAAGTAACCCATAGGAAGGCAGGGGGAAGAAAACCCAGAGGGAAAAAAAGAACCAATAGAAAACAAAATAAATCAAATGATACACTTAAGCCCTAATATAGCAATAACCACATTAAATGTAAATGTCCTACATACATCAACTAAAAGACAGAGATTGGCAGAGTGAATTTTAAAACATGATTGAACTATCTGCTGTCTACAAGAAAGTCACTTCAAATATGACACATATATAAATTTAAAGTAAAAAGAGAAAAAAGACATGAAAACTTGATTCAAAGAAAACAGGCATGGCTATATTAATATCAGAAAAAGATGACTTCAAAGCAAAGAAAATCATCAGAGACAGAAACATTATATAATAATAAAAGAGTAAATCTATCAAGAATGCATAGTAGGGCCACACCTGTAATCCCGGCACTTTGGGCCAAGGAGGACCACTTGAGGCCAGGAGTTCAACACTAGCCTGAGCAACATAGCGAGACCCTATCTCTACAAAAAAAATTTTAAAAGTAGCCAGACATGGTGGTGCACGCCTGTAGTCCTAGCTACTCAGGAGGCTGAAGTGGGAGGATCGCTGGAGCTCAGGAGTTTGAGCTTGCAGTGAACTGTGATTGTGCCGCTGAGCTCCAGCCTGGGCAACAAAGTGAGACCCAGTCTCTAAACAACAACAGCAACAACAAAAAGAATGCACAGCAATTCTAATGTAAATGCACCAAACAAAAAAGCTGTAAAATACTTGAAGCAATAACTGATAGCTATGAAAGGAGAAATAGACAAATCCACAATTATAGTTAGAGACTTCAACACCTCTCTCAACAACTGAAAACTAGACCGAAAATCGTCAAGGATATAGAGAACTCAAAAACACCTTTAACTACCAAGATCTATTAGACATTTATAGAGCACCAACAACAGTGGAATATACATTTTTTTTCAAGTACACATGGAACATATACCAAGACAGACCATATCCTCGGCCATAAAACAAACCATGAGAAACTTAGAATTAAAATCTGTATGATTTTAATCAATATAGATCAAACTAGAAATCAATGAAAGAAAGGTAACAGGAAAATCTCAAAACACTTGGAAACTAAATAACACACTTCTAAATAATCCATAGGCAATACTCTGGTTTCTCTTCAGATTGTATGACTCTTATGCCTTTTACTAAATAATCCATAGGGCAGAGAGAAAATCTCAAGGGAAATAAAACAAAAAAAATCACAGGAGCTGGGCTTGGTGGCTCATACCTATAATCCCAGCACTTCGGGAGGCTGAGGCGGATGGATTGCTTAAGCTCAGGAGTTTGAGACCAACCTGGGCAACATAGCGAGACCTCATCCCTATAAAAAATACAGAAATTAGCCAGGCGTGGTAGCATGCACCTGTAGTCCCAGCTACTCAGGAGGCTGAGGTGGGAAGACTGCTTGAGGCCAGGAGTTTGAGACCAGCCTGGGTGACAGAACAAGACCCTATCTTACAGAAAATTTAAAAAATTAATCAGGTATGGTGATATGCACCTGTAGTCCCACCTACTCAGGAGGCTGAGGCAGGAGGACTGCTTGAGCCCAGGAGGTTGAGGCTGTAGTGAGCCATGACTGCACCACTGTACTCCAGCCTGGGTGAGAGTGAGACCCTATCTCAGAAAAAAGGGAAAATATTCAAATTATTCAAATCAATAATCTAAGCTACCATTTCAAGAATATAGTGGGAAAAAAACAGCAAAATAAACCACAAGTAAGCAGAAAGAAAGAAATAATAAGAGCAGAAAGCCCAATGAAATTGAAAACAGAAAACCAACAGAGAAAAATCAGTAAAACAAAGAATGGGTACTTTGAAAAGATCAATAAATTGACAAACCTCTAGTAAAACGGACAATGAAAAAGAGAAGTCACGAACTTCCAGTAACAGAAATGAAATTTCCAGTATCACTGCAGATTCTGCAGACATCAAAAGGACAATTATTAAATACTTCAAACAATTATACACACAGAAAATCGACAACTTAGATGAAATGGACCAGTTCCTAGAGATACACAATCCACCAAAACTGACTGAAGAGTAGAAAATCTAACTAGATCTACACAGCAAGGAGATTGAGTCAGTAATCAAAAATCTCCCAACAAAGAAAAGCCCAGGACACAGCTGGGCACAGTGGCTCATGCCTGTAACCCCAGCATTTAGGGAGGCAGAGGTGGGAGGATCACTTGAGCCCAGGACACAGCTGGGCGCAGTGGCTCACGCCTGTAACCCCAGCATTTAGGAAGGCAGAGGTGGGAGGATCACTTGAGCCCAGGAGTTCGAGACCTGCCTGGGCAATATAGCGAGACCTTGTTCTTCAAGAAAAAAAAAAAAGAAAAAGAAAGAAAAGAAAAAAGACAGAAAAGCACAGGACCAGATGGCTTCACTGGTGAATTCCACTAAAACATTTAAAAGAAGAATCAACACCAATTCTTCTCCTACTCTTACAAGATGTTTAAGAGAAGGAAACATTTCCTAATTCACTCTGTGAAGCCAGTAGTGCCCTGATAACAAAACCAGACAAAGACACTAAAAGAAAACTACCAACCAATATATTTTATGAATATTGATGCAAAAATCCTCAGCAAAACATTCAGCAGCACATTAAATGGATTACACATCAAGGGCCAGGTGCAATGGCTCACGCCTATAATCCCAGCACTTTGGGAGGCCAAGGCGGGCTGATCACCTGAGGTCAGGAGTTTGAGATCAGCCTCGCCAACATGGCAAAACCCGAGTCTCTCCTAAAAATACAAAAATTAGCTGGGCCTGGCAGCGTGTGCCTGAAATCCCAGCTACTCATAAGGCTGAGGCAGGAGAATTGTTCCAACCTGGGAGGCGGAGTTTGCAGTGAGCCGAGATCGTACCAGTGCACTCCAGCCTGGGCAACAAGAGCAAAACTCTATTTCAAAAACAAACCAAAAAAAGGATTACACATCATAACCAGTTATTCCCAGATGCAAGGATGGTTTCATACACAAAAATCAATGAATGAGATTGTGACTGACTGTGATTCAGTGTGGTCAGAGTCATGAGCCGACCACCTTAATAGAATAAAGGAAAAAGACCACAAGATCATTTCAATTGATCTAGAAAAAGACCTGACAAAATTCAACAGCATTTCATGTTTTAAAAAAAACGAAAACCCAATAAATAGGATAGAAGGCAACTTCCTCAGTGTGGTAAACACTATACATAAAAGCCCATAGCTAACGTCATATTCAATGGTGAAAAATGAAAGCTTTTCTTCTAAGATGAGGAAAAAGACAAGGATGCCCACAGTTGCCATTTTAATTCAACATAGTATTAAAAGTTCTAGCCAGAGGCTGGGCGTGGTGGCTCACACCTATAATCCCAGCACTTTGGGAGGCCAAAGCAGGCGGATCATCTGAGGTCAGGAGTTTGAGACCAGCCTGGCTCCATGGTGTGACCCTGTCTCTACTAAAAATACAAAAATTAGCTGGGTTTGGTGGCACATGCATCTGTAGTCCCAGCTACTTGGGAGGCTGAGGCAGGAGAATCACTTGAACCCGGGAGGCGGAGGTTGCAGTTGAGCCGAGATCACGCCACTGCACTCCAGCCTGGGCGACAGAGTGAGACTATGTCTCAAAAAAAAAAAAAAAAAAAAAAAAAGAAAGAAAGAAAGAAAGAAAAGGCATCCCAATTGAAAAGGAAGAAGTAAAATTATCTGTTTGCTGATGACATGATCTTATATGTAAGAAAACCCTAAAGCATCCACACACAAAAAAAGTTAGAATAAAGAAATTCAACCACAACAAGTGGTGGGGAGGGTGTGGAGAAACGGGAACCCGTGTGCCGTTGCTGGGAATGTAAAATGGTGCAGCCACAACAGAAAACACTTCGGCGATTCCTCAGAAAGCTAAACACAGAATTACTCAGACTCCAGCAATTCCACTCCTCAATATACACCCACAGGAAGTGAAAGCAGAACTCAAACAGATACCTGCCCGTCAGGAATCACTACAGCACCCGTCACAGTAGCCACATACCCACCAGCACATGAAGGAACTAACAAAACGCAGTGCACACACAACGGAATGTTACTCTGCCATAAGAAAGGAATGAGGTGGTGCCACACGTGTGAACCCTGGAAACATGATGCTGCGTTAAAGACGCCGGACACCAAAGGACAGAATGTACGATTCCACTTAAAGGACATAGCTAGAGGAGGCGCCTTCACTGAGATAACTAGTTAGAGGTGTCTAACTAGGGTTTGGGAAGTGAGGAGTGGAGAGTCGTTGCTGAATATTCGGTGTTTCTGTCAGGGTGAGGAAAACATTTTGCAATGTTTCTACGGTGTTGTGAATGTAGTTAACGCTATTGAACTAAGTGCCATTTTGACACTTAAAAATGGTCAAAATTTATGTTATATATATTTTACCACAATTAAAAAGTAACACAGTATACCAAAAACTATTGAATTGTACACTAAAATGGGTGAATTATGTGATATGTGAATCATATCTCAACAAAGCTGTTTTTCAACAATGATAGGAATGGCCCATAAGCACCCAGGTGCTCTGCACGTCCAGGCCATCAGGGAAATACAAACCAAAACCCCAGGGATACGGCACGCCACGCCCACCAGAACGGGTGTGCCAGAAAGGCAGATACCCAGAGCTAGCGAGGAAGTAAGCAAGACGAAACGCTTGCTCGCTGCCGGCAGGAGTCTCAAACAGTGAAGCCGTTTTAGAAAACAGGAGGCTGTTAACCTAGAGTGACCCCGTAGCCCTGCAGTGACCCTATGACCCTGCAATTCCACTCCTAGGTGTCTACACAAGAGAAGCAAAAGCATCGGCCACACGAAGGCTGGAGGCAGCATTATTCACGACAGCCCCCAACCAGAAACCACCCGAATGTGCCCCACTCATGAATGGACAAAGTGTGGAGAGTCTCTGCAGCGGCTTGACTCTAATAAAAAGGGGTGCGGCGCTGAGGTGCTGCAGGACAGACCTCCAAACATGATGCAAAATCAAAGATGCCAAACAACCGTGTACTGTATGATTCCAGTGACACGAAAGGCCCACAAAAGAAACTTACCGAGACAGAAGTGGATGAGTGTTAGCGGCCGGGGGTGGGAGCAAGGTGGGGCTGGGACTGATGATCAACAGAGCTGAGGGAATTCTGGGGGGCAATGAAAACGACTGAAAGCTGCATTGTGGTGCGGCTGTACGACTCTAAGTTTACTCAAACCCACAGAACCATACACCTAGAGCAGACGAATTGTGTGGGAGGGAAACTGTACTTCAATAAAGCTGTTTTTTTTTTTTTAAGCTGACACCACAGATCAAAGGGTTAGACCACTGTTGAGGGAAAGCACCCATGACATGAAGAAAAACTAAGTGAGGCCCCACCTCACACATCACGCAAATAAAGAACAGCGAACGGCAGCCGACTTGTAGGGAGGTCTCCCTGTGCCAGGGCCACCCAGGACACTGCCAGGCCCACTGTGGCCCCCTGAAGAGTCGCCATGCCCCTCTGAGATAGGCAGTGCCATTATCCCGATTGTATATAAAAGGAGATTGAGGCCAGAGGAGGAAGTAACCATGCAGGGACAAGCTACACCCACAGCTGCCTCTTGAGCCAGCAGCAGGCAATGCGGGAGGCACTCTGTGACCGTGGGTGGAGACTGGTCCTAAACAATACCCGCGAGCACAAATCACAGGGCAAAGGATGTCAGGACCTTGCCTCATAAAGGACGAAGGATTCGGCCTAACAAAGGGCAGCACTGGCGAAAGCAGGGCACCAACAGAGAAGCGCTGTACGTGACCAAAACCAAGACGGGCGCTGTCCAGAGGACACAGGAGCCCCTGCAAGCCTGGAGGACGAAGGCAGGGTGTGCGTGAGGGGTGACTCAGGCCTCAGCTCGCATTGGGGAGCTGAAACCCAAGGCTCAGGCAGGGCCCTCCCTCTCCCGACAGCTCCCCGCAGACAGGCACCAACCACACACAGGGTGTGGGAAACGGCAGCGCGGAGGCTCATGGAGCAGGTACTGCAGATGCAGGAGGGCCAAAGTGCGCAGGAGCTCTCAATGCAGAGGTGGGGATGGAGTCACTGTCACCCCTGCACACGTTGCACACGATGCTCCCCAGCCCTGTGCACTGGGGGTGCTGGCAGCAGCCAACACCCCAGCCGCAACAAGCACACGCGGTGCCCAGACCCTGAGTCCTAAACACACTCAGAAGGAACCAGGGCGCCCTGCAGGAGCAGCTGTCCCACCTAGAGCCACCAGGAGCAGCACCGAGACCCTGAGTCTTTTTTTTTTTTGAGACAGAGTTTCACTCTTGTCGCCCAGGCTGTAATGCAATGGTGCGATCTCGGCTCACCGCAACCTCCACCTCCTGGGTTCCAGCAATTCTCCTGCCTCAGCCTCCCGAGTAGCTGAGATTACAGGCATTTGCCGCCACAACTGGCTAACTTCTTGTATTTTTAGTAGAGATGGGGTTTCACCATGTTGGCCAAGCTGGTTTTGAACTCCTGACCTCAGGTGATCCACCTGCCTCGGCCTTCCAAAGTGCTAGGATTACAGGTGTGAGCCACCGTGCCCGGCCCAGACCCTGAGTCTTAAACACACCCGTAAGGAGCCAGGAGCGGCTGTCCCAGAGCTGCCGGGTGGTGGGAGCATCTGGGTGCAGAGAGCAAGGAGGGGTGCAGAGACTGTCAGGCACATCATAAGGGCAGGAGCCCTGGCAAGGCAGCGTATTAAGAGGGGATGGCAATGGACACAGCCGGACACACCCGTGGACAAACAGGCAAGCAGTGAGCACGGAGGAGGGAAAACTCTTCCGTTCAAGGACACAGGCGGCAGATCAGAATTTGACAGCAGACAGACACAGCTGGCTATTAAGACTAAGGAGAGAAGGTAGAGTTTTCTAGTCTCAAAGTCTCCCCCCAGCAAAACGTATCAGGCGGGGAGATCCCTTTGACAAGGATGGAGCGAGCGCCCCAGGCAAGGGAGGAAAACAGCGCTGCACCCGGACAGGGACATCTACTGGGGAGGACTCCGCATCTACCGGGGAGGACGCGGCAGGATGCAGCAGACCCCGCAGATGTGCACAAACAGGCAGTCTGAAGTCATCCCCGTCCTGCTATCTAGGAGGACAGGCGGCATCTGGCAGAGGTTGACCCCTGAGCCACAGCCGTGGCCCCCCAAAAGGGGAAGGAGCAGAGATTTACTCCCAGCCTGAATTATTCACAAGGAAAGGGAATGTGGCTCTTTAACAAGCCATCGCTTTATGAAGCAAGGTTAACAATTTCACTTGATTCAGTGGAATATTATAAACTCTCTGGGGCCCATTTGAGGACTTCTACTTCAGGCGCAAGGTGACGATTCAGCACTTTTCACATTATTTAGAGAATAAAATTAACCCTCGCAGGCCCGGGCTGCCGCCTGTCCCCACTGGATCTGGCCGGCTCAGCGCTTTCCCATATATAATTACAAGCTGCTATCCATCATGCGGGTGCCGCAGCGCGGACACACGGAAAGGCAGCAGTAAGCACTTCCACTAATAGAAGCAGGACCTAAATATCACTTTGATATTTTCATTTAAATCGAAACATTTTACAATAATCAGCCATGGCCTCCATGGGGATCCTGCCACTGCCCCCACAGGGTCTGGGGCTGCCCCAGCCAGGCCCTACCTCCCCGGAGGGGATTGCCTGCCAGGTTTCAGGTTGGGGAGCCCGGCCTGGCCAACCCTTGGCCTGGCAGCAGGAGCTGTGGGCTGGCTCCTCCCGGGAAGTGGGTGTGACGACTGAGGATGAGGGAGAGGATGCTTGGGAAGGGCCCGGCCCACCACAGAACGCTGTGCACAGGAAGGAGTGCGTGGCCCAGCTTCTACAGGACCCCACAGGTGAACTCAGCAAGGGAGGGGCAGGAGAGCCGCCAGAGCATCGGGCCTGGTGTCCTTGCGGGTGGGCTGAGAAAGGGTTCCTGGGGTGCCTGGTGTTCTCGGCTTCACGGGGATTGCAGACCCTGAGGCAGCGCCAACACAAGTGTGAGGACCGGGTGGCAGTGAGCCGTGCTGCAGGCCCCGGGGCTCCCTCCCAAGATGCCAGGGACAAGGAGCATCTCCAGGTCCCCCAGCTCTGGCCCCTCCCCAGCCTGAGCCAGGAGGCCCCCAGCCTCGGCCACCAGCCCTAGCACAGGTGCAGGAGCCCTCAGGGCAGGGAGAGAAACAGGTGTGAGAGGCTGGGGGAGAGGGGGCCTGTACCCGGGACCAGGCCCACTGGGGATGCTGAGGCCACGCTGCTTGTGGCAGGGAGTCCTGGTGAAGCCCAGGAGGGCAGGTGAGGCAGAGGGGAGGAGCTGGCTCCACTGCCGGGAATTTCCCAGACAGGTGAGCCCGTGAGCCTCCGCAACACAGGAGTCAGTCATGCCCCCAGGAAGAGGAGAGCCGGAGCCATCAGCTGCAGGTGACCCTTGCAGGCCAGGTCCCCAATTCTCCACCCAGCAGTGGTGCCCCGCAATGAGCTCCGGCGCCAGCTCACTCCACCCTTGCCAGCCATGGCTCAGGCGGTCCCCTCAGCTCTGCCTGGCCCACCCCTCTGTCCCAGGCTGGGTGGGAGTGTCCCGTCCACCCCCTGCCTTCCTGGGGAGACTGCTGGCCCCACATCCACCTGCAGCCCTGCCGGCCCCCTGGCCTCCAATATCCCCTTCACTGCACTGCCACCCCCAGCAACATCTCAGGAGCTGCTCCGGCCCAGTCGCCACACCCCTACTATGGGGGGCCAGCTCTCGGGGCTACCAGTGCTGCACCTGGAAGTCTAGGTCCTCTGCGCCTCACCTTCCCATGGTTCAAACCCCACTCTGTGCTGGTGCTGTGCAACCCCAGGAAAGTTGCTGGACCTCTCTGAGTCACCTGTGAGGTGGACGTGATGACAGTGACCACCTCAGGGCTGCAGAAGGGTCATCCAGCCACCACGGCAGGTACCCAAGAATGAGCAGAGGACGAACAAGCCACAGGAACCCCGCCCACTCAGGCCCCCACGGACCCCTCACCTTTGCACCCAGGGGGCAGTAGCCTTTGAGGAAGTCACTGCAGACCTCGGCCTTGCGGGACACGTACACGTGGCTGTAGGGACAGTTGCTGTTGCTGCAGATGCCCTTCAGGAAGTAGGAGCACACCGGCATCTGTGGGGAGGGCCAGTAGTGAGGGCCAGCAGGCAGCCACCCTCCAGGGCCCACAGACAGTGGCTGGGGACCCTCCTACGGCCCTGCCCGAGAGAGAAATGGACACACGGCACCAGCAGGCAGGAAGGGCAGCCACCAGGACCTGCGGGGCAGGGAGGCTGCTGCTCAGAAGTGGGCCCCAGCCTCCCCAGGTGAACCACATCCCTGCCGTCACTCTGTCCAGAGGAGGAATGGAGCAGCCCTGTGGCCCTGTGGCCCAGCCTTAGGGGCGCCCTCCTGAGTCCCTCACCTGTTCTGAGCCTGCCCACCGTCCAGGGCAAGATAGCAGCCAGGGCTCCCAACCAGTAGCCTGTGGCCAGGGCTGCCCTTGGAGCCTCTCAGGCCATGGGGACCAGTGTCTAGGTGGGAGGACGAGCCACGGGCCAGCAGCCAACAGAGGGCTCTCCCTCTCCAGGCACCTGACCCGTGGGCCACAGGCAGTGTCCCTGGGCTCTAGGTAGGCAGGAGCCACCTGGAAGCAGGCCTGGTGTGGCACTGGCTGCAGGCCAGCACCGTGGAGGCCAAGGCTGTCAGCAGGAGGGGTCCAGCAGCATCTTCCTCCCCAGCACAGGGCCACTGGCCACAGTCAGTGCTTGTTATCATCACTGGGCTGGGAGAGGGAAGAAATGTAACTTTCCTCCCATTTGGGGGAACCTCAGGCCTAAGGAGCAATGGCTGGGCTAGGGCCACCCAGGGAGGGAAGCAGGGGGTCTCTTGCCGTCTCCAGGAGACATCTCCCTGCCCCTCGTGGGCCACCACGGGCTTCTCCTGGGCTGCCTGGGTGTTCAGAACAAGGATGTCACCGTCTGGCCTCAGCCCAGAGCCCCCCCCCCCAGAGCCCCTGCCAGCACCCCGGGGTCTCCAGCCTTGCCCCAAGCTATTCCCACTCCCCTCCCAGGGCCTTGCTCCCTCCTGGGTCAGACCACCCTCCCTGCTCCCACTACCCTCGTCCCCCTCCCCTTCCCAGACTGCTCAGAGCTGCTGGGGCCCGAGGAGCGGTGGGGGATCTGGGCAGACCCAGAGGCTTTAAAAAGTCACTTTTCGGGGGCAAGGTTGGAGATGGGAAAGGAACTTGTCTAAGGCCAAGGCGGGAAGAAGGGGTCCAGAGAGCCAGCGGCCAGGGCTGAGAGGGAGGGAGGGAGAAGGCAAAGAAACAAAGGGTGATTTAACGAGCGGGAGTTTATTTCTAATTGTCTTTTAACTGCAGCTACAGAGGGGGAGAGGGGCTGGGGGCCGTTTGGGGCTGGCGGTGGTGGGCTGTAGACAATTCCCTTAATGTGGTTTTTGATATAGAGCCCAAATTAGCTCTAATAAAAAGGGATGATAAAGCCAACTCTACAGCAAACGGAGCTCCTCTTGGCTGTCAGAGCGGGGCTGTTATCAAGAGGAAACTGCATTCTCATTTCAATTAACCTTGTTTGCACCCCGCCACGTCCACACAAATAACAATAACATTAATTCAGGGCACTGGTGCGGGGCGTCCACATTAGACAGCTTGGAATGTGCTCCGGCTTTGGAGCTGGGAGCTAATGAACCCGAAACTCGACGTGAATTTCCAAATTGCTCACAACAGAGTTCCGAGGCTCTATTAGGGAGAAAAATGCTGATTCTTTTCAAGTTCCTCAAGGGGAAAAGCTGTTGCGGCAGCAGCACCCCTGCCCAACACCGCCTCCCTCACCCGAGGCAGCCCTCACTCCACTCGCATGCTGTGTTCACACCGTGGCTGAGTCCAGAGCACAGGAGCTACGTATGTCCCCGCCAGCACTGACCCCTGACCCCAGCCCCAGGGCTCTCCTGCTTCTTCCCAGCAGGGGACCCACCTTGGCTCAAAGCAAGTCTGTGGGGTTTCAGGTGGCAGGGACAACGGCGGGGACAACTGCATGAGCCAGGAGTCCAGCTGTTCCCCCTCCAGCCCCTCCCTCCCGCCCTCTACCCAGGCAGCCTCTCCACCCAGCCCCTCACATACAGCTTCCCCCCTCCTGCCAATCCCAGTCTGAAGAGGCCCTGAGGCCTCAGCCCTGGGTCCACAGGGGCACCTGTGGGACCACCTTCCCCTGGGCATGTATAAGGGGGGCCTGGGGATCTGGTGAGGCCTGGTGCTGCCAGGAGAAGGGAAAAGAGACCCCTGTGCGTGGTGAGCAGGGACCCTATCAGCGCTGCTTTCCTGGGAAGAAGCAGCCCAGCTACAAAGCCTGCAGTGGGGTAGAGGCAGTACGGCAGACTCTAAGGACGCCAGGGCAGGGATCTGCATGTCCCAAGCCCAGGGAAAGCTGTGGGCACCATCTGCCTGGAGGCCAGGTGGCTGAGGCCCCGGAGAAAGGTGCACGGGAACAGGGCCACGAGCGCCGCACTCACCTTCTCCTTGGACACATGGTGGGAGAAGGGGCAGGTCCCATCCGTTTTCTTGCAGGTGCCCCGGACAAACCTGCAGCACCAGGACAAACGTGTGTGAGGAAGGGCCGGCAGGGACCAAGGGCAGAAGGACCCTGAACAGAACCTCCCCCAGGCCCGCAGCAAGGGCAGGAGGGCACCTGGTGCACACGGCCACCTTCTCGGGATCGTGGATGTAGGGGCAGCGCTCGCCGCGGTTGCACCTGCCGAAGCGGTTGTAGTACATGCAGTACTCCTTCCTCTTCTCCCTGCGCTGCCGCGCCTGCCGGATGATGGCCAGGCTGCGTTGCACGGCCCGGCTGCAGACGGGGAGAGAGGTGCGTGAGCCCGAGGGCGAGCAGGGAGCCCACCCACTGCCCAGCCCAAAGGCAGTACCTGGCCAGGGAACGGCTACAGCTGCCTGCAGGATCCAGCCGGCCTGTGGGGGAGAGAGGCATGGGTCATAGCAGGCCACAGCCTGGCCCGCACGCCCTTTCCCTGCTGACCCCCTTAGTCAAGGCCCTCAGGGGTCCCAGCACTCAGCTCAGGCACAGCCTCCCTTCCAGAAAACTGCCCAGAGCTCCCCTCCCCACAGTGGTTCAGACGCCCTGGGCCCTGCCAGGCCCCTCTGGGGACACAGCACCTGAGAGTGGGGAGCTGCTGGGCCCTGTGTCTGGCTCCTCTCCGGGGCAGGGTCCGGGCAGGGCTCCTGTCCCTGCCCTCAGAGCCAGCAAAGCCAGGCAGCACCAGCGGAGGGCTTGGCCACGTGGGCTGGAGCCGCCCGCCTGTCCCTGCTGCCTCCCTGGCCAGGCTCCCCAGGGCCACATTCTGCTGGCTGGACCCCCCCTGCTGGCTTCCTCATGTCCCTGGGTGCCCACCCTGGGCCAAGGCAGTGACTGGCCCATGGACACTGTTCCTGGCTCTCTCCTCAGCCCTGGCCACCCAGGAAGCTGCCCTGTAAACAGAACAGCTGCTAACAGCAGCACCTCCCTCTGCCAGAGCCTGGGCTGGGGCTTGTGGGGGACCTGTGGGGTCAGTGAGACCAGGGCGTGAATATGGCCCATGGGGCACACATGGTCTGGCCTTTTGGGAACAAGAACGGTTTCTGACTTTTAGAGGGCTGTAAAACTAAAGACATGCAGCAGAGAAGGTGTGGGGGCAAAGCCCGCTTGGCGGAGGGATCTGCCCAGCTGCCCACTGCAGCTGTGGAGGCCTGAGGGAAGGGCACCTGTCCCTGAGCCCCTGGGCTGGCCCTGGCAGATCCTGGCTAGTGTCTGTTACTCTAAATTTTAGAGGTGCTTCATCAGATGCTCCTCAAAACCCCAAGCATAAGCACCACCCCCACCTTTCTGAAACCGCACACCACGGCCTGGGAGGGCGGCCTGGGAGGGCAGCGGTGGCAGGAAGGAAATGGACCTTGGGACTGAACATGGCCAAGTGCTGTCAGGCCTGAGAGCCAAGGGGATGAGGCGGGGAGGGGGTGCCACCTGGAGGAGGAGGGTCTGCTCCGGTGACACAGCCCTGCCTGCCTTTTACAGACAGAGGTCACCCAGGATCATGGGGTGGGCAGGGCAGGACGAGCTTGCTGAGGGCGCCTTTCCTGGGTTCCTCAAATACGCGCATGATCCTTCCCAGACCAGATCCAATTTCCTACAGGGCAAATGCTGAAATGGACACTGCAGTTAAGAGGCAGAGGTGACATCACTCAGAAATTCTGGGGACCTGAGGTGGTGACAAAGCCATCCTGGTTTAAAAAGGGATGTCCCAAAGCTGCCCAGCCCCAAACAGCCAGACCTGCCCCACTCTGAGCACCAGAGAGCAGCCTCGTCCTCACTCTCCCAGATGGCCCAGCAGCCGCAGACTCCCACCTGAGGACCCAAGGCTTCCGCTCCCTTGCACCCCCAGGCTGGAGCCCCCCACACTCCTCGCTTTGTGCTTTGCATCCAGCCCAGTGCTCCCTAGCTACGGTCAGTGATGCTGCTGCCCTTCGCCCTCAGGGACCCTGCCTACTGTCCTCACTCAGCCTGTCTCAAGTTTCAAAAGGGCAGCTCCAGAGCTGAGTGGCCAGTGAGCCTGGCTGGGGCAGAAGCAGGAGCTAGTAATGGTGCCTGGGGGCAGGAAAGGAGGCGTTGAAGAAGGCAGAAACCTGGGGGGTGTGGGGAGGCCAAGGGCAAAGGGAGGGTGATGAGGGTCTTGGTGTGGGGGGACCAACGCCAAGGGGCTCAGGGCAGCCCCTGTTCTCAGGCCAGGACCCTTGTCCCTGGGTGGGCAGCAGGGCCCAATCCAGGCGGCACGGGCACGCCCTTGCACCTGCCAGCCTGTGTGGTGAGGGACGCGGCAATGCGGCGGTCTGTCGGCACTGCTGGTTCCCAGGCTCTCGCCCAGGCTGCCAGTGACACTGCGACACCATCTGCTCCCAGCAGGGACGCGCCGGCATCACATGCCCGCCTGGCAGGACCGGGTGCAGCAGGAGGGGTTACCTCCCTTTCCACTTTGTGCTCTTTAAAAAAATGCCAGTGTGAGGCTCACGGCAGGAGTTCTGACAAGAACAGGAGGCACTTTTTCAAATGCTCTGCAGTGTTAAAAAATGCACATAAAATAGCTGGCTGGAAAAGAGGCAAGGGCTGCCTGAGAAGTGCTAAAAAGTTCAACTGAATAACCTCCAGCAACTCCACAGCAGAAGGCGCCATGCATTCCAGAGAACTTTCACTTCCCCGGGATCTTCCCAGAATAGACTCGGCTCCCACCAGCCCCACCCCCTGCTCGGTGCCCCAGTGCCGGCTCTGGGCACTGCTGGATGTCAGGCTCTGCAAGGCAAGCGGGGTTGGGGGCCCTGCGATCAGAGGTTCCTCAGCACCTCCAGCCCCTGTTGCGGCCAGCACCCACTGGACAGCTGCTGCCTGGCCCAAGGGACAACATCCATGATGAGCGGAGCACGCAGGCAGCCCCAATTCCCAGGCCAGCCCTCTCCCAGGAAGTCAGGCAGGGCTGCGCCAAGTCCTGGTCCGCTCACAGTCCGCCCACCAGGCCCTCCAGGGCACGTCCGTCGGGCACATGGAAGCTGCGCCCTTGGGAGAAGGCAGCCAGCAGCAGAGGGCGCCCCAGGAGAGGCGATGTGGGGCGGGGGCACGCGAACAGGGCCTTCATCACCCCAGGGAGGGTGGGCAGGTGACGAGCAGGGGGAGGCGCAGAGGCCGGATGTGCCAGGAACACGCAGCAGCTGGCCCGCAGCAGGGAGGGCCACGGCCACAGGTGCCTGGGGGCTTTGGGGACACAGAACAAGCCAAGGCCAGCCCTGTGGCCAGAGACTGGGGCCTCTGCCCCACCACAGGGACCATCAGGCTCTTGGTGGCCACATACGGGCCATGCTCATTGGGGGCCCACACAGGAGTATGTGGGGAGGGGCCCTGGAGCTCGGCCCTTCAGGTGGCAGGCGGGCCCGGGAGGGAGGGCTCGGCTTCAGGGAGTGGGGAAGCTTGGGGTAGAAGCCATACTGTCCTCTGCCATCAGGGGCCCAGAGCCCGGGGGGTCAGCCAGGACAGCCACCCCCACCCCTTCCAAGAAGGCTGCACTTTCTTGTTGAAGTCAAATTTCTGCTGACACCAGGGGAGGAAATTTATTTCTTTAATTATTATTCCTCTTAAGTGGGCCGGTCAGCGGTATCCCACCGCTGGGAGCCATCTACCTTCCTCATGGCGAGGCGGGGCCGGTGGTGGCCCAGGCAGCTGGAGCTGTGGCCTCGCCTGTCAACCCTAAGGGCAGGTGCAGACTCACTGGGCTCTGCACAGCCCCAGGACTGCCACAGTCGCCACCACAGCTGGCCAGCAGGACACCGGAGGCCGTAGCTTTACTCGATGGCAGGCTGGGCCTCCCCAGGGCCAAGGGTGGGAGCAAGGAGGCCCCTGGACCCCTGCATGCCCTGGCTGGCACCGGCCTCTGTGCACCAGACCCTCCTTGCTTGCGTTGCTGAGGCTGAATGAGGGAGCTCTGGGTTGCTGCTGGTGCAGGGGTGAGACGTGCCCCAGAAGGGCTGGGGGAACCAGACTGGCTCTCTGACGGCTCTGGGCCAAGGGAAGGGCCAACAGAGGCAGAGGCCAGTCAGCAAGGGTGGCCGGGATAGACTGTTCACAATGTGGTGACGTCAGGGGCTCTGAGCCCGCCGGGGCTCTGCCATGTGTGTAAATGGGAAGGCGAGATTCTGCGGAGCTCAGCACTTGGCACCGAGGGGGAGACGCAGCAGCGCCGCAGCCTCCCAGGGAGGAGTGTGGCAGCCCCTCCCTCTCCTCCCCACTGCTGAGCGGGCCAGGGCTATGCACTCCCTCCTCCCCAGAGCTCAGACCCTGGGCCATCCGGGTGCTGGGCACCGTGTCTGAGGGGGCCAAGTGCAAACCTGCTGCCTGCCACAGGCGACTCTGTGGACACTGAGGGATGGGAGGAGCTGGGATGGCAGGTGCACCTCCCCCCACAGGCCCACCCAGGCCAACAAACGTGGGCCACAGGATCCCGGCGAGGGCTGAGACGACCCAAGGGCCCCGGTGCGGGGAGACGGACCCACGCCACAGGCCCCTCGATGGGTCCCACGGGCACATGGTGCGGGGAGAGTCCCAAGGACACACCGCGACCTGGGTGAAGGGGGGGAGGCCAGCCTTGGCACTGTGCAGGGAGTGGGATGCAGCTGCTGTGGTGGGGGCCACTCCCTGAGTGGGTGGGTCCTCCCTGGGATGGGCTCTGGCCCTGGAAAGGGCAGTAGGCATCCCCTCCCTGGCTCCGGCTTCCGCAGAGCAGGCCAGGGCCTGCAAACTGACTGCCAGGAGCAGCCTCAGCTGCCTATCCTGGCCGCCCGGGGCTCTCGGGGACGTCAGGACGTCATGGTCTCCACGGCTGCTGTCTTGGCCACTTAATTATCAACCTCAGTCAGCACTATCATCATGACTACCGGGAGCTTTCTGAATGGGGGTGCAGTGGTGCCAGGCAGACCCCACCTGCCCCCAACCCATCTCATCACCCTGCTGGCTGTGCACAGGGTCCTGCGATGCCTCACACCCCCTCACACTCCCGCCCAGGCCTCTGCATGGCCGCCTCGGGATGCTCTTGCTGCTCCTGTCCCTTCTGAGCCCCTCTCAGTTTTCAACTCATGAGAAAGGCCTCCCTGACTGCCTGACTGGACACGAGTCTGCGTATTTACACCTGTGGGCCCAAGGAATCTTCACTGGTGTTCAGCCCGCGCCTCTCCCTGCACTAGGGACGTCAGAGGCAGCATCCATGGGAGATGCAGGGCACCCTCCCACCCAGGCAGGCAGGTGAGGGCTCGGGGCGCCCTTCCCTGAGCAGAGGGATCCGTCCGGCTGCTCTGCCCACTGCCTCTAGGACCAGAGAGGAAAGCCAGCGCCAGGACCATGCCTGCAGGGTCAGTGCACTCAGGACACTGCCAGCCAACATGGGGCTTGGCCTCTGCAAGGAGGCCCAGGGGAAGGTGAGACCACCCGGCATGAGCAGAGAGGCACCTCATGGCTTTGTCCCTGGGGGCCAAGCGCGATGTCCTCAGAGCACCCGCTGCCGGCCCCGGGAGCTCCACTGGTCAGGGTCCCTGTTGGCCCACATGGCTGGTGGCTGGTGGACGGCCACAGGTGCCTGGGACCTGCTGTGCCAGAGACTGGCCAGGGGCTTATACTTCACTCAGGGAAATGACTGCTGGAAAGGAGCCCGAGGCCCCTGCCCTCCATGATACAAACAGCTGTGTGTAGCCCCGCAGGCCACCAAGCTCCAGAGTCCGAGGATCAGAGGTAACCAGAGAAGGCCCTGCTGGGTGACAGGAGGGCCTGTCCCCCAACCCATGGCAGCATCCCCAGGGGCGGAGCCTCACCAAGGCCCCCATGTTCTCAGCCAGCTCCTGCACTGAGCACCCGGGGTGTAGCAGAGATGAGGCCACACGCACAAATCACACAGCCCAGTCCCTCAAGGTATGGGTGGGGAAGCGGAGGCACACACAGGGGTGACACAGTGCCCAGGAAGGGACCCAGGGCTTCTCACCAGATCCTCAGCGAGTGGGGACTTATTCCTGCCCAGTTCACCAGGGCCCCCCAGCCCCGGCCACCAGCCTGCAGGCATGGTCACGGACACTGGCCAGCCACAGTGTGGCTCAGAGCCCTGTGAGGCAGGTGCCAGGGCCCCCATGCTGCTCCCAGCGACTCTGCCCAGGAAACAGCCGGAAGCCCCTGGAGCCCAGAGATGGACGCTAGGAACACAGCCAGGCAGGGAGGCCAGTGAGGCTGGCCTGCCCTCGGAGTCCACCTCCTCCAGGGGCTGAGCCTGTTCTCTCTCTAGGCCCCAGGCGGGTCGGGGAGCCAGCACGGCCCAGCCTCTGCAATCCCAACACCACCTGCAATCTCCTCTTTTTTTTTGATGGACAAGAAAGGGGATAAAATTGGACTGAAACCAAAATATTTTTCTAGTTAATTTGTAGGATAAGCGAATCCAAAGCATTTCCTTCTCCTGAGCCTGTTTCCCTGGGCTGGGAGGGCGCGAGGTGGCGGCGCCGGCTGCCTCCAGACACAGTTGTCGAGGCGTCGCCAATGCGATTACGGGCGCCGCGGCCCCAGGTGTGCGCTCGCCCGGGCGTGTTTGCCGTACCTGGCCTCATCCTTTTTCCAAAAGCGAAACACGGCGCTTGTGAGCAACTCTCCCCCACCCCACAGAAAATCAGGGGCCGCTCAGCCATGCGAGGTGGGCGCCACTCCAGGGCCCTTCCTGGGGGATGGCAGAGGAAGGCCTCCTGGCACCCTCCATTCTCCGGCTGCCCTGTCGGTCTCACTAGGGATGGCTACAAAAGCGCTGGGTGTATGGAAGAGTGAAATTAACTCCCAGGCTGGGACGTGACCCATTTGGGAAGTGCTTGTTTGGACCGGCTCCCTAGGAGCATGAGGCCCCTGACCTCCTCCCCGAGACAGGGACCTGAACCAAGGCCCACAGTAGCCACAGCATGTTGGAGGTTAGGGGGTCTGGCCCGCAGTGCCCACCACACGCGGGCCAGTCGGTGTCATCTCCCAGCGCCCCCACCCTCACCTCTCACCTGTGCGGAGGAGGGGCCTGCTGCCCGCATCGCCGGGCTGGCCGGAGGTCTTGGAGAGCTTGTTGGCAGATACTTTGTAGAGGACCCCTCCGATGCAGCGGTAGCCTTTGCTCCGCCACCGAGGGGAGCCCGGTTGGGCTTTCCCACCCCCGCTGGCAACTGGACGCAGGCGGTTCAGCACCAGGGACCTGCAGAGATAGGAAATGCCCGTCAAACCTGGCCCCAGGACAAACTACAGTTCTGATGGTCAATGCCAGGGGCCGAGCCCAGACCTGGCCTCCCAAGGGGGACAGGGAGCAGCATTTGCGGTGGGTACACACTCCAGCTGGGTGACCACGGGCCATTGGCCCAGCTGCCAAGAGACCTCTGTCCCCCTCTGGCCCCCAACCCCCACCTCAGGGACATTTTGGCCGTCATCAGGGAACACTGACAAGGAGTCCCAGGAGGTGGCATCCCCAACCCCACCCACGAGGCTGGGAACTCACGTGCCCCTAGAATCTACGGTGAGGGGCAGCGTCCTCCTCCAGTGCATACCTCCCCCGTGGACATAACCACCCCTGGGCCCTGACCACCTGGCTGTGTGCCAGGGGGTTAGGGTCCCTGGGGCTGCAGGGCAGAGGGGCTGCAACGTGTCCGCATGTTGGTGAGAAGCACACCTGGCCCTTGGCACCTGGGCTGAGGCTCCCTTGAGTCTGCTTCAAGGCTGGGGCTATTTCTACCGATGCGGCCCCGGCACACACCACCCTGGCCATCAGGACCACAGATACCATAGGGTCAGCAGGTTACCCTGCCTCTTCGCCCCTCCGCCCTGTCCTGCCTCCCCTTCATCCACAGCTCGGAGAGCCCTGCACTGAGTGCATGGGGACAGCCTCACAGACCCCGGGCCAGGTTTGAGGGAAACGCTGATGTTGCCTCAAGTCCAAGGGCAGAAGAGGCCGTGACAGCCCCTGGAGTTAGCTGAGCCGATGACCCTGGCTACAGGAAGAGACCTAGGCCGACAGACCCCGAGCCCTGGCAGCCCCCACTCCTGCCAGATACTCCACAGCCTCTGGGAAGCCAAGGGGCAGAGTAGGACAGGAGGGGCCTGAGCTGCACTCCAGAGGCACCTCCCTGCAGCTGCCAGCCACACCCACAGCCCTGCGGACCCACGGGCAAGCAGCCCCCAAGGTAGGGGTTCAGGGCCTGGCATAGGCGTCTGCAGGGCACGGGGCTGCCAGGGTGCACTTCAGCAGTGATTAGCTCATGCAAATTGAGTTTGATTCCACATGAGCTCACGCTCTGCTCAAGCTGCCATGACCCCTGAGGTGGATACCGTGCCCCCAGCAAATCTGGGCAAGACATTTTTGGGCAGCCATGGGTACGCAGGCAGCAAAGGGACCAGTCAAGTGGGAGGCGAAGACGGGCAGCTCAGGCCTGGCACAGGGCTGTACCCCTGCTCTATGCTCCCCATGCCACACCGGTCCCCATGGCCCTGCGGCTACACAGCCCTCTCTGCTGTGGAGATCCTTTTCCAGCTGGTCTGGGCCAGGGTGGGGTGCCCCCTAGACCCAGGCCTGCAGCATGCATGAAGGTGAGCCTCGCTTGTCTGGCTGGATGGGGCAGGTGCAGGGGGACAGCAGCATATCCATCAAAGCCACCCACGAGGAGCCAACAGACCTGGCGGTACTGGGGATGGAGCAGCCCTGCTGTTGGTTTCAGCCGCCATCCCCACCACTCAGCCCCGCAACCCCTCCGGGCCTTGGACCCTCTGCCTGCAAGCTGGGGTAATTCTCAGCAGCCAGGCGCCTCCAAGGGCCCATTAGAGAGAGAATGGCGCCGGGGATTGGAGGTGCAGTGTAAGTACAAGCACGGCGGCCAGAGCACTTAACCCAGTTTCCTTTAATTAAAATTCAAGTTCACAAACACCCATCTTGGCGGGAAAGAGCCCACCGAGGGGCCTGGCAGTGCTGAGTGGTCTGCCGGCCCCCACCTCCCACCTACCCTGTCTGCGCCCTGCACGCTCCAGCTGCTCCCCGACCCCCAGCCGGGCACTGTCTGGGCCAGAGGGGTGGAGGGTAGGCATCCTGCCAGCCAGATTCAGACCTCCAGGCTCTCATCAGACCCTGGGGTCCCAGTGCAGCCCTGGCCTCCAGGTGCCTGCAGGCCCAGCAGGTGCATGGCCTGTGCCTTCAGCTTATCCTGGCACCAGGCCTGGAGGGAAGGCCAGGCCAGGCAGGACCTCCTGCACCAGCCTCTCAGTTGGAGAACCCCATCAGCCTGGGGGGCTCGGAGGCAGGTTCTGACCTTCCACAGGAGCTATGGCCACTGCCTGGGGGACACTCAGCTTGACCCCAAATCCCAGTCGGGCTGAGCCCAGGGCCCTGCACCAGCCCCACAGTACCCACAGGCCTCAGGGGTCTCACCATTGGGAGGGTGAGGGGGCTGGTGGCCAGGGTGCACCCCCCACCACAGCACCAGCCACTCACAGAGCCTCTGGCCATCATACAACCGGGGCCAGAGCTAACTGTGGTCCTTGCCCCGGTAAGGCTGCTCAGGGCCAGCCTGGACTTGCTCCCAGGAGCCCCCAGCTCCCTGCCTCCCAACAGGCTCCAGTGAGTAGATAGTAAGCACCCACTCCTGCACGCCCGACCCCGCCCACAGCACAGGCTGGGTTCAACCCTGGCCGCCACAAAGCAGAAGGACGAGCAGGCAGCAGAGCCGACCCAGCTCTCCGCCTGGGTCCAGCCAGGACACCCTGAGGAGATGGTTGGGAGGGAGGCCCAGAACCCAGGTGTGCAAGGACTCACCTGCAGGACTGTCCCCCTGCCTGAGGCTCACATGGGGACAGGCCACCACCCAATCACTGTGTGGCTCTCCAAAGGCACCTGGAAGGAGGGCAAGGCCCGGGCTGCAGCACCTGCTGCCATCCCCCAGGGGCAGCCACAGCTGGCCAGGCCCAGGGAAGGGCCCATGGGGCAGAGGCAGCAGGGCCTCTGGGGGTCAGGAGGCACTGGAAGCTTCCAGGACCGCCCCACCCACCAGGGCTGCCCCTCAGCTCTGTCTCAGGAGCTCGGTCTGGCTGGGCGCTACAGCAGCCATGCTCCCGCTCATTCTTATTTTCTTGTTTTTTTGAGATGGAGTTTCGCTCTTGTGACCCAGGCTAGAGTGCAGTGGTGCGATCTCGGCTCACTGCAACCTCCGCCTCCCGGGTTCAAGAGATTCTCCTGCCTCAGCCTCCAGAGTAGCTGGGATTACAGGCATGTGCCAACACGCCCGGCTAATTTTTGTATTTTTAGTAGAGATGGTATTTCACCCCGTTGGCCAAGCTGGTCTCGAACTCCTGACCTCAGGTGATCCAACCGCCTTGGCCTCCCAAAGTGCTGGGATTACAGGCATGAGCCACTGCGCCCAGCCGCCCCTGCTCATTCTTATGGATAAACACGACCAATTAGCTTGTCCCCTTCTCTTCCCTCCTAAAAAAACACCTTACTGGAGTGTGAGAACACCCAGAGGACGTTAGAGGATCTGGGCGGAATGGAGATGTGGCAGCCCCTGCTGAGCCGTCCCGGGATCTGCGCCCGCTCTTCATGCTTGGGAATGTTTCCAGCCCCCCACTGCCCACCACAGCCTGGGAGCCCAGGGCCTCCCGGGAATGGGGCAGGGTGCTTCCCGGTGCTCAGCACACCCAGCCCAAGAGCCTCATTCCGAGAAGCTGCATCCTGGGAAGATGCTGTGGCAGAACCTCGGGCCTGCGGAGGTTGGCGGGGGTGACAGAGAGCTGTCTGGGGTTGCCCTCACCCCTGCCCTCACCCCTGCCCTCGCCCTGGCTGCCTGGCTGGCTTTGGAACCTGCAGCAGGAGGGTGCTGGGAGGGCATGGGGCGAGGGAGGGTCTTGTAGCTTTTCACGGCCGTGGGTGTCACAGAACTCCAGTAAATTGTGACCCTAATGGAGAGGACGGCCTTTGGAAATGAACTGCATTGAGAAGGGGGATGAAATGAATGAGATAATAGGAGGGCCAAGGACCCGGAGTGCGCGTCTGCCCTCACGGAAGGCTCTATAATTCCTTTTCTGCAACGGGAGCTGCAGATCTAAAGGCCTCTCCCATCCGTCCGGCAGGCCTACGCCGCCAGGAAATTTCATTAACGCTGGAAAATAGGAAAGGTATTAAGCGTGGATAATGAAGGCCAGGGAGGGAACAGTGCCTTAAGATAGTCTTCTTTCTCGCCTTTGTAATGGGAGGCATGAACTTTCCCTTCAAATCCATTTCTAATCCATTTGAAATACTACAGCAAATTATCTTTCCTTCAGCCCGAAAGCGGCCAGCCAATTTACTCCGAATAGAAGTGACAATGCCCCAGGATTTATCACCATAACCTTGACTACACCAGGGCGAGGCTGGGCCTCCCCTCTCCCCCCTGGCGGGGCACAAAGGCCAGGAGGGGGAGATAACATTTTAAATGAAAAGCAGCAGTAATGGGGAGAAAGACACACACACCACAAAAGCAGGTGTATAAAGAAGCTATCTGTGCAGTACTGCCTTAGGAGTAGCCGGAAACTTTCAGGCCAGAGGCTGTCTGGGCTGGCGAGGGGCACCACGGGTGCCCAGAGGGTTGAGCCCAGGCCTTCCTGTCTCTGAAAGCCCCTGTCCTGCCTCAGCCTGGGCCCCTCGGACCTGCTGAGGGCTGCCAGCCCCGCTAGGCACAGGTAGCAACAGTGGGGACGGGCGGACCTCTGGCCCTCGACCCTCAGGGACTCCTCTCGCCTGTCCCCAGGACTTCAGTGGCGCTGGGGGCCTAGCCAAGATGGGAGAGAGGTTCGCTCTGAGGTCTTGGTTTTCCTGAAAGCCCAGGGGCGAACCTGGTGCATCCCCTGCCGGCATCCACAAGGCATGCCCACGCACAGCCTGCCAGCTGCCAGGCTCCCGGGCCTGCAAGCCCCGGCCTGGGCCACTGCTGCCGAGTGGCCCACGCAAGGACTCTGAGGACCAACCATGGACACCCACGCTCTACCCGCTCCCTGAGGGCACTGCCCGTGGCAGGTCAGAGCAGCCCCCTCGCCATGTCATGTGGGCCGTGCAGGCTGAGAGGGGCCTCACCCCAGGCCACGTCATTGATCCTGGGCACAGATGCACACACACACGTGGACCAGATCAGTGGCCTCACAGTCAGGGCAGTGCATGCATAGCAAGCAGGCCCCGTGCACTGCCTGCCCGCAGGGTGACAGCCTCAGCACTTGGGCTCCCAGCAGCAGAAGCCCCAGCTCAGCAGAAACACATCTGACAAACCAATGCAGCTCCTCAGGCGAGTCCAGCCCTCTGAGCACCCGGGCCCTTTCAGGCCCTGCTCCCTGCCACGGGCACTGCCTGCAGTGTCTCCGTGCCATGGGACCCAGCTCCGAGACCAATCAGAGAGTGCTGGGCCTGGCAGTCAGCGTGACTGGCACACTGGCATGGCAGGAAGGCTAGGGAAGGGGCCCGGTCTCTTGACTCAGGCAGAGGTGGTGAGGGGACTGGGGGAGGCCTCCTTTACCCTAGAGACCCGGGAAGCAGCCCAGCCCCCAGGATGCCCCAGCCGGACACACACTGGTGAGACCCGAGGGTCCAGGCCACAGCCAGGCAGCTTTTAAGCCCGGAAGCTGTGTCTTCCGATTGCCCAGTCCCACAGCACCTTCAGACACATGCTGCCCAGGACACCCTCCCTGAGGCTCTGTGGCTTGTTCAACAGGGTCTTCCAAGGCCTTGGGTCATGTGGCCAGGGGTTCCAGGCCTAGGCCAGATTGCAGGCAGCCCTGGGAAGGCTGGGCCTCTCCGGAGCATCCTCCCAACCCAGCTCCCGGGCCCAGGGGTGCGACCAGTGGCTACACGAGGGCCGACACAGACCACAGTGGGGTCAGAGACCCTCATCTGGAGGAGAGCCGCTGATGGGAACCAGGGGCTCCTTCCCCATAGCAGCCCCTCAGCATCCTTCCCTCTCCACCCTCCCGAAGTTCCCATGCCAGCCTCGGTGACATGGCACCCCATGTGAGCCTGAGTCCCTCCCCACCCCCCCAAAGTTCCCATGCCAGCCTCAGTGACATCCCACCCCACGTGAGCCCCTGAGAACTCCGTGAGGTTGTGTCTGTGCTTGAGGAGAAGACCTGGAAACAGAGAGGTCGCTGTGTGACCAGGGGCGGGAGAGGCGAGGCCAGCAGAGGGGAGAGCCACTCCCGGACCCTCTAGACCTGCCAGGGGCTCCACAGCAGGGAGGGCTGGGATTTGAAGATTTCTTCCTGCCAGGCGCCGCCACAGGGTGGAGCCGGCGAGGGGACATCAGACCCTGGAAGGGAAACTGAAGGCAGACAGGGACGATGGGGACCCTCCAGGACCCTCGTGTTGTTGCCCTGCACCTCCAGCTGTGGCCAATCCAGCTCCAGTCTTGTCTGTTAAACACACTCCAGCACTAGCTGGCCCTCCTGCTCCCACAGCCAGGCCCCGCAGCCAGTGTCGGTCAGCAGTTCTCCCCATGAGGGGCCTCATCAGCCTCCACTCAGACCCCCTGCCCAGGGCCCTCAGCCTCACCACTGACAGAAGCCCTGCTCCGAGACAATGCCCAGGCCCTGAACACGCCACGCAGAGCCCCAGGCCGGCACAGAGCCAGCTGGGTCTCCGCCCTGGTTCACAGCTGAAAGGGGGGCTGCACCCACCCCACCCTGCCAGTTGGTTTGAAAACTGCACATCTGATCAAGTCCCTGCCAAGACCCTGCAGTGGGTCCCCTTGTTCTCAAGATGACCAGGTCAGAAGGCCCTGCGGGGCCAGGCACTCAGGTCCTGCTGGCCACAGCCCCCATGCAGCCTCCCTCCAGCCTAGAACTCCAGTTCCCCTGGGAAGTTCTGGTTTCTGGAAAGCACCGTGCTCCCTCCTGGCACCAGGTCTTTGCACATGCTGTCCCTCTGTCCAGATCCCAGGGCAGGCCTGAGGCCAAGTGCAGATGTCACAGCACTGGGGAGGCTGGCCCTACTTACCACTGGGGAAAATGAGCACAGGGGCCATATCTGCAGAGACCACTGCTGCACCCCTGGCCCTGCGGATGTGCTGGGCACGCAGGGGGCTCTGTAAATGTGTGTTGCGAGAACACACCCAAGTGTGTGCCACCCTGGGGCTCCCAGGACTTTAAGAGGTCCTAAGGGAGGAGTGTGGGGTGGGGAAGGGTCAGGAGGCCCTGGTCAGTTACAGACACTCAGGAAGGAGACCTGTGGCAGGGAGGTGGCTGCCAGGGCTTGGTCAGCAGATACAAGGAGTGGGCTCAGGCAGCAAGAGCCAGGCGCTGGGAATGCGGGCTGGGGCAAGATGGGCTCTCTGAGAACAAAGGGAGCAGCGGGGCTCAAGGAGGGAGGCATGGTCAGAACACATGCCCTGAGAGCTCCGAGGAGGGCGAGCCTGTCCCTGTCTCCCCAGGACGATGGCCAGCCTGCTACGGAGGTGACACAGGGATGTGCAACATGCAGACGTGGAAAGACCCTTAGGGGCACAAGTATGGTGACAGCAGGAGAGGCCGAGGGCTGAGCGAGGTCTTGGCCCGGTCCTAGCAGCCAGAAGAGGCAGGACCACAGGAGCAGGTACTGGGCCACGGGGACATGACCTCAGGGCCTCCTAGGCCGGGGTTGCGTCTGTGTGTGGGCTGGGGACCCACCAGCCCCTGGCCAGGCCGCCCAGGCCAGTGGCAAGGTGCAGTAGACAGGCAGACCAGCTGAGACACAGAGAAAACAACCGGGGAAGCATTTTTCAGGAAATGGAGCACAATTTTTCGAAGCTTGGAGCCCAAGCGGGGAGTGCGAAGTCAGCAGAAGAGGAGCAGCCGGGGGGAGGTGGTGCCGCAGCCAATCCCCAAGTAGGTCAGGCAGAGCCGCGCCGTGACAGGCACTAAACTGCTTAAGTGGGGCTTTCCACTGGAAACGCTGACACCCCCATCACAGTGCTGGCTCGGGAGGGCAAGCATGCGTGTGTGCCCATGGGTGTGTGCGTGTGGGGCTGGCTGGAAGCCTCCCTCCCGGTTTCTCCTGGTGCTGAGCCACTGCGGCCCCCAAATGGGTTGGCCAGGTTACATGGGGCCCTTGCCTGGAGAGGCCCAGCCCGTGAGGCTGGGGCAATGCAGGGGAGGTGGTTCTACTGGACAGACACTCACAGAATGTCCTGAGTTCCGGAGGAGGAAGACAGAGTCCCTCGGGGGAGGGGCCCAAGCTGGGCCGGCAGGGAGGGGCGCTCAGGCCAGACAGAGCAGAGGCGTGCAGTGGGGGTGCTAGGTGGGCTCCCGGCTCCTGGACCCTGCCCCCACGATCTCAGGGGCAGGGCTAAGTGCTCAAGGGCCTGTGGCTGCCAGGGCTGAAGTCTGACTACATGGTGGCCACGCAGGCCTCACAATGGCTATGGCCACCTGATCTCACAGAAAGGACCCTCTTCTAACTTATTCCTCACAAGTCTGGCCCCCTGTCCTCCAAACCCCTATACCCAGACCATGGGGCCCTCACCAGCTCCAAGGGGCCTCCAGGTACCTGGGGCAGTAGCTGCTGTTCAGCAGGGGCTCCAGTGCCATGGCCAGATGGGCTCTCTAGTCTCCCGCTGTCACCCCCACAGCATCTACCTCCCAGTACAGGGGCCTGCAGAGACCAGCCAGCCGCTCAGCTTTCCAGGATACACCTCCAGCAGGCAGGCAGGGTTACAGGCCTGGGTGGGAGCTGAGACCCCTGCACCAGAGGCCAGGGGCGCCATGAGGGAAAGAGCCATGTAGCCTTAGGGACAGCAGCCTTGTTTGGGGGCCCCATGAGGACAGGGACAGCCTTGAGTGCGACTGGTCCAGCTGAGGCTGAGCAGGGCTGGCTCCCCGGGCCCCTGGGCTGACTCGTGGGGCGGAGGCTCTGTTGTGACACCTGAGGACTTCCTCATTGGGCACTGGTCCTTCCGAGGGCCACCCCTGCCCCGTCTCACCCCAGTAATGAATAAGAAGGATTCGGAGGCGCCTCTGCAGCCTGGCTGGGTGGCAGGGGGCAATACTAATTACACTGCCTCCGTTACAAACGTCGTGCTCCGTTATGAGGGGCTGGGACTATTTTATGTATTTTATGTGCTCACATCTATTCAATTGGTATTTCGATCAATGGATGCATTACAAGCTTTCCCTTTAGAGCCTAATAAACAACAAGATGGAAAGTAAAATTCTCCATAAAATGACACTTCTAAAAATCCATTTCAGCTGAAGCTATTGGTATTTTGTATGTCAGCTGCAAAAAAACAAGTATTAGTGGGACTTCATGGCCCCAGAGTGCCAAGTTCAGCTTGTCTGGCAGAGGTGCCAGGCGGCCAGGTGCAGCTGTCCTTGGCGGGCCTGCAACCCTCTGCACCTGTGCCACCCTTTGGGCTGGGTCATCGGCCCAGGACCCACTCTGTCTGTGCCGGCTACTGAGGGGCAGGCTGGCCAGGAATCCTGCCTAGGCCCTCAAGGACCCCTCAGGTCACTGCTGTCTAAAGAGACTCACAGCAGACATCCCCCCACTCCCAGACCCTGGGACGGCCCCTCCGAAGACCACACAGCAAATCCGGCTCAGCTCCCTGGAAAGGGGTGGTGACCTCAGCAAACTTCATGCAGCCCTCGCAAGGACAGTGGTATCTGCAAAAACCACGGGAAACCCACAATAAAAACCCACTCACTTCAGAGGGGTAACCGGAACTGATTATGAAGCAAAGATGTGTGGAAACCAAAAGCCTTGCAAGACACCGGCAAACACCAGTTGGAACATACAAAGAAGAGAAAACAGAAACACTCCAAAATAACTGAGGAAAAATTCTACAGCAAGTGCGCCCGGCCAACATGCGGAAGTTATGGAGCATGGGTCCCCCTGGTGCTGAGAACAGGAGGGAGGCAGGCAGGGCCAGGGATCTGAGGTGTTTGTGTGTGTGGCTGAAATCCTAAGAAGAAAATGCAAATCTATGATTTGGAGGCTGGTTCCTTGGTGAGGCCGAGAACCCGGTCCAGTGTTTCTAAGGTGATCTGGAAGAGTAAGCATTCAGGAATAACGAAGGGCACAGACAAGTGGGTCAACAGCGAGGATGGAGAGTCTGGGAACAGCCCATACATCTGCTCACCCAAGTGATGCGGGCGCCCCTGCACCTGAGTGGATCAGGATCTCATTTCAATACATGTGTCTCCATGGGGAGACAAAAGGACTTTGGCCCCTACCTCAGACCACAAGTAAAAATTAATTCAAGAAGCCTCAGGCTTAAAATGTAAAAGCTAAAATAGCCAAGCTTCTAGAAGAAAACATGAATGTGGGATAGACAAACATTTCTTAAACAGGACAAAAAGAGCACTACTCATAAAAGGCTGAAAAACCAGACGCCGTGGAAGAGCAGGCCCCTGGCTGTAAGCAGACCTGTGGGGCGGAAGACATCCACAACAAAAACAAACTTCCACAAATCAGCCAAAAGGCAAATCACACAAAAACAGGCCAACACCCAAAGAGGCCCTTTACAGTAAAGAAGGGCACCACCACGAGACCTGAGTGAAGAAAAAGATGCCCAGCAATGCCAGCCAGCGGGATGGGCGTGAGGCCCCTAACCCCCCAGCATGGTGAGAACAGGAGACACGGGCCTGGAATCCTGGCCAAGGCCACGGGCCAGCCACAATGCTCACGTGCTGCTGCTGGCAGGCTGGGACAGCTACCTGGGACACACTCTGGCCTCAGCTTCCAAAACTCAGTGTCCATCACCCTCTGAGGCAGCAGCTCCACAGAAACGAGGGCTACCAGGCACCCAGAGACACACCCAAGACAGCAGCTTCATAACTGGCAAGGATGGGAGAGACTCCAGATACCTACCCATCAACTGCAAGATGGACACACATGGCGTATCCGTATCACAGAACACCACACAGCAGGGAAAAAGAATGAGTTCCCGCCAGAAGCGGCACTGCAGCGGAGTGACAAACGTGGGCGCCTACGGCTGCCTGGCTGCTGCCATGGAATGCTCTGCACTGGGTGGCTACAACAACAGAAACACGCTTTCTCACAAGGCTGGGGTGCCACATTGAGGCTCTGGGAAGGCTGGTTTCTGGTGGGGGTTGGGGCGCCACATCGAGGCGCTGGCAAGGCTGGTTTCTGGTGGGGGTTGGGGCGCCACATCGAGGCGCTGGCAAGGCTGGTTTCTGGTGGGGGTTGGGGCGCCACATCGAGGCGCTGGCAAGGCTGGTTTCTGGTGGGGGTTGGGGCGCCACATCGAGGCGCTGGCAAGGCTGGTTTCTGGTGGGGGTTGGGGCGCCACATCGAGGCGCTGGCAAGGCTGGTTTCTGGTGGGGGTTGGGGCGCCACATCGAGGCGCTGGCAAGGCTGGTTTCTGGTGGGGGTTGGGGCGCCACATCGAGGCGCTGGCAAGGCTGGTTTCTGGTGGGGGTTGGGGCGCCACATCGAGGCGCTGGCAAGGCTGGTTTCTGGTGGGGGTTGGGGCGCCACATCGAGGCGCTGGCAAGGCTGGTTTCTGGTGGGGGTTGGGGCGCCACATCGAGGCGCTGGCAAGGCTGGTTTCTGGTGGGGGTTGGGGCGCCACATCGAGGCGCTGGCAAGGCTGGTTTCTGGTGAGGTCTCCCTTCCTGGCTTGTACTGTGCTCCTGTGGCTTTTCCTCTGGGCATGTGCCCCTGGTGGCACTTTTTATTCTTGTAAGGATATTAGTCCTAGTGGATCAGGGCCAAACACGTATAATCCCATTTAACCTCAATTACCTGTTTGAAGACCCCAACCCCAAATGCAGTCACATTGGGGGTTAGGGTTTCCATCTATGAACTTGGTGGGGGACACAATTCAGTCCATGAAAAGTGATGAACAAAAGAAGTCAGACACAGAACGGCGGCCGCTACATGACCCCACCACCACGATGCTCACACACAAAACAGCACCTGCTAACGACCCCACCACCATGAAGCTCACACACAAAACAGCACCCGCTACACGGCCCCATCACCACGAAGCTCACACATAAAACAGCACCTGCTCCACGACCCCATCACCACAAAGCTCACACACAAAACAGCACCTGCTACACGGCCCCATCACCACGAAGCTCAGACACAGAACAGCACCCGCTACATGACCCCATCACCACAAAGCTCAGACACAGAACGGCACCCGCTACACGGCCCCATCACCACGAAGCTCACACACAAAACAGCACCTGCTCCACGACCCCATCACCACGAAGCTCACACACAAAACAGCACCTGCTCCACGACCCCATCACCACGAAGCTCACACACAAAACAGCACCTGCTACAAGACCCATCACCACGAAGCTCAGACACAGAACAGTACCTGCTACACGACCCCATCACCACGAAGCTCACACACAGAACGGCACCCGCCACACGGCCCCATCACCATGAAGCTCAGACACAGAATGGTACCTGCTACATGGCCCCATCACCATGAAGCTCTGACACAGAACAGCACCCGCTACATGACCCCATCACCACGAAGCTCACAGAACGGCACCCGCTACATGGCCCCATCATCACGAAGTTCAGGAACAGGCAAAGCCAATCGAGGTAGGCAGAGAGCAGAAAAGCAGGTGCTCATGGGGTAGACATGAGTGGGAAGGGCCAGAGGAAAGCTTCCAGAACTCATGCCATCTTTGGTAGGAAAGGCTGTTCTAAAGCACATCAATACATGAAATCTCAAGAGACTGACAGATTTAAGTGCACAGAAAAGTAAAAACTTCTGCAAACATCCTCACGAAATTCAAAGTGAGGAAAATGACAAAAAGGCGACTCCCCCTGAACACTTGGGAGTTCCATGAATCCATAAGAAACAAGCCAGCTGGAGACAAGCGAATAGGGAACACAAACCATGTTGAACTTGACCAAGAATTAAAGTTAAGCCTGGATGGCACCCTCCTCAGATCCGCTGTCCATGTTTCTGCCCGTGGCTGCTGACGCTGACGAGGCCCGGAAGGGCCAGCAGTCCATGCCCTTTCTGTCCCCCAAGCCAGTGGCAGCGCTGACCTCCAGGACTGTTCATCTGGATGAAGCCGCTTCTCTGGGAAGGGCCTAAGACCAGCAATGAGAGGAGCGAGGTGGGGCCTGGGTGGGGATCAGCTTGTGTCTACCTGGCCAAATGTCATTGCCTGCAGGGAGCCTTCTAGGCTACAGACACCAGAGAAAGGTTGGAGCTGGGTCTGGTACCTGTGCCCTAACTGAATCCTCTCCTTGCTCTGCCACTCCCCATGACTGCTAGTACCCACTGGGCAGGGGACGCCCCAGGTGGGAAGGGCTCAGCCAGGGCCTGGCTCCAAGAAGCTGGGTAGGGTGGGGTGGGGAAGTCCTGGAGGACGCGCAGCCAATGGAAAGGAGGGAGCTGGGGCCCCTCAGCCAACCTTTGGGGGGATGCGCCCTCCCACCGCGGCTGGGCCACGGAGCCCCGCCCACCACCGCCTGGCCCCTCCCACTGCCCTGGCCCAGGGGGGCGGGGGCCAGGGGAGGAGCCGGCTGGAAGCAGCCTCCGCAGGCAAGGGGGCGCCTCGCCCCTGTCCCGCCCCAGGACCGCCCCAGGCAAGCCAGAGCACTGAGGGTACTGAGCTGGGCCACAATTTATACCCACCCGCCTATGCTTTATGGCTTTCTTAATTCGGCTCCTGCTACTATTAATGTAGTTAATGCTGAGATTATATCTATTTTCTGGCGTCAGGCGGTGATTTATTCAAGCCATTTTTCCGGTGGAGGCTCCCACGCTGTTAAATCAAGCGCCTTGCCAATTAAGTGCTGACTTGGGAAGTGGACGCAATCTTAGCAGACATCCAACCGCAAATTAAACCGCGCCTGACTCTGGGGAGTGGACGGGGCAGCGGGACCCTTGCTGACTTGCAGGAAAGTCAGAAAAAGTGGTGGGTGCATCCTACCCACCGTGGTCCCTGGGCCAGTCCCTGGGCCTGTCCTTGAGCCACGGGTCTCTGGAACTGCAGCCCACACCCACACTCCAGGCCACAGGGTTCCAGGGAAACACCTTTAGACACCCGTGGTTCCTAAACCATGCCCAGCAGGCACCTGACACGCAGGGCCCTGGCAGGTGCTGGGGATGGGGCGGGGGGGAAGGGGGCCATGAGGAAGGCGGGAGCCTCCCCAGCAGGTGGGTGGGGCTGCACAGTGCTCAGCAGCTGGGAGGCCCCTCGGGGCCTGGACCCTGCAGGAGTCTCACCCACAGTCCCATCTCTGAGGGCCCACATAGCAATACAATAGAAAGGAGGTAGGGAGGCCAGGGTTGGGGGCAGCCAGGCTAAGGACTCCCACCCCCAACAGGCCCAGCTCTCCTGAACACTCCTGTCCCCTGTGGGGGCCTCAGTCCTCTGTCAGGCACTGTCCACATGCCAACTGCAGTGGCCACCCAGGCCCAGCCCAGAGAACCTGCTGTCACCCTCCTTCCCAGTGGGACCCTGGGACGAGGTACGCAAATGCGCCACCCTTGTCCATCTGCCAGATACTCAGCCCAGCCTTGAGAGGTTAATCATGTTTTGGGGTGAGATCTGGCTGGAGGATTGATATATTCGAGGAGTTAAATAAGATACTGATGGCTGGGTGCAGTGGCTCACGCCTGTAATCCCAGCACTTTGGGAGGCCAAGGCAGGCGGATCACTTGAGGTCAGGAGTTTGAAACCAGCCTGGCCAACATGGTGAAACCCTGTCTCTACTAAAAATACAAAAATTAGCCATGAGTGGTGGTGGGCGCCTGTAATCCCAGCTACTCCGGAGGCTGAGGTGGGAGAACTGCTTGACCCCAGGAGGCAGAGCCTGCAGTGAGCCGAGACTGCACTCCAGCCTGGGCAACAAAGCAAGACTCCGTCTCAAAATAAATAAATAAATAAATAAATAAATATTGACTATGTAAATGATACTTTACGACCACCTCTAAAACCAAGGTAAAGTGGTATTTAAAACGGCGTTTAACTGTGTAAGGCACCCAGGTAGCGCCGGGTGACAAGGACATTTTATTTCTTCCTGTCAGGGGTGGTTTTTCAGTTTCCAGGAATGTCCACGCTTGCCCCTCCCTCCAGGGAGCCCAGGCACCAACTGGCAGACACACACATGTCCACGGCTGGGCAGACGCGGCAGGAGGGCCCAGGCACGGGGGCTCCGCCCTCCCCAGCCTGAGGGGAATTCCACGGATCCCACAGGAAACCCCGGGGGCCCTTGAGCTCCCTCCCCGAAGGTCCTTGTGCAAACTGAAGGAAGGCTCCCTCCAGATTTGTCACCAGACACTTCCTGCAGCCTGTCCCTGCGAGCCACTGCCGGCCCACAGGGAACCACGCTGTGGCCTGCGGTTCCGCCAAGGTGGCAGCAGCATCTCACCAGGGAGCTCCTGCATCCTGTCCCAAGGGCTTGCCCACAACAGGGACAGGGACAGCCATTCACAGCCAGGCCTGGGCGAGGCTCACACCCGTATGACCCCACAGGAGCCAGCCCGAAAGGGCAAAGCAGCATCTTGAGCCCCACGGCTGGAGACGCAATGTGCCACACCCAGCTCGGGGCACATGCCCCATCACCAGCTCCTCAGGCCAGCCCAGCCTGGAGCCATGCATTGGTCACAGTAGTACAGAGAGGACTCCCCTGTCCTGGACTCACGGGTCCCTCTGCCACCGTTGCCCAGCAGGCCATGCTCTCACAGCAGGGATGGGGTGGACTGAGCAGAGGCGCCCCCCGGGGCAGGGGAGGCAGAGGCTGTGCAGGGCTGTGGGGCCGGGTGCAGGGTGGGCCCTAGAGAAGGAGCAGAACAGGGCATGACTCCCTCAGTCCTGCAGGCACAGGACACTCTCGGCCCTGGGCCTGGCTTGGACTCCATTCACAGCACCTACTCCTTTTGGCCTCCCTCTTTGCTAGGAAGCCCTCGGCCACCCTGTTTCTGGCAGCCCACCCCACAGGCGCATTGCCTCCACCTGGTGCACCAGGCGCAGCACCTGAGCATGGCTTGTATCCCTGGGGAGGAGGGCAGAGAAGGAGTAAAAGCAGAAAGAGGGCACACTACAGAGAGGTGGACACATGCGTGCAGAGAGGGGATGGAGAGGAGAAACAAGAAGGAAAAGACAGACGTGCGTGGGACCAAAGGGTGGAGGCCTAAGAGGCACAGAGATGCAGGGACCAGCAGGCCCAGGTCAGGCGGTAAAGCCTGGGGGCGAGGAGTGTGCTGGCCTTGGTGGCTTCCAGGCGCCCCCTCCACACCGCCCACCCACTGAAAACACCACAGTCAGGGGATACACACCACGGACTGGCCCAGTGAGGGGGATCTGGTGGCAGCCACCTCCCTCCTCCACACCAGGGCCTCAGCATCAGGCCATCCCAGGGCCCTGGCCCGCCTTATCCCCCACCATCTGGACCCTCAGTCCAGGACACACTGGCCCTGACCCTCTGCAGCACTGACCACAGGACCATCCTGAACTCCCTGCCAAGAGCTGCCCACCTGTAGCGACAGGAATGGAGCCAGCAAACAGATCTGGACCCAGAGCCACTGCCAGCTTGATGCTCAGCTCCCAAGGGACTGATGCCAGAGGGGCCTGGGGAGGGCCTCACCTCGCACCCACACCTGTGTGGGCACCTGACCGCATGCACGTCCTGCTGGTCAGAACAGCAAAGGAGGAAGGCACCCTGGCCCAGGGGCTCCCTCTTCAGGGTCCTGTGTCCTGGCCCAGGGGCTCACTCCTCAGGGTCCTGTGTCCTGGCCCAGATCTGCCCTGCCTGCCAGCGAAGGCTGGGGTCTAAGATCTCCAGGAAAAAGTCCCTCTCCCTTCATCCAGAAAAAGTCCCAGAGGATCAGAGGTGTCCCTCAGGGACATCCCAGCCTCAGTGTGGACGCGGGCTAGCTCAGGCCCTGGCAAGACTGGCTCTCCTCCCTCTTCCCTACCCCAAACCACCAAGGCCGAGGCTGCAGGAGGGGTCTGGCCCTTGGCCACACCTGGAGAAGGTGGCAGGTATGCAAGCTCGGGGGGATGCCAGCTCAGCCCTACTGCCATGGGCACTGCCAAGGACTCCACTCACAAAGCCAAAAGGCCTGCCTGCCTCAAACAAACAGAGAAATAAATAAATAATCACAGCACACTTTGAAACGACTTCCAAATTAAGAGTTGCATCCATGCTGTCAAGCCCCTGCTAGCAGCTTCTGTGGCACCTTCCGTGCAAAACCGTATCTCAGCCCATTTATTAGAATGATGAAGGCAAAAGGGATCTAAAAATTGCACTCCTTCCTTAATGAGCAGCCGAAGGGATCGGTAAGCATAATTTCAGAGGCCAGTAATATTTTATATAATCGCCGAGTGGTTTAAATTGAAAACCCCCAACTGAATCAATATTTACTGCATTGAAACGAAATGAATAGTAATAAGTCACTAAGCTCCCTGTCCTGTTTCATAAAATAAAAAATTATAAAAATGAGCACAGGCACAGGGAGGCCATCACATTAACTTTTACAGCACTTGGGGAGCCGTAACCGCCTGTTCCCATAAAATAAAATTCTAAAAAACCTGCCGGAGTCCTGCCTCAGCAGCACGTGGGGAAGCATGGGGAGTGGGGGGGAAGGGGAGCTCTGAGGGCTGTCCCCACAGGCCTCCCCAGGGACAGGATGGGCCCCAAGACCCCACAGGCTGACCACGCCTGGTGCCCACCCACACCCCACACAGAGGCCCAGAGTGCCCTGCACCCAGCTCCAGCAGAAACTCCCTGCTACCCTCAGGCCGAACTTCCTGCTTTGATTTCTTTACCAGTTTTCTCAAATTCCAGAGCATCTCAGAGAGCGTGAATGAGAAGCTCAGGCAACGGGACCAGTGGCAGCCCACCAGCCCTCCCTCTGACCAGGCCCCAGGCTCTGGGTGGGAAAAGCACAAATGCCTGCCAGCGTGGGGAATGGGGCTTCGGCAGACGACCCCCCGAGGGGTGAACACAGGACGCCACCCCACAGTGCAGGAGCCTGTGGCCACCCCTGCAAACAGGCCCACACAAGGCCTGGGAAGGTCAGGGCTTCAGAGCACAGCGGCGCTAGCAGAGCCCAGAGTGAGGGCCAGCCGGGACAGGAGGGAAGCGGCAGGTCGGGGGATGGGGGTGCTGTGGGCAGACACACGAGGGGATGGGAGCACAGGAACACGGCCCCCAGAGGGCCAGGAGCCCCCGCACTCACCCTGAGACCCTGGGCAGGAACAAAGGCCTCATTCCACCAGGTAAGGCTGGCTCAGCAAGGTGGGGAAGGGGGCCTTCTGCAGTCAAGAATGAGGAGCCAGAATACTGGTCACAAACAGGCAAATGGCCTGAGCAGATCTTTCACACAGGAAGACAACCAACGGCCTTACGTTAGCCCGAGTAGGTACTCAACATCACTGGACATTAGGGAAACACAAATTAAAACCACAGTGAGAGGCCACACACGTGAGAATGCAGATTAGAAAGCCGGTAACACCACGTCTGAGGGGAACAGAAAGGGTCGAGGCACGCTGGAAAGCAGTTTGGTGATGTCACATCAAGTCAGCAGATGTCTTACGTCCCAGCGATCCCACGCGCGACAGTCATGGAAACACAGGTATACAGAAAGAGCTGCACAAGGACTCAGCAGGCTCTATTCACAATCACCCCAAACCGCAAGTGACTCAAGTAAAATTAATAAAGTGTGGAACAAGAAAGGAAGGCTCCCTGGCAAAGATGGGAAGTGCACTGTGAAGCCAGCAATGACACGAGCCTGAATCAGATGCCAAGTGAGTGAGCCACGCTGGAAGCAATGCGAGAACATCTGACTCCATTTACAGAAGCTCCAGAGCAGGCAGCTAATCCACAGTGAGACTTGGAGCCACATGATGCTCCAGAGCAGGCAGCTAATCCACAGTGAGAGACTCAGAGCCAACCACAGGAAGCTCCAGAACAGGCAGCTAATCCACAGTGAGAGACTCAGAGCCGGGGCTGCCTCTGGGGACGGAGGCCTCTACCGAGAAGAGGACAGAGAAGGGCAATGGCAATGTTCTTTATCTCGACGAGCTATGCGTTGCACAGGTGCATGCGTTTTGGGGTCTCTGTTGTTGTTTTTGAGACAGTCTCACTTTTTCGCCCAGGCTGGAGTGCAGTGTCAATCAGGGCTCAGTGTAACCTCAACCTCCTGGGCTCAAGCAATCCTCCTGACTCAGCCTTCTGAGTAGCTGGGGTACAGGTGCATGCCACCATGCCTGGCTAATTTTTCTTTACTTTCTTTTTTTATTTAACTGTAGAGACAGATGTCTCACTATGTTGCCCAAGCTGGTCTTGAACTCGCAGGCTCAGCTATCCTCCTATCTCAGCCTCCCAGCGTGCTGTGATTACAGGTGCAAGCCACTGCACCTGGTGATTCATTTGTTAGAACTCATAGACTGTTAGATTTATACCTCCCACTGTATGTAAATTCTACCTAGAAAAGAACTATGAACAAATGTGGACCTCTAGTTAGTAGTCCTGCTTTGCTCCGTGGTATCTGTTAATAGTACTGGAACTTGTGTGCTAGGCCTGAGCAAATGAGCGGACAGACTGAGGGTGATGGGGCAGGTGTCCCGTGGCTGGAGAAGAGTCAGGAACACAGAATGAGGGAAGGCTGAGTGCACCAGCAGAGATGGAGTGGAACTCATGCTGTCAGGGTGAGGGTGTGCACGGGAGTAGGAGGAGACACTCAACACCCTTGTTCTGACTCAAGAGGGAAGCAGCATGTGCCCCCAGGCCAAGACCTTAGCACCACTGACACCTGTGGCTGCGTGATCCTTGGCCATGGAGGGCCGAGAGCCGCTGCACCCCAAGGAGCCGGGGTTCTGCAGAGAAACAGCTGACTCCAGGGTGAGCCTGGAGCACCTGCCGTGCAGAACGTGACAACGTGCCCAGGAATGAGAGAACACATCAAAGGGACGCAGGCCAGCCTCAAGCGGCTTCCACCAGCCAAGGCTGGGACCAAGAACCAAAATAACAGAGCAGATTACAGCCTATCAAGTGGAGTAAGACTCCTGGGTCCACACCGTTAAAGCAAATCCACAACGACGCAGGGCAAAGGGGACAGGGAAAGCCACTGCTCACAGCATGGAAGGAGGAGTGGGAAAGTTATCCCAACATCTAGAATGAGTGGACAGAAGTCCGGTAAGAAACAGGATGCTCCCTCAGTCCTCACGCTTCTCCCCAACAATTGCCCAAAGTAACCTGCTCCACAGAGAAACTGCCGGATGGCATAAACCCAGCGGTCAGGCCAACACCGCTGCACCGGGCAGCCTAAGGCCACACCAGTGCTGCCATGGCTTTCCCACCAAAATGGCGAATCTGCATCTTATCACAAAAAGACATCAGATAAGCCCAGTGGAAAGACAGCGCAAAAAATAGCTGGCCTCTCTTGTCCAGACTCCCAGCCCTTCCTGCACTGGAGAACTGCGCGTGGACACAGAGACACCCCAAAGCACCAGGCTCCAGGGGCACCAGGGCTCCTGCTTCTGTGCAAAAGCTCGTCCATAAAGGGAGAAAAAGCAATACTGCAAATGCGATGAAATATCATATAAACAACTGGTGAGTTTCAGTAAGGGAGTCCTGGGTGGTATTTTTGCAACTTCTGTAAATGTAAAAGTATATCAAAACAAAAAGTTATCCCAAAAAATTAAATGCAAGAAGCTAGTTAGAAGAGGAAAGAGGAGAGAGCCCAGGAGCCACACAGCTCCTCTCCTCCCTCCCAGGGGTTCCCAGAACAGCCAGGACAAGGAGACTCGGCACCCAGGCCTGCCCCAAGGCTTCTGCCCCACCTGTCCATCAAGCAGCACCGCCTTCCCACTCCCCCCCAACCCCGTCTCCAGTCACGGCCACCTCATCCCTGCAGCTGGGTGGGCAGCAGCAGGAAGCTGCCCCCAAAGGTGCAGCCATAAAGCCAGGGGGGCAGCCTGGGGTCCACATGGGCCATGAGCCACAGAGCAGTCCCACCTCCAACAGGCAACAGCCCAGGACCAGCACCGCCTGCCCCTGCCCCATCCTGGCAGCTGTGGTCTTTTGGTGCTGACTGCAGCCACCTGTCGGCCAAGGTCTCAGTGGAGTCCTGGAGTAGGCAGAGCACAGACACGATGCTGTGGTCAGGAGGGCCCTGGGCAGCCAGGGGCCAGGGCAAGCCTGGACACAGATGTCACACCTGCCGGCCAGCAGCCCCACAGCAAGAGCTGAACCGGGGCCGTCGCTACATGGCTGTCTGGTACGGCCAAGTCCAGGTCCCCTCAGTGGTCTCCGGCTCTCACGTGTGTTATCTGGGCCGCCAGCAGCTCGAGGCCTGGCCAGGTCTCTGCACTCGAACACGCTGTGCCTCCCACAGGGCTTTCTGGGGCTCGCCGGTGCTGTGCCAGCTGCTTCCTTCCCCAAGAGAGTCCCCTCTCTGCCTGGCAGGCACCACAGCTACGAAGAGGCCCCAAAAAGCCTGTCCCTAAGTCCCCACGGGGCCATAGCTTCCATGCAGGCAGGGCCAGACACAGATCAGGCCCTCAACACACACCGGGTGAGCGAATCCAAGTGAAGGAGCCAAGGAGAAAGGCAGGAACTGCCTGGGCCACGCACCGGGGCCCGGGGCAGGGGCTGTGTCATGCAGCCTGCTACAGCCATCTGCCTGGGGGACCCTGGAAAGAAGGTCAAGAAGGCAGACCTCAGCCTGAGTGGCAGCACCCACAAAACCCCATAGACTCAAGGCTCCTATCCAGTTAAAAATCACAACCCAAACCACCACCCCTCTATGTGAAGCCCTGTCAGGCCGGGTTCTCCCAGAACCTGCAGGCTCAGGGGGAATCAGGAGATCCTGGTACTTAGGGTCACTTGCACCCAGACCCCCTGACCTGAGTCCACAGCCTCTGAGTGTGGCCTGCTCACCGGTCATCTTGCCTCGCCAGCCTGCTGTCCTGCCAGGGAGGCGAGGAAAGGCCGTGGAGGCTGTGGTGGCTCCAGGCCGCCCCCAGAGCTGTGCTAGGACATACAAGGTAGGCAGCAGTGCTCCCAACCAGCCTCCTGCCCCATGCAGCCCTGTCCTCCCCGGCTGGAGGGGGTCACCCCATGTTCTGCCCACTCACCACCTTGGGCCTACTGGCTCCCACACTGCTGTGTGGACCAAGCAGCCCAAGGGGGATGGCAACCGGGGGCAGAGGGGTACTGGGCAGGGGAGGGGGGTACAGGGTGGGGGAGGGGGCACAGTGCGGGGGAGGGGGCACAGGGCGGGGGAGGGGGCACAGGGCGGGGGAGGGGGTACAGGGCGGGGGAGGGGGTACAGGGCGGGGCAGGGGTGCAGGGCGGGGGAGGGGGCGCAGGGTGGGGGAGGGGGCGCAGGGCGGGGGAGGGGGCGCAGGGCGGGGGGGCGCAGGGCGGGGGGGGCGCAGGGTGGGGGAGGGGGCGCAGGGTGGGGGAGGGGGGCACAGGGCGGGGGAGGGGGGCACAGGGCGGGGGAGGGGGTACAGGGCGGGCAGGCACAGAGGCAGAGCCATGGCTCAAAAGCAAGCCACCAACGTGAGCCTCCCCCAAGAAGGGGCGGAGAGCTGCCGAAACCACGCAAGCCGCATTTCCGGACGCTTTGCTGGCCAGGACCACTGCCAAGCCCAAGGTTGCAAACACTGAAGGACTCAGCAGAGGCTCCTGGCTGTGAGGGAAGCCTGGGAGCAGAGGCTCACTCCTGGCCGTCAGGGAAGCCCAGGAGGAGGTGAACCGCATGTCCTGGGTTCTCTGGACAGAGGGATGAGGGGGCCTGGAGGTTGAGGATGCCATGCAGGGCATCAACACCCAGGACCAGAGCATGGTGGGAGCCAGGAGGGCAGTGGCAAGGGCTCCCAGCCCCTCCCACCCAGCAGCCAGGCCCCAGGGCTCCCGGCCCCCTCTGTGCTCTGACCCTGGGTCTTGCCCCTCTGTCCTGAGTGGGCACCTAGACCTGTGCCCAGCCAGTGTTCAGTGCGAACACAGTGGGTGCATCTCTCCTCCCAGGAAACCAACACCTGCTTTTAACAAAATTAGTCGAAACTCAGCAACTCCATTAACCAAAACCAGAAGCGACAATGCCATTATTCCTCAGCATTTTCACAGCATTCAGGGCCGCCCTTGGCCTTGGGGCTCTCCAGGCTGTTTGCGTGAGCTGCTCACAGTAGAGCCAGCACTGTGCAGCAAGGACACAGACAGGATACCTCCACCCTCCATGGAGGCCCCGGGGACTGGGCCAAGCTGGACACGGGCAGACACAGGGCTTCAGCACTCTTGGCAAAGGCCCAAGCTCCCTAGGCTCCATGTCAGAGGGGAGGTAGCAGGGAGGCAGCAGACACCCTGGAAACGTGCCCTGGAGCCACACCGGCCCTCACAGCCCAGGAGGCCCACAGCAGTGCCGCCTCTCAGCTGGCCTGCTCCTCACCCGGGGCTGGCCCTGCCCTGATAACCCCTGGCCCCCCACCAGTGCAGCGGCTGGGCCGCAAATCCCACCTTCAACACCACCCCCCAGCCCCTATCCTCTCTGCAGACACTCCAAACCCTTCGTGGTATGGCCATGCTGGCCTCTCAACCCCCCACAGGCCCCTGCCCTCAAAGGGGCTTTCTGTGAGCCCCCCACAGATCCATCCTGGGTGGGCCTCAGCATATCTGGCAGCAGCCACCCACAGAACTATCTGCTTCTGTTGTCTGCTTGCTTCCTGACCGCCCCCCACAGAAGGAGAGCACTGTGGGCAGAGCCTGCCTGCTCAGACTCTGGAGCTGCCTGCTGCCCAGGTATCTGTGGGAGGGGGGAGCCCCACCCATCCAGTGCCGGGCACTCAGCAACTGACCCTACACACTGACACCCCTTTGGTGTCTAGGACCTCCCCATGCCAGCCTGTAACAGGGTCCCGGGCCTGGAGTTGGCTGAGCAGAGCATCTGCACACTGCCAGGATGGGGCGGGCAGGGCCTCTCTGGCTCTCACCAGATGCAGAGCAAGCCCTGGCGTCTAAGTCCATTTTCTGCTGCTATAACAGAATACCACAGACTGCGTAATTTATACAGAAAACAAGTGTATTTGGCCCACAGTTCTGGAGGCTGAGAGATCCAAGAGCATGGTGCCAGCACCTGGTGAGGGTTTTCTTATGGCAAAAGGCAAGCAGGTGCCTGAGATCGAGGCAATCATGCCACGCCCTGCCTTTCTGATCAGGGGCCCCTCCCACCACACAGCACTGACCCATCCACAGGGGTGGAAGCCTCACAGCCAATCATCTCTCACAGACCCCACTTCCCCACACCGTCACGTCACATTGTCTATTTTTTTTTTTTTTTTTTTTGAGACTATCTCACTCTGTTGCCCAGACTGGAGTGCAGTGGCACCATCTTCGCTCACTGCAACCTCTGCCTCTGGGTTCAAGTGGTTCTCCGGCCTCAGCCTCCCAAGTAACTGGGATTAGAAGTGCCTGCTACCATGCCCGACTTTTTTTTTTTTTTTTTAAGTAGAGACAGGGTTTCACCATGTTGGCCAGGCTGGTCTTGTACTCCTGACCTCAAGTGATCTGCCTACCTCGGCCTCCCAAAGTGCTGGGATTACAGGGGTGAGCCACTGCACCCGGCCATGTCTGTTAGATGTCAACATAAGTTTTGGAGGAGACATTCAACACCAGGGCACCCAGAGTTGGGCCATGATGGAGTGCTGGGGTTTTTTATTTTTGTTTTTGAGACAGGGTCTTGCTCTGTCGCCCAGACTGGAGTACAGTGGCATGATCATGGCTCACTGCAGCCTCAACCTCCTGGGTTCAAGTGATCCTCCTGCCTCCTCAGCCTCCCAAGTAGTTGAACCACAGGCACAAACCATCACACCCAGCTAATTTTAGTACTTTTTGTAGACATGGGGTCTCACCATGTTGCCCAAGCTGATCTTGAACTCCAGGGCTCAGGCGGTCCACCCACCTCGGCCTCCCAAAGTGCTGGGATTATGAGTGTGAGCCACCATGCCTAGCCACAGGGTGCTGGTTTTACATAAAGATTCATCCCACGGTCCTCTGATTACAGGTGTGAGCCATCATGCCCGGCCACGGGGCGCTGGTGTTACGTTAGGATTCATCCCAAGTTCCTCTGACTGGCACACCCTTTGGGGCACATCAGAAGACGGCGAGAACCCTGCTGTAGACTGAATGTTTGTGTCCCTCGAAACCCGATGCTGAAGCCCTGACCCCAGCGGGATGGTGTAAGGACGCAGGGCCTTCAGAGGTGATGAGGTGAAATGGTCCTGAGGTGGGGCCCTCGTGATGGGACGAGCATCCTCATAAGAGACCCCAGAGTGCACACGCACTCACCACACTCTCCCTGCCTCTCTCTGGGCCATGTGAAGATGCGTGGCAAGACAGCTGTCTGTAAACTTGGAAGAAGGCCCTTGCCAGACACCAAGTCTACCCAGCAACCTGGTCTCAAATGTCTGGCCCAGGACTGTGAGAAGTCAGCGTCTGATGCTGAAGCCCCAGTCTGTGCTACTGTGTGACACGGCCCCAGCCGACGAAGACAGTGCCCAAACCAGAAGGCGGGCAGGAGGCGGGGCAGGGCGGCTGGCGTCCCAGGAGGCTGTGCAGGCACACCTGCTCATTAAGGAGACGCGCATGGGGAGCGCAGCATTGCAGTGAGGACCCCTCCCGTCCCCAGGCTGAATTCCTCTTTAATGAGACGTCACTTTGGAGAAACATTTCAGAGCCCTTCAAAATCCTGGCGTAACCCTCGTCAAAACTGCACAGATTACTTAGGATTTACCGCGCAGACACAAAATAAAATAAAATAAAATAAGGCAGCCCAGCAAGAGGCGGCCCTGTGACAGGACCATTTGTAGTCAGGATGGAAAAGCCTCCGATTCATCTGCTTAAGCGCAGCGGCTTCTGTTTATTTCGCACTTTCATGTCAAATGAATGAGGAAAAAGAAAAAAGTGACAAGCAGTTAGGGATATAAGTCACATTTCAGCTTCAGTTCAGATTAATGAACTTGCTGGAGCTGGTGAGGGCACCGGCAAATCCACAAATCTCAGAACAACAAAAAAATTAAATCCCCTCAGCAGAGCCTCGGCCTTCAGGGTGGCCCCTCCAAAACCCTTCGCTGACCTTCTGCCTCACACCCCTGCATCCCAGGCCCTCTGGGACAGGCTTCACTTCAAGGCAGCAGTCCTGGGGCCCGGGGGAGGGCTGGCCAGGGCCGGCTCTCAGGGACCACTGTGGCATGGCCGAGGCACGTGTAAGGCAGCAGTACAGTAAGCTCCCAGGGTCCCCGAGCCAGAGCAACAGCCCCGTCCTGTGTATTTGGCAGATGCGACGGGCACCACGTTCAGCAGAACAGCCCAGTCCCATGCCTCAGCTTCTGGGGAGAGGTGGCACATGGCCAGCACACCGCCAGCATGCCCCCATCAGCTGTTGCCCCGCCCCAAGCAGCCACATGGCCGGGCATCTGCAGGCCAGGGCAACGTGGCCTCTGATGGGAGCACAGGTGGCATCCACGGTGCCGTTGAGGCAGGAGTCCCATCCTGCCCGTGGCACACAGGCACTGCTCCTTTTCTCCTCCCACCCTCTGCCCCACCTCAGTCTCCACACATGATGTCTGGCGCGTGCCTCAATGGTGTGCCCATCCTCAGAGACCCTGGCTGGCAGCACGCAGAAGCCCCAGGAGCTACTGCCCAGCAGCCTCTGCCTTCCATCTGATAACGACGAGCGCTGGCCGGCCACAAACCTGAGGCCACCAGCCAGCACCCAGCCGGCTCCCCACCACCTCCTCCAGCACCCAGCCGGCTCCCCACCACCTCCTCCAGCACCCAGCCGGCTCCCCACCACCTCTTCCAGCACCCAGCCGGCTCCACCACCACCTCCTCCAGCACCCAGCCGTCTCCACCACCATCCCCTCCAGCACCCAGCCGGCTCCCCACCACCTCCTCCAGCACCCAGCCGGCTCCCCACCACCTCCTCCAGCACCCAGCCGGCTCCCCACCACCTCCTCCAGCACCCAGCCGGCTCCCCACCACCTCCTCCAGCACCCAGCCGGCTCCCCACCACCTCTTCCAGCACCCAGCCGGCTCCACCACCACCTCCAGCACTCAGCCGGCTCCCCACCACCTCCTCCAGCACCCAGCTGTCTCCACCACCATCCCCTCCAGCATCCAGCCGTCTCCCCACCGCCTCCTTCACGTTCAGGCCCAGAGAAAGCCGCTGACAGGGAGGAGAGGCCCCAGCCCCTATTACAAACCCAGCCATCAAGGGGCCCCGATGCTGTCCTCCAGCCTTCCACATGGGCCCAACATGACCACCAGGCCGACAGTAAGTTTCTACTTAAATTAGGAGGGGAGAGAGAGGGCGCGTGTGCCAAATCACCCCCTGGGACAGGGCAGAGGCCTAGGCTCAGGCTGGGCACTCACTTGCCTACCCTCCTTCCCTCAGGCTGCAGGGAAGGGGAGTTTCTAGAGCTTCCCAGAGGAGGGAACAGGCCTAATCACCCTGAGCTCTCCCCACTGCCCAGGGCAGAGCTAGGGCCAATAGCTCAGGGCCTGGGGCTCTCCAACCGAAAGCTGAGAGGAGCTGCAGAGGGGTCCTGGGGGCTCACGGCCAGGAGAGGGGCCCCCTCTCGTGTCTCCTCAGGGTGGTGCAGTCCCCGCCATGAGCATCACAGCCAAGGGGAGGGGAGGGGAAAAGAGGGGAGGGGAGGTCCCAGGGACAGGGACAGAGAGGACAAGGTGAGGGCTGTTGTCAGCAGCAGAGCTGTGCAAGCTTCACTGCGGCAGCCTGTGTTACTGTTTCTTGTCCCCACCTTGGGCAGGGCCCAGTCCCATTCCTCTCAGGACGGGTGGTAGAGGTCCTGCCCCCTCATCCGTCTTTGGGGTTCCAGCTCAGGCCCTGTCCTGAACACCCCACCACAATCGAGCCTAGAGACCCTACTCATTTCGCATGGCACAAGCAGGCAGGGACAGGCTGTCAGGTTCAAGCTGCACTGCACTGCCCCCAACTACACCCTACCCAAGATGCTCGGCCACTCCCAGCAGCAGCCCTGGGACCTTCCTGTGCATCCTGGGGCGGGGTCAGCCTGGCCTTTACACACAGACCCCCAGGGCCTTCCCTCAACACTCAGAGCCCCCTGGGCCTTGCTGTGCTCCCCACTGCCGTCCCTTCACAGAGCCTCTGCCAGCGGCTCCCTCTCCTCCCAGAGCAGCGCTGTTGGCCTCGTCCATCTCCCAGGAGCTGGCGGCTTCACAGAGAGCAGGCCCGGCTCTATGCTCGGAACTCGCGGGTCTGCTTCAACAACAGAGCAAGATGCTAAGGCTCTGAGGGGAAGAGGCCTAGATGACTTCCTCTCAGGGCAACCAGATCTCCAATCACAGTGAGGGGTCGGCAGGGGGCATCCTACACTGGCGCTGTCCCTCAGCCACTAGTCACCCTGCCTCCCTCCCCTCCCGTGTGTCCACCAGCCCCTGCCAACTCTGACCACCGTGGCTTCCAGGACTGCTGGGGCTTGCCCGCCAGCCCCTCCAGGCATGGGGGAGGGAGCTGGGGCCCAAGGAGGGCCCTGGTCTCAGCTCCAGCCAGCCAACTGGCAGGACAGCCTGCCTTCTTCCTCTCCACGGCAGCCCTTAGTCCATGGTGGCCTGGGCCTGCCCAGAGAGGGCTGAGGGTCCAGCCACATGCAGGCAGACCTGGCTCTGATGCAGCATGGGAGATGGCGCATGGGCCAGGCTAGACCAGCCGCTGGCCCAGACGCCCTTTCTGCCTCAACAGCCCTGAGCCCAGGCATGCAAACAGGCAACAGCAGGCCAGGCAGCCATGCTGGGACGCAGGTGGCAGGTGACCCTGGGCGAAGCAGGCCCAGCCTGCTGGTGGCCACTCTTCCCAGGACTTCCTAAGAGTCATGCCCCTCAGCTCAGCACCCTCCCCACCCCACTCCCACACCCTATCCACAAGCCCAGGGCTCATGTCCCGAAGGGTCCCAGACGCCTGGCAAGGAGTGGAACAGGACTGGGGTGAGGTGGTCAGGAAAGCGAGGAGGGCCCCTCACACACCCCCTTAGCCACATGTGCATCCTGGGGCGGGCTCAGCCTGGCCTTCACACACAGAGAAGACACTGAGGCCTGGAGCCCATGGCCACCAACCACAGCCAGGGCCTCCAGGGGTGGGCTGAATTCAGGCTTCTGGTGCTGGGGCCCTTGATCCATCAAAGGCGATGCCTGCTCCACCTCCTGCCCACCCATGCCTGTGGTGCAGCCCCTACACCAGGGCAAGAGTCACGGCCGCTCCCTGCAGGGCAGCTGGCCAGGCTTCACTTTGGAAGGACAGGGAACTTGGAGGGAGCCTCTCAGCTGACCCGCTGCTCTCAGCCACACGGCGCCGACAGGAGGCCCTGGGCGCTGGGCCGGCTGCCACCTCCTCCTCCTCCCGGCCTCCTCAGCCCCAGGGCATGGGCACCTGTTTCTGTGCAACAACACCATCAGGGCCCTCCTGGGCAGGCCCAGCTACAGGACCCAGACCAGCCGGACCCAAACCGGAGGCCTTCTTGGCCTTCAGAATCCAGAAGGAGAGGCCCTGCAGGGTCCGCCCTGAGGAAAATCGTCACTCGGGCCCCAGCCGCACCCCTGGGAGAGGTGGACCCTCGATGTCGGGCTGACGATGACCACAGGACGGGGAGCAGGAGCGGAGAATCCATAAATCTGAACCTCATTCCCGATGATCCGGGGCTCTTATTAAGTAAATTAATTTAAGTTAATTTAGCTCGATCATGACTCCCGATCACAGTGATTTAGTGTGGGGGAAATTGCATTAGGAAAGGCCATGCTCACCAGAAAGAAGAACGGAAGAAAATTAGATCCACTTAGCAATGTGAATTAATATGGAAATAGCAGGTGTAAATTTAACCTTATCGAGAGAATAAAAATTATCTTCATAAATTTGTAGAAATAGCCCCCGAGATGCTTATAAATCTATTTAAAACAAAAATATTACAAAAAGTGCAGTAAAATTAATTTAAAATATACTCCAGCTATTGCCTCCAGAAAAGTCAGCAGCAGGGCCAAGCTGAGTGTGGCCTGGTGATACGGGAGGCAGCAGGACACCACCTGGTGGGCTCGCCAGCTGGCTGACCTGCCACAGGGCCCCAGAGCTGGGTAGGGCTGTCCATACCGGTGGGTGGATCCCCTGGGGTTAGCCTCAGGCCTGGAAACCTCTGGCTAGCAGCAGGGAACCGCCAGGCAGCTACGGTCCAGTGGGTGGCCGTGCCCTGGACTGTGGCTGCTCGCCCTGAGGCCCTGCCCACCATCTCTGGCCCATGCCACTACCCCAGGAACAGGCTCTCGCGGGGAGGGTCAGAAGACAGAGGGAGGGGTCTGCCACTGCCTGCTTCCCATCTGCCTGCCAGGGCTATCACCCTCTCCCAACCCGGAGATGGGGCACCACCGCCACAGCAAAGGAAGGGGCCAACCCCCTAGAGCCAGGCCTCCTGAGGCCCAGAGGCTGAGCAACCTTGACTGAGCAGGTGGCAAAGCCTCCCGGGGTAGGGGCCCCAGGAAGGCAAAAGCCGTTCCCTGCCGACAGAGCCGCCCTCCCAGCCTGCATCGAGGTCAGAGTGCGAATGGGGGCCAGACCACGGGCAGGCAGCCAGCAGCAGGGCAAGGAGGAGCTCACATCACCGCCTTGACAATCATACATTGACAGCTTCCAGACAGGCCACTGAAGGCCCAGCCTCTCCCACCAGAAGCTTCTCCCCGAGAGATGCTCAGACAGCACATGGCATGGGCCCTGACCGTCTGGGCAGCAGAAGCTTTCATGGCACAGAGCCCTCACCAGCTAATAGGCTTGCTGAGAATAGCAGAGCATGTGTGTGCGTGTGTGCCTGTCCGTCTTCGTGTGTATGTGGTAAACACAAGATGGCCTCCTATTTGGTGCAGAAATTGCTAAAGACACAGAAAAATCATGCTGGTCCCCAGCCAACGAGCCCAGCAGCAAGCAGTTCTGGGATGCGCTCAGCTCCCCCTGGCCCTTGGATTCTCCCCTGCAGCCCTCAGGGCAGGGCCAGACAGCCCAGTTCCCGGGCCTGCAGGAGCCTGGAGGAAGCCTTCCTACCTGGATAGCGAGAGCCGCCGGGCCCGCCAGGAGGGCAGAGACAGGGGGAAGGGCGGGGCGCTGAGAGGCGAGGCCGGCGTCTTCTTGACAATGCGGTAGCGGGTCTTGATCACTTTGCTGGTGGATGGAGTCCGCACGGCATGCAGGCTGGACGCTGTAGAGAAAACCCAGGGCACAGACATGGGTCAGGGAAGGCCGGCAAGGGCAGAGTCAGAGAGGCCGCCCACAGTGCCAGCTCGGCCCACCGCCTCCGCCGGAGCTTGAAGACCCTCCATCACCCCGTGGATAAAACCCTCAACCCATGTGGCACACACGTCCCCAGGGCGCCTGGCAGCCGACGCTTCAGGAGCTAGCCAGTGCAGCCTCTAAGAGAGGTGGGCACCAGCCCTGCACACCCTCTAGCCATCTGGAGAAACAAGGGAATGCCCATACCACAGGAAAACCAGGAGAAGCCAGCGGTCTGGCAGCCGGGGATGCCTTGGAGTCCCCTAGACAGTATCCGCAACAGGGGGACTCGAGGTGGCTGACTGACTTCCAGCAGAGCAGTGAGAAAGGCAGATGGGCCACCTCCACCCAGGCCAGAGGGGCGGGGCTGGGAGGCTCCTGGCCTGTGCCCTGCACACGGGAGGGGCGCTGGAGCACTCACCTCCTCAAGGGGCACCTCCGCACCGCCGTGCCCAGACAGACTTACGTACTTTATCACTGTTTTCATGACATTTTGCAGGGTGATAGACACAACCGCTTTTTTCTTGCTGAATGTTTCATGCAATTAACAGGAATCTTTTCCCCAAGTTCCCTTCCACTTGATAGCTGGCAATTTACCCATAGGTTCGAGGGTTGCGTCTAATTGTCCAACTTGCATCATGTACAGCTCTGACCGCCCAGGTCATCATGTACAGCTCTGACTGCCCAGGTCATCATGTACAGTTCTGACTGCCCAGCTCAAGCTCTGACTGCCCAGGTCATCATGCACAGCTCTGGCCGCCGAGGTCATTAGAGCTAACCCAGCAGTGGGCGCAGACCCACCCTCCCAACAGCTCCCCTAGCAGCCCCGGGCTCAGGGGCTGCTGCAAGAGGCCCCCGCCCCCCTCCACCCCCTTCAGGGTCGCCCACAGGAGGACCTCGCCCAGCCCAGTCCAGGAGACCTCATTTCCTTCCAGTCAGTGCCCAGCTTCCCCTGTGCCCGGGACCCCTGACTGCCCCCAAGCCCCAGGACACACCCTCTTGGCCCCCACAGCCAAACAGCCCTCAAGGCACCCTGCTCCTTGGACAGGACCAGTAACTGTTGCCATTTCCCAAAGTCTCTTCCAGATCCCTACACGTAACGGACCTTGAGCAGCCAGGGCCCCTCCTTGAGGCCGCGCTTCTGGCCCATCTCTCCACAGACTCGCTCACTCTCCTACCCACACTGCCCCGTCCAGATGTCAGCAAAGAGCCCCTCCCTCAGGCATTCCCCCAGCACCATCCAAGCTGCAGCCTCTACTCAGGCACCTGTCAGCCTGAACGGCAGCAAGTCAGGAACACTTGGCCCCAACACGGTATCAAAGCCTTCCCCAGAGCCCCCCAGAGTCCACATCAGAGAGTCTGCCAATTGAATTTTCAAGGTCTTACAAGCAAGGAGAAACCAGCAAAAAAAAAAAAATCAATAATAGCTTGTTTCAGCATAGCACTGGAGAACATAAGAAGTCCTTAAGTTATCAATAACCTCGAGGTGACCTCACCACCTTCCAGCCCTGCTGCAGGCTCCCTGCTTCTGCCTGAGGAGAACATGGGCTGCCCAGCTGCTCCTGCCCGACCTGGGCCAAGCTGTGGGCCAGCCTTGGCACCTGGGCAGTCAGGGCACCCACTAGAGCACCGCTAGCCACGGGGCCGGGGCTCAGGGCTGCCACTGGCCCACCCCCAACCCCAGAGTGCCCAGATGACCCACTTGCCAGCCTGCAGCCTGCTTCCCACCGTGGCTTCCCACAAGCCTCCCAGGCCACCCAATGCTGCTCTGGGACGTAGAGCCTGGGGCTATGCTGGCCCCTTGGAGCCACCGCATGACAAAGCTAGGGCGCAGTCCTGCTCAGAGGCCAGGGGGGGCCAAGCAAGGCAGGAGGGACACTGGGCCACACTTGGGCCCCAGGGGTTCATGTTCCTCTCCTCATCAACCTCTTTCCACAAATTCTAAGGACAGGAGCCCCCAGACCTGGCCCAGCTCCATTCCTGTCGCCAAATGCACAGCCTCCCTTTGGCTAAAATCACTTCTAACCTTGGGGGCCAGAGCTCGCCCTCCCTCCCAGGTCCAGCACATGCCAAGTCCTCTAGGAAGTCCCAGCCCCCACTGCACACAGGACTGGACTCTGCATTCTAGAACACTTCTGCCCAGGAGGGGCACCTTGGGACAGGCAGGGCCTGGCGGGCGGCGGCACCATGATCACACTCCTGCGCGGCGCCGGCAGCGGTCAGGTCAGGCTTCTTTGCCTTACCGCGTGTTACTTCTTAGTGCCCAAGTGTCACTCCTGAAAACCACACGGTAATAACGCAGCCCCAGCCGCATGTCACAGCCCACTCAGGCTGGGCAGGTATATTCTGCACATGTCACCTAGACAGACCCCTCTCCCACAGTCCCTACCAGAGTGGGGGCACTTCGAGGGGCTCACAGTGAGAAGGTGGCAGCCAGTGTGGGCCCAAGCTGGGCTCCAGCCTGCAACCCACCCCCACAGCAGGGTCGTGTCCCCCACGACCTGGCCCTACAGACCACGGGCAGCCTGTCATTCCCAGATGGGCAGCTCGGACAAGCTCATGACAACCCAGGATGAGCAGGGCACAGCCGGACAGATGCGTAGTAGCAGATGAATTCTGAGCTGGGCCCCCAGCGGCTGGCAGGAGCAAGGGCTCCTAAGACCATGCATGGCACACGGACCCAGAAAGTCAGGCTGCAGGAAGGAAGGGTCCCTCCCCGGCCCTGTTCCCCAGGGTGTGCAGCGATGGCGTGGGCAGGTGGCAAGGCTTGGGAGGCTGCAGGACGCTGCTCTGTGGCCAAGAAGGACCCAGGCAGAAACAGGCCTCTGCCCTCCTCCCTGAGGACACAGGCCCAGGCGCCCATCCCTCCTGGCTGGCTGGGGTTTGTGTAGATAATCGTGTTATTTAGATAGGATGTTGGTTTAATTCCCTTCATTACAGACTCCCAGGGCTGTAATTTTTTTTCTCCACGTGATGCATTCCCGTGGCACACTCCGCGCACATCAAGCCCCTTGTGCCTTTATTGCCGGCAATGCCCCGGCCCGCGTTATCAGCCGCACACACGCAGCCCTCTCCGCCCGCCATCAAGAGGTCACTTCTAATGACTAATCGATCTCATTAGCTTTCCTAATTAAAAACTTTACTACCGCAATGGAAGACAAACTACAAAAAAACTGCTGGCATCATATGTGAATGGGATATGAGTCCATCCATCAGCAGGGTTTGAGCTTTTGCACACGGCACCATGCCCTCGGGCCGGGGACCAGGTGGGGCAGCCCTCGGGCACCTCAAGAGCCCTGCTGTGTACCAAGCACCACATGCCCAATGACGCACCATCAGGAGGGTGGCCGCTGAGGCTGGGCCCGGCCATCAGGGGTCCAGGAGTCTGGTCCCACCCCCAGCACGAGCTGCTCCTGCAGAGGCTAGCCCTGCCCACCCGGCTCACTCTCCTCGGACAATTCCAACACAGATGGCTGATCTGATCAGATGAGGGTCGCAGCCTTGCTCTGTTTTATGCGGAGCAGGAGTTGAGGGAGAGTTCAGATTTTTATGGAACTTCAAAGGGAAATAACTAGGAAGAAAATGAGTTGCTAATTTCACAATTGGTTAATGAATAAGAAGATGAAACTAGCATTACTACTCTGTGCAAAGAACTGTCTGAGACTGCCAAGCAGGAGAGAAGGCTGCTCCACCACTCCACTGTCCAGCCCACCAGGGCCAAGGTGAGTGTCCCGGGGAGCTGTCCAGCTATCTGTCCAGCTCCCAGCCTGCTGATGGGAGCAGGACCAGCTCCATCAGGGAGGGCCTCGCCCATCAACTGAGGTGGAGACCCAGAAGGCCTCTGACCGTGCCCCAGGCCAGCATCCACCAGCCGCTGGGCCTCATGCACAGTGGGCTACAGAGATGGGAGCACCAGGGCCTCCAGAAATAGCAGGCACAAGAGCGGGCCCTGGTGCAGACCGGCCTAGCGCAAAGACAGCAAAACTGTCACTGCTGGGCTGCCAGCCCGAGAAAGTACCCTGGTTCTAGAAGTCCCTTCCCCAAGCCTCCGCAGGCTTCATCCCAGCTGGGGAGCGGGGACAGCTGAGCAGGAGGCCAAAGACTGGCACGGAATTTGCTGGAATCGGCCACAGTCACCCCCACAGCAGCAGACAGGGCGGCGTAGGGCCCACGAAGGGATGATGTTGACTTGCCCGACAGACACCTCGCACCACACCACATTCCCGGGAGAAGTGGCAGCAGCGAGCAGCCAGGATGGGCCAGACCCACAGAACAGGCTTGGGGCAGCCCAGACCCTGCATGCGAGGAGAGCGAGCAGGGAAGAGCAGGGAAGGAGAGCGAGCAGGGAAGGGGCCAGTCCAGGTGCAGCCCCTGGGGCCACTGCAGCGCTGCCCAGGATGACGGATGGCTGTGGGCTGAGGGCATTCCAGCCAGTCAGGACCCCCATCCCTAATTCCTGACGATACCACCTTCTTTGTACATTGCCTGATCTGCTTTTTATCAACAGCTGCCCTGGCACCTCACCATCTCCACACCGCCTATGCCCTTCTCTGACTAATGGCAGCTTGCACGCCTGCAAACCTACTTTTCCTGGTGTCTGTGACCCGGTTCTGTGTCTTTCCAGTCCTCTTGCAGTTTCTGAGGCAGTGCCAACTCTGTGCCAGCCCAGGTCTCTGGCCCCGGTGCCCTGAGCACGAGGCAGGAGGGGCCGGGCAGCAGCACAGACTGGGGATGGCACCTTCCAGTAGGGCCGTGAGTGCCCCCACAGGTAAGCAGGACACGGCCTAAAGAGAGGGCAGGAGGCCCTGTGCCGTCCCCAGAAACCTGAGTTCACCCGGCCCCTGGACACAGCTCCAGTCACACTCGCCGCCCCACGCCCCACTCACTGGCCGGGCCTCTTCCTCCGGCACTGCCTGACCAACCCAGAGCTCAGGGGGTTGCGCCTTCAGCCCCACAGCCGCAAGAGGGCGCCAGGGATGAGGCAACGTCTCCCACAGAGCAGAGTTCCCACGATTAATCGCCTAATTAGAGCTGTGATTACAACTGAGAGTGTGCTCAGTGGCGCGGGGAGGTACACGCGGCGGGCAGGACCCCGGGAAGTGCCCCTCCAGGAGAGCCAAGCCTGCCTGGAAGGAGCAGAGCCTGGGGTTCCCGAGAGAGGAGAGAGCAGGGCATAGGCCCAGCGCTAGAGGAGTGGGGGCGGCAAGAGGCTGGGACAGCCTGGGCAGGGGGTGCCCAGGCACTGTGGGGAAGTCAGGGCGGGGGGCCGGGGAGGAGAGCTGGGGGCACTGGGAGTCAGGGCCAGGCCTACCCTGTGCTGCCGCATGGCTGGCACCGTGCTCACACCCACGGGCTCAGCTGGCTCCACAGCCTCTGGTACCACGCCGCCCTCAGGAAGCACCTGCCGAGCGCAGGCCCCACCTTCCCTGCAGCTGGACCCTGCAGGTGCAGCTGAAAGGCCCCTCACACCCCCACCCTCCCAGCTTGGCTAGGAGACTGCTGAGGGGCAAAGGCAGGGGAGCAGGGGGAGCCCCAGGGAACGGGGCAGGCAAGTTCCAGACCAGCCGACAGGGCAAGTGAGCCCAGAGGCCCATCTCCTCTGCTGCAGCTGGCAGGTGATCCTGCCCCCACCAAGGCTGCTGCACTCCCAACACCAGGCCCCACGCTGGAGACTCTCAGGCTCACGGAGTCCCGTCAGGCAGCGTCCCTGACAGCGGCTGATCACGCTCTTGGAGAAACAGCTATGAAAACTCCAACAAAGCATGTGGCCCACATTCCCGAGAGCCCTGGCCTCTTGCATTTCAGACCGTGAGGTATGTCTGAGCGGTGCGCAGACCCCCTGGTTGGGGCACAGCGCCTGCTACTGCAGCCAGTCAGAGGCAGCGTCCACAGAATGTCTCTCGTTGAAGGCAGCTCAGGCAACAGCTCTCACTGTTCCTGAGGCAGGAGGCTCTGCCCATTGTGAGCACAGATGCCCTTCCCTGCACAGCCAGGCCTAGTCTGAGGTACCTCCTGGAAGGCACCTGGGCCTGGCAGCTCCTCACAGCCTTTGCTGAGGCTGGTGGGGGTGGACACGGTGGCCCAGCCAAGGTGAAGGGCTCTGGAGCAGCTGAAATCCAGCTTGGCCCCTGACCAGCGTAACTCGCCAGGGCCTGCACAGCAAGGGTCCCTCCACCAGCCCCTTTCTGAAGTTGGCCCAGTCTGAGTTGTCCCGTGGGGCTGCACAGAGTCGCCACTGTGGTAGCCTGGTGCTCACCCCTGGCACTTCCACGCGCTAGGTCCTGAAGGTGGCGAGGCCAAGGCTACACTGGGGGTGACATGGGCTCTGGCCTCCAAGAAGGGGTGGGCAGACCCCAGGGGCCATCAGGAGCGGCTTCCCCGAGGTCCACCACGTGCAGGGGGCAGTGAGGCCAAACAGGAGGTCTCTGGCCCTCAAGTGCCACCGTGAGGTCCACAGGAGACTGCCCTCTCTCCCAGGAGCCTCAGGCAGTGTGTCCCAACCACTCCCACCCGGGCTGCCACTGCAGGCCCCATCCTGGCTCGGGCCCTTGTCTCCCCAGTGTCTGCAGCATCCACAGTGGAGCTGGCCTGGAGCCACTGGCCCACCCAGGGCCTGCCTCCCAGCGTTCACTCAGCGTTAACCACACAGCAAACATGATCCTGCCGGGACACGCAAGTGCACTCAGGAGCACACACAGAGACTGACAGGCACACGGTGGGCAGTGGGCATGCACACAGGCGTGAGCACACGTGCACGGTCATTCCCAATCCTGTGGCTCTCGCTCCCCCTCAGGCCCTCGAGTTTCATGCAGAGCCAGGCCGTGCAGCTCAAATGCAGCCCAGCCCAGGAGCTGGGCTCACCGCCTGGACGTGCACCTGCGGGCACCCATCTGCAGGACCAACAGCCTCGTTTCTACTGACACCTGGTGAAGTGAGGGGCTGCATGGCCATGCTCCAAGGCCACTCTCTGAGGCAGGACAGGAAAGCCTCCTTGGTTCTTTGTCTGTTTCTTCTCTCTGCCCTCCTCAGTCCCCTCCCTGTCTGGCCCATGTGCAGCTAGGCCTGGCCGCCGCATCTGCTGTGGTCCTGGGTGTCTGCTCCCGCAGGACGAGGCCTGTGCCTGGCCAGTGCCCCCACCATCCTGCAGACACACTCCCCTCCCGTGAACCCTGGGAGCTCAGGGAGCCTGCCATGCCTTGCACCCACTGTCTGGACTCACCAGTCCTTCCTGCTGAGTTCCGAGAAACATGAGGGTCAGTCCCTGGGGCCCAGGCCTGCCATGGGGCTCCCGCCCCGCTCCCCGATCCAGAAGCCCACCCTCTGCTTTTCTCTTCCCCGACCACACATGGGCAGTTCCCAGCTGCTTTTCCCATCTAGACACCGAGCAGGGCAGGATGGAGCCAGCCTGTGGTGCACACACACTCCCCCGCCTGCAATGCCTCGGCCCTCCATCACGCCAGCCAGGCGGGTCATCGGCAGGGCCCCTGGGGCGCAGCGAGGGGCTGCGGTGATTAGTACTGATGAGCACACAAACCAGGCCGGTCATGCGTGACAGCAGCTTCCTGCAGACGGCACTGGCAGGCTGGGGGGACCCTGCAGTTGTGTGGAAAAGTGGAATCAAAGTGGGCATCACGGGAGGCTCAGGCTCTCCCCACGAACAGGCCTCCCAGGCCCCTCTACCGTTTGGAGGGAAAGATCCAGGTAGGGCTCCTGCCTGATTCTGGCCAGCTCAGGCAGAACATCCCCATCACGAGAAGGGAGGCACCTCTGCCCCTCCTGGCCACCACACAGAACCCACAATGCCAGCCACATCAGCTGAGGGCACCTCGGCCCCTCGGCCCACAGGTGGGAATGTGGCCAAGGCCTAGAGGAAGACACCAGCCCACGATGCCCACAGATGGCACAGCTGGGCCAGGCAGGAGCTGGGCCAAGGAGCCTTCGCGGGTGCCTTTGGAAGGGATGGAGACTGGAAACACCGGCTGCCTCAGCCTGCACAGGCACTCCACCTGTGTCACTCAAGACGGCTGGCAACACGGGCCCTTGCACAGGCGCTCCACCTGTGTCACTCAAGACAGCTGGAAACGCCGGCCACATCCACCTGCACAGGCACTCCACCTGTGTCACTCAAGACAGCTGGAAACACCGGCCACATCCACCTGCACAGGCACTCCACCTGTGTCACTCAAGACAGCTGGAAACACGGGCTGCGTCCACCTGCACAGGTGCCCCACCTGTGTCACTCAAGACGCTGGAAACACCGGCCACATCCACCTGCACAGGTGCTCCACCTGTGTCACTCAAGACGGCTGGAAACACCGGCCCTTGCACAGGCACTCCACCTGTGTCACTCAAGATGGCTGGAAACACTGGCCGCCTCCACCTGTGCACCCGGACCACCATCTATGTGGGCAGACCCCTGGCTGTGCTGGCACAGGCTCACTGCCCGTTTGGAGCCAGCCCCAGGGGTTACCCACACTCAGCATCCTGGCATCTAGCCAGCCCTGCCGGTTCCAGCCCAGGCCCTGCAGGTGCAAGGAGTGTGCTGGTGACATGGCTGGGCCCTCCGCCCCTGCTGGCCCTCCCCTTGCGCGGTTGCGTGTGCTTCAGGCCTGTCCATTTCTCTAAGTGAGCCGCAATGGCAGCCGAGGCAGGGGGCGGCTGGTGAGTGCCCCGCCCTCACACTGGCGCGGCGGGAGCTGCCAGGACCGCGCTCTAACAAGCCTCAGATGTGGGATGACTGGAACCACAAAGTATGAATTTTTATGAGTAATAAATCACTCCACTTTTCTTGTGTGTGATGGCTCCCAGGACCTCAAACGCTGCAGACGGAGGGAAGGAGCCCCTGTGCGTGGTGGTGGCCAGGAGCAGGGCCACGGGGCCGCTGGGGCCCTCCTGGGCACCCTCGAACCCTCTGGCCCCGTGCCCTGAGGCTGCTCAGCAGGGTGGAGCGCAGAGACCTGCTCGCTGCCGCCATTAGGCCCTCCCTGCCAGAATCCCACGTTGGCAGAAAAACTTGCCTCAAAGCCTCGTCAGCGCGAAAGGAAACTTTGCAGTCACACACACACACACACACACACACACACACTCACTCTCATGCACATGCTCACCCCACAACAGAGACTGCAGAGGACCCCAGCCCCGAGACAGGAGGAGCAGGTGCATCCGGCCCCTCCTGGGAGCCCTGCCAGGACTGCCTGGGAGGCTGGGCCCCAGCACCTCCCCAGGTGGGTGCAGCACGTGGCCAGCCACATGAGAAGATGGCCCCTCAGCTTTCACGTCCTGGCCTCGAGTCCCTGGGCCGCAGCCCCGTGGGATCTGGGGATTCATCTTTGACAAACATTTACGGATTATCAAATCACAACGGCAGCCCGACAGGGCCATAAGTCACCCTAAGCAGCCGTCCGCAGTGCAGCCTGAGGAGTTTGGGCAGCTCAGTGATGACAAATGACCGCTGTCAGCCGCCCTGTCCCCCCATGTGGGATCCGTGCTCTCTGTTGTTCCACACTACCTGGTGTTTAATGACAACACTGTCAGCCGGAGACGCACCACCGAAGCCGCCGCCGCGGACTGTCAGAGCCCTATTAAAGGGAAGATTGAGACCCTACTCTTCTTAAAGTCACTCAAGCAACACAAGCTGCTAGTTCCTGTAATTACTGTGCACGAGCCATCGATCGCACACCGACACCTGACCCGTCTGTACGAAATGGGAGTAGTTTGCTCCGTGACAGTCGCTATAGATTACGGAGGGTGGGGCTTCGTCCCCTCGTCCCCACGGCTCCACCCAGCCTCAGGTGCAGGGGAAGGGAGGGGCCTCCCTGCCCTCCATGGTTGGAGACAGTGCAGCAGGCAGCTAAGGGGGTTCCCAAAAAGGGTGAACACAGGCCTTGGGCAGGGGTGCAGAGGAGCAGGAGGAAACCGGACCAAGCTGGGCCTGTACCCCAGGCCGCGCTCCGAGCAGGTGGGGTAGGCTCGGGGCATGCAGGCTGCAGCGAAAGACAGCTGGGCTTGGGCCCGGCCAGGTGTGTGCGGCCAAGCGTGCACCCAACCTCGGTCCCCACTTCACAAAGAAGGGCACTGGGACCCAGGGCACGTGCTCTGTGAACAATGTCCCCCAAGCTCTCCCCACTGGCCTGCAGCCCCAGCCAGCCTGTGTGTCCAGAACCCCAGGCCTGCGGCTCACCTGCTCCCAGTCTGGCCATAAGAGGCACCTGGGACGGGCCCTTCTCAGGGCTGGGAGCTCTGCCGGATTGAGAACGCCTCTTCACCTTGTCTCTGCTTTGACCCCCTGCTCCTGCCTGCCCCGCACCTGAGCTCCCTCCCTGAATCTCCAGGACCACCTGTGCTCCCTGCCCCACCTGCACACACAGTTACTGGGAGCACCCAGATACTCGAGGGAGGAAGAGCAGCCCCCAGAGGACAGACCTGCTTGGGGCCAGGACAGCAGCTCCAGGCTCTGAGTGAGGCACGGCCAAGCCCCAAGGCCCTGGCCACCACATCTCAGGGTACCGGAGTGGAGACAGCCACTCAGCACAGCCTCAGGTCTCCTGGTCCACATGGCCCCCAGCCCTTCTGCATGAGCGCCATGGCCCTGGTGCTGCAGGAGGGGCTGGTGCTGTGGGCCAGCAGGCAGCTCCAGGGCCAGGATGGCCTAGCGCAGAGTCAGGCTCCTGTCTGGGGGGAACCCAAGTGATTCCACTGGGCAGTCCAGGCCGAAAACGGCCTCAGCCTAATCCAGGGAGCCCGAGGCCCTTCCCTCCCAGCCCACCCCTGACCTTCACATGGCTGGGCCTGGCTGGATCCCAAGGTCAGTGGAACAGATCTGGGGCCAACTGGCTGCCGGGCGGCACGGAGACCCAGCTCCGCCATGTGGCACGGCCTTCTCTCAGGAATCCTCTTCTGCTTCCTCTGAGCACAGCCCAAGAAAGACTCTTTGGAGAGAGTCCTGGCAACACCCTCCACAGAAAGCAGCAGCCCCTGAGAGAAACCATGCGTCCCGCTCAGAAACCGCAGAGGCTGCCAGGACTCCCCGGACACATGCCGCTCTCCTCTGGGTCACTCCTGGCCTTTCCTGTGACTGCGGGACAGTGGGCAGGCCGCAGAGGGGAGGTCGTGGGTGCCAGGCACCAGGTGTGCCCTGAGGGCCTCCTCCAGGGCTGGTCTTGGCAGCCACAGCACCAGGGCCAGGCCCATCAAGGCTGGAGATGGTGCGTGGGAGCCACAATCGCAGTCTCAAGGACACTGGCTCAACCGCTTGTGCTCCCTCTGGCACATACAAACGTGCAACTGGGGACCCTGAGAAGGCAGCAAGGGAATCCCTGCCCTCAGCCCACCCAACAGGGGCTACAGGGGCAAGGGACAGAGGCTCCCCTGGCCTTGACTGGGGTGGCACCAGCCCGGCAGGCAAGCCCATTGCCTTTGAGGGAGACCCATCCCCTCTCCTCTGGATCCTCCATCCCCAAGCACGGGGTGCAGCCCCAGCAGCAATGCCTGCCTCCCAGTGATGCCTCCCCAGTGCACGGTGAGCGAGGGACCCTATGGGGGTTAAGGCCAGGCCAGGGTGCAGCGAGCACTATGCCGGCCTCTCTGAAGGAAGGGAGGGGAGGGGTAGAAGCGAGTGTGCTGATGGCTGACCGGGGGCAGTGGGGCACAGGGCCAGGCAGGCAATGGCCCAGCATTCAAGTTAGGGTAGGAGCTGGGGAGGCAGGCTGCAGACAGGCCCCCTACCAGCTCCATCCACCTCACTAGACTCCTGGCCAATGCCTGGGGCTCCAGCCTTCAGGGCCAACACGGGGAAGGGTGGGGGAGAACCACCAGGGCCAGTGCCAGCCCTGGCCTTCAGGGCCCCAGACCATAGTGCAGTGGGAGGCACCTGGGGTTGGGAGCTCATCTTTCCGTAAGATGAGCTCATGTGTCTTGAAAGCGCAAAGGTTAAAAATGACTAAGCCTCGCATTCCTCGTTACCCCAGGCCTGAGCACCCCACATCACAGCTGCAGGAACAGAGGCTCAGGCTGCACGGAGGCAAGCCCCACGCGGCGGGCAGGATCTGACCAGTGTGCACATGTGCTCACACTGGCACCCGTGGGAAGGACAGGCGAGCGTGCCGTGCTGTGTGTGTGCATGTGGACCACAGCGGCCCACACAGCAGCACGGGGTAAGTGGCCCACCTCACCTTTCACAGCTGCAGGCCCCACGGGCAGGCCACCTGGGGACAATAGCCTGACCAGACCCCAGGGCAGCCAAGGCCACCACTCCAGCCCATGCACAGGACTCATCATGGGCCCAGAGGCTGCACTGCAGAAGACGCAGGACACCCCCGCAGTCCAGAGGTGCCCTGCCCTGTGGGAAGCCACGGCCCAGCACCTCTGAGCCCGACAGTGCCACAGGCGAGCTGCAGCCAGACCGCCAGCCCCATGCCATCCCAAAAGATGCAAACCACTCCCATAGCCTGCCTAGGGCCGCCCCCCAGGCCTGGCAGGACTGGAACAGCACTGCTCGCCCCACCCACCTCCTTCCCACACGAAGGCACAATGGAACTTGGTGGGCTTCTTCGGGGCCCAAGGAGGGGCCTTGGCAGAAAGCAGGAGCAGTGGGGGTGCCCAGAGCTCTGCAGGGCAGCCCCAGCCCTGGATGCACGGCCAGCATCATGAAAATGCTGCCTAGGGGCCACCATGAGGAAGAGGCAGGTAGGGTACCCCCTCAACAGAACAAAGAAGAGGCTGAGAGCTCTTCAGCAGGGGACTGACGTCTCTCGGCAGAGGGCAGGTTGGGGGCAGGCTCCCCTGCTGGACCCTCCCGGGGCCACTCCAGCCCTGCATGCGGTGGGAGGGGCAGCTGGAGGCTACCAGGAAGGCCTGGAGGTGGTGGGCCGGTGGCCAGCTGCCCTCCCTGCGCCCCCACACAGCCCTGGGGCTGCTTCGTCCTCCCGGGCCCACGCATTGGGAACCGGCTGGGAAGCACTGGGGTGCGGGTCAGGGATCTGCCGCAGGGTGCTGGTTTCAGCCGGACCCACCCAGACAACCCTAGATCACCCAGCCTTGTAAGCTTCTGGCTGGAGCCGAGCTTTGCGTCCTCCAATCCTCAGACAGAGCCCAGGCTGAGCCGTTTCCATTTCCCACAAGGTTCTAGGCCTTTCCATGTTTTGAGAGCGTCCACCTCGAGACATCCCAGATCCCAGCTGGCCGGCACTGCCCCGCTAACAGGGCTGTGGGGCTGAATCTCACAGCGTCCTTCTGCCCCATGAGACAGAACATCTGATTTCCCACTGAGGGGCAGCTCACGGTGCCCACCAGGGCCTGCCCCTGCCCAGGAGCTAGGCCAGGAGCTGCCCCCTCCCTGCCACCATCCTCCAGCCTCGTTGGCTGGGAACCGCGATCTCTGCCCAGCAGCACCCTCCATGACTGGGTTTCTGGCCCGTATACCCAGAGAGGGGATCAGGCTTCATAGCGGCAGGTTTCCCGCACACACTCACAGCCACACATGCAGATGGCCTGCCCGGCCCACAGGGCTCTCAGCTGCAAACAGCTGGCCTGGGACAGGGAAACAGACCCTGGGAGGGGCAAGCCCGGCCCGGCCACAGCCCCTGCCCAGCCCAGAGGGTTCTCAACAAGAAAACCACGGCCACCCCAGGGGCAGCCTGGCTCCTCCCAAGAGGCCTTGCCAATGAGACAAGGCAAGGAGGCTGGAGACACAGGGCGGAGACATGGGTGGTGGCACTGGCCCGAGGTCACAGGGCTACTGAGCACACCAAGACCCAGACCGTGAAAGTGGTGATATGTGTGTGGAGCCTCGAAAGTCTGAAGGGACTGACCCCACCCTCCACCCACTGGGACCCCCTCCCAGGCCTTGAGGGCTCCTCAAGTCCTGGTGCCCCACTGGGCAGGCCCTGCCCCCAGCACTATGTCCGCCTCTGGGGAGCTCCCAGCAGGCCAGGAGGACTGGGTGCGGGCAGGAAGCCCAGGCTGGAGCAGCTCCGGGCCTCCTGCACATGGGGCATCTGCTATTTGCATTTTCAAAGGGCCCAGAAACAAGCCACGCCAGCAAACCTCCAGAGGCACCCGCCGGGGCAGGCAGGAGGTGGGACAGGCATGGAGGACTTCCTGGGAGGCCAGCCCTATCCAAGCAGCCTCCCCGCACCGCCTTACTTCATTCTCACCACCCCACAGCCGTGAGGCCAGGACTCAGCCCCCGCCCCCACCAGTGCACCTGCCTGGGGCTCTCAGAGCCTGGGGTCCCCAGAAGGGGTCCCCAGGAAGAACGTAAATCGAGCACACATGCATCTTTCGGGGGTGCTGGAACAGGAGGGAGGGTTTTTCTGTTCTCCACCCTCTGCCCCACCCATGCAGCCCCAGCCTCTGGCCACAGAGGCGGCTCCCATATTGAAAGGAGAGCCAGCATCAGTGGGCACAGCTGCCATGGGAGTTCTCCCTGCTGGGGGCTCAGGGGATCCCCACAAAGTGCCCTCTATGGAGGGATCAGACTAGAAGGGGTGTGCCTACCCAGGTGTGTCTCTGGGGTCCCTCTGCTGCTGGTCACCCTGTAAGCGTGTGGCCCAGTGCTTGGCCCCCTGACGCCTGGTCCTCTGCCGGCCTTCCCTTGGGATCCAAGTTTACCCCTGAAATAGAACTGATGACCCCTGGCCTGAGCAGAGCCTGGCTCACTGCAGACGTCATGCTGTTCCTGACAGGCCCTTACATGGGCCACACACAACCCTGTGGGCCACAGCACCGCACAGCCCAGAAGACTCCCTAACCTGACTACAGGCCTATTTCCTTCACCTCATTAAAAACGTATTGGAAGCCAGGCGCAGTGGCTCACACCAGTAATCCCAGCACTTCGGGAGGCTGAGGCAGGAGAATTACCTGAGGCCAGAGGATTACCTGAGGTCAGGAGTTCCAGACGAGCTTGGCCAACATGGTGAAACCCCATCTCTACTAAAAACATAAAAATTAGCCGGACGTGGTGGCATGAGCCTGTAATCCCAGCTACCGGGGAGGCTGAGGTGGGAGAATCTCTTGAACTCAGGAGGTGGAGGTTGCAGTGAGTCGAGACCGTGCCATTGCACACTCCAGCCTAGGGAAGACAGCAAGACTCCGTCTCAAAAAAAAAAAAAAAAAAAAAGCAAATGTATTGGGCTGTGTGCAGTGGCTCACGCCTGGAATCCCAACACTTTGGAAGGCCGAGTTAAGCAGATCGCCTGAGCCCAGGAATTGGAGACCAGCTTGGGCAACATGGTGAGACCCTGTCTCTACAAAAAAAAGAAATACAAAAATTAGCCAGGCGTGGTGACGCACACCTGTAGTCCCAGCTACTTGGGAGGCTAAGCTGGGAGGATCACTTGAGCCTGGGAGGCAGAGGTTGCAGTGAGATGGCGCCCCTGCATTCCAGCCTTAGTGACAGAATGAGACCCTGTCTCAAAAAAAAAAAAAAAAAAAAAAAAAAAATATATATATATATATATATATATATATATCCCTTTGATTTCAGCAAAAGTCCTGTCCTGGGTGACTTGGAGCCATCCAGCCTAGCCCTTCACATACACAGAACCTGAGCCCCCTCATCCTGATAGTCCAGGGCCCCTCAGTGTCAGGGGCTAGTGACGGGTCAATCTGCCCCACGCCCTGCCCAGAGGTGCCCCAGACTGGGCCTCTTCTCCCTGGAAGAGGTGCTTTACCTTCTCCTGCTTTCAGTAGTGCTGGCCACTGCTCTCTCGTCAACCAGCACTCTGGTGGGCAGACCCTGGCTGGACCACCTGGCCCCCATACCTCCCACTGCACACAACCCTCCAGGTTTGCTCCACGTCCCCAGGGGCTGTAGCAAAGACAGACGCACGATGAAACCAAGCTCACCTGCAGCGCCAGCGGCTCAGAGTTGGATGGGGGTCCCACAAGAGCAGGCAGCTTCAGAATGCCACCACCACGCCCCTGCAGCCCATGCTTTCCCGGTGCCCTGTCTGGAAGGTGATCTCAGGGAGGGTGGTGTTCGCAGCCATGCCGGAAGACACTCCCCGCTGCAAGCTCCATGTGGCCCTACAGATGGAGGCCACCTCAGGACAACTGCCACCATCCCTCAAGCACCAGCTTGGTGAGCTCCCAGAGGCAGTAGCAGACCACAGCTCAGAATTCCAGGACATCCCTGTGAAGGTCCCTGTCCTCACCCAGCTTGGGCAGGCAGACCCTCTGCTGCGTTCTAGGGCAGTGGCCACCGCCATGCTTCACGCCACCAGGAGTACGTTCTCCACAGGCTCCCCACCCCTGAATCACCCCGAGATAACGCAGAGGGCAATGGGCGGGAGAAGAGCTGCTGCCTCCCACCACTGATCTGCTGGAGCCAGAGCACACTGAGACGCAGCACAACGATCCAGGGCCAACTGAGTCAGAGCGGGGCCGCAGGATGACGGAGAGCGAGCTGGCATGGGCTGGGGGCGGGTGAAGGACGGGGCCTCACTACAGGCCCCACGGGGCCATGTCTGAGCACCCAAGGCCAGCCAAGCTCCCAGGGCAGCCTGGAGGACTCTGCCTGGATGCCAGGAGTCTCCCAGACAGAGCTAGCCAGTGGGGGAGGGTGCAGCCCTGGAACAGAAGTCCGTGTTCCCAGGTGGCCCCGTCTCTCCCGGGCAGCCTCCCTATCCCCTAATAGGCAGGAGGGGCAAGTGTGCCTGGGAGAGACACCAGGCACAGTGCCCCTGCAGTGCCCACAGCCTGTTTCAGGATGGGCCCTGGAGCAACATGGCCGGCACGGAGCAGACCCTGATGGGCTCTGAGCCCCACTCCCTCAGCCCTTCCCACAACTCCAGCAGGTGGGAACGCAGTCCCAGAGTCCACAGTTACTGAGTTCCAACAGTCTATGACACCAGGCCCTAGGGGAGAGCTCCCTGGGGGTCTGGGCTAAGGTTCCCAGGGCCCTGACATGTGCCATGCTCTGCTAGGAGCCATGCCACTGCAAGCGCAGGGCAGCCTCAGTACTTCATGCCTGACTACACTGGTCAGACACACCCAGCCAAGGGGCCAAGAGCTCACCACCAGCTGGTTGGCCTCAAAGAAACCCCAGCTGGGCCATGAGGCCGCAGCCTCAGAGCCGGGCCCCCAACCCATCACGCTAGCAGCAGGCAAGTCGCACAAAGGTGGGTCAAGGAAGGGGCCAACAGCAGCTGGCCCCTGGCCACTGGGTAGGAGACTGGCCCCTGTGAGCTCCAGGCACACACCTGACACCTGCACTGGGCAGCACCTTCGAGGCAAAGGGGAGTGAGCTGCGCTGTGCTGCACTGGTGGCCGCGTGGCCCTGGCCTTCAGCTCCCTGGGGGAACAAGAGGAATAGGGAGGGCAGCTGATGCTTCTGCCCACAAGACCCCATAGCAGGGCACCTGCCGGCCACGCTCTGCCCCGAGCCCATGCTCTGTGTCCACGCTGTGCTGACCAGCCAGCGGCAGAAGCTGGCATATGTACCACGCCAGCCCCCGGCCTGGGTGCAGATCATTGCCGGCCCCCAGATCAAAGGCACCAGAAGGGAGCTTGGCGCCCCGGGGCTGATCTCCGAGACCAGGGCTCCATAACAGACACTCAAGCAAACCAACAGCTAACTTGACACTTAATGTCTAAAAGCTGCTAAATTTACGGTCATCATATCTAGCCACAGATTTCCTTTGAAATTCCATCTACTCTCTCTGTGAGCCCCAAGGCCCGGGCCACGCAGAGTCGCACCTCGCCATCTCCAGCTGGGCAGGCCACGCAGAGTCGCGCTTCGCCATCTCCAGCCAGGCCCAGACGCAGCCATGGCACTTGCTTGGCTTCTCCTGGCCTGGGTGGCACCTCCCAGCAGCACTCGGCCTGGCCTGAGGCTCCCCCAGGAGCTGGTGACAGTGCCAGCCTCCTGCTGAGTGAAAGCTCCTGACAGCAGGGTCGGCACAGCCTTGGAGAGCCACGGGCAAGGGGACCAGAAAGGAGGGCCCTGAGGGGTGGCAGGTGGTGCAGGCACGGGCGTGGGCGTGGTCTCCTCTTCAGGATTCCCGTGGCCACCTAGAAGCCATGAAGAGGGACACGTGGCCCAGCCCTTTCCAGAACAGCTGGGCCCAGAGACTCTGTGTCCCTCCCCAGGCAGAGCCACCCAAGGGACCCCAGAGCACGGAAAGGAGAGGTCTCAGCTGGGAGCCGGGAGAGGAGCGTCCCTGGGGCCCATCCTGAGGACGCTCCTTGCATGTCGCCCTGCTCCCATGAGGACACGGACCAGAGGATGCGGTCACCGGACTCAGCCCTGGAAAGAGGGGGCTCCAATCAAGGGTGCCACAGACAGCCCCGTCTTCCTGCTGCTACGCCTTCCCACGCACCTCTCTACGGGAAGCACAGCTTGACCAGCTGGGATTCCGCCACTCAGCACACACGCAGTGACCAGAGCTGGCCATTCACTGCAGCAGGTCTGTACCGAGGGACAGGAGGACAGGGAATAGGCCAGGCCATGGAGGCGGGCAGTGCCTCTGCACCACTCTCCCAGGAGGCCTCCCCACCCATCTGGATGCCACGCCTGCCACACAACCCCAAGCCTGCCATCTGTCTGGGACTGGCACTGGCCCAGCTTCAGTGGCATCGGCCTGCGGCTGGCCAGGGCCCAGGGTGCTGGCACTGGTGCTGAAGATGTGGGAGGCCTGGAGAACCCCCACAGCCACCATAGTTCAAGTCCACCCAGGGCCACACCAAAACCCACGCTAGGATGCAGGCTGCTGCCCCAATCGGGCCACAGAGGGCACTGACTTCAGCAGGGGTCCAGTGGGAGAGGCCCTGGAGAGACCCTGGCTGGACATTCTCTGTCTGCCATCAGGCAAGAGCCCAGCACCTCCCACTAAGAGTCACACCCATGCCATCAGGGCCTCGCCGGGCTGGCCCACCAGTCACGGTCCCAACATAGCCCCAGAGCTCAGCGGATGCCCAGTGAGCAAGGGCAGGGCCAGCTCTGGAGGATGAGTGGCAGGAAGACCAGGTGCCTTCGGGCAGGAGACACTGGGCTGGGGCTGCTTCCTCTCCCAGTCCTGCTGCTGGTGCCCAGCAGGAGACCCCTCAGGGAACCAGGACTTCCTTCCTATCAGGACCCCGCCCAGCACACGATCGGACTTGGTGCAGGGGGAACAACCAGTGGGGGTCACGATCGGACTTGGTGCAGGGAAACAACCAGTGGGGGGTCACGATCGGACTTGGTGCAGGGGGAAACAACCAGTGGGATCACGATCGACTTGGTGCAGGGGGAAACAACCAGTGGGGGTCACGATCGGACTTGGTGCGGGGAACAACCAGTGGGATCACGATCGGACTTGGTGCAGGGGGAAACAACCAGTTGGGGTCATGATCGGACTTGGTGCAGGAGGAACAACCAGTGGGGGTCATGATCAGACTTGGTGCGGGGAACAACCAGTGGGATCACGATCGGACTTGGTGCAGGAACAACCAGTGGGGATCACGATCAGACTTGGTGCAGGGGAAACAACCAGTGGAATCACGATCGGACTTGGTGCAGGGGAAACAACCAGTGGGGATCACGATCGGACTTGGTGCAGGAACAACCAGTGGGGATCACGATCGGACTTGGTGCAGGAACAACCAGTGGGATCACGATTGGACTTGGTGCAGGGGAAACAACCAGTGGGGATCACGATCGGACTTGGTGCAGGGGGACAACCAGTGGGGATCACGATCGGACTTGGTGCAGGAACAACCAGTGGGATCACGATCGGACTTGGTGCAGGGGAAACAACCAGTGGGATCACGATCGGACTTGGTGCAGGGGAACAACCAGTGGGGAACACGATCGGATTTGGTGCAGGAACAACCAGTGGGGAACACGATCGGACTTGGTGCAGGGGGAAACTGCCAGTGGGATCACGATCGGACTTGGTGCAGGGGGAAACAACCAGTGGGGGTCACGATCGGACTTGGTGCAGGGGGAAACAACCAGTGGGATCACGATCAGACTTGGCGCGGGGAACAACCAGTGGGATCACGATCGGACTTGGTGCAGGAACAACCAGTGGGGATCACGATCGGACTTGGTGCAGGAACAACCAGTGGGGGTCACAATCGGACTTGGTGCAGGGGGAAACAACCAGTGGGATCACGATCGACTTGGTGCAGGCGGAAACAACCAGTGGGGGTCACGATCAGACTTGGTGCGGGGAACAACCAGTGGGATCACGATCGGACTTGGTGCAGGGGGAAACAACCAGCTGGGGTCACGATCGGACTTGGGGCAGGGGGAAACAACCAGTGGGATCATGATCAGACTTGGTGCGGGGAACAACCAGTGGGATCACGATCGGACTTGGTGCAGGAACAACCAGTGGGGATCATGATCGGACTTGGTGCAGCAACAACCAGTGGGGATCACGATTGGACTTGGTGTGGGGAAACAACCAGTGGGATCATGATTGGACTTGGTGCAGGGGAAACAACCAGTGGGGATCACGATCGGACTTGGTGCAGGGGAACAACCAGTGGGGAACACGATCGGACTTGGTGCAGGAACAACCAGTGGGGAACACGATCGGACTTGGTGCAGGAACAACTAGTGGGGAACATGATCGGACTTGGTGCAGGAACAACCAGTGGGGAACACGATCGGACTTGGTGCAGGGGAAACAGCCAGTGGGATCACGATCGGACTTGGTGCAGGGGGAAACAACCAGTGGGGGTCACGATCGGACTTGGTGCAGGAACAACCAGTGGGATCACGATCGGACTTGGTGCAGGGGGGAACAACCAGTGGGGGTCACGATCGGACTTGGTGCAGGGGAACAACCAGTGGGGGTCACGATCGGACTTGGTGCAGGGGAACAACCAGTGGGGGTCATGATCGGACTTGGTGCAGGAACAACCAGTGGGATCACGATCGGACTTGGTGCAGGGGGGAACAACCAGTGGGGATCACGATCGGACTTGGTGCAGGGGAACAACCAGTGGGGGTCACGATCGGACTTGGTGCAGGAACAACCAGTGGGGGTCACGATCGGACTTGATGCAGGAACAACCAGTGGGGATCATGATCGGACTTGGTGTGGGGAAACAACCAGTGGGATCACGATCGGACTTGGTGCGGGGGGAACAACCAGTGGGGACCACGATCGGACTTGGTGCAGGGAACAACCACTGGGGATCACGATCGGACTTGGTGCAGGGGGAACAACCAGTGGGGACCACGGGGTTCCCAGACGATGCCCAAGCCCACATGGACGCTGACCACACCCAGCTTTGCCGCGACCCACCCATGGGACCACAGCAGGTGCCCTCAGGCAAGGGTCAAGGTGGAGAAACAGAGGAGTTTGGCAGGGGCCACTTACGGGCAGCAGATGGGGCACAGAAGGCTACAGCCCCAGCAGGGTCCTACACGGGGGCCCAGCAACATCCTGCCCCATGCAGAGAAGGGGCCAAATCCCAGAAGGTGCAGGCCACATTCGTCCCCAGCTGGAAAGCCGCCTCAGTGCCCAGAGCCACACCCACTCCCCAGCCCCTCAACAGGAGGCCAGTTGAGGCTGGCAGAGCCATGCCCCCATTACTCTGGTGGGAGAACCGACAGCTGGTGAAAAGACACCGCCAGGAGGCAAGCAGGAGGCAAGCAGCACAAGCCCTGCTGGCCGTGCCTGAAGACAGGCCCCTGAGAGGCCACCACCGGAAGAGCACAGGCGGGCAGAATGGGAGGAGGACCAGGCCAGCAGGGGTGGCCATGGGGACAGCCCTGTGCCGTGCTCACCAGCCACCCGAACACTTGGCAGCGTGCCCCTGGCTGCCTGGTGGGGGTTGGCAGGTGGTGACAGAGCCTGTGTCCTGCATCCCAATACCCACTGCCTGGTGGACTCCTGAGAGAGGCCACTAGGGTGAGGGACCCACCCGGGCTCTCAGACAGGTGTCCTGCACTTGATTCAAAGTCTGCCAAGACACGTGATTGGGGGGATGTGCCAGCCCTTGGCTGGGAGGAGAGGGACAAGAGGACTATCTCAATCCATTCAACAAAAGGAGCAGCCCAAGCTGTCCCCAGTCTGGGGATGCAGGATCCTACGGCGGTGTGAGTTCTGGCTCTCCTGAGAATGCCACCCTGCCTGGGCAGCCCAGGTCTTCAGCTTGGCACCTACAGTGCAGTGCAGCACCACTATGGCACACACGCGATCCCATGCCAGTTCTGTGGAGTAATTAATTAGCACAGCCACAACGCACGCAAAACTGGAGGCCGCCAGCATGCCTGATAATTTATGCAAGATTCAAGGATCGCTGTGGCTGGCTTTCCTGAGGCCTAATTCATCATTTTCTTTTTCCCTTATGAAAGCAGGACTCCAGATCTAACTGCTCTCATGCCCTTTCACGGGGTTCACCACAGTAAAACTGAACAGCCCAGCTGCACACAGCAAGCAATGGTGGATCACATACCCCAGAGGCGCCAGGCAGAGCCTCCCAGGTGGGCAATGCTGGCCACCAGCACAGCCCAGCAGGAACACCACGCCGGGCCAAAGCACCCAAAGGCACCGCTCAGCCCCACAGCAAACACTCCTGACCCCATTCACAGATAGGGCACCGAGCACCAGCAAGGAGAACGGACAGACAGGGCCAAAGTCTTCCGCCAGGCCATGCCCGCACCACTCCTGGGGGCTCATAACCCTGCCTCCTGCATCCAGCAAAGATCCAGGCCTCCAGCACCGGACATGGGGCTGCTCCCCAGTACCTAGCAGCATGGGACAGGGTGCCTGCTCCTCACTCTTGCTGGGACCAGGGGAGAGTCTCCGGCCCCTCTGGCCCAGGCACCCTCCCCCACTGCCAAGACACGGCAAGCCCACCCTGGCACCCACCCAGCGGTGCACCTCGGGTCCTGGGAGCTCCTGCCTCCTCGGGGGCCGCCACTCGTCTCTGCACAGGGCAGGGGAGCCATCTTGTTCCTGACCACAGCGCTCCAGTTCCCCACAAGGCTGGGACCCAGACCCAGCCAACTCACAACAGAAGCCAGGCGGCACTGCCGAGGGGCTGTGGGGCCAGAGGCCATGCCGGGCCAGGCAGCGACAGACATCCTCCACGGTCAAGCTTCTGTCCTCAGGCTCTGTGCAGCAGGTCAGGGCTCCACCGATGCCTCACATTCCATCCACGGCCAGCCTCCCGGGAAGACCGCCAGGCTTAGAAAGGCCTTCCAGCAGCCTGGTACAGGAGGTTACGGTGAGGATGGCACAGAAACCAGGCCCTCTGCTGGAGGCCGGGGCTCGAGGCTGGTGGCACTCTGCCCACTTGCTCACTGAGCCTCCGAGTGCTGCTGCCGACCTCCACCAGCCTGCGCATCTCAAAGGGGCAGGACAGTGTCGGGGCAGGGAGCCCTGTGGCTTTTTCTCCTGGTGGGCAGCCCTCTGCCAGGCCCTCACCCCTCGGTTGCCCGCTAAGCATGGTGACTGCCCCGCCTTCCTGCCCATGGGGCCTCCTGAGGGAGCGAGGCCCTCCCTTCTGTCCAGGTCCAGTCCTCTGGGAGGGGGGTGCCTCACACACACCAGAAGCTGCCGCAGCCTGAGGCTCACGTGCACGCAGGGCAGCCAGGGTGCTCCCCACAGCACCTTCCTAACGGGCAGGAAGGACAATAAGCCAGCAATTCCTGCAATACAAAACGTGAGGCAGGAGGAAGGAATGCCCACAGTGGCGGGGCAGCTGGCACGCGATCTTAGAGGAGCTGGCCTGGCGGAATGGACCACAGCCCACCTCACAGACTCCCGAATGAACGGAGCAAACTGTGCACACCTAAGGGTGGGGGACGGGCCTGGCCAGAGGTTGGGCCTGGTTGGAGCAAGCCGGGCCTTCAAGGGGGGGCAGAGCCAGTCGAGAGAAAGCAGTTGGGTTTTTCCCATGCACTGGAATCCACAGGCTGCGCTGGTCACCGGGAGAAGCCGCTGGGGACAGAGGGGCAGGGGGCCATCACACTCCCAAGCTGGTGCCTGCTCAGTGACATCCCCATAAGTATCTGTGGCCAAACAGCGCAAAGCCACAGCACGGGCTGGGTGCAGAATCCACCCAGGCTTCTGATGCCAGGGCTGCATGGCAAACCACCCCCTCTCCAAGGCACCGGGAGGCAACACAGAAAGGATCACGTGCACAGGGAGGACCCAAGGACACAGGAGGGTCCCAGGGACCTCTGAGGACTCAGAGGGGTCACATGAACAGCCGTCAAGGCAGGCCCTTCTGAGACCGAGCAGTCAGCAGAGTTCGAGGAAATGCTGCACCACAGTGCGGGGGAGACCCCACACAGGACTGGGCGGGCAGCCAGGGCCCTGGGGAGACTGCCTTTGGCTTCACCAGAGCTAGAGGGTGAGACCCAGTATCCAGAGAGCGCCGTGTGCCTGAGGGACCCCAGCCTCTCAGGTCCCACTTGGGTGCCGCTCTGGGGCTGGGGGAAGCCACGACAACCACCTGATGGCAGGGAGGGGCTGAGGGCCAACAGCTCACACAGGCTCTCCCTAAGCACTTCCTCAGAGAAACTCGGACTCAGGGAATGGGCATCCAGGCCCCAAAAGAGTCACCCAGGCAGGACAGCCCTGGCACCTGGTGACACCAGCCAGAGGAGGGTCCAAGACCCACACCTGCCCTTTCTGCCAGTGACCTGGGGTGAGTGGAGACTCCACTTCTCGTCTGCGAATGCTGACGGCAGTTCCTCCACACCCAGGGGCGGGCACAGCAGACTGAGGAACGGGTAGGAATCGCCCTCTGTGTGTGCAGCAAGCTCTGGGCCAAAGGCAGATGCCTGGCCTGGCTCCTGTCAAAGCCTGGGCAGCCGGCAGCCCTCGACCCAGCCTGGTTGTCCACACGAGACCACCACGCAAGCCAGGCCCTTTCTGTCCACCACAGGTGTGCCCAGGACCCGCCGGGCCTGCACTCTCCCCCAGCACACTGGCGACAAGTCTGGGCAGGCGGCTGCTTCCTGGGCAGGGCCCTGGGCTCATTCCAGGCCATGGCGGAAGGGGCAGGCCACCGGCATGCATCCGCCATCCTGGGTGGGTGAAGCAGAGAGGGCCCTCCCATCCCAGCAGATGACAACACCACTGCCCACCCACCTACCACGACTTTTCCTTGGCATAAAACAGCAGACGTTTCCATGTGGCTGGTAGGAGTCCCATCACCTCCTGCCACCAAGAAGCTCCCCAGCCTGGGCGCGGGGTGGTGGGTGGGAGAGCTGGCCCTCACTCCTGGCCTGGCCTGGAGTGTACAGCCTGGACAGCATCCCTCTGCACAGGCCGGCCAGGCTTAGGGAGTCATGCCTGTCATCTCAGGGTGGCCGAGCACAGCGACGGGCCCCAGGAGGACATACCAGGGAGCTGGCCCCACATTCCCCGCACCAGAGTGAGAGCCTGGCCACAGTGCTCAGCTGTGTGTACTGCAAACACTGTACTCGAGAGCACTAATTGCCACAGTTACGTGAGTGGCAAACAGGACACCATTTTTCAGACTCCGAAAAGGTTTTCATCTCTTCTGCTCAAATGTCCCCTCTAGCATCGGTCCACCAGAGACAGATCAACCCAGGCAGGTCTCTACTGCAGCCTCCAGCAAACACTGCTCGCCCAGGCCGCCCTTCTGGGGCTGTCTTCTATCTTCTTCTTTTTTTTTTTTTTTTTTTTTTTTTGATACAGGGTCTCATTCTGTCACCCAGGCTGCAGTGCAGTGGTACGATCATGGCTCACTAGAGCCTCAACCTCCCAAACCTAAGCGATCCTCTCACCTCAGCTTCCCGAGTAGCTGGGACTGCAGGCTTGTGCCACCACGCCCAGCTAATTCTTGTGTTTTTTTGTAGAGATGGGGTTTTGCCACGTTGCCCAGGCCGGTCTTGAGCTCCTGGGTTCAAGTAATCACCCGCCTCAGCCTCCCAAAGTGTTGGGATTCCAGGCATGAGCCTCGGCGCCCGGCCAACGTCTCACATCCTCATCCCCCAGCTGCCAACAGACCCATCCCCAGGAGAAAAGGGAAGGAAGAAACGGAAGGCAAGGGGCACACTGACAGCAGAGAGAGAGATCCCCAGGAATGCCCTGCCCTGCCCCCAGCCGAGGTCTGACTCCAGGCCCAGAGGACTTCGGAGGGCTGGGAGAGGCGGGGAGGGGAGGAGAGGCACCGAAGAGTCAGGCTGGAACCTTCCTAACAGTCTCAGTCCCCAGGCGTGAGCGGCCACACTGCTGCTGAACAATGCACTTTTGAATTCAATTAAAGCGATTATCTGTTGTGCCAAATAAATTGTGTACAGCATATATCCTGCGGCACTTTACACCTCTAGGCTCGTTATTCCCTGTTTCCTCCTGTTTATGCCTCTCAAATTAAATTGCTGATAATATGCGCCAAAATAAAAAATGAACGTACCCTGTCCCAAGAAAATTGATTCTCCCTTTTCCTGAACTGGCGATGGCCAGGTTTTATATACTCTGTTCTTGGTGATCATTAGTAATTCAATTTTCTTTTTATTAGCCCCCTTATCTGCTGAGCAATATAGTGGCAGGGCTGACCTCTTTCGCACGGGTAAATGTTTAAAATCTTTTCCCTGATTAATTTTGCCAGTTAAGAAAAAGAGGAGAAATGGCCCGGCTCTTAGCCATCACAATGAATAAAGCTTAATGTTGATTGTGATGGAATTTCTAATGCCAGGGAAATTGATTGAACGCGGCAATTATGCTGCAACAGTAACTCAGGGGAGATGGGATCACTTTCTCCCGGCCGTAGCCTTTTGATTATTTAAAATAATCCAATTTGCAAGGATAATTATGTATTAGCGTTTTATCTGCCACTTGAAATGAACAGGGGAGTTTCGATGCTGGCCCAGCATTAGCAGGTTATTGCTGCAAATTACTTGATATCTGCTTTCTTTCACATAAAAAGGAAATTAGGCGATCAATTACCAAAAAAAGGTGGACAGAGGGGATAGGAGGGGCAAGCATGCCCTCTGCTGGCCACTGGGCCGCACGGCAAGGCTGAAGTGCGACAGGGGAGGGAGGCGGCAGCAGGGCTGCCCGGCAGCTTTCAGAAGCCCCTGTCCCTGGTGCAGGAGCCCACAAGGCAGTCGTCCCCAGCTGGACACTGGGACACTGCCGTCTCCTTGAAGAGGAGAGGTGGAGCTAGAACTAAGCTTTTGCTGGGCAGAAAATGGGGAAAGAAAACTCCTAACAGCCAAATGAAGGAGCAGCCCCACCTGGCGACCCCATCCACAGCCCACACAACCCCAGCATCCAGGAACGAACGCCCCGGCCGATAGAGGCCTGGGCCACCTGGGAGGGCTGAGGGAGGGCCTGGGAAGGGCTCACTGGCTCACCAGAGCGCTGCAGGATTAAACGAAACAAAGCTGGGCCCTGCCCAGAGGCCCTCCTGGCCAGGGCAGAGGACAGACAGGCCTCATTTCTTAGGCAGGCAGGGATGCAGATGGTGGGCCTTGCAGGAGCGCACCTGGGAGAGCCACTCAACAGCTTCCCGGGCCCCAGCCTCCCATCTCCTCAGCGGATGCCCTGGCCATGCCCGTCTCCCCTGCGGCCAGCTTGGAGTCTCGTGGTGGCTGTGTCTGGGGTCAGCCGCCTGAGTGACCAGGCCAGGATGCAGGCTCGGCCACTCACCTCCGCGCACATCTCCACGGGCTCCCTGCCTGCTTGAGAGCCTGTGGACTCCGCTCCTTGGCCTGGCGTCAGTGGCCTCACGCACAGGCCCTCCTGACTCTGCCCATTCAGGCCTGCCAGACACCCCGGGGCCCTGGACCCTCCCCTCCCAGGGTCCTCCCCGTCCCTCCCTGGCTTCCCAACGTAACCAGAACCAACCCCCCGTTCCCTCCTGTGGCCTACAAGACCCTTTCCCAGGACCTGGTCCCTTGGCCCCATTGGCTCCATCCCCTCCAAGCCACACTCCCAGACGGTGAATTGGCCCCACAGCCTCCTTGTGCTCCAGAACACAGTAAGCTCGTTCCCACCTCCACCTCAGCCTCAGAGCTGAGCCCTATTCGCTCCTCTCTGCTCAGGTCACCTCCTCAGAGAAGCCCTCCCACTCGCCGACCACCTCTCTGCAGCTGGCCCTGTGCTCTCTCCCTGCCTGTTCCTCAGAAGGCATTTTCCACCCAGGAGCACCTTCCTGGCTGACGTACAAGCACTCCAGTGGCTGCCTGTCTCCACCATTGGAAGGCGGCTCCAGCCTCATCATCTCTTCACCTTCACCGCAGTATCCCCGGGAGCCGGCAGGCTGCCAGGCACAGTGACAACCGCGACTGCCAGTTGGGCCAGTGGTGGGCAAATGAGTGGGACGCCTTCCCCACCCCTTCCTCACACAGGACCCTCTCCTCTCACTCCATGCAGCCGCCACGCTGGTCTTTTTTTTTTTTTTTTTTTTTTTTGAGACAAAATGTCACTCTGTCGCCCAGGCTGGAGTGCAATGGCACGATCTAATCTCTGCCTGCTGGGTTCAAGTGATTCTCCTGCCTCAGCCTCCCGAGTAGATAGGATTACAGGCGCTCGCCACCACGCCCGGCTAATTTTTGTATTTTTAGTAGAGACGGGGTTTTGCCATGTTGCCAAGGCTGGTCTTGAACTCCTGACCTCAGGTGATCCACTCGCCTCTGCCTCCCAATGTGCTGGGATTACAGGCATGAGCCACCACACCCAGCCTCACGTTGGTCTTTAACTGTGAGTTTGGCTGGGCACAGTGGCTCACACCTGTATTCCCAGCACTTTAAGAGACTAAGGCAGGAGGATCACTTGAGCCCAGAAGTTCAAGACCAGCCTAGGCAACAATGCAAGACCCTGTCCCTACAAAAAAATTAAAAATTAGCCAGGCACAGTGACATGCACCCGTAGTCCCAGCTATTCAGCAGGGACACTTGAGCCCAGGAGGTTGAGGCTGCAATGAGCCATGACTGCACCACTGTACTCCGGCCTCGGAGGGAAGCAGGGCCCTGTTTCTAAAAACATTAAAAAAAAAAAAAAAGATGAGATCAATTACGCCCTTCCCCCTAGTGAGGCAGGACCGCAGCAGCCCCTCAGCTGTGCACTCCGAAATGGTCAGCCGGTGAAGCTGGTGGCCTCCCAAGCCCACTCTTCCCGGCAGGAGTCCAGGGGGCGCCGAGCAAGGCCCCAGCAGCAGGAAGCAACCTCCCCTATCCCCTGCCTATGCCCCACTCTACCAGAGGCCTGAAGAGCGAGCAGGCCAGGTGAGCAGGGCTGAACCTGCACCCAGTGGGGAGCCTCTCACCCCAACCACCACACCATCTGCAAGCCTCGGCCTCCTAGGGCTCAGCAGCCCCCACTGGCCTCCCAGAGCTGGACACCTCCCCAACCCCTCCTCCCCAAGTGACCAGGGGGTACCGCCAACTGTCCAAGCCACCCCTACCATCCACTCCCAGACAAGCCCACGACCTAACTGCCATCCGGCCACCTCACCATGGCCACCAGGGACCGCATGGGTCTCTGCTTGCTCCGTCACCAGGATGAAATCCACACGTGTCCTGGCGTGCAGCAGGCGTCGGCTAACGGGGGACAGCCGACCAGTGCCCCCAGCCTCACTTCCTCCCCCCACACTGTGCTGCAACACCCGGCTGCATGGCCCCATTCAGCCCCCCACCTGGGACCCAACGCCCTGCCCTCCCGCGGCAGCCCCCACACGGCTCTTGGGTCTGCCCAGGCCCAGCTCCTTCCAGAGGCTTCTGAAGCCTCCCTAGATGACGGTACGCTTGGCTGGGTTTTTTTTTTTTGAGACAGAGTCTCGTTCTGTTGCCCAGGCTGGAATGCAATGGCGCAATCTCGGCTCACTGCAACCTCCCAGGCTCGAGCAATTCTCCTGCCTCAACCTCCCGAGTAGCTGGGATTACAGGCATGTGCCACCATGCCCGGCTAATTTTTGTATTTTTGGTAGAGATAGGGTTTTGCCATGTTGCCCAGGCTGGTCTTGAACTCCTGGCCTCAAGTGATCCTTCCACCTTGGCCTCCCAAAGAGCTGGGATTACAGCCATGAGCAACCGCGCCCAGCCTTGGCTAGATTTCTGAGTACCAGTTCCCAGTCGGAGTGCCCAGGTCCAAGCCTGCTCAATCCCCAACGCCCCACCTTCTCCAGATGTCACAGACACAAACTCGGGAAGCCACTGCCCTAACGCGCCCAGCGGAGCCACAGAGTCGCACAGGACCAGGTGCACACAGACGAACGTGGCTCCACGCTGACCCCCACAGTGTCTGGGGGGTGCCACACCCAAGGGCTCTAGACCCTCACCACATACCCCCAACCACGTGCCCGCCTGGATGCCGCTCCCCCAGTGTGTCCTGGCAAACATCACCGCAGTGGGGGTCAACCTCCAAGGGGCTACGCCCCACAATCTGCAGGCCGGGGCCTTCCCAGGCCCCTACAGGGGCTCTCAGGAGCTCAGACCAGTTCTCTCCAGGTGCGACCGGGCACACTCAGAGTGGTACAGCAGGAGACCAGACCAATTCTTTCAGGCCACTCAAACACTCACACAGTACCATGTGACACTCACAAATGGCAGGGCAGGTAGACCTGCAGCCCCAGCCAGCCGAGCACAGAAGGGCACTGGAGGAGGCAGAGGCCTGGGGGTGCCCAGCGCAGCACAAGCGAGGGCTTCACCCCTGCCTAAGGGCTCAGCAGCCACCGCCCTCTCCCCCCTCAGGAGGGACGCAGCTGGGTCCATACCAAGGGACACACAGAAGAGGCCACAGCGCCTGCCCAGCAGCACATCCCACAGCCAGACTGCACGGCGCAGCACTCGGGCCCTCTCCTCTACCTGCCAGCTCACCACCACCCACTGTCTGCCAGGCAGTGCCCTCCCAGCCAGGGCCTCTACCAGCATGAGGCAGGGAAGGTGCCCATGGCTCCTAACAGGCCAGCATATCCCGTGCAGGCATGCCCAGCCCCAGTGCCCAGTGCCCAGCATACCTTCCTTGGTGGGGAGGTGGGCCCGGCTCGGTGGCAGGCGGCACAGTCGGTGCGTGGTGACCTGTACCAGGCCCTTGTTGGGGGTCTTCTTCAGGACAGGGCTGCTCTTCCCTCTGAGGGCCTGTCTCCGCCGGAGGCTGAGGTGGCTCTTGGCAGTGGTGGCAGGTGAGGTGCTGCTTTTCTTGTCTCCAGGAAGGCTGTGGAGACAAAATACAGGCAGCTCTCAACAAGCCCTGGGGGTTCTGCCCACCCACCCTTCCTCACCAGGACCCAAGGAGCGTGGGAGCAGCTCCTGAAGGCCAGGACCAGGCCACAGTGGGTCCTTTCTGGACCCTGCCTCCCTCAACCCATGGTGGCCCTGCCCACCCTCCACAGCCAGGCTCAGGCAGCAGGCTTGGATCCACAATCCCAGATGACCCTAGAACTAGGGCAGGCTGCCATGCTCCCAGGGAGAGCAGAGGGGCCTCAGTGCTCCGTCCCCACCCGCATGTCCACCCCCTCCCCATCTGCCCAGGCCAAAGGAGCCTCTGCATGGGGCAAAGAGAAGGGCCGACATCCCTGAGGAGAGTGGCCACCGGCCCCACATGGCCTTCCGAGCCCCTCGGTAAGGAGGCAGCTTCTCCACACTCCCTCTCCACACTTCCTGGACAGAGGGAGCTGCCAGCATGGTTTAGAGCAGAGTTGCCACCGAGAAATGGCCAGGAGCGGGAGCCAGGTGCCCATGTGCCTCAAGACGGCACCTATCTGGGGGACGAGGGCCAGAGAGAATGGGCTACACAAGCCAGCGACCTAGATCAGACGGCAGGGCACCAGTATGTCTGATGATGAAGGCAGGACCTCCGCCCTCAGCCCAGCAGGTGCAGCCACCACCTTAGCTGCCAACCTCATGGAGTCCCTGAGCCCTGACCAAGCACTGTGCCATGACACCATCTCTGAGTCTCATCACAAGTCCGCAAGGGTGGAGGCCAGAAGAGATGTGCACCAAGCAAGTGAGGGACTCCGCCTGGCTGCCTGGCCAAGGGGGTTGGGACCTGACACCAATCTGCTCGCCCTGGGACCAAAGGCCAACTGCAGCCTCAGCACTCTGGGAGGGAGGCCACAGAGCCCAAAGCCAGGAATGCCCAAGGAGGCTCCCGCCTACCAGCAGCCCCCGGCCCCTGCCCACTCAGCCCAGCTGGAGCAGCCCTCAGCCTGGGGGCCAGCAAAGGCCAGGCCTCCTGGAGCCCAAGCCCTAGACACGGGGCATGCAGGAAAGACCAGGCACCCCTGGCAGGGCCCAGAGCCCTGGTCCACCTCCCAGCACAGACCCGTGGCCGGCAGGTCCAGGCCAGGGGCAGACACACTGCTCTCACCGTCTCACCATCCCCCTGGGGACACATGGCCCCTGGGCTGGTCCCTGGCCTGGCACAAACCTTCCCTCTGCGAACCCTGTGCAACTGGAACCATGGAAGCTGCCCACCGCGAGCTGCTCGTCTCTCACCGGCAGGAGAAAGGACGGGCTCGCCAGCAGTGTGAGGGACGGCAAACCTGCCCCCCAGTCTATGCCGGCCAGGGCCCTGGCCCCAGGCAAGCCCAAACCACCACAGCAGCACTTCCTGCCTCATTTCTTGCTGGAAATGTGAACGCGACTGCAGGCGAAGCTCCGAGCTCAGCAGATCCATTAGGGGTGCCAAACAAACCCTCCTCACAGCCCTCACACTCCACCGCAGCCGGCCGGGATGCCCACCTTGTGCTGCCCCGCCTCCGGATAATCTTGGTGCGGCTCTTCACTTTGTAAGCTGACAGCGGGGTCTCCCCAGAGAGGGGCTTCAAGCCACTGAGTCCTACTGCTGGTCTGTCCCCCGACGGGGACCTAGACAGGACTGGGGAGAGCTGGGAGGCATGGTCCTTGCTGCCGGCCTCCGACTGCCAACGGAAGGAGGAAGAGGAGGAGGCAGAGGGGCTGGAGGCCTTCCACTTGTACTTGCTGGGGGCGGACCCTGGCTTGGAGGACGTGGCTGGCTTCCTGGGCTTGGGCTCTGGGTCAGCTATGAGCTGCGGCTTCTCCACCTTGTTTGCCGTGCCGGCAGAGGCCTTGCACACATTCTCTGCAGCCACTCTGGGACTGAGGGCCCTCCGAGCAGCCCGGGAACTCTTCGCGGAGGCAGCTACCCATTTGTAGTTGTTTTTCCGGAACTTGTTAGTTCGACAGGTCACAACCAGCGAGGCCTCCCGGGCCTGCCTGGGTCCTGAGGCCGGTCTGGTGGGGCCCCCCACTGAGCCAGACGGAACTGGCTGATCTGCGTGGCCAGCATCTACTCTCCTGTCCCCAAGGAGCTGTGGAGCACAGCTGGCCACGGAATGAGAACCCAGCTTCCGGCCCAGGGCCACGCCAGTGCGTGGGGGCAGACTGGAGGATGGGAAGCTCGCCTTGACGGCAATCACGCTCTCACTGACTGTCCGGCGGGGCTCCCGGGGGCTGCCGCCCACACTGCCCACTGACTTCACCACCCTGGGCTTACCAGGCTCCTTCTGGCAGACCAGAAGAGGATCTTCCACACCGCAGGACCCCCTGGCTCTTGTTGGCCTCGAGGGCTGCAGCTGTCCCCGAGGGGGCTCACCTTCACCTTCCCGGGGCCTTTGGTCACTCCAGGGGGTGTCCTCATATTCTTCCAGAGAGCCCCGCTGGGCCCCTGAGGCACTGGCAGAGCCAGACTTTGATGGCGGTTTAACTTTGATGTCCACGTTCTGACCTTGACTGAGCTGGACCTGTCTCTCAAGGACATGCTGCTGCGGGACAGGAGCCTGGCACCCCGGGGCCCTGTGCAACGGCCGCACAGCATGGTCGGCAGGTGGGTCTGAGGGTCCTGGGGGCCGATTCACGAGGGAGTATTTCTTGCGCCACGAAGGCCCATGGTGTGAGGAGTAGCCCCTCCGGCTTGGACGAGGGTAGCGGGCACTGAAGGCTCTGCCACTGTGGTAAGTGGGTGGCTGCCACCCAGAAGCTGCTGGGGTACCAGGGGCCGGGGCATTGCCGTGGAGAGTTTTGTAGTCATCAATCAGACCTGAGAAGACAGAACCAGAGGCTCAGTTAGCCAGAGGGTAACCGCGATAATCACCGACTACCCTGGAAGGGCATCAGCTGGCAAGATACCCTCAGATCCCATCTCACTTCTGAGCCCCTGCCAGTTTCAGAAGGGACAGCTCCCAGAGCCTGGGACTCACTGACAACTCAGCCCGCGTCACCTGGGCCTGTCGCTTCTATGAGCCTTTTCTCCATCAGCTCCACTTCAGTCCTACTTCTGCCTGCTTAACATAGAAATGAACCATGTGGTATAACAACCCTTATTTGCTGGTCTACTGAGTCCACAATCATTTGATGAGACGTATCACTCAGTCTGAAGAGAATCGCAATGACCCCCTCTGCACTGTTTCAATCAGAGGGGACAAGTGGCTGCACAGGCCCTCTGGCTTGCCTACAGATGGAAAGGAGTCACTCCACTGAGCGTAACAGAATTGACACTCTCGAGGACCCCATGCCTGACAACAGGAAAAAAGAATACTAGGAGCAGAGGCCATTGCCCTGCCAGATTCACAGTCTTCCCTGCAGAAGAGGAGACAGCAATGGGCTAGAGTCCTACTGCAGTGAACTGACACAACCACAAGACTTTCCAAATAAGTCCCTGGATAGCTATCCTGGTGCAGGAGGGCCAGGAACACAGGCAAGGGCATCAGCAGCCAGCCTCCCAGTTATCAGCATTCCCCCACCACAGGCCCTGCCCCCAGGGGCACAGAAAGCCATGTCCAGACGTGTTGACACCCCAGAGCAGGTGTGATGGGAGCCCAAGAAGTGTCCCCAAGTGGGAGGCAGCCCACCTGGCCTCTTATCCATACACACTTTCCCAATCCTTAAGTCTTCCCTTTGTGAGAGTAAAAGCAAAAAGGATTTTTAATTTTAAAAGTTTTTTTTGTTTTGTTGGTTTTGGCTTTTTATTTGAGATGTGGTTTTTCTCTGTTGCCCAGGCTAGAGTGCAGTGGCCCAATCACGGCTCACTGCAGCCGGGACCTCCTGGGCACAAGCAAATCTTCCACCTCTGAGTAGCTGGGACTACAGGCGCAAGCCACCACGCCCATCTCACTTTTTAAAATTTTTCTGTAGAGACGGGGTCTGGTCATGTTGCCCAGGATGGTCTCAAACTCCCAGGCTCAAGCCATCCTCCCGCCATGGCCTCCCAAAGTGCTGGGATTACAGCTGTGGGCCACTGCGTCCAAACATGGATTTTTTTTTTAAGTTTAGAAAGGCCAATTTGGGTTTTTTAATGTTTAAGTGTGGAAGCTGAAGCCTGTTGAGTATGCGCCTGGAATGGCAAGGGGAGTGTGATTGTTCGGAGAAAAGGGGCATCAAAACCGGACATCGAGGCTGGGAGCGATGGCTCACGCCTGTAATCTCAGCACTTTGGGAGGCCGAGGCGGGTGGATCACCTGAGGTCGGGAGTTAAAGACCATCCTGGCCAACACGGTGAAACCCCGTCTCTACTCAAAATACAAAAATTAGCCAGGCGTTCTGGCGCCTACCTGTAATCCCACCTACTCCGGAGGCTGAGGCAGGAGAATCGCTCGAACCCAGGATGAGGAGGTTGCAGTGAGCCGAGATCGCGTCACCGCACCCCAGCCTGGGTGACAGAGCAAGACTCTGTCTCAAAAAAACCGGGCGTCAAGGAAGGAACCCGCGTGCGCCCGCAGCCTGCTCTGCCGAAATGAGCCATGAACCAGTCCCAGCCCCGCAGTGGGGCGCGGGGAGCGAGGGTGGGCGCCAGGGGACGCGACAGCCCGTGGTGGTGGGGAGGGCCGCCGCCTCCTGCGGGTTACTAAGCGACGGCCGTGCCTCCACCCTCTGCAGCCCCAGTAGGACCGGCACCACTCCCTCGACAAAGCTGGAGCCGGGGACCGACCCGGGCCCTGAGCCGGCCCACAAGTCCTGGCGGACCCTACCGTCCCCCACCCCAGCCGCCACCCAGAACACGCGAGCGGTGAGCGACCCCTTCGACGAGGGGGCCGGAGACCCGCCGCGAGGTGAGGGGGAAAAAAGAGACTCGCGTCCCAGCCCCGGCCGGACCTACCCTGCAGTAGGCGGATCTGCCGCCGTAGTATCTCCTTTTCCTCCATCTCCCGAGTCCGCGAAGCCCGGCCAAGCCCCCGCGACGTCATCGCTACGCGACCTTTTTCCCGCGGGCGGGGCGGAGCGGGCCGGGGCGGAGCCGCTGGGAGCAGGCCCGGATGTCTGCCGGCCGCCGAGGACCTGCCGTCGCCCTGGCAACGGCAGCGGGGAGGCGGAGCCACGCACGCGCAGAGCGAGGCGGGGACGTCACTAGTGAGCGCCGGGAAGTGGCCTGGTAGCGGCTGGGAAGGGGCTGCTCGGGCTCTGGGAGGCCGCGCGGACCCAGCTTGTGCAGTCCGGGATCGCGTCCCCTTGGGAAACTTGGCGAGGGGCGAGACCTGGGGCCTACCCAGCCCATACCGCAGTTCCTTCCCACAGTCCCTGCGTTTCATTTCGCCCGGTTGAGTGTTGGGGGGTCTACGGGGGGCCCATGGGAGAAGGGCCAGTTAACAGTTACTCTTGACCCAGGAGGGTCTGTGAAACCTCTTACTGTGGCCAGAGGAGAAGACATCGGAGAGCAAGGTTCCCTGGATAGACATGTTGAACCTCTAAAAACATGAAAGTTTTTCGTTCGTCAGTGGAAACATGTACAAGTGTAAACCTCTGTGCGCTGTTGGTGGGAATGTAAATGGCGCAGCACCGCAGAAAACTATGGAGATTCCACAAAAGGTTAAAAGTAGAACTACCGGATATGAGGGCGATCTGGCTGCGACACCTGTCATCCCATTGATCGCCAGGGTTGATTCGGCTGATGTGGCTGGCTAGGCGGGTGTCCCCTTCCTTCCTCACTGCTTCATGTGCGTCCCTCCAGAAGCTGCAGCTCAGTCGAAGAGGACGACCATACCAAATAGAGGAGCTGGGCTCCCCTGGTAGAACCTCCAAACAAGCTCTCAAGGTCCATTTGTAGGAGAACGTAGGGTAGTCAAGCTTCCAAGATTCCAGACACATCCAAATGAGGCGCTGCATGTGGCAATCTGCCTTTCTAGGAGAAAACAAAAATGGAACTACGGTATGATCCAGCAACCCTACTTCTGGCTATATTCCCAAAAGAATGGAAATCAGATACTCAAACATATTTGTGCCCCCGTGTTCACTGCAGCATTTTTCTCAATAGCCAAAAGACAGAAACAACCCAAGTGTCCACGGGTAGATGGAAGGATAAACAAAATGTGGTCCATACAAACAATGAAATATTTTTCAGCATTAAAATGGAAGGAAATTCGGCCGGGGGCGGTGGCTCATGCCTGTAATCCTAGCACTTTGGGAGGCTGAGGCGGGCGGATCACGAGGTCAGGAGTTTGAGACAAGCGTGGTCAACACGGTGAAAACCCGTCTCTGCTAAAAATACAAAAAATTAGCCAGGCGTGGTGGCGCGCACCTGTAGTCCCAGCTACTCAGGAGGCTGAGGCAGAAGAATCGCTTGAACCCGGCAGGCGGAGGTTGCAGTGAGCCAAGATCAAGCCACTGCACTCCAGCCTGGGCGACAGAGCTAGGCTTTGTCTCAAAAAAAGATAAAAGAAAAAAAAAGAAGGAAATTCTAACACAGGATACACCATGGATAAACCTTGAAAACATTGTGCTTTGTAAAATAAGCCAGTCACTAAAAGACCAATCTTGTGTGATTCCACTTCCGTGAAGTATCTAGAATACAGATTCCTAGAGACAGAAGGTAGATTAGAGGTTCAGTGGCTGGGATAAGGAGGAATGGAGAAATGTTGCTTAATGGGTTGTAGGGTTTCTGTTTGGAGTAATGAAAAAGTTTTGGAAGTAGTGGTGATGGTTACACAAAATTATGACGGTAATAATGCCACTGAATTGTACACATTAAGATGGCTAGGCTGGGCGCAGTGGCTTATGCCTGTAATCCCAGCACTTCGGGAGGACGAGTTGGGCAGATCACAAGGTCAGGAGATGGAGACCATCCTGGCTAACACGGTGAAACCCCGCCGCTACTAAAAATACAAAAATTAGCTGGGCGCTGTGGTGGGCGCCTGTAGTCCCAGTTACTCGGGAGGCTGAGACAGGAGACTGGTGGAGGGAGACCCTTTTTTTTTTTTTTTTTTTTTGAGACTGCAAAGCCCTTCTTAAGGTTCTGTACCAGAGCTTTGGGAGGCCGAGGTGGGTGGATCACCTGAGGTCAGGAGTTAGAGACCAGCCTGACCAACATGGTGAAACTCTGTCTCTATTAAAAATACAAAAATTAGCTGGATGTGGTGGGGGAGCGCCTGTAATCCCAACTACTCAGGAGGCTGAGGCAGGAGAATCACTTGAACCCGGGAAGCCGAGGTTGCACTGAGCCAAGATCTCACCATTGCACTCCAGCCTGGGCGACGAGTGAAACTCTATCTCAAAAAAATAAAAGAAATTTCTTCAGGCTGAAGAGGATACAATATGGAGACTCAGATCTACAAGAAGAAAGAGTATAGGAAATGAGAAGTGTGTTAGGAAATGAAAATGTTTTCTCTCTTCTCTAAAACAAGTAGCTGCAGCAAAAATAAGATACCAAGGTTTCTAACATATGTAGACATGAGACACATGGCAACAGTGATGCAGAGGACTCCTGTGCATGGTGCCTCTGAGGAGACACCTGTGCACGCAGGTAAGGACGCAGTCCACGGCCTCCACCCAGCCTGCCTCTGTCCTGCTCCCAAGGCCAGCACTAGCAAGGCTGGTGCCACTCCACCTCACATACAGTGATGGGCACTGTGAGGGCTTCTCTAGCGGCAGCCGCAAAGGCAGCTTGCTGGCTAGAAAGGGCTGGCTCCCCGAGCAGAAGGGTGAACGAATGGAGGCTGGGAAGTCCAGGCAGTAGAACAGGCCGGCTCAGGCCATGGGAGCCCCAGCCAGGAGTCCCACCTAGCCCAGATGGATCTAGGAAAGGCGGAATCCATGTGAAACCATCTTTGCTTCCTACTGCCTTGCAGACCCCATCCGAGCGCCACCCAGTCCTGTCTATCCTCCTCCTCATCCTCCTCCTCTCCCATTGCAACTCTCCCAGCTGAACACTTGGCTAGAGATTCTGCCTCTCTCCCTCCAGGCAGCCTGCGAGTGGCCTGGAGACAAGCCAGTGGGTGACTCTGGAGTGACCTATGTGCCAGGACATGGGTGACCATGAGAGGACTCTGAGAATGAATGGGATGAAATTTCCCACCGGGGGCTTGATGAACACTTGTGCAGTGGACTAGCCCTGTCTCATTTCCCTTGAGACTCTTGTGACCGCTACCTTGTGACAGCCGCGCCTGGCCTGTCGGACCATGACCAGCACATGCAGAGCGCTGAGAACGGAATGTTTGTGCCCCCACATGCTAAATTCATCTGTTGAAATCCAAACCGTCAATGTGATAGAATCAGGAAGTGGGGCCTCTGGAAGGTGGTTAGGTCATGAGAGTGGAGCCCTCGTGAATGGGACTAGTGCCCTATGAGAAGCAGACAGGATGGGCGCGATGGCTCACACCTGAATACCAACACTTTGGGAGGCCGAAGTGGGCGGATCATGAGGTCAGGAGTTCGAGACCAGCCTGACCAACATGGTGAAACCTCATCTCTACTAAAAATACAAAAATATTAGCCGGGTGTGGTGGCACACACCTATAATCCCAGCTACTCAGGAGGCTGAGGCAGGAGAATTGCTTGAACCCGGGAGGCAGAGGTTGCAGTGAGCCGAGACCATTGCACTCCAGCAATGGGCAACAGGAGCAAAACTCCACCTCAAAAAAAAAAAAAAGCAAACAGAGGCCGGGCGCAGTGACTCACACCTGTAATCCCAGCACTTTGGGGGGCCAAGGTGGGCGGATCACGAGGTCAGGAGTTCGAAACTAGCCTGGCCAACATAGTGAAACACTATCTCTACTAAAAATACAAAAATTAGCCAGATATGGTGGCACCCTTAGTCCCAGCTACTCAAGAGGCTGAGGCAGGAGAATCGCTTGAACCCAGGAGGCGGAGGTTGCAGTGAGCTGAGATGGTACCACTGCACTCCAGCCTGGGTGACAGAGCAAGACACTGTCTCAAAAAATAAATAAATAAATAAAAGCAGACATTGAGATATTGTGGCCGGGCGCAGTGGCTCACACCTGTATGTAATCCCAGCACTTTGGGAGGCCCAAGGCAGGTGGATCACCTGAGGTCAGGAGTTCAAGACCAGCCTGGCCAACATGGTGAAACCCCGTCTCTACTCAAAATACAAAAATTAGCCAGGCATGTTGGCACATGCCTGTAGTCCCAGCTATTTGGGAGACTGAGGCAGGAGAATCACTTGAACCCGGGAAGTGGAGCTTGCAGTGAGCCGAAGTCACGCCATTGCACTCCAGCCTGGGCGACAGAGCAAGACTCTGTCTCAAAAAAAAAAAAAAAATTGCCAGGCATGGTGGCGGGTGCCTGTAATCCCAGCTACTCGTGAGGCTGTGGCAGGAGAATCGCTTGAACGAAGGAGGCAGAGGTTGTAGTGAGCTGAGATCATGCCACTGCACTCCAGCCTGGGTGACGGAGCGGATTTCTATCTCAAAAAAAAAAAAAAAGCAGCAGCAGCAGCCAGAGACTACCTCTTTTTCTCCACTGTTAGACGTGAGTTCTAAATTTCTTTTCAAAGAATCAATATGTCAATATGTTCAATTCGTTGCCTCCTACTTTTAAACTTAACTTCCTCATAAAGCAACCTTTTTCGATTACCTGCTCTGCCCTGACTCATTCCAATTACCTGCTCCACCCTGACTCATTCCAGTTACCTGTTCTGTCATAACCATTTTTCCCGCCAAAGCACTCACCCCGTCACTCTCTTTAAACCAGCCAATTGGAATTATTTAGCCTGTGTGGTCTAACCCTAGCTAATAGGGGAACAACACAGCAGCAGGGGCCACGTGCATCAGGGATAAGAACCCCTTCCCCTCCCTTGTCCAGGTGTGTGCTCACCATTGCTCCATCTGTAAGGGCGCACCCTTCTATAGAAGTATCTTGCCTTGCTGAGAATTAAAAAGAAAATTTTATATTCGAGTGCTATTTCTTTTGCGGCACCAAAACTTTATATATAACATCCACCATGTGATAACACAGCAAGATAACAGCTGGGCCAGGAACGGTGGCTCATGCCTGGAATCCCAGCACTTTGGGAGATCCAGACAGGCAGATCACTTGAGCCCAGGAGTTCAAGACCAGCCTGGGTAACCTAGTGAAACCCCGTTTCTACAAAAAAATACCAAAAATCAGCTGGGCATGGTGGTGCATGCCTGTAGGCCCAGCTACTAGTAAGGCAGAGATGGGAGGATTGGTTGAGCTCAGGTGGTTGAGGCTGCAGCAAGCTACAATCACACCACTGCACTCCAGCCTGGGCAACTGAGCAAGATCCTGTCTCAAAAAAAGAAAGCGAGAGAGAAAGAGAAAGAAAGGAAGACAGCTGACTGTGTGTCTGTGTGTCACAGGGCAAATCCCCAAATTGGGGCTCAGCCCGGGAGGCCACATGGGTTCTTGGCTTCACACAGGAAATAATTTTTTTTTTTTTTGAAACAGAATGTTGCCCTGGTTGCCCAGGCTGGAGTGCAGTGGCGCAATCTCGGCTTACTGCAACCTCTGCCTCCTGAGTTCAAGTGATTCTCCTGCCTCAGCCTCCAGAGTAGATGGGACTACAGGCGCACGCTACCACACCCAGCTAGTTTGTGTGTTTTCAGTAGAGACAGGGTTTCACCATATTGGCCAAGATGTTCTTGATCTTCTGACCTTATGATCCGCCTGCCTTGGCCTCCCAAAGTGCTGGGACTGCAGGCGTGAGCCACCGCACCCAGCCACAGGAAAGAACTTAAGAGCAAGCCGGTAGAGGAAGTTTATTAAGAAAGTAAAGGAAGGCCAGGCGCAGTGGTTCACACCTGTAATCCCAGCACTTTGGGAGGCCAAGGTGGGCGGATCACGAGGTCAGGAGATCGAGACCAGCCTGGCCAATATGGTGAAACCCCATCTCTACTAAGAATACAAAAATTAGCCGGGCGTGGTGGCAGGCACCTGTAGTCCCAGCTACTCGGGAGGCTGAGGCAGGAGAATCACTTGAACCCAGGAGGCGGAGGTTGCAGTGAGCCAAGACTGGTGTCACTGAACTCCAGCCTGGGCAACAGAGCGAGCTTCCATCTCAAAAAAAAAAAATAATAAATAAATAAAAACAGGAAAGGAATAAATGGGTGGCTATCGATAGCGGAGTGGCAGTGTGGGCTGCTTGACTGGCTCTTGTTATGATCATTTCTTGATTATGTGCTAAACCAGCAGTAGATTACTCATGAGTTTTCCAGGAAAGGGATGGGGAGTTCCTGGAACGGATTGTCCTCCCCCTTTCAGACCATATAGAGTAACTTGCGGAAGATACTGGCGTTTGTAAACCGTCATGGTGCCGGCGGGAATTTCCTGTAGTATGCTAATGTGTTGCAACGAGGGCACAGTGAAACAGGATGAATAGAGGTCGCTTTCATCACCATCTTGGTGTTGGAATGAGACCACCACTTCTCCTGTTGTCCTTCCCAGCTTCTCCCCCACCTCCCCTTTTCCCTAGTTTATAAGACAGGAGAAAAGGGAGAAAGCAAAAAGTTGGAAAGAAACAGAAGTAAGATAAATAGCTAGACGACCTTGGCGCCACCACCTGGCCCTGGTGGTTAGGATAATAACAATAATATTAGGCCAGGCATGGTGGCTCACGCCTGTAATCCCAGCACTTTGGGAGGCCGAGGCGGGCGGATCACGGGGTCAGGAGATCGAGACCATCCTGGCTGACACGGTGAAACCCCATCTCTACTAAAAACACAAAAAATTAGCCGGGCATGGTGGCGGGCACCCGTAGTCCCAGCTACTCCGGAGGCTGAGGCAGGAGAATGGTGTGAACCCAGGAGGCGGAGCTTGCAGTGAGCCAAGATCGCGCCACTGCACTCCAGCCTGGGTGACAGAGCGAGACTCTGTCTCAAAAAATAATAATAATATTAATATTAACCCCCGACCAAAACTACTGGTGTTACCTGTAAATTCCAGACATTGTATGAGAAAGCACTGTAAAACTTTTTGTTCTGTTAGCTGATGTATGTAGCACCCAGTCACGTTCCTAACGCTTACTTGATCTGTCGTGACCCTTTCACGTGGACCCCTTAGAGTTGTAAGCCCTTAAAAGGGCTAGGAATTTCTTTTTCGGGGAGCTCGGCTCTTAAGACATGAGTCTGCCCACACTCCCAGCCGAATAAAAACCTCTTCCTTCTTTAATCCGGTGTCTGGGTTGTTTTGACTGCAGCTCGTCCTGCTGCAGTGTTGGTGGGTTTTGGCTGGCTTCTTTACCGCAGCCTGCTTTATCAGTGGGCTCTTTGTGACCTGTATCTTGTGAAACAAGCCGTGCTGAATTCCCATCTCATCGAAACCAGGAAGTGGACCCTCACCAACAACCCAGCCAAGCTGGCCCTTTGCTCTCAGACTTCCAGCCTTCAGAATTATGAGAAATTTCACTATCTAAGCCACTGATTCTTTTTTTTTGAGATGTTTTGCTCTCATCACCCAGACTGGAGCGCAATGGCGTGATCTCAGCTCACTCAACCTCTGCCTCCGGGTTCAAGCGATTCTTGTACCTCAGCCTCTTGAGTAGCTGGGACTACAGGCACCTGCCACCACGCCTGGCTAATTTTTTTTTTTTTTTTGAGACGGAGTCTCGCTCTGTCGCCCAGGCTGGAGTGCAGTGACGCGATCTCAGCTCACTGCAAGCTCCGCCTCCTGGGTTCAAGCCATTCTCCTGACTCAGCCTCCCGAGTAGCTGGGACTATAGGCGCCCGCCACCACACCCGGCTAATTTTTGTATTTTTAGTAGAGACGGGGTTTCACCGTGTCAGCCAGGATGGTCTCGATCCCCTGACCTCGTGATCTGCCCACCTCAGCCTCCCAAAGTGCTGGGATTACAAGCATGAGCCACTGCACCCGGCCCAACGCCTGGCTAATTTTTGTAGTTTTAGTAGAGATGGTTTCACCATGTTGGCCAGGCTGGTGTCGAACTCCTGACCTCAGGTGATTCACCTGCCTCAACCTCCCAAAGTGCTGGTAGTACAGGCATGAGCCACCGTGCCCGGCCATAAGCCGATTCTGTGGTGATTTTCATAGCAGCTTGAGCTGAGTGAGACTCCAGTTTCCTACCACTGACCCTCCTGCCAACAGTTATCTGCCCAACATGTTGGCCGACTGACTGTCTCTTGCCCGCCAGTGAACCCAGATGGCACCACAGGGACCAGAGTTGAGCGATCTTAGCCGAACACAGCCTAAATTACCAACTCCCATAACTATCAGCAAATCAGTGGATGTGCTCTTAAGCCACCGCATTTTAGGGTGATTTGTGACACAGCAAAAACTGATGTATTCTTGGGTACTAGGGTGGTGGGAGAGGCCCGGCCACTTGCTGAGACAGGGCAAGGTGTGTGGGTTTGTTTTCTGGGGTTGTGAAACTGTAAATGGGATGTGAGCACTGTCAGAGTCAACTTGCTAAAACTGGTCCCTGAAGTTACACTGAAAGCTCTGGCACGTGTGAAACCGGCAAACGTGAAAACAACCCACCTTGGCGGGAAGCAGAGTCACCTAAACCACCTGCTGCGCACACCGGTGTTCTGAAGGGCAGCGCACTGCACATCCTGGCCCGGCTGCTTCGTGGCCGTCTCTCCCACCGGGGTCTGCAGGCGCTGGCCGCCCACTCTCCCTCGGCGTCTCCTTCCTTTGCGTGGAGCCCCTTCCCATAGCGCTGCCCAGTGTGGGTCTGAGTGGAGTGGGATTCCCATCAGACTTCAGTAAACAGATGAACCCGGAGAGTAAGCCATCACTGTTGTCTGTTGCGGTGGACTTCTCCCTCTCCTTCCCCACGGGAGATTTTTCTCTGTCCCCATCCCACCTCCCTCTGCTCTCCTCCCCTCCTCAACACCCAGCTTCCAGCTCTTTTCTTATGCAGGGGCTTTCTCTGCACCAGAGCCTAAGCAGCCTTTTTCCCTCTGGGTCCACAAGCTGCCCTGCGCCTGCCCAACACCCCCCCAGGGGTGCCCTGGGCCTCAAAGCACCCCACTTCTCTCCAGCCCAACCTCAGAAGGCTGCCCCGAGCACTAGCCTCTGTTGGGGAAGGGAGGACTAATGAGACACAGTGTAGCCATGCTGAACCCACTTTTATCAGGGGACAGGCGCAGAATGTCAGGCCTTTTGTGGGCTTGTTATGCACCCCACGCCCCCCAACACCACTCCCCGGACGCCACCACCCCTCCGCCCCACCCCAACCCCATCTCACTGCCCTGCAAAAGTCCCTGCCTCTCCCCGCCAGTGACCCAGCCACACCCACCTCGGGGGTGTGGCCCTGGAGCCCTGACCCCTCCAGCCACCTTCCTTGCCAGGTGGGGGTTCTGCATACAGCCAGGCCCCAGGCCCTCGTGGTAGTGGCAGGAGACAGACAAATGCCTACGCAGATAGGAGTGGGTCCCTGGTGGAGCCCCACCTCCAAGCCAAAGACAGCCTGAAAGCCAAGCTACAAGTTAAATCCTCAGACCGGATTGAGAACCTGTCTTTCGGTCTGGCATGCTTTCCTCTAATTCGTCCCCACCCTTCACGTATTTTACATATACCTACCCTACCTAATCGGCTTTCCACGTCGTCGCGCCCACCTTTCAGTGGTGCCTTTGCTTTAGCTTCTCTTCGAATGCCCACAAACCAATCAGCACGCCCTCCCCTGTTCTGAGCCCATAAAAGCCCAGGACTCAGCCACATTGGGAGAGAAACTGCCCCAGCATCATCCCCTCCACTGACAGCTATTCCATTGCTCAATAAAATTATTCTCCACCCTCCTCACTCTTTATTGGGGTGTTTTGGGGTTGTTTGGAGACAGAGTCTCACTCTGTCACCCAGGCTGGAGTGCAGTGGCGCAATTTTGGCTCACTGTAACCACCTCCTGGGTTCAACCAATTCACCTGCCTCAGCCTCCCAAGTAGCTGAGACTACAGGTGCCTGCCACCACACCTGGCTAATTTTTGTATTTTTATTTTATTTTTTGAGACAGAGTCTCACTGTCACCCAGGCTGGAGTGCAGTGGCGTGATCTCAGCTCACTGCAACCTCCATGTCCCAGGTTCAAGTGATTCTCTTGCCTCAGCCTCCTGAGTAGCTGGAATTACAGGTGCCCACCACACCTGGCTTTTTTTTTTTTTTTTTTTTAGTAGAGACAGGGTTTCACCATGTTGGCCAGGCTGGTCTCAGACTCTTGACCTCAAGTGATCCTCCCACCTCAGCCTCCCAGGCCTGAGCCACTGTGCCCAGCCCCTCCTCACTATCTGATTGTCAACATATCCTCATTCTTCTTGGATGCAGTACAAGAGCATGGGACCCACCGAACGTGGTAGAGAGAAGGCTGTAACACTGTGGCCCTCTGCTCTCCGTAACAGAAATGGCGGTGGGCCTGAGCCAGCCCTGAAGTTGAGGGCCGAGGCAGGGCAAGGGCTGGCTGGGTGTCTCCAGCTGGCAAAAGTGATTGAGGAAAGTCCTGCATCACTCAGGTGGGAACAGGTGTCTGGCCAGCCACAGCCAGTGCCCCATGATGCCCCTTGTGCCCTCTATTATGGAGAGAGAAAGTGACGGTGGGAGAAAACTGTCCTAGAGGTCTGGTGGGTCCCCCTCATCCCACTCTCCCCACTGTCACGGATGCGCGTGACACCTACCTCCCACTGCAAGGCCCTCACACCCTCTGGGCTGAGGCCCTTGGGAGAAAGTGTATTTTTTTTAATTCTTATTTTGAGATGGATTCTTGCTCTGTCACCCAGGCTGGAGTGCAGTGTTGTGATCTCGGCTCACTGCAACCTCTGCTTCCCAGGTTCAAGCGATTCTCCTGCCTCAGCCTCCTGAGTAGCTGGGATTACAGGCGCACACCACCATGTCCGGCTAATTTTTCTATTTTTAGTAGAGATGGGGTTTCACCACGTTGCTCAGGCTGGTCTCCAACTCCCGACCTCATGTGATCCGCCCACCTTAGACTCCCAAAGTGCTGGAATTACAGGCGTGAGCCACAGCACCAAGCCAAGAAAGTGTATTTTGGTGGTCTCCTGTTCCCGAGGTCAGGCATTGCCATCAGGCTTTCCGTGACCATGGGGGTGGAGGGTGTGAATCTCCCTGTGCCAGGCTTCCACGGGCATTAAACACTGGCCAAAGCGCAGGGGTTCCCCGCCTGCATGGAAAACATTCCCCACCCCCAAAGTAACGCCTGGATCCCGGCAGTCATGGCTTCTTCTAGCAAAGCGAAGAGATGCGGAGGCCCAGAAGGCCAGAAGCCAGGTGGGGCACGCTTCTGTGTCACCCTCCCTCAAGCCCACCCCAAACCTGCCCAGGGAGCGACACTCCTTCCAGAGCTGGGGAGGAAAGGACAGGCCTCAGGGCAGGGACCCCAAAAGGAGACAGGATGGGGGGTGCGTGCCAGGGAAGAGCGCTGGGAGGCAAGGCCTGGGTTCCCTGCAGGCAGTGGCTGGCCCCTAACCCCATCGCCCTTTGCCCCAGGAGAGGGTGTAAGCCGTGAGGTGCCCAGGAGCTGCTGGGGGAGTTTCCCTGAGGCCCCCTGGCCTTAGCAGGGCTCTTCTGCCAGCTGCCTCTCCTCACTCTGGGGGCGCCTCTGAACCCGACACCCCCTCCCACCGGGCCCCCATCACCACAATCCGCCCCACGTGGGCTCAGATGCCCAAAGCCTGGAGGTGGGAGTGGGCGGATAGGGAGGTGGGGTGTGGAGTGGGTTGTGTGTAGAGCAGGGGGCAGGAGGACCAGCAAAGGTGAAGCCGTGAAGAGGCAGGGTGAGGCAGACTGGCAAAGGCGGGGAGGGGTGGGGGGCAGGGGTAGGGGAGGGGAAGGTGGGGGTGGGGGGAGGGGAGGGTGGGGGGAGGGGAGGGTGGGGGGAGGGGAGGGTGGGGGGAGGGGAGGGTGGGGGGAGGGGAGGGTGGGGGGAGGGGCGGGGCAAGGCAGAGAAGCCAGCGAGGGGTGAGGCTGCCAGGACATGGTGGGGACTTCCCCGGCACCCCAGACCCCCTCAGGAGCTGCTGCCAGGCCGGGACAGGGTCTGGCAGGCACCCGAAGTCCCGCCCTGCGCGGGGCTGGTTCCCGAGGCCGGGTTGTCCAGGTCGCGGTCAGGCGTGGGGTCCTCGTGCCCTTCCGGGCTCCGGGATCACCTCTCTCGCTGGTCCTCTCCTCCGCGCTCTGCGCGCCTCCACCCTAGCGCTTGTCTTGGCTCCTAGGACCAGGGGCCTGGACGCTGCTCAGGGCAGAGGCGCCCCCTCTGAGGGGCCGACCCCTCAGCCGCACTCCGAGACAGCCGCCCCCGGGACGGCCCTTCCTTGGAGCCCCGCCGCCCGCCGCTCACTCTGCACACGCAGCAGAAGGGACGTGGTGTTCCCCAGGCTCTGGCTCCCCAGGACCTGCGCGCACCTGGCCCAGGGCGCCTCTCCGACTTCCGTAAACTGGGCGGAGGGATGAACCCCGACACAGGCGACGGAGGCGCTCGCCCTCTCCCTGCGGAGTTCCTGCCCTCGACACTTCTGGCCCCGCCTGTGAATGGGGGCTGGGAGCGCTGGGGCGGGGCCGGCCTCCCCCCTCCTCCCAGGCTGACCTCTGCCCTCCTTCGAGCGCTTCCCGTTGGGGTTATTTTTAAAGAACTGAGTGTGGACAGAAGCACCTGTCCTCGCCAGCGCCCAGCTGGAAGCTGAGGTAACTTCGTCACTGCCCGTTGACCTGCGGGCACAGTGGGCCACACCCTCCTCAGCCGTCCCGGCCCTCACCTGTCCCTCCTGCCCACAGACGGCGCCTGCTTGGCCTCAGATCAAGTCCCACAGGGGCTGCCGGGCCTGCCTTCTCCACCTCATTCCCCCACAGGGCAGCGAGGCCTTCTGGGAAGATAAGCCTGGGCTCTTCACACCCCTGCCGGAGGCAAGGCTCGCCCTGCACTCTGGAGGCCGCCACCTCCTGCCAGTGTCTGGGAGGGGCCTGACGCACCACAGACGTAGAGGCGGCAAGGCTGTGCAGGGCTTTCCAGGAATTTTGCTGCAAAGGAAAAGAGAAAAGCGGGAGGAGGGGAGGAGGGAGGAGGCCCAGATGGGCTCACCTTCCTGCAGCGGACAGCCACGGGCGTGGCACCGGCTGCGCACCCTGACCTGCAGGTGAACACACACAGCAACATGTGCACACACAGGAACACAAAGGCCCACTTACATGCTAATAAATGCAGATGCGTGCCTGCATCAACGAGCTGGAGCACATGAGCAAATGCACGTGTACATGCACTACGTGAACACAAACCTGTGGACACAACACGCACGTGCATGCACCCGCGCACAGACACGCGCACAACACGCACGTGCATACACACGCGCATAAACGCATTAGTCTCTACTCAGGCTCCTGGAGCCGCCTGCTACCCTAAGCAAGGATTCTGGGCCCACACCCAGCTAATGGGCTCCAGCTGGACCAGAGCTAGAAGCCTGCCAGGCCGAGTTGGGTACCCCCTGCCCTAGGTGCCCATCACCAGCCAAAGCTCTCAGGCCTGCCTGTGTGCACCCTGGGGTACACAGCAATTCTGGGTTTCTGATTACACAAGATAATGTTTCCTTCTGTTGGCATCTGAATTTCCAGTTATTTGTGGCTGCAGCATTCCAACGCACACACCACCAGAAATCCCCTTCGGCGTACTGGCCTCAGACCTACCAGGGCAGAGACGTTGTCTTGTTTGCTGTTAGAACCCAGGATCGCTGGAAGATCACCTAGCAGCAGGTGCTAATACACATTTGTTGGATGAATGAGTGTGACAGAGCCTTCAGGGTGAGGCTCAGGCCGGGCCAGCCAGGCAGGGTGGGGGACTGGTGTGGCCCCAGAGGTCTCGGAGGTAAAGGCCAAGAGGCAGAACGTGGTGGTGAAGGGTGGAGGGTGCAGAGCCCCAGGCTGCCACAACACCCCTGCCCTGGACACCTCCAGCTGGGCTCAGGGTTGGGCTGCAGGATCTGGGTGAGCAAATGAGCCTGCATCCTCCTTGCCCAGCCCTGCCCCAGCCAGGACCTTGACCCCTCAGGAGTGGCTGCTAGGACAGGGCAGGGAGCAGCACCTGTGGCCCAACACCTGTGGCCTTGCAGGAATGCTGTGTGCCCGGCTCCTTCCATCTTCACCATGGAGACTGCAGCACAACAGCTCACCACGTGCTGGCCCTGTTACCCAGCAGGGACGGGCTGCCACACCCCAGGGCGCTGGCTTCCAGGGGCAGCAGTGTGTGGGCTCCTTGCCTGCTGGGGTCACGGAGGAAGGCCAGCTCTGCCCAGCAGTGTGTCCTGAGATGAAACCTTAGACCCACCTGGTCTGCAAAACAGTACCCAAGCCCGGTGTGGTGGCTCAGCCCTGGAATCCCAGCACTTTGGGAGGCTGAGGCGGGTGGATCACTTGAGCTCAGAAGTTCAAGACCAGCCTGGGCAACATAGTGAGACCTTTCTACTAAAAATTAAATAATTTTAAAAACTTACAGCCGGGTGTGGTGACTCACGCCTGTAATCCCAGCACTTTGGAAGGCCAAGGCGGGTGGATAGCAAGGTCAAGAGATCGAGACCAGCCTGGCCAACATGGTGAAACACTGTCTCTACTAAAAATACAAAATTAGCCGGGTGTGGTGGCGGGCACCTGTAATCCAAGATACTCGGGAGGGTGAGACAAGAGAATTGCTTGCACCCGGGAGGCAGAGATTGCAGTGAGCTGAGATCATGCCATTGCACTCCAGTCTGGGCAAAAAAGAGCAAAACTCCATCTCTCACACACACACACAAAATTAGCCGGGCGTGGTGGCGCACGCCTGTAGTCCCAGCTACTCAGGAGGCTGAGGCAGGAGAATCGCTTGAACCTGGGAGGCAGAGGTTGCAGTGAGCTGAGATCACGCCACTGCACTCCAGCCTGGTGACAGAGCAAGACTCAGTCTCAAAACAAAAACAAAAACAAAAAGCTAGGTATGGTGCTGAGCACCTGTAGTCCCAGCTACCCAGGAGACTGACAGGAGAGGATCACTTGAGCCCAGGAGGTCGAGGCTGCAATGAGTGGTGATTGTGCCACTGCACTCCAGCCTGGGCGACAGAGATCTTGCCTCACACAAAACAAAACAAACAACAAAAAATACACAAAAGAGCCAGGAGACAGCACCAGAAGGGACCCACAGGGCACCACCTCATCCCCACTGTGGTCAGGCCTGGGAGTGGGGCCCAAGCCCAAGTGGCCCCATCCACAACCCCAGAGCAGCTGGGAGGGCCGGGTGTGAGGACTACCGTGTGCAGGGGCAGGCTCAAGGCCCCAGGGCCCACCATGAGTTAGGTCAGTAGGGCACTGAGGGAGCCTGTGCCGAGACTAGGTGTTGCTACTGGGCACTAGATTTTTAAAATAACCGCTTTAATGAAACATAATTATATAATTCCCATACCATACAATTCATCCATTTAAAGTGTGCAATTCTGTGGGTTTTAGTATATTCAGAGGTATGCAAACATCACCAACGGCCAATATCAAAACACTTCCTCACCCCAGAAAGAAACCCCAAACCAGCAACTGTCACTCCCACCCCCTGTCCCGGACACCGACAGCGCCATCTCCCTTCTGCCCTCTGGACGTGCCCATTCAGGACACATCATGTGAGCAGGATCACGCCATCTGCACCGTGTGGCTGGCTTTTCACTTAGCATGATGTCTCCGAGGTCCGTCTGTGTCGCCTGGTGCATCAGAGTCTCATTCCTTTTGACCGTGGGCGCCGTTCCACGGCCTGGATTCCAGTGCCTGGACTGGCCATGTTTAGTCTATGCGCGCCTCAGTGGATGGACAGGGTTTCCACCTTGCTGCTGTGGCAAAGGATGCTGCTGCTATGACGAAGGATGCTGCTGCTATGATGATGGACGCTGCCGCTATGGCAAAGGATGCTGCCGCTATGGCGAAGGATGCTGCCACAAACTTTGGTGCACAGGCATCTGTTTGCGTCTTTGCTTTCAATTCCTGTGGGTGGAGCTAGGAGTGGAATTGCTGGGTCACACAGTGACTCTTGGAGGAGCTGCCAGGCTTATTCCAGAGGGCCGCATGGGTTGACATTCCCACCAGCATTGCACAAACGTTCCAGTGACTCCACGTCCCCCCCCCCCGCACTGGTTATTCACCTTTAGTAATATGACCATCTTTGTCAGTGTGCAGTATCTCTCTGTGGATTCCATTTGCATTTCCTTGATGACTGAGGATGTTGAGCATCTTTGCATTTGCTTGAGGGCAATTTCTACATTTTGTACATCTTTGGAAGATCTGCCCAGACCGGCACAGGCCGAAAGTTGTTCGTTTGTTTGCTTGTTTGTTTTTGAGACGGAGTCTCACTCTGTCGCCCAGGCTGGAGTACAATGGCATGATCTCGGCTCACTGCAACCTCCACCTCCCAGGTTCAAGGGATTCTCTTGCCTCAGCCTCCCAAGTAGCTGGGATCACAGGCATGCGCCACCACGCCCGGCTAATTTTGTATTTTTAGTAGAGACAGGGTTTCACCATGTTGGTCAGGCTGGTCTTGAACTCCCGACCTCAGGTGATCCGCCCGGGCACAGGGTCAGAGTTTTAAGAAAAAACCACAAACTGCTATGAAGTTTGAGGCTACCAGGGTGGGGCGCCAAGCCAAGGTTCCTCGGGACGCGCGAGGCTGGTGCTCCAGGCGGGCCCGCGGGAAGAGGGGGCAGGAAGGGGGCCGGGGCGGGCTCTCCGGGACGGTTCCGGGAGGGCGTCCTGGGCGGGCCCTGCGTCAGGTTGCAGTTTCACTTTTAGGTCTGGGCACCTCCAGCTCCTGCTCGCCGGACGGCTCCCAGGGAGAGCAGACGCGCCACCCTCGGGGCGCCGACGGTCACGGTGAGCTGCGCCCCGCTCCCTCCCCCGGCCTGGCTGGAGCTCCCGGGTGGGGCCGGCCGCTGGCTCCTGGGTGGGGGATGCTGGCCCTGCTGCCCCAGCGTTCGCCCAGAAGGCCCCGCGCCGCACACGGGGGCGGAAGCTCCAGGCTTCGGGAAAGGCTGCCCTTGGCCAGCCCAGGGACCCGGCCTTTGGACCTGGGCTTGGGCTTGACTCCCAGGTCCGCCATCCAGGTTCCGGGGCCGGTGCTGGTCCCGCCCCCAGCTGCCTTCTGGGCCCAGCCTCCACTTTCAGCAGACCCGGCACTCAGAGGCTTCCTGAGGCAGCTGGAGCCCCTCCACAGTGGCCCAGGTGACCCATATCCCAGCGGAGGCCCGCTATGGCCTCTGACCCCCAAAGCCTCAGCCTTGGACAGGTGGCTCATGGAGCTCCAGGCACAGAGAAGGCCCTGGAGGACGCAGCTGGGGTGGGGCGACACTCTGGCTGGGTTTTGCAGTGGGTCCCTGGTGACACTCTGGCTGGGTTTTGCAGTGGGTCCCTGTGCCACGCTCAGGAGGTGACAGCTTGTTTCCTCCCAGCCAGAGGCAGCCATTCTAGTGGACAGAACTCTCTGTGTTACAGCAGGTCTGGGCATCAGGCCCCACTGTCCCTGGCTGGAGGTGCTCATGGTCCCGTAGACAACAGGGAGAACACTATATTTCTGTGTTGGGGAGGGCCAGGGACAGAAGCTTTCTGCTAGTGGGAGCATCCCAGGATGAGCTGGGCAGGGCTGCTCTGGAGGGAAGGAGTCCCCCATCATGGGAGGCATCCAGGTACTGACCCTTCTCCCACTCCCTCCCGCCCTCCCCCCGAGGGCACAATGCCTGACCCATTTCCCCCCCTCAGGAGCATGGGGTCGGCCTTTGAGCGGGTAGTCCGGAGAGTGGTCCAGGAGCTGGACCATGGTGGGGAACTCATCCCTGTGACCAGCCTGCAGAGCTCCACTGGATTCCAGCCCTACTGCCTGGTGGTCAGGAAGCCCTCAAGCTCATGGTTCTGGAAACCCCGTTATAAGTGTGTCAACCTGTCAATCAAGGACATCCTGGAGCCGGATGCCCCGGAACCAGGTGCCTGATGTGGTGCTGAGGCAGAGCCCCAGGGAGGCTGGATGGGAGAGAGGTCCAGCCAGCCACCCACCGGGCTCTGCAGGCTCTAGCTCTGGGCCTCTCTTCCAGAGGCCAGCGCCTTTCCAAAGGTCCCTCTGCCGTGGGGCTGGGACAGGGCTGGTGGGGGCGGGGGAGAGGCGGGGCGGTGGGCACAGCCTCAGGTCTGGCCTTGCTTTAGATTTGCAGCGTGGCAGGAGCTTCCACTTCTACGATGCCATGGATGGGCAGCTACAGGGCAGCGTGGAGCTGGCAGCCCCAGGACAGGCAAAGATTGCAGGCGGGGCCGCGGTGTCTGACAGCTCCAGCACCTCAATGAATGTGTACTCGCTGAGTGTGGACCCTAACACCTGGCAGACTCTGCTCCATGACAGGTGGGCCCGAAGAGGGCAGGGCAGGGCCCCCACCCACCCCAAGCAACCCTGCTTTTATTTATTTATTTAAATTATTTTTTGAGGTGAGGTTTTGCTGTCTTGGCCAGGGTGGTCTTGAACTCCTGGCCTCAAGCAATCCTCCTGCCTCAGCTCCTAAAGTGCTGGGATTACAGGGGTGAGCCACTGTGCCTGGTCCCAGCCTTGCTCTTGGGAAGGTCACAACCTTGGGGCATCAGGAAAGTCCCAGAGGCAAAAGAGCGCTGTGGCCGGAACCGGGTTGCAGGAAGGAAGCTGCAAGGGTCATCTGGGGCCTCAGCTGCCAGGACTGGATCCTAAGGACCAGACTGAGCCCCAGGCTGCTGTGAGGACAAGTGGTGGTGTGAACATGGGGGCCCAGGTGAGGGGGCTGCTCCTCGAGTCTGGACTTGGAGTCCCCGAGTCCACCTTTCCTCATGGGATCCCATCCCCGTGGGGAGCGCATAGAGAGGCTGCCGGTGCCCAGGCACCCACAGACCTCTGGAGGGCCCCTCTGCACCACCTCCCCCAGTGGCATGGGGCTGTCAGGGGAGGGAAGACATCTTTGGGGACTGCGGCCCAGTGAGCTTGCTGCTCCTCGGACCACAGGCACCTGCGGCAGCCAGAGCACAAAATCCTGCAGCAGCTGCGGAGCCGCGGGGACAACGTGTATGTGGTGACCGAGGTGTTGCAGACACAGAAGGAGGTGGAAGTCACGCGGACCCACAAGCGAGAGGGCTCGGGCCAGTTTTCCCTGCTCGGAACCATGTGCTTGCAGGTGTGTAGCCAGCCTCGGGCCACGCCTGGCCCCACATGGGCACGCAGCGGCGGGTGGTGGAGGCAGCGGGGCTGGGCTCCACCAAGGCCCCTCGGAGCAGCTCCAGCCCTGCGCTTGGCTACGGAGCCAAAGTCACCTGTCGGCGGGCCTGCCCCCAGCACCCAGCCCACACCCGCACCCAGCCCACACCCGCACCCAGCCCACACCTGCACCCCGCAGTCCGGTGCCCAGGGCCCGGCCCTGAGCCCATCTCCATGCCTCAGGGTGAGGGCCAGGGCCACCTGAGCCAGAAGAAGACGGTCACCATCCCCTCGGGCAGCATCCTCGCATTCCGGGTGGCCCAGCTGGTTATTAACTCTGACTTGGGTGAGCTGGAGTTGGGGGTGTCTCGGGCCCAGGCCCTGGCAGAGAAGCAGGGAGGCCTGGGGAGAGCTACCCACCAGCTTGGGCTGCCGTGGGCCCCTGGCTGAACAACGTCCTGTGTCTGGCAGGTGGCTGAGGTCCTGTGCTCTGGTGTGTGGGTGATTGGGCAGGGCCTGAGCTGGATAGGGGAGCTCCTAGTAGGGGAGGGGATGCTGGGATCTAGGTGACATGCCTGTCCCTGTCTGCTCCCACCTGGCTGCCAGACGTCCTTCTCTTCCCGGATAAGAAGCAGAGGACCTTCCAGCCACCCCCGACTGGTGAGAGCCGATAGCCCCCAGCGTGGGGTGTCCGGTGGGAAAAGCACACTCCCTGGGCAGTTGAGGCCTTCTCCTCGTGTTCTCAGGGCACAGGGAGGCCGGGCAGCCCCCTGAGGCAGTGGGCACCCCCCATACACACACAAGGGGTGACACAGGACAGCTGACCCTGGGCCTCCCTGGCCCCCCTCCCTGCCCTGGGCTACCAGTGTTGGCGGTGGTGACCGGGGCTGTGACGGCCCGGGGAAGGCCTCAGCCGTCTCTGGCTCAGACACCCGCCCCCTGCACTGACCAGCCCTGCCCTCCCATGCCCCTGCCCAGGCCACAAGCGTTCCACGAGCGAAGGCGCCTGGCCACAGCCGCCCTCTGGCATCTCCATGATGGGGTGCCTCCACAACTTCCTGACAGGTCAGTGCCCTCCTGACCGCCCCGGGGACCTTTGGTGGGCTCTCCTTCTGCCCCCTGGGGTCTGCCTGTCCTGACCAAGGCTTTCCAGAGCCCTGTAAGCACCCGGGCAGTGCCAGTCCCTCTGTCCCTACAGATGGGGTCCTTGTGGAGGGTGCGTTCACTGAAGACTTCCAGGGCCTGCGGGCAGAGGTGGAGACCATCTCCAAGGAACTGGAGCTCTTGGACAGAGAGCTGTGCCAGCTGCTGCTGAGGGGCCTGGAGGGGGTGCTGCGGGACCAGCTGGCCCTGCGAGCCTTGGAGGAGGCGGTGAGTGGGGGAGGGTGCCCAGGGCACACAAGGCCGGCCCAGCCAGCCAGGCTCATCTGCCCTTCCCGTGCCCACAGCTGGAGCAGGGCCAGAGCCTTGGGCCGGTGGAGCCCCTGGACGGTCCAGCAGGTGCTGTCCTGGAGTGCCTGGTGTTCCCCTCCAGAATGCTGGTGCCGGAACTCACCGTCCCTGTTGTCTACCTGCTGGGGGCACTGACCAGTGAGCGGCCCCTGGGGGCAGGTGGGGGGTGGGAGGGAGGGAGGCCCCTGGGGGCAGGTCGAGGGTGGGAGGGAGGGAAGCCCCTGGGGGCAGGTGGGGTTGTGGGAGGGAGGGAGGCCCCTGGGGGCAGGTGGGGGGGTGGGAGGGAGGTCCCCGGGGGCAGGTGGGGGGTGGGAGGGAGGGAGGTGGGCTTTCCCGGTGGGCCTTCAGGAACCCCCTCTTACCTGACTCTCTCCCAGTGCTGAGTGAAACGCAGCACAAGCTGCTGGCGGGGGCGCTGGAGTCGCGGTCCCTGTTGGGGCCGCTCGAGCTGGTGAGATGGTTCGGGCTGCAGGAGGATGGGCTGAGCCAGTGGAAGGGGCCCTGTGGCACCTGGGAAGGGGTGGTATGGGCAGGCACAAGGTGCCCAGGTTTCCCCATCTGACACACTCCTGCCCTGTCTTGGCAGGTGGGCAGCCTCTTGGAGCAGAGTGCCCCGTGGCAGGAGCACAGCACCATGTCCCTGCCCCCCGGGCTCCTGGGGAGCAGCTGGGGCGAAGGGGCACCGGCCTGGGTCTTGCTGGACGAGTGTGGCCTGGAGCTGGGGGAGGACACTCCCCACGTGTGCTGGGAGCCGCAGGCCCAGGGCCGCATGTGTGCACTCTACGCCTCCCTGGCACTGCTATCAGGACTGAGCCAGGAGCCCCACTAGCCTGTGCCCGGGCATGGCCTGGCAGCTCTCCAGCAGGGCAGAGTGTTTGCCCACCAGCTGCTAGCCCGAGGAAGGCCAGGAGCCCAGTAGCCATGTGGCCTGTCTACCATGGGGCCCAGGAGTTGGGGAAACACAATAAAGGTGGCATACGAAGGAAAGGCTGGTAGCAGAGTTTTTGAGGGGTCCTGGATCTGGGGTAGGGTGGGTAGAGGTGGGGGCAGTACCCATGCATGATCAGGAGGGACATCAGGGCCACGTGCAGGTGATGTCTGCATTGTCTGGCTTCTTTTGCACCCTGGAGCTAAGGGGAGCCCCATGCTGGGCTTGGCCACTCTCTAGAGTAATGGGCCCATGGCCCTGCCCACCCCTGCCTGTGTGTTTCTCTGCCTGTGTGTTTCTCTGCCTGTGTGTTTCTCTGCCTCTGTGTTTCTCTGCCTCTGTGTTTCTCTGCCTGTGTGTTTCTCTGCCTCTGTGTTTCTCTGCCTGTGTGTTTCTCTGCCTGTGTGTTTCTCTGCCTGTTTCTCTGCCTGTGTGTTTCTCTGCCTGTGTGTTTCTCTGCCTGTGTGTTTCTCTGCCTCTGTGTTTCTCTGCCTGTGTGTTTCTCTGCCTGTGTGTTTCTCTGCCTATGAGGAAGGGCAGGGCGATTTAGGTGAGACAGTTCCACCAGGCGTGTCCGTGGCTGAGGCATGGCAGGAACCTCTGCTTCAGGGAGCTTGAGGCGTGTGCTGAAGGGTGTGGCCATCCTCAGCCCACAGGGGCTTTAGGAGTGCAGGTGTGACTGATGACAGGCCCTGCCCTCCTGGGGCCACACAGGATGTTCCTGGGGAAGCAATACTAAAGAAACTGACCTTTGGTCCATTTCACCCACATCTGCTTGCCTGAGCTAGGAGCCTGGAGAGAGGAGGTCTCCTGGCCTGTGGGAATTAAGCAGGTCCAGAGTCACATCCAGTTACTTACTTGCAGGAGCTCAGCAGCTGTGGCCTCCAGGTCCAGGGAGGGACACGCAACACTTGACGTGGCCAGGGAGTGGTTGTTCCTGGGAGAGTGGACAGCCTTCTTGGTGGGGACCAGTCTCCCTGCACACGGTCGCCAGCCTCCCCGACTTCTGTCAGGGCACACGGTGGCCACACAACTTGCAGAGCTTGCAAAAGAGAAGGAACAGTGGATTTGCCTACAACTGGACATTAAATCCACCAGAAAACCTGGTATCCAGGCCCAACAGTGACTTTTTTTTTTTTTTTTTTGAGATGGAGTCTCTCTGTCGCCAGGCTGGAGTGCAGTAGCATGATCTCGGCTCACTGCAGCCTCCACCTCCCAGAATTCTCCTGCCTCAGCCTCCCGAGTAGCTGAGACTACAGGGGCGCACCACCACACTCAGCTAATTTTTGCATTTTTACTGGAGACGAGGTTTCTCCATGTTGGCCAGAATGGTCTCGATCTCTTGACCTTGTGAGCTACCCACCTTGGCCTCCCGAAGTGCTGGGATTACAGGTGTGAGCCACCGCACCCAGCAGCCTTTTTTTTTTTTTTTGAGATGGAGTCTCGCTTTGTCGCCCAGGCTGGAGTGCAGTGGCGCCATCTCAGCTCACTGCAGGGGTTTCACCATGTCAGTCAGGATGGTCTCGATCTCCTGACCTTGTGATCTGCCCGCCTCCGCATCCCAAAGTGCTGGGATTACAGGCCTGAGCCACCACGCCCAGCCTTTTTTTTTTTTTTTTTTTTTTTTTTAAGAGACAGGGTCCTGCTCTGTTGCCCAGGCTGTGTAGTGGGACACTCATGGTTCACAGCAGCCTTGATCTCCTGAGCTCAAGGAATTCTCCCGCCTCAGCCTGCTGAGTAGCTGGACAATAGGCGCATACCACCAGTCCTGGCTAATTTTTTAATTTTTTGTAGAGATGGGGTATTGCTATGAATAGTGACATTAACATTGAAACAAGAGACAAAACAAACTCCAGTATCACAGATCCAAGTTACAGAAACTCCTAGACACTCCCACCCACAGTGTAGGAACAAACTCAACGTCTCTCACACTCATGGTCCTCCTTTGAAAACCCTTTTGGGTGACTTGAAAGGGTGAGTTGGGTGGGAGTAGCTCGGGTCCTAGAAAGCATTTGGAAAGGCAGGCACACAAGGCACAGCCTCGGGGCCCTGAGACCAGCAAGGCCATGCCATGCGACAGGCCACACCTGAGCCCCATCTTGAGAGCTGCACCACCCATGAGCTCTCCGGCAACATGGCCCATTAGAGATTGTTTGGGCATCAAGGCCAAGACTGTCCCGGCCCACTGGCTGGAGGTGGAAAAGGAATGAGTGTCAGGGTGCACCTGCCCTCTTGCCCTCCAATCTTAGACCCCGTTGGAAGATTTGCCCTGGGATGGGCTCTCTGCAGGTGGATCTGATGGACCCTGGGACCACAGCATCCCCATGGGGGGAACCAGCCCACTGTGCCACCTGGAGCCTCCCAGGAATTCCAGCAGGGAAGAGTCACACTCCAGAGGCCAAGTGGACTTCGCATGAACCTCACTCTTCCTGGCAGGGCAACCAGGTTCTGGGCAGTGCCAGAGCAAGGCGGGGCTGGACACACTCTTAACAGGCAGCTGTGTGGTGCAAGCCCGCCTGTGCTGCACACGGCCTGCCACAGGATGGCACGGACTCTCCCAGGCACCATGAGGGAGGGGGGGGAGCGCAGGGGTGCTGCCTGCCCACCACAGCCAGCTCCCCGCCTCAGCCCCTATCCGGGGTGAGCATGGCTTCACTGTTGGGTTTGCCCACCAGACTGTCCAGCGTGCTGTGGGGTGTGGGCAAGCCTGTGCTAGGTGGGCAGCACATGCTTGCCCTGGGGTCTGGCTCCTGGTTGCAGGGTGAGCAAGGAGGCCGGGCTTGCTTCCCTCTTTGGGGCTGCTACTGAGAGGATCCATGTGGCTGTGTCCTGAAACCCGTCCCCGCCAGTGCCGAGGCTGTACCCCCCGTGGGTGCTCCTAGCCTGTCCTGGGAGGTGCGGACCTCGGACAGATGGCTGGCTTGAGAGCTTCCTGAAGGCTAGCACGGACGTCCATGGTGCTTCCATCTGACCTTCACTGGGCATCTGGTGGCCTCTGGCCTCTCTGGCCTTCTCTTGATCTGTTTCTGGTATGTTGAATCCCGTTTTGGTATCTGCTGTGGAGGATCCAAACTAATCCACCAAACCTTGCCCCTGGCTCCACAAAGACCCATGCCCTTGACCTGATCCTCAGCTTCCTACATATGACCTGCAAAGAGACACTCACCCCAGTGCTGACAACTCTAACCCCATCCATTCCATGCCTGTTAGACCAGAGCGCAGCTTCTCTGTCTTAGGGTTAACCCAACCTGACCTGGTCATAGCCTGTGCCTGGAGCCTGCCTGACCTTTAACCCTGCTGCCAAACTGGCTCTTTACCTGGGGCCATATCAGAGACTACGGCCTATTACCCTAGCCTGAGCCAGATCTTGGACCAGGGTCAGCTCCCATAACCACACTCGAAACAGATGCCCAACGCTCTCCATCCATGTGTGTGTATTTTAGATGCTTTCCGTGTGGAGCTGGGGAGACAGGTCAGTAGGACCCCACGCCTGTGCCCGAGGGGCCCCGGTCTGGGCAAGTGGTCCCAGCCCTTCACAAGGCTGCGCACACTCCCTGTGCACTTGCGGAGGCTTCTCTGAGGAGGAGGCTGCGAAGGAGGCCTTGAACGCAAGGACATTTCCAGGCAGGCATCCCAGGCTCAGGAACCTGCCGCCCAAAGCCAGAGCGGTGATGTCACAGCATTGGCGGCTCCTAGAGCAGCCTCTTCTTTGTGTGCCCAGTGGCGCGTTCCTCATTCAGCCCTGGGAGAGGTGCTGGGGTAGTGTCACAAGTGCTCGGTCTGATTGGGCGTGCACACGGGACCCCTACATCTGGACCCCCAGGTGTGATCCGGGGCCTACGGGGGCCAGCTTGGGGGGACGCCGGGGTCAGCTTCTGGAGAAGGCCAGGCTCCCATGAGGCCTGACATAATGAACGGGGGGTGATGATGGCCTGGCTGAGAGGGCACAGCAGGTGTGGCCAGGAGACAGGTCAATACTTTTGAGCAAGGAGGATGCCCGCCAGGAGCCTCAGGATGCTGGCAAGGAATGGGGTGAGAGATGAGGATCGGGGGTGCAGCTGCAGGGCTGGCCAAGGCCCGGACAGGCCACAGCGTCCTGTCCAGGCATGAGGTGGAGACCCAGGAGGGCAGCCTATGGGACCACCAACTTTGGGGTCCCCCACCAGACTCAAGAGGCCAGGTGCCATCTGGGCCAGGAGCCAGGCCCAAGGTTGGAGCACGGGGCATGCTCCAGGGAGCTGTGAGAACAACAGCCCTGATGGGGACAGATAGATGCTGGCTGTCCCTCTCCGTCGCCATCAGGGCGGTGGGTGCCTGAAGAGGGGTCGCGGGGGTGGGGGGTTGGGGCAGGCACTGGCATCCAGCACCGGGCCCAGGGAGCCCCTCCATCAGGGCGGGGACGGGCTGCTACGCGCGTGGGGTGCCCGAGTCGGACCCTGGCCCGCGGGCCCCAGCCCCGAGCCTCAGGCTCGGCGGGGTCCGGAGCAGCCCCAGCGGTCCGCGACCCTCCGGCGCTGGAAAGGGCTGTCGGCGAAGACTGGCGGGGGCCGGGCGGGGCGCGGGGCGATGCGGAGGAGGCGGGGCCCGCGGGGGCGGCCCCGGGCGCGGGCCAGCATCGCCACCTGCTGGGCGGACACGTGCGCTGCCGCGGCCACGGCCGGCTCGGGGTCGCTCTGCAGCCGCCCTAGGTCTGCGAGGAAATCGCGGCTCAGGCTGGGGAGCCCAGGAGGGCCGAGTGCCCGGGCCCCTGGCCCTTCACCCACCGCTCCCGTCCACTCCGCCCTAGCACCAGCCACCTCTCCAGGACACCATACCCTGGCAAGGTGGGGCCTCACCCTGGAACAGGGAGTCCAGCAGGTCCTGGTTGACACGGCCGGGGCTGGCATGGTGGACAAGGAAGCCTGGACCACGGCAGATGCATGAGTGTGGGCCCCACAGCCCCGTAGGGGGAGGCTGGCCCAGCTCCCAAACCCCTGGTGCCAGGGGCAGTGTGACCCCGGGCGGCCTCACCTATAAGCACGGCGGCTGCCCGGCGCAGGGGGTCCTGTGGACTCCGCAGGTAGCCCTGGGTCTGGCTCAGGAAGTTGGGCACGTGGCCCGGGTATCGCTGAACCTGGGGACAAAAGGGCTAGTGGCAGGACAGGAGGGCTGATCCTGAGTGTGGAGGAGGTCGCAGAGCTGAATCCAGGGGCCGGGGTTCCAGGGGAGCCCCCAGGGCAGGTGGCATGGTGGGAGGCCTCGGACTTGCCCCACCAGTAGCCTATCTGGTTTGGCTGCAGTAGAAACGGTTTGGGGGCCCCGGTGAACCCTGGAACAAGTGGGCTGCTGATCATACCCCCTTGCGGTCACCTTGCTTCCCCTACTGACCAGGCGGCAGCAGAGGTGGCTCAGGGCCTCTGTACTGTCATAGTGGGCCACGGTGACCATCTCCTCCAGCAGGCCCCAGCAAAAGGCCTGGTCGCAGCGGGCCAGGGTCCACTCTGAGCTCTGGGATAGGGGAAGGGAGCCGGGTAAGGGGTCCAGGAAGTAGAAAGGCAAAAGGTGGGGTTGGGAAGAGGGGGAGCAAGGGCATCGGGTGAGGGGCAGAAGAGCCCAGGGCAGGAGGCCGGATTGAATCCGCTCAAGGGAAGAGCAGTAGTAACCCGGCCGCCCATCACGCCTGCCTCCGAGGTCCTTGGGCTGGGTGAGTCCCTGACCTGTAATTGTCGGAGGGGAGGCACGGTGGGAGTGGTGAGTGTTGGATGGCATAGGGGTGGGATGGTGTGGGGGGCTGCTGACCTCAGCAGCGTCCCTGCTGGGGTCATGCAGGCGCAACAGCAGCGGCACGAGACTCTGCAGCACCAGCTTCCGCAGGGGGCCGCGGAGCCCCAGCCGGAGCCCGCCCCGGCCCCGGCGCACCAGAGTCCCGAGGAGCCCGACGGCCGAGGCACGGATTGAGTCCCGTGTCTGCGTGGGAGGGCGCAGTCAGGGCAGGCGGAGACTGAGAGGGGCTGCAAGGGTGGGAGGGGGCGGCCAGCACGGAGCGAGGAAGCGGGGGGTCTAGGGAAGGCTGCTGAGTCAGTGTGATCTGGGGACAGGGAAAAGGGCCTGGAGCTGGACCTGGTTGGGAAGCCTGGGGAGCCCCTGCAGGGGGTAGGGCTTGAAGGGATGGGGTCTGGAAGGAAAAGTCTAGCGGGGAGGAGCTTGGCGGGACACGGCCTTGGAGGGGCGGAGCTGGGCGACAGCGGGCGGGAGGGGCGGGGGCCAGGAGGGAAGAAATCTGGGACGGAGAGACTGGGGGGACGGGGCCTGGGAGGGAGAAACTGGAGCGGTGGGGCGGGGCCTGGGGGATCAGGGCCTGAGAGGGACAGACTGGGGGGCGGGGCTGGGAGGGAGAAACTAGAGGAGCGGGGCGGGGCCTGGGAGGGCGGGGTCTAGAAGGGAGAGACCGTAGGGGTGGGGCGGGGCCTGGGAGGGAGAGACTGGGGGCGGGGCCCGGGAGGGAGAGACTTGGGGGGCGGGGCTGGGCCTGAGAGGGCGGGGCCTGGGAGGGAGAAACTGGAAGGGCGGGGGCGGTGACAGCGGGAGGGGCGGGGCCCGGAGGCGGGGCGTTTGCTCACGTCGTCCAGTAGCGGAGGGAGGCGCGGTCCCAGCTCCGCGCTCAGGAGCCGCACAGGCGCCCGGGGCCGCAGCAGGAGCCTCCTCAGGGCGCCCAGCGCTGCACCCACGAGCCGCGCGTCGCCTTCGCCCAGTGCGCCCAGGAGCGCCGGCAGCAGCGTGCTCACGTGCCGCACCTGCTGGGACTCGGGGTCAGCCTCTTGCAGACCTCGCCGCCAGACCTCGCCGCGACCGGGCCAAGCCCCTCTCCACCCCTCCCCTTCTCTCACCTTCCTGCGATTCAGCGCGAGGTGGCCCAGGCCCAGCAGGCCCAACCAGCGCACAGTGGGTTCCGGGTCTCCCTGCCAGGTGAGGAGTCGCTCCAGGATGACCTCCTCCCGCAGGAGCCGTGCGGTGGGCCGGCTCTGCAACAGCTAGGCGAGGCACACAGGGTCAGCACGCCCGCGGTCCCCGTGCAGACCGCTGCGACTCAGGGATCAAGTCCAGGATCACCCTTCACCACCCATCCGGGAAGCAGGCTCACCCCTGTGAAGAAGGCCATAGCCGTGAGACGCTGCGGGTCGTCCGCGCTGCGAAGCCGAGGAAGCAAGTCTGCGAAGAGGCCTCGCAGGTGGTGGTCGGCATGTGCTACCATAGCACTGGGGTAGGTGGAAATGGGAGCTCTCGCTCCGCTTGGCGGCCTTACTCCTCGAGAAGAGCCCATCCCAACACCACCCTCATGCCCCTGCCTTTTCCCTGTCCCCCTGCCCAGCACCTGGCCAGCAACGACTCTCTTCCTGGTGTGACACCCTGGGGCCCCTCCTCACCCTCCTCACCTGGGGCCCCTCCTCACCCTCCTCGCCCTCCTCACCTGGCCAGCAGCAGGACGCCCTCCAGGTGGGTGTGGGCTCCCACCAGCCTCCTCCAGCCTCCTGCCTGCTCCATGCATGTAACCACCATGCGGCCTCCATCCCCGCTGAGCAGGGCCTTCAAGGCCTCCAGGGCGCAGCTGGTGGTGGGGACAGTGAGCAGGTGGGCAGTGGGAGCTGAGAGGGTGACAGCATGCTGGCCCGCCCCACGTAACCTGGTGTTGCCTCTCACCTGGCGTGGCTGTGCGGTGGCCCTCGGTGGGACAGAACCCAAATCTTGGGCATGTCGGGGGAGCACGGGCTGCGGGCCAGCTTGTGCAGCTGTGTGACCAGTGCAAGCAGCAGATGTGGGTAGAAGCCCCTCGTGGCTCCCACGCAGCCTGAAACAGCCAGCATCTCCCCAAGAGCACGTGTGGCCTGCGGAGCGAGTGGCCCACTCAGGCCTGGGGCACGCCTGGAGCTGCGCTGGGCAGCACAGGGACAGGCGTGCTGTCGACAGGATGGGGACAGCCTCAGACACGCGTGGGACATTCCAGGAGCAGTTACCTAGGTGCAAACTCCCTATCACCACCCTCCCCCCCCCATCCCCCGCACCCGCCCCTGCCCCCACCCCCTGGTAATGGCTGGAGCCACCTACCGCCAGCGCCTGGGGCTCAGGCCCTGAAGCACCCTTCAGCGCCCACAGCAGTTGCACCAGCACCTGCCCATTTACACGCTGGTTACGGCTTAGGCTGCGCCAGAGCTCGGCTGCTGCCCTGAGGGTTTGGAGGGGGCTGGTGTGAGACAAGAGATGGGTGGGCGTCCAGGGGATGTAGGGAGTCCCCAGCCAGGGTGGAGGCAGCCAGTAGGACTCCAGCAGGGGAGGGGCAGGAAACCACCACCCCCATCTCCCCCCATCCCCAAATCTCAGAGAAACAAATGAAGTGTGAATTGTGCAGACCACAACATAGCCCGTCTCAAGCTAGCTGCAGGGTGGGGACCCAATGGGAGTCCCGTTGGGTCAGCGACAGTGAAATAAACCTGGCACTATTTAAAAAAAAAAATTGCCACAGAGAATAAAACCAAAGATAACTTCTGGGGCAAATTAACCGAAGAGCCAGGGGTGTCCAGGCACGTTAGCCCCCCAGCCTCATTCACCCCACTCCGGAGCCAACCCTAGGACGGTCTCCAGGGGAGGCCACCGGAAGATAGCAGGCGGCTCCAAGAGAGGAGCCCAGCATCAGAAACTCTGTGGCAGGAGCGTGGGGGGAGTTTGCGGAGCTAAAAGTGAGGGGAGCGGGAATGGATAGGGGGCACGAGTCATCGCGGGGCTGGAATAAGGAGGCCCTGCCCCCTTTCAGCTCCCTCTTCTGGGGCCAGACTCCACCGCCAAGCAGGAAGAGGGAAGGAAGCCGCGTGGGGACCGCAGGGCCAGGACGGTTGGGTTACCGATCGGGGGGCAGAGAGCGGGGTAGCAGCGCACACACCACGTCCCGCGCATGCTCCAGGGCCAGTGCGCTCAGCACTCGCAGGGCCGCCCTCCAGGGCCTCCCTTCCGCTAGGCTGGGCACCTGCGCCAGCAGCCCGCGCACCAGAGCATGCACCTGATGGGGAGGGGGGCAGACTTCAGCAGTCAGGCCTCCTCCACCGTCCATTCCCTTCTGGCCTGCACCCCGCCTCCACCCCCACCCTGATCCCGCCTGGCAGGAGCAGCCTGAAGATGGCAGGGTCAGGCTGTGCTCTCCAGGCCCCTCCCACCACCTTGGTGCCCGAACCGGCAGGATTCTGTAGGGCATGGAGTGGGTGGAGGCTGACCTGGTCCTCCAACCGCTCCCCCCTGGCCTCCAGGGCTGAGGACAGGGTGAGCGCTGTCGCCTGGGTCCCTGCAAAGCCAGCCTCCTCCAGGCAGGCAGCTGTGTACAACGCGAGATCGGCAAGAACTCCCTCCTCCCAGGAACTCTGGGGAACCTAGGGCAGGATGGGTGGGGCGTCTGAAGTGCCCAAACCTCTCCTAGCACTCCTCCTGGTCCCTCAGCCTCTCACCCAGCTTCCTACAAAATCCCTTGCTCCTCTGTTGCTCACCAGCCTGTTTCACCCTGACCTTCCCCGGGGCCAGCGCCGCCACCCCGCCTTCCACCTAGCATCCACAGACCCTGACCTCCCCAGGGCCCAGCACCGCCCCCTGCCACCCCACCTTCCACCTAGCATCCACAGACCCTGACCTCCCTGGGGCCAGCACCGCCCCCCCGCCTTCCACCTAGCATCCACAGACCCTGACCTCCCCCGGGGCCAGCACCGCCACCCCACCACCCCGCCTTCCACCTAGCATCCACAGACCCTGACCTCCCCGGGGCCAGCACCGCCCCCCCACCACCCCGCCTTCCACCTAGCATCCACAGACCCTGACCTCCCCCGGGGCCAGCACCGCCCCCCCGCCTTCCACCTAGCATCCACAGACCCTGACCTCCCCCGGGGCCAGCACCGCCCCCCCACCACCCCGCCTTCCACCTAGCATCCACAGGACCCCTGACCTCCCCGGGGCCAGCACCGCCCCCCCACCACCCCGCCTTCCACCTAGCATCCACAGACCCTGACCTCCCCCGGGGCCAGCACCACCCCCCCGCCTTCCACCTAGCATCCACAGACCCTGACCTCCCCCGGGGCCAGCACCACCACCCCACCTTCCACCTAGCATCCACAGACCCTGACCTCCCCGGGGCCCAGCACCGCCCCCCCCCCCACCCCGCCTTCCACCTAGCATCCACAGACCCTGACCTCCCCGGGGCCCAGCACCGCCCACCCCCCCCCACCCCGCCTTCCACCTAGCATCCCCAGGACCCCTGGGCTGGTTCCCACAACATCCCTTCCCTCACCCCTCACCTGGTGGGGCCCCTCAGGGGCTGGTTCCAGGGCACTGTTGGGGGAGCAGGGCTCGCTGCCAGCTTCAGGGACGGTGGCCCCACGTCCAGGCTCGGCCTCAGAGGGGGCAGTGAGTGCCTCGGTCTGTGGCTCAGCCTCAGGTTTGACCTCCCAGGAGTTGGGCTGAGGGCCTGTGGAAGGGGGTCCCTGGGGCTGCCCCTGCCTGGCCCGGATTCCTTCAGTCAGTGCTGTCAGGGTTAGAGCCCCCACGGGAGCCTCCCGGCCCCGGCCCCGGCCCCACACACCTCCAGCCATGGCGGCCCTTGCCTGCAGCACCTGCCGCTGCTCTTCCTGGGAAGTTGTGCCCAGGACTGACCTAGAAGCCGGCCCGGGCGGGACCACGGACGGGCGTGGTGGCGTGTGCGCGAGTGTGAGCTTGTGGGGGCTGAGGAGCCACACGGAGGTGCCTACAATGGGCCTCTGAGGGGCCCTCCTGCCTGGGCTGCTGGAGGGGAGTGGCCACCTGGAGCCTGAGTGCCTGTGATGTGGCTCTACCCACCAGGGCCCTGAGAACAGGATCCCCAAGAGCTGGCAGATCCACAAAGAAAGGGGGAGAAGGGCCCCCACCCTGACTACCAGCCCCTGTTGACCAGGGGACTCAGGGCAGTTGTGGACAGCTCTGAGGAGGTCCTCGCAGGGTCTAGGAGTCTGGGCGCCGCCCTGAGTTGAGGCCTGATTCAGCCCCCAAGCGGCAGTCAGCTCCCCACTGAGCCTGGGGCTAGGGGCTGGCCCCACCTCCTGCACGCTGGCTCTGTCAGACATCTTGGAACAGGCATGACTGGGTGAGCCTGGGGCAGCCCGGAGGGGTGGAGGGGGCAGTGAAGACCCCAGAGGAGCGGTGGCCCCTCCAGAGCTTGTGCAGGCCCCTCTGGGTCCTGGGTCCTTGGCCAAATCTCATGTTGAAACGTAATCCCCAGTGCTGGAGGTGGGGCCTGGTGGGAAATGATTGGATCCTGGGGGCGACTTCCCCCTTTGATGCTGTTCCCATGTTAAGAGTTCTCAAGATCTGGTTGTTTGGAAGTATGTGGCACCGCCCCACCCCTTCCTCCAGCCATGTAAGACCTGCCTGCTTCCCTTCCACCAAGACGGTAAGTTTCCTGAAGCCTCCCCAGCCATGCGTCCTGTACCTGCAGAACCACGGGCCAATTAAACCTCTCTTCCTTAGAAATTACCCAGTCTCAGGTATTTCTTTACAGCAGTACAAGAACGGAAGAATACAGCCACCCTGGCTGGGCCCCTCAGAGTGCGTGGGTGCCCTGGGGGTGCCTGGGGTGTGGTGTGTTCTGTCCAGTGTGTGTGAGTCTGTATCTCTCTCCTAGCTCGTACTCCCTGGGGCTGGCTGGACCGGGCCTCTGCTCCAAGTCCCCACCCTCCACCCTCAGCCAACCACACAGTGGTGCTGCCCACCCTGAGCCCCAGGGAGCCAGATGAGCTGGTCTGGTGGAATGCCTGGGCAGACGGAAGTGCCCCTGACGCACCCCAGGCGGTCAGCATTCCCCCACGCCCTTGCCTGTCTGTGCCACCTCAGGCTGCTTGGACAAGAGAGGCCCAGGCCCCCAGCCTTCACTTCCTGCCAAGCCTAGAACCTCTCCCCCAAGCAGTTCCTCTGAAGCTCATGTTGCCCAAACTGGCGGAACCCTGAGATCAGGAACTTGCTGGCGCAGAGGCAGGGCCAGCCCAGCACAGCCACGTGCAGCGCCACTCCGGCCAGGTGTCTGGGGCTGAGCCATCTCCTGGAGCTTCAACTTCTTCCCCATTCTTCCTCTTCTTCCCTGGGCTGCTGGGTCAGGAGCTGTGTGCCTGAGGCCAGATGCCAGGGTGGTGCCGGGTTGGCAGCAGCAGTGGCAGGAGACACCTGAGCGCTCCCTTTTGACTTGGGGAGTTTGAGATGTCCTCACTGACCCTGAGCCTGGGGGGCAGTGCCTAGGCAGGCGTGGGAGCCCAGGGCCATGGCTGGACCCTCTTACCTGGCACTACCCCCCAACCCTGTCCTGTCCCCAGCCTGCCTCTAGCAAGGAAAGGTCTTCTGCAGCAACTCCTTCAACTCCAAGGCAGACACCAAAGCCCTCCCTGCCTGTGGTCTTGTAGTTCTAGTGTGGGATCTGACTCCCCACAGCCCACCCCAAGCTGGGGAACTCCTCACTGCCCTTCGGGCTTCAGCACAGGGCTGTCTCCCACCCCGGCAGGGCCTGTGCTTTCACTGGGATGCAAATCCTTCTGCTCCCTCGAGCTCAGATTCCCAACTCCAGCCCAGCCCCAGCCCGGGAGGCCCAGCCCGTGGCTGGGTGAACAAACACACAAACAACACAGGACAAGCTGTGGGGAAAAGTGAGTGATTCGTGTTATTTCCAGGCAGCCCCACTCCGAGTCTCAGGGGGACGGCCCTGCACGCAGACTGTTCACCAGGGCCTGCAGCCTCTCGGACAGCACCACCTGCAGGGAGGAGAAGAGGGGAGCAGTGGGCAGGGTGAGGGCGGGGGCACACAGGGCAGAATGGCAGGGCGGGCCTCCCCCCAACCTGGTACTGTGCAGGGCTCCGCAGCCGCCTGTGCTCAGGGCTGAGTTGGCTCAGGGACAGCTGGGCCAAGGCTCTAGACTCTGCCAGGGATGGGAGCGGCTCACACAGCTGCAGAGAAGAGGTAAGGAAAGAGAAGCTTGGGGCTGGCTCCCAGTCAGGGCTCTACTGGGGCTGGGGGGCAGGATGAGGGCGGTGGGGCAGCCACCTGTCCCTGCTGGAGGCAGAGCCGCAGTAGTGGCTCCACCTGGGCTGGCCTCACGGTACAGGGCTCCTGGGCCCCTGGAGGCCACACCCTCAGCTCCTGCCCAGCCTGTGGCTCCGGCTCTTCTGCTAACTGCAGCACGTCCATGAGTAGAGACCCTGTGTGGGTGAGGCAAGAATAAGGGGGGGCCCTGGTGTTTTGAAGGTGGACAGCAGGGGGGATGGGAGGGCCTCACCGTCAGAGCCCAGGAGCCGGAAAGCAGCCTTGCTCCCAGGCAACGTCTGCTTCTCAGGGTCCTCGGTCAGCTTCATTCGCGGCTGGCCCCCGACGGCCACCAGCTGCAGGGAGAGGGCGTTGAGCTCGCTGGTCCTTATCCCCCACCCAGCACCATCCCTCAGACCTGCCCCAACCTGGGCCCCCAACACTGTCCCTACCTTATAGACGCCGCCCAGGGAAGGCTGTTGGGGGCAGGTGACCACACTGGTGCCAATGCCAATGACATTCACCTCACTGCCCTGGGTGGGGAAGGGGGTGGCCGTGAGCCCAGCTGCCCTAGGTGGGGAAGGAGGTGGCAGTGCCCTGGGTGGGGAAGGAGGTGGCACTGCCCTGGGTGGGGAAGGAGGTGGCAGTGCCCTGGGTGGGGGAAAGAGGTGGCACTGCCCTGGGTGGGGAAGGAGGTGGCACTGCCCTGGGTGGGGGAAGGAGGTGGCACTGCCCTAGGTAGGGAAGGAGGTGGCAGTGAGCCCAGCTGTCCTGGGTGGGGAAGGAGGTGGCAGTGCCCTGGGTGGGGAAGGAGGTGGCATTGCCCTGGGTGGGGGAAGGAGGTGGCACTGCCCTGGGTGGGGAAGGGGGTGGTCGTGAGCCCAGCTGCCCTGGGTGGGGAAGGAGGTGGCAGTGCCCTGGGTGGGGAAGGAGGTGGCAGTGCCCTGGGTGGGGGAAGGAGGTGGCACTGCCCTGGGTGGGGAAGAAGTTGGCACTTCCCTGGGTAGGGAAGGAGGTGGCAGTGTCCTAGGTAGGGAAGGAGGTGGCAGTGAGTCCAGCTGCCCTGGGTGGAGGAGGTGGCATTGCCCTGGGTGGGGAAGGAAGTGGCACTTCCCTGGGTGGGGAAGGAGGTGGTCATGAGCCCAGCTGCCCTGGGTGGGGAAGGAGGTGGCAGTGCCCTGGGTGGGGGAAGGAGGTGGCACTGCCCTGGGTGGGGAAGGAGGTGGCACTGCCCTGGGTGGGGGAAGGAGGTGGCACTTCCCTGGGTGAGGAAGGGGGTGGTCGTGAGCCCAGCTGCCCTGGGTGGGGAAGAAGGTGGCAGTGCCCTGGGTGGGGAAGGAGGTGGCACTGCCCTGGGTGGGGAAGGAGGTGGCACTGCCCTGGGTGGGGAAGGGGGTGGCAGTGCCCTGGGTGGGGGAAGGAGGTGGCACTGCCCTGGGTGGGGAAGGAGGTGGCAGTGCCCTGGGTGGGGGAAGGAGGTGGCAGTGCCCTGGGTGGGGAAGGAGGTGGCACTGCCCTAGGTAGGGAAGGAGGTGGCAGTGAGCCCAGCTGTCCTGGGTGGGGAAGGAGATGGCAGTGCCCTGGGTGGGGAAGGAGGTGGCACTGCCCTGGGTGGGGGAAGGAGGTGGCACTGCCCTGGGTGGGGAAGGGGGTGGTCGTGAGCCCAGCTGCCCTGGGTGGGGAAGGAGGTGGCAGTGCCCTGGGTGGGGGAAGGAGGTGGCACTGCCCTGGGTGGGGAAGGAGGTGGCACTGCCCTAGGTAGGGAAGGAGGTGGCAGTGAGCCCAGCTGTCCTGGGTGGGGAAGGAGATGGCAGTGCCCTGGGTGGGGAAGGAGGTGGCACTGCCCTGGGTGGGGGAAGGAGGTGGCACTGCCCTGGGTGGGGAAGGGGGTGGTCGTGAGCCCAGCTGCCCTGGGTGGGGAAGGAGGTGGCACTGCCCTGGGTGGGGGAAGGAGGTGGCACTGCCCTGGGTGGGGAAGAAGTTGGCACTTCCCTGGGTGGGGAAGGAGGTGGCAGTGTCCTAGGTAGGGAAGGAGGTGGCAGTGAGTCCAGCTGCCCTGGGTGGAGGAGGTGGCAGTGCCCTGGGTGGGGGAAGGAGGTGGCACTGCCCTGGGTGGGGAAGGAGGTGGCACTGCCCTGGGTGGGGGAAGGAGGTGGCACTTCCCTGGGTGAGGAAGGGGGTGGTCGTGAGCCCAGCTGCCCTGGGTGGGGAAGGAGGTGGCAGTGCCCTGGGTGGGGAAGGAGGTGGCACTGCCCTGGGTGGGGAAGGAGGTGGCAGTGCCCTGGGTGGGGGAAGGAGGTGGCACTGCTCTGGGTGGGGAAGGAGGTGGCACTGCCCTGGGTGGGGGAAGGAGGTGGCACTTCTCTGGGTGAGGAAGGGGGTGGTCCTGAGCCCAGCTGCCCTGGGTGGGGAAGGAGGTGGCAATGCCCTGGGTGGGGAAGGAGGTGGCAGTGCCCTGGGTGGGGGAAGGAGGTGGCACTGCCCTGGGTGGGGAAGGAGGTGGCAGTGCCCTGGGTGGGGAAGGAGGTGGCACTGCCCTGGGTGGGGAAGGAGGTGGCAGTGCCCTGGGTGGGGGAAGGAGGTGGCACTGTCCTGGGTGGGGAAGAAGTTGGCACTGCCCTGGGTGGAGAAGGAGGTGGCAGTGCCCTGGGTGGGGGAAGGAGGTGGCAGTGCCCTGGGTGAAGGAGGTGGCAGTGCCCTGGGTGGGGAAGGAGGTGGTCGTGAGCCCAGCTGCCCTGGGTGGGGAAGGAGGTGGCAGTGCCCTAGGTAGGGAAGGAGGTGGCAGTGAGCCCAGCTGCCCTGGGTGGAGAAGGAGGTGGCAGTGCCCTGGGTGGGGAAGGAAGTGGCACTGCCCTGGGTGGGGGAAGGAGGTGGCACTTCCCTGGGTGGGGAAGGAGGTGGTCGTGAGCCCAGCTGCCCTGGGTGGGGAAGGAGGTGGCAGTGCCCTGGGTGGGGGAAGGAGGTGGCACTGCCCTGGGTGGGGGAAGGAGGTGGCACTTCCCTGGGTGAGGAAGGGGGTGGTCGTGAGCCCAGCTGCCCTGGGTGGGGAAGGAGGTGGCAGTGCCCTGGGTGGGGAAGGAGGTGGCAGTGCCCTGGGTGGGGAAGGAGGTGGCAGTGCCCTGGGTGGGGGAAGGAGGTGGCAGTGCCCTGGGTGAAGGAGGTGGCAGTGCCCTGGGTGAAGGAGGTGGCACTGCCCTGGGTGGGGAAGGAGGCGGTCGTGAGCCCAGCTGCCCTGGGTGGGGAAGGAGGTGGCAGTGCCCTGGGTGGGGAAGGAGGTGGCACTGCCCTGGGTGGGGGAAGGAGGTGGCAGTGGGCCCAGCCAGAACCTGCAGGGACCCCCGGAGCCCCCCAGCCACCCTCCGCCTACCCCCTCATCCACCCCACCTCCTGGGCCAGTCGGGCCAGCGCCTCCTCGTCAATGTTGTTGCTGACTGCGATGGAGACTGACTCCAGCCAGGGCACCTGGAACCTGTCGCGTGGGTGAAGAAAGGGTGGGGGCCGCCCCTCAGATCTTCCTGATTCACCCTCTTGTCCCCCTGCCCCCAACCCCCCGCCTCAGTCAAGGACACCTGTGCTCACCTTCTGCTTGGGAGCTCCTAGGGAACCCCACCGCTTACCTCCCTGCCACGGCCTGCAATATCACCACTGAAACTACAGCAGAGCACGTCACTGTCCTTCCCTGCCCCATTCCCAAATCTCCCACCAGGCACACCTCCTCCCCAAGAAACTCACTGCGCTGCAGCAGCTCGGAAGACCTTGCGGATCTCCTGAGCCTGCTGTAGCAGGTCGCCACTGTCCAGCCTCACGCCCACTGCCCGGTAGCCCAGCTCTCCCAAGGCCAGGGCGACTGCTAGGAAGTTGGGCAGACCACTCCTGCAGGAATGGATAAGGGGGTCACGGGCTGCTGAGGTTCTGCTGAGCCCACCCCTAAAGTGCCGGGGCTCACCTCCACACGCTGTAGGAGTCCAGGAGGCCCTGGAAGGCCCGGGGAAAAGCCAAGGCATAGGCCACAAAGGCTGCCCGCTCGCCTGGGTGCGGCTCCTGCACCCCCAGCCCCAGGTGGGCACACACGGGCTCCAGCCACACCTGGGCTTTGGCTGCCAGGTCCACCCCAGGGCCCTCACCAGCTGCTGGCGCCAACATCTGTGGAACAGAGTCGGTGACGAATGGGGGCCAGGAATGCAGTATGAGGCCTGGGAGCAGCCAGGGACACCCTAGTTTGAGGGCAAAGGTAATGCAGCCCGTGCCAGCTTCCTGGGATAGCACTGGGGTGACCTGACTGGGTGGCACACCGCTCGCCAGAGAAAGGGCTGGCTTGGGGCCTGTCGCCTGGAGACAGCAGGGTTGAGAGGAGGGACTGACCGGGTCAGGGGGCACCTCGCTGCCTGAAAAGGAAGTGACGAAGGAGTGGGCCAGGGTCCCGGCCACCGGCACACCTCGCAGCTGGCCCGCTAGCACGTTGCTGCTGCTGTCGAAGCCTGGAGAGGAAGGCGGTGGGATTGGGGGACTTCGGGCCAAGACGGGGCTCCTCCTTCCCGGCCCTTGCCTTGCCCCGCACCAGACACTCACCGCCCAGGTAGCTGTAGGTGGAGGCTGTCAGGCCCCCATCGGGGCCCTGAGCCCGCCTCAGGCCCATCTCTAGCAGCCGCTTCTCTGGCCCTGCGATCAAGCGAAGCCGCGCTGCGTTGGTGGCCACCAGGCTGTGGGGAGCCAAGAGTCAGGGGGGCCCAGGGTGAGGGTCGCCAGGCCACCCAAGACGGCGGTTACCTGGGGCCTGGAACTTCTAACCTGGGAGCTCCACTCTCACCCAGCCCCTCCTTACACCCTGCACAGTGGGGGCGGGAGGCCAGTCCTGGGACCCCCGGGCAGCCAGCCCCGCCGCCACAGTCCAGCACCGAACCCCAGCGCTGCGGGCCCATCCCATGCCCACGCTCCCTGCCAGTGGCCCGCAGCCCACCTGGCGTAGCTGACCAGGCAGAGCAGCGGTGTCTCCAGCAGCTGCACCACCAGGAGCGGCCCGGACACCTGCAGGAGCGGCACCTGCGGGGAGCGAAGTCAGCTCCGCGCTCGGCCCAGCACCCCGTGGCCGCCGCGCCGCCCGCTTACCCCTACTCACGCCCGGGAAGGCGAGGGAGCCCTCGGGCAGGGCTCGCACCGTCACCTCGGAGCAGTCGAGGGCCCGAAGGTGCTCGAAGAACGCAGGGTCCGTGTCTGGGGGCAGCACCGAGGCCAGGAACTGCACGTCTGGAAACGAGGTAACTGCGCTGAGACCAGCGCGGGGACAGGCCGGTCGTGGGACATGGGTGGGTTCCATTGGGGGGCAGGGACTTCCACCGGCCACAGGTGGGGGCTTCTGTCGGGCGTGGGGGGATCGTGGGGTGGGGGTTTCCGTCGGGCATGGGCGGCTCCCGGGGTGGGGGCTTCCGTCGGGCGTGGGGGGCTCGTCGCGCGGGCGGGGGACTACCGGCGTCCCGCAGGCGGAAGGCGCGCAGGAAGCGCACACAGTCGCGCAAGCCGGCGGCCAAGGCGAAGGCGCCATCGAACGGGCAGCGGCGGAAGAAGAGCTCGAACTCGGCGGCGTCCCGCGCCCGGCCCGCGCGCCAATAGCCCAGCGCCATGGTGGCCTGGTAGAGGTCAGTGAGGAGCGGCCGCGCCGCCGCGCGCCCCTCGGGGTCCTGCTCCGCCGCCATCCCGCTCCCGACGTCCGGACTCCGGCCCGCCCCGCCCCGCCCCGCCCCGGCCCCGTGACGCGCCCCGGCCTATGGCGCACTCCGTGTGGGGCTTATCGTGCGGTTTGGGAGCGGCACGGGACGCGATGGAGGACGGGAGAGGTCTAACAGTATCGGCGCGCTGAGAGGGGCTGAAACAGCTGGACCCGAGATGGGGTGGGAGATGTCACCTAACTCCTCTCGGACCCCCAACCCTACTCCAGGCCCAACGGCCTCTTTGGAGCGCAGCCCGGTCCTGGTCACCAGAGGTGCCCCCAGTCGCTCGTGTCTCTGCCCCTTGGCCGGGCCATTAGGTGCAGCTCAGGACTTGCCAAGAGGCGGAAAGGGTGGAGGACAGACCAGCCAGACTCCACCCCCACCGACCCAGAAGACAACCGCTGGCCAGCAGCCAGCTTCTGCCCTGGGCCTGGGGAGGGCGGCCAGAGGCTGCCTTAGTTGGAGCTTGAGCAGCCAGGCTAGGACGAGGGAGCCCAGATGGACGCAAATGTCGTTTGGAAAGAGCTTGGCACCCAGGAAAGGGCGGCGTGGGGCGGGGGGGCGCATGCACACTGTCAGCTGGCACCAAAAGACCTTCTGTGGCTATGAAGGCCCAGTGTCCCTCAGTGCTGGCTTTTATGGGGTCCTGCACTCCGAGCCCCACAGAACACTTTCTAAAGCTCTGAGGGCAAAGTCAGGGGCCACTACCCAGGAAGAATCCATTCCCCTTGTGGCTTGGGGCCCCGAGGACACAGTCTGACCAGAAGTAATCAAGTAATTACACCCTATCCTCTTTCACCCCAATGCAGACACGCGTGGTCCAGGGGAGGGAGCGTGGCCACATATGCTGACCACATACGGCTGTCAGGATGCTGAGGCACAGCTCCACAGAGCCCAGGCAGCCACGCCCTGGCCACCCCAGAACATCATGGGAGGGGCACAATCCCTGGAGCAAGGGGACAGGGATTCCAGAAATGAATGAGGTGAGGGGAGGGCCGGGACACTGACAAAGGGCATGGCAGCAGGGCCAGGTGCCACTGGGACCTCTTTCCTGGACAGTTCCAGGCTTGCACGCTTGCTCCCATGGGGACAGTGCCAACAGGAGGCAGAGTGGTGGGGTGGTGGCCTCTCCAGATAGTGAGCTAACAGTTTCTGTTTCTGGCTTTTTAAACCCCCTGAACTGGACTTGCTTTTCCAATGGAAAGGAGAAGAGGGAGGGCCGGAGCTTTGGGAGGGAGTGGCCAGGAGATGGAGAGACAGGCGGAGGTCTGCTGGGGCCAAGGTGACATGGCCACAGAGGGTGGCAGCAGCCAAGATGACTGTGTGGGAGCAGCAGGGCAGAGATGGGGCTGAGACAGGGAGGGAGACAGGCCAGGTACGAGCAGGAAATGACCAGGATGGAGCCAGAGTGCCGGTCTCAGTCTTTAATCGTGGCAGGGCCTCACGCACGCGCACACGCGCGCACATACACACACTCAGGCTTCAGATCTTGTTGAAAGCTGCGATATCGACACTCTGCACCTGAGGAAAGGCGGAGGGTGATGGTCAGGGCCATTCCCCTACAGCCCACTTGGAGCCAGGAGCCTCCTCTGAGGTGGGGTTCACTCTGGGACTCGCTCCCTGGCATGGGCCAGGGTCCCCAGTCTCCTCTCCCCTCCTCTCCCCGGCCAGCTCACTCACGTGCTCCTCAAACTTGGTGATCTCCTCCTCCAGCAAGTCTGTCCCCACCTTGTCGTCCTCCACCACACACTGAATCTGTAGCTTCCGGATACCATAACCCACGGGCACCAGCTTGGAAGCCCCCCAGACCAGCCCGTCCAGCTGGATAGAGCGCACACAGGCCTCCAGCTGGGCCATGTCCGTCTCATCGTCCCACTGTGGGGAAAGGGGAGGAAAAGCTGGGGTCAGCCACCCTCAGAATACCCAGGAAGTACCTGCATGCACCCTACCCTCAACCACTGTGTGTCCACAATTCTGTTTCCTTAAAGGGCCCACAGAAAACAATCTAAATTCACACCTTCCTGTCCCAAGACTTCTAAACTTGGCTTTAAAGTCTTCCCCAGGACCCAGAGGGGAGGGGGAGGGGGAGGGTCACAGGCTGAGCCAGCTAGGCGGGCACCAGGGCAGTGCCTGGCCCCCTGAAGCCCCACCCCGCCCACTCACAGGCTTGACATCCAGCAGGATGGAGGACTTGGCCACTAGTGCAGGCTTCTTGGCCTTCTTCTCCGCGTACTGCCGTAGCCGCTCCTCCCGCAGCTGTGCCGCCTCTTTGTCCTCCTCCTCATTGTCGCTGCCAAACAGGTCAATGTCATCATCCTCGTCATCCTCTGCTGGTGTGGCTGGCTTCTTGGCTGGGGGCTCCACTTGGCGCATGGGAGAGACATGCTGCCACAGCGGAAGGGATAGGAGGCATGGCTGAGACGCTCCAACCAAGGCCCAGAGCTGCCTGGCCACCTCCTGGCCCTCCTCCCTCCCTTGAGCGCAGGAAGGGCAGCCCCTGTGTACCCCAGCTGTGTACATGCCAGGCCCCAGGAAAGACAAAAACTGCCTTCACCTGCCCAGGGGATTAGCGCAGGCCTAACTGTAAACCTTCCTGGGGACCTGAAGACTCCAGTATCCTGACTGCCAGCTCATCACTGCTGCTGGGGCCAGCCCACAGGGAGACGTGGAAGCCAGCAGGGCCACGTGGTCCCCTGCAGTGTCAGGCGTGGGGAGAGCATTCACCTGGGTCTGCGGGGTCGTGGCCCGGTGGCCAGGCGAGCTCTTCTCCAGCACATTCAGCCGGGCCTCCAGCTTGGAGATGGCCTGCTGCAGCTCCTGTACCACTAGGGGGCAAGGGGAGCACGGTTAGATGGCAGAGGCCAGGGACAGCCCCAACCCACTGGCCCGGGGCCTCACCGCCACGCAGGCTCTGGTTCTCCACTTCCAGACTGGCGATCCGGACGACGAGCTCGCTGTGGTCTCCGCTGGGGCCGCTGGAGGCCCCGGGGCCTGAGCTCTGCAAGGCAGGAGGAGGGGAGGGCTCAGTGCCCAGCCTGCTTCTAGGGTCCCCTCAGAGGCTCCAGTCACCTCCACTGGGTCCCCCTGCCATGCTCAGGACTGTGGGAACTCACGGAAGGAAAACTACAGCTCGGGAGAGCAGGAGGTGCCCCCTGCTTATGCCCAGCTCAAACTTATGATCTCAGAGGTGGCGACCACCACAGACCACAGTGAAATTCTCAGCCAGGCAAAGTCCAGGACAGGAGGCTCTTGGTGCCCCAAAGACGGAGGCTGTGGGGAGCTGGGCCATGGCTGCTGCTGCCCAGCGGGATCCTGCTGAGCAGCCAGGCTCAGAGGCTGGGTGGGAAGTGGTGAAGGACTCACAGTCCTAGGGACAACCTGGGACAGGCCTCAGGGGACCAGGTAGCACTGGAAATGGGAGGCGGGAGCAGCTGAGGGCCCAGTGGGGGAAGAAGGAAGGAGCCCACCCGTGTGGGCAGCAGCCACCCAAAGCTTTGTCTCCCTGGGCCTCACGCCTGCCATCTCACTCAGCAGGCCAGTTTCTAGGTGATCCAGGGCCCCAAGCCCACCTCGTACTTTGCCATAGCTGAGACTGATTGATGCCTCGGGGCCCAGACAGGCTCCCAGCCTCCTGGCCCTTAACACTAGCCAGTCCTTAGGCATCTACCTGCACGCATGGGCCATTTAGCCTGCCCACCCACAGGATGACTCTAAGGGCAGGGTGTACCTGGCTGCATGGAGCTCTCAGCCAACCCCATCTCGGCAGCTCCCCGGGGCTCCCTCTCTGTGGGGAGGGGCCTGGAGTAGCTGGGCAGGCAAAGCTGCTCCTTGCAGCAGCTGCGGACATACTCAGGCCTTTGCCCAACGTGCAGCCCCATCCCTGGGGCCTTCCTGTCACCGTCCTTGGGACCATGCTGTGGGGAATGCTTGTTTATGTATCTGGAGAGGGTGGGAGCTAAACCCCGCAGATCATGGGCAAGGCCGAGCCAAGACTGGCCCAGGAGGCCCACCTGGCAGCAAGGCCAGAAAGAAATGGACAGGGAAAGGCCAGACTGGCAGAGGCGCATGAATGGTGGTGGGGGTGCAGGAGGCACCAGCAGAAACTCTTGACAAGCTCTGGGGCAGAAGCTGGAGCACAGGAGGGCCAGGCTTTGGGGCGTCAGGGGGCGGGGAGAATCACAGCAGACCTCCTGAGGGAGTGGGGCTGGGTCCTGAGGAGGCCAGAATCTGTGAGTGGCAGGGCCAGGGCACCTGAGGCCTCATGCATCCCACACAGCAGGCCCAAGGACAGGGAAAAGGTCCCCTCTGGAGGAAGCACTAAGTCAGCACTGGCCCTGGGCTGCCTGATGAGCAGTGGGGGCCATTTCACCACTGCCTGGCTCTGCGGGCCACTAGGCCAGAGCCCACAGCGCTCAGGCCACAGGGAGAGCCCCCTCCTTTGATGCTGACTCAGGGGGGGACTAGGGATGCCAGGCATCAGAGTCCCTGAGCACAGCTTCAACGGGGCAGGCTCAGGTCACCCAGTGCGGTCACAGCGGGCCTCAGAGAGCCCCTCAGGGACTTGGGGGATGCCAAAGGCAAACACTTCAGAGCCAGACCCATGCCTGTAACCCTGTGCCAGCACCACGTTCCCAGAAACCCTGCAGTTCTGAAACCCCAGTGTCTGCTGAGCACTCCCACCCCAAATCCAAGATGAGACTGGGCCCCTGCCATGGGCTGAATAATGTCCTTCCAAATCCACATGCTGGAGTCTTATCCTCCAGTATCTTAGAATGTGACCTTATTTGGAGACAGGGCCTTTACAGAGATAACTGTCACTGAGGGGCAGGGGGCTAATCCAATCTGACTGGTGTCCAATAAGAAGACATCAGGACACACACACACTCAGAGGGATGACCGTGTGAAGACACGGAGAAGACCGTCTACATGCTGAGAGAGGCCTCAGGAGAAACCAGCCCTGCTGCCACCTCCATCATGGACCTCCAGCCTCCAGAGCTGTGAGAAAATACATGTGGTTTAAGTCACCCAGTCTATGGACCTTTGTTATGGCAGCAAACCAGTCCCTAAGCCCTAACAGTGTGACCACCTGCCTGTCCCAGAGACCATGACCTTAGGGTTGACCCCACACAGCCAGGGCTGAAGAGTTCCTGCAGCCCCAGGGCCAAGCCCTCGACCGCTGCCTTCTGGGCACTGGAGCGCAACAGGCCTGACTTGGGTGCAAAAATCTGTGCTCCCTTAATCTCATGTCTGCCTAGCCTGGACTTGGTCAGATGCCTGGGCAAGCCAGGGGTGCAAGCCCTCAGAACGCAAGGCACAAAGGAGCACCCCACCTGGCAGACAGGAATGGCAGCGCTTCCTGGGCCCCCCACCCAGGGATGCCCAGCTTATGGCCCGGGAGCCAGCACACCCCTAGCTGGCTGTGGCAGACAGAATAAGGGCCCCTGCAAAGATACCCACATACAAGTCCGCAGAGCTTGTAAATATGGCCTCCCATGGCAAAAGGAATTCTGCAGATGGGATAAGATTAAGTTAAGTGGATCTCAAGAAGGAGAGAGGATGCTGGATCACCCAGGTGGGCCCACTGTCATCACAAGGGCCCACACTAGGCAGCAGGAGCGAGGGAGGGGAGAGGGAGGCTGAGTGAGAGACAGCTGCCTAGGAGCCTTGGGCCAAGAACTGTGAGCAGCTTCCAGCAGCCAGAAGAGACAAGGAAGCGGATTCTCCCCCCAGAGACACCAGAAGGACCACAGCCTTGATTTTGCCCCCATAAGATGATCTCAGACTTCTGGCCTCCAGAACTGTAAGATGAGGAACTTGTGCTGTTTTAAGCCTCGGAAGTGTGGCAACGTTACAGCAACAAGTGGAAACCAACACAGATCTTGGCCCAGGAAGTGGGGTGCTGCTGGAATGCCTAACAATGTGGAGATGGCTTTGGAGTTGGGCAGTGGTGAGGCGGGAAGAATTTTGAGGAGTGTGACAGAAAAACCCTAGACGGCCAGGCACGGTGGCTCACACCTGTAATCCCAGCACTTTGAGAGGCCGAGGTGGGCGGATCATAAGGTCAGGAGTTCAAGACCAGCCTGGCCAACATGGCCAAACCCCGCCTCTACAAAAAAAAAAAAAAAAAAATCAGCTGGGCTTGGTGACAGGCACCTGTAGTCTCAGCTACTTGGAAGGCTGACACAGAAGAATCGCTTGAACCCCAGAGGTGGAGGTTGCAGTGAGTCAGGATCATGCCACTGTACTCCAGCCTGGGCGACAGCAAGACTGTCCACAACCCACCCACCCCCGCCAAAAGAAAAACCCTAGCCTGTCTTGAGCACCCTGTTGGCAGAATTCAGATGCTAAGCCCCTCGGTGAAGACTCAGAGGAGGTGAGAGCAGGGCAGAGAAAACACATCATCTTCTAGAACAACCTACTAAGCCTAAACTGCCACGAACATGCTGTTAGTAGGAATACGGATTTTAAAAAATGACAGCGGGGGCGGGGGACGATGGGCCACACAGGAGCGCTCCCTTCAAACCTCACGTGACCCGCCAGGCTGGACTGTGAAACTGCCTGGGACTAGTGATGCCGTTTCCTTCTTCTTTTTCCCATTTTGAAAGGGAATGCCTGTCCCACAATTGTATTTTGGGAGCAGATAACTTGTTTTCCAGTTTCACTGGTCCACAGATGGAGAGGAATTTTGCCTCAGGATGGACCACGCAGTCCCCCATGCCTGACTGGATGGGATTCTGGACTTTGGAGGGACATTGTGGGGGACCCAGGCTTCTGCAGATGTTGGTGGGGAGCAATGCACCTTACAAATGAGACAATGAGAATCTCCGACGCCCACGTCCCAACCCCCAGAGCCTGCAAATCCACTACCTTACATGGCAAAAAGAAGAATCGGCAAATACAATTAAATTCAGGATCTTGAGGTAGGGAACATCCTGGACCTGGGATCCTGGTGGGCCCAAAGCAAGCACAAGAACCATGTAAGTGACGGAGGCAGGAGGCTCGGAGAGAGGCGTGAGATGGAAGTGGAGGCGGGGCGGGGATGAGGCTGCCTGCTGGGCACCTCGAAACAAGCAACGTGGGCATCCACCGGAATCTGGAAGAGGCAAAGGAACAGACTCCTCCTGAACCTTCGGAAGGACGGCAACCTTGCTGACACGGGGGACAGCCTCGTGAGACACATTTCAGATTTCTGGCCTGGAAACCCGGCATGATACAGATGTACTGTTTCCAGCGTGAAGCTGTGGAAAGCCATAGCAGCAGCCACAGAAACACTGACGCCGTTCTTGGGGCCAGGACAGCACCCCGTCCCGGGGAGAACGCAGTCCCAACTCCTCGGGAACACCAGGGCTGCCACCGCCCGGAGGACACCCCTTCCCCAGCCAGCCTGTCAGGCCGCAGCTACTGCCTCCAACTCCTGATCTTGGCCCGGGGCCTGGAGGCCAAGCAGGGATAAAGGGCTCCTTCTGGGTCTCCAGCTCAAGACGGTGCCAACTCTAGGCTCTGAACTCCTTGCGCCTTGCAGAACCACCACTTCTCTCTCCCCAGTGAGGCAAGATCTGAGGGAATGCAGGAAGGCCCGGCAGACACAGTCCTGCCACAGGGAGCAAGCAGGGAGGCACAGGCTCTCATGGCAGGCGCCCACGGCGCGCCCTGCGAATGGCACCACTCAGCTCCCAGCCGGCCCCGCAGGAGCGGCCAGTGTGACCGCCAGCCGGCAGACGAGGTAAGCACGGAAGGGACGCGAGAATAAGAACACTGTCCATGGCAGTCCGGGCCTGGAGGCCACAGAGCCACACGTCCCAAGGAGCACAGCGCTGTGCACTCTGCCCTGACTCTGCTGTGAAGCCAAAACAACCAGCAGCATCAGGAAAAATCAGACGTGCTACTTGGCCGAGCAGGAGCCCGCGGGTCCGTGGGCCGCGGGTACTCACTCCAGCCAGGGATTTCTGGATGTTCTCTCTGGCTCTCGCAATGTCACGGAGGATCACGCTGGCGCCGTTCTCCTGCAGACAGTGCAGAAAGAACCAGTCTTTTTTTTTTATTATTAAAAAAGAATTTAATTAAAAAACAAACCAAAAAACCCCATGAATCCTCACATACAGACAGCAAGAAAGTACTGCACAGAACAAGAGCTCAGCGGGCCAGAAAAGCGGGAGGTGCCCGAGGCCGTGACGACAGGCAAAGGCGCCCATGTCTGCGGGGGAAGGAGTGCCAGGCCTGGCCCCACACCATGTGCACAGGCGCTGGCAGGAGGGCCCTGAGCAGACCCAGCCCGGGGGCCCAGCCAAGGCCGCCTGTCCCAAGACCCCACTCCCAGCTCCCACAGCAGAGCCACTGGGCCAGGGTGCCTCTGCCCTCCTGGCCTGGCTGAACCCGCCTTGTGTGCCCCGGCCACTCCTGTCGGGCAGCAGAGCCGCCTAGCCACCCCACGTGCAGCTCTCACCTGGCGGGAGGCACCTGCCACAGGCCCGTTCATCTGCTCGTAGAATCTCCTTTCTGCGTCGTCATATTTGAACTTGTCGAACCAGATCTTCTCATGTGCTAGGAAGTTTGTAGCCATTTTTCTGCTGGGAGGGGAAAGAGGCAAAGTCAGCATGGCTGGGAAGTGGGGCCGAGATAGCCCTGGCCTCAGCCTTCCCCACAGAGACCCTCATCAGAACAGCCCAGAACAGCCCAGAAGCACCAGGGTGCGGTGGGGCTGACACCCGCTTCAGACACCAGCGGTTCTCCACAAAGCAACACCAAGCCCATAAGCCCTCACCCCACATGGCATCCCCAGGCCTGTCTTCCAGACGAGGAGTTCTCAAAGTGTGGTCCAAGAACCTCTGGGGGTCCCAAAGCCCTTCCCTTTCACTCACATGAAGCTGGGTTTATGTCAAACAGCTGGAGTGTGGAGGTAGGTATGAGGGCCCAGCTGCCTCCCACTAAGCCAGACACCCGAGAGATTTGCAAAAACCTCAAGTAAGGCCATTCTGCTCACTGTATTTTTTGGTTATGGGAAAAGTATTTCTCATTAAAAAAAAAAAAAAAGATGTTAGTAATATGTAACAAGTTTCTTCTTCAACAAATAAGTACACTTAACATTTCTGAGTTTTTTTTTTTTTTGGTGAGATGGAGTCTCACTCTTGTTGTGCAGGCTGGAATCAGCGGCGCGATCTTGGCTCACCGCAACCTCCGCCTCCTGGGTTCAAGCAATTTTCCTGCCTCAGCCTCCCCAGTAACTGGGACTACCAGTGCGCACCACTGTGCCTGGCTAATTTTTTGTATTTTTAGTAGACAAGGTTTCACCATGTTGGCCAGGCTGGTCTTGAACTCCTGACCTCAGGTGATCACCCGCCTCGGCCTCCCAAAGTGCTGGGATTACAGGCGTGAGCCACCGTGCCCGGCCCATTTCTCAGTTTTAATTGCTAATGTGGTAAAAATCAATAGATACAATGAAAGCTCTTTGGGGTCCTGAGAGCAAGAAGGTTGAGAATTGCTGCCCTAGACAGGGACCATGGCCCGCAGGCAAATCCAGCCTGTGGTTTTACTGGCACAAAGCCCCACCTCGTGCTGCTCCCACTGGCCAGCAGCAGAGGAGCTGGGCAGATGACTCTGTGGCCGGGGCCCAGACCCTCTGGTTCTTTATGGAGTCTGCTGCCCCCCACCCTGGACTGGCCAAGACCCTCCTACTGTCCAACCAAGTACAACAGAACTGTCCCCATCCTGCTCTGCCGCCAGTCTGTGTGTGGACTCCAGACCATCGCAGGACCTTGTCAAGTGTCCTCTCGGTAACAAAGGGCTGGAGTCTGTGAGCCTCCTCCGCGTCCCTGACCCAGGACACTCTTGGCAAGGAGGGACCAGGCCATTGTGAACACCAGGGCAGGTGGAAGGGCAGCAGGTAGCATTCCCCTATGGGGTCCCGCCCTCAGGTTATCTTGTCAACCGGCAAATCCAGACCCCTGGGGGTCCAAGGTTGGAACCACTTCCTTGGGGGCCTAGGCAGCTGCTTGGGACCTTCAGAGTCCTTCCCTGACTCAGCCCGCCCCACCACCAGGACACCATTGCCAACAGGCCAGCCTCGCCACTTCCATGCCTTCTGTATTCCCTTCCAAGTCCAATCGCCCACCCACCTGCCTGGCCCCAGAGACCGCTGCTGGGGTTGCGCCTGCACCCTGGAGCAAGCCCCCAGCACCCAGAGGGAGGTCGCACAGACCGGGCACCCTGGGATGGAGGCCACCTGACCAGCCACATGCCCATGCATCTGAGACGCCACCATCTTCCCTCAGAGGTGGTTTCAGGTGACAAGGAAAGCTGGGGGTGCACAGGATGGGCAGGCAGGGACACATTGGCTCCCACATCTCATCGCAAGGGAGCGCTAGGGCCAGAAACCAGCTTCAATGCTTCCCACCCCTATGAGTAGCCTTGTCTTCTCAGCCCTGGCATGTGACAGCCACAGGGGACTCGGGGAGCTTCCCAGCCAAAGAGGGACCCTGGGCGAGGCAGAGATTCTGCCCTGTGCTGAGCCCTTCCCTGCCCCCATCCAGACAGCCCGGGACTTTGTAACCCCAAGCAGTGTCCCTGGAACCCACAAGCGCAGCACCACCTTTACTCAGCCTGCTCCTGCATTCAACTCTGCTGGGCCCACGGGTCTCGGGGAGCCCCCACCCTAGGTGGGCAGGGGAGGAAGCTGGAGGAGCCCCAGCCTGGGACGGCTGTCCCTGTGCCCACAGCCCAGGCTGGGTGCCCACCCAGCACGTTTCTCCTACTTGGGTCTCAGGCTGGACACAGACGGGCCAGACCGAGGACCAGGTCGGTGAGACAGGGAGGCAGCTTCGAGGCACCAGGCCATGCGCAGGGCCTCGGCAGCGTGGTGGCGGCACTCGGCGCTGTCGTAGGCAGGCTTGCTGAGCCAGGGGGCCTCTGCATCCTTCTGCAGGAAGTAACAGTAGGGCAAGGCAGAGAGGGCCTCCCCATTGGCCCGCCGCGGCCCGGCCCGCTTGTTCCCTAAGATGTTGCGGCCCCGCCGGTCTTTGCGGCCCCGCCGGGCACCCTCGGCCAGGCCGGCTCGCTCTTGCAGGCGCACCTTCCCTGGGGGATGGCCGTCAAACAGGGCCTCGTAGAAGCCCCTCTCGGCTGCATCATACTGGGGCTTCTCCAGCCACACCTCCCGAACCAGTGCCTGCAGGCTGCCCAGCGGGGGCTGGCCATTGACCGGTGGGCTGGGCTGGTGGGCCAGGTCGGGGACGGCCACCTGCTGGCCTGTGTTGGGAGTCCCCTGCCTGCGGCTGCCCTCGGGGGCCAGCAACGGGGCCTGAGACCACTCCACAAAGGCCCGCTCAGCCTGGTCGAAGGAGGACTTGTTGACCCAGATCCCCCAGGTCACATGGTGGCAGGCCACCTGGTTTCCATGGGTGCAGAGACCCCAAGGGGCCAAGGCAGGAGGCCGGGCTGCCTGGGCAGCCACATCTGCCAGCTTCTGGCGGTAGGAGCTCTCTGCCTGGTCGAAAAGTGACTTGTCCAGCCACACGCATTCGGCCGAGAGGCCCAGGAAGGCCAGGTCCGCGGGGCCGAGCCCGCTCTTGGGGGAGCACTTCCTCTTTTTGTGCAGGGGCTTCCTGCTGTCCTGGCTCTTCCTGGGATCACTCCTGCTGCCGCCGTCAGGGGCCTCTGCCTCATCAGCGTCCTCAGGGTCGTCCTGGCCAGGCCCATTCACGGCTGGCCCCTCGTCTGGCAGCTGCTGGGCGGAGGCGGCCGCCTGCGTGGCCTCGTGCTCGTAGAAGCGCCGCTCGGCCTCCTCATACTTGTGCTTGTCTTCCCACACGGTCTCCAGGGTGCAGGAGGCCTTCCCGCTCCTCATCTTCCGGACACAGCGATAAAAAGCAAGCAGAGGGCAGAGTTGCAACACAGCGGGTGGCCGCAGCCCCGTGCCCGCCCTCCCCGTGGCTGCCCTCCCGGGGCAGGGGCTGAGGATGCTCCCCAGTGGGGCTTCCATGAGATGACATTGAAGGACGTCAAAGTCAAGCCCATGTGGGGGATGTTTTGTTGTAAAGAGAAAACAGGGCCGGGCGCGGTGGCTCATGCCTGTAATCTCAGCACTCTGGGAGGCCAAGTGCCTCCCAATACGTGAACAACACATAACTTTTTTAGTGAATGTATGGCCCGTGAAGTATCTGAGACATACTTATACTAAAAATTTTTCATCATTTATCTGAAATAAGCTTTAACTGGCTAACTAGCTTTCCCTGCATTTTTGCACAGGCCAGGCCTGGCCACCCCACCGTGGTGGCTGGTGTTCCCATTCTACAGAACGGTCTCTGTAGCTGTGGCTGTCCTGGCCACGCCACTGCCACACCCAGAGCACCCTCAAAGTTCTTACAAAAGAGGGAGCCTCGGCCAGGCGCGGTGGCTCACACCTGCAATCCCAACACTTTGGGAGGCCGAGGCGGGCAGATCACAGGGTCTGGAGACTGAGACCATCCTGGCTAACACATTGAAACCCTGTCTCTACTAAAAATAAAAATAAAAAAATTAGCCAGGCGTGGTGGCAGGCGCCTGTAGTCCCAGCTACTCGGGAGGCTGAGGCAGGAGAATGGCGTGAAGCTGGGAGGCGGAACTTGCAGTGAACCGAGATGGCGCCACTGCACTCCAGCCTGGACAACAGAGCAGGGCGAAAAAAAAGAGGGAGCTTCTCTGTGGGCCTGACTGTCCTCCCCGGGAGGGGCCGGGTGGCCGGGCAGAGGGTGGAGTGCCCACTCATGAAGGGTCACATCAGGAGGAGACTCCAGGGAGGATGCTAGTGACCAGTGTGTAGAAAGGAGGAGCCAAGTGCCTGGAGCACTGAGACGGCTCAGGGCTCTCTATCAGCTGCCCCCACCTCCCAGCTGGAGTCCATACCTTTGGGTCCATCCAAGCTAAAGGGGAATCATGGGGATCTCACAGTCCCAGGACATCCGGGCCCCCTCTAAGGTTTTGGTTCTGTGTGATGTTGAGGGACCATCTTGGTGGGAGGCAGGTTGTGAGGCTCCACTCCCCACTTGCTACCGTGGCCTGGGAGCCTCAGCCTCCTCCCTGGATGTGGTGTTCCCTCAAGCTGTGGGTGACCTCAGTCACCTGCTGCCCCAGTGCTCCAGCATCCATGGGGAATCCTGCCAGGGGCACGCTCTGCTCCCAGGCGTCCAGTGTGGTGTTACAGAAAGGACAGGCCCAGAAGGCCAGGGGCAAATCTGCTCTTGGGATGCAGGTCAGCACCCCAGCCCGCGCTCGGCCTGCGATAGCTTCCTCCCCAGCCATGCCCGACTCGAGGCTCTGCTCCCCAAAAGCAGAAACGCCTGGGCCTAACCAACACCTAGGAGCACCCTCAAGAGGGGGCTGTGCAGCTGCCCCTCACAGACACCGCTGCTATTCTGCTGCCTCCACAGGTGTGTCTAGTGGAGCCTGAGGGCAGACCCAGTGGCCCCAGGGCACGTGGCTGTGACTGGGACCACCTGCCTGGTCTGCACCCAGAGGGAGGCAGCCTTCGGTCAAGAGCAGACCCTTCACACCAGCGGCTATGGGTCTACGCCCCTCTTCTAACATCCTTACCCAACAAAACCAAGGCTGGCTCCAACGCCCCCGTGCGGTGCTGAGCTGTCTGCGCTCCACCCAGGCAGGGAGGACTTTTGGGAAGGCCCCGCGCACTGCACTCTGAAGCCTCTAAGTGGAACATGGAGTTCTTTGCGGGTATGTGGCCAGAATCTCTCAGTCCCAGCAACAAGTTCTAATGGCACCAACGAGCAACCAGGGCCAGGAGGCCACAGGGCCCATGAAGAAGCTCCCTAGGCTCCCCTGCTCATTCCTTCCCCAGGCTGGGGCAGCACTTACCAAGGCCAGGCTGATGGGCAGAGGCAGGGGTTGTGGGTTGGGGGTGGGGTGGGAGCAAGAGCCCAGGAGACAGGGCATTGTGACATCGTGCGGTGGTACCCCCGCCAGTCTCTCTGCTTCCATGGAGCCGTGCAGGTCCCATCGGCAGTGCCACTAAGCTGGTCCCCAGTGTCAATGCCCTACCAGACTTTACTGGCCAAAGTGGCCTCAGACTATGTTCTTGGGGGCTCCGGGCAGAAGCTGCCGCTCAGGGAGGGGAAGCCACTTCAAGGCTCCTGCCGAGACCTGGCACTGCCACCAGTTCCCCGCAGGGAGCCGCATGTCAGCTGCTGACCTGCCAGCCCAGGCCAGGACCCTGCTCACGGCCACACAGGGTGTCCACCTGCTGCTGCCCCATCCAGAAAACCCAATTCCTCCACTTTACAGATGGGAAACTGCAGCCCCTCTGCGCAGACTGGGCCACGTACAGGTGGTCTTGGGTTCCCTCGGGTGCAGTGATGGCTGGGGGTTCCCCGGTCAAATGAAGGGGAATGGGGCACGAGGACAGGCGAGTACTTACTTTGCTTTGGCCTCCTAGGACAGCATGAAGGAAAAGCAGCAAGGTTAGAGGCAGCCAAAAAGACTAACCGGGTCAGACACAGCAGCAGGTCGGCCCGAGCCAGCCGGGGGCCTTTCCAGAAGCTGCTTGGCGAGGTGGTGTGGAGGTGACATTGGTGGAGACAGAAGCTGAGTGCCAGACAGACCCGCCACCACCACAATCCCAGGTGGCAGCTGAGTCCACACGCTCGAGGCGGCGTCACTCCGTTATCCCCTGAAAGGGGAGCTCTTGGGATTACTGTTAGCTGGAGCCTAGGCAGGCCCTGAGGGACAAGCAGGGACCACTATCTGAGCCAACCTTTCCCAAATCCACCCACCCTGTCGTCACCTGAGAAAGGCAGCCTGAGACAAGGTAAGCCAACGCCCACAAGCATCCCCTGGAGCTGCCAAGAGCTCCCCCAAGCCCCTCCCCTGCACTGCCCCTGTGTCCGGTCTGCTGAAGGAGGCCCGGAAGATGACAAGGACCCTCAAGGGGGAGGCAGCCCAGGGCCCACGTTGGTACAGGGCCTCTCTCTCAGCAGGAGCCACCGTCAACACAGGGCTGGCACCCAAGGGCCCCAGCACAAGCCGCAAAGGCCTCCCAGACTCACTCTGCTACAGTGTGCACACAAGGACAGAGCCTTCACCCCGTTCACTCCTTGGCTGGAGACACCAGGTGTCCTGCCCCTAATCTCACAAGAGCCACCTCAGAAACCCTGCAAGCTCTGGGAAGGGCAGCTGGGCACAGCTGAAAGCCCAGCCACCAGCCCGTGTCCTGGGTGGGACTGGGCAGGAGGGGCCACCTCCTACTGCTGATCAACCCGAGAGCCCTGGCTGGGATCCGACTTCCTTCACCAATGGGAGCTCCAGGGCCCTGCCCACCTCTGTACACCCCACACTGCAGCAGGGAGCACCCTGCAGGGAGGAACTGGGCACCCTGCAGGGGTCTGGTGGAGACAAGGATGCTACGGAGGCAGCTGCCGCATGGGACCAGTAAGAGAGATCTTGGGTGGGCTTCCCTGCAGAGAGGAAGCCCTCTGGAGACACCATAGTGAGTCATGCTGGAGACCTAGAGGCCAGGCCCGTCACCTGGGGAGCTGGCCACTAACAGCGGGCAGAGAGCCTCCCAGGACAGCCAGCACAGCCCCCCACACATCCGAGCCCACCTCCTCATTTCCCCGCTTCCCGCGTTCCCAAGCACAGGAGGACCTGCCGGACCAAGCGCACCATCTCTCCTAACAGAGATCGAGTCTGAGCTTCAACGCTTCGCCGACGACAGGCACATGCAGGACGCAACGACTTTTTCAACTGCATCCCTACAAACGGTCAGCCCCTTCGCTCCTGCAGTTTATCCAAGCTCAGGAGGAGCTTTCTAAAGAGAACACAGGGAGACAGCCGGCTGCCAGAGAAGCAGTCTTGGAAACGCCAGAGCCAGGCCCCAGGGGGAAATGGCCCAAGTGTCCCCACTCTGCTCCTTGGAAGCAGGCCAGGCTTACCACCAAGGCTCTTCCCTGAGGGGCAGACAGTGTCTGCCAAGCACCTGAGCCTCTGGCAGCTGCCCAGAGTTTGAGAGTGCCGTGGGGTCCTGGCTTTGGAAGGCTCCACCCAGCTAATGGGGCCTGTGACACAGGTGGCACCCAGCAAGACCCACTGCAGCGGCATGGCCCTCACAGCCTCCCGTCCCTGTCCTGGGAGCAGCCATGGCAAAGACTCCTACCCAGAACACTCCAGGTCAGGAGGGCAGGGCCCTGAGGAAGGTGAGGACATCCTGGAGAGCTGTGGCCACCAAGGTGCTGCACAGCCTGGAGGTCTCCACACACCTGGGCAAACGGAAGCTTTCTGGGAGGAGCTGGCTCCCAGGCCCTGCCCTCCATGCCACCCCATCACAGTCGCACACACAGACAGGCTCCTGGATTGTCCACCCTCCACAGGGAGAAGTCAGGGAGGTGGGCGGGGGATGGGGTCAGCCACCGGCTCAGCCTGTGCACGCCCACCCCTCCCAGCAGCACCCCTCTCCGGCCCACCTGGCTGGCCTGAGACTGTGGACTGGCACTGCCTGAGAGAACTTTCAGTATCCTCAGTGCCCAAAGGGCGCGATGACTAGCCCTTAAAATGAGGCTGGAGCCCCTGAGGAAGCAGGTCTTTAGGCAGAACCACCACACGGCAGAGCAGCGCAGCGCACAGGACTTCCTGCCTGGAGTGAGGCCTTTGGTCTTTTTTTTTTTTTTGAGACAGAGTCTCCCTCTGTCACCAGGCTGGAGTGCAGTGGCGCGATCTTGGCTCACTGCAACCTCCAACTCCCCGGTTCAAGCGATTCTCCCGCCTCAGCCTCCCAAGTAGCTGGGACTACAGGCATGCGCAACCACGGCCAGCTAATTTTTGGGTTATTTTTGAGACGGAGTTTCACTCTGTCACCCAGGCTGGAGTGCAGTGGTACGATCTCAGCTCACTGCAACTTCCACCTCCCGGGTTCAAGCGATTCTCCTGCCTCAGCCTCCTAAGTAGCTGGGGTTACAGGCATCTGCCACCACACCTGGCTAATTTTTTTTTGTATTTTTAGTAGAGATGGGGTTTCACCATGTTTGCCAGGCTGGTCTCGAACTCCTGACCTCAGGTGATCTGCCTGCCTTGGCCTCCCACAGTGCTGGGATTACAGGCGTGAGCCATGCGGCTGGCCTAATTTTTGTATTTTTAGTAGAGATGGGGTTTCACCATGTTGGCCAGGATGGTCTCGATCTCCTGACCTCGTGATCTGCCCGCCTCAGCCTCCCAAAGTGCTGGGATCACCAGCATGAGCCACCGCGCCCGGCCGCCTTTGGTCTTTTTAAGAGAAAAAACTCCACAGCTCCACATTCCCACTCAGCCACTTTCCTGTCTGACTCCTGGATATTCCAGCCCTACTGGGAAACGCCAGCCTGTCCTGCATACCTCAGAGCACTCACTGTAGCTACCCAACCCACCCTGCCCCAGGCCGAGCCCCACCCCAACCGCGTCTTTTCTTAAATGCCACTGCAGGTCAGCTCCATGTCCAGCCCTGCTTGAGGGGCTCTGGCCGACCTGCCTGCCCGGCACAGCCCCTGTGCCTCCTGGGTGACTCCAGCACTGCACAGGCTTTCTGGAACCCCTGACAATACCCACGCCACACCTCACACGGCACCCTTGGCTGTCAGCGAGGCGGGAGAGCTGGAGACCTGTGGCAGGCTCCTACACCAGCACTTAGCATAACTCACTGCCACCAGCTTCCAACACACTGATGTCACCTTAAAACACTGGCACAGGATGATGACCCACAAATCCTCAATGCCACATTTCCTGTCCTCAGCCCCCAGAAGGCTGACGCCAGTGCACAGCACAGCCCAGGTACTCTGTCCATCATCAAGCACGTGTGCCCACCTGTGCTAAACCTTGCACCCTCACCCAGCAACCCGGGAGCAAAGCCCAGAGGGCCTAGTCCTCCAGAGGGCCTAGTCCTCCAGAGGGGGCGGGAGGCAGCGGGGGCTCTGCCGGCTGGGCGCTTACTCTGCCAGCACTGACTGCGTGTGAACCCTGCAGCAGCCCAGGGGAGATGCTGCTGTCTCACAGGATTGGCACTGCGCCCAGAAAGCCTCTACAGAGGCAGGTCTAGGAGCCTGGCTGGGCCTGAGGCATGTGGTGAGAAGGTGAAGGTGAGCGTCTACTTCCTCAGAGGACGCCCGGAGGCTCCTTCCACACCTGCCCAGCACCTCAGCTGCATCCCCCACCCCCAGAACAGGGCTGGGCACACACAGGGGCTCCGGAAGTAACCAACTGCCTGCGAGCCAGCTGCTTAAGACTCACAGGGTCCAGATGACGGGGTGGTCGGAGCTGTAGAAGGAGGCTGCTCAGGTGAGATGGCCTGGCCTGCCTCCCTGGGAGGTGAGCCACAGGCACTGTCAACTTAAGAAGCACCCGCCCTGTCAGGCAGGGACAACCCCAAGTTTAGCTACACAGTTCTTTTGCTGCCAGGCGGTCCTTCATTCTGGAAACCAATCCTGACGTCTCATCAGGTCCCCAACCCACTCCGCCCCCTTTGCCTTCTTCCTTCCACTTAAAGCCTCTGAAAGTACTACTTCTTAGCAACAGCATCTCCGCCCCCTTCAGAGACTGCCCGACCACCCTATCCAAATCAAGACACAGAAATTTTGACCCAGTCACAGTACAGGCTTATTCCTTTCCGTGCTCACTAGCGTCTAAGTTCCAAGAGTGCTGCGTCCGTGCCTATCCCCTCTGTGCTCAGCTGATGCGTGCAGTAACTGGTGCTTAACAAACACGTGGTGTACGAAGGTCTGAGGCCAGAGGAACAGCTGGGGCAGATGTCTGGTCTCCCGCGGAGACGGCAGCAAACACAGGCCTTAGGCCCCAGCAGCCCGGCCGAGGGGCTTCCACGACCGGGATGCGCCGTGAGCCAGTGCTCCCGGCGCCCCCGGCCCGCGAACGCCCTCCAGGCAGGCCACGTGGCCTCCGCCGCCCCGCCTCTCTGCGCTCGCCCCAAGAGCCGCACTTGGCCCACGGCCCCTAAGCCCGCGCTGGCGCACTTGCGCCTCAGTCCCTAACGGCGCGAGCTTCTGGCGCAGCCCGGGCCGCCCGCCCTCCCGGCCCCTCGGGCGTCTCTGTCGCGCCCGACTCCTTCCGGCGGGGGCCGCGGTACTCACACGCCAGCCAAGGACGCGGCGACCAAGGAGGAGGAATCGGTGGACGCGGGAAGACTGATGAAAGGGAGGGCCGCCCGGGTCGCGCACGGGAAATGAAGCACTGGGCTCTACCAAGAGCCACGGGCCGGAGGCCCGGGGGGGACGCGACCCCTGCACACGCTCCGCCTGGCCGCCAGGGCCCTCGACGCGCCGTGCCCCGACACTTCAAAGGCAGAATTCCGTTGGAGATGACCGCGGAGGCCGCTTTTCCCCGGAGGAGTCTGCACAAGTGCTGAGAACGGGCGGCAGCCCGCGCGCCCCCACTGCGCTTCGCGGCCAGTGGTGTCGCCGGTGGGGGCGGGTCCGGCAGCCGGCAAGCGGCGAGTGACGCACGAGGCGGCCAGCGCGCAGGCGCGGGGCGGGGCCGGGCCGGGCTGGGTGAGCGCGCGTGCGCCCGCCAAGCTGCGGGACAAAGGGGAGGGACCCGCGCGGCCCCGCCCCCGAGTGCCCCGCCCCGAGCGGCTGGGCGTGTGGCTCCCGCGACCCGCGGCCCGGGTCCCCCCGCCGCCGCCATGTACCCCGCGGGCCCCCCGGCCGGCCCGGTACCGCGCCGCGGCCGCTGTCCCCTGCCCGGGCCCCCCGCGCCCGCCCCAGCCCCCGTCCCCGCTGCACGGCCGCCGCCCCCCGCGCCCGGGCCACGGCCCCGCGTGGCCGTGAAGATGGCCTTCCGCAAGGCCTACTCCATCAAGGACAAGCTGCAGGCCATCGAGCGCGTCAAGGGCGGCGAGCGTCAGGCCAGTGTGTGCCGCGACTTCGGCGTGCCGGGCGGGACGCTGCGCGGCTGGCTCAAGGACGAGCCCAAGCTGCGCTGGTTCCTGGAGCAGCTGGGCGGTGAGGTGGGCACTCAGCGCAAGAAGATGCGGCTGGCCAACGAGGAGGAGATCGACCGCGCCGTGTACGCCTGGTTCCTGGCGCTGCGCCAGCACGGGGTGCCGCTGTCTGGCCCGCTCATCCAGGCGCAGGCCGAGGCCTTCGCGCGCCAGATCTACGGGCCCGAGTGCACCTTCAAGGCCAGCCACGGCTGGTTCTGGCGCTGGCAGAAGCGCCATGGCATCTCCAGCCAGCGCTTCTACGGCGAGGCCGGGCCCCCAGCCCCGGGCCCCGCGCCCGGCCCGCCCGTCAAGGAAGAGCCCGCGCTGCCCTCCGGCGCCGGCCCCCTGCCGGACCGCGCCCCGGCCCCGCCGCCTCCCGCCGAGGGCGGCTACGGGGACGAGCAGATCTACAACGCCAACGTCACCGGTCTCTACTGGAAGCTGCTTCCGGAGCAGGCTGCGCCCCCGGGCGCAGGGGACCCCGGGGCGGGGGGCTGTGGCCGGCGCTGGCGGGGCGACCGCGTAACGGTGCTGCTGGCCGCCAACCTGACCGGCAGCCACAAGCTGAAGCCGCTGGTCATCGGGCGGCTGCCGGACCCGCCCAGCCTGCGCCACCACAACCAGGACAAGTTCCCGGCCTCCTACCGCTACAGCCCCGACGCCTGGCTCAGCCGCCCGCTGCTGCGGGGCTGGTTCTTTGAGGAATTTGTCCCAGGCGTCAAACGCTACCTGCGCCGAAGCTGCTTGCAGCAAAAGGCCGTGCTGCTGGTGGCCCACCCGCCCTGCCCAAGCCCAGCTGCCAGTATGCCCGCCCTGGAGGACAGCGAGGATGCCCCCGTGCGGTGCAGGCCGGAGCCCCTCGGCCCCCCGGAGGAGCTGCAGACACCGGATGGCGCTGTGCGGGTGCTGTTCCTATCCAAAGGCAGCAGCCGGGCACATATCCCCGCACCGCTGGAGCAGGGCGTGGTGGCCGCCTTCAAACAGCTGTACAAGCGCGAGCTGCTGCGACTGGCTGTGTCCTGCGCCAGCGGCTCCCCGCTGGACTTCATGCGCAGCTTCATGCTCAAGGACATGCTCTACCTGGCTGGCCTCTCCTGGGACCTGGTGCAGGCGGGCAGCATTGAGCGCTGCTGGCTGCTGGGCCTGCGGGCCGCCTTCGAGCCCCGGCCCGGCGAGGACAGTGCTGGGCAGCCGGCCCAGGCCGAGGAAGCCGCCGAGCACAGCAGGGTGCTCAGCGACCTCACTCACCTGGCGGCTCTGGCCTACAAGTGCCTGGCTCCCGAGGAGGTTGCGGAGTGGCTGCACCTGGACGATGATGGGGGTCCGCCCGAGGGCTGCAGGGAGGAGGTGGGCCCAGCCCTGCCCCCTGCAGCGCCTCCGGCCCCAGCCAGCCTGCCCTCTGCCATTGGGGGCGGAGAGGAGGAGGAGGAGGCCACCGAGTATGGAGGGGCCTCAGTGCCGACTGCCGGGGAGGCTGTGCGGGGGCTAGAGACAGCTCTGCGGTGGCTGGAGAGCCAGGACCCCAGAGAGGTGGGGCCACTGAGGCTGGTGCAGTTGCGCTCACTCATCAGCATGGCCCGGAGGCTGGGGGGCATCGGGCATACCCCAGCAGGCCCCTATGATGGTGTGTGACCAGGCCAGCCCAGTGACCTTTCTCCTGCTGCACTTGGAGGGAGGGGACACACACACAGTCTCCCATCTCTCCTCCCCTCCCCCTGGGGTGGCCCACCCCATGGGTACAGGGGGTTCCAGGAATCCAAATCCAGCATGGCTTGGAGGAGCTCTGTTGGTGAGAGGTCGCCCTGCCTCACTGGCACCCTGGGGGCACAGCCGGAAGAGAGGCCTGGCCCATGCTCCTCTCAGGGCAGGCACATATGCGGGGCATACAAGGCACAGCGCCTGTTGGAACAGGTGGCTGTGTTCCTGCTCTGGCCCCCGTGGGGCTGGGCCTCCGCCCCTGCACCAGTCACATGCACTGGACGAGGGCCGACACTCCTGTCTGCTATCGAGCCCTGGTGCTATGTGGCCCCGGAGCCACAGCACAATCATCTCAGTGGCGAAGCACACCGCTTGGTTCTATTTTTTTTTTAACACATTAAATCTGTTTTTAAAGATACTCTTCAGAGGGGCCGTGAGAACAGGGGCCGGGTAGGCTGGTCTCGGGCCGCCCTGTGGTTTCTCTGGAGGTCAGAGGCCTGAGGTACTGGAGCATCACTGTGGAGTGGGGAGGGGTGGAGCCCCGTATTCGGGGCTTGCTTAGGTTCTGGGTGCAGCAGAGAGGTGTAGAGTTACATTTCCTTCGATTTTTAGTTTTCCCTAAGAAAACTGGTCTGAACAGATCTCTTATTCTGTGGGATTGGCAGCTGCCTGGATTTGGGCCCTGGTGACTTGGCCAATGGCAGGAGAGTTTCCCCCGCTTCCTCATCAGCCACAGACCATTCTGTCCAGCCCCAGGGCCTGGAGCCACCTGACTTACCTGGAAGCAGGCCCTGGCATTAGGCCCCGGGGCAATACACAGTGCCACCCTCTGTGGGCTCTCCTCCCCGCCCTCAGACTTTTCTGCCTCTCCCGGGACTGCCAAGGATGTGGCTGACAAGCTGCTCCTGGGAGGCCTAGTTTGAAAGAAGGAAAGGGCCCCAGGGCCTGTCCAACCCTGGTTCTGTTCTGCTGTGGCCAGGTCTAGACCTACAGTCCTTCTGGTTGGACTGGGGCCGGGGATGCCCATGCCTCCCCAGGTAGGGTGGGAACTGCCTTTGCAGAGATGCTGCCCGAGCTGGTGTGAGGGGCAGGGAGCTGGCCTGCTTGCCTCCAGGTGTTGGCCCCTTGTCCCTATCTGCCCCCAGTGTCCTCCTAGCAGAGGGAACCTTGAAAATCCAGAGTTGTAGAGTGCAGGGGTAGGCTGGAGGCCTGCACAGGGAAGGGAAGGGCTGTGCACCAGCTTGGCAGTGGGACAGCTGGAGGGAGTGTCCCCCAAAAGTGACTTTTATACAGGTCCAGGAACAAACAGTTCCTTGGAACTGCCCCCAAGTGAAGAAACATATACATACATATGTATATATCTATATCTCAAAATCTGAGAGCTCAGGGAGAGTGTGGAAAATTTGGGAAGAAGAAACAGACTCCCTTAGCAGAGCTCAGGGCAGCAGCTCCAGGCATGCCTGCTGAGCCCATCAGGCCACCGCCACCTGCAGGAAGAGCCTCTGGCCTGAACTGCTGGGGATGGGCTGCAGAAGGCCTGAGACATTTGGGCCAGCACCTTCCCAGGGTCCCGGGCCCAAGGTGGGGACACCACCTCTGCTCTGCCAGGCCTGCCTCCAGGGCTCTGAGGAGAAGCTGACTTCATGGCCGCGGTGCCAGTGAGGGCCGCACAGCCGAGCCTTGTCCACAGTCTGGGCAGCCCCTGGCGCTGCCCTTCAGCCCAGCTACTCATTGCCGCTGCGTCTTTGGCGAGGCTTTCATCTCCAACCTTTCTTCCCATCTCAGCCCTTTTGTTGGCCTGGGTCCCAGGAGGCTGGCGTTGGTGCGAGCAGGCCCGCTCCTCTCATCGGGGTGGCTGTGGCCTGTCCCCCAGTCCCTGGACGGTCACTTTCTATAAACAAGGCAGCACTAATTTTTGCTATAAGAAAAAAGAGGCCAGGCACGGTGGCTCACACCTGTCATCCCAGCACTTTGGGAGGCTGAGGCGGGTGGATCACCTGAGATCGGGAGTTCGAGACCAGCCTGGCCAACATGGTGAAAACCCCGTCTCAACTAAAAATACAAAAATTAGCTGGGCGTGGTGGCAGGTGCCTGTAACCCCAGCTATTCAGGAGGCTGAGGCATGAGATGCTTGAAGCCGGAAGGCAGAGATTGCAGTGAGCCAAGATCACACCACCATACTCCAGCCTGCGTGACAGAGCAAGACTCTGTCTCAAAAAAAAAAAAAAAAAGGGCAGGTGCAAGCTGGTGGGGACATTGGGATCCTGTCAAGAGTGGGTCTGCCTGCTGGCATTTACTAGACGGGGAATACCCCCTAAAGAGGGCTTAAAAAGCATCTTCTCCCTAGCATGGGGCGTGCTGGCATGGGGTGCTGTGCGATAGAGACTTGGCCACTGGGCCCCGCTGCTGAGAAGGCTGCTCTGCCCATGCCTGGCCCTGTGGGCGGTGCCAGCCATGGATCCGTGAGACCCTGGGCTGGAACCTAGGGCCCCGTTCCAGCCCTGCCTGCAGCTCACTAACCCTCTCTGGGTTCTGCTCAGTGTTTGAAGTGATGGAAAGACCCCCGGGTTGGTGGCTGTAGTGGACCCCGGGGGTGGCGGAACCCTTTGGGAGGCCAAGTGTTCTTTCCCAAAGCTGCGTGGGTGCCGTTGCCTGCCAGGCCCTGGCTGTGGTGACAGACACGGGCTGGGGTGAGGCTGCATCTGCTTCCTCTAACAATCATGGCTGCCTGCGGGGTCTGGCCTCTTGCTCTGGCACATTCCCTGCAGGCACAGGGGTGGCTGGAGGTGCCTGTGGCCTCGGAGGTGCAGCCAGCTATCCTCAGCTCAGATGGCCCCCAAGAGCCCCCAGCTCCTGTTCACTGCTCTTCCACTTAGTGACCTGTGTCAGCATCATTGTCAGAGTTCCTGGGCTTGGGGGCGCTGGAGAAGGGAAGGCGCTGAGGAGGGAAAGATGAGTGCAGGTTTTGTTGAAACCACCCGACCTGCGTTTTCAGGGGGACGAGGCCACTGCCTTGGCCCAAGGACCTGCAGGCTTGGGGGACCCCCTGGATGTCCGCTGAGCTGCGGATGAAACATCACAATGTGGTAGGAAAGGAAGGGGAGCACCCCCAGACGGGGGGGGGGGTGGTCCTGCAGAGACCCCAACCCCTTACCTACCTAGTTGAGACACCCATGGGGAGCAGCCCCAACAGCATGTCGGAGTCCCTGGGCTTGCGGGGTCATGCTCTGTTGAGGGCACTTCCTCTTAACTGGCGAGCTTGTTTACAGCTGAGCTCACCTGGTCAGATGGGCCCAGTGGCTTTATCTAATAAAGGCTGGACATGTCCACTTCATGAGCATCCCTGTTTTGAAGTCTTATTTTTAAACTCTTGATCCAATGCCTGGATCAGGAATACCCCCTAGATTAACAGTTGGGGCACAGGGCATAAAAGTGGAACACTGATTAAAGATACCATAATCATATCCATCATTTTCTATCTTGAAGAACAGTTTTCACCTGGCAGTAGAAGGCACAGGGGAGCCTGGCTGACCACGACGCTACCTGCCGTGCCCTGAGAACTGAGCCTGTGTCTTTTGTCACAGGCCATCACCAGCTGGGCCAGGAGTGGCTGGCTTGGGCTCTCCACCTCCCGAGCTGAGCTCACCTAGTGCCCAGGGCTTGTCAGAGGTCCCGGGGGGAGACAGGTGTTGGTTCAAAGTCAATGATTTCTCCTTGCAGATGGGCTCGGTGTGAACGCAGGTGGCTGTCACAAGGGCTGTCCACCTTCCTTCAGGGGCCGCCTGCACCAGACCCCAGGCTCCCAGACCTGCCCAGCCTTGGCACACAGTCCCCTGGGGTGACAGTGTTGAGGGGAAACTGCAATTCCATGCCCTACAAAGCCCCCAGGTGATGTAGAGGCCTGTAGCAGGCATGGGGAGACCTCTGCTGTCCACAGTGCCTGCACCCCCATCGCCTGACACCTGTCCTTGACCAGGGTTCCAGGTCTCAACTTACGGGGCAGGCATTGGACCTTGTTTGTTTTTTTCCAAGACAGAGTCTTGCTGTCACCCAGGCTGGAGTGCAGTGGCATGATCTTGGCTCTCTGCAACCTCTGCCTCCTGGATTCAAGCAATTCTCCTGCTTCAGCCTCCCAAGTAGCTGGGATTACAGGCACGCACCACCACATCCAGCTAATTTTGTACTTTTAGTAGAGATGGGGTTTCTCCATGTTGGTCAGGTTGGTCTCAAACTCCTGACCTCGTGATCTGCCCGCCTCGGCCTCCCAAAGTGCTGGGATTACAGATGTGAGCCACTGGGCCCAGCCCAGAACTTGGTTTTATCCACCTCTGGTGAAACATGAGCTCACTTGGTGCTCTCCGGCCTCTTTATTCCCATCTCCTTAGGCTGACCCTGACAAGTGCCAGGGCCAGGCTTGGACCAAGCAGTCAACGGAGTCAGCCTGCCCTGGGAACCAGGCAGGGGAGGGAGCTTACGGACGGGCTAGGCTCGGGGGAGTAAGAAAGAGCAGGTGGAGGGCTGAAGTCCGTGGCTGCAGAGGCAGCTGAGCATGAGGGATGGAGCGTGCTGCTGTCCTGCAGGTGCCCTGAGCCCTGTTTTGCACTGGGGGATTGATCTGCCCAGGCACACAGGGAGATGGCACAGCGGGACCCGCTGCCCAGCCTCGCTGAGGGCATGCTCCCGCCTCACCTCCAGAGGCTGTTGGGTGGAAGCCAAGAGCTGCAGCAGTTGGGGCCAGTGTGGGACTGGAGGCCCAGGTGAATCTTGTGGGACAGGGGACGGAGCTGAGGCTGTCTGGCCCAGACCCTCCCCACCCAAAGACCCTAGAACCCTAGCCTTCAATCCTGGGGGTTTGCTTCTCCCCTAAGTCCTGGCTTTCCTGACCTGCTGTCCGTTAGGAACAGGTGGAGGGACCAAGTCTTGCTGTCAGAGGCCAGTGTGGTGGTGCCAGAGCTACGCGGCATTCCAGGACCCCTGACCTAGGCAAGGGGCAGGAGGGCCCAGAGCTACCTGGCCACTTGCCAGGAGCTTAGGATCGGGAGGAAAGAGGCAGCCTGTATCCAAACTAAAGCCAGGGGTCTGCATGTGTCCTGGCTGGCCAGGGCCACCCTCCCAGACCTCAAGCCGCCCCACCTACCACTGCCCACCTGGTGCCACCCCAGCACTGCTGCAGACCTGGCCCAGCAGTTCTTTCTCCTTAGCAGGGGAGAAGCACGCCCACCACAGCCACCCTCTTCTCCAGGCTGCACGGCAGGCTCCAGCTCCCCATGGGGGCCCCACCAGGCCAGCAGGCCAGGGCCCCTGGCTTTACTGCAGGGGAGAGGTCTCTTGTGCAGACCCCATATGGCTCGTGCTCCCTAGAGCTGAGATGAGGCAGCTGGCCTGGCTGTAGCTGCATGGAGCCACCTGGAAAGCCAAAGGCAAGCCCCGGCTCCAGACCAGGCATTGGGGCAGCCATGCCTGTTACCGTAAGTTCTGTTCATGGCCTCAACCAACAGCCCAACGATACGGGCAAATGACGAAGACGCCATCTCTCGGGCCCCTCAGAACCAATGTTGCAGCGAGGCGGGCTCATTGCAGCAAGGGGCAGAGCCACCACCACGGCGCCTTCTGCTCACTGGGGAGGGAGGAGTGTCCCCACTGGTCGGGGTTCCCCCGCCTGCTGGAACCTCTCAAGTCCTGTCCCCTGCATTTCCCTGTGCAGGGGGAGAAGGAGCGGTAGGAGACCCTCATGCAGGAGGGAGGGAGCCGCAGTCCTCAGGGGAAGGGACACAGGGAGAGGCAGGGGCACCAAGGCAGGAAAGGATGGCCAGAGCCCAGCCTACTTTCTGCTGAGCTCCTTGGCTCGGCAGGTGGCGGCCTCCACGGCACTCATGGTGGCTGCTCGCAGCCCGCCCTGCTCCAGGGCGTGGAGTCCGTAGATGGTGGTGCCACCCGGGGTGCACACGTCTGAGCGCAGCTGGGCTGGGTGTTGGCCCTCGTGCAGCAGCATCTTGGCCGTTCCCTGAGGAGAGCGTTAGGGCCTGGTGACTGGGGGAGGTGGCGCGGTCCCCACTGTGCGGCCTGCCCTCGTTGCATCCCCCAACCTTGGCCCCAGCTTCTCGAGCCTGCTGTCTCCCCGCCCACTGGAAGTGGTACAGGCCTGGGCCTTCCCAATGTTCCCCAGGGGCCACCCTCACTCACCAGCAGGGTCTGGGCAGCGATGCGGTGGGCCAGGCTGCTGGGCATGCCCATCTTGACGGCTCCTTCGGCCAGGGCCTCGGAGAATGCACACACCTGTAGCCGTGGCATGGTTGTGGGGGGGATAGGTGTCAAAGCCTGGGGGCTCAGGACCTTCAGGAACAATGCCCAGAGCAGTAGCCATGGATGGCCAGAACCAAGGCCTGAGCCCAAGGGTCTGCAAAGGGGCTGGCCTCAAAGATCCCCAAGGCAGTGACGTCCCGGGGACAAGCAGAGCTCCCAGTGGGCCTGGGGAGCAACCATGCAGGCCTCAAGGTTGGACTCTGAGGGCAGAGGCTGTCAGAGGGACTTGGGTGGGCCCCTCTTTGCCGAGGTGCGGCCGGGGATGGACGAGGCAATACTCACGAAGGCCACGCCACTGCCACTGAGGCCAGTGTGGATGTCGACGTAGGCTTCAGGCACCTCCTCACACCGCCCACAGGCCTCCAGCAGATGCTGCAGGAGCTTGGTCTCGCTGCTCCCCACGTGGCGGCCCCGCGCCATCACTATGGCCCCTTCCTGGACCACACAGGGCAGGTTGGGCAAGACCCGCAGCACCCGTGTGTTTGGGGGCAGCAGCTGGCCGGAGAGAGGTCAGAATCAGGGAGTCTGTAGGACTGGGCCCTGCTGGGCAGGCCCCAGCAGGGGCCTCAGGAAAGGTCCACGTCAGCTCGTGGTGGGCTCCAGCGTCTGCCTCCCAGGTACAGCACCAGGAGGGAACCCTAAATCCAGCCACTTGATCCAGGTGGGCCACCCGGCCACCTCTCAGGCCCTCTGGGGGGCTGCCTGCCGCCCAAGCCTCGCCAGCAGAGCCTATACTGGGACCAAGGCCTTAGCCCAAGGGACACTCACCTCCTCCAGGGTGCTCAGAGACACCCCAGCAGCCACGGACACCAAGATGTGTTCAGTGGTGACCACAGGAGCCACCTCTGCCAGGACAGCTGGCAGGACATGGGGCTTGGTGGCAAAGATGACGAGCAGGCAGCTCTGCAGCACCTCCTGGTTGGAGTGCGTGGTCCGGCAACCCAGAGCCTGCGCCAGGGACACCAGGACCAAGCCTCAGGGGCCACGTGAGCGGCGCACCCTCTCCACCACAGCCCTTCCTGCTGGATGCCACACATTCCCATGGTCCCAGGGCCTCTCCCATTGCAAGTGTCTAGACCACCCCGACTTCTCCAGTGCCCAAGACTCACCCAGACTAGCCCTACTCCTCACAGGCCATCCTGATGTCAGCGCCTCCCCAAGCCCTGAGCCCTCCAACCCCAGTGAATGTCCGTGACCACCACCCAGCATGCAAACACACACATGCACATGCACGCACTCATGAGCATGCATTCATATACACACACGCAGACACATGCGCTCATGAGCATACATACACACGTACACATGAATGCACTCATGAGTGCAAACACGTGCACACACACCCACTTGAGCATGCACTCGTGTACACACACGCACTCATACACGTGCACATGCACTCATGTACACATCTGCGCACACACACATGCATGAGCACATACGTGCACACACATGCACTCACAACCACAGGTGCACATGCATGCACTCATGAGCATGCACTCATACACACACGCACACACATGCACTTACCACACATGCACACGCACACACAAGCGCACGTGCAAACGCACGAGCACACACACGTGCACACGCATAGCCTCACATATACACACATGCATATGCACGCACTCACGAGCATGCACTCACACACACGCATACACACACACAAACACTTTGCTTTGGCCCTCCACAACCTTACTTTCCTCCTGGCCTCTAATCTCCCTTTTCCCAGCCCAGAACAGCCAGTCTGCAAACTTCAGCTAAATAAACCACCTATCCCTAGCTCTGATAAGTATCTTAGTGGGACAGGAGCCAAGAGCTATCCTGGGCTCCTGAGGGTATGAAGATCCTGGGCTCTACGCTCACTTGAAAGTGACATAGGTTCCTGTCTGTTGGTGCACTGGCCAGTATGTGCTGAGCTTCCACTTTTCCTGGAAAGAAAGGAAAAGGAAGAGGGGTTGTTGAGGGGGTGGGATAGGATGGCACTGAGAGGAGAGGGAGGAGCTCACTTGGCCTCTCAGGCTCAGCCACGCCTGGCCCATCCTGGGCCCCCTCCTGGCCCCAGGAACCCAAAGCGGGATGCACCATTCACTGGGCCCAGGCAATGAGATCCACTGATTCTACTTGGCAGTCAACACCTCTGACTGCTGCTGGGTATGGAGGCCAGGAGCTTACCTCGTTGGTGAGGACACAGATCCCTGGGGCCTCTGCCTCCAGAGAAGGGAAGGCTGCCTGGAGCAGAAGAGGCAGTACCTCTGGAGGAACACCAGGCCTTGGGGGAGTGTGGTGGGTACAAAGGCAGTTGATTGGCCACAGAAGGCCCAATCGGGGCCCAGGTTCTTCGGGAGGGAGAGTCTATGCTGGGATGTCCAAGAAGAAGCTAAATGCCTACTTGGTAGAAATTATCTGCTTTTGTCGGGTACAGGGATGGAGAGATTGGGTTAGATTTTGGTAAGGTCGAACAGGAAGACACAAGCGTACACCACAACCTGAACACAGCAATTAATCATGACAGTGGCAGCCACACACACCACTACTAAGCTCAACACTAGACATTTATGTCTCATTTAACCTGTACAGCTCTGGGAGGCATGTGGTACTGCCAGGTTTCACAGGTAAAACTCCTGAGACTCATAGTAAGCTATTTCCCGATTGATTTTGACTCTTCTGGACCCTGAAGTATGGCTGAAGGCAGAGAGCCAAAATTCACCCAGCTCTCCCTATCCACAATCTGCAGAGAGGCTTCTAAATGCCTGGAGGAGTATGGTCAGCATAAATATCCCGGGTATAAAGCAGTGTTTCTCAACAGGGGATGATTTTGCCTGTCTCCTCCTCCCACCCAGGTGACATTCGGCAGCGTCTGGAGGCATTTTTGGCTGTCACAACGTGGGGGTGCTGCTGGCACAGGATGGATGGTCTGGCCCAGGTGTTCCTAGAGCCAAGGTGTCTGGGGGAGAAGCCCTGCTGCTCCCCAGGAGAGGGGCTGGCGCGCAAAGAGAAAATCAGAGGCTGGAAGAGGTGAGCCTGGCCAAGGCCACGCGGCCAGGAAGCCGGCCACGGAAGCGGCACCTAGCCACGTGTAACTCAAATCTTCCCGCAGCCACGTCAAAAAAGTAAAAGGAAACAGGCGTGGCCCCGGCTGCGCCCAGCGGAACGGAGACCCCGGTGGCTGGGCCCGCGCCCCCAGCCCCACTCTCGCGGCAGGACACCTCCCACGGGGCTGCTCCCACGCCAGACCGCAGGCCCAGCCCTGCGCCTCCCCACCTGATCTGATGAGGCCCTGCGCGATGGCCCCCGCCATGCGGCCCGCGCCCACGAAGCCCACGCGCCGCGGAGCCGGCCCCGCAGCCGCCATCTTGTTGCCTCGGACGCCACTGCGCTCACCGCCCATCCACATGCCGCGCCCCGCCCACAGATCTAGGCCCCACCCCCCGCCCTCCAATAGGACACGCCTCCCCGTCCCCACCCTCGCCGATTGGTTACTGGTACAGCACACTCCGGCAGGCTTTTTGTCCGCCCTCTATAGGTTCGCAAGGCGCGGGGACCCCGCCTCTCGCTGCTTATTGGCCCGAAAGGGCTATGCCGCCCCTCATTGCCCATTGGCTGAGAGAAACTGGGGGAACAGGGCCAATGGAGGCGGGGCCCTAAGGGGCGGGGCCGGCGGGGTACTCGCGCTCCGAGAGGCCGGAGGAGCGGGGAGGGGTCCCGGTCGCGCGTGCAAGGAGCAGATCTTGGTTTTCCGGAGGGGAGGGGTAGCGAAGCGGGTTGCAGGGCTGGTCCAGAGCGTGCGGTCACTGAGGACCCGCCGACCACAGACGGTGGAGCTGCGGGGAAGCACGAGGGGCGGAAGCCCAGGTCACGGAGAGCAGGCCGGGGCCAGGGGCCTGAGACCGACAGGGAGGGGACAGTCGGGGAGGGGGGTACTCATCATTTTTAATGACACAAGGAAAATAAGGCTTGAAGATCTGAGTGCAGTTTTTTCATCATCCAATCTAAAGCTGCATGTTACATGTTATTTTCTTCTGAAGCCTTTGACATTTTTTTTCTTTTTTTTGAGACGGAGTCTCGCTCTGTCGCCCAGGCTGGAGTGCAGTGGCGAGATCTCGGCTCACTGCAAGCTCCGCCTCCCAGGTTCACGCCATTCTCCTGCCTCAGCCTCCCAAGTAGCTGGGACTACAGGCGCAAGCCACCACACCCGGCTAATTTTTTTGTATTTTTAGTAGAGATGGGGTTTCACCGTGTTAGACAGGATGGTCTCAATCTCCTGACCTCGTGATCCACCCGCCTCGGCCTCCCAAAGTGCTGGGATTACAGGTGTGAGCCACCGTGCCGGGCCAAGCCTTTGACATTTTCTAAGCTCTTCAGTAATGAAATCCTCTCATTGATTCAACATTTACTGTGCAGCTGCAGCCTCTGGGCCCTGCTCTGGGCCTGGGCAAGACCACCCCACAGCAGCAGATGGGACAGGCTGGACCCCACCCTGCAGCCCTGCTTGGTGGTGGTGTAGACAGACTACAGTCAGCACACACGCGGGACAGCCAGTGTGTCAAGGCTCTGAAGCAAATGATGTGGAGAGGGATAGAAAGCCACCAGGAGGCTGCTTCGGCTACCACAGCCAAGAAATGTGGGTGGTGGACACTTTGCACCAGCACACAGTGTCAGCAGCTGTCTCTCCTGCCACCTCGGATCCTCCCGGCCCCTTCCCACACAGACTCCCTGGATTTTCTCCCAGGCCCCCTGGGCCAGTGATGGCTCGGGACCAAGGCTGTGGGGAGGTGAGAGGGGCCGGAGGCATCCAGTGCCATGACATCATACATAAGGACAAAGCTCATCATAAACGAGTGGGCTGAGGTGAGGTAAAGGAGGGTTGCTGGCTGAATGCCCAGGGCCACAGTGGGTAAAAGAAGGCCCAGGGACCCAGCCCCGTTCAGCTTCTCCGTCCCATGCTGGGCCGGGCTTCTGAGCATCAGTTGGGAGCCCTCAGCTGATGTGGACACCCAGCCAGCCATGGCTTGTGTCCAGGGCACCTCTCTGCTCTTGGCTGGGCTTCTTCCCACTGTTCCTCACCTGGCAGATCCAAGCGGCCACACAGGCGCCACCCTCTCCGGGGAGGCCTTTCCTGAACCCCCACATGGGCAGAGCCTTTATCCACAAAGGGCTGGTGCCAGGGGATACACTGTGAACGAGGCCAACCCACCTCCTGGAGCTCCAGGTCCTGGGGTGTCGGCGTGAGGGCTAGGGGTTGAGGCGGGGCTCCCAGAAGTTTCCAGACAAACAATCCCAGCAGGGCAGGGTGAATGCTCCGAGAGGTGCTGTGAAGGTGCTCTCAGGGAAGGTGTTTTGGAGGCTGGGCCACCTCAGCTGAGGCCTAAAAGGTGGGGAGGCCTTGACCCAAGAGGGGGCCAGTCTCAGGGGAGGCCTGGAGGACACCTCAGCTTGCTGGACACAAAGGGACAGTGACAGATGAGATAAGAGGTTGGCTGGGTGCAGGACACACAGGTCTGGACTCAGTGCTGGGTCAGGGAAGACACACCACTGCTGCCGGAATGAACAAAGGAAGAAGTGAAGCAGCAGGCCCTACCTGCAGCCAAACGGCATCGTGTGTGTGAAGACAGCACAGGGTGCCCAGGAGAGGGACCCTGAGAAGAGGTGGGCCCAGAGTTGGGCCAGGAGCCAGGGAGGGCGTCTGGGTCCTGGGTGCAGTGGACCAGAGGGTTCTGGCCTAGGGGCTCCCTCTGTGCGAGGCACTGAGAAAGGGGGTGACGGGCAAGCCGGGGCCTGGAGCCCAATGCTCCCGGTCCATAACCCAGCGCCACCCTGCCTGGCTGAGGCACTGGCCCGGGAACCATTCTGGACTTCGCTGTCTCCCCTCTAAGAATGGCCGGGGGGGAGGGAGAAATGACACCCCACCTCTGGTGGCTGGAGCTGACCTGTCCAGCAGGCACCTGTCCCTCTCCATGGGACAAGGCCAGGTGGGGACCCACGCCCAAGCCTGAGAACCACAGAGAGGAGGGGCCGGGCCAGGGGAAGCCCAAGCCACCCAATCATCAGCCTCCCCTCAGATCCATGCATGGGCCCAGCTTGGCTGGCTCACTAGACATTTCTGGCCCACTAGACCAGCTTCCCCAGAGCCCTCAGGCTGAGGCAAGGAGGTCCGGGTGAGCTCAAGTTACTCAGGCCTGCAGGTGGCCACATGTGGAGGGGCTGGGACTGGTCCTGTCCTGCACATCCTTGTCCAGCTGACAGTCCACACCAGTCTCATTGCTGCCTGCCCACACGTGTGCCTTCCCATCTCCAGCCTCTGCGGCCTTTCCACCCCAGGGAGTCGCCAGCTCTTGGGGGCTGAACAGCAAGCCAGGGGGACAGTGGGTCCCGGGACTGACTAGGCTAGGGGGCAGTGCCTGGGTGTAGGGGATGGCTCAGCACAGAGCTGCCAAGGCCAGGCCCGTGAAAATGCACTTTATTGGCTCCCAGGGAGTGGGATGCAGGATCAGAGTGGACACGCGCAGGGCTGGGGGCTGGTGTGGGGAGCAAAGCGCTGGGCCTGCCTGGGCCCTGGTTTCCCTGAGGACCAATGTGAATGGGGGCCCCACTGGACAGATGCTTGGGGCTGCAGAGCGGACGGAATGCAGGCCCAGGTTGCTGGGTGATGCCCTCAGCTCCTGGCAGGGTTGACGGGTGGTGGCCACTGGGCTTTGCCAGCCGATGGTCCGCTGGCACCTGCTCCTGCCTTCTAGCTTCACTTCCGGGCCTGCTCGTAGTTGTCAGTGAACCAAGCACAGGTCTCCTTCACCGCTGCAGAGGCGGGCAGGTGAGGGCCATGGACAGGGAGGGCCAGGGCCTCATGGGAGGAAGTGGGGGGAGGAGGCCCAGGGACAGGGAAGTCACCCCTCAGAGCTTTGGTGTCCCACCTCCAGGGCAGTATAGGCTCTGAGGGGGCGCCTCACCTCTGCCCTGGTAGCGAGCATGAGGGAGGGGCTGGGGCAGGCCAGCAGGTGTGGGGGCCACCAAGTGAAGGGCTGTGGGGTCGGGGCTCACCCTGCTTGAAGGGTGTGAACCGGAAGTCGGGCAGATAGGTCCTCAGCTTGCTGTTACTGGCTGTCTTCTTAAACTGCCCATCCGACTTGGTTGTATCAAACTGGACGCTTTGTCAAGGCCACAGCGAGACAAGCACCTCCACCCCCAGCCCCCGCAGCTTGCCCTTGAATCTCTGCCATTCCCAGGGGAGCCACAGCAGAGCTCCTCCGCCTGCCAGGGTGAGCGTCCTCCCTCCACAGTGTCCCACCCACGCTGGCCCTATATCGGGAGGCCACTGAGCCCGCCCAAGGGGCCCCCATCCAACCCCCAGCACTGGAGCCAGAGGATACGGTGACTTCCCCATGGAAGTCCATGGCTTCCACCACCGCCTCGGCTGCCTCCTTGATGGAGACCTCATCGTCCTCGCCCACTGTGTGGAGCCACCGGGTCAGGCCTCCCCTTGCTGCCGCCCGACTGCCCAGGAATATTCCTGCTCCCACCACTCAGCCAGCCTCCCAGGACAGCCTTGGATCCTGTCCCACCATGGAGGAAGGGGGCTGAGGGCTGAGGTACCCACCTGAGAGGATGATGGGCTCCACTTCATTGTACTCCCGCAGGACCCAGATAAACAGCTGGGCCAGGTCCTAGAGGTCAGACAGGCAGGGTCAGAGACCATGGGTATAGCCACAGGTCCCCTCTCCCAGACGCCCCTGCCGGGGAGTCCATACTGCTGTCCTTGTTCAGTGGGGGCTCAGCCTGGGGACCAGGGGTCCCTCCTTTCTCCCTCGGAGCTCAGAGCTACACCAGTGACTCCTGGAGACAGGAGCCTATGGGGCTTCCACAAGGACCAGAGATGGCTCCTCTCGGAGCTCAGCCCAGATTCTGTCCTGGTTGAAACCTCCCTCCTGCACCACCTCCCCGACAGCCCAGCAGGGGCAAGCCCAGGGCTCAGTAGGGCAGCTTCTCTGGGGAGAGCCGTGCCTTCCTTTACGCACCAGCGAGTATATGAACTGCCTCCGCGGCTTCCCCGTACCCCACACTGTCAGGGCCGAGCCGCTGCCTGCAGATTCGGGGAGGGAGCCGGTGTCAGAGGCACTGGGTCACCTCGTCCCGAGCTGAGCCCGGGCACCCCATTGGGCAGACGCACTCACTCTTGGCCAGGTGCACCTTGTGGATGAGGCCAGGCAGCACGTGGCCATCCTCGATGTTGAAGTTGTCGTGGGGCCCGAAGACGTTGGTGGGGATGACAGCGGTGAAGGTGCAGCCGTACTGCTGGAAGTAGGCCCTGCGGAGGCACAGCGTCTCCTGCCCTCGTCCTGGGCCCGTGATCCCACCCCAGGATGCCGCTGGCCTCTTACTGAGGCTGGCACGAAGACCCGACCAGCCGGCCCCACCCGCCCCTGGGGGCCCTCTCCCCCACTCCTGGCTGGGCCTCAGCAGGATGGGCGTGAGGACCTGTTCTGCACGTCGATCATCCTCTTGGCATACGAGTACCCAAAATTGCTGCTGTGGGGCGGCCCATTGTGGATCTGCAGGGCAGGAGAGGCAGAGGCCGCTACTTCCTGGCCCTGCCCACAGGCTCCCCGGCCCCGCCCACAGCCAGGCCCTGCCCCTCACCATGGTCTCATCTATGGGGTAGGTCGTCTTGTCAGGGAAGATACAGGTGGACAGGCAGGACACCACCTTGCGGGCGCCCACCTCGAAGGCTGAGTGCAGGACGTTGTCGTTGATGTGCACATTTTTCCTCTGCAGGGTTGAGGTGGGGACAGATCAGGCTCCCCAGGCCAGATCCTAGCCCTTACCTGCTCCTCCAGATGCAGAAGTGGAGACACACCCTGGCCCTTCAGCCCTGGTAGGACCCAAGCCTGCCCATCCTGACCGTTTCCGGACAAGGCAGTGGGCTTACAGACACCATTGCTCTCCAGCCCCACCAAGGCTGGAGGAGGGGCTGGCTCTGCCTTCCACTATGAGGAGAACCACACCCCCAGCTCAGAGCTGGGCCCCACCCAGGAGGCTGCTGAGGTCAGGGCATGGGACCCCAGTGGAGGCTGGGAAGGAGCCCAGTCTGGCCCTGGGCTGGGCTGGGGCTCCCACTGCAGGGGGAACAGGGCGGTCTACTTCCCCACCTTGGAGGAGCTCCCACCTGGCTCTACCTCCCAGGATCAATTGAGCCTGCGCTTTCCGGGTCCACCCTGCAAGCCCCACTTCTCGTGCATGAACTAGATACGGCATGGCTGGAGCACTGGGACTGGTCTTGGGAGAAGGGAGAGGTGGTCGCCAGGCAGCCTGCTGGGAAGGCCGAGACACCACCAAGGAGGGCTCTGGGGTGACAGGGCTCCTGGGCAGAATCTGGTCTGAGCCTCTGCTGACCCTAGTGCCTCCTACGCTTAGCAAAGCCAGCTAAGGCAAGGCTGCTGCCCAGAGACTGGTGGGGCCAACCCTCCGGAACACAGCTAGCCGCGGCAGGGCCCTTACACCATGCCCCCTTCCCCCAGACACACGCAGCAGATGCACAGAGCGCTGTTCACACTCCTGCACCCCGGAGTGTGTGGTGGGCCCGGCTCAGGGGAGCTGGGCCAGCACAGTCCTGGGAGCCAGAGGCTCCAGAGGCCCTGGGGACTCAGGGGGCAGGAACCAGCTCCCAGTCCCACGTGGCTGCTGGCTCTTTTCAGCTTCCCAATGCTGCAAGTCAGCTCTACAGCTTTGCCTACTGGACCAAGTGCCTCCAGGCCCACCTGCATGACCCTCTGTCCACAGCACCCAGGTGTGAGTGACTGAGGGTTCCTCAGGGGCTGCCCCCACCAGGCTGTGCCAAGCCCTGATCCTCAGGGACTTCCTGGGCTGGGAATGTGGGCCTGTGAGAGTGGGAAGCCCACCAGGAAGTTCCCAGAACCTGGGATCCTGGTTTCCAGTGCTTGCTGGGGCCACCCTCACTTACCCAGAAGTCCAAATTGTATTTGATATTCCGGAACAGGCCCCCCACCATTGCAGCAAGATGGATGACGTGTGTGGGTCGGACCTTCTCAAACAGGGCGCGGGTCTGTGCTGCATCCCTGTAGGGAGCCAGGCTGTCAGGAGGCTCTGGAGGGAACCAGCACCCCAGGGTTGGGTGCCGAGTGCAGGAACTGGGTGGGACTATGGCAGGAGGGACAGTCAAAAGGGAAGGTGGCCCCAGGGCCTGGCTGGTATGAGGGTGCAGGCTTTCAGGAAGAGATAGGAGGGTGTTTGTCTAGGAACACAGCCAAGCACACCCAGGCCAGGCCAGCCACTGGCAGTAAGGACCCAAACACACAGCTACTGTTAGTTAGACTCAGGAACAGGCCCAGCCTGGAACTCTTAGTTCTGGGGTGGGGGGTAGGATGGGGAGGAAGGGCTGATCTGGGGATGGGTTCACTCACGTGAGATCGGCATCTTTAGAGGAAACAAACACCCAGTCCTCTCCAGGAAGTCCAGCTCCATCTGCTACCACCTTCTGGATGGCTTTGCCTACCAGTCCAGAGCCCCCTGTCACTAGAATCCGCATGGACCCCTGGGGTTCACCCATGTCAGTTGCACCTGTAGTGTCAAATAGTGGGAGGCTGAGGTCATCATGCTCTCATCCTTTGGAGCCCCACTCTTCTGTGGCAACTGGCACAGAGTGAGGCCCTCAGAGTGGGGACATAGTCCACTGGCAACCAGAAAGACCCAGCTGGACCGAGGCACTCCCTCGTCGCAGCCCTGTTCCCCAGGGAGCTCTCAGCCTACAGCGCCACCGGGGTCCTGAGCTACCACCCAGCCCAGAGCAGCTGGTCCCAACCCACGACTCCCCACTGGGCCGAGAAAAGGTACATTCTACTCCCCTCGGCAGACAACCTTGGGACTGGGGCTCCTGGCGCAGGTCGTTAACACCGTTCGCAGCCAAAGCCCGCATGCTAGGGACAGGCACGAGACGGCGCCTGTGTGCAGCCCACGCCCACTCGAGGCTGGCTGGTCCTGGAGAGCCCTGGCGAGCCAGATTCCTCCAGGGCAGGACAGGCCTCGGGGCGCAGCCACCCTCAAAGATCCTATCCTGGGAGCCGGAAACCTGCTCGGACTCCCCGGCAGGGCCCCAGGGCCAGCCCTTACGGGAGGGAGCCCTGCACAGGCGTCGCGCGGCTCCCAAGCACGCGGCGAGACCTCACCGCAGCCAGACCCCCTACCACAGCCCCAGGCTGCCCCCACGCCCCTCGATCCCAAACCCCCCCACAGCGTTCCCTGACTCTCACGGAGCATCCAGGGCCCAGGGCGCGGCTGAGTCCGCTGCCACCTCACCTGCGTCCAGCCCCACCGCCGGCTCCCCGACAGCGGCTTCCGGCCGGGTACGCTTCGGCTACGCGCGGCGCCAGCTGGGGGGCGGGGCCGGGAGGCTGGGGCGGGGCACTCTGGGAAATGGAGTCCCGGGGGCGCGCAGCGTCCGGGGTACAGCTGGGACTTGGAGTCCGCGGCCGCAAAGCCGCTTGGGAAGCGCAGTCTCGTCCGCCGGGCGCGCGCGGGCGGGTCCCGGGACGAGGTCCCAGGCTGCAACCTCTTTAGCCCGCGGGGCGCTGGGCCCAGGTCCTGCTTGAGGCGGCGGGAGAACACGAGACGAGGGCCGGCAGGCCGCCCCGCGCGGGCTGCCCGCGGCGTCGGAAGGAGCCTCGCAGGCGCTGGGGCCAGGCGGGCTCACGCTGCGGCGTCTCCCTCGGCTCCCCTTCCCTCCCGGGGTTCCGCCCCCGAATCCGCAGACCTCGCGCCGCAGCCTCTTGGATTCTGGCCGCGATGATGAGCTTGTCGTCCCAAGCACTTGCACTGTCACCCGCGCCCACGGGGACGCCCAGGCTCGGGCAGCAAGCAGCAAACAACCCCAGAGTTACGGCGAATCACGTTGGGTGACTGTGGGTGACAGTGGGTCACGGCGGGTTAAGAAGGATCACAGCGGATCACGATGGGTCACGGCGAGTCAAGGAGGGTCGCGGCGGCTCACAGTGGGTCCCACGGTCGCGCTGCGAGCCGCCAGCTGCTCCTGCCCTCAGCTCAGAGCCCAGTCCTGCTGCCTGGGGCGGGAGGGGGTGGCAGCGCGGCTCTGACATCCAGAGGCCCCCGTCAACGTCTTCCATCGAAAGGCAAGCGTTTAAAAGCAGTCACGGCCATGCGCGGTGGCTCAGGCCTGTAATCCCAGCACTTCGGGAGGCCGAGGCGGGCGGATCATTTGAGGTCAGGAGTTTGAGACCAGCCTGGCAAAACATGGTGAAATCCCGTATCTAATAAAAATGAAAAATTAGTCGGGGGTAGTTGAGCGCGCCTGTAATCCCAGCTACTTGGGAGGCTGAGGCAAGAGGATCGCTTGACCCCGGGAGGCGGAGGTTGCAGTGAGCCCAGATGGCGCCACCGCACCCCAGCCTGGACGACAGAGCGAGACTCCCTCTCAAATAAATAAAATAAAAACAGTCACTCAGGCTGACAAGGGTCAGGGAAATGTGGTCCGCCCCCGCCACCTTAACATCTTGCTATGAAAGGACGTTTCATGATGATAACGTTTAAAGACATCCGTAAGGCGATGGCTTTTATCTGACTGGAAGTTAGCAAAACATTAGAGATGACTGAAGTGAGTCGCTGCTGGGTATGTCCACCTGCTCTGGTGATGGGCAGGCAGCGTTGCTTAATAAAGATTTCACAATTTTAGGCCGGGCGCGGTGGCTCACGCCTGTAATCCCAGCACTTTGGGAGGCTGAGGCAGGCGGATCACGAGGTCATGAGATCGAGACCATCCTGGCTAACACGGTGAAACCCTGTCTCTACTAAAAAAAAACAAAAAATTAGCCAGGCGTGGTGGCGGGTGCCTGTAGTCCCAGCTACTCGGGAGGCTGAGGCAGGAGAATGGCGTGAACCTAGGAGGCGGAGCTTGCAGTGAGCCGAGCTCACGGCACTGCACTCCAGCCTGGGCAACAGAGCGACACTCTGTTTCAAAAAAAATAAAAAATAAAGACTTCACAGTTTCTAAATTGTTATATATTTCTTCCATAAAAATTTAGTTTTCTTGCCTTCATTTCAGCAAAGTTACTAATTATGATATTAACAGGTCACATAATTTCTATTCTATCGACCATAACGTCAACCTACACAATCTTTCTTAAGTCATTGTACTTCTTTTTTGTTTTCGGAGATGGAGTCTTGCTGTGTTGCCCAGGCTGGTCTCAAATTCCTTTCCTGATCACTCGAATTCAAGCATTCCTCCTGCCTTGGCCTCCCAAACCTCTGAGATCACAGGCATGAGCCACTGCACTCGGCTTGTACTCTTCTTTTTAAAAATTGGTTCAGCTGGGTGTGATGGCTCACGCCTGTAATCCCAGCACTTTGGGAGGCCGAGGTGGGCGGATCACCTGAGGTCGGGAGTTCGAGACCAGCCTGACCAACATGGAGAAACCTCGTCTCTACTAAAAATACAAAATTAGCTGGGTGTGGTGGCGCATGCCTGTAATTCCAGCTACTCGGGAGGCTGAGGCAGGAGAACCGCTTGAACTAGGGAGGCAGAGGTGACTGAGCTGAGATCGTGCCACTGCACTCCAGCCTGGGTGACAGAGCAAGATTCCGTCTCAAAAAAAAAAAAAAAAAAAAAAAAAAAAGATTCAATTTGGAGACTTTTTCTGTTGAGGCAGTAGAAACTGAAATTATCAAAGAAATCCAAAATTTCTTTTTTTGTTTTTTTTTTTGAGATGGAGTCTCGCTCTCTCGCCCAGGCTGGAGTACAGTGGCATGATCTCGGCTCACCGCAACCTCTGCCTCCCAGATTCAAGCAATTCTCATGCCTCAGCCTCCCGAGTAGCTGGGACTACAGGTGTGTGCCGCCACACCCAGCTAATTTTTGTATTTTTAGTACAGACGGGGTTTCACCCTGTTAGCCAGGATGGTCTCGATCTCCTGACCTCGTGATCCGCCTGCCTCAGCCTCCCAAAGTGCTGGGATTACAGGCATGAGCTACCACGCCTGCCCTCCATAATTTCTTAGATCCAGAAATTAGTCGTGGATTTTTTTTTTTTTTTTTTGAGACGGGGTCTTGCTTTGTTGCCCAGGCTGCAGTGCAGTGGCGCGGTCTTGGCTCACTGCAACCTCCGCCTCCCAGGTTCGAGCAATTCTCGTGCCTCAGCTTCCCTGAGTAGCTGGGATTACAGGCACCCGCCACCACACTTGGCTAATTTTTGTATTTTTATTAGAGACAGGGTTTCACCATGTTGGCCAGGCTGGTTTTGAACTCCTGACCTCGGGTGATCTGCTTGCTTCAGCCTCTGAAAGTGTTGGGATTACAGGTGTGAACCACTGCACCCAGCCAGTCATGGATTTTTATATATAATGTTTAATTTCACTTTATAATCACCACCTTTATAGAGTGCTGCTCACCATCTGTCTTAGTCTGTTCAGGTCTCTGAAGCACAGAGTGGATGCCTGTAAACAACAGAAATTTATTTCTCACAGATCTGGAGGTTGGGAAGTGCAGGAACCAGGTGCTGGCAGATTCCATGTCTGGTGCGGCCACTTCCTGGTTCAAGATGGCACCTGTGTCCTCGCCTGCTGAAAAGGGCCAGGAGCCTTTCTCTAGCCTCCTTTATGAGAGCAGTCATCCCATCCCAAAGTCCTTACCTCCTCATACCATCACCTTTGGGGTTAGGATTTCAACAGATAACAAACATTCAGGCCATAGATAGCGCCATGTCTTACAGCAACAGTCTTTCTCATGCTCCTTCAGACTTCCCAATGCTGGAGTATTGTAAACAAAAACAAAAAGAGCAGGAAGATAGTCCGTCTGTTCACATCTGTCTTCGATTGGCCCTATACCTTAATCTCTAACAATCAGAAAATCCCTTTATGCTAAAATTACCTTAGGATTATTTATATGAGAATTTTCTCCTTCATAATCATACAAACATTTTTGTGCCAATTTCCCATATTTTATTGGTATGCCACTCTTGTGTATTTCATGTGCAGCTTTTTCAATTTAGAAAAATATTTTCTCTAAAATTAAAGAAATGTGTTTTAAAATCCTTTCGAAAGTGAATTTGTCAGTCTTTCTGCTTGGGTTTTGGTGAGCTTCCTCTAACATTATTAATGACCTACAGTTCATGTCAAATAGCTGTGGCAGTGAAAATTCAAAATTAATTTTGTTTCCCATGAAAGACAATCAGGTATTCATCTGGGCATCCTACACCATTTCCCTTCTCTCTTAGAGCTTCTCAAATCCTGTCTACATTGTATCTGATTCCTTTGACAAGTCACTATTCCTATTCTGTGTCCAAGCAGGGAGGGGTTCAAGGTCAAAACGGATCCAGATTTCTTCAAGATGTTCCATCTTTGGGTGAACTTAAGAAATATTGGGCCGGGCGCGGTGGCTCATGCCTACAATCCCAGCACCTTTGGGACGCTAAAGCAGGAGGATCCCTTGAGCCCAGGAGTTTGAAGCTGTAGTGAGCTGTGATTGTGCCACAGCACTCCAGCCCAGGGACAGAGTGAGAACTTGTCTCTTAAGAAAAAGAAGAGATAATAATAGTATTTGTAATTTTGAATTGTTTTAAGGCAGCGGTCCACAACATTTTTGGCACCGGGGACCGGTTTTGTGGAAGACAATTTTTCCATGGACCAGGGCGGGGGTGGTTTCAGAATGAAACTGTTCCACCTCAGATCCTCAGGCATTAGATTCTCATAAGGAGCGCACAACCTAGATCCCTTGTCCGCACAGTTCGCGATAGGGTTGGTGCTCCGATGAGAATCTGATGCCACCACTGATACCAGAGGAGGCAGAGTTCAAGCTGAAATGCTCACTCGCCTGGCCTCACCTCCTGCTATGTGGCCCAGTTCCTAACAGGCCACAGACCGGTACTGATCCATAGCCTGGGGGTTGGGGATCCCTCTTATAAGGAATATCACTGGTCTCAGATGTGCAGTTGAATCCACATCTCTTAGTAACAAATTAAAACAATGTGCCAGGCCAGTGATTCATGCCTGTAATCACAGTGCTTTGCGAGGCCGAGGTGGAGGTATCACCCTTGAGGCCAGAGGTTAGAGACAAGCCTGGCCAACATAGTGAGACCCCGTCTCTACAAAAAATAAAAAATTAGCCAGAGGCTAGGCACGGTGGCTCACGCTTGTAATCCCAGCATTTTGGGAGGCTGAGGCGGGCAGATCACCTGAGGTCAGGAGTTTGAGACCATCCTGGCCAACATGGTGAAACCCTGTCTCTACTAAAAATACAAAAAAATTAGCCAGGCATGGTGAGAGGCGCCTGTAATCCCAGCTACTCAGGAGGCTGAGGCATGAGAACTGCTTGAACCCGAGAGGTAGAGGTTGCAGTGAGCTGAGGTTGTGCCACTGCACTCCAACATGGGCAACAGAGTGGGACTCCATTTCAAAAAAAAAAAAAAATTAGCTGGATGTGGTGCTGCATGCCTGTGGTCCCAACTACCTGGGAGGCTGAGGTGGGAGGATCACTTGAGCCCAGGAGGTCGAGGCTGCAGTGAGCTATGATTACACCACTGCACTCCAGCCTGGGCGACAGAGTGAGACCCTGTCTCAAAACAAACAAAAAAACCCAATCGGCCAGGTGCGGTGGCTCACGCCTGTAATCCCAGCACTTTGGGAGGCCGAGGTGGGTGGATCACCTGAGGTCAGGAGTTCAAGACCAGCCTGACCAAAATGGAGAAACCCCCACCTCCACTAAAAATACAAAAATTAGCCGGGCATGGTGGTGGTGCATGCCTGTAATCCCAGCTACTCAGGAGGCTGAGGCAGAATTGCTTGAACCTGGGAGGTGTGGTTGCGGTGAGCCGAGATTGTGCCATTGCATTCCAGCCTGGTCAACAAGAGCAAAACTCTTAAAAAAAAATCGTGCCATAAATGACATAAATAATCTTGTGCTGTTTCAACCCAAGTCTTGGCTGTTCACCTTTTAATTTATCCCCATTTTCCCCCATTTTAGCTCCATGCTCATATGTTTGCCTTCAAAAATCTCTTAAATCAGTGCATCAAATTTGAGATTTAAAAAACATCTTTTTTACTTAAGTCAAAATTTGTACTATTTTAAAACTGTAAAATCAGTGAAATACTCATGAATCTCAATTTCTTTCTTTTCATTTTTGGAAGTTCATCAATATAGACAAAAATCTTGTTTGTTCAGCATGACTTGGCATTGCACAATCTGATTAAGTTTAGTAACTAATTTAAAAATAACAGTTGGTGTTTGTTGTCTGTGAGGGTGCACTCTGCCATTAGATATGCGCACAGCTGTTTCATAATACTCTCAAAGTCTTTATTTTATGGTAGTGTCTCTTTTGAGGGGCGGGGGAGTGCAGAGCAAAGGACTATCAAGTACACAGCAAAGCGGATAAATATAAAAGGACTTTGAAAATTTACTTTTGAAACCAAACATTTATACTTCATACCCATTAAGATGGTTACCATTAAAAAGAGAGAAAATGGGGCCGGGCCAGGTGGCTCACGCCTGTAATCCCAGCACTTTGGGAGGCTGAGGCGGGCAGATCACAATGTCAAGAGATCGAGACCATCCTGGCCAACATGGTGAAACCCCGTCTCTACTAAAAATACAAAAATTAGCTGGGCATGATGGCGCGTGCCTGTAATCCCAGCTACTCTGGAGGCTGAGGCAGGAGAATTACTTGAACCCGAGAGATGGAGGTTGCAGTGAGCCGAGATCGCACCACTGCACTCTAGCCTGGCGACCGAGCGAGACTCCGTCTCAAATAAATAAATACATGCATACATACATACATAGAGAAAATGGTTGGGTGCAGTGATGCACACCTGTAATCTTGGCACTTTGGGAGGCCGAGGTGGGTGGGTCAGTTGAGGTCAGGAGTTTGAGACCAGACTGGGCAACTTGATGAAACCCTGTCTGTACTAAAATACAAAAAATTAGCCGGGCATGGTGGCGGGTGCCTGTAATCTCAGCTACTCCGGAGGCTGAGGCACAAGAATCACTTAAACTCAGGAGGCAGAGGTTGCAGCGAGCCAAGATCATGTCACTGCATTCCAGCCTGGGCAACAGAGCAAGACCCTGTCTCAAAAATAAGTAAATAAATAAATAAATAGAAAATAAATGTTGGGGCGGGATGCGGTGGCTCGAGCCTGTAATTTCAGCACTTTGGGAGGCTGAGGCAGGTGGATCACTTGAGGTCAGGAGTTTGAGACCAGCTTGGCCAACATGGTGAAACCTCTTCTCTACTAAAATACAAAAATTAGCCGGGTGTGGTGGCAGGTGCCTGTAGTTCCCGATACTCAGGAGGCTGAGGCAGGAGAATCACTTGAACCCAAGAGGTGGAGCTTGCAGTGAGCCGAGATCGTGCCGCTGCACTTCAGCCTGGGCAACAGAGTGAGACTCTTTTTCAAAAAAAAATGAAAAAAGAAAAAAAATGAAAAAAGAAAAAAATGAAAAAAGAAAATAAAAGTGCTAGCAAGAATATGGAAAAACATTTGTGCACTGCTGTTGGGATGTAAAATGGTGTGGCTGCCATTACCATATGATCCAGCAATCCTGTTTCCTGGTATATTCCCAAAAGAAGTGGAAGTAGGGACTCCAACAGATATCTGTGTATATTCATATGCCGTGTATGTTCGTAGCAACGTTATTCACGAGAGCCAGAAGGTGGCAGCAGCCCGAGTGTCTATGGAGGGATGAATGGATGAGCCAAAGGTGGCATCTACACATGTGGAATATTCAGCCTTAAAGGAGAGAAATTCTGACATCTGCTACATCATGGTAGTAATTCCAGCTACTCGGGAGGCTGAGGCAGGAGAATCGCTTGAACCCAGGAGGCAGAGGTTGCGGTGAGCTGAGATGGCGCCACTGCACTACAGGCAGGGCAACAAGAATGAAACTTCATCTCAAAAAAAAAAAAAGTGTATATATAAAATATATATATATAAAATATATATAAAATATATATATTATATATATATTATATATATATAATATATAAAATATATATATAATATATATATTATATATATATAAAATATATATAAAATATATATATAATATATATATAATATATATATAAAATATATATATAAAATATATATAAAATATATATATAAAATATATTATATATAAAATATATATATAATATATATAAAATATATATAATATATATATAAAATACATAAAATATATATATAATATATATATAAAATATATAAAATATATATAAAATATATATAATATATATAAAATATATATAATATATATAAAATATATATAATATATATAAAATATATATATAATATATATATAAATATATAAAATATATATATTATATATATAAAAAATATATATTATATATATAAAATATATATAAAATATATATTATATATATAATATATATAAAATATATATTATATATATAAAATATATATAAAATATATATTATATATATAAAATATATATAAAATATATATTATATATATAAAATATATATAAAATATATATTATATATATAAAATATATATATAAAACATATATAAAATATATATATAATATATATAATATATATATAATATGTATATATAAAATATATATATAATATATACATAATATATATAATATATATATAAAATATAAATATATATATAATATATACAATATAAATATATAATATATATTATATATAATATAAATATATAATATATATATAATATAAATATATAATATATATTATATATATAATATAAATATATAATATATAATATAAATATATAATATATATAATATAAATATATAATATATATAATATAAATATATAATATATATAAAAATATAAATATATAATATATATAATATAAATATATAATATATATATATAAAATATATATATAGTGGGTACGGTGGCTCACACTTGTAATCGCAGCACTTTGGGAGGCCGAGGCAGGCGGATCACGAGGTCAGGAGTTCGAGACCAGCCTGGCCAACACAGTGAAACCCCGTCTCTACTAAAAATACAAAAATTAGCTGGGCATGGTGGCAGGTGGCTGTAATCCCAGCTACTCAGGAGGCTGAGGAAGGAGAATCACTTGAACCCAGGAGGGGGAGGTTGCGGTGAGCCGAGATCACGCCACTACACTCCAGCTTGGGTGACAGAGCTAGACTCCATCTCAAAATAATAATAATAGTAGTAATTGTGTATGTGTGTGTGCATGTGTGTGTATCTGTAACTGACATGTATCTGTCTGTCTATCATTTATCTGTCTATCCTAATTCTGTTTCTCTGGAGAACCCTGACTGATACACCTGGGTTCCTCTTTACAGTGCTGGGTGGTAAGTGGAGTGTTCACCAAGGAAGATCTAAGAGCTGGAATAAAAATATTTGTAGGGCCGGGTGCCGTGGCTCACAGTTGTAATCTCAGCACTTTGGGAGGCTGAGGCAGGCAGATCTCTTGAGGCCAGGAGTTCAAGACCAGCCTGGCCAACACGGCAAAACCCCATCTCTACTAAAAATACAAAAATTAGCTGGGCGTGGTGGCGCATGCCTATAGTCCCAGCTACTCGGGAGGCTGAGGCAGGAGAATCGCTTGAACCCAGGAGGTCGAGGTTGTAGTGAGCCCAGATTGTGCCACTGCACTCCAGCCTGAGCAACAAAGTGAGACTGTCTCAAAACAAACAAACAAACAAACAAAAACAGTTGCAGAGTGTATTAGTTCATTTTCATGCTGCTGATAAAGACGTACCCGAGACTGGGAAGAAAAAGAGGATTAATTGGACTTATAGTTCCACATGGCTGGGGAGGCCTCAGAATCATGGCAGGAGGCGAAGGCACTTCTTACATGGCAGCGGCAAGAGAAAATGAGGAGCCGGGCATGGTGGCTCACGCCTCTAATCCCAGCACTTTGGGAGGCTGAGGTGGGCGGATCATGAGGTCAGGAGATGGAGACCATCCTGGCTAACACGGTGAAACCCCGTCTCTACTAAATATACAAAAAATTAGCCAGGCATAGTGGTGGGCGCCTGTAGTCCCAGCAACTTGGGAGGCTGAGGCAGGAGAATGGTGTGAACCCCGGAGGCGGAGCTTGCAGTGAGCCGAGATCGCACCACTGCACTCCAGCCTGAGCGACAGAGCGAGACTCCATCTCAAAAAAAAAAAAAGAAAATGAGGAAGATGCAAAAGCGGAAACTCCAGATAAAACCGTCATATCTTGTGAGACTTACTCACTACCATGAGAACAATATGGGGGAAACCGTCCCCAAGATTCAAATTATCTCCCACCAGGTCCCTCCCACAACACGTGGGAATTATGGGATTACGATTCAAGGTGAGATCTGGGTGGGGAAACAGAGCCAAACCATATCACAGAGTGAAAGAAATATAGCAGCATATTATATGGATAATACACAATGACCAAGTGTGACTTATCCCAGAATACAAGGGTGGTTCAACACACAAAAAACTATCAGTGTAATACATCATATTAGTAGAATGAAAGAAAAAATTCATAATCATGTCAACTGATGCAGAAAAGGCATCTGATCCAAAGCCAGCACTCTTTCATGATAAAAACACTTAACAAACTGGAAATAGAGGAAAACTTCCTCATCCTGAGTTTCTGTCTATAGTGTGCAGTTCAAGGAAAGAAGTTGTCTCGATAACACAAACGTGCAAGGTGAAGCAGCAGGTGCCAGTGGAGAGGCTGCAGCAAGTCATCCAGAGCATCTAGCTAAGATCACTGATGAAGATGGCTACACTAAATGACACACTTTCAATATAGACAAAACACTTTCCACTGGAAGAAGATGACAGTTAGGACTTTTTTAGCTACAGAGGAGAAGTCAATGCCAGGCTTCAAAGCTACGAAGGACATGCTGACTCTCTTGAGGGGCTAATGCACCTGTCAACCTGTCTCCTGAGTGCTCTGACGGAGAGATACAAGGAGATTTATGTTGTTCTTACGCCTCCTAACACAACATCCCTTCTGTAGCCCGTGGATCAAGGAGTCATTTTGACTTTCAAGTCTTTACATTTAAGAAATACATTTTGTAAGGCTACAGCTGCCATAGATAGTGAGTCCTCTGATGGATACCATACACTTAAGAGCTTAAAACAGTGCACATTTATTATCGCATTTGTTTCTGTGGATCAGGAGTCTGGAGACAGTTTAGCTGGGTCCTCTGCTCAGGGTCACACAAGGCTGCAGATGCTGGGCATGGTGGCTCACACCTGTAATCCCAGCACTTTGGGAGTCCGAGGTGGGTGGATCACGAGGTCAGGAGTTCAAGACCAGCCTGGCTAAGATACTGAAACCCTGTCTCTACTAAAAATACAAAAAAAAAAAAAAAAAAAAAGCTGGACGTGGTGGCGGTGCCTGTAATCCAGCTACTCAGGACGCTGAGGCAGAGAATTGCTTGAACCTGGGAAGTAGAAGTTGCAGAACCGAGATTGTGCCACTGCACTCCAGCCTAGGTGACAGAGCAAGACTCTGTCTCAAGGAAAAAAAAAAAAAAAAAGGCTGTAGTCAAGGTTCCCGCTGGGCTGTGTTCTCATCTGGAGGCATGACTGGGGAAGAATCCACTTCTAGGTTTGTTCAGGTTGTTTCCAGACCCCATTTCCAGGTGGCTGTGTGACTAAGAGTCTCATTTCTTGCAGCTGTTTGCTGGGGACCACTCTCAGCAACTATCAGCCACACCTACTTCTGCCATCTGGCCCTCCCACAACATAACAGGTTAGTTCCTCAAAGCCAGCAAGGGGGAATGTTTCTGTCCAGCCTGCTGAGACAGAGCCTTGTATAACACAGCCTCATCAAGGGGTGACATGCCATCACCTTCATCATATTCTATTACTTAGAAGCAAGGCAGGTTCTGCTTAAACCCAATGGGAGGGGATTATATAGGTACGTGACTCATAGGAGCCACCTTTGGGTGTGCCTACCCCATTAGGGCGTGTCAGCTCAAAGTATTATCATTGTGAGTGGTGCCTAATGAATTCTAATGGACTTAATTTGGAGGACTCTACACACCCCCTATCCCAAACTACATTCAGAGACTGAGAAGCTTTCTGGCTTTTGTTTTGCACTGTATTCCTGCAGACAGTAAGCCCCCTTCCTGTGTGCTCCCCTCCCCTCTCTCTACTGAGAAGGTCATCTTTAAGGCATGGGTGAGAACTGTGCCAGGGAAATCCTGACCTGTGTCCTGAGAAGCTCCAGCTTCCATCAAAACTTAGTGTGGAGGGGCCACGAGAACACTGGGCATTTATATTGCAGAGAAAGAGGATGCCCCTTTTTGCATGTAGAACCCCAAAGTAGATGTGAACTGGCTAACAAGGGACCCAGAAATATCCAAATGACAAACATCTCTTCATCTTGCAAGAGCCAGTGGAAGGGCCCCTGCCAGGAGGGGCTCGAGGTTCTGTGTCTACTCCCATCACATTTTTTATTCTCTTTTTTTCTGAGACAGAGTCTTACTCTTGTCACCCAGGCTGGAGTGCAATGGGGCAATCTCAGCTCACTGCAACCTCCGCCTCCCGGGTTTGAGTGATTCTCCTGCCTCAGTCTCTCAAGTAGCTAGGATTACAGTCACCCACCATCTGCCTGCCTTGGCCTTCCAAAGTGCTGGGATTACAGGTGTGAACCACCGCGCCTGGCCACATTTTTAATTCTGTCTTACCAGGCAGTGAGACTGGGCCAGACTTGCCTGAGGTGGAGTGGGCATCAGTGTTGCATGGTCAGGCTGCCACCTGTGCTGTGTGCACTGTACTGAAGCAGGTCTATCCTGAGCAACTGACCCTGCTGGTTCACAGTCATCAGCTGCACCTTCAGGCTGGCCCCCAACATGGGTGCACTCTCCCCTGTGATCTGCTGGGGACAATCCCCTTGCATTGAAATGGGGCCATAATGCAGCGGCCACAGAGAACCTGGGAGCCCAGAGAAGGGAGTTGGAAGGAGCCCTGGGAAAACCCCTCAAGCATGAATGTTTCACCTGGACTTGTAAGCAGAGAATAAGCAAAGAGGATTTCAGGGATAGGGGACAGCCTGAGCAAAGCCACTGAAAAGGGAAAGGGCAGTCAGAGGCCATGCAGTGGTGGGAGCCTTGTGGCAGAGGCACCGACAGTGGGCACTGAGTGGGGGCAAAACAGAGCTACAGGGCAACCAATTGTCGTACAAGATGGTCCCAACCTCACAAGGTCATGGAAATACTTTTTAAAAAAAATTTTTTTAAAGACAGGGTCTCACTCTGTCACCCAGGCTGGAGTGCAGTGCAGTGGTGCAGTCACAGCTCACTTCAACCTGGAGCTCATGGGCTCAAGTGATTCTCTCACCCCATGATTCAATTACCTCCCACCAGGTCCCTCCCACAACACATGGGAATTCAAGATGAGATTTGGGTGGGGACACAGCCAAACCATATCAGTTCCAAAGTTAAAAGTTAAGTTCTTGCTTATTAGAGGCAGAAAACAAAGACGTTTACCTGGACTACAAAATCTTCTATACAAGGCTGGTTAAAGAGGTACAACAAATTAATTAATTAACTAACTTTCAAAGTGCTGGGATGACAGGCGTGAACCACTATGTCCAGTGGAAATACAAATTAAAACCACAAAGAGTGGGAGAGGGGAGTAAAAAAACCCTAAAACCACAAAAACAGCATTTTATATCCACCAGATTGGCCCATTTAACCATCAGATGGTGCCTAGGGCTGGTGAGGACGCAGAGCTACAGATGGCACAGACACTACGAGACAGGTGGTTCCCCTTGCAGAGTCGCACGCCGATCCCTGTCTGCACAGCAGCGATGCTCCAAGAGTCTACCAGAGAGGGTGTCCTGTGTGTGCACTGGGAGATGGCGCAGGAATTCCACAGCAGCCCTGGGGTAAAGCAAAAAGACGCAGACAGCACTGACGGCCTGGACAGGAGAATGGATGGATAAGTGATGTTGATACCAGAAACTATTTTTCCGTGAAAATGGATATGTCAGCCTGAAGTAATCAAAAGGTTAGAATCAGTTGTTTTGTTTTGAGATGGAGTTTCCCTCTTGCTGCCCAGGCTGGAGTGCAATGGCATGCTCTTGGCTCACCGCAACCTCTGCCTCCTGGGTTCAAGTGATTCTCCTGCCTCAGCCACCTGAGTAGCTGGGATTACAGACATGCGCTAACATGGCTAATTTTTTTTTTTTTTTTTTTTTTTTGTAGAGACGGGTTTCTCCATGTTGGTCAGATTGGTCTCAAAGTCCTGACCTCAGGTGGTCTGCCTGCCTCGGCCTCCCAAAGCGCTGGGATTATAGGCGTGAGCCACCGCACCCGGCCCAGAATCAGTTTTGTATTATTTTGTTTTGAGGCAGGGTCTTGCTCTGTTGCTAGACCCTGTCCCAGAACAAAACAAAACAAAAATCCAACTGCCCACTGGAGTGCAGTGTCCAATCATGGCTCACTGCCTCTTCGGCCTCCTGGGTCCAGGCAATCCTTCTACCTCCTGAGGAGCTGGGACTAGGGGTATGCACCACCACACCCAGCTAATTCTTGCATTTTTTTTGTAGAGATGAGGTCTCCCTATTTTTTTTTGAGACGGAGTCTCGCTCTGTCGCCCAGGCTGGAGTGCAGTGGCGCAATCTCGGCTCACTGCAAGCTCTGCCTCCCAGGTTTGTGCCATTCTCCTGCCTCAGCCTCCTGAGTAGCTGGGACTACAGGTGCCTGCCACCACGCCTGGCTAATTTTTTGATTTTTAGTAGAGACGGGGTTTCACCGTATTAGCCAGGATGGTCTTGATCTCCTGACCTCGTGATCCGCCCGCCTCGGCCTCCCAAAGTGCTGGGATTACAGTCCTGAGCCACCATGCCCGGCCGAGGTCTCCCTATTTTGCCTAGGCTGGCCTCAAACTCCTGTACTCAAGCAGTCCTCCTGCCTTGGCCTTCCAAAGTGCTGGGATTACAGTCCTGAGCCACCATGCCCAACCCAGAATTAGTTTTAAAGAGTTTATTCAAGCAAAAAGCTGGGAATAGCTACCTAGGAGACACTGACTCCAGAGAAATGGGTTCAGTGTTCCTGTATTAGTCTGCTTTCACACTGCTGATAAAGACATACCCAAGACGGGGCAATTTACAAAAGAAAGAGGTTTACTGGACTTACAGTTCCATGTGGCTGGGGAGGCCACACAATCATGATGGAAGGTGAAAGGCATGTCTCATGGTGGCAGGCAAAAGAGCTTGTGCAGGGAAACTCCCCTTTATATAACCATCAGATCCCGTGAGACATACTCACTATCACGAGAACAGCACAGGAAAGACCTGCCCCCAAGATTCAATTACCTCCCACCAGGTTCCTCCCACAACACGTGGGAATTCCAGATGAGATTTGGGTGGGGACACAGTCAAACCACATCAGTTCCAAACAGGCAGAAAACAAAGACGTTTACCTGGATTACCAAATTTTCTATACAAGGCTGGTTTAAGAGGTGCAACAAATTAATTAGCTGGTTTCAGTCTGTTTTCTTTTCCCTACAGCTTTTCATTTCCTTTCTAACTTAAAAGAGTATATTTAGCATTCCATCTTAACACAACTCGAGAGCCATGAAGCCTTTGTGTGAGGCAGGTAAGAAGGAGGTTAATCTACAGTGAAAGTCAACATTGGAGAGGCAAGGGCTCTTCCCTGGTGCCCTTCAGCCATTTATAGCCTTTTACAAAACAATGCAAGTAAGGAAGAAGGCTTAATCTAAAATCAGAGAAAAAAAAGGTTCTAGTTGCCTAGGTTACATACAACTGTCCGTCACACGACTCAGGTCCTAAGCATTCTTTTTTTTTTTTTTTTTTTTTTTTTTTGAGATGGAGTCTTGCTCTGTCGCCCAGGCTGGAGTGCAATGGCGTGATCTCAGCTCACTGCAACCTCTGCCTCCCAGGTTCAAGCAATTCTCCTGCCTCAGCCTCCTGAGTAGCTGGGACTAGAGGCACACACCACCACACCCGGCTAATTTTTGTATTTTTAGTAGAGACAGGGTTTCACCATGTTGGCCAGCCTGGTCTTGAACCCCTGACCTCAAGTGATCCACACCCATCAGCCTCCCAAAGTGCTGGGATTCCAGGCATGAGCCACTGGGCCTCATCTCATAATCATTCTTTTAAGGCTTAAAATAATTTAGAGTTTCAACAGCTTAGATTTTGAATTATTTATTTTCACTGATAATTTACAGCTTCATTTATTGGCAAATCTCAAAAATCTCAAAAAACATAACATGGAATGAAAAAGGCAGTGCTGTGGGTTGAATTATGTCAACCAAAAAGCTGTATTCAAGTCCTAACCCCCAACTTACCGGTGAAGGTGACCTTTTTGGGAACGGGGTCTTTGCAGATGTCATCAAGTTAACATGAGGTCATATGGAGGTAGGGTGGGCCCAAATCCAGTGACTGATATTCTTTTTTTTTTTTTGAGACAGAGTCTCCCTCTGTCGCCCAGGCTAGAGTGCACTGGTGCCATCTTGGCTCACTGCAACCTCCACCTCCTCCCAGGTTCACGCCATTCTCCTGCCTCAGCTTCCCGAGTAGCTGAGACTATAGGCGCCTGCCACCACGCCCGGCTAATTTTTTGTAGTTCTAGTAGAGATGGAGTTTCACCGTAGCCAGGATAGTCTTGATCTCCTGACCTCATGATCTGCCTCCCTCGGCCTCCCAAAGTTCTGGGATTACAGGCGTGAGCCACCGCGCCTGGCCTTTTTTTTTTTTTTTTTGAGACAGAGTCTCGCTATCGCCCTGGCTGGAATGCAATGACACGATCTTGGCTCAGTGCAACCTCCATCTCCCGGGTTCAAGCAATTCTCCTGCCTCAGCCTCCAGTGTAGCTGGCATTACAGGCGCATGCTGCCACGCCCGGCTAACTTTTTGTATTTTAGTAGAGACGGAGTTTCACCCTGTTGCCCAGGCTGGTCTCAAACTCCTGAGCTCAGGCAATCCGCCCGCCTGCCTCAGCCTCCCAAAGTGCTGGGATTACAGGCATGCGCCACCATGCCTGGCTAATTTTTTGTATTTTTAGTAGAGATGGGGTTTCTCCATGTTGGTCAGGCTGGTCTTGAACTCACGACCTCAGGTGATACGCCCACCTCGGCCTCCCAAAGTGCTGGGATTACAGGCTTGAGCCACCGTGCCCAGTCCGATATTCTTATAAAGAGAGGAAATCTGGACACAGGAAGAAGACGGCTCCGTGATGATACAGGCAGCTATTGGAGAGGTGCCGCTACAGCCAGAGAGTGCCAAGGATTGCCGGCCATCACCAGAATCAGGAAGAGGCAGGAAAGATTCCTCTAGAGCCTTTGGAGGGAGGACAGTGCTGCTGACACCCTGATTTTGAACGTTTAGCTTCTAGAACTACAGGACAATAACCTTGCGTTGTTTTGTGGCAATTAGCTGAGGCAGCCCCACGAGGTGTCTGCAGGCCTGCGTACACATCCTGCCTGTGCAGATGAGCGCCCTGACAGGGAGGGAGAACTTCCCCTCCACCCTCTGAGCATCTGATACCTGAGCCTGTCAATCAATTGACCACAAGCAGATGAACAGGAGAAAAGGTGGACAAATATCTTCCATGCACAGGGCCATCCCAGGAAAGAAAAGTAAATATCTACACTAAACCCAGGGAGATCTAGAAGCTCTGACACTCTCAGCACAGGGGAGATGCAGGGAGATGCAGGCAACTTCAGGAGAGTCGATGTATTACATGATATTTTTTGTATTTTTAAATTTTAATTTAATTAATTAATTTTTTTGTTTTTGAGATGGAGTCTCGCTCTGCGGCCGACGCTGGAGTGCAGTGGCACCATCTCGGCTCACTGCAACCTCTGCCTCCTGGGTTCAAGCAATTCTCCTGTCTCAGCTTCCCAAGTAGCTGGGATTACAGGCGCCTGGCACCATGCCCAGCTAATTTTTGTATTTTTAGTAGAGGCAGGGTTTCACCATGTTGGCCAGGCTAGTCTCAAACTCTTGACCTCAAGTGATCTGCCTGCCTCGGCCTCCCACAGTGCTGGGATTACAGGTGTGAGCCACTGTGCCCAGTCCCTCTGTTTTTTTTACTCCAAAGGTAAACCATTTTAAATGATTTCTTATTAATACCTCCAATAATCTTTCTCTAAAGAGAAAACCAATTTTTATCTTTGCATCAGTATGCTACTAATAACAAAGTTAATTTTTTTTTTTTTGAGACAGAGTCTTACTCTGTCACTCAAGCTGGAGTGCAGTGGCATGATCTCGGCTCACTACAACCTCCACCTCCTGGGTTCAAGTGATTCTCCTGCCTCAGCCTCCTGAGTAGCTGGGATTACATGTGCCTGCCTCAATGCCTGGCTAATTTTTGTATTTTTAGTAGAGACAGGGTTTCACCATGTTGGCCAGGCTGGTTTTGAACTCCTGACCTCAGGTGATGTGCCTGCCTTGGCCTCCCAAAGTGCTGGGATTACAGGTGTGAGCTATCGTGCCCAGCCCCTGAAGTTAATTTTAATATAACTTTATAAACATATATATCTGATTTCAATTTTTACCACAGAAGATAAGATTTCCAAAAACATTTTATAACCTTTTACAACTTTCTATTAAAGAGCAGATCAATGCTCCAGGAAAAGTCTGTTATTCCAACACAGGGGCCCAGACTCTGGCCCTGCATCTGTGTGCTTTGTATATTAATGCTCAATTTTTAGTAAAACTAAATAATCCCCTTCTAATTTTAGCCAACTTGATCACACACAATTTTTTCTTTTCTTTTCTTTTTTTTTTTTTTGAGATGAAGTCTCGCTCTGTCACCAGGCTGGAGTGCAGTGGCGCGATCTCAGCTCACTGTAATCTCCGCCTCTCAGGTTCAAGCGATTCTCTTGTCTCAGCCTCCCGAGTAGCTGGGATTACAGGATGCATCACCATGCCTGGCTAATTTTTGTATTTTTAGTAGATATGGGGTTTCACCCATGTTGGCCTCTTATTTTTTTTGAGACAAGGTCTCACTCTGTTTTCCAGGCTGGAGTACAGTGGCATGAACGTGGCTAACTGCAGCCTTGAACTCCTAGGCTCAAGCAATCCTCCTGCCTCATCCTTCTGAGTAGCTAGGACCACAGGCATGTGCCACCATACCTGGCTAATTCTTTGGATTTTTAGTAGAGATGAGGTCTTGCTATGTTGCCCAGGCTTATCTTGAAGTCCTGAGCTCAAGCAGTCCTCCCACCTTGGCCTCCCAAAGTGCTGGGATTACAGGTGTGAGCCACTGAGCCCAGCCAGAAAATTCTTTTCACAAGATTAATCTTCCACAAACCTTGTACAACTCACTACACCTCCAGTTTTAGCCTATACCTCCTTTTTATATTGGCATTCTGTATTAGGACCAAAATTTGTTTTCCTTCCCCCATTATTTTGACCACACAAAATTCTCTTACGTAAAAGAAAAAAATTGGCCAGGTGTGATGGCTCACGCCTGTAATCCCAACACTTTGGGAGGCTGAGGCGGGTGGTTCACAAGGTCAGGAGTTCGAGACCACCCTGGGCAGCATGATGAAACCCAGCCTCTACCAAAAATACAAAAAAATTAGCTGGGTATGGTGGAAGGCGCCTGTAATCCTAGCTATTCAGGAGACTGAGGTAGGAGAATCACTTGAACCTGGGAGGCGGAGGTTGCAGTGAGCCAAGATCACACTACTGCACTCCAGCCTGGGCAACAGAACGAGACGCCGGGTGCGGTGGCTCACGCCTGTAATCCCAGCACTTTGGGAGGCCGAGGCCGGTAGATCACCTGAGGTCAGGAGTTCGAGACCAGCCTGACCAATATGGTGAAACCCCGTCTCTACTAAAAATACAAAAATTAGCCGGCATGGTGGCGAGTGCCTGTAGTCCCAGTTACTCGGGAGGCTGAGACAGGAGAATTGCTTGAACCTGAGGCAGAAGTTGCAGTGAGCTGAGTTCGTGCCACTGCACTCCAGCCTGGGCGACAAAGCGAGACTCCATCTCAAACAAAACAACATACACACACACACACACACACACACACTGTGAACCACTGCTGTTGGCCACCTCCAAAACTGCACAGCCCCTTGTGTAATTAACACTCACTGCAGACCACTGCTGTCAGCCACCTCCAAAACTGCAGCTCTCACCTGTGACTAACTAGCCATCACACACGCAAAAGCACGTAGTGTCTCACCGTACAAAGTAATCTCTGGTGGCCAGGTGCAGTGGTTCACACCTGTAATCCTAGCACTTTGGGAGGTCGAGGCTGGTGGATCACCTGAGGTCAGGAGTTCAAGACCAGTTTGGCTAACATGGTGAAACCCCATCTCTACAAAAATTCAAAAAGTAGCCTGGCGTGATCGCGGTTGCCTGTAATCCCAGCTACTCAGGAGACTGAGGTGGGAGAATCGCTTGAACCTGGGAGGTGGAGCGTGCAGTGAGCCGAAATCGTGCCATTGCACTCTAGCCTGGGTGGCAGAGCCAGACTCTGTCTCAAAAAAATAAAAACAAAAAAACAAAGTAATCTCTGGTGCCCCCCAAAGCCAAAGAGATCAGGTGATACAATACAAAGAGAGCAGAGTTTTAGACCTGAGAGGACCCTGTCCATGACTCTTCAGCCTCCACAGGAAGACCCAAAAGGGTGTGAGGGCGTCTTTTTCTGTGTTCCTTAAGGGGTCTGAGACATTGGACATCTTATGATACCAAAGACAGCAGAGGAGGGAGGAGTTTGAACCTCAGCTTTCAGTTAAGCTGACTTTTAACTATAGAGCTCTTTTTTTTTTTTTTTTTTTTGGATATGGAGTCTCACTCTGTTGCCCAGGCTGGAGTGCAGTGGCGTGATCTTCGCTCACTGCAACCTCTGCCTCCTGGGTTCAAGTGATTCTCCTGCCCCAGCCTCCCAAGTAGCTGGGATTATAGGTGTGCGCCACCACACCCAGCTAATTTTGTATTTTTAGTAGAGATGGGGTTTCACCATGTTAGCCAGGCTGGTCTTGAACTCCTGACCTCAGGTGATCCGCCCACCTCAGCCTCCCAAAGTGCTAGGATTACAGGCGTGAGCCACCATGCCCGGCCAGAGCTCTTTTAAAAAAATATTTTTGATGAAGGGCAGGCAAGCCCCAAAATTGTGGCTTAGCCCACGAGGGTTCTTGGCTTTGCCCGGGAAAGAATTCGAGAGCGAACCTATGGTGTTCGAAGCACCTTTGATTGAAGCGGCGTGTACAGCAGCAGCAGAGGGACTGCTCCTTGCAGAGCAGGGCTACCCCATAGGCAGTAAGCCCAGGGAAGCAGCTCAGAGGCACTTCTGCAGTCACATGTATATCCACTTTTAATCATATGCAAATTAAGGGGTAGCTTACGCAGAAATTTCTAGAATTAGGCCAGGTGAGGTGGCTCATGCCTGTAATCCCAGCACTTTGGGAGGCCAAGGCAGGCAGATCACCTGATATCAGGGGTTTGAGACCAGCCTGGCCAACATGGTGAAAACCCATCTCTACTAAAAATACAAAAATTAGCCAGGTGTCGTAGCGCACGCCTGTGGTCTCGCTACTTAGGAAGCTGAGGCAGGAGAATCACTTGAACCCTGGAGGCAGAGGCTGCAGTGAGCTGAGATCACGCCATTGCACTCCAGCCTGGGCAACAGAGTGAGACCCTGTCTCAAAAAAAAAAAAAAAAAAGAAATTTCTGGAATTAGCGTGGTAAGTTCCGCATTGTCTGGTTGTTGCCATGGAAAGAGGCGGTAGCTTCCGGTGTTACCATGGCAATGGTAAACTGATATGGCACACTGGTGGGTGTGCCTTGTGGGAGGCTCTTCTGCACTGGACCCATTTTAGCTAGTCTTCAGTTTGGTCCCGTGTCCAAGCCCCGCCTCTGGAGTTGAGCTCCACCTCCTACCTCATTTTCTTTTTTTCTTTTTTTCGAGACGGAGTTCCACTCTTGTTGCCCAGGCTCTAGTGCAATGGCATGATCCTGGCTCACTGCAACCTCCGCCTTCCAGGATCAAGCAATTCTCCTGCCTCAGCCTCCCAAGTGGCTGGGATTACAGGTGCATGCCACCACATCCAGCTAATTTTTGTATTTTCATTAGAGACGAGGTTTCATCATGTTGGTCCAGCTGATCCGCCCGCCTCAGCCTCCCAAAGTGCTGGGATTACAGGGGAGAGCCACCCCACCCAGCATCATTTACTTTTGGATGTGCTTTGTGATAGTCAGGAGAGACCTGCCTCAGCCCACCCCTACGTTCTCTCTCCACCTGCAGGCACCTGAGTCCGCCTCTGTCTCATCCATCTCGAGTCCCATGTGGGCTCAGTGATGCCCCTCCTTGCACAAATCACTCGTTTTCTCCCGGGGTCTGTCCCTCAAGATAGCCACTACTGCCACAACTCCCATCTGCTCGTCTCAGGTCCCTCTCCAGCTACCAGCAGATTTTAAAAATCTTTTAATTCTTTGGCCTCACTTAGCAGCAAGGTCTCAAACTTACACCCCAAAGTGACCCTCTGTTCTTCTTTCACCTTTCTCCCACCTGCCCCACCCTGCGTCACCATGGATGTCAGCTTCCTGCCCACTCCCCATCCTCCTGTGAACCCTTCCTCGGCCTTCAGAGCCGGTCCCTGCCTCTCCTTCCTGGCTTGGTCCAGTCTCACCCCAGCTGCTCTGCCGTGTGGCTGCCATCACCACCGTCCTCACCCTGTCCTCTGTGGTCACCATGTAGCCATGTCTTTCCAGCGTCATCTGGCTTTCGTCACACTCCTGCTCAGAAGCCAGCGTGGGCTTCCTGTGTGGCTTGGACCGGGACCACACAATCTGCCCCACCCAGTTATCTTGGAAAGACTAATTCCCAAACTGTCTTCAACCCTCCATTCTCATCAACTTGTCCCCAGACTCCATTCGCCCAAAGCAGGAAAGCTCTGCTCATGGCCCGGACACAGTGGCCTTCCTCGGGGACATTTCCCAGACAGTTGTGTGCTTGCTCCCGCACCAAGACCACTCATGGCCTGTTTTCCTAAACCCCACATCCCAGATAGCTTGAAACTACGTTTTGGGATCTTTTATCAGAATTTCTGCTTTGTCTTCAGAATGGCTCCGTCCTCTCAAATTCCTACAAATTCCCTTTCTGGCTGAATGCAGTTTCTTTGGACAGCTTTCCTTTCTTGAGCTCTGGTTATGGCAACAGCGCCAGCCTCATCTTGCATGGCAGCCTCCCCTCGGGCCTTTTGCCTTCCAGCCACACCCCCTGGTTTTGGCTTTGTACTTGCTCTAGGTCAAGGACTTTGGAGGCAGATGGCCACATCTGAGGCCTCCTCCAGCATGTCCTGGCTGATGCGTTAGGTGAGCCATTCGGCTTCCCTATTTCTCAGTTTCCTCATCTATAAAATGGAGATAATATTAGAAGTCACCTGACAAGGCTGTTGTGGCTCAAGGGGGCTCCTAAGTGGGTAGCAGACTTTCACGGAGTGGTGTTGGGCCTGTGGAGGGGAAGACACAAGAAGCAGCAGTGGGGCTGTGATGCCATCGAGCACAGCAGCTACTGGTCCCCCCCCCAGGGAGCTCTGCAACAGAAGTGGTCCTCACGGCTGTTCTCGGTTGGACCAAGATGGCCAGGACTTTGCAATGTGGGCTGTCCCAGGGAAGGGTATGACCCTGGCAAGTTGCAGCTGATGGCTGAAGGCCGCTTACCACACCCTGAACAACTGGGACACCCAGCCTGTCACTGGAGGGGTCTCCCGGGGCCTCTCATCACAGCATCCACCACAGTTGCTGAGGTCCACATGGGCCAGGCACTGGGCTAGACATGGAACGAGACGGGGGTCCCTGACCTCATGGAGCTTCCTTTCTACTAGCAAGGACAATCAGTACCAAACAAGTAAACTCAAAGTATTAAGCGCCGGCGGGGCGCGGTGGCTCAGGCCTATAATCTCAGCACTTTCGAAGGCCGAGGCGGGTGAATCACGAGGTCAGGAGATCGAGACCATCCTGGCTAACACGGTGAAACCCCATCTCTACTAAAAAACAAAAAATTAGCCGGGCATGGTAGCGGGCGCCTGTAGTCCCAGCTACTCGGGAGGCTGAGGCAGGAGAATGGCATAAACCCGGGAGGCAGAGCTTGTGGTGAGCCGAGATCGCGCCACTGAACTCCAGCCTGGGTGACAGAGCGAGACTCTGTCTCAAAAAAAAAAAAAAAGTATTAAGTGCCAAGATGCAGCCATGTGTTAGCTGTTGGTGGGGTTGAAGTGGCAGGCGTCAGGTGTACAAGGCAGATTTTGATCTGTGACAACCTACTCAGGTGGTGTTCTCAAGCTCTTCGGGCCTGCAGACAGAGAGGCTGAAAGGTCTGTAAGCCCTGTGGGGAAGAGGCCCCAAGTCCTTCTCGCCTTAAGAGCTGGGTCCCATGGTAAGCTGGCAATAGGGTTGTTGTAGCAGCTGAGGTCTCCGGGCCTGGATGAAAGGTGGGGTCACTCAAGGTAGGGCTTTCACACACAGCCCTGGAACACAGAAGCCTTTCCAAGAGCCAGGGAGCCCCTGGAGAGTCACAGCAGGACTTCCACATGGATTCTGCCCTGGAATTCCTGTAGAAGGTCCTTGGATGAGGGCACGCGCCTAGCGTGTCCCCCTTGGCCACAGCTCCTTCCCCCACGTTGCTTCTCTTCCTTTATTCACCCTGGTACCTGGGCTGTCCTCCTCATCAAAGGGACAATTCAAAACTCTGCAGTTGATTTTAAGAAAGTAGGTGAATTTATTGGCTGGGAAAGACAATGTAGTTTGCACTTTAGGTTACTTCTAATTCTTTGTTTGCTTCTGTCAAAATTTAAAAAGGGCCTATTCAAGTGGTCAACTGACAGGTCATTAAGTACACTTGGTGATAAACTGCTGTTATGTTTTTTGCATATTAAGTCAGAAGCAGCTAAAGAAATTGAGCGTTGGCTGGGCACAGCAGCTCACGCCTGTAATCCCAGCACTTTGGGAGGCCAAGGCGGGTGGATCATGAGGTCAGGAGATCAAGACCATCCTGGCCAACAAGGTGAAACTCTGTCTCAACTAAAAATACAAAAATTAGCTGTGCGTGGTGGCGCGTGCCTGTAATCCCAGCTACTCCGGAGGCTGAGGCAGGAGAATCGCTTGAATCAGGGAGCCGTAGGTTGCAGTGAGCAGAGATCACGCCACTGCATTCCAGCACTCTAGCCTGGCGACAGAGCAAGACTCCATCTCAAAAAATAAAAATAAAAATAAATTGAGAGTCATTGCTAAAACAAAATTCCTCCCAATCCTATCTAACAATTTAGGTAAACAAGATTCCTCAGTGCTAGCAGAAAAACGGAAAAAGAAAACCCAAAATGCGAATATAATTTTTTTTTGGGGGGGACAGTGGAATGTAATTATTTCGATTATTTCGGACTGTGACTCATTCTAGCAATGAGTAATGTCTACCAAGAATCAATGAGCCTCCCAGAGGCTCGCGCCTCTGGTCCCAGCACTATGGGAGGCCGAGACGGGAGGACCACCTGAGCCCGGGAGGTCGAGGCTGCAGTGAGCCGAGATCGCGCCACTGCACTGCAGCCTGGGCGACAGAGAGAGACCCTGTCTTAAAAAAACCAAAACCCGGGGGGAGGGATACCATTAGGAGATATACCTAATGCTAAATGACGAGTTAATGGGTGCAGCACACCAGCATTGGCACATGTATACATATGTAACTAACCTGCACATTGTGCACATGTACCCTAAAACTTAAAGTATAATAATAATAATAAAAGAAAAAAAGTTAATTACAAAAGAAAAAAAAACCCAAACCCGAAAACCAAAAAACCCCACAGCGCGCCGCTTCCCCGCCTCTCTGGGGCGCAGAAAGAAGTGAAGTTTGGCCCTCACGGTATTTACTTCCCCGGGGTCCTCGCCTCCTGAGAAGCTGGTCTTGGGTTGCGGTCGGACCTCGCCGCGAGCTCCAGACCCGAGTTTCCGAGTCCCCGCTTCCCGGCACGCAATCCTCTCGACCGCATAGCGACGCCGGGCCTGGCGGACACCCCTAGACCCTCCAGGGGTCTTAGTCCCCGCGCCCGGAAGTCCGCACCACCGAGAGGGGAGCCGATCCCTGGAGCTCCTAGAGCGGCGCAGGAAGTTTCCCAGGCGGGGCCTCTCGCGACTTCCGGTCGCGGCGGGCTGGCGGCGGTGCGGGCTTTGTCTGCGGGTCTGCGGGTCTGCGGGGCCCGCGCCCGCGGGGTCCAGTCAGCTGCTGCGGGGTCGGGCTCGCGCCGTCCTCTCCCCGCCCGCGCCGGGTGAGTGGCGCGTTCCGGACGGGGGCGGGTAACGCCTTAGCCGCATCCCCGGCTGGCTCCGGAGCCCGGCGGCCTTGCCAGAGCACAGTCCGCCGGGAGGGCCGGGCGGGGTCCGCAGGCCGCGGCCCGCCCCGCTAGGGCGTCCAGGAGCGGGGCCTTGGCTAGCCAGTCTCCCGGACGCAGCCACGGCCGCCCCCGCGAGGCTGCAGCGTCTCTCCAGCGAACCCGCCTCGGGCCCGAGCCTGGGGTCTTCTCCCTGAGGAGCGACGTGTGGGTACCCCTGGTTCCCTCTCCTTCCCCCCGCCCTGAGCCCAGGCCGTAGAGCCGCGGGCTTGAGTTTCCGTGTCGCAGTCTTCAGGCCCGCCAGGCCTGCGTGAGGTTGATGCCGCAGACATGTTTTACGGTGTGACAGGACTGGGTGTGGGCGTTCCCGCAGCTGTGCCTGAACCCTGCCTCCGCTCCCTGGGGCCTCGAGGCCTCTCGCTGCTGGAGGAGATGCAGCGCCGGCATCTTCTGTGCTGTTGGGGATGGGGTGGGGAGGGAAACGTGGTGAGCAGAATTAGAATTAAGTACAAGACTTGGACCTGGAGGAGAATTCGCAGATGGGGAGAGGTGGTTTGGCTACGCTGTCCTGCTTTTTCTTGAAGGTACCCTTTTCCCTTCGAGTCTTTAGGACTCCCAGTGGCGTTCTCTGTGTTTATGTCAAGGTTGTCTTGCTCCCATCACACACAGGCTACGTCATGGTCCGGGGACTCTCAGGGTCTGAGCAGCGCCTGGATGCAGGCCTCAGACTCAGGTAGGTAGTGTGAAGCAGCTCAGGGAGCGGCCGAGCTTGTCTTCGCTGCCTCAGCGTCATGGAAGATGACCGAGGAGAGGACACGGGGGGCTCGTCGTTGTCTTTGGGCAGAGCCCTGAGCAGCATGTCGGTAGCAGAAGTCAAATGGCCTGGGTGGGGCGGGGGCAGTTGACAGCTGGCTCCAGTTCTCTGACCTTACGCTTGTTACCTCCCTGAACCTCCGGGGCATCGTGGGGAGCACTAGGAACACAAGCGCTCCCTGCCTAGCATGTGGCGCCCAGTAGGCCCCTTGATGTGGCGCGGGGCAAGGAGGTCCAGATGTTGGTGGAGCTCTAGTCCACTTCTCAGTCGGTTGCCCTCTGGTTCTGCTTTTCCTGTTTCCTGGGGTGAAGCTTGGTGTATCCTGTTAATTTCTTCAGGCTGTAAGCAACACACAGTGACTCTGGCTGGGAGCTTGAGGCTGGAATATCCCCTTACCAGTGTGGGTGCAAGAGCTGGGGGCTTCTAGTGCTAGATGGGACACCCCTAGACACCCCAGAGCTGCTGTGGCTGCTGATGATACACAACATCTGCTGTTGAGACAATTTCAGGTGATATTTATTTGTTTATTATTTATTTTTGAGACGGAGTCTTCCTCTATCGCCCAGGCTGGAGTGCGGTGGCATGATCTCGGCTCACTGCACCCCCTGCCTCCCGGATTCAAGTGATTCTTCTGCCTTAGCCTCCTGACTTTTTGGGACTACAGGCACACGCCACCACGTCCGGCTAATTTTTGTATTTTTAGTAGAGATGAGAGGTTTCGCCATATTGGCCAGGCTGGTCTTGAACTCCTGACCTCGTGATCTGCCCACCTCGGCTTCCCAAATTGCTGGGATTACAGGCATGAGCCATTGCGCCTGGCCTCAGGTGATGTTTTATCCAGCAAATTCTGTGTTATAACAGGAGATGGGTCCATGCTAATCAGTTTGTTGTGTGGAGCCACAAGTCAGGTGGCTTCTTTTTTTTTTCATTTCATGTCAGTTTCTTTAAATGAAAATGTATTGATTTAATTTTACTTAAATTCATACAAGAAAAAGTTAAGCAAAAACTGAAGATAGCTGTTTTGAGATAAGTGTTTCTTCAAAGCAAGGTATTTGCAATTTTAGAAACTTTCTCTAGAGGCGGGCAGATCATGAGGTCAAGAGTTCGAGACCAGCCTGACCAACATGGTGAAACCCCATCTCTACTAAAAGTACAAAAGCATGTGCCTGTAATCCCAGCTAGTCAGGAGGCTGAGGCAGAAGAATCACTTGAACCTGGGAGGTGGAGGTTACAGTGAGTGGAGACCATGCCATTGCACTCCAGCCTGGGCGACAGAGTGAGATTCTGTCTTAAAAAAAAAAAAAAAAAAAAAATTTCTCAAAAGTTCAAAAATTATGAAAATTATTAAGAGGCACACATACGGTTTTAAGATACGTTCTTGTAAACAGAAACAGCTTGTTTCTGGCCGGGCGTGGTGGCTCACGCTTGTAATCCAATCCCAGCACTTTGGGAGGCCGAGGTGGGTGGATCAGCTGAGGTCAGGAGTTTGAGACCAGCCTGGGTAACATGGTGAAACCCCATCTGTACTAAAAATGCAAAAAAATTAGCTGGGCATGGTGGCAGGCTCCCGTAATCCCAGCTACTTGGGAGGCTGAGGCAGGAGAATCGCTTGAACCCATGAGACAGAGATTGCGGGGAGGCGGAGATTGCAGTGAGCCGAAATTGTGCCACTGCACTCCAGCCTGGGCGACAGAGTGAGACTCTGTCTCAAAAAAAAAAAAAAAAAAAAAAAAATCAAATAAATAAAAAATAAACAGCTTGTTTCCAGGTAGTATAACAGCCATTTTAAAATTTAAAATCAGAAGATATCAACTGAGTTCCAAAAGAAGAAACCAACATCTCCACCCCACCGTTCCCCCACTTTTTTTTGAGACGGAGTTTTGCTCTTGTTGCCCAGGCTGGAGTACAATGGCGTGGCCTCAGCTCATTCCACCGTCTGCCGCCCGGGTTCAAGAGATTCTCCTGCCTCAGCCTCTTGAGAAGCTGGGCTTACAGGCGTGTGCCACCACACCTGGCTAATTTTGTATCTTTAGTAGAGATGGGGTTTCACCATGTTGGCCAGGCTGGTCTCGAACTCCTGACCTCAGGTGATCTGCCTGCCTCGGCCTCCCAAAGTGCTGAGATTACAGGCATGAGCCATCATGCCCAGCCCACCCCCTTTTTAATTTATTTTTATTTTAATTTATTTTTTATTTTTATTTATTTATTTTTGAGATGGAGTTTCGCTCTTGTTGCCCAGGCTGGAGTGCAATGGCGTGATCTCGGCTCACCGCAGCCTCCATCTCCGCCTCCCGGGTTCCAGTGATTCTCCCGTCTCAGCCTCCCAAGTAGCTGGGATTACAAGCATGTGCCACCATGCCCAGCTAATTTTGTATTTTTAGTAGAGACGGGGTTTCTCCATGTTGGTCAGGCTGGTCTCGAACTCCTGACCTCAGGTGATGTGCCTGTCTTGGCCTCCCAGAGTGTTGGGATTACAGGCGTGAGCCACTGCATCTAGCCTGTCTTTTTAAAGTAGAGACTGTGTTTCACCATGTTGACAAGGCTGGTCTCTAACTCCTGAGCTCAAGCAGTCTACCTGCCTCAGCCTCCCAAAGTGCTGTGATTACAGGTGTGAGCCACCACACCTGGCCCAGTTTGAATTTATCATCATGGGGAGAATTGAATCTGAATATTTGAGTTGTATATTAGCATTATTTAAGACGTACGTTAAAGTTGCTATAAACAGATTCAAATACAGTGTTTCAAATAAGAAACTTGAGTTGTCTTATTCTCTCTTAAAGGTAGGGGGTGGCCTCCAGGGACTCTGGCTGCCCTGCCTCATCAGCACTGTGGGGAGGGGAGAGAGTGGACGGCACGCACACATCACTTCCCTTCTCGCCTCGTCTTGGTCACAAACTCACCTAACTTCAGGGGAGACTAGGAAATGTCATTTGTGGGGCAGTCATTAGTAATTTGATGGGGTTTCTAACACTAAAAGGAAGAAGGAAACAGGAATGCTGGGGAACCACATTGGCCACCCAGGAGTCCAGTGGACCTTTCATCCCACACCTGGGGATGTGCTGGTGTGGGTCCAGACCACTGCAATAAAGTGAATAGCAAAACAAAGCAAGTCGCAGAAACTTGTTAGTTTCCCAGTGTATATAAAAGTTACGTTTAAGGTATGCTGTGGTTACTATTAAGTATGCAATAGCATTATGTCTAAAAATGTAAATAATTTAAACATACTTTATTGCTAAAAGATTATCATCTGAGCCTTAAGTTGTAATCATTTTGCTGGTGGAGGGTCTTGCCTTTCTTGATGGCTGCTGACTGATCAGGGTGGTGGTTGCTGAAGGTTGGTGTGACTGGCAGTTTCTTAAAATGGGACGATGAAGTTTGCCACATCAGTGGAATCTTGCTTTCACAAAAGATTTCTCTGTGGCATGCAAAGCTGTTAGCTAGTATTTTGCCCAAGTAGAACTTCTTTCAAAATTAGGGTCAAGCCTCTCAAACCCTGCCTGTGTTTTATCAACTATGTTCATGGAATCTTCAAAATCCTTTGTTGTCGTTTCAACAGTGTTCACGGCATCTTCACCAGGAGCAGATTCCATGTCAAGAAACGTACTTGTTTTCCTCATTTCTAAGAAGCAACACCTCAGCCAGGCACGGTGGCTCATGCCTCTAATCCCAGCACTTTGGGAGGCTGAGGCAGGTGGATCACCTGAGGTCAGGAGTTTGAGACCAGGCTGGCCAACATAGCCAAACCCTATCTCTACTAAAAATACAAAAATTAGCGGGGCGTGGTGGCGCACTCCTGTAATCCCAGCTACTCAGGAGGCTGAGGCAGGAGAATTGCTTGAACCCAGGAGGTGGAGGTTGCAGTGAGCTGAGATTGCACCACTCCACTCTGCCTGGGGAACAAGAGTGAAACTCCGTCTCAAAAAAAAAAAGCAGCAACACCTCATCCGTTCAAGTTTGATCACGAGATTGAAGCAATTCAGTGACATCTTTAGGCTACACTTCTAAATCTAGTTCTCTTGCTATTTTCACCACATCTGCAGTTGCTTCCTCCACTGAAGTCTCAAACCCCTCAAAGATTGATGAGGGCTGGAATCAAGTTTTTCCAAAATATCAAATGTTGATATTTTGACCTCCTCTCACGAATCATGAATGTTCTTCGTGGCATCTATAATGATGACTCCTTTCCAGAAGGTTTTCGGCTGATTGCCCAGATCCATCAGAGGAATCATTATCTATGGCACCTACAGCCTTGTGAAACATATTTCTTAATAAGACTTGAAAGTTGGAGTGACTCCCAGCCACAGGCTGCAGAATGCACGTTGTGTTGGCAAAAGAAGAACATCAGTCTCCCTGTTCATCTCCATCAGAGCTCTTGGGTGACCAGGAGCATTGTCAGTGAGTAGTGTTTTGAAAGGAATCTTTTTTTCTGAGCAGTAGGTCTCATTAGTGAGCTTTAAATACTCTGTAAACCATGCTGTAAACAGATGCGCTGTCATCCAGGCTTTGTTATTCCATATCTAGAACACAGGCAGAGTGGATTTGGCATCATTTTTAAGGGTCCTAGAATTTTTGGAATGGGAAATGAGCATTGGCTTCACGTCACCAGCTGCATTCGCCCCTAACAAGAGAGTCAGCCTGTCCTTTCAATCTTTGAAGCCAGGCATTGACCTCTCTAGCTGCGAAAGTCCTAGATGCCATCTTCTTCCAATAGAAAGCAGTTTTATCCACACTGAAAATCTTTTTAGAGTAGCCACCTTAGTCAACCATCTTAGCTAGATCTGGAGAACTTGCTGCAGTTTCTCCCGTAAAACTTGTGGCTTCACCTTGCACTTCTATGTGTGGAAGTGACTTCTTTCCTTAAACCTCATGAACCAACCTCTGCTGGCTTTCTGCTTTTCTTCCGCAGCTTCCCTCACCTGTCTCAGCCTTCACAGAATGAGGACGGTTACGACCTTGCTGTGGATTCAGCTTTGGTTGCCAGTCACACCAGGCGTCGGGCAAAGTTGTTTTAATCTCTCCAGACCACTCAGACTTCCTCCACATCAGCAATAAGGCTGTCTTGCTATCCTATCATTTGTGTGTTCACTGGAGCAGCTCGTTTAATTTCCTTCTGGGGCTTTTCCTTTGCATTGCCGCTCGGCCGTTTGATGCAAGAGGCCCGGCTTTCTGACTGAGTTTTAGACATGCCTTCCTCACGAAGCTTAATCATTTCTAGCTTTTGGTTGAAAGTGAGAGGTGTGGGATTCCTCCTTTCACATGAGAAGCCATGGTAAGGTTACTAAGTAGCCGAATCTCAATATTGTTGTATCCAGGGTAGAGGGAGGCCGGAGGAAAGGGAGAGAGATGGGGAACAGCTGGTCGGTGGTGGATGTAGGAAACACACATTGATAATTCAGCTTCTTATATGGGTGCGGTTCGTGGTGCCCCAAACAGTGACAGTAGTTTTAGATTCCTGTTACCTGCCGGGCACCTGGCATGGGTGTGGAGGGCAGAGTTCTGAGGTGGTCTCTTAGATTCCTGGCCCCTGATGTACACACCCCTTCTTCCAGTTACTCATTCGGACACTCATCTGGTACTGTCATGAAGAGACTTGCAGATATTGGGAGGTCCCAGGTTAGTGAGGTGAGAAGGGAGGCCGTCTGGGAGAGCCTGACCTAATCACACAGGCCCTGGGAAGCAAAGGTTCCTCCATCTGGTTGGAGAACAGAGGCTGAGATTAGACGTGTGAGAAAAATGTGATGTGCTGTGCCTGCCTTGAGGTTCAGGTGGCCCCTAGGGACGGCTCCTGCTCACAGCCAGTAAGCACGCAGGGTTCTCAGTCCTACAGTTGCAGGGAACTGGATTCTGCCACAAAATCTGAATGAGTTTGGAAACCAGTTTTCCTCAGGGCCTCCAGATGAGAGCTCAGCCCGATGACATACAGTTGCAGCTTTGCGTGACCCTGCGTGGAGATCCCAGCTGGCCTGGCCTGGATGTGTGACCTGCAGAACTGTGGGGTAACAAATGCATGCTGCTTTAAGCTGCTGAGTTTGTGTAAATTGTTTTTGGAGCAGTGGATAACTGAGTGGGAGAGGGCTTGGCACTGGGCGGATGGAGTCCCCTTCTTGGAAGCAGTTCCCAGAGTGAGGATTCCCAAACTGCAGGCTGGGGCATTGCCCTCCACAGCGGGGCTGGGTAGAGCATCCCAGTGCCTGCGTGAGGTCGCATAATCCCGGGCCCAGTCAGCTTTTCCAAAGTGAGCACCTGTGTGACTCAGGGCACCATGTGCCCCTGCCAGCGACAGTGTCTCCTGAACACCATTGCAGCTTACATCCTTCCACCAGGGATTGGCTCTCTGTTTTCTAGCTTTATGTAAATGGAGTCGTACAATATGAGCTCTTTTGTGCCTGGTTGGTTTTGCTCAGCACTTCGTCTGTTGTGAGGTCCACCTGCGCTTTTGTGTGTGGCAGTTTTTTTTCTGTGCACTATTGTTTGCGTGTCTTCTGTTGCTAGATATTTAGGGTGTAAGAATATTGCTAAGAACACTCTAGCTACAGACTTCTGCAGGGTAGGCTTGCAGTTTCTCCAGCAACCTAATTCCCTTGAAAATATCATCACTGTTGGGGCTGCTTGCTGCCAGTGCATCCCATGTCACAGCTCTGGTTTTTGTTTTTGTTTTTTATTTTTTGAGATGGAGTCTCACTTTGTCACCCAAGCTGAAGTACAGTGTTGTGATCTCTGCTTACTGCAACCTCCGCCTCCCAGGTTCAAGTGATTCTCCTGTCTCAGCCTCCCAAGTAGCTGGGATTACAGGTGTGTGCCACCGCCTGGATAATTTTTATATTTTTAGTAGAGATGAGGTTTCACCATAGCCAGGCTTGTCTCGAACTCCTGACCTCAAGTGATCCGCCCGCCTTAGCTTCCCAAAGTGTTGGGATTACAGGCATGAGCCACTGCACCTGGTGCAGCTCTGGTTTTTAAACCAGCAGATCCTCCAGTTTTATTTACTGGCTTCTGCACTGGGCTGATCCCCCTCTCTCATTATATTGGCAGTGGCCTTGAGGTACTGGAAACAGTAGTGGATGGGAAGGCAACATTACCGATCTTCGCAGTGGCCCGGCTCGCACTGCCCATCAAGAACCCCAAAGAGAAGGCTCCTGAGGCGAGAGAGTCAGCTTTCTCATCCTGAGAGCCACATTAATGGGTCCTCAGTGCATAAGCAGAATACATATGGAAATTAAAAAGCAAATACATGGCCAGGTGTGGTGGCTCACCCCTGTAACCCCAGCACTTTGGGAGGCCAAGGGGGGTGGACCGCTTGAGGCCAGGAGTTCGAGACCAGCCTTGCCAGTATGGAGAAGCCCCATCTCTACTAAAAATACACAAGAATTGCTTGAACCCAGGAGGTGGAGGTTGCAGTGAGCTGAGATCGCGCCACCATGCAATCAGCCTGTGCGAGAGAGCAAGACTGTATCTTTAAAAAAAAAAAAAAAAAAAAAAAAAAAGGCGGGGCGCAGTTGCTCATGCCTGTAAGCACTTTAGGAGGCCGAGGTGGGCGGATCACCTGAGGTTGGGAGTTTGAGACCAGCCTGACCAACATGGAGAAACCCCATCTCTACTAAAAATACAAAATTAGCTGGGTGTGGTGGCGCATGCTTATAATCCCAGCTACTTGGCAGGCTGAGGCAGGAGAATCACTTGAACCTGGGAGCTGGAGATTGCGGTGAGCCGAGATTGCGCCATTGCACTCCAGCCTGGGCAATAAGAGCAAAACTCCATCTCAAAAAAAAAAAAAAAGAAAATACAAATGCTCGGCCGAGCATGGTGGCTCATGCCTGTAATCCCAGCACTTTGGGAGGCCAAGGTGGGCGGATCACAAGGTCAGGAGATCGAGACCATCCTGGCTAACGGTGAAACCCCGTCTCTACTAAAAATACAAAAAAATTAGCCGGGCGTGGTAGCGGATGCCTGTAGTCCCAGCTACTCGGCAGGAGAATGGCATGAACCCAGGAGGCAGAGCTTGCAGTGAGCTGAGATGGCCCCACTGCACACCAGCCTGGGCAACAGAGCGAGACTCTGTCTCACAAAAAAAAAGACAAATCCTCAGACTTGAGGCTGGTAAAGTGCAGGCGCCAAGAAAGATACTTTCTCTCAAAGCAGTCACCGTTCCTTTGGTCTCTGCTTTCAGAGAGTGGATTCTGGCTTCCTCTCTTTCCATGGCAGAGCGTCAGATATCATTGTTTCGCTATAACGTCTATGAGGGATAAAGTGATTCCTGGCTGGGAGCACCATGTGTGGAGTGTGCACATTCTCCCCACGGCCGCCTGCTTTCCTCCACATCCCAAAGGTGTGTCCATTAGGTGATCGGGGTGTCTCCTTGGTCCCAGCATGAGCGAGTTTGGGTGTGTGAGTTGCCCTGCGGTGGGACCCTGTCCTATCCAGGGCTGGCTCTCACCTCACACCCTGAGCTGCCAGGATAGGCTCCAGCTACCCAGGACCCTGCATTAAAATAAGTGGGTAAATAATTATCTTTTCTTAATTTTTCTTTTTATGGGAGATTTTCCAGTAAAAACTGAGAAACCTGCTAGACATTCTAAAAGAGCTGTAGCAAGCACTGTTAATCTTTCTTTAAGGTATGTATAACTTACATTTGTTTCAGTGTTTAATACTAGAGCTGTTGGAGCTTTTTTTTTTTTTTTAAATTAGAGACAGGGTCTCACTCTGTCACCTAGGTTGGAGTTCCATGGCACAGTCATGGCTTACTACAGCCTCAAACCTCTGGGCTCAAGTGATCCTCCTGCCTTAGCCTCCCAAATAGCTGGGACCGCAGGTATGCAACATCACACCCAGCTAATTAAAAAAATTTTTTTTAGAGATGGAGTCTTGCTGTGTTGCCCAGGCTGGTCTTGGACTCCTGGCCTCAAGTAGTCCTCCTGCTTTGGCCACTGGAAATGCTGGGATTATAGGCATGAGCCACTGTACCTGGCTTATTACCTTGTATTGAGCGTATTATGTATACATGATAGAACATTCATTCATACAACAGATATTGATGAAATGTATTACTTTATGCCAGAATTGTTTGGGTTGCTGAGGATAAAGAACAGAACAAAGTTCCTGCCCACACAGCACTTACATACTTGTGGGGGAGACAGCAAAACACATAGTTTGTTGCCTGTGGGGGGGGGGGGGTGTGTGTGTGTGTGTACATGCATGTATATATCACAATTCGTTGATTCTAAGACACACTTTCTCCATATTTTAATATCTCTGAAATTGAGTTGCCTGTTAGAATTGATGGAGTGTTTTTTGTTGTTTTTTGAGACAGGGTTTTACTCTGTCACCCAGGGTGGAATGCAGTGGCACAAGCATGGCTCACTGCAGTCTCAACTTCCTGGGCTCCAGTGATTCTCCTGCCTCAGTCTCCCATGTAGCTGGGACCACAGGTGTGCTACCTCGCCTGGCTGTTTTTAAAAATGTTTTTTGTAGAGATGGGATCTCTCTACCTTGCCCAGGCAGATGTTGAACTCCTGGTCTCAAGTGACCCTCCCACCTCTGCCTCCCAAAGTCTTAGGATTACAGGAGCGAGCCACTGTGCCTGGCTTGATGGAGTGTTTTCATTTAAATTGGTACTTTCATTTTCCTTCATGGTTCATAAAATTGTGTCACATCTCACAATCGATGGCTCCTTTGATTGGGTGACTTATGATTGGTCAAGTGGTCAGAACTGTGCAGAGAAAGCAGAGGCAGGAGAGAGGGCATGCTGAGGGTGGGGGTGCCTTGCTGTTTATAAGTGTGACTAGGAAAGATTCTGATCCGGTGACGTCAGCACAGACACCTGAAGGACGAAGGACATCTAGGAGTGAACCATGCAAATATTTTTGGAGTCTTTCTACGAAAGTGCAAAGGGCCCGAGGGGGCAGGGACTGCAGGGGCCAGTGTGACCAAAGAGGGAAGGGGAGGGCAGGGTGAGCAGCAGGAGTCCAGGCCCGGTGGCCCTTGTGGGGCCTGAGTAGGGGATGGGAAACCCTTGTAAGTTTTGAGTAGAAGAGTGACATCTGATTTATGATTTTGAATCGTGATTCTGCTGGTTGTGTAGAAAAGAGCTGGAGAAGGGGAGAAGTAAGAAGGTGGGAGGCGGTCACACTTCACGGTGAAAGGCGATGGTGCAGATGGCAACCCTGTAGGCTGTGGGCATCTGGCGCTGGGCATGGTTTTGAACAGATGTGGAGTGTGAACAAAGGGAAAAGGATTCAAGGGTTATTGCAGCATTTGTGGCCTGAACAAATGAGATAATGGAGAAAACTATAGAAGGAGGAAAATCAGAAGTGAGGCTGGAGGCATTAGGTTGAAAAACTTCTGAGAGCATCCAAATGAAGGTGTTGGGTGAGGAGCTGGTCAGGTGTGGGGGCTGGAAAGAAGGCCAGGTTGGAGGCAGGCGTGTGAGTCTTCAGCATAGATGGCATTGGTGTCTGATAATAAGTGCACTCCCCTCTGTAATGGACAAAGATGAGGGCTGAGCCCTAGACATGCCAGGGCTTTGAGGCGTCAGGGGACACTGGGAGGAGCTATCAGTGAGGCAGTTAGGGAACAGAGAAAGGCTGTCCCAGATAAGGAGAGTGACTTCTGAAGGAGCGGAGCTGTGTCAGTGCCGCCACAGGTTGAGTTGGAAGTGTGGCCATAGCTGACCCCTGATCTGGTGACGTGGATGTTTGGGGTGAGAGCCCTACTGTAGTAGGCTCAGGGGAAGGAGGAAATGGAGAAATCGAGCGTGGGGTGGGGGCTCTTTGAATGGGGCTGCAGAGCAGGAGAGTCATGGGGTAGTAATTGGTGGGACATGGGGCCCATGACGTGCATTTTTCAGGTAGCTGGGAACTGGTGTACTTCTTCATGCTGAGGGGAGTGGTGGGCTTGGAGGGCAAGGACTTGAGGATGGAGGAGAGGGGTGGGTGCTCAGGTGCTGTCCCTGCATGTGTGAGAGGGAAAGGGAGCTCACACACAAGGGGAAGTGTTCCCTTTAAGTCAAAACAAGGGCCGTTTAACCCAGGTAACAAGCCTGGCAGAGGGTGGGTGGAGAAACAGGCTGGCAGGAGATGTGGGAGGCAGTGGATGTCCTTGTCTGATTTCTTCTGTTTTGTCGTTGAAACAAGAAGCAAGGTCACCAGTGGGGAGGGAGGAGGGAGTGCTGGGTCTGTAAGAAGACAGGAGAAGTGGAAGGTCCTGTGGGGAGTGGGAAGGGTAGGAGTTGCTGGCAGCTCTCAGGCCCCATTAGGCAAGCAGCTCTGAATTTAAAGAGTTCAGTCAGCTGGCTGGACACAGTGGCTTACGTCTGTAATCCCAGCAGTTTGGGAGGCCGAGGTGGGCAGATCACGAGGTCAGGAGATCAAGACTATCCTGGCTAACATGGTGAAACCCCATCTCTACTAAAAATAGAAAAAAATTAGCCGGGCCTGGTGGTGGGCGCCTGTAGTCCCAGCTGCTTGGGAGGCTGAGGCAGGAGAATGGTGTGAACCCGGGAGGCGGAGCTTGCAGTGAGCCGAGATTGCACCACTGCACTCCAGCCTGGGTGACAGAGCGAGACTCCATCTAAAAAAAACAAAAACAAACAAAAAACAGCAAGAGTGCAGGTGCAAATCAGGACACAGCCTCGTTTTAACCAAAGCTTGGGCTTTCCCATCCAAGTATGATGGAGGGAGAAAAGGGCAGGGGAGCCCGATTCTGTGCAGGAGGGTGATTCTCATGTAACTTACAGTGAACATAGTACCCCAGATCATGGGGTCTAAGCTAGATATGGAGGGGAGAAGAGGATATGAAGGAAGGAATGAGGAACAGTGAAGAGGTGGCAGGGCTGATGTGTTTATACGTTTGCTTAAAATATCTGTCTTGGTTTTTTAATGGAGTTCAAGCATATCCTCACCCCTCTGCAACTCATCCAGAATTCACTAATGGTCAGAGGAGTGTTGTGCACCACAGACCAGTCTGTCCTGGTGTTGGATGTTAAAAGTGGAGCCACAAAGAAGCCATCTTATGTGGGACAGGCTTGGGTGTGAGACCAGAGCTGTGGGTAGCAGCATGTTGGGTCAGGATGGGGAGGGGTAGAGGAAACTCTTTCCACCTCTTGGATATTAATTTTATCTTGCCCTGATTCAGGAGATCCCCATCTGTTAAGTAAGGGGAAAGATGATTTTGTTGTCTTTTGTTTCAGATTCTAATGTAGGAACTGGTGAGAAGAAGGTGACTGAAGCCTGGATTTCTGAGGATGAAAGCTCACATAGGACGACGTCAGACAAACTCACAGTGATGGAGCTCCCCTCCCCCGAGTCTGAGGAAGTCCATGAGCCCAGATTAGGGGAGCTCTTGGGAAATCCAGAAGGTCAGAGCCTGGGGAGTTCCCCCCCTCAGGACAGGGGCTGCAAGCAGGTGACAGTGACCCATTGGAAGATCCAGACAGGAAAGACAGCTCAAGTGTGCACCAAGTCAGGAAGAAACCGTATTCTGAACTCAGACCTTCTTCTGCTTCAGAGAGAGCTCATAGAGAGGGAAGCCAATCCTTGCGATATCTGTGGCAAAACGTTCACGTTTAATTCGGACCTAGTTAGGCATCAGATTTCGCATGCTGGGGAGAAACCTTACACGTGCGATCAGTGTGGGAAAGGCTTTGGCCAGAGCTCACACCTTATGGAGCATCAGAGAATTCACACTGGAGAGAGACTCTACGTCTGTAATGTGTGTGGGAAAGACTTCATTCACTATGCAGGTCTCATTGAACATCAGCGCGTTCATTCAGGAGAAAAGCCCTTCAAATGTGCGCAGTGTGGGAAGGCATTTTGTCACAGTTCAGACCTGATTAGGCACCAGAGAGTTCACACCAGAGAGAGACCTTTTGAATGCAAAGAGTGTGGAAAAGGCTTCAGTCAGAGCTCCTTACTTATTCGTCATCAGAGGATTCACACGGGAGAAAGGCCCTATGAGTGCAATGAATGTGGGAAATCCTTCATAAGGAGCTCGAGCCTCATTCGCCATTATCAGATCCACACAGAAGTGAAACAGTATGAATGCAAAGAATGTGGGAAGGCATTCCGTCATCGCTCAGACCTTATTGAGCACCAGAGAATTCACACCGGAGAGAGACCCTTTGAATGCAATGAGTGTGGGAAAGCCTTTATTCGGAGTTCAAAGCTCATTCAGCATCAGAGGATCCATACTGGGGAGAGGCCTTATGTATGCAATGAGTGTGGGAAGCGCTTCAGCCAGACGTCAAACTTCACCCAGCATCAGAGAATTCACACTGGAGAGAAACTCTATGAATGTAACGAGTGTGGGAAAGCTTTCTTTCTGAGTTCATACCTTATTCGACACCAGAAAATCCACACTGGAGAGAGAGTGTATGAATGTAAGGAATGTGGGAAAGCGTTTCTCCAGAAAGCCCATCTCACTGAGCACCAGAAGATCCACTCTGGGGACAGGCCCTTCGAATGTAAAGACTGTGGGAAAGCCTTCATCCAGAGCTCCAAGCTGCTTCTGCACCAGATTATTCACACTGGAGAAAAGCCCTATGTGTGCAGTTATTGTGGGAAAGGCTTTATTCAGAGGTCAAACTTCCTTCAACACCAGAAAATTCATACTGAAGAGAAGCTCTATGAACGTAGTCAGTATGGGAGAGATTTTAACTCAACTACAAACTTTAAAAATAATCAAAGTGTTCACCAAGAGGGACTCTCCTTGAGTAAGGCCCCCATACATTTGGGTGAGAGGTCTGTAGATAAGGGGGAACACACAGATAACTTATAAAATAATTATTCTCCTGCCCAATGAGTGAAGTTTGGAAATGCGTGGAATTAGGATTCACGTGGTTTCTGAGATTTGGACATGTCAGAATTTTGTGAGTCATGGATGGGGCTGCTTTTGGAGTGGGTGCCACCTGCCACTGTGCAGCACTACGAGGCTCAGCCCTTCTCTTCAGCTGTGAGCACGGTCCTCAGGAGAGTCAAGGGCTTGACACCTGACTCTGAGCTGGAACAGTAGGGGCAGGGAGAAGACAGGTCTCAAGAAAAGGTTTTTAAAAAATTTTATCCCCAGTTAAACAGTCCATCCTTGAGTTAAATCCCTTTTAGAGCAGAACTGTGTATCTAATCTTATTACTTAGGAGAATGTTACCTAGGACATTTTGATCTGTTAAGTTGAAGAAAGGTAACTCGTATACAAACCCTGAGCCATTTCCCTGTTGTCCTGAGGAGGAACTCCAGGCCTCCCATCGTGTGCCCTAAGGTCTCCTGCGTCCTGGAGCCTCGCCTCCCGCTGCCTGACTTCCTGCCACACAGTTAATGCTGCAGCAACACCGACTGCTTCATCTTACCTGTGCTCCATGTGGCTTCCTACCTCTCTCGCCTTTGTTCTTGTTGAAGGGTCTCTTCTCAGCTAATTAACTCTGAATCATGGTTCAAGACATGCCTCAGGCATCATATCAAGGGATGTTTCCCTCAGGCTCAGTTGGCAGCTCTCCACACTTCTGTAGCTCGGTGATTACTGCTATTACTGTATTTACTTGCGTATGTGAGAATGACTCGATAGACTGTCTCTGTCATTATGCTCTTGAGTTCCTTAGGACAGTGATCATGTCTGATTGATTTCCATGTGTCCACTGTCTAGCACAGGGCAATAAAAAATACACCCCTAAATCTACGTGTAATTGGCATCTCTTGCTTTGTCCTTTCTATACTGCCATTCTAAAAATTTTCAGCTGTTGGCTGTTTTTTTTGTTGTTGTTTGTTCATTTTGTATCAGTATAATCTACGATTCTGTTAGAAGTATCTTCTCAGCCCTGCTACTGTCTGCTGCTCCTACTTAGAAGTTGCAGGCAATAGCCTGTGCACATCCACGCCCTCCCGTGTGCCACTTTACAGCTCATGCAGAACTGTCCACTTGATCTGGAGGGCATTGACACCTGGCTCAGCTGGCACAGTGGGGACAGGAGGAGGCAGGTCTCAAGAGAAGGTCTTCACTTGTCTGTATCTTTCTGTCTCACTTGAAAGGCACAGTCTCAATGCATTACATAACTCTTCTGTTGTAGCAGTTCTAAGGTTGAACTGAGCTCTTGTCATTTTCCATGCTCTCTGGCTCATTTTGTCATTTCAAAATGTATTGATATCTATAAGGAATAGTCCTAAATGTTGGGAAAACAGATGAGCAACCCACTACCCTGAAGTCATCCACAGTGTAGTGGGGAAGACAGATCACAGTAGGATGTGCTCTCAATTGTGAAGGAGCACAGGTGAGGGGGTGCCTGATGTGGCACAGAGCTGGGAAGGCATTACAGAAGAGGTGACATTTCAGCTGGGCCAGAGATCAGTAGAGATCAGCTAAAGAAGAAAATAGGATCCAGGAGAGGGAATCTGCAGAAACATGGAGTCATGACAGATGGCTTTTTGGCTAGGACGGTTCAAAAGCAGGCGAGGTAAATGGACAGTGGACAACCACCTCACAAAACCGTTAGTCTTTACCTCTGAATTTCATCTGAACATGAACCCCAAAGTCCAGTTTTGTAACCATAGAATTTTTTTCTCATGAGGCCATATTTTGAGTTCTTAAATACTACCAACCCTGAAAGCCTCAGGACAAATAATTCAGAAAAGAGATCTACATTTTCTGGAAAATCAGCATTACTAGAGATGTTTCAAATGTAGATTTTACCAGACCATTTTAATCAACTTTATTGAGATTCAGTTTTCATATAGTAAAACGCCTATTTAAGTGTACAGGGTTTTGAAAAATCTATACACCTGTGTAACCACCACTGCCAGAACCAAGAACAACGTTTCTATCACTCAAAAAAGTTCCCTTTTGCCTTTTCCTAGTTAAGCCCACTCCAGCCCCAGATAACCACTTTCTATCCGCATAGATTAGTGTTGCTTGGTTTAGAGCCTCATACAAATGGATTCATTTAGTATGTGTTCTTTTGCGTCTGATGTCTTTCACTTTGGCATGTTTTTAGACTCATCCAAGCTGTTTTGTGTTTCAGTAGTTCTCCTTGCTGAATAGTATTCCATTGAATGGATAAGCCATCATTTGTTTATTCATCCACGTGTTAATGGGTTTCCAATCTCGGCTCTTAAAACTATGAGCATTTGTGTAAAAGTATGTATTTGCACATGTGTTTTTATTTCTCTTGGGTAAGTACCTAGGACTTTAATTGCTGTGTTGTAAGTGTCTTAGTCCATTCAGGCAGCCGTAACAAAATACCATCAACTGGGAGGCTTATAACAACAGAAATTTATGTTTTACAGTTCTGGAGGCTGGGAAGTCCAAGATGAGGGTGTCAACATTTGGTGTCTAGTGAGGGCCTGCTTCCTTTTAAGTAGATGTCTTCTCACTGTGACTGCACGTGGTGGAAAGGGACTAGCAAGCCCATTCCTGAGGGCTCTCCCCTTGTGATTCTCTCCCCTCCTCAAGACCCCACCTCATATCATCTTACAGGTTAGGAATTTGACATGAATTGTGCAAGGATGTAAACATTCAGTCCGTTGCAATACGTGTTTCTAACTTCCTAAGAAATTGTCACACAGCCCTCCGTAGTGGTTGAACCATTTTACACTACTACTACATTATGGGAAGATTCCAGTTGCTCCATATCTTTGCTAACACGGCATTGTCAGTCTCTTAAAATTTAATCCGCTCTAGCCTCCTTATGATTTTAATTTGTATTTGCCCACTGAATAATGTATGTCTATGATTTCATCTGCCTATTGCTTTTCCGTGTCGTCTTTTGTGATGGGTCTGTTCGTACCTTTTGCCTGTTTTTAAGTTGGGATGCTCATTGTTGACTCAAGTTCTTTCCATATTGTGGATGAAAAATATATATGTAATATATATAATTCTTTGTCTCTATTTGTGACAAATATTGTGAATATTTTCTTTTCATGTTTGGTTTGCCTGTTCATTTTCTTAATGGTGTCTTTTGAATATTTTTTAGTAAGTCTAATTTATCAAAGATTTGGGTGTGGTGGCCCATGTCTGTAATCCCAGCACTTTGGGAGGCCAAGGTGGGCAAATCACCTGAGGCCAGAAGTTTGAGACCAGCCTGGCCAACATGGTGAAACCCTGTCTCTACTAAAAATACAAAAATTATCTGGGCGGGTGGCACGCTGCTGTAGTCCCAGCTACTCGGGAGGCTGAGGCAGGAGAATCACTTGAACCCAGGAGGCAGAGGTTGCAGTAAACCAAGATAATAATAATAATTATTTATGATATTTTATAATAATTTGAGTTTAAGAAATTTGCCTACTCAAAGGACATGATTTTTTCCTGTTTTTTATTTTATGGAACTTTTATAGTTTTACATTTAAGTCTGTGATCCATTTTGAGTTCATTTTTGTGTACCATATGTGATAAGGGTCAAAATTCACTTTTTTATCTGTGTGGTTGGTTGTTTCGGTTCTATTTGTTGAGACTCTACTTTCCCAATGACCAAGTCTTCACAGGTTTGTAAAAACTTAAGTGACATAGAAGTGGTCTGTTCTGGACACCATTCTTCTTGTGTGTATAACTTTACACCAATATGACACTATATTGATTACTGTAGTTTTATTTGAGGCAGAATCTCATTCTGTTGCCCAGGCTGGAGTATAGTGGCACAATCGAGCTAATGTAACCTCGAAACATCTGGGCTCAAGTGAGCCTCTTTCCTTAGCCTCCCAAGTAGTTGGGACTGTAGGCATGCATCACCATATCTTGCTAATTTTTTATATTTTTTTGTAGAGATGGGGGTCTCACTATGTTGACCAGGCTGGTCTTGAACTCCTGGCTTCAAGGGATCCTCCTGCCTCAGCCTGCCAAAGGGATTACAGGTGTGAGCCACCACTCCTGGCCAACTGTAGTCGAACTCAGGTATTGGAAGAGCTTCCGTTTTGTTCTTTTCCCATTTTTTTTTTTTTTGACTTCTAGATCCTTTGCATTTTCATATAAAATTTGGAGTCAACTTTTATCAACTTCAGGCCAGGCCCATGGATCATGCCTGTGTAATCCTAGCACTTTGGGAGGCCGAGGCAGGTGGATCACTTGAGGTCAGGAGTTCAAAACCATCCTGGCTAACATGGTGAAACCCCACCTCTACTAAAAATACAAAAAAATTAGCCGGGCGTGGTGGCAGGCGCCTGTAGAATCCCAGCTACTCGGGAGGCTGAGGCAGGAGAACTGCTTGAGCCTGGGAGGTGGAGGTTTCAGTGAGCTGAGATTGTGGCATTGCACTCCAGCCTGGGCAACCAAGAGCGAAACTGTCTCAAAAAACAACTTTTATCGATGTCTACAAAAAGAAAGTCTTCTGGGATTTATAGATCAATTTAGGGAGAAATGACATTTTAACAATTCTGAGTTTTCCAATTGTTGAACATGGTGTACTGCCCCATTTATTTAGATCCCTTAATTTCTCTCAGTTTGCAGTTCTCACACATTTTGTTAAATTCATGTATTTAATATTTCTGCATGCTATTGCAAATGGTAAGGTTTTTAAAAAGCTATTTTGTAGTTATTGCTAGTATATACAAATGCATTAGACTTGTACATTGATCTTGTATCAAGCAACTTAGATCAGTTATTAGTTCTAGTAGCTTTTTTCTAGATTCTTTAGCATTTTCTATGTAGATAATCATGTCATCTGTGAATAAAGTATTTTACTTTTCCAATTTATATGGACTTTGTTCCTTTTTCTTATTGTACTGACTAGGGCATCTTGTTCCGTTTTCCTTAGAATTGGTAAGAGTATGTCCTTGTTCTGATACCAGGATACTGTTACTCTCAAAGAATTGTGAATTATTCTATCCTCATCTGTTTTCTGAAGTTGTTTATGTAATATTGATACTGTTATTTCTTCCTTAAATGTTTTCTTCCCTTTTTTCCTTCTTTTCCTCCCTCCCTCCCTCTCTCTTTCTCTCTCTTTTTTTTTTCTTTCTTTTCCTTTTTTTTTTTTTTTGAGACCCAGTCTCACTCCATCACCCAGGCTGGGGTGCAGTGGTGTGGTCTCGGCTCACTGCAACCTCTGTCTCCCAGGTTTAAGCGATTCTCCCACCTCAGCATCCCGAGTAGCTGGAACTACAGGTGCGTGCCACCACGCCCAGGTGTTTGTATTTTTAGTAGAGACAGGGTTTCACCATGTTGCACAGGCTGGTCTTGAACTCCTGGCCTCGTGATCTGCCCACCTTGGCCTCCCGAAAATGTTGGGATTACAGGAGTGAGCCACTGTGCCCAGCCATAAATTCAATTTTTTTAAACAGCTATAACAGTTCAGGTTTTTCTATTGTGCCAAGTTTGGTAACTTTTATCTCTCAATTATTCATTTCATGTAAAACAGTGAATTATTGGCATAAAGTTCAAAACATTCCATTACATTTTATTGCATTTTATTTGACATTCTATTTTAATTATCTTTAAAAGGATGTCCTCTGGCTGGGCGCAGTGGCTCACTCTGTCGCCCGAGCTGGAGCGCAGTGGTGAGATCTCGGCTCGTTGCAGCCTCTGCCTCCTGGGTTCAAGCAATTATCCTGCCTCAGCCTCCTGAGTAGCTGGGATTACAGGCGCCCACCACTACGCCAAGCTAATTTTTTGTATTTTTAGTAGAGACGGGGTTTCACCATGTTGGCCTGGCTGGTCTCAAACCCTTGACCTTGTGATTCGCCTGCCTCGGCCTCCCAAAGTGCTGGGATTACAAGCATGAGCCACCACGACCGGCCAGAGTAGATTAATTCATTTGAGAGCTTCACCCTCATGATCCAATTACCTCTTAGACGCCACCTCTCAGTATTGCCATATTGGGGATGAAATTTCTACATGAGTTTTCATGGAGGGGCAGATACTCAGCATTCTGTCCAAAACTCATGTCCTTCTCAAACAAACAGATCTGTTGCAGTCCCATAGTCCCCAGATTTTATTCCAGCACTGAATCAAAAGTCCAGAGTCCAAAGTCTCATCTGTGAGCCTGTGAAATCAAACAAGTTATCTACTTCCGAGATACAATGATGGTGTACAGGCAAAAGACATTCCCACTCCATCAGGGAGGGGTAAGCAATAAGAAAGGGTTAGCAGGTCCCAAGCGAGTCCGAAACCCTGCAGGGAAGGCATTAAATCCTGAAGTTGGAGAATCATCTCTTGACTCAATGTGCCACTTCCTGGACACCCCAGGGTGAGGGTTGGGTCCCCAGGGCCTTAGGCAACCCCACTCTATGGCTTTGCTCTACCTCCTATGGGTTAGAGTCTGGTGCCTGAAGCTTTTCCAGGCAAGCATGCGTGCTGCCAGTGACTCCACAGTTCTTGGGTCCCAGTGGTGGTCCCACTCGTCCCACTCCCAGGGCTCGCCAGACATGACCCTGGTAGGGACTCTCCAGCAGCTCCAACTCCTCATTTCCATTCAGCATGGCTTTACTGGGGGCTCTCTGTAGTGGCTCCACCCCTGCTGCAAGTCTCTGCCTGGCCCCTAAGCTCTCAGTGGTATCCTGTGCAATCTGGATGGAGGCTGCTAAGCCTTCACAGCTCTGGCTTTCCCTAAGCCAGCAGAATTAGCACCACATGGATGCCACCAAGGAAGGTTTAGGGCTTGTGTCTTCTGGAGTGAGGCATTCACATCTGGGGCTGCTTGAACAATGGCTGTGGTGCCCGGAGCAGAGTCCTAAGGTGGTCCTGGGCGAGCTTGTGGAGGGCTCCCAGGGTCTGTCCCCTGAAAGCATTCTGCCTTCCTAGGCCTCTGAGCCTCTGATGGGAGAGGCAGCCTCGATAATCTGAAAAGCCTGCTGGGACTTAGTTTCATTGTCTTGGGAGAATTGCACCTGGCTCCCTTCTACCCAAGCTCATTTCTTTCACAAACTTCACTGGGCCATACCCTTGGTTTCCTCTTCTGAACATACTTTTACTCTACATGGCCAGGCTGAGTTTTCCAAATCTTTCCACTTTGCTTCCTTTTAATTTATAAATTCTGTTTTTAAACTATTCCTTTGCTCTCAAAGCTCAGCATAAGAGGCCAAAAGTAACCAGCAGCTCCTCCTCCTTTTTTTTTTTTTTTTTTTTTAAGACGAAGTTTTCCTGTTGTTGCCCAGGCTGGAGTGCAATGGTGCGATCTCGGCTCACCGCAACCTCTGCCTTCCGGGTTCAAGCGATTCTCCTGCCTCAGCCTCCCGAGTAGTTGGGATTACAGACATGTGCCGCCACACCCAGCTTATTTTATATTTTTAGTAGAGATGGGATTTCTCCACGTTGGCCAGGCTGGTCTCAAACTCCCGACCTCAGGTGATCTGCCTGCCTTGGCCTCCCAAAGTGTTGGGATTATAGGTGTGAGCCACCACGCCCAGCCACCAGCAGCTCCTTCTCTTTTTTTCTTCCAGATATCCTAGTTCATCAGTCTCAAGTTTGACCTTCCACAAAGCCCGAGGCATGGACACAATTCAGCGAAGCTCATTGCCAATTTATATTAAGGATGACCTTTACTTCACTGTCCAACACCTTGTTCCTCTGTTCCGTCTGAAACTTCATCAGAATGGCTTTTATAGTTCATATTTCTATCTGCATTCTGGTTGTGACCACTTAATGGATCTCTAAGGAGGTCCAGTCTTTCCCTAGTCTTGTCTTCTAAGCCCTCACCAGAATCTAGGCCTTTTCTAGCCTGCTCCCCCAAATTCTTCCAGCTTCTGCCCATTACTCAGTTTCAAAGCTGCTTCTACATTTTTGGTTATTTTTTATTAGCAGCACCCCACTCTCAATACCAATTTTCTGTCTTAGTCCACTTTCTGTTGCCTACAACAGAATACCTGCAACTGGATTATTTATCTGTTTGACAGAATCTCACTCTGTTGCCCAGGCTAGAGGGTAATGATGCCACCATAGCTCGCTGCAACCTCAAACCTCTGGGCTCAAGTGATCTTCCTGCCTCAGCCTCCCGAGTAGCTGGGACTACAGGTGTGTGACACCATACCTGGCCTGAAACTGGGTAATTTATAAAAGAAAGGATTTATGGAGGCAGAGAAGTGCAAAGTCAAGAGGCCCCATCTGGTGAGAGTCTTCTTGCTAGTGGGGACTCTGTAAAGTCCAGAGATGGTGCGGGACATCAATGGTGAGGGGCCGAGCATGCTTACGGGATAGCTCAGGTCTCTTCCTCTTCGTACAAAGCCTTCAGATCCCCTCCCTGGTAACCCATTGATCTATTAATCCACAAATGAGAGCAGAGCCGTCGTGATCCAGTCACCCCTTAAAGGCCTTACCTCTCAGTACTGCCACATTGGAGACTGGAGATTAAATTTCTTTCCTTTTTTTTTTTTGAGGTGGAGTTTCACTCTTGTTGCCCAGGCTGGAGTGCAATGGCGCGGTCTTGGCTCACTGCAGCCTCTGCCTCCCAGTTCAAGCGATTCTCCTGCCTCAGCCTCCCGAGTAGCTGGGATTACAGGTGCCCATCACAATGCATGGCTAATTTTTTGTATTTTTAATAGAGATGGGGTTTCAACATGTCAGCCAGGCTGGTCTCGAACTCCTGACCTCAGGTGATCTGCCCCCCTCAGCCTCCCAAAGTGCTGGGATTACATGGGCATGAGCCACCATGCCTGGCTTTTTTTTTTTTTTTTTTCCCCAAAAAAAAAAAAGAGTCTCGTTACGTTGCCCAGGCTGGTCTGGAACTCCTAGGCTTAGGCAATCCTCCCGCCTTGGCCTCCCAAACTGCTGGGATTACAGGTGTGACCCACCATGCTCGGCCAAGTTCTTTCAACTTTTATCTTTGGAAAATATTTTGATTTTGCCTTCATTTTTGAAGGATGTTGCTGGATATAGAATATGTAATTTACTTTGCTTCTGAGTGCTTGTAAGATTTTCTCTATCACTGGCTTGTAGTTGTTTGATTATGATGTGCCTTGGTGTGGCTTTCTTTGTTTATATCCTTCTTGGGGGTTATTTATCTTGGATTTGTGGCTCTATTATTATTTTCCTTTTATTTGGAATGTTTTCCATCACAGTTTCTTTTTCTTTTCTTTCTTTCTTTTTTTTTTTTTGAGACGGAGTTTCGCTCTTGTTGCCCAGGCTGGAGTGCAATGGCACAATCTCGGTTCACCGCACCCTCTGCCTCCCAGGTTCTAGCAATTCTCCTGCCTCAGCCTCCTGAGTAGCTGGGATTACAGGCGCCTGCCACCACACCCAGCTAATTTTTTTGTATTTTTAGTAGAGACAGGGTCTTGCCATGTTGGCCAGGCTGGTCTTGAACTCCTGACCTCAGGTGATCCACCCGCCTCAGCCTCCCAAAGTGCTGAGATTACAGGTGTGAGCCACCGCACCCGGCCCACAGTTTCTTACAATGTTTTTCTGCCACCCACCCACACCAAGAGGAATTCTAATTTTATTTATTTATTTTGTTTTCATTATTATTTTTTGAGACAGAGTCTCACTCTGTTGCCCATGCTGGAGTGCAGTCCCATGATCTCAGCTCACTGCAACCTCCACTTTCCAGATACAAGCAATTCTACTGTCTCAGCCTCCCGAATAACTGGGACTACAGGTGCCCACCACCACGCCCGGCTAATTTTTGTATTTTTAGTAGAGATGGGGTTTCACCATGTTGGCCAGGCTGGTTTCAAACTTCTGACCTCAGGTGATCCACCCGCCTCAGCCTCCCCAAGTGCTGGGATGACAGGCGTGAGCCATCGCTCCTAGCCAGGAATTGCAATTTTAGGTGAAATTTGCTTCCTGTTGCCCTCAGGGCACTGTGGCCCTGTTTGCTGGTGCCTTCCTGCTCCTTCCCTCGCTGTGCTGCAATGTGGGCATGTTCTGTGGGTTTGTCTTCAAGTCCATTGACCTTTTCTTTTGCCTTTGAGGTCTTTTTTGTTTGTTTATTTTGTTTTGTTTTTATTTCTAAAAGGTCACCTTGGGTTCAGAAGCCTTTGTGGTCTCATGTTCATTCCACCATTGAATTTTTCATTTCAGATCTAGGTTTTTCAGCTGTAGAAGTTCTACTGGATTCTTTTTTATACCTTTCATTCCTTTTCTCATTACCACGTTTTCCTTTAAACCTGTGAAATTACTCATATGGCTTTTTAAAAGTTCTTATCTGCTAATTCCACCATCTTTAGCATGTCTGGTTGTTCTTCGGGGTTTTGTTTTGTTTTGTTTGAGATGGAGTCTTACTCTGTCGCGCAGGCTGGAGTGCAATGGCGCGATCTCAGCTCACTGCAACCTCCACCTCTCAGGTTCAAGCAATTCTCCTGCCTCAGCCTCCCGAGTAGCTGGGACTACAAATGCATGCCACCACGCCCGGCTAATTTTTGTATTTTTAGTAGAGACGGGGTTTTGTCATGTTGACCAGGCTGGCCTCAAATTCCTGACCTCAAGTGATCTGCATGCCTGGCCTCCCGAAGTGCTGGGATGACAGGCGTGAGCCGCCACACCCGGCCTGGATGTTCTCCAGTTGATGGATGTTTCTCTTGGCTGTGGGTGACATTTTCACCTCTGCGTGTTTAGTAAATTTTTTGATAGATATTGTGAATGTGACATTGTTGAGGGTCTGAAATTTGTTGTCTTCCTTTCAAAATTGTTGAATTTTTTTGCAGGCAGCTTAATGACTGTAGATCAGCTTGGTCCTTTGAGGCTTGTTTCTGAGCTTGGCTGAGGCTGGTCTACAGCGGCCTTTACTCCAGGTTAGCCGTGCTCCTGGTGGGGCTGGACCCTTCGCAGTTCTCACTGAGTGCTGCCGCTGGGCAGCAAGGCCCACCACTCTGGCTCATCACACTTTGAGCACCTCCCAGGCCTGCAGGCTATTTGGGGATTGTCTGCTGTCAGCTCCCTGTGGCTTGTGGCCTGGCCCCATGGTGTGTGCAGCTTAACGTTCATCCAAACACTCATGGCGGCACTGGGGACTTCCTCTTCGTGGGTCCCAGTTTCTTTCTTGTACTGGACCCCATAAATGCGAGCCTTCTGTACCTCCCCAGAGTCCAATCTCTGCCTCCTCAACTTAGTGAGTTGATACCATGCCTGTGTTTCCCCTTCATATGCTGTATTCTAGAAAATGCCACCAGGCAGAGAGCTGGCATCATGGGAGGTGCCCCCCCATCTCCATCCTCCTGGGCAGGTCACAGCACTGCACCCTCCAACATCTAACAGCAGCTGTTGCATGGATTTTGTCCAGTTTTCTAGTTTAGGGCAGGAGAGCAAGTCCAATACTTGTTACTCAATCATGGCTGGAAGGGGAGGTCACCGTACCATTTTTTATGCAACCGGTAAATATAAATTGGTAAGGAGTTGACAATCCTATATAATTTGGAGTCAGCTACCTGGTGGCTGTCAGTCTCATTCTCTCTCCTGCCCGCCTTACCTGCCTGTGTTCCTGGCGTTCTTTTTGAAAGCAGGCTGTAAAGAGTCATATCGTCACCCTGGGGCGTTTGCCTGTGCTTTGTGCTGCCTGGAAGAGCTCATAGCCAAGGAAGGGTGAAGACGGTGCGCTGCGGCGCGTGGCTTCCAAGGAAGGGTGAAGACGGTGCGCTGCGGCGCGTGGCTTCCAAGGAAGGGTGAAGACGGTGCTCTGCGGCGCATGGCTTCCAAGGAAGGGTGAAGACGGTGTGCTGCGGCGCGTGGCTTCTAGGCTCTGGAGCTCTAGTGTTGGCTTTTGGGTTCGGGGACCCACTGGGCCACTGTGAGGTGGGCTGGAGCTGCATTTCACTGACTGCCTCGCTGCAGGAGCCCTGCTCTGACTGGAGGGCCACAGAGCACACCGGGCCCCTCTGTAAGCCAGGTACGAGACTACCCGTCTCCTGCAGCAGGGCTCAGGGACCTCCCCATGGAGCCACAGGCGTGGGCTTGGGGAGAGGCCCAGTGGAGAATAGAGGGTAGCACGGGGACCTGGGCCATCCTCGTGCCTTCTGGACCTGCGCAAGCCCAATCTTGGACTCCGCTTCCATCTCCCAGTAAACTCCTGACGGCCCCTTGGATGTTCGACTGGTAGCTCTGACAGCACCCAGTCACGATGGGCAGCGCCAGTCTCATAAACACCTTGGCCTCCACGGTCCGGGCCCGAACACTTGCCTAGCACCACCTACCAGCTGGTGGAGTCCCCTGAACGTGACGGGGCCTGGGCTGTACATCCTGCACTGAGGCTCGTCACAGGTGCCACTCGTGTCTTTGCCACACATGTGAAGCCTGTGGAACTTCACGGCCACATGACCCACGTGGCAGGACTGTCTGTCACCCAGGCTGGGCCTGCCTCAGCCCCTTTCCTTGCTCCAGGCCCTACTCAGAGCCGACGGCTTTCCCTCTCCGCTGCCGAGGGCCGAACATATTGCCTTCAAGCCCAAAGAGGCATCGGGCCTGCCCCAGCACCCTGCAGGCCACGGCACCCTGAGAACGTTGCTCATGGGGCAGGTCTCTGAAGTGTACGGAGTCTGCCTCCTGCCCTCCACAGCGCCCGCGTTTTTCTGAGGCCATCAGCGCACCTGCTATCTCTGCTTGAGTCCAGTGCCCATTAAGGCATCCACTGAATGGGCTAACCTTTGCTCGTGGACCATCCAGTGGGTCAGGCCTTTGGGCCACATTGGGACGAGGCACCCCACTTGGTTCTGGAGTGACCGTAACTGTGTGCCGCTGTTTGCCCCACACGGGCAGGAACTGCTCTGATTCCCCTTCCAAACAGGTTTTGGAAATGATGTGTTTATCAGATCAGTAGCCAAAAACTGCATGCACATGGCCACATCAGTCTCTTTTGGAAAGACCATGTGGATGGCCACAAGCGTGCCTCAGCTACTATTGTTTAAGCCTGTGGTAGTCCACTGCTGTCCACCACGGTCATGCAGCTTCCGCAGGGGTTGGGTTTCCAGATTGTAAGGCGGGTGGGGACAGGCAGTTGGGGACAAGGGGGACAAGAACAAGAGGGACAGAGACAAGGGGGGGTACGGGGAAAAGGGGGACGTGGACGAGGGGGATGGGGATGAGGGGGATGGGAAGAAGGCGGGTAGGGACAAGAGGGACAGGGATAAGGGGGATGGGGACAAGGGGTGCAGGGTAAAGGGGGATGTGAATTAAGGGGACAGGAACAAGGTGGATAAGGGGACAGGGACAAGAAGGATGAGGACAAGGGGGATGGAGACGAGAGGGATGGGGATAAGGTGGGTGGGGATGAGGGGGACAGAAACAAGGGGGATGGGGATGAGGTGGGTGGGGACAAGGGGGACAGGAAGAAGGTGGGTGGGGACGAGGGGCACAGGGACCAGAGGCACTGGGACGAGGGGCCTGGGGATGAGGGGGGATGGGAGCAAGGCGAGTGTGGATCTTTTATGTCTTCACAGGTGGCCCTAACGGCTGCCATTCTCCACAGACAGTAGAGTTGCAGGAGCTTCCATTCTGATTTTCCCACTACAAGACTCACTCTGTTGATCAAGGAACCAGTTGAGGGTTTGCCCAGTTGCTAGGTGTGTTCAAACTGATCTTGTTCCTTTCACAGGACATTCCGCCTCCCTGACAGCGTGGGGGATGCTTCTGTGGCCTCCACAAGTTATAAAATACTCCACCACCAGTGGTGTGTTAGTTACACCAGGGTGCCATTAAAAATACTGCAGAGTAGGTGACTTAACAACAGAAATTCATTATTCTCTCACAGTTCTGGAAGCCAGAAGAGACCCAAGTGTCGCAGGTTGGGTTTCGCTGGAGGCTCCTCTCCTTGGCTTGCCGATGGCCGCCTTCTTGCTGTGTCCCTGCCTGGCCCTCCTCCCTCCGTGTGCACACACATTCCATCCTGTGTCCCTGCCTGGCCTCCCTCCCTCCGTGTGCACACAGATTCCATCCTGTGTCCCTGCCTGGCCCTCCCTCCCTCCGTGTGCACACACATTCCATCCTGTGTCCCTGCCTGGCCCTCCCTCCCTCCGTGTGCACACACATCCCATGCCGTATTCATGCATGGCCCTCCCTCCTCCGTGTGCACACACATCCCATGCCGTATTCATGCATGGCCCTCCTTCCTCCGTGTGCACACACATCCCATGCCGTATTCATGCATGGCCCTCCCTCCTCCGTGTGCACACACATCCCATGCCGTATTCATGCATGGCCCTCCCTCCTCCGAGTGCACACACATTCCATCCTGTGTCCCTGCCTGGCCTCCCTCCCTCCATGTGCACACACATTCCATCCTGTGTCCCTGCCTGGCCCTCCCTCCCTCCGTGTGCACATACATCCCATGCCGTATTCATGCCTGGCCCTCCCTCCCTCCGTGTGCACACACATTCCATGCTGTGTCCATTCGTGGCCTCCCTCCCTGTGTGTGCACATATACCCCATGCCATGTCCATGCATGGCCCTCCCTCCATGTGCACGTTCATCCCATGCTGTGTCGTCGCGTGGCCCTCCCTCCTCCGTGTGCACACACATCCCATGCTTTGTCCCCACGAGGCCCTCCCTCTCTCTGTGTGCACACACATCCTATCCTGTGTCCCCACGTGGCCCTCCCTCCTCCGTGTGCATGTACATCCCATGCTGTGTCCCCACGAGGCCCTCCCTCCCTCCATGCAAACACACATCCCATGTGTCTCTGTGCATCGAAATTTCCTCCTCTTAGAAGGACCCTAGTCAGATCAGGTTAGGGCCCACCCAAAGGCCCCATTTTAACTTTACTACCTCTTTAGAGGCCCTGTCTCCAAATCCAATCACATTCTGAGGTACTGGGGGTTAGGTTCAGCATTTGAATTTGGGGGGAAACAATTCAACCCATAACAGGTAGATTTCCCAAAGCCTGCATTATTCAATTTTAATCAAACATGCATTATTATGTATTTTCCCTGTAAAATAAGAGACAAGAGCCAGGCATGGTGGCTCAGGCCTATAATCCTGGCACTTTGGAAGGCTGAGGCAGGCAGATGCCCAGGAGTTTGACACCAGCCTGGCCAATGTGGCAAAATCTCGTGTCCACAAAAAGTACAAAAATTAGCCAGACGTGGTGGCATGCACTTGTTGTCTCAGCTACTCAAGCAGCTGAGGTGGGAAGATCGCTTGAGCCCAGGAGGATGAGGTTGCAGTGAGCCAAGATTGCACCACTGCACTCCAGCCTGAATGACAGAGTGAGACCCTGGCCAAAAAAAAAAAAGACAAGGTTTTCTTCCAAGTGTGAAGAAAGATGGTGGAATAGGGTTTTTAAGGAGTGTTGAAAGAGCTGCTTGGAGAATCAGAAAGAAGACTAGTTGTTGGGAGGCACAGAGTGAGTACTGAGAAAACCAAGGGCCCAAGTGAGGCTTGAAACTGCCAGTTCTCCATTTATTGTCTTTCAGCTTCAAATACATACTTTATCACCTGCTTGGTGAAAATGGAGCTGGGCCCTATATTGTTTCTCCTTTAAAGCAGGTATGATGTTAAGCTTTGTAAGTAGAGGGCACTGGAGGGACCCCGCAGGAGGAAAGTGCTTCTCTTCCTGTTCTGCACTTTCTTCTGTTTTCTTCTTGTTCCTGCCATGTGGCTGCCAGCACAGTCAGTGTTGCTCACCCCCAGCCAACTTCACTTGCAATGCCATGGGTAGATCCTCGTGAGTCTTGCAGGTGCTCCACTGGTCAGCATCCAGCCTCAGCCTGCCCCAGAGAGGTGTTTCCTGCTTGCCAGTCCTGGCCAGGCTCCCTACCTGCCACCTACAACCCCTCTACACCCGCAGGAGTGATTGCCCATTGACTGTGGACCAGCTCTGGCTAGGGGAAAACCAGAGAACCTCTCCATCATCCATACTGCACCTCACAGCATCTCTGCAACCACACCTTTTCCAAGATTTGAGCCCCAACCTTGGGGAGGAGGCCATCTTTCACATTTTCTCCTTCCTTGGGAACTCTCTCTCAGCCCCAGAGTATTCTTTTGCATTATCTTTAGTCCTATACAGATAATTCCATTATAGTAAATAATCCTTTATATTAAACTGCTCAAATGACTGTGCAGTTTCTGTCTGCTGATTGATTGGGCTCTGATGCAGAAAGGTAAAGTAACTCGACATGTTGCACAGCTGGCCCACACAATCACACAGCTGAGACTGCACATGGACAGCTTCCTCTCAAATGTGTTGGAAATAAGAGCTTGGACTTGCAAAGAAAATGAGCACTCAAGGCTGGGTGCGGTGGCTCACACCTGTAATCTCAGCACTTTGGGAGGCCGAGGCAGGCAGATCACGAGGTCAGGAGATCTAGACCATCCTGGCAAACACGGCGAAACCCCGTCTCTACTAAAAAAAATACAAAAAATTAGCTGGGCGAGGTGGCAGGCACCTGTAGTCCCAGTTACTCCGGATGCTGAGGCAGGTGAATGGCATGAACCCAGGAGGCGGAGCTTGCAGTGACCTGAGGTCGCACCACTGCACTCCAGCCTGGGCGAAAGAGCGAGACTCCATCTCAAAAAAAAAAGGAAATGAGCACTCAAATACTAAAAACACACAAAAAAATTAGCTAGGCTGGTGGTAGGCACCTGTAATCCCAGCTACTCAGAAGGCTGAGGCAGGAGAATTGCTTGAACCTGGGAGGCAGAGGTTGCAGTGAGCCAAGATTGTGTTACTGCACTCCAGCCTGGGCAACAAGAGCAAAACTCTGTCTCAAAAAACAAACAAACAAAAACTTACACTGGCTTTTTTTTGAGTGCTCGTAAATTTGCCTTCTCAGCAAGGCAAATTTACTTCTGCAGAAGGGTGCTGCTCTCTCTTCTGGCCACTGGGAGAGCACACCAAACAAAGCAGGGCAGGGGTTTTTATCCCTAATGCAGTCACACCCTGCTACTGTGTCCAGTCCCCATTGGTTGGAGTCACACCACACAATCTAAGCCAATCCCGATTGGCTACTTCAAATAGAGCAGGGGTGGCTACAGTGGCCAAATAAGGAACAGATGTGGGTTTTACAGATTGGGCTGCAGATTGGGAACAGATATGGGTTACAGATTGGGAACAGATGTGGGTTACAGATTGGGTTATAGATTGGGACTGGCGGGAAGGTTGTTTACTGTAAAATAGAACCTTTGAAGAGGAACTCACTGTATCTAACAAATGTAAATCCAATTATATCAAGTCTACTTCAAAGCTTCCTGCCAGGTGCGGTGGCTCACACCTGTAATCCCAGGAAGTGGGCACGTTTTCCATGGCCAGAGCAGGAGGAAGAGAGGAGTGGGGAGATGCCACATACTTTTTTTTTTAATTCTCCAATTTAAAACTTTTAATTGAAAAGTAAACTTTAATCTCGAAAATGCAAACTTGGGGCGGGCAGAAAGATTACACACAAGGCTGTCACTTCACATTTGGAGGGTTGCACAGCAGCCGGGCAAAGGTGCTCCTCACTTCCCAGACAGTAGGGGGACCTGGGCAGAGGTGCCCCTCACTTCCCAGACGATGCTGGGGCCGGGGTGCCACATACTTTTAATGGACCAGATCTCAAGAGAACTCACTATCACCAGAACAGCGCCAAGTGGGAAATCCGCCCTCATGATCCAATCACCTCCCACCAGACCCCACCTCCAGCATTGAGGATGACAGTTGACATGGGATTTGGGTGGGGACACAGACCCAAACCATATCACTCCTGAAGAGCTAGGACTACAGGAATGCTATACTTGGCTAATTGTTTTTGTTTTGTTTTGTTTTTTTGAGACAGAGTCTCTGTTGCCAAGGCTGGAGTGCAGTGGCACGATCTCAGCTCACTGCAAACTCCCAGGCTGGAGTGCAGTGGCACAATCTCTGCTTACTGCAACCTCCGCCTCCCATGTTCAAGAGATTCTCCTGCCTCAGTTTCCCAAGTAGCTGGGACTACAGGCGCCTGCCACCATGCCCAGCTAATTTTTTATTTTTAGTAGAGACAGGGTTTTACCATGTTGGCCAGGCTGGTCTTGAACTCCTGACCTCAGGTGATCCACCCACCTCGGCCTCCCAAAGTGCTGGGATTACAGGAGTGAGCCACCGAGCCTGGCCACACCTGGCTAATTTTTAAAAAATTTCTTGTAGAAATGAAGTCTCACTATGTTGACCAGGCTAGTGTCAAACTAACTCCTGGCTTCAAATGATCCTCCTGCCTCAGTCTCCCAAAGCACTGGTATTAAAGGTGTGAGCCATCATGGTTGGCCTGTTTTTATATCTAGGAACTGTTGCTGTACAAAAGTCAAATATGGTGTTGGAGCGGTTCACACCTATAATCCCAGCACTTCAGAAGGCTGAGGTGGGATGATTGCTTGAGTCCAGGAATTTTATACCAGCCTGGACAACAGGAAGTCTAGGCTGCAGTGAGCTGTGATTGGGCTGTTGCACCCCAGCCTAGGCAACAGAGCAAGACCTTGCCTCAAAAAAAGAAATTAAATATGAAGAATAAGAGTTTTAGGATTTGGTGTTAAGAGGTTTTGTTTTGCTTTGTTTTGAATTTTTGTGAGCACATAGTGGGCGTACGTATTTATGGGGTATATGTCGTTTTTTTTTTTGAGACAGAGTCTTACTCTGTCACCCAGGCTGGAGTGCAGTGGCATGATTTCAGCTCACTGCAAGCTCGGCCTTTCAGGTTCAAGCGATTCTCCTGCCTCAGCCCCCCGAGTAGCTGGGACTACAGGTGAGCACCACCACACTTGGCTAATTTTTGCATTTTTAGTACAGACGGGGTTTCATCATGTTGGCCAGGCTGGTCTCGAACTCCGGTCCTCAAGTGATGTGCCTGCCTCAGCCTCCCATGGGGTATATGTTTTGATACAGGTGTGCAAAGTGTAATAATCACATCATGGATAGTGGGGTATCCATCCCCTCAAGCATTTATCCTTTGCGTTACAAACAATCCAATTATACTCTGTTACTTTAAAATGTACAATTAAATTATTATTGAATATAGTCACCCTGTTGTGCTATCAAATACTAGGTCTTATTCTTTCTAATTTTTTTGTACCCATTAGTTAAGGGTTTTTTTTTTTTTTGAGACAGAGTTTCGCTCTTGTCACTCAGGCTGGAGTGCAGTGGTGAGATCTCGGCTCACTGCAACCTCTGCCTCCTGGGTTGAAGCGATTCTCCTGCCTCAACCTCCTGAGTAGCTGGGATTACAGGTGCGCACCACCATGCCTGACTAATTTTTGTATTTTTAGTAGAGACGGGATTTCACCATGTTGGCCAGGGTGGTCTTGAACTCCTGACCTCAGGTGATCCACCCACCTCAGCCTCCTGAACTGCTGGGATTGTGAGACTTATGATTTATGAAAGGGGTGCGATGGGCCTTCTGTGTGGTGTCCGCATCCTCTCCTAGCTGGTTTTGGGAGAGTGCCGGCCCTCTGGGGCCTCTCTCCCTGGCTCGACCTTTAGAAGGGGTTCACATAGTTAGAACCTTAGCAGTAACGGTAACCTGTGCCTTGTGCAGGGCGGGGGACCTGGTGGGGACCCAGAGGCAATGGTGTCAGCCCCGGTTATGGACTGGCGTCACTTGCAGCAGCCAGGTCCCACTTGCACCCACCCTGATTTAATTAGACCAGGCAGCTAGGCAGGAACACGTTTATTTATTTTTAATTAAGCTTTTTGAGACAATTTTAGATTTGCATGCAGCTGTAAGGTGTTTTACAGAGAGATGCTGGGCACCCTTTACCTCCTCCAGTAGTAGCACCTGGAACCCTGCAGCGCACACAGCTGGGGTATTGACGTTGACAGAGTCCTCACCCTTCCTCACCCTTCCACAGCCACACCCACTCCCTCCCTCCAACCCTCCTTCAGGGCTGGCAACCATTCATCTGTTCTGTCCATTTCTGTAATTCTTTTTTCTTTTCTTGTCCTTTCCTTTTCTTTTCTTTTTTTCCCCTTCCTTCCTTCCTTCCTTCCCTCCCCTCTCTCTTTCTCTCTTTCTTTCTTTTTCTTTTCTTTTCTTTCTTTTTTTTTGACAGTCTTGTTCTGTTGCCCAGGCTGGAGTGCAGTGGCACGATCTTAGCTCACTGCAACCTCCACATTCCAGGTTCAAGAGATTTTCCTGCCTCAGCCTCCCAAGTAGCTGGGATTACAGACATGCACCATGCCTGGCTAATTTTTGTATTCTTAGTAGAGACGAGGTTTCACCATGTCGGCCAGGCTGGTCTGGAACTCCTGACCTCAGGTGATCCACCTACCTCACTTAGCCTCCCAAAGTGCTGGGATTACAGGCATGAGCCACAGTGCCTGGCCCATTTCTGTAATTCCATCTTTTCGAGGATGTCCCGTGAATGGAATCATATACAGTATATATGGAATTGTTCTATTGAGGCCCAGTGTCACCAGTACCCATGGATATACAATCTCCTGGTGGGGCCAGGGTGCACCGTGGCTCATGCCTGTAATCCCAGCACTTGGGGAGGCCAAGGTTGGAGGATTGCTTGAGGCCAGGAATTTCAGATCAGCCTGGGCACCATATTGAGACCTGTCTCTACACAAAATTTTGAAAAGTTAGCCAGGTGTGGTGGTGCACTCCTGTAGGCCCAGCTACGCGGTGGGCTCAGGCGGGAGGATGGCTTCAGCCCACGAGGTAGAGGCTACAGTGCATGTTGCTGGGAAAGTGTGATACATGCAAAAGAATGAAGTTGGACCCTCGTCAGTACCATATACAAAAATTAACTAGAAATGGATCATGCTGGGCACGGTGGCTTGCACCGCTTGTACCTGTAATCCCAGCACTTTGGGAGGCTGAGGAGAGTGGATCACCTGAGGTCGGGAGTTCGAGACCAGCCTGGCCAACATGGTGAAACCCTGTCTGTACTAAAAATACAAAAAAAAAATTAGCCAGGTGTGGTGGTGCACACCTGAAATCCCAGCTACTTGGGAGACCGAGGTGGGAGAATCCCTTAAACCCGGGAGGCAGAGGTTGCAATGAGCTGAGATCACGCCACTGCACTCCAGCCCGGGCAACAGAGCGAGACTCTGTCTCAAAAAAAAAAAAATTAATTAATTAAAATAAAAAGTAAAAATGGATCAAAGATCTGGACACAAGACCTGAAACAGTAAACTCTTGTTAGAAACTGGGGAGCAGAAGCTTTTGACACACACTGGGTTTGGCAATGATTCCTTGGACACCAAAGGCACAGGCAACAACAAGAAATAGCCAAATGGCTTCGTGAAAATTAAAGCCTTTTGTTCATCAAAGGACACTCCTAAAAGAGTGAAAAGCTGCCCCTTCCCCACAGAATAGGGGAGAATATCTGCAAATCACGTGTCCGATGAGGGACTTATATCCAAAATATCGAAGGAACTCCTTGTGGAGGCCAAAGCTGCTCCAGCCTGGATGGTGACTGTTGTGTGGGCTTTTGACTAACCCGTCCAGAGAAGGCCTCTGAGGTTTCCAGGTGATCTGTTGTTCCTTGTGTTAAGGGCAGGCACTTGCCAGAAACCCTGCCGCAGGGTCAGACGGCCCTGATGCCACCCATTGTCCAGCATTTCCCTCCCAACCCTCCCGGTGGTACACAAGCCCTGGGCAGGGGCAACGGCGGGATCCAGTATCTCCTCTCGCCACTGCCAAGACAGACACGGCTTCTGTTTCTAAGTCCCTATTAAGTGTTTCTTTCTAAGAAACTGGGTTTGTTAGCCTTTTTCTTTGACCTCTCAGCTTCCTCGGACTTTGGAGACAGGTTTGCATAGACCTACTTACCACGGAACACTCCAGAAAACGACGGCCAAAAAACAACCTGATTCAAAAATAGGCAAAGGACTAATTAGACCTCTCTCCCAAGAATGGCCCAATAGGCCAGGCGTGGTAGCTCACACCTGTAATCCCAGCACTTTGGGAGGCCGAGGTGGGCGGATCACCTGAGGTCGGGAGTTCGAGACCAGTCTGACCAACATGGATAAACCCTCGTCTCTACTAAAAATACGAAATTAGCCGGGCATGGTGGTGGGTGCCTGTAATCCCAGCTACTCGGGAGGCGGAGGCAGGAGAATTGCTGAACCCGGGAGGTGGAAGTTGTAGTGAGCTGAGATCATGCCACTGCACTCCAGCCTGGGTGACAGAGTGAGACTCCATCTCAAAAAAAAAAAAAAAAAAAAAAGAAAGAAAAGAAAAGAAAAGAATGGCCCAATAAGCACATGAGAAAATGTTCACACCACTCATTATTAGAGAAGTGCAAATCAAAGCCACAATGAGATACCACCTCACACCCATTAGGATGGCAAACAATTAAAATAACAAAACAAACACAAAACAGAAACAACTTAAAACAGAAAAATAACAGGTATTGGCAAGGTTGTGGAGAAGCTAGAACCCTGTGTGCTGCTGTTTGAAATGTAAAATAGTACACCTCCTAAGGAAAACAGCATGGTAAGTCCTCAGCATATGGTGCCTAGAGTGACAGCAGGTCCTCGACATGTGGTTCCTGGAGTGACCAGCGGGTCCTCGGCATGTGGTGCCTGGAGTGACGGTGGGTACTCGGCGTGTGATGCCTGGGGTGACTTGTGGGTCCTTGACGTGTGGTGCCTGGAGTGACGGTGGGTCCTTGGAGTGTGATGCCTGGGGTGACTGGTGGATCCTTGGTGTGTGATGCCTGGAGTGACCTTGTGACCTGGCCATTCCACTTCTGGGCATATTCCCAGAGCTGCGAAAGCAGGCACTCATGCAGACGTTTGCACCCCCACGTCCACAGCAGCACCATTCTCAGCGGCTCAAGAGTCCATCAATGGACAAATGGATACACCGAATATGGTATGGACACATAGCAGAATATTAGCCTTAAAGACGAAGTCAATTCTGACACGCGCTCCAAGAGGGATGAACCTTGAGGACATTGTGCTGAGTGAGATAATCAGTCACAAGAGGACCAATACTGTGTGTGATTCCATTTCTACGAGGTATCCACAGTAGCCAGATTCATAGAAACAAAGTAGAACGGTGGTTGCCAGGGCTGCAGAAGAGGGGAATGGAGAATACTAGAGGATCATAGAAGTTAAAGACTTAAAACAAACTTTAACAATTAAGACAGGATACCAAGATGCAAATGCCTGGTTAAAATGGATCAAATATTCCATCTACACATTAAACAAAAGCAATTGTTATGCTTGCGCACATAGCACTAAGGTGGTCCTCCAGTCGACCAGGCATGGGCTGCATGGTAGCTCTTTTCCAGGATTCTACAGCCTGGAGTAATAAGTCGTGGCAAGCTCTCTCTGCTATATCCGGAAGTCCGGCACCCTGCGGGTCAGTCCCCTGAGGGCCATCCAGCTTCTGTCTCCCAACACTAAGTTCACTTCGTGTCTCTCATGACAGGGAGGAAACAGCATTCCTTGGAAACTTGAAGGGATGTGATGAGCTTAAGAATTTTCAAGAGCTTATTAATCAGTCAGCCCTTGTTCAACTCTGTGCGGATGTGAGGTGGTATTGTGGTGGATCTTTACTGAGCACTCTGCCAAATAACTGGAGTGGCACTTGTGCTTTAGTCCATTTGGCTATCCCTTTCACCCTGGCATTTCATCAACCAGAGGGAGAAAAAATAAGACATCGTAAAGCAAGAGAAGTCCCTTATGAGTCTTTCGACTCTCACATCTATTCAGATGCAATTGGAGCCCCGCAAGGAATACCAGATCAATTTAAAGTTTGAAATCAAATAGCTACAGGATTTAAGTCAATATTTTAGTAGGTGACAGTTAAGAAAAATGTAGATTAGATAAACTACATCTATTACAACCAACAGCAACAAGTTTTCATGAGTTAAAAGAAAAACTCATGTTGGCCCCAGCCCTGAGGTTACCTGATGTGACAAAACCTTTTACACTCTATGTGTGAGAAAGAGAAAAAATGGCAGTTGGAGTTTTAACCTAGACTGTGGGGACCTGGCTAAGGGCTGTGGCCTATCTCTCTAAACAACTATACAGGGTTTCCAAAGGCTGGCCCCCATGTCTAAAGGCCCTGGCAGAAACGGCCCTGTTAGCACAAGAAGCAGATAAACTAACTCTTGGGCAAAACCTGAATATAAAGGCCCCCCTTGCTGTGGTAACTTTGATGAATACCAAAGGACATAATTGGCTAACAAATGCTAGATTAACCAAGTACCAAAGCTTGCTATGTGAAAATCCCCGCATAACCACTGAAGTTTGCAACACCCTAAACGCTGCCACCTTGCTCCCAGTATCAGAGAGCCCAGTTAAACATAACTGTGTAGAGGTATTGGACTCAGTTTATTCTAGCAGGCCCAACCTCCAAGACCATCCTTGAACATCAGTAGACTGTGAGCTGTACGTGGATGGGAGCAGCTTCGCCAACCCCTGCAAAGTGACTCTGAGGAAGACGACAAGCCCTGCTACAGTCACACCCAGAAGCTGACTGGTCCATGCATGGCTAAAGCATGAGAAAACTCATCCCAGGACTCATTTTCCTTAAAATTTGGACTTGTACAGTAAGGACTTCAACTGACCCTCTTCAGACTGAGGACTGTTCCTAGTGTATACATCAAGTCACTGAGGGAGGACAAAATGTTGCTACAGTCCTATTATTTTACGGTTATTATAAGTGTACTGGAACTCTAAAAAGAACTTGTTTGTATAATGTTATTCTATACAAGGTATGTGCCCAGGAAATGACCAACATGATGTGTGTTATGACCCATCTGAGCCTCCCATTACCACAGTTTTTCAAATAAGATTAAGAACTAAAAAGTGGTGGGGGCTCATAAATAATATGAGTAAAGTGTTAGCCAAAACAAACAAAAAAAGAGAGGTGCCCAAACAAGTCACCTTGAAGTTTGATGCCTGTACTGTCATTAATAGTAATAAGTTAGGAATAGGATGTGGTTCTCTTAATTAGGAAAGAGGTTGTATGGCAGAAAATAAGTACATTTATCATGAGTTAGGACTGTGTGGAAATGAATGTAGTTACTGGTCTTGTGTCATTTAGGCTACTTGGATAAAAAATGAAAAAAATCCTGTCCACCTTCAGAAAAGGATTCCTATACCAGTGGTCAGTGTAACCCCTTAGAACTAGTAATAACCAACTCCTTAATCCTCACTAGAAAAAAAGGAAACATATAACCCTAGAAATTTTTTTTTTTTTTTTTTTTTTTGGTGGCGGAGTCTTGCTCTGTTGCCCAGGCTGGAGTGCAGTGGTGCGATCTCGGCTCACTGCAAGCTCTGCCTCCCGGGTTCACGCCATTCTCCTGCCTCAGCCTCCCGAGTAGCTGGGACTACAGGCGCCCGCCACCACACTCGGCTAATTTTTTGTATTTTTAGTAGAGATGGGGTTTCACTGTGTTAGCCAGGATGGTCTCGATCTCCTGACCTTGTGATCTGCCCGCCTCGGCCTCCCAAAGTGCTGGGATTACAGGCGTGAGCCACTGCGCCCGGCCGTAATCCTAGAAATTGATGGGGCTGGACTGGATCTTCAAGTAAATATCGTGGTTTGAGGAGAAGTTTATAAACGCTCTCCTGAGCCAGTATTTCAAAACTTCTATGATGAACTGAATGTGCCAGTACCAGAAATTCCAGGAAAAATAAAAAATTTGTTTTTGCAATTAGCCAAGCATGTAGCCGAGTCTCTCAATGTCACTTCATGCTGTGTATGTGGAGGAACTGTAATAAAAGATCAATGGCCATGGGAAGCCCAATAATTAGTACCTACAGACCCAGTTCCTGATGAATTCCCAGCTCAAAAAAATCACCCTGATAACTTCTGGGTCCTAAAAGCCTCAATCATTAGACAACACTGTATAGCAAGAGTAAGGAAGGAGTTCACCCTTCCTGTAGGATGCCTCAGCTGCCTTAGGCAAAAACTGTATAATGGTACTACAAAAACAGCCACCTAGTGGAGTTCAAACCATACTAAGAAAAATCCATTTAGTAAATTCCCAAAGTTGCAAACCGTGTGGACCCATCTGGAGTCCCATCGGGACTGGACAGCCCCCACTGGATTATACTGATTATGTGGACATAGAGCTTACACCAGATTACCTGACCAGTGGGCAGGTAGTTGTGTTATTGGCACTATTAAACCATCTTTCTTCCTACTGCCCATAAAAACAGGCAAACTCCTAGGCTTCCCTGTCTGTGCTTCCCGTGAAAAGAGAAGCATAGCTATAAAAAAATAAGAAAGATAATAAATGGCCCCCTGAGATGATACAATATTATAGGCCTGCTACTTGGGCACAAGATGGTTTGTGGGGATACAGGACCCCCATCTACATGCTCAACCGAATCATATGGTTACAAGCTGTCTTAGAAATAATCACTAATAAGACCGGCAGAGCCTTGACTATTCTGGCCTGGTAAGAAACTCAGATGAGAAATGCTGTCTATCAAAATAAACTGACTACTTGCAGCTGAAGGAGGAGTCTGTGGGAAATTCAACCTTACCAATTGCTGCCTGCACATAGATGATCAGGGGCAAGTAGTTGAAGACATAGTTAAAGACATGACAAAACTGGCACATGTGCCTGTACAAGCGTGGCACGGATTTGACCCTGAGGCCATGTTTGAAAATGGTTCCCAGCGCTAGGAGGATTTAAAACTCTTATAATAAAAATTACAGTAGTAATAAGAACCTGCTTACTGATCCCTTATTTACTACCTGTACTCCTTCAAATGGTAAAAGGTTTCATCACCTCTCTCCCTCTCCCTCTCCCTTCTTTCTTTGGTCTCCCTCTACTTCTTTCTTCGGTCTCCCTCTGTTGCTGAAGCTGGACTGTACTGCCGTGATCTCAGCTTGCTGCAACCTCCCTGCCTTGGGCTCCTGTGATTCTCCTGCCCCCGCCTGCAGAGTTCCTGGGATTGCAGGCGGGCGCCACCACGCCTGACTGGTTTTTGTATTTTTGGTGGAGACAGGGTTTCGCCGTGTTGACCAGGCTGGTCTCCAGCTCCTGGCCTCGAGTGATCTGCCCGCCTCGGGCTCCCGAGGTGCTGGGATTGCAGATGGAGTCTCGCTCACTCAGTGCTCAATGTTGCCCAGGCTGGAGTGCAGTGGCGTGATCTCGGCTCGCTACAACCTCCACCTCCCAGCCTTGGCCTCCCAAAGTGCTAAGATTACAGCCTCTGCCCGGCCACCACCCCGTCTAGGAAGTGAGGAGCGTCTCTGCCTGGCCGCCCATCGTCTGGGAGGTGAGGAGCGCCTCTGCCCGGCCGCCCATTGTCTGGGAAGTGAGGAGCGCCTCTGCCCGGACGTCCCATCTGGGAGGTGAGGAGCGCCTCTGCCCAGCCACCACCCCGTCCGGGAGGAAGTGAGGAGCGCATCTGCCCGGCCGCCACCCCGTCTGGGAGGAAGTGAGGAGCGCCTCTGCCCAGCCACTCCATCTGGGAAGTGAGGAGCGCCGCTGCCTGGCCGCCCCTTCTGGGAGGTGAGGAGCGCCTCTGCCCGGCCGCCCCTTCTGGGAAGTGAGGAGCGCCTCTGCCCGGCCGCCCCTTCTGGGAAGTGAGGAGCGCCTCTGCCCGGCCGCCCCTTCTGGGAGGTGAGGAGCGCCTCTGCCCGGCCGCCCCTTCTGGGAGGTGAGGAGCGCCTCTGCCCGGCCGCCCCTTCTGGGAGGTGAGGAGCCTCTGCCCGGCCGCCCCTTCTGGGAAGTGAGGAGCGCCTCTGCCCGGCCGCCCCTTCTGGGAGGTGAGGAGCGCCTCTGCCCGGCCGCCCTGTCTGGGAGGTGAGGAGTGCCTCTGCCCGGCCGCCCCATCTGGGAGGTGTACCCAACAGCTCCGAAGAGACAGCGACCATTAAGAACGGGCCATGATGACGATGGCGGTTTTGTTGAAAAGAAAAGGGGGAAATGTGGGGAAAAGAAAGAGAGATCAGATTGTTACTGTGTCTGTGTAGAAAGAGTAGGCATAGGAGACTCCATTTTGTTCTGTACTAGGAGAAATTCTTCTGCCTTGGGATGCTGTTGATCTATGGCCTTGCCCCCAGCCCCGTGCTCTCTGAAACATGTGCTGTGTCAACTGAGGGTTAAATGAATTAAGGGCGGTGCAAGATGTGCTTTGTTAAACAGATGCTTGAAGGCAGCATGCTCCTTAAGAGTCATCACCACTCCCTAATCTCAAGTACCCAGGGACACAAACACTGCGGAAGGCCGCAGGGACCTCTGCCTAGGAAAACCAGAGACCTTTGTTCATGTGTTTATCTGCTGACCTTCTCTCCACTATTATCCTATGACCCTGCCATATCCCCCTCTCCAAGAAACACCCAAGAATGATCAATAAATAATTAAAAAAAAAAAAAGGTTTCATCACTACTCTAGTTCACCAGAATGCTTCAGCACAGCTGGGCGCTGTGGCTCACGCCTATAATCCCAGCAATTTGGGAGGCTGAGGTGGGCGGATCATGAGGTCCAGAGATCGAGACCATCCTGGCTAACGTGGTGAAACCCCGTCTCTACTAAAAATACAAAAAAAAAAAAAAAAAAAATTAACCGGGCATGGTGGTGGGCGCCTGTAGTCCCAGGTACACAGGAGGCTGAGGCAGGAGAATGGTGTGAACCGTGGAGGCGGAGCTTGCAGTGAGCCGAGATCGTGCCATTGCACTCCAGCCTGGGCAACAGAGCAAGACTCCCTCTCAAAAAAAAGAATGCTTCAGCACAAGTGTACATCATGAATCGCTATGGATCTGTCATGCAAGAAGACATACGTAGTGAGGAAGAAGGTGAGAACGCCCACTAATAAAATGAGTGAGAGTCTCAAAGAGGGAGAATCAGGGAGGAGACCACCCCTCATATCGTCTTATGCCCAATTTCTGCCTCCAAAGAAATAAGAAGTAAAAACTAAAAGGCAGAAATGAAATCTACAGGTAGACAGCACAGCGCCACGCCCTGGGCCTGGTAGTTAAAGATTGACCCCTGACCTAACCGGTTGTGTTACCTATAGATTCCAGACATTGTAAAAATCTCTGTCCTGTTCTGTTCCGTTCTGATTATCAGTGCATGCAGCTCCCAGTCACATACCCCCTGCTTGCTCAATCGATCACGACCCTCTCACGTGGACCCCCTTAGAGTTGTGAGTCCTTAAAAGGGACAGGAATTGCTCACTCGGGGAGCTCGGCTCTTGAGACAGGAGTCTTGCCAATGCTCTCGGCCAAATAAACTCCTTCCTTCTTTGACTTGGTGTCTGAGGAGTTTTGTCTGTGGCTTGTCCCGCTACAAGCTCACTGCAACTTCCGCCTCCTGGGTTCAAGAAACAACTTCTGCCTCAGTCTCCTGAGTAGCTGGGACTACAGGTGTGCACCACCATGCCCGGCTATTTTTTGTATTTTTAGTAGAGATGGAGTTTCACCCTGTTGACCACGCTGGCCTTGAACTCTTGACCTCGTGATCTGCCCGCCTCGGCCTCCCAAAGTGCTGGGATTACAGGCATGAGCCACCGCACCTGGCCCATACACCTTTTATAATATTATAGATGTTTTTCTTCCCAATGTTTTATATTCAGATATATATATATATATTTTAAAAGATGGGGTCTTGGCCAAGCACAGTGGCTCACGCCTGTAATCCCAGCACTTTGGGAGACCAAGGCAGGCAGATCACCTGAGGTCAGGGGCTCGAGACCAGCTTAGCCAATATGGTGAAACCCTGTCTCTACAAAACATACAAAAAATTAGCTGGGCATGGTGGCGGGCCCCTGTAGTCCCAGCTACTCAGGAGGCTGAGGCTGGAGAATCACTTGAACCCAGAAGGTGGAGTTTGCAGGGAGCCGAGATTGCACCACTGCACTCCAGCCTGAGCAACAGTCAGACTCCATCCAAAAAAAAAAAGAGTTTTGAAACTGTTGAGCACCCGATTCTATCACTGATCGGGGCGCCACTTGTAACCTGCACGGACTTGGGGGACTGAACAAAGGGGGCGAACTTGGGAATAAAGACAAGAGACAAAAGAGTATATCTGGAAGAGGGGGGTCAGGGGGCACCTTGCCTCTAGTGGACAAGGGCCCTGAGCTTTACACAGCCCTCCGTATCTATTAGGCAAAAGAGATAGTGAGAAAGGGGGGGTGACTGTCGGGTAATTGTCAGTCAGCCATGACAGGCTGTATCCTTTGGACAATAGGTGCTAGATTTCTCAACAGATAACTTCAAGGAGCCCAGCGCCAGGGAGCGAGGCCCTCAGCAAACCTTTTGGTGGCAGGGCAGCGTGAGTTTAGCCACATCCTGCATTCATGATAAACAGTTTGCTGTTTGATCATAGAGCCTCCAGCGGAATGCTGAGTTGGTCATGTCCCAAGGGCCTTCGGCTCCCTGCATGAAGCTATGACACAGGTGCCCTCCCTACAGTCTTTCCCTGTCCTCCTGGGTCTCAAGTAGCCATGTGGCACCCAGGAAGGCTGTCAAGGCTGTCTGAGTCCTTACTGTCTGAGGCCCGAAGTTACATCCTACGTTAGAGCTCAGGACAGAAGACAGAGCTGTGAAGGTGATGACTGGAGGATCGAACCTCTCCCAGAATAGCCAGGAGGCAACGCTGGGAAAAGGGGACCACATGGGGCTGGATTCTGCTTGGGAGCTGCTGGTCTAGGCACTGAGAACTTGTCCCCAGACCTCACCATGGCCACCTGTCCAGCCCCGATTCCAGAGGCTCAAAACCAAAAACATAAGTAACAGCAAATCAACAAGTATTAAATTATATGTAACTAACAATTTTGAAGATATTCCCATTGACACAGGATGTTCTTCTCAGTCATTCTGCAAGCCAGGGACCTCCGGCCAGTGACGCCCCGCCCGGGCCTTGCTTGACCACACTACCTGCTGCAGGAGACAGCCCGCCAACTCCCCCGAGTTCCCAAGTGCTTGTCCATGGCCAGGAAGAATGAGGAGGCTCTGACAATCGAAGAGTGAGCAAGGCGGGGAGTTTCACTGGGTGACGGGGCAGCTTTCAGTGGAGAGGGGACATGGGGCGGTCCCCCTACATGAAGGCAGGAAAGTTCCCCGTGTTATGGACTCAGAATGGGGAGGGCATGCTGATTGGCTTGTGAGTAATGCAAAAAAGGTTAAAGCAAAGGCACCACTGAAAGGTGGGCACGACAGTGCAGAAAGCCAATTAGGAAAGGGTAGATATATGCAAAATAGGTGAAGGGTGGGGACTAATCAGAGGAAAGTGCGCCAGACAGGAACACAGGCTCTCAATCCAGTCTGAGGATTTGACTTGCAGCTTGGCTTTCAGGCTTTAAGCTGTTTTCAGCTTGCAGGTGGAGGTTTCACTGGGGACCTGCCCCCATTTGGCTGGGCATTTGGCTGCATGCCTCCTGTCGCTATCACTCTTTTACCAATGAGGACTAAACTCTGATCTTTTTTTCTCTTGCCCAAGTTCTTATCTAAAGGGCCTGGGGAGTCTGCCCTACAAGCCATAAAATGTCATCAGATGGGTTTTATTTAACCCTATATAATTCGCTTAGTTTCCAACCTGACTCTGGCATAATGTCACATGGCAGATAAAGGAAATCAAAATATTTTACTCTTTTTTTTTTTTGAGACGGAGTCTTGCTCTGTCGCCCAGGCTGGAATGGAGTGGCGCGATCTCGGCTCACTGCAAGCTCTGCCTCTGGGGTTCATGCCATTCTCCCGCCTCAGCCTCCCAAGTAGCTGGGACTACAGGCGCCCGCCACCATGCCAGGCTAATTTGTTGTATTAGCAGAGATGGGGTTTCACCGTGTTAGCCAGGATGGTCTCGATCTCCTGACCTCGTGATCCACCTGCCTCGGCCTCCAAAAGTGGCTGAGATTATAGGCAGGAGCCACCGTGCCCGGCCTATTTTACTTTTAAATATATTTCTTGGCTATACTTTGGATGCTTTCAGGTCATAGATGGATTCAAAGATTTTCTGATTGGCAATTGGTTGAATAAGCTAAGTGATTACCTAAAGACCTGGAATCTATAGAAAGGCGTGTCTAGGTTTGAACAGTTGGCCGCCCTTGTGTGGGTGGAGTATTACAAAATGCCGAGGCAAGAGACTGAAGGCACAAACCGTTTCAGTATAATAAAGAAAATAGAATAAGAATAGTCATAATACAAATTAGATATAGAGATGATCACGAACAATTATCAATCATTATTATAAACATTATTAATCATTAGCTTTTAATATTACTCTTTGTTGCATTGCTAATATAACTTAGGAATAACCGGTGGGTATAGGGTCAGGTACTGAAGGGACATTGTGAGAAGTGACCTAGAAGGCAAGAGGTGAGCCCTCTGTCACGCCCGCTTAAGGGCTGCTTGAGGGCTCCTTGGTCAAGCAGTAATGCCAGTGTCTGGGAAGGCACTCGTTACTTAGCAGACCGCGAAAGGGAGTCTCCTTTCCTTGGAGGAGTCAGGGAACACTGCTCCACCAGCTTCTTGTGGGAGGCTGGATATTATCCAGGCCTGGCCGCAGTCATCCGGAGGCCTAAACCCCTCCCTGTGGTGCTTCAGTGGTCACGCTCCTTGTCCACTTTCATGCTCCTCCCGTACTCCTGGTTCCTCTTTGAAGTTCGTAGTAGACAGTGGTAGAAGAAATAGTGAAAGTCTTAAAGTCTCTGATTAATGCTGACTTATGCTGCCTTCTCTCTCTGCTTCCGCTACCTAAAAGGGAAGGGCCCACTGTCCTGTAATGACGTGACTTGCTTCACCTTGTCAATCACTTAGAAGATGCACTCTCTTTACCCTGTCCCCTTGTCTTCTATGCAATAAATATCAGTGCGCCCAGCATTTGGGGCCACTACCGGTCTCCGCGTCTTGATGGTAGTGGTCCCCTGGGCCCAGCTGTGTTCTCTTTATCTCTTTGTCTTGTGTATTTATTACAATCTCTCGTCTCCGCACACTGGGACAACACCCGCTTAGCCCCGTAGGGCTGGACCCTACACCCTTGATTGGCTGGAACTGGGTGACTGGTACGAGAGCAAGTGACAGTCTGTTCAAACCTCCAGTTAGGTTACAGTTCACTTTGTAGGATAAACCTTTAGGCCGACTTTAGGTTAAGAGGGCCAGGATCGGTGGCTCATGCCTGTAACCCCAGCACTTTGGGAGGCCAAGGCAGGCGGATCACCTGAGGTCAGGAGTTCAAAACCAGCCTGACCAACATGGTGAAACCCCCATCTCCACCAAAATTACAAAAAAATCAGCCGGGTGTCGTAGCGCTTGGCTGTGACCGGTGCGGGGCCTGCCGGCTGGGGCGGAACCACAAGAGGTGGGGAGCGAGGCGGGCGGCCTGGACGGCCTTGAAGGCCAGCGCGCACCACCGAGACGTGGGCTCCTAGAGGGGCCGGAAGCTTTCGGATAACAACTTCCGCTCGGGAAGTTTGTAACGAAGTCTGGGCTACCGGCGCCGCGTAGTGGATGCAGCATCCTAGTTGAGGACGCCCCTCTGGTGAGTGTGCCCGTGCCCCCCGCCGCCCCTCCGTCCCTGGGTCGTGGGCTGTCAAACCTTCTAATTCTGCGGCCGCCCCAGGACTGCGAGACCCAGCGTCGCGGCTGCTGGGACAGACCGGGGAGGCTGCCGGTGTCCCGGGCTATACCGGGGCTGTTCTTCAGCTTCTTCCGGCTCAGCCTCCTCTTCTCTCCTCGCTCCTTACACTTGCAGGTTTGTCAGGACCCGGTTGCGTATCGTCTTGCAGCTGGTTTCTCCCTGGCTGACCCCGTCCACGATCGTGACCTCAGTTATCCCTCATAGACACTTTCCACACCTGTGTCTCCAGCCCGATCGCTCCGATGAAACCGAAGCGCTTAGACTTGGTTCATAACACCCAAAGCTCCCCGGCCCCAGGCTGAGCTCCTGTAACCTCCACACCCCACCCTCTAGTCCTCCCAGGCATTCCACCGCGAAGGGGAGGAGGCAGAAACCCGAGATTCGCTGCTGCTTTCCTGCCCACGCCCAGCCACACAGTCACTGGTGCGTTAGCTCCAGAACTGAACCATTTGCCTCCTTGCCATTCCCACCCTGTAAGTCCTAATCCTGGCCATCTTCATCTGTCACCTGAACGCCTCCCTGTCTTCTCCCCACCCCCATCCTGTTTTGCTGCTTTCTCATTTGTTCATCACAGAGGCTCTTTTTTAAAATGTAGCTTAGCCAGGCGAGGTGGCTCCCGCCTGTAATCTCAGCTCTGGGGATGCCGAGGCAGGTGGATCACTTGAGTCCAGGAGTTCTAGACCAGCTTGGTCAGCATGGTGAAACCCTGTCTCTACAAAAAATACAAAAATTAGCCGGGTGTGGTGGTGCGCGCCTGTAGTCCCAGTTACTCTGGGGAGGCTGAGGCAAGAGAATCGTTTGAACACAAGAGGCAGAGGTTGCAGTGAGCAGAGATCACGCCACTGCACTCCAGCCTGGGAGACAGAGCGAGACTCCATCTTATTAAAAAAAAAAAGGTAGCTTAGGCCGGATGCTGTGGCTGACGCCTGTAACCCCAGCACTTTGGGAGGCTGAGGCCAGAGGATCTCTTGAGGCCAGGAGTTTTGAGATCAGTCTGGGCAACATAGTGAGACCCCGTCTCTGCAAAAAACTTAAACAATTGCAGGGCATGGTGGCACATGCACTTTTGGTCCCAGCTACTGGGGAGACTGAGGTGGGAGGATCACTTGAGCCCAGGAGGTCGAGGCTGCAGTGAGCTGTGATTGCACTACTGCACTCCAGCCTGGGTGACAGAGCAAGACCCTGCCTCAGAGAAAAAAAAATCCTGTGTTAATTTGCCTAGGGGAAAAAAAGTAGCTATGACAATATCCTTCTGTTCTCCTGTATTAAACTTTGTTGCATTACACATGAAACCATGGCTCAGGATGCCTTGAGGAATCAGGCCTTAGCCTCTTTCCTGGCCTATCTCACGGTTCTCCCCGACTCTGCTTTCCAGGCTGGGAAGCCCAGCCCAGGTTGTAGTGCAAACACAGCTGTTGAGCTGAGGGAAGCGGGTGTTTTTTTTTTTTTTTTTTTGAGACAGTCTTGCTTTGTCACCCAGGCTGAAGTGCAGTGGCATAATCTCGGCTCACTGCAACCTCCGCCTCCCGGGTTCAAGCAGTTCTCCTGCTTCAGCCTCCTGAGTAGCCTGGCTAATTTTTTGCATTTGTAGTAGAGACGGAGTTTCACCATGTTGGCCAGGCTGGTCTCGAACTCCTGACCTCAGGTGATCCACCTGCCTCGGCCTCCCAAAGTGTTGGGATTACAGGTGTGAGCCACCGCGAATGGCCGGGAGCTGTTATTTTTATCACTGTGGTCATTGCTACTTGCTAGAGGAACTCGGCAAGGTGTTTTGATTGGAAAACACCACCCATGACCCATGTGCTCAGTGTGCCTTTTCATGTTTTTATAGACCGTTATATAACTTTGGTTGAAGTATCTGTTCTAATATTTTGCCCAGTTTAAATTTTATTTCTCTTTTTTATTGATTTGTAGGAGTTACAATTCTTTATATAAAGTCCTTTGTCAGATACACGTATTGGGAATATTTTCTCTTAGTCTGTGGCTTACCTTTGTGTCTCTTTTTAAAAAAAAAAAAATTTAAGCAATAGAGACAGAGGTCTCCCTATGTTGTTCAGGCTGGTCTCGAACTCCTGGCCTCAAGCAGTCCCCCTGCGTCGGCCTCCCGAAGTGCTGGGATTACAGGTGTGAGCCACTGCACCCAGTCGCCTTTTTTTTTTTTTCTTAACTGCCTTGGTAAACAAAAATTTTTAATTCTGATAAATCCAATTTGTGATTTTTTTTTTTTTTTTTTTTTTTTTTTGAGACGGAGTTTTGCTTTTGTTGCCCAGGCTGGAGTGCAATGGTGCAATATCAGCTCATCACAACTTCTGCCTCCTGGGTTCAAGTGAATCTCCTGCCTCAGCCTCCCGAGCAGCTGGGATGACAGGCAAGCGCCACCACACCTGGCTAATTTTGTATTTTTAGTAGAGATGGGGTTTCTCCATGTTGGCCAGGCTGGTCTCAAACTCCCTACCTCAGGTGATCCGCCCAACTCGGCCTCCCAAAGTGCTGGGATTACAGGCGTGAGCCACTGCACTCGGCCTGGATTTGTAATTTTTTAAAAGTGCTTTTGGGGATCCATGAAAGAAATGTTTGTCTACCCCAATGTTGTGAAGATGGTCTCTCTGTGTCACCCAGGCTGGAGTGCAATGGCACAATCTTGGCTCCCTACAACCTCTACCTCCAGTTTGTGTTTTTTGTTTGTTTGTTTTTGTTTTTGAGATGGAGTTTTGCTCTTGTCGCCCAGGCTGGAGTGCAATGGTGCGATCTTGGCTCACCGCAACTTCCACCTCCCGGGTTCAAGCGATTCTCCTGCCTCAGCCTCCCAAGTAGCCGGGATGACAGGTGCCTGCCACCACGCCTGGCTAATTTTTGTATTTTTAGTAGAGACAGGGTTTTGCCATATTGGCCAGACTGGTCTCAAACTCCTCACCTCAGGTGATCCACCCGCCTCGGCCTCCCAAAGTGCTGGGATTCTAGGCATGAGCCACCACGCCCGACCAACTTCTTTCTTTGTAATCTTATGGCTTTATGTGTTTTTTCTACCTCCTTGCACTGACTCAGGCCTCCAATAAGGTGATAGAGAGAAGCAGTGGGCAGACAGCCCTGCTTGTTCCTGGTCTCAGAGGGAAAGAGCTCCGTAGTGGCCCATGAAGCAGGATGTTTGTTGCAGGTCTGCCAGGTTGAGGAAGTTCTCTTCTGTTCCTTGTTTGCTGAGAGTTTTTGTTGGGATAAGGTGTTGAATTTCAACAAATGCCTTTTCTGCAGCTATTGAGATAATAGCTGTTACATGGTTTTCTCCTTTATTCTGTTGATTTGGTTAGTTATGTCATTTTCTTTTCTTTTTTTTTTTTTTGAGACAGAGTCTTGCTCTGTTGCCCAGGCTGGAGTGCAGTGGCGCGATCTCGGCTCACTGCAAGCTCTGCCTCCCGGGTTCGTGCCATTCTCCTGCCTCAACTTCCCAAGTAGCTGGGACTGCAGGCGCGTGCCATCACGCCCGGCTAATTTTTTGTATTTTTAGTAGAGATGGGGTTTCACCGTGTTAGCCAGGATGGAGTTATGTCATTTTCAAATAACAGTAAATGTTGGGGATTAACTTTGTGATTAAAGTTGATGCTATGCTGTTGAAAGAGTGAAAAAAAAAATCAAGTTGAAAAGCATGTTCATGAAAACATGTAGCAGTTAATGTAACCACCCGTGAGTGTCAGAAGGAGAAAGGGAATGTCTGTGTACCTGCTGTGCTGGAGGTGGGAGGGACGAGGGGTCAGGGTTGAACGCCGAGGGAACCGCCCCATGCAGTGAGTGTTGAGCGCCGGTGGTGGAGGGAGCCTCCTGGGCACCAACTGCAGTTAATGGGGATCGAACCAGCTGTGTACTCTTAGGGTCCACATCACTTGGTCATGACAGAATTCTTTTTATAAACTGCTGGATTTGGCTTCCTAATATTTTTTGAAAATTTGTGTTTATGAGAGTTTGGTAGGTAATTTTTTTGTAATATCTTTTTTTTTTCAGACAGGGTCTCAGTCTAACACCCAGGCTGGAGTGCAGTGGCATGATATCAGCTCACTGCAACCTCCGCCTCCCGTATTCAAGCAGTCCCCCCACCTCAGCCTCCTGAGTAGCTGGGACTGCATATGTGCACTGCCATGGCCTGCTAATTATTGTATTTTTTATAGAGACAGGCTGGGCAACTGCTGGGCTCGAACAGTCCTCCTGCCTCAGCCTCCTAGAGTGTTGGGATTACAGGCGTGAGCCACTGTGCTTGGCCCCTTGTAATATCTCTATCAGGTTTTCGGTTTGGGTTTTGCTGGCCTCATTAAGAGAGACTGGATAGCGTCTGCTCTTCCTCTGTTCACTAAATAGCTTCTAAGATCAGTACTGTGCTTCCGTAGGCTCTGGTGGAGTTTACCAGGGAATCCAGCTGGGTGTGGTATTTTCTGTGTGGGAAGGGTTCAAGTTACATTTTCAATTGCCTTAGCAGATGGAAGGCTTCCCTTTCTTTTGTCAGTTTCATGATACTGTGTTTTTCATCGAGTTTGTCCATTTCATCTCAGTTGCTGAACCTGTTTGCATGAGTTGCTCCTGACGGCTCTTTAGGATACTTCCGTGTCTGTAGGGTCTGGAGTGACATCTCCTCCCCTCCCCTGACGAGGTAACCAGGCATGGGCCATCTTCCTCCAGCTGGTTCTGTCTCTTCTCAGGGGTGCCTGTGGGGCTGGCCTCTTCTGCATCTTGGGGCTCTGACTGCATCTTGGGGCAGGACCCACTGTGGCAGGAGGGCAGTGGGATGCCAGGGTGGTTCTCCACAGACCTGGGGGTAGAAGCTGGATCTCAGTGGGCTGGGGCCCTAAGGTTTAGGGGAGTTTGTGGCTTGATCTGGAGACTCAATGAAGATTAATGGGGTTTCTCGGGGCTGCACCAGGTTTTCACTTGGGGGAAGGCTGCGAGGTGGCCTCCTTGTAGCGTACCCGAGAGCATCCTCCGGGCACAGCGCCGTGGGAACGGGCTGCCCGCCTGTCTCCTGAGGAGGAGCCCCCGCTGCCTCAGTTGCGGTTAGACTCTCCAGTCTGTGTTTGCAGCTAGGCTGTTGGCTTTCAGCCAGCAGTGGCCTCTGTCCTCCTCTGGTGACAGGCCTGGCTTGCTGTCTGGTATTTCAGAGTTCTTGTGTGTGGAGGTGGCACACCGCACCCAGCTGTCCCTTAAAGATATGTTGGCCCCTCACCACCGCCAAGTTTCCCCACACCTGGTGGCTGTCAGTAGTTACAGAGCAGACCCTGTGTGTGCATCACTCATTTTTCCTGAATTCCCTTTGATTTGCTGAGTGGGGGGCTCCTGGGGTCAGGTGAGGTGGGCATTCCTGGGCCGGCTACACCCGCTTACATTTCTTGTCTCCCCAGATCTGCCCTCCTTGGCACTGTGCTTCCCCAGAGGGGTGGCCTCGCTGTTCCCATGGACGTGGCCCAGGTGAGCCCCGCTGCTGCTGAGCACAGCCTCCCTTCTGCCCTGCCGGCTGCCTGAGACCCCAGCACACATGCGGGGAGGGTCTGTGGCAGCAGCTTTCCAGGCACTGTGCCCGTGTCTGCCATTTTGCCTTCTCTCTTAAGGGGTGGGGAAAGAGAAAAGAAAATTGGGGCCGGGCACAATGCCTCATGCCTGTAATCCTAGCACTTTGGGAGGCTGAGGCAGGTGGATCACGAGGTCAGGAGATCGAGACCATCCTGGCTAACACGGTGAAACCCCATCTCTTCTAAAAATACAAAAAATTAGCTGGGCACGCACCTGTAGGCCCAGCTACTCGGGAGGCTGAGGCAGGAGAATTGCTTGAACCTGGGAGGCAGAGGTTGCAGTGAGCCAAGATTGTGCCACCACTCCAGCCTGGTGACAGAGCAAGACTCCATCTCAAAAAAGAAAAAAAAGAAAGAAAAGAAAATTGGATTCATTGACACTAGGAGAGTAGTGGCTGTTGTAGGAAAATAGACTAGATTCTCTTAGTCCACTAGAGCTACCATAACCAAACATGACACAGTGGGCGGTTTACACATACACTTCCTCTGTTCTGAAGGCTGACGTCCAAGATCAGAGTGCTGCAGATCTGGTTTCTGGCGGCGGCCACTGTTGTGCTTTGTTCACGCGTGTGCGGGGAGGGAGCCGGGGGGCTCTCTGGAGTCTCCTGTGAGGACCAGGCCCATGGGTCAGGGCCCCTCCCTTCTGACCTCACTTAACCTTAATTTCTTCCACAGAGGCCCGCCTCCAGACACAGCCACTCGGGGCTCCGGGCTTCAGTGAATGGATTTAGGGGACACAAACAATCAGTCCACAGCAGGGCCACCCCCATTCCCCCTTCCCACCCAGACCTGTGGGCTGAGCCTTCTTTTTCTTGGGAATGGCCTCTTCGGGAGCTGTGTGTGTTGCAGGAGCCGGTGACCTTCAGGGACGTGGCCATCTACTTCTCAAGGGAGGAGTGGGCGTGTCTGGAACCCAGCCAGAGGGCCCTCTACCGGGACGTGATGCTGGACAACTTCAGCAGTGTGGCTGCTCTGGGTGAGGACGGGCTGAGCGCTGTGTGAGCACGGGGTGAGCGCTGGGAGAGCTCTGCTGCTGCCTCTGGGTCTGGCTGGTCCAGGACAGTAGTGGGGCCTCCCAGCCGAGGGGGCTCAGGAGCTAGAAGTTATTGGCCTCTGTAGACAGACGGGCCCACTCAGCGTTTCTCTCGGGCTCCCTGGAGGCAGCCTCATCTTCCTTCCTCTGACCTTGCCAGGGCCTTCCGTGGGCCTTGGTGTCCAGGCCCCTCCCTTCCTGTCATCTCTGCTTCGGGGTGGCTTCTCCAGGGCCTCCCGAGGGCTGGCCTGGCCTCTTAGGCTGATGCACAACTGCTCTGAGCCTCGACCCTCACTTTGTCCTCAGTACAAGTAAAACAGAACCTTTTCTCTCCTTTGAGAAGGATTTTGCAGCCCCAGACCAGACCTCGTCTCTCGCCTGGAACAGTGGGAAGAGCCGTGGGTTGAAGACCGGGAGAGACCTGAGCTCCAGGCAGTGCAGAGAGGGCCCCAGCCAGGTGAGTGCCGGGCTGTCTGGGCTCAGCTGGCCCCGTCCCTGTGGCCCACAGCTCCTGGGTGAGTGCTCAGCACGCTGCAGTGACCGAGGGTGTGTCCTTCCCATGGGAGAGCAGACACACAGCCGCTCTCTAAATTAGACAGGCATTAGAGATGCAGGGGCGGCCACGCTCCTGCCCTGATGGACACTGGCCGGGGGCGGGGCTCGCAAGGCATGGTGGTGCAGGATGACATACAGCTGCAGCTCGGGAGGGGCCCGAGGCCAGAGTGACACTTGAAGGCTGCACCTAGCCACCCAGGTGCTGTCCGGCGGAGGCCATTGGTGTGGGTGTCTGACCTCCTTGTGATGGCCACGTGGGGTCCCAGGCCTGGTACTGACTGCACGTGAGGGTCTCCAGGTATGTGGCTCTGGGTAGGAGTTTGCTCCACGTCCATGTTTGCAAAACTGGGACAGTGACCATACTTCCCTCCATTAGGTGAGGGTTGCTCTTGGGGCAGTGGTCAGAGGGGTTTTGCTTTTTACTTAGATTTTCAGAGTGGGATGGAGCAGCTATGTGAACACGAGCCCTGGGAGGTCCCTGAGTGCGTGGAGTCCCTGACTGGGAAGTGTCGGATCCCTGGGTGTGTGGAGCCCCCGGCTGGGGAGGTATCTGGTCTCTGGTGTGTGGAGCCCCCGGCTGGGGAGTGTCAGGTCCCTGGGTGTGTGGAGCCCCCGGCTGGGGAGGTGTTGGGTCCCTGGGTGTGTGGAGCCCCCGGCTGGGGAGGTATCTGGTCCCTGGGTGTGTGGAGCCCCTGGCTAGAGGGAGCCATGGCTCTGAGGCTGAGTGGTTGAGAATCATGTGGAGCTACCCGTCTTCCAGACAACATCTGGCACGACCTCCACCTGCATGAGTGGGGCCTGCCGGCGTGGACAGGGTGAAAGGACACTCTTGCCCAGTTGCTTCTGTTGGTTGGCAGGCATGTGTTGGTGCTCCCTCACGTCAGCAGTGCCAGGTGGCCTGCGTGCCACCGGGGCTGGGGAAGCATCTGAGCTCATCTTGGTTTCCACTGTTGATATTTGTGGCTCATCTGTGTTTCTTTGAACGAGTTTTCCTGATCACTCGTAGCCATGTGGAATGAGCTGAGTAGACGGAAGCCAGTCCACGCACACAGCAGGAGGGTCCTCTGGGCTTTGCTGGAGGCACTGCCTGGCTGTGGGCCACGGGCTCTGTGTAAGGGTGTCTGTTCCTTCCACAGGGGCAAGGAAGTCTGCAGACCCCAAGAGACACTGTGATCATCCAGCTTGGGCTCACAAGAAAACCCACGTGCGGCGAGAAAGAGCCAGGGAAAGAAGCAGCTTTAGGAAGGGCTTCAGGCTGGACACGGATGACGGGCAGCTTCCCAGAGCTGCTCCAGAAAGGACAGACGCCAAGCCCACGGCTTTCCCGTGTCAGATGCTCACGCAGTGTTGTGGGCTGCGGCCGGGCCGCAGAGAGCGCCGGAAGCAGCGCGCGGTAGAGCTGTCGTTCATCTGCGGCACGTGCGGGAAGGCGCTCAGCTGCCACAGCCGGCTACTCGCTCACCAGACGGTGCACACGGGAACCAAGGCCTTCGAGTGCCCCGAGTGTGGCCAGACCTTCCGGTGGGCTTCAAACCTGCAGCGTCACCAGAAGAACCACACGCGCGAGAAGCCCTTCTGCTGCGAGGCGTGCGGGCAGGCGTTCAGCCTAAAGGACCGCCTGGCTCAGCACCGCAAGGTCCACACCGAGCACAGGCCCTACTCGTGTGGCGACTGTGGGAAAGCCTTCAAGCAGAAGTCCAACCTTCTCAGACACCAGCTGGTGCACACCGGGGAGCGGCCGTTCTACTGCGCGGACTGCGGCAAAGCCTTCCGGACCAAGGAGAACCTCAGCCACCACCAGAGGGTCCACAGCGGGGAGAAGCCCTACACCTGCGCCGAGTGCGGCAAGTCCTTCCGGTGGCCCAAGGGCTTCAGCATCCACCGGAGGCTGCACTTGACAAAGAGGTTCTACAAGTGCGGCCACTGCGGGAAAGGCTTCCGCCACCTGGGGTTCTTCACGCGGCATCAGAGAACTCACAGGCACGGGGAGGTGTAGGGGCGCCCGAAGCGTGGAGTGCTGCGCCTCTGCGGGAGTACTGGGCCCTGAGGGAGGGCTGCAGTGAGAAGTTGCTCTTCAGCCTGGAAAATCAACCTGAAAAGAAGCCTTCTCAGTCCTCAGAGCTCCCCAGTCCCCCGAGTTTTACTGGGAAAACTGCCAGGCGGGAGAAGCGGATCCATGGGTACGCCGGAGATGGCGGGGGCTGCGCCCCAGCACCGGGCATCCTGGGGATGTGCTGAGAGCGTGTGCGACCCCGGAGCCACATGCCAGGCCGGGCTCAGAGGCGGAGAAGCCTGCCCGGTGCCCACAGCTGTCTGGCTCAGGGACTCCACCCTGGCCCCGAGTGGCCGTCTGCTGGGCCTTTCCTTCCCGGCTCTGCACCGCATGCTGGCTGCCCGGTCTGGCTTCCCTTCTTGTCTCTGTCTTGGGGGAGGCAGCTGTGAGCATTGCACAGAGGCAAAGACCCTCCTGCAGCCTCTGCGCTGGGCCATAGAAACAAGAGCCTTTGTAATACTGAACCTCATTCAAGGATTAGGGAGTGGTGATTAGGTCAGGGCCACCCCCAGTGTTGCAGGAACGGCCTCCACCCAGCTCTGTTGGTCAGAGCCTGGGTCACGCACCTGGAATTGGGAGATCAAGTTGGGTCTCAGGGCAGTGAGGTGGCCATACCCACCACAGGGCATTTCGTGGGGAAGAGGTGACCTCTTCGTTTTAAACTTAAGGTGTCTGCTTATCCAGCCAGAAATAAAAATCTGCCAGTGGTGTTCCCAAGGGAAGACCCCCGTGGGAATGGATCGGGACACTGCTGTGTTTCAGGTTAGCCGATTATTTTTGCTTTTGCCTGTTTTTCTTTAAGAATTGCAGCCAGGCCAGGCGTGGTGGCTCACGCCTGAAATCCCAGCTACTCGGGAGGCTGAGGCAGGAGAATCGTTTGAATCCGGGAGGTGGAGGTTGGGGTGAGCCAAGGTTGCGCCGTTGCACTCCAGCCTGGGCAGTAAGAGTGAAACTCCATCTCAAAAAAGAAAAAAGAAAAAAAGAATTCCGGCCAACAGATGCACATGTAATGTTGCAATCAGAAACGAGTTTACAAGAAATGGGACGAGGAGAAGGTTGAACACACCGAGAGGAAGCCGCGAGCCAGATCCGGCTGGAGATGCCACCAGACGGCCAGCTTTCCGCGGGAAGACGGGCACGCAGAAAGGCTGAGGGGGCCGTGTGTGACCCTGATAGGAGCAAACCAAGTGCGAAGTCATTTTCGAGACAATCATGGAAATGTGGGCATGGGCTGTGAGTCGGGTGGGTGCGCCGTGAGTCGGGTGGGTGCGCCGTGAGTCGGGTGGGTGGGACGTGAGTCGGGTGGGTGCGCCGTGAGTCGGGTGGGTGGGCCGTGAGTCGGGTGGATGGACTGAGTCGGGTGGGTGCGCCGTGAGTCGGGTGGGTGGGCCGTGAGTCGGGTGGATGGACTGAGTCGGGTGGGTGGGCCGTGAGTCGGGTGGATGGACTGAGTCGGGTGGGTGCGCCGTGAGTCGGGTGGGTGGGCCGTGAGTCGGGTGGATGGACTGAGTCGGGTGGGTGCGCCGTGAGTCGGGTGGGTGGGCCGTGAGTCGGGTGGATGGACTGAGTCAGGTGGGTGGGCCGTGAGTCGGGTGGGTGGGACGTGAGTCGGGTGGGTGGGCCGTGAGTCGGGTGGGTGGGACGTGAGTCGGGTGGGTGGGCCGTGAGTCGGGTGGAGGGACTGAGTCGGGTGGGTGCGCCGTGAGTCGGGTGGATGGACTGAGTCGGGTGGGTGCGCCATGAGTCGGGTGGATGGACTGAGTCGGGTGGGTGGGCCGTGAGTCGGGTGGGTGGGACGTGAGTCAGGTGGGTGGGACGTGAGTCGGGTGGGTGCGCCGTGAGTCGGGTGGGTGGGCCGTGAGTCGGGTGGATGGACTGAGTCGGGTGGGTGGGCCGTGAGTCGGGTGGGTGGGCCGTGACTTGGGTGGGGGTGAGGAATTGGCTGCTAGCCGTGATGGTGACACAGGGTTACGGAGAAATCCTCACTCAGATGCATTTGGACGTCTTTGTGGGGAAATGACGTGGCACCTGGGATGTGCTTTACAATTCTAATAAAGAGGAGAAAGACACAACAGTATTGGCTGAATGTTGACAGCTGTTGAAGCCGGGAGGTTGGTGTGTTTGAAAGTTCCCCAAATCTTTTATTTGCAGGGTGAGTATGAGTTTCTTTGTGCTCACTGAAGACTCTAGAGAGCAGCTGTCAGTCATGGAGTCACAAGGCTGCCTTACCAGGACACCACAGGCGGCAGCACAGACAACACAGGTTTATTCTCTCCAGCTCTGCAGGCTGGAAGTCCGAGGTAGAGGTGTCAACAGGGTCTGTTTCCGGCGAGTGCCCCCTGGTTCAGAGGTGTCCTCATGTCGGGAGGGGCTTTGGTGTCACCTTGCCTTGTGAGGGCACGGATCCCATGGGCAGGGCCCACCCCTATGACCCCATTGAAGCCAAATCACCTCCCAGAGACCTCCTCATACCATCACGTCGGACCTAGGGCTTCCACATGGGAATTTCAGAGTGACGATTCAGCCCGTAGTGGAAGCTCCTCTGGGTCTGTCCTGGCCCACAGACCCTGTGCAGGAAAAGCACTTTTCCCTGCAGGGCAGGCCCTGGCAGAGCCCAGTGAGGCTGTGAGGGCCCTGCAGGATAAGTGGAAATCTCCCCAGGGGGATATGGGGGTGCCTTTCTCTTACAGAGTCCAGGCTGGTAAAAGCGCATGTGTGTTTCGTGTCTGGTTTGTCCCCTGCCCAGTGGGCGCCGTTGGAAGGGCCTTCAGGTGCTTGAGCGCAGGTGGGGACGGAGCAGCTGGTGTCTCGGCAGTAGATGCGATGGATCATAAAGACTTGGGTTCTGAGCGCCCTGCAGGAAGCTGCTGGCCACATCCAGGGTCACCTGTGCCTGGTTGTTAGTGCCTCACGATGCTGTCACTTTGTGACGCACTTGTGCAGGATTAAATGTGAACAGCAAAGACGTGGGAGATGCGCTGTCTCGTCGGATGATGGTCAGTTGTCCAAGCGGGCTGCCTTGCTCTTGGTGGCCCCATCATCCAGGGCTCACACACTGGATGGTTGGGCCACAGTCGTGGTGCCCCGGGTGGCATGCTTTCCACCCTGCTTAGCAGGGCTCCAGGGCTCCAGGTAGAGCAGGGGGTCCCTCCCTTGGCATTTCCCCAGGGAGGAGCATGGCCATGCTCAGCTGCGGTCAGGCTGCTGCTCTTAGCTGTCTTTCCTTCTAACACTCAGGCTTCCCTTCCTGCCTCCCAGGTCGCTGGAGAAGGTCAGGCCCACAGAAGAGGCCTGGGGAGAGAATGGTGGTGAGGAGGCTGTGGGGGTGCGAGGGACCGGGAGGCTCTGCATCTTGCCCTGTTGGCCTCCTCACCACCCAGGCAGGGGTGGGGTGACAGGAGGGGCTCACAGCAGGTGTCCCGTAAGGAGCACCTTCCTTCCCGGGGCCAGCAGCCGTCACTCCCTGTGGGCGTGTAGAGCCGAGTTTTCTCTGCATTTATCTTGGGCAGAGGATGCATGAAGCTACCAGAATGGGTGCACAGCAGGGTCCGTTGACAGCCATGCCTGTGACCTAGCCTTCCACCCCTCTGTCTCCAGGGGACACTTACCTGGCCTTTGTGTCAGCGCTCAGCACATGTGTCCGGTGTAAAGTCCACCGAGATTAGCTGGGCATGGTAGCGGCCACCTGTAATCCCAGCTTCTCAGGAGTCTGAGGTAGGAGAATTGCTTGAACCCAGTAGGCGGAGGTTGCAGTGAGCCAAGATTGTGCCACTGCATTCCAGCCTGGGCGACAGAGTGAGACTCCATCTCAAAAACAAAAAAAAAAAAGTCCATCGAGAGAGCAGGTGGCAGGTGCAGCTGAGAGCTCCAGGAACGGGAGGGCCACGTGGTGGCCACTGGCAGCCTTGACTGAAAGATGAAGGAGTCCATGGTGCTAGGAGGAGGAGTTGCATCCCAGCAGGCTCAGCTCCTGGAGCTGCCTCTGCACTCTGAAGGGAGGCCCAGTGGCTGCAGTATTCTTCTTTGGGAAGTACAATGCCAAGTAAATAAAGATATTTGGGGTCATTCTAGTTACAACAAACTCTACTCATTGTTGTTCTGGGTGTTCTTGGGGTCCGCCGCGCGTGCCAGTCTTACAGGTCCTCACACCCATCGAGACCCTTCAAACGAAGAGTGTGCGTGTGGAGTTGGCAGAACCTGACCCGGGCCAGGGTGGAGGGACAGCTGCGTCACTGAGTGCACGTCCAGCCCTGATAGCTCGCTCTGTTGTGTTTGTATCTGTGACCTCTTGGGAGCTAAATCACGGGCCCACCAAACGAAACGTTTTGGGGAATGTGAAATGGGTGGGTTTTGAGCTTGTCCCCAGTGTGAGCTTAATGTTGGAGCCATGTTGGATTTTAAAACTTCAGAGGCTCCTTTTCCCGGGGCCAACCATCCTGTGTAAAATTCGAGGGCCGATGGTGGAGGCCTGGAGTCCGATTACAGTGGTAATGATGAGGGGAGACCAGCTGTCATGCACCTGAGCACCCAGAATCACTCACACTCCCCACTCCTCCCCTCCCTACACGTGCACACTTGGGAAGTGTGGCAGCCTGATTGCAGGAGAACCATGATACCGCACAATCCAAACAAAGGCAGAGCAGCCCCGCCTTAGGACAGGTGAGCCTGTGGCCTCCACACCCATTGCCACAGCTGGAGAGCTGTGTCCTTTCCACAGAGGGGTCAGCCAGCCTCGTCTTCTAGTCACACTACTTCAAAGGTGCTCGGTCCACTCACCCCACCTCCAGCTGCAGTGTCTCCACCGGGGACCACGGCCACCGTGTCCATGAGTTGCTGTGGGCCCCCTGCCCCCACGTGCCGGCTGCTCAGCGTGTATGTCACAGCCTCGGGGATTTTTTTTTTTTTTTTGAGACGGAGTCTCGCTCTTGTCGCCCAGCCTGGAGTGCAGTGGCGCGATCTCGGCTCACTGCAACCTCTGCCTCCCAAGTTCAAGCAATTCTCTGCCTCAGCCTCCCGAGTAGCTGGATTACAGGCACCCGCCACCACGCCCAGCTAATTTTTGTATTTTTAGTAGAGATGGGGTTTCACCATCTCGGCCAGGCTGGTCTCCAACTCCTGACCTCGTGATTCACCCTTCTCGGCCTCCCAAAGTGCTGGGATTACAGGGATAAGCCACTGTGCCCAGCCGCCTCAGGGCCTTTTTGCAACTCCGGATGTGGGAGATGACAAAACCACAATGCAAAGGGGGGAAAGGGTGGAAACAATTTATTTGAGAAGGAACAAGGAAAGTTGAGTGGCTAGTTAAAATTTCAATATTTGGACACTGCTGAACAGATGTTGGGTGGACCCAGCAGCCGGGGGGCTGTGGTGGGCTGTACGGCGGCCGCTGAGCAGTAGGACATGCTCTCCATCGCCCATCACCTTCCTTGGGGTTTACTCAGCAACTTGGCTGGCCGTGGCCCTGGAGCCGCACGCCTGAGCATCTAAGGATTTCCTAAAGGGGCCTGAGGTCTGTCACCTGGACATGTGACTTGAGAGACAGGGAGTGACCCTCTCAGATGATTTACAGGTTGGGAGAGGAGAGATGTCTAAAGGGAAATACACCAAGTCTTTTGTGGCAACTCAACAAAACTGATGGCTTCTGCCTTGTTCTTCAGGGCAGGTCCTCCTGGCTAAATCTATTCAGCGTGCAGATGCAGACCTAGTCCTACTCTTTTCCTGATTCCATTTTCCCCTTTAATCCTGTAGATAAAATCCAGCCCTAGGCCAGGCGTGATGTCTCACACCTGTAATCCCAGCACTTTGGGAGGCTGAGGCAAGCGATCACTTGAGGTCAGGAGCTTGAGACCAGCCTGGCAAACATGGTAAAACCCCGTCTCTACTAAAAATACAAAAATTAGCCGGGGGTGGTGGTGGACGCCTGTTGTCCCAGCTACTCGGGAGGCTGAAAATGCACCTCTTCAATCCCCCTTCGGCCGCCCCTCCTGGCAGCTGCTGAGTGTTGCTGGCCACAGCCCTCAGGGGCCGCCACCTTTGCTTTGACCTTCGCTGACGTGGATGTTTGTTCCAAGGTTACGCCCCTTCCTGGGGCCGCATCCAGGAACTAGTAGATGGAGGGGTGCTAATGCCTGGCCCCGTGGCTCCTCTCTCAAGGACCATCTAGCTGCAGACCCCCACACAAGCCCTGCCATGCCTGCACAGAACTCACCTCTCTCTGCACAAGCTCCCCACAGCAAACCCCCTGCTGAGTGGCCCGGGGTCGGCCCTGGGTGTCTGGCCCACAGCACAGCAGATCAGACCTTCCACCTGGGGCCCGGAACACCCAGGCTCACGTCCTCTTCCTTGCTCGAGTACTGCCCTGTCCTGTCCTTCATACACAGCCAAATCCCCTTGCTGTGGATCACCGGGGCTCTGACTGGTCTGATGTGAAGAGAGATGTTCTTCTGCCAGAAGGGGTGGAATGCAGTTGAGGTTCCCTTGGCCAATATATCAGGCAACTTTTGTCTACAAAAGAGAGCTAAGTGCACATTATTTTAGTGAAGTTTATTCTGAGTTAGAATTCACACAGGACTTCTTCTGCTCTCCAGGAAATACAGCACAAAGGGTAAAGCCCCCTTACTGCCCCTACTCCTGTGGAATGAGCTCTCCTGATGGTGGCGTGTGTCCACTGTGAAAGCTGCCACTACCAGCATGGAGTCGGGGTAGCCCTGAAGTCCTCAGACACAGAGGCCTGTGACAGGACGCAGCCCAAGACACTCCTTTGCGGATGTGGTTCCAGGACCCACAGGGTGCCCTCAGGGTTGCCTACTCCAGCCTGACGCTTGCCCAGCAGTGACTGTCTCAGCCCACGCACTAATTCCAGCTCCTGTAACAGACTCCTGTAAAAGACCCTTGGCTTTGAAAACAGCTTATGTGGGCTTCTTTTTTGTTCTTGTTTTTGTTGTTGTTGTTTTTGAGATGGAGTCTCGCTCTGTCTCCCAGGGTGGAGTGCAGTGGTGCAATCGCGGCTCACTGCAACCTCCGCCTCCTGAGTTCAAGCGATTCTCTTGCCCCAGCCTCCCAAGTACCTGGGATTACAGGCGCAAGCCACCACACCCAGCTAATTTTTGTATTTTTAGTAGTGACTGGGTTTCTCTATGTTGGCCAGGCTGGTCTTGAACTCCTAACCTCAGGTGATCCACCCGCCTCGACCTCCCAAAGTGCTAGGATTACAGGCGTGAGCCACTGTGCCTAGCCCTTTTTGTTTTCAAGATTCCCCTTTTCCCCAACTCCCCTGGATACACCTATAGCCTGCCAAATACCCCGAATTGCAATTCTCTGCCATTCTCAAATCAGCTCGCTTATTTGGAGAGCTTGTCTCTTGAGTTTCTTTTTAGGTTGACACAACAAATACTTGTCCAACACCTGTGTAGGTTTGTGTGTAGGCACAAACCTGCGTGTGTGTGCTCCTCGTCCTGTGGAGTCGTCCTGCGCGCCCTGCATGTGCTTCTGTCATTCCATCTGTGTGCACTCTTTCCAGCAACCGCATGCTGTCCCATGAATGTGTCCTGCGGAAGGACACAGCCTGCAATCCCAGCGTTTTGGTGCTGTGAATTCTGCCGCAGCGAATGTCTTTGCTCTTACATCTGTGTGCACACGTGCCTATATCCCCGCTCTTGCGTCTGTGTGCACCTGGGCCTTGCCAGGTTCCTGCAGCTGCTGTAACAGAGCACCCCAGACCAGGTGGCTTCAAACAACAGAAACGAATTCTCTCACAGTTCTGGGGGCCTGATGTCCAAAATCAAGGCATCAGCAGGGTGGTGCTCCCTCTGAAACCTGTAGGGGAAGGATCCTCCCTTGCTTCTTCCAGTTTTGAGTGTTGCCAGCAGTTCCTGGCAGTTCTTGGCATGTAGAAAATCACTCCAATCTCTGCCTCTGTTGGCACACGCGTTCTCCCTGTGTCTCTGTCTTCATGTGACCAGCTTCTCATAAGGAGACCAGTTACATTGGATTAGGGCCTACCCGCATGACCCCAGCTAATGACATCTGCAACAACCTTATCTCCAAATACAGTCATGTTCTGAAGTACTGAGGGTTAGGGCTTGAACATAAATATTTCAGGGGACTCTGCAACCCACAACGAAGGTACACAATGGATTCCTAGAGGTTGATCTGCTGAGTCAAAGAGCAGGGCTGTTTTAGATTTAATAGCAGCAGACAGCCAACAAAATCAGGAGCGTTCCACACTCCCAGGCTCTGCAATGACATGGGTGCCCTCCACAGCCCCTTACTCTGGGTCTTCCTCATCCTGGCACTGGCTTGACTTGCCCCTCCCCGTTTCCTGGGCAGCATGCCTCCCTTCAGACATGCATCGGCATTTGTACTTCTTTGGTGTTCAAGTCGTTTCCTGTGTTTTCTGGTTGGTTGTTGGGTCTCTGGTGTTCGAGTCGTTTGCCTGTGTCTTCTGGTTGGTTGTTGGGTCTCTGGTGTTCGAGTCGTTTGCCTGTGTCTTCTGGTTGGTTGTTGGGTCTCTGGTGTTCGAGTCGTTTGCCTGTGTCTTCTGGTTGGTTGTTGGGTCTCTGGTGTTCGAGTCGTTTGCCTGTGTCTTCTGGTTGGTTGTTGGGTCTCTGGTGTTCGAGTAGTTTGCCGTGTCTTCTGGTTGGTTGTTGGGTCTCTGGTGTTTGAGTCGTTTCCCGTGTCTTCTGGTTGGTTGTTGGGTCTCTGGTGTTCGAGTCGTTTGCCTGTGTCTTCTGGTTGGTTGTTGGGTCTCTGGTGTTCGAGTCGTTTCCTGTGTCTTCTGGTTGGTTGTTGGGTCTCTGGTGTTCGAGTCGTTTCCTGTGTCTTCTGGTTGGTTGTTGGGTCTCTGGTTTTCGAGTCGTTTCCTGTGTCTTCTGGTTGGTTGTTGGGTCTTTTCTTATAGCTCCTTATAGAGTTATCCTTCATATGTTTTATTTGTTGTAAATATTTTTGCCAAGATTGTCATTTGTCTTCCAATTTATGGTGTAGTTTACCGTAAGTTTTTCACACTGATTTCCTGTCTTCACAGAAAATCTTTTATGCCTCCGAGTTTTCTTTTCTTTTCTATTTTTTAATTTTATTTTGAGACAGAGTCTCACTCTGTCACCCAGGCTGGAGTACAGTTGTGTGATCTTGGCTCACTGCAAACTCCACCTCCTGGGTTCAAGTGATTCTCCTGTCTCAGCCTCCCAATTACAGCTGGGATTACAGGCATGTGCCACCACGCCCAGCTAAATTTTTGTTTTTTTTTTAATAGAGATGGGGTTTTGCCATGTTGGCCAGGCTGGTATTGAACTCCTGACCTCAAGTAATCCACCCTCCTTGGCCTCCCAAAGTGCTGGGATTACAGGCGTGAGCCACCACGCCTAGCCTTGGGTTTTCTTTTTTAAAAAATTCTTTCCACATCTTCACATTATTTCCAAATTTACTTCCAATACTTGATGTTTTTACTTTTAAAAAAAGTTAACAGACTTTGTATCTTTAGGGCAGTTTTAGGTTTACTGAAAAATTGATCACAGAGTACAGAGATCTCATAATACCCCTTCATAGGCACTTTCCCCTATTATTATTTTGAGACGGAGTCTCACTCTGTCACCCAGGCTGGAGTGCAGTGGTGCCATCTTGGCGCATTGCAACCTCAGCCTCCGGCTTCAAGTGATTCTCCTGCCTCAGTCTCCCGAGTAGCTGGGATTACAGGTGCCTGCCACCACGCCAAGCTAATTTTTGTATTTTTAATAGAGATGGGGTTTCACCATGTTGGCCAGACTGGTCTTGAACTCCTGAACTCAGGTGATCCGCCCACCTCGGCCTCCCGAAGTGCTGGGATTACAGGCGTGAGCCACTGCACCCGGTCACTTTCCCCTATTATTAACAGCTTGCCTTAGTGTGGCTCGTCTTCTGTGACTGACAGGCAATATTGATATGTGACTTTTAACTAAAGCCCACGGTTCACATTAGGGCTTCACTCTTGGTGTTGTAGATCCCATGGTTTGGAAAAACCACGTTTGCACAATTGTAGTATTGTATGGGGGTAGTTTCGCTGCCCTAAAAATACTCCTTGCTTCACCTTTTCACCCCATCCTCCCCCAACCCCTGGCAACCACTGGTCCTTTTATTGTCCCCCCAGTTTTGCCTTTTCCAGAATGTCGCAGTTGGAATCACAGGGCGTGCTGCCTTTTCAGACTGGCTTCTTTCACTTAGCAATGTGCACTTAAGTTTCCTCTGTGTCTTTTTATGGCTTGACAGCTGGTTTTTTTCAATGCCAAATAATATTCCATTGTCTGGATGGACCAGAGTTTATCCATTCACCTATTGAAGGACATCCTGGCTGCTTGAGTTTTGGCCGTTATTAATACAGCTTCTATAAACATCCATGTGTGGGATTTTTGTTTGTTTTTTTGGAGATAGAGTCTTGCTCTGTTGCCCAGGCTGGAGTGTAGTGGCAGATCTCAGCTCACTGCAACCTCTGCTTCCCAGGTTCAAGCAATTCTTCTGCCTCAGCCTCCCTAGTAGCTGGGATTACAGGTGTGCACCACCAGACCCGGCTAACTCCATGTGTGGGTTTTTATATGGACACAAATGTTCAACTCCTTTGGGCGAATGCCAAGGAGCACTATTGTGGATGGTACGGTGAGAGTACGTTTAGAACCTGCCAAACTGTCTTCCCCAGTGGCTGTGCCATTTTGCCTTCCCACCAGCAATGAATGGGAGCTCCCATTGCTCCTCATCCTTGGTGGCCTTTGGTGTCCTCAGTGTCCTAGATTTATCCACTTACAGGTGTGTTTTACTTTAACGTTTGGATCTTTATTCACAAAGAACAAACCTCCCAGACTGGCTGAGTGAGTGGGCTCCCTTTCCTTTTTCTAGGGCCCAGCTGTCCCCCTCCCCAACACAGTTCTTGCCCCAGGGCCAGACACCCTTGCTCCAAAAAGCTACACACACAGCGACAACCCAGCTACACAGACCCTGTGTGTAGGGAGCTGCACCGGGCCCTCCAAGCCGGGGAAGCTGCCCGCCTCGCAGCAGCTGTACCCACCTCCCTGCCCGCCCGCCTCGGGCGCAGAGCCCCAGCGTTGGCAGCTCCTCCTAAGGGGACAGAGATGGCTCAGGTGGGCCCACCCTGGTCCCTGGGGGTCCTCAAGCGCCTGGGAGGAGCACCAGGGCCAGGCCACGGGAGGTGCTGCGGGGGACTGGGGGCACCCACTTGAGACCCCAACAAGGGAACTCAGGGCCCCGGGGAGAGGGAAGCCCGGGCTGGGCGCCACAGGCCTGCTCAGAGGGAGGAGCCGGCCCGCGGGACAAGGAGCAAAGAAGGCCACCACCAACCCGCAGAGCCGCAGCCACCTCCACGCACCCCCCTCCACGCACCCCCGGAACCCACGCCTCCCGGACCGGAAGCGCGGCGCCGCTCTAGCCGCGGGCACTCGCTGGTCGCGTCGCGGCCACGATGCAGCTTGAGCGCGAGCTGGGCGGGCGTCCCACGCAGCCCAGAGAGCGACCCTCCACGGAGGGGCATTTTAATAACCGCCTGTACACATCCAGACGCGACAACTAAATGCAACACGTGACCCTGGAAGATGGGGACAGCTACAGAAACACTTGGGACGGGTGACAAAGTTGTGATGTGAGCGATGATGGGAATAATATTCCTCCACGGTAAATGTCCTGGTTCTGATCACTGCACTTCGTCGCCCGTCCGCGCCCGCCAGTGCCCGGGCTTGCTCTGAGCCTGCCGGCTCGCGGTGGGGCTCCGCTGAGGGCAGGGAGGCGGGGTCCCAGAAGGCATTCAGGGAAAGCAGGCGCTGAGCTCTCTTGCAGCTTGGAAATTGGACGCACGGATGAGTGGCCGGCCGGAAATGCTAGAGCATGCACGCGGGTGTCAGAGCCGCCTGGGGGCCACGCCTTTATTAACCATTGCATTATCCCCGTAAACGTCCTGCGCGCCTGACTCGCCCACACCAGGGCCTCCCGGGCCTCCCTCTCTGCAGGTTCAGGCCCTCCCCGGGGAGGCTTCTGCCGCAGCTTCAGCGTTCACGCTCTCCTCCGATTGTGCGGGGAGAAGGGCCGGATCCCGATCCCGGGACAGGCCAGAGCTAAGCTTGGGGCCAGACTTCGTAGAGCGGAGAGTGTCCTGTGAGGGCACCCTCAATGAGGACCCCGAAGAAATCCGAGAGCCCTGGAGTGACTGCGCCAGCGACAAGGCCCGGGAGCCTGCGCGCGAGGCGGTCAGGGATGGGATCCGGGATCCCACCTTTGAAGTGGCCAGCGATGGGACCCTGGAGTCCATGCTCGATAGCACCAACGAGGGGACCCGGGAAGCCTCGCGCGACGGGACCACGGACAAGGCCTGGGAGGCCGCGCGCGACAGTACCACAGACGGGGTCTGGGAGGCCGCGGGCGACGGACCTATGGGGGCGGCTAATGACCCGGGGCGCGAGGTGGGCTGGGAGAAGGCAGGCGGCTCCCAGAGCGGCGGACCTCCGGGGCCCCTGCGCAGCCAGCCGTGCACACGCACCAGGTCCCGCGTGTCCTCGTGCTCGCGGTGCAGCTGCTCGCGCTGTTCCAGCAGCTGGCGCCGCGTGTGGTGCAGCAGCTGGGTCCGGCGGAGCAGCAGCAGCAGCTCCTGCCGCAGGCGCCAGTTGTCCGCTTTGATGGCCTGCGTGTGCGCCACAAGCGCGCGCGCCGCCTCCCGCTCCGCGCGCCGCGCCAGGGACTGCACGCGCTGACGCGCCTCGCGCTCGAAGGCTGCCTTGTCTTCCAGGAAGCGCCGCTTCACGCGGTGGAGCAGCTGCGTGTGCTCCACGCGCATATGCAGCAGCTCGCGCTCCAGCGCCCGGATCCGGGCCAGCTGCTCCAGCTGCAGCACCTGCGGCGGGGGCGCCGTCAGCTCACCCCCGGCCCGGCCGCCAGCCCCGCCCCGCCTCACCCCGGCCGCGGGCGGGCGCACTGGCCTTGTAGGGCTGCAGCTCCTGCACCTGCCGTGCCATCTGCGCCGCGCGCGCCTCCATCTCCAGCAGCTGCGCGCGCACCCCGTCCTTGCGCCCGTGGTAGAGCGAGGCCAGTTCCGCCCGCTGCCAGTGGATCTGCGCTAGGTCCACGCGGTTCTGCTCCTCCAGCCGGACGATGGCGTTGGCGCAGCGCTGGGCGCGCGCGCTCACGTAGCTGGCGTAGAGCCGGTTCTCCTCGCGCAGGCGCAGCGCCTCGCTGTCCAGGAAGGCGTTCTCCCGCAGCACTTGGTCAACGCGCTCCTCGCAGGCGTCCAGCTGCTCCGAGAGCAGCGCGTGTTCGCGTTGCAGGTACTGCGCGCGCTCCGATAGCGGCTGCTCGGCACCCGCGGCCGCCGCACCACCTGGCTGGCTTCCCGCGCTCGGCCCGCGCTTTTTCTTGGGCGCCATGGTTTGGTGCCTGGACCACCAGGACTGGTGAGGGCAGCGACCCCGGCCCCTTCCCCAGTTTAGCCCTTCCTCTTACCTGGCCTAAATATTCTACGCCCCAGGCCCAGAGGTGGGACGCGTCTCAGGGTCACGAGGCTTTTGGGGAGGCAGATCGGGGCTTTGGGTCGGGGGTCAGGGCAGCTTTGCCAACCTTTACTCGTGGGCTCCCGCTGGACCTTTGCTGTCCGTCTGGGTGCGCCCAACATTAGTAATGTTGCTGCTCGGCGGCCACGGTCTCTATGGAGACAGAACTTAGTCGTCCTCTCCCACCCCCACCCCGTTACTCAGGCGATGGCCGACTCCTTCATTCCGCACAACTCCCTCATCCTAAGTCGCCCGTGACTGCTTGTGAATGCGCCCCCAGAGATAGGGCCTGAGCTGACAAAACTGGGCTTCAGACGGACTCCGAACGTGCTTCTCAATCTCACAGACCCCAGCAGCGCCCTTCGCCTTCGGTTCAGCAATGGGCCTTCTCCCGGGTTGTCCCCCACTTGAAGAGGAGCTTCCCCCCCGTTTCCTGAGTGAAATCTCTGTGTTGTCAGGAGGGATCGCTTTCCTGGAGCATTCGCCTCTTCAGGGACCCTTGCTTTCCTTGAGCATTTCTTGATTCCTTTGGTGAGGCCCCCTTGGGAATTGGGGTTCCTGAAGTATGGAGTCCACTGGGTGCCTGGAGAGCGTTTCTCTCTGAAGGTCCTGAGCGCGCGCGTGCGGCACCGGCTCAGCTCATCCGCGGCTCTGCAGCTGGGTAGCTTCCCTTCCCCGTGTGCCCGGATGGCTGGAGGGCATAGGGATCCAACAGGGACTGGCTTTTTCTCCTTTTCTGTTGACTTTGTGGACACAACATCATTATTGAAACCATCCCTATAAACTTTATTAAATTAATCAGGGAAGAAAGGAGGCGAGAAAGGAAAACAAACCCAGCTTGCAGCTCGCTCAGCATTCATTGTGAGGTCAGCCTGCCTCCCAACCCCTTCCTCAGAGCTGTTTGGTGCCTGTGGCCCCAGAATCACACAGACCCTGTCACACGATGAGAGGTCCCCATAACTGCTCTATAGGTAACAACTTAAACATTGTAAAATGTGAAGTTTTCTATTTGACAGGTCCTGCGTACCGACGAAGCGACTGACCCAGCTGGTCTGAAGCACCCCCACGAGGAGCTGATGCGCCAAAGAACGCAGGGACCCACATCCTGAGGACTTCATCCCCTTTCCCTGGCCAGTTGATGACCCCATTTTACAGCCCCTCACCTGCCACAATCCCCTTAAAAACCCCAGGCCAGAACTCAGGGAGATGGATTTGAAGGTCCCTCCCATCTCCTCGCTCGGTGTCCAGGGATCATGACACTGTTTCTCTGCTGCAAACTCTGCTGCCTCGATGTATTGGTCGTTACTGCACAGCGTGTGTCACAACCTGTTGGTCCTGTAAGATTTGCCTCTGTCTAGACCAGCGGTCCCCAGCTCCCATTCTGTTAGATGCCTCAGGAACAGTGTGTCCAGCAGCCTTTGACACACAACTTAAATCGACCCCTATTTTGTGTCCTGTCATTATAGAGTTGAGTTTCTGCCCAGTTTGTCCACATTTGCTGGGATGTGGGCAGATGTGACGATCTTTGTGAGGGACACAGTTTATAAAACCACATTTGCACAGAGGTTTGTGGTGGAGATGATCTGGTGGCTCACGGACATGGCTGGGCTTGCTCTGATCAGCCAACCTGCCTGAAAGGTGCAGCAGGGCCTTTTAAAATTAGGAACACGATTGAGGCATTTTACTCCTTGTAAAAAAATGTATTTTAGGCTGGGCGTAGTGGCTCACGCCTGTAATGCCAGCACTTTGGGAGGCCGAGGCGGGCAGATCACGTCAGGAGATCCAGACCATCCTGGCCAACATGGTGAAACCCTGTCTCTACTAAAAATACAAAAAATTAGCTGGGCGTGGTGGCAGGCACCTGTAGTCCCAGCTACTTGGGAGGCTGAGGCAGGAGAATGACGTGAACCTGAGAGGCGGAGCTTGCAGTGAGCCGAGATTGCGCCACTGCACTCCAGCCTGGGTGACAGAGCCAGACTCTGTCTCAAAAAAAAAAAAAAAAAAAGTATTTTATAAGTAAAAATAAGAGGACACAAACTACCAAACAAAGCATTAACATTGTAAGAGGACATTGACTTATAAACTCCTAAACTGCATCTGAATGTTGGCTTTAATATGTAGGCTTTTAATATGAAAACGGTGCCTCTCCTGTCACAGAAAATTGGGAAAAGACCACATACAATCATGAGAAACACATGACCCTGCATCCATGCATCCCTGCATCCCTGCAGCAGGGACTCATCTGGGGTGGGGGGCAGGCTCATGCGCAGGGGCGCTTAATGCCCAGCGTTGACTCTTCTGGTTCCTTGCCATGGCCACACCCCAGTGCTCTCCACCCTGCTACCCTCAGGCGTTGTGTGGGGTCACTGTCCCCATTTGACAGATTGAGAAACTGAGGCAGCAATAGGCAGAGGCCTGCTCACACGGGCCAATCGGGTCCCCCACAGTCTCAGACCCCGTACCATCCCAGGCCACGCCATGTCTCGGCTCTGGACTGCTCTTTCCCCTACCCCCAGCCCCACTGCACCTGCACATCTGCCACTGGAGGGTCTCGGTTGCTCTTGGCCTTTAAATCCCTGGTGAGGTAAGGTTTTTAAGTTTTAAGTCATCCCTGCCTGTGGGTTTCTTGATTTTCCTTTGCTTTAAATCTCACCAATGCCTCCTCACAGAGAGATCTGGGAGCCTCCTGCTCTCCTCTGTCGAGGTATCCTGGAGGCTTTCTTCTTCCCAATTCTGCATTTCCCACTTCTGCAACCCCTGCCCCACCCATCAACTCCATGGAATAGTTGGGGGAGCCCTGACCCCAGCCCTAGTCTAGTCCGGACACCCCTGTCCCTGCAACCACCCCCACACCCCCCCAGGCCTCTGCCCAGCCCAGCGCTTTAACTTCTGCCCTGAGCCGGGTCTGGCTGCCAGCTGCCCAGCTGTGCCTCTGACCTGCGGGGATGAGGGCCAGGAGGAGACCTTGCTTCTGCTGGGGGACCGCGCTGCATGGGGCGATTCTTCGCGGGGAAGGGGGGAGAGTCTGGCCTTGGGGACAGGCTCAGATGCCTCCCCAGGATCCCCCAGGCTTTTCTCTCATTGTGTTAGGAAGGCAGGCGGTCTCTGGGGTTCACCAGGTCCTGCGCCGTCCATGGGGACAGAACTCACTTCCTGTGACACACCTCCCACCCTCAGGGGTCTTCTCAGCCCCCTCCTCAAGTGGCATGGCGGTCTTTGTCCCCCCAAGACCTGCAGTCTCACCCCCCTCAGACACAGGCTGGCAAACTGGAAAGGCCCTGGGAGGAGGGGCGCTGTCTGCTCCCTGTGAGGCCCTCCCTGCCCACAGCTGGGCCAGCCTCCCTCCTTTCACTGCCCTCCCCACCACCCCAAAGCCGGGCCAGCTTCCCTTCCCTCCCCTCTGCAGCCAGGCCAGCCTCCCTCCCCGGCACATCCAGGCAAGCCTCCCTCCTGCCCCCCAGCCCCTTATGCTGGGCCCTGCTGGGGACCCTGAAGGTTGCAGCACAAGGCCGCCTTGGGTCTGCTCCTGGGACTCGTGGGCTCCCACAGGCTCCCCGGGTGTCCCTGCCCACGGTGCCCCTGTCTTCCTGCTCCTGCTGCTTTGCATGTCCTGCCTGATTCATCTCCTGAGACTGGGGTGAGCCCTGAACTGAGCGTAGCCATAGGGGTGGGGCTGTGTGCCTGGTACACGGAGCATAGCCCTCCCAGCAACCTCTGTTCCCATTTCACAGATGGAGAAACCGAGGCAAGGTGAGTTGTCCACAGCCCCCTGGAACTGCTAAGGCTGTGACTTGGACCTGTGAGGGGTTCCTCCCACTTCTCTGCACTCCCTCTGGTGGGGTCCCCTCCCCCAAGCTGCCCTGTGCCCCGGGACCAGGACATGGCCCGTGCATGCGCCAAGGCTGCCCGCCCACCCGGCAAGGCCAGCTCCACCTGTGGAGTTGAGGATGGGCTGAGCCCACATGGGAGCCCAGGACCCACGGGGTAGCTCCACCCTGTGCACCTTGTCCCTTGTGCAGCAGCTCAGAGCTGGTGGTGACGGCCAACGGGGCAAAGGGGACGACGGGCAGGACCACAAGTAAGGCCCAGTGGAGCTGCCCACCCCGTGTATCCTCTGGTTGGGGTCAGGTGTTGGGGCCCCAGTCCTGTTTGTTTCGGCGCCCTGGGCCCAACCTGAACCTGTCCTCTGCCCCATATCCCTGGCAGGCCTCCCTACACCCCCACCCACTGGGGCTGGCTTAGGCAAGGGTGTTTAAGAGAAAGACCCTGCCCCCATGGCCAGGTACCTCAGAACCCATGCCAGATCCACACAAGGCTCTCGGTCAGTCCCGGATGGAAGCTCCAGTCCCAGGCCGTGACATGTATCAGCTCCCACACCCAGGATTGTCCCAGAGAAAGCGCTCTGCCCTCCCCATCCACAGCACCATGAGGGCCATGGCTGCACTGCCGCACCTCTCCAGGTATGAGCATGAGGCCCGAGCCAGCAGGCCCTGACCGGGTCATTCCTGATCATCCCTAACCAGGGCAGTGAGGGGCTGGGGTGTGGTCCAGGTGGGCCTGCATGGGGCCCCTTGGGAGTCACCTACCTCTGTGAGGAAGAGGATGGCCAAAGGAGGGTGCCCAGGGTCCAGAGCCCCTACACAGGCTTCAATGATGACACCTGCACCCAGCTCCAGAGACATCCCTGAGAGGCAGCCATCAGGGGTGCCCAGCTGAGGACACGCCTCCTTGGGGACCCTCATTCCTGAGTCCATGCCTCCAGATTAATGATCTCAGAGACAACCACATCCGCAACTGGCATGTGTCCCCACCGAAGGGGCTCAAGTAAGTGACTGGAGTGACCAGGGTGGATAGACCTGGAGTACCTGGGTCTATAGTCCACACCTGGAGCAGGAGAGAGGGGAGAGCTGGGGTACCCGGGTCTATAGCCCACATCCAGAGCAGGAGAGAGGGGAGAGCTGGGGTATCTGAGTCTGTAGCCCACACCCAGAGCAGGAGTGAGGGGAGAGCTGGGGTACCTGGGTCTATAGCCCAGACCCAGAGCAGGAGAGAGGGGAGAGCTGGGGTACCTGAGTCTGTAGCCCATATCCAGAGCAGGAGAGAGGGGAGACCTGGAGTACCTGTACCTGTACCTCAGGTACAGTATCTGAGTCTGTAGCCCACATCCGGAGCAGGAGAGGGGGAGAGCTGGGGTACCTGAGTCTGTAGCCCACACCCAGAGCAGGAGTGAGGGGAGAGCTGGAGTACCTGGGTCTATAGCCCACACCTGGAGCAGGAGAGAGGGGAGAGCTGGGGTACCTGGGTCTATAGCCCAGACCCAGAGCAGGAGGGAGGGGAGAGCTGGGGTACCTGAGTCTGTAGCCCACATCCAGAGCAGGAGAGAGGGGAGACCTGGAGTACCTGTACCTATACCTCAGGTACAGTATCTGAGTCTGTAGCCCACATCCGGAGCAGGAGAGAGGGGAGAGCTGGGGTACCTGCGTCTGTAGCTCATACCCAGAGCAGGAGTGAGGGGAGAGCTGGAGTACCTGGGTCTAAAGCCCACCCCTGGAGCAGGAGAGAGGGGAGAGCTGGGGTACCTGAGTCTGTAGCCCACATCCAGAGCAAGAGAGAGGGGAGACCTGGAGTACCTGTACCTGTACCTCAGGTGCAGTATCTGAGTCTGTAGCCCACATCCGGAGCAGGAGAGAGGAGAGGGCCGTCTTGGAGTCCACCAGGTAGCCTCAGTAGGACAGGGAGAGGCTGTGTATGAGATGGGATGGGTGGTGGGCCATGGCTGTGACACAGGAGGGGACAGGGCGGGGATACCTTCTCAGACTGTGACACTCAGAGGCAAGTTAGGATCTCGGCCCACACAACAGCACACGGATGGTGCCTTTATGGGAGAGGACGGGGGCCGTGCATGGGGCCTGTGACAGCTTGGGACGTGGGGGCCAGGGGAGTTTGGTTTCCTGGGTTACAGAATGCTGGGTGTGTGTGAAGTAGGAGGCTCCAGCCACACTGTTTCACTGTGGCTGTGACCTGGGCCCCACCCTTGTGACTCTGGGTCTTCTGGATGATGACTTCCCCCAGACCTCACCCATGATTTCCCCATGGATTGGTTAAAAATTCAATGCAAGGTCCAGGTCAATAATGCACCCAAAATAAAGCTGAAAGTTACAACCGCATGCAACAAAACTTATTGTGACTTAGCCCGGGCGCAGTGGCTCACGCCTGTAATCCCAGCACTTTGGGAGGCCGAGGCAGGTGGATCACATGAGGTCAGGAGTTCGAGACCAGCCTGGCCAACATGGTGAAACCCCGTCTCTACTGAAAATACAAAAATTAGCAGGATGTGGTGGCAGGTGCTTGTAATCTCAGCTACTCAGGAGGCTGAGGCAGAGAATCACCTGAACCCAGGAGGCAGAGGTTGCAGTGAGCTGAGATTGTATCACTGCACTGCAGCCTGGGTGACAGAGCAAGACTCCATCATAAATAAATAACATAATAAAAAAAACTTATTGTGGCTTATTGTCAAATATATTTGACTAACAAATGATGAAAAAAATAATCTTGACAAAATTTATATCGGCAAGAATATTTGGACAAGGGAAAGTTGGACTTGGTTGAAATAGTGCCCCCAAGAGAAACTACATAATAACAGATTTTTAAAAATCCAACTAGATCGGGCGCGGTGGCTCACGCCTGTAATCCAAGCACTTTGGGAGGCCGAGGTGTGTGGATCACGAGGTCAGGAAATCGAGACCATCCTGGCTAACACGGTGAAACCTCGTCTCTACTAAAAATACAAAAAATTAGCTGGGCGTGGTGGCGGGCACCTGTAGTCCCAGCTACTTGGGAGGCTGAGACAGGAGAATGGCGTGAACCCGGGAGGCGGAGCTGGCAATGAGCCGAGATGGCCCCACTGCACTCTACCCAAGGCGACACAGCAAGACTCCATCTCAAAAAAAAAAAAAAGGATGGGGCGCGGTGGCTCACTCCTGTAATCACAGCACGTTGGCTACCCATCATCTGGGAAGTGAGGGGCGCCTCTGCCTGGCCACTGTGCAACCTTCCAAGTGTGAAGTGACAGGCTTGTGTGTGATCTTTTCTGTCTTCCCTGAGTTTGCATTTTCGACATTAAAGTTTACTTTTTAGTTAAAAAAAAATAAAAAATAAAAAATAAAATGGTAAGTTTTAAGTCAGCCATCTTGCTTTTTTTTTAGACGGAGTCTCAGTCTGTTGCCCAGGCTGGAGTGCAGTGGTGCAATCTGGGCTCACTGCAACCTCTGCCTCCTGGGTTCCAGCGATTCTTCTGCCTCAGCCTCCCTAGTAGCTGGGATTACAGGTGCACGCCACCATGCCCAGCTAATTTTTGTATTTTTAATAGAAACAAGGTTTCACCATATTGGCCAGGCTAGTCTCAAACTCCCAACTTCAGGTGATCCACCTGCCTTGGACTCCCAAAGTGCTGGGATTATAGGCGTGAGCCATCACACCCAGCCTCCCCCCCCTCTTTTTTTTTTTGAGAAGGAGTCTTGCTCTGTTGCCAGGCTGGAGTTCAGTGGCGCGATCTTGGCTCACTGCAACCTCCACCTCCTGGATTCAAGTGATTCTCCTGCCTCAGCCTCCCAAGTAGCTGGGATTACAGGCACCCACCACGGCGCCCACCACCACACCCAGCTAATTTTTTTGTATTTTTAATAGAGACGGGGTTTCACCATGTTGGCCAGGATGGTCTTTATCTCCTGATCTCGTGATCCACCCGCCTCAGCCTCCCAAAGTGCTGGGATTACAGGTGTGAGCCACCATGCCCGGCCCTGCTATTTGTTTTCTACTGGTCTTATCTATTCTGTTCCTTTTTCTTCTTTTTCTGAATTCTTTTTGAGCAAGCAGTTTGTTTGTTGTGGTTGTTGTTTGAGACAGGGTCTGGCTCTGTCACCCAGGCTGGAGTGCAGTGGTGCAATCCAGGCTCACTGCAACCTCTGCCTCCCAGCTCAAGTGATCCTCCTACCTCAGCCTCCCAAGTAGCTGGGACAACAGGCTCATGTCCCCACACCCAGCTAATTTTCCTATTTTTTTTTTTTTATAGAAATGAGGTTTTATGTTGCCGAAGCTGGTCTCCAACTCCTGAGTCATTAGCCACGCCCGGCTAATTTTTGTATTTTGAGTGGAGACGGGATTTCCCCACGTTGGCCAGGCTGGTCTTGAACTCCTGACCTCGGGTGATCCGCCCACCTCGGCCTCCCAAAGTGTTGGGATTACAGACGTGAAGCACCGTTCTCCGCCCAAATAATAATGTACTATTAATACTTCACATTTAACTTAATCTTACAATATATATCCTCATATGTTATTTTGTAGTAGTATAAATGTGCATTTCCATTATCCCCCTTTACATTTCGCTATTGGTGTTATGCATTATGCTTCTACAAGTTACAGAGTCTACAACAGATTGTTCTTGTTTCTACTTTAGTCAACTGGGCTGGGCGTGGTCCTGCGAGGAGGCGGGCGGGGCGCACTGTGGGGCGGGGCTGGGGCCGGTGGGGACGTGGGCGGGGCGCAGTGAGGGGAGGGGCCTGCGGGGAGGTGGGGAGGGGCCTGCGGGGAGGTGGGGAGGGGCCTGCGGGGAGGTGGGGAGGGGCCTGCGGGGAGGTGGGGAGGGGCCTGCGGGGAGGTGGGGAGGGGCCTGCGGGGAGGTGGGGAGGGGCCTGCGAGGAGGTGGGCGGGGCGCACTGTGGGGCGGGGCTGGGGCCGGTGGGGACGTGGGCGGGGCGCAGTGAGGGGAGGGGCCTGCGGGGAGGTGGGGAGGGGCCTGCGGGGAGGTGGGGAGGGGCCTGCGGGGAGGTGGGGAGGGGCCTGCGGGGAGGTGGGGGGAGCCCACGGTGGGGCGGAGCCGGGGCCTGCCGGGGGCGGGGGGGTGTTGGGAGGGGCGCCCCGAGGGACGGGGCTGGGCCGCCGTCGGTTCCCACGGCAACCGACTCAACAGTAAGGCCCCGCGGGCGTCCCGGCCGCCATGTGCACCGCAGTGGACCCTCGCATCGTCCGGAGATACCTACTCAGGCGGCAGCTCGGGCAGGGGGTGAGTGCCTGGGGGTGCGTCCGCCCTCCGAGGGGCGCCGCAGATCTGCGGAGAGAGGACCTGCGGGGCGTGGCCGGTCCCCTCGGAGGCCTGTTCCGCCACACACTGGCGTCCTGCCTCCTCCGTAGGCGGGAGGGGTGGTCTGGAGCCCCTTCGTGCCTCAGTTTTCTCATGGGGTAACACGATCCTGACTCTCAGGAACCTGGCTCCTGGAGGCAGGTGACAGCCACGGCCCCCAGCGGCCTCAGGCGGAGGGAGCCTGGCGCCCCACTCCCCACGCGCCCAGTCGCCCGCTTCCCGGGTGCACACGACGCTCTGGGGAGGCCGGGCCCGCGCCTGGGTCACTGAGAGGAAGGGCGGACCCCAGGCTCAGGAGCACAGGGGCGAGGCCCGAGAAGGGCCTGAGCGGTTATGGGGTGGGCGCAGAGTGGAGGCCAAAGCCTTGTGTATCTGTGTGCGTGTGTGAGCATGTGAGCCTGTGTGTGTGTGCGTGGGCATGTGAGCCTGTGTGTGCGTGGGCGGGGGGGGAGTGTTCGAGGGTGCCATGGGGGAGGGGAGGAAGAGCCTTCCAGGCAGTGCAGACGGTAAGTGCGTAGGCCCCGTGCAGGGTGGTGTATGTGCAACTGGATAGGAGATGGAGAGAGACAGGTGAGTGGTGAGGGTCCGATCGTGTGGGGGCTTTGGGGAACTTCCAAGACTTTGGTTTTTACTGTTGCTGAGGCTGGGAGGTGTAGTAGCTGCTGGTGTCACTTTACAAGGCCCACTCCTGTGCTGAGGACCCACCATGGGTGTGCACGGGAGCGGCAGAGGGAGATGAGTTAAGGGGTTTGCGTAGCCACGCAGCGAGAGATGCCAGAGGCTGGGACCAGGGTGGGGGCAGAAGAGACAGTGGCAGGGGCTAGATTCTGGAGGAATCGGAAGGTGGGGCCAACGGGACTGGGGGTGGATGCGGTGTGAGAGAAAGGGAGGGAGAGCGCCTGGGCAGCTGGAAGGACGGTAGGGCATCCCCGAGCTTCATTTCCTGCCCAGATGCTCCCGTCTGTGCCCTCCTTGCCTCCAGGCCTCGCCAGCTCTCACCCTCCCTTCCGTCTACCTCCCCTCCTCTAAAGAGGTTGGAGTCTAGGGCAGCCTGCAGTTTCGGGAGCCCACCCACTCCCATCCCCTCTCAGGACCCAGGATGGGAAGGAGGAGCCTCATGTCTGTAGGGACAATCTGGGTGGGCAGGGGATGGGGGGGACGGGGCTGGCCCTGTGTGACAGCACTCCTTCCCAGGCCTATGGCATTGTGTGGAAGGCAGTGGACCGGAGGACTGGTGAGGTCGTGGCCATCAAGAAAATCTTTGATGCTTTTAGGGATAAGACAGATGCCCAGGTGAGTGTGTGGGGAGAAGCGTGGGAGAGAATGGGGGCTGGGAGGGGCAGCCCCTTGCCCTGGTGCCTGAAAGCTCAGGTGGGAGCTGGAGCCCAGTCACAGCAGATGTTCTGGCCTGTCTCGGAACACTGCCCCCTTGCCATGCCTGGTCTGGTGGGCATTGGGTGACAGACATCAGCTCCTTTGGGTCCTCTCAGGACACGGGCTTCCTTCTTGTTCCACGCACCCACACACCTGTGTTTCTGTCTCTTCAGAGAACATTCCGGGAAATCACGCTCCTCCAGGTGAGTGGCCTGGGCCCTCCAGCCCAATCCCCTTCCCCAGGTACAGATCTCTCCAGACAGGAAAGAAACCGGGCTTCTTGGGCCCCAGAGCACAGCCCCTCCTGGCCTTCCAGCCGCCTCCGACTCTCTCCCCAGGAGTTTGGGGACCATCCCAACATCATCAGCCTCCTTGACGTGATCCGGGCAGAGAACGACAGGGACATTTACCTGGTGTTTGAGTTTATGGGTGAGTGAGGCCCCGGCCAGCGCCCCAGCCCCACCTGTGTCCTGTCCTGACGCCCTCTGTGTGTCCCTCTGCGTGTCCCTCTGCAGCTGGCCCACAGTGGTTTGCTCCCTCACCATGTACCCTGGACTCAGGGACAGACAGCTGACCAGTGTCAGCCTCCAGAGCCAGCAGCGACCCCCGTCGTCCCACCTGCCCCAGGCTCCTGCTCCCACCACAGTGTGCAGTTGCCTTCTTTTTCTTCTCATTTTATGAAACAAAGGCAACATGAAATAAAGTGTTAAAACTCCTGCAGACCCCACGGCTGTGCCCACAGGCAGTGCGCAGGATGGAGGAGCGGGACGGCCAGGCCGTGGGCTGGTTCAAAGTGGGACAGACCTGCCAGGTGTCCCTCTCCCACTCCCCCCAGGTTGCCCCCCCAGCCCCCACCCCCGACTGGAGTGCGTACCCTCTCCCACTCCCCCCAGGTCCCCCCCCAGCCCCCACCCCCGACTGGAGTGCGCACCCTCTCTCACTCCCCCCAGGTTGCCCCCCCAGCCCCCAGCCCCGACTGGAGTGCGCACCCTCTCCCACTCCCCCCAGGTTGCCTCCCCCAGCCCCCCACCCCCGACTGGAGTGCACCCTCTCCGCAGACACTGACCTGAACGCAGTCATCCGGAAGGGCGGGCTGCTGCAGGACATCCACGTGCGCTCCATCTTCTACCAGCTCCTGCGGGCCACCCGGTTCCTCCACTCCGGGCACGTTGTGCACCGGGACCAGAAGGTGCGGTTCCCCCACCTCCGCTATGCCACGTGGCATAGCTCCCGGCCCCACCCAGCCCCGGGGCCTCAGCCTGCCTCCTCTCTGCAGCCGTCCAATGTGCTCCTGGATGCCAACTGCACAGTGAAGCTGTGTGACTTTGGCCTGGCCCGCTCCCTGGGCGACCTCCCCGAGGGGCCTGAGGACCAGGCCTTGACAGAGTACGTGGCCACACGCTGGTACCGAGCTCCGGAGGTGTTGCTCTCTTCGCACCGGTAACAGCGAGACACCCCCAACCCACCCTGCACCTCCTTGCTGCCCTCCTGCCCAGCCAGGGCTCCCAGGCCTCCTGTACTCCGACCCTGCCTTGGTCCACAAGTGTTCCCCCATTCACCCCCCTAGCAACCCCACCCCCACCTCTGCCTCTGGGTCTCTCCATGCCTACACCCCTTCCTGCCCCAGATACACCCTTGGGGTGGACATGTGGAGTCTGGGCTGTATCCTGGGGGAGATGCTGCGAGGGAGGCCCCTGTTCCCGGGTACGTCCACCCTCCACCAGCTGGAGCTGATCCTGGAGACCATCCCGCCACCATCCGAGGAGGGTGAGCCAGGCTGCTGGGGCTGGGCACTGGGAATGCTGCGGGTCAGACAGCACAGCTGTGGGGAGACAGCAGCTGACAGGCTAGGACTGTGCTGAGAGGAGGGACGGGGACAGGGAGGATCCAGAGGATGGGGCAGGAGCCCCAGGAAGACCAACTGGTGATGGGGGCCCAGGGGGAGCTGCTGGGGGTGGGCGTGGGCAAGCAGCACCTGGCACAGTCACCATGAGAGCCAAGCAGTGACTGTGAAGGGGCCAGCAGGCTGGACAAGGTCCCCAAGGGATTCGGGTAGCAGGGGCAGGGAGTGTCACTGTGCCGGGAGCTGGGGTGGGCACAGAGAGCTGGGCAGAAGAGATTCAGGTGCTGAGGGAAGAGGTGGAGGAAGGCAGTGGTAGAGGGGCCATGGGGGTCACTCTTGAGGGTGGGGGCAAGAGGGAGCTGCACCGCCAGGCACATCTGCTTGTCTGGGTGGAGCCTCGTGATCCGTGGAGGTGGGCGCCAGCATCCACCTGTGTGAGCACGCCCCAGAGCCTGGTGTCAGAGTGTGGAGCAGGGGTCGTGTGCGGGTGCTCCCGTGCACAGGCTGGGTGGCACGCCCTGGTGATGGGGTGTTTGAGCCCTGCCAGACAGCAGAAACCCTGTAGAGAGGCTGTGCTCCCTGGGGCTGGAAGAGATGGCTGGCCCCAGATGCCCTGAACCGCCCCAGCCGACCAGGCCTGCCTGGGTCACACCACCTTCTGCTGCCCCAGACCTCCTGGCTCTCGGTTCAGGCTGCCGTGCCTCTGTGCTGCACCACCTGGGGTCCCGGTGAGTGGGGGCACTTCGGTGAGCGTGAGAGGGTGGCCTGTCTCAAGGGAGGAGGGCCACTTTCCTGAAAGTTTACTGGGGCCAGTTTGTACCAGTTCAGATTCCGCCTGTTTTCAAGATGGCAGTCCCAAACCCAACAACTGTTGGCCACTCTGAAAGCAGGAGCCCCTGGTGCTCCTAGAGAGTGGCCCAGAGGAGCTGCGCCAGGGCGTCGAGAGGAGGGTACCAGGGGGCTGCAGGGGTCTCTCCACTCTGCAGGGGCCCAGACTGCCTGCAGGTCAGGCACAGGAGCATCTACCTAGACAGGACAGCAGGGTGGACCCCAGTTTGGAAGCTGAGCCCCCAGCCATGAACATGGATCTGAGGAGGGGCCCTTGGGTCGGGCCCTGGAAACGACACATGGCAGCCCACAGGCCACGACAGACGCTGGATGCCCTCCTACCGCCAGACACCTCCCCAGAGGCCTTGGACCTCCTTAGGCAACTCCTGGTGTTCGCCCCGGACAAGCGGTTAAGCGCGACCCAGGCACTGCAGCACCCCTACGTGCAGAGGTGGGGGTGGGAGAGGGTCCCCCAAGTGCCGGGGGACAGAGGTGGGGGCAGGAGAGAGCCAGCCCACGAGAGAGAGCCCCCGCAGCAGGGACCCTGCTGTGACGGGTTGAGGGGCTCCCTTGGCCGCAGCCCGGGCCCCACCTCTCTGGCTCCCTCTAGGTTCCACTGCCCCAGTGACGAGTGGGCACGAAAGGCAGATGTGCGGCTCCGGGCACACGAAGGGGTCCAGCTCGCTGCACCTGAGTACCGCAGCCGCGTCTATCAGGTGCTCCGGCTCTCGACCCCCATCATCCCATCTACCGCACCCTGGAGGCTGCCTCCTATGTCAGAGACCCCCAAACACCCCATGCCCAGGCTGTGACCTCTGAGCACCCTTCACCTCCCACAGATGATCCTGGAGCGTGGAGGCAGCAGCGGCACCTCGAGAAAGAAGGGCCCGGAGCGTGTCTCCCGGAGCCAGGCACACGTGCACAAACCCAGAGCCGACCCTCAGCTGCCTTCTGGGACACGTGTGCAGGGTCCCAGACCCAGGCCTCAGAGTAGCCTGGGCCACGACCCCCCCGAGCATGGTGTGTGATCTTTGCTGGCTGCCCACGCGGAGCATGGCCTGGGCCCCTTCTGCCTGTGGCTGCCGACTGTGCGCAGCATTCGGTTCCTGACCCTGGGGTTGACCTTCTGACCCCCCAGAGTCCCCCTGTGCAGCCAAGAACATTCCCAGGCAGAACTCCGCTCCCCTGTTCCAAACTGCACTCCTAGGGAATGGGGAAAGGCCCCCTGGGGCGAAGGAAGCGCCCCCCTTGACACTCTCGCTGGTAAGTCATGGTGGGGCGGGCACGGGAGGGACCCTTCCTCTGCACCTTTCAGTGACCCTGTGACATGGCCCTTCCCAGGTGAAGCCAAGCGGCAGGGGAGCTGCGCCCTCCCTGACCTCCCAGGCTGCGGCTCAGGTGGCCAACCAGGTCCTGATCCGGGGTGACTGGAACCGGGGTGGTGGGGTGAGGGTGGCCAGCGCACAACAGGTGAGCCCAGCCCAGTCTGCCCCTGTCCCCTCATCCTCCTTTCCCCTTTCCCCCTCCTTTTCCCTCCCTTCCCCATCCTTCCCATTGCCCCTCCAATGTCCAAATCTCTCAAGGACCTCAAGGCCTCCCCTCCACTGCACCCCCTCTGATGCCCCCTTTATGTGACCCTCAACTGTACACAGGTCCCTCCCCAGCTTCCTCCGGAGGCCCGGCCCGGCCGGAGGATGTTCAGCACCTCTGCCTTGCAGGGTGCCCAGGGGGCTGCCAGGGCTTTGCTTGGAGGCTACTCCCAAGCCTACGGGACTGTGTGCCACTCGGCACTGGGCCACCTGCCCCTGCTGGAGGGGCACCGTGTGTGAGCCGCCCTACTCCCTTCACCTGGTCCCCTGTTCCTGCCCCAGCCCCTTCCCCAGACCCCTCCCCAGTCTCCTGCACCCCTTAGCCCTCCCTGCTTTGCCCGGCCACGTTGAAGTTCCAGGGAGCTTGCCCGGGTCTCCTTGGGGGAGCAGATGAGGGCCCTGCCCCAGCCCCACTGACTTCCTCCAATAAAGTCATGTCTGCCCCCAACCTAAGCAGCCATCGTTCCTCCCCTCCCCTCTGAGGTCACAGCATCTACTAGCTGGGGGCCCCAACCTCTTTCCTGAAGCCTTCACTCCTCTGAGGACCCCACCACCCCCGTCCTGAAACCTCCACCCCAGAGCCCAGTGCCGCCCCCTAGAGGCCCTGCCCACTGCACATCCAGCACTGGGCTTTTCCCTCCAGGTTTGCCTGGGGCAGCTTCTTGTCCTTTGTCCATCATTTCCTTACCTGCTGTGGCTTCAGGGTCCAGGCTGCCCCCTAGGGTGGTCCTGTGGAGTAGGGACCTAGGGTCACCCCATGGCCATGTTTGTGACTTTGAGCCAGAGGAGAGAAGTGGAGAGAGAAGGGGGAAGCCCCACCCCTCCCCCCGCTGTCAGGGACTGCAGCCCGCACCCCCTAGTACAGCCACTGTGCCTGATCTGTCTTCAGGTCTCCGTAGGTGAGGGTGGGAGACAGACATCTCTCGAGGTCAGCGTTACCTCCTCTTGTCACCCCCAGGCAAGGTCCCTGGTGTGAGTTCAGGCCAGGGCTGTGCAGGGCTGCAGAGATCAAAGGGGCCCTTCGGGCACAGAGCTGTGTCCTAGGGTGCCAGGTGTCCTCAGCTGCACCTGCCCATGGGTTGGGGTTGGAACACAGGGAGGCAGCTGGAAAGCTCACAGGCTGGAGGAGCTCACAGTCTAAAGGGCGCGGCCTGTGCTATTGGTGGGGGGGTTGGGCTGCCAGGCTCACAGTCTGGGAAGCTCATAGGCCAGAGGAGCTCACAGTTTGAAGGGCGCGGCCTGTGCCGTGGTTGGTGTTGGGCTGCCAGGAGAGGGGCGCTGCTGGGTTGTGGAAGCCATTGCCACCATGGGGGAGGGTGGGGAAGGACAAGATGTGGGTGGCGGAGCTGAGCAGAAGCGGGGAGCTGGCGCTGCCCTGGTGCTGGGCCAGGCACCTGCAAGAGACTCAGAAAGGGAGGCTGGGCTTGGGAGAAGGTTGGAGGAGGCGGAGGAGGGAGCGGGAGGGCCCGAGGAAGCGGTGAGCCAGTCAGAGACCCAGCCCGGGGGCTTGTTTCCTGAGGGGACTGCCGAGGAAGCTGCTTGTTGAGCTTCAAAAACCCAAGGCGCAGGCCCAGGGTGCTGAACAAGCAGGACAGAGAGGCTGTGGGAGAGGAGGCTGCAGAAAGGCCAGGGGGCTGCAGGGTTGGAGGCTTGGCCTCAGGCTGGGCAGTGTGTGGTGGGGCTGCTGAGTGGAGAATCGCAGGTGGGCGGGCACCCAGGAGTGTGCCTGCACACGGGGCATCGGGGACAGGGACAGGAGAGCAGCGTGAAGTTGGGAGGGCCAAGGTGGCCCTTGGAAGTGGAGCTGGGGGGTCTTGAGTGCCCCCCACAGGGCTGGGTGGTGGGTCCACAGGGGAAATCCGGGAGGCCATGTGGTTAAAGGCTGCAGGATGTAACTGGGCGATTATACACACTGGGGAACGTGCTAGAATATTTTGTGTGTTGTGTTTTATTAACACCAAAATGTGCCACATCATGGTTTAGAAGAGGTGGAGGGTGCAGGCAGGAGGCTCCGAAGGCCCAGGCAGGGCCGCCAGCCTCTGGCCTCTCCATGGACTCCAGTTGGAGAGCCTGTCCGCTCAGTGATACCCCAGGCAGCACCAAGAATAACATGCCCACAAGAACATCATGGCCAAGAGATGCTCAGGCGCATCCCGCTTCCAGGCACCTTTTCCACCTGGCCAGAAGTCCCTGCTGTCATACCTACTTGGGCGGTGGTTTTGGTAACCAGTGGGCTGTCCAGCAGTGAAAGTGGGGTCACTTTCCTTCCTTTCCCAGCTGCTGGAGTCGGAACTGCTGCCTTTGTTTGGCGGCCTTGTTTCTTAAATCAGTTCCCTCTTAGGATTCATTACACACAAAAAAATTAGTTTTTGAAAAGAAATAGGAGAATACAGAAACATGAATTTCACAAGGCTAGCGTCTAACAGTGGGGGCTTTCCACACACGTAGTGCCAAAATGTGTCATTCTGAGTCAATTGCAATTTCTCTCTAGGGGTGAAAAGAGATAAAAGATAAGCCAAGAACCCTGGACAGATTCTTGGTGTTGGTGACAAAGAGGAAAGGACCTGAGAATGGGGCTGGTGGGGAGAGGGGGGTGTCTGCTGGATACCAGGAAGACAAGGACCACTCCCACCTGCAAGGGTGCCCAGGACCTAGCTGAGCTCAGCCTCAGCTGCACCTTGTCCCCTGCCCTCACCTGGCCCCATACTTGTCAAGGATAAGCACTCCACAACCAGCCCTTCTAGCGCCTGGCTTGGGCTGGGCCTGTGCAGGCGGTGCTCATGAGGGCGGGGCCACAGGTTGTCTGGACCATGTTTTATTGTGCTGCAAAGCCCAGTGCCCCCTCCCCACTCTCACCCAGTGCCGGCCAGAGCCTTGCTGGAGGAGACGGCAGACCTGGCCAAGGCGCCCCTTCGGGCTTCCCCGCGTCCGGTTCCCAGAGGCCTGCCCTGTCCAGCTTCCTTGCCACTCCAAGGGGCGTCTTCTGGTCCAGCTCCACCCCACACCCCCCCTTGCAAACTGCCCGCAGCCAGCCCAGTCTTCCCCCACAGCAAGAGACGGGCCTCCAAGAAGGATGCTGGGAGGCAGCAAGTGGGAGACTCCAAGTAGGAAAGGAAGTGAAGCCCTGAGAACGGGGGAGACCCTGAGAGAGGGAAGGAGCAGGGAGGGGGGAGGCCCTGAGAACAGGAGGCCCTGAGGAGGAAAAGGGCCCAGAGAATGGGGAGTTGAGGCACAGAGGCGAGACCCTTGCAAGAGGATAGGGGACTTAGCGGGGTGCACGGCTCATGCCTGTAATCCCCCCACTTTGGGAGGCTGAAGCGGGCGGATCATTTGAGGCCAGGAGTTGGAGACCAGCCTGGCCAACATAGTGAAACCCTGTCTCTACTAAAAATACAAAAACTACCTGGGCGTGGTAGCACACACCTGTAATCCCAGCTACTCAGGAGGCTGAGGCAGGAGAATCGCTGGAACCCGGGAGGCAGAGGTTGCAGTGAGCCCAGACCGCTCAACTGCACTCCAGCCCTAGGTCTCAAAAAAAAAAAAAAAAAAAGGTGGGGGTGGGGTGGGACTGAGGCACAAAGAGATGGTGGAGCCAGACGCTGCGCCACGCAAGGCTGACGGTGCAGAGATGAAGGTGCTGACGGGAGAAAGGCACTGGTGGCGACGGGATGGAGCCCCAGCGTCGGGGAGGCCAGTGGGCAGAGACGGCAGCTGCCAGGTGAGCCTCCAGTGGAGTGGAGCCGAGGTCTGGCGCACTCAGCCAAGCCCCAAGCGGCTGTGGCCTGACAGTCGCTGCTCAAGCACATGAGCAGTGCTCTCTGTTCCGCGGGGCTTCCGGATGACCGGGGCAGCGATGTGGGCACCCTGGCCAGGGCTGCTAGGCCAGAAGACTCACTTCTTGCCTTTGAACGTGCCCAGGATCTTGGGCACGAACTTGCCCACCTTGCTGTCCCTAGTGCCCTCCTCCGCGGGGCCTTCTCCTGCCCCAGGGCCGCTAGCCTCCTCTTTCTTGCAGAAGACCTCGAAGCGGCTGTACACGCGCTTCTCCTTGCGCATGCTCTCCATGCGGCGCAGCAGCCGATCGCGCTCCTCCGCGCTGGCTGGCAGCGTGCGGCTCAGCCGGCCCTGGGTCCCCAGGCTGTCCGAGCGAAAGATGGCTGAACACTTGTCCTTGTCGGACATATCTGGGGCTAGGACGCCAGCAGCCGGTGGACGGCCTAGCTCGGGGCTGCTGTGGGTCGGGCCGGGGCTCGGGGGAGGGACCGCACGGTGCTTCTGGCCGTGGGCGCTGATCTGCTCCAAAATGGCCTTCGTGTCATCCCGAAGGTTGCTGCTGTACAAGGCGTTGGCCGTGGCTGAGGACAGGCGCGCCCGCGGACCCCGCTCTTCTGTGGCAGCCTCCGTGCTGTCACCCCGGCCCAGTGACAGCCGCCGCGGGCTCTCGGGTTGGCCATTCTCCTGTGGCACTGGGAAGCCACTCTCATCCTCCATGCGCCGCTCGCCCTTGGGGCTCAGCAGCTGCCTAAGACGCAAGGAGCCTTTACGCAAGACTTCCATGGGGCCGCTCGGCCCCTCCTCCGCGGGCCCGGCCTTCGGGGACTCCCCGGAGAAGGTAAGGGTGAGGCTGCCCCTGCGCTCCGGCACGGGGGGCACCGGACTGCTTCTGCGCTCCGGCACGGGGGGCACTGGACTGCCCCTGCGCTCCGGCACGGGGGGCACCGGACTACCCCTGCGCTCGGGGTAGGCTGAGGTGGGGCTCCCTTTCTGCTCGATAAATCCTGTAGTTGGACTTCCTCTTCGAGTGGAAAACCCAGGCGTGGGGCTCCCCTTCCGCTCAGGGTAAGCCGAGGTGGGGCTTCCTTTTGGCTCATTATGGAGCACCTGGTGCGCCCCGGGCCCTTCCAGAGGCAGAGGGCTGTCCAGCCCTTGCGGGGAGGTTGAGTGGCCCTGGGCAGAGAGAAAGCGGGAGGGCAGGCGGTCGGAGCCGCTCCGGCCCAGCGTGTCGAGCAGCTGCGCCGCGGTGAGCGATGCGGCTCCCGGCTGCCGCTCCGCCTCCTGGTGCAGTTGCTGCGCAAAGGAGTCGCGCAGGTCCAGCAGGCAGCTCTCAAGGCTGCGGCGCTCGCCCCCCACGCCACCTGGGGCCGCCACCTCTTCCCGCCACGCCTGGGACACGACGGCCTTGCTGTGGCTGGCAACGGTGATGGCGCCCGCGCCGCCGCCGGGATCACGGGCTGGGCCCTTGTACTTCTCCAGCAGCTCCGACACCTTGGTGGAAGCCGCGGAGCGCACGGCCTCTCCGCCGGGCCCCAGCGTCTCGCTGACCGTCTGCTCCTTGTGCAGCAGCTGCACCTTCTCGGTGGTCGCCGCAGCCCCGGCAGCGCCCTCCGCCTGTGACGTGCTGAAGATGAGCGAGGAGCGCAGCCTGGAGCTGCGCTGGACCAGGGGGTTCAGGCGCGAGCGGAATGAGTCCTGCTTGGCCAGGCCAGGCTCGTCCGGGCCCTCGCGCTCTGGGCCGTTGCCGCCGCTGCCCGAGCCCGGCACCGGGACCTTGGTGGGGAAGGCTGCAGGGACGCGGAAGGCCGAGGGGAGCAGGTCGCCGGCAGGTGCCCGGCCCCCGGGAGCCAGCACGTCGTCTTCGTAAGCCTCCGCTTCCATGGGCGCCGGCAAGCCGTCGTCGCCCCCATCCTCGCCGTGGCAGCCGCTCAAGTAGGAGGCCAAGCGCCAGCGCCGCAGCCCCGCCCGCCCCTCGGGCCCGCCCCTGCGCTCCGGCTCTGCCTCGGGAGCGGGGTCTGGGCCGGGTCTCGCCGCTGCCTGGCATGGGAAGCGCTGGGTTAGGTTGGGGCGCAGGGCCCCGCTGGGCTCCAGGCCGCGGGGTCCGGGCCCGAAGGCGGGGTCCGAGCCGTGGCGCACCTCGCGGGACGCGCTGGACGGCACGTAGTCCAGCCGCTGGTGCCCGTCGGGTCCGAGCTCCGGGAAGCGCGGCCCGGCGCCCAGGGTGAAGTCATCCGGGTCCGCGAAACCCGCGCGGCCCCCGCGAAGCTTCTCGAACAGGCCCTGCGGGCGCGCCGGTGCGAGCTGCGGGTCCCACTGGTACTGCTGCTGGTAGAGCTGGTCGCGGTGGAAGTGGCTGGTCTGGAAGCGGAGGTCGTCGCCGTGGCTGAGGAACGTCTGTCGCGACACCTGCCGCGCGGCCGCGAAGTTCTCCACGGCGCCCGCGCCCTCGGTCGCGAAGCTGTGCCGCTTGAAGGCGTCCATCTCCAGGTGCCGCGCCTGGAAGAAGCCCCGCGCGCCCGCGAGCTCCCCAGCCGGCCCCGCCTCGGCCTCCAGGCGCCGTGAGAGCGGCCGCAGCCCCGCGTGCGGTTCCAGCGCGCCCCCCGGCATCCGCGGCGGCTCCTCCCGGCGGAAGGCCGATAGGAAGTGGCGGTCCGGGTCGAGGAAGGAGGGGAAGCCCAGGCCCTCTTCCCGGGGTGGCGGGAACAGGAGGTGCGCTCGTTTAGGGAAGGAGAAGGGGGTTGGCGTCCCGACCCCAGGGACGCCCACGAGAGGCCCGGCCCCGGCATACGGAGCCAGGGCATAGGCGTCCATGCGGGCCAGGGCCGCGGCCGAGGGCACAAGCGGCTCGGACTGCGCGAAGAGGATGCGGAACTCCTCGTCGAAGCTGGAGACCAGCTCTCCTTGGAACACGTGCGCCAGGCTGCGGTGGATCTTCTCAAAGGACCACATGAAGCTGTGGGGGGTCAGGGCCAGAGTCAAACCGAGCTGGAGCGAGGGCACTGCAGCCCCGTGGGCAGCGGGTGAGGCGGGGAGGACGCAGGGATGTGAGGTCTGCAAGGACCTGGGCCCGGCTAGGCTGTGCAGGGGTCTACAGGACAAGGGCTCCTGGCGAGGAGGGCCCTGGTGTGGAAAGGGGGTGTTGGGGCTACAGGAGGAGGCCCCAGAGAAGGGGGTGAGGGAACCCCGCGGGCGCACCTGTAGCTCCCACTCATCACCACGGCACAGTCCACCAACAGGAACTTCTCCTTGACGTGGCCCTTGAAGGACTTCCCAGTGCGGCAGTAGTAGGTGGGGCCCGCCACAGTCCGTACACGCAGGAACTGGGGAGGGAGGGGAGTCAGATCTCTCCCACGGGTCCTCCCCAATCTCCCACTCCCGGGAACTCACATCCACGTGGTGCAGGTTGACACGGCACTTGTCGGCCATGTCCAGGAAGTGCTGCGCATTCATCTCATCCAGCAGGATGTAGACTGGGACCCGACGGGCCGCGGCCTCCAGCACTTCGCTGAGTAGGTCCACATCAGTGAACATGTCCATCACCACGGCCACCACCTGCAGGGGCGGGTCAGGAAGGAGAGGAGAGGCCCCAGCTGTCCCCACACCATTGTCCAGCCTCCCCTCCACGCCCGGGAGGCGTCTGGATCACCCACAACCACTGTGAAACTAACTAGTCCATCCTAGGGAGTGGGACCACGTCTGGGAACATGGGCAGGAAGAAGAGACCAAACAGAAGAGGTGTGGAACGGCTGGCCATAAGAGGGAAACCGAGGCAGGTGTAGGGCAGAGAACCCTGGACGAGGGTGGGCCAGGTTGGGGCACGGCAAGGGCCCCTCAAAATCCCCTCCATCCTACAGACAGCTGAGCTGCCCCCATTCCAGGGCAGCTGTCAGGGCCGAGTCCCAGGCTCCAGTTCTGCCCTGGGACGGGGTTGTTGCCCTGGGCAGGGGAGAAAATCATGGGCCTTTAGCGTCTGGACCTGATGCTTCAGTCGCTATGGTTTAACAGCACCCTCCGCCGTCTGCTAGCTGTTTGGTGAGGGTTAGAAGCCCTCAGCTGGCCAAGGGCCACCGGGCAAGATGAGAGGTAATTATCTGAACAATGAACCCAGGCTGGTAGGGTGCCCACCCATCCCAGAGCCCCCGAGTTTCTGGGCACTGGCCATGACCACGTGCAAGCAGACCTGTGCAGAGCCTGCAGCCCCTGATGACCGAGACCTGGCAGCCCTGAAGATCTTTGCCAGGGACCCCCACTCCAGCTGGAGCTCAGGGCTCACCCCACAAGTTGATCATGCTCATGCATCTCCTCCACCCTCGTGCCTCTAGCCCAGGCCCCTCCCCCACTACCCTCAAGCCCAAGATGGCACCTGCTGGGCGGAACGGATCATCCTGCGGGCCTCATCCTTGATGCTGGGGCTGTCGGGGGGCGGTGGCTGCACCAAGGTGGTCACCTCGGTGCCCTGGAAGCCGAAGGTCAGAGGCCAGCCCAGATCAAGCTCAGGCACGGCCTGGTCTGAGTTCACCGGCCAGTATGTACCCGAGGAGCCATCCATGTCCACGTCGAGAAGGCTGCCTTCAGGTGGCTCTCGGGTAACATACTGCGGAGGCCGAAGGTGTCGGCTCACATGTTCCAGCTCTTCAGGGCACAGGAAGTCCGGTGCCCCCTCGGTAGCCAGGAAGCGGCTGTAGGCCTCCGAGCCACCCTCGGCCAGTGCATCCACCGCCAGGCGGTAGTACTCTTTGTAGTGAGGCGGCAGGTACCCGGGTGCCAGCGGGTTGTCCCCCTGCGAGGAGCTCTGAGAGCGACGGGCCATGTTGGGGCCAGGGGCCTGGAGGGGCAGGGAGACACATGACTAGGGGTGGGGCCACTGGGACCCCTCCTACCCTCAAGCATGGACACACTGTGGAAAGGGCTGTCAGTGACTTGGGTAGGCTGGAGTTTAGCCCATGCCCAGGAGGCCTTCCAGGGCACCAGCCGAGCCAGGCTCACAGAGGGCAACCCAGACCCTAGGATGCCCCTAGCTGAGGGGACACTGGCAGAGGGCTGGGGCACAGGTATCCCAGCTCTGTCTCTCCTTTCTCTGGGAGGCTGAGGCAGGAGGACTGCTTGAAGCCAGGAGTTTGAAACCAGCCTGGGCAACACAGCAAGACCCCATCTCTACAAAAAATTTTAAACATTAAGGCAGGCATGGTGGCGTGCACACGTAGTCCCAGCCACTTGGGAAGCTGAGACAGAAGGATTGTTTGAGCCCAGGAGTTGGAGGCTGCTGTGAATTATGATTGTGACACTGTACTCCTGCCTGCGTGACAGAGTGAGACCGCATTGCTACAAAAAATAAAAATAAAACGAACCCCCCCCCAAAATATTTTGACTGTTGGCTTAAAGACAAACAATCCAGGCTGCATTCATCATTATAATATTCACTTTTTTCTTATTTTAAGACATTCATGGACCCCTGGCACTGTGCCTACTGGACAAGCTGGTGCTGCCCATGCCGCCCATGTGTCTGTCTCTGACTGCCTGGGAGACCGTGGGTAGGTCACTGCACCTCTCTGGCCTACCTCTATTGCACGACAGCTGAGGGTCCGCATGACACCACGCCTAGCCCAAGGTAAGCGCAGCAAACAGGGCTGTGACTACCCTCCTCCTGGAATGGCAGCCTTAAGCCCCACACATAGTCCCGGGCCACACCTCCTCCCCATCCTCAGGGTTTCACAATTGGGTTCCCACAGCCCATTCTATGACTGCCCAGCCCTGGAACACTGACCCCTAGACTCTGTCCCTGTCTACCAGCTCCCCCTTCTTCTCTTGGCCCACCCTTGACCTCTTTCTTGTCACTGTCCCTCTCAGATAAAACCTCTCTGGGCCACAGTCCCTTGGTGCCCACAGGGCCCTGCAGGGCCTGCACTCCATATTGCCCAGATCTGGCTCTCCACTTGCTCAGAGTCCTGTCCCCACCAGCCCCCGTCCAGGGCAGCAGGGACCTTTCTAGGTCCTGGGCTCCCCACCACCATCCATGCTTGGCTGCCCCACGGCCCACTCTGTTCTCCAAAGGGTCCCTGCAGGGGGCCTGGCCTCTCCAGAAAGGTGTCAGATGGGGAGCGCCCAGGGCCCACGCACACAGGGCCACCGAGCTACCTGGGTACCTCTCCCTGGAAGGAGAGCCCTAGGGACCGCTCAGTCCATCCCACTGCTCCTCGGGTTGGGGAGGGAGGCAGGACACCTGTCCCTGCCTAGCACACAGGTTCCTGAATGTTGGCCCTGGCTAGGAAGGTGCCCAGACAGAGGAGCGTGCCCTTGGGCGCCGACAGCATGGATGCCGGCCAGCTGGACTGCAAGGGTGCTAGCCGGAGCCACTTGGCTGAGAATGTTGGGGTCAGAAGGCAGCCGTCCTGCCTGGTGCCCCTGGGGGTGACATAGAGTTGGGACGTGGGAAATACCTGGTGCCACTCAACGGCCCTAGATGCCAACCGGCTTGGGAGAAGCTGTCCCAACGTTTCTTTGTTGGGGCACTGTCCTCATGGTTGACATATGGGGCTGGTTAGGGCACACAGTTCTGGTTGTGCAGGGGCAAATCAAGGCCGACCACATGGGGGTGAGGTGTAGGCCTGTCTGGCTGGGCTGGGGCGCCCACTCACCATTGCCAGCCTGGCTGTAGGGGTGGTGTCTGACCATACAGGGCAGGGGAACAACCCTGCTGATGTTGTTTGAGGGCACTTCCCGACGCTGGGGGGACACTCTAGAAAGGACCCCCACTGTCCCTTTGGATTTCACAGTGTCCAGGCTCCAGGCTGTGTGTAATGGGGGCAGGGACCATCCAGACTGTGGAAGCCTCCGTGGCCAGGAGCCCTCCCAGCAGACACGCCTCGTCCTCACAGGATGATGCCCAGACCTCCAATGGCTTCATTCCTCACATCGTTTCCTTTCATGGGTACGTGTCTCCTGGGCCATGGACGGGGCCGCAGCCACTCCCGAGCCCAAGATGGAGCACCCCAGTGGCCTGCATGCCCACACATTTGCCTACCAAACGTCTGCCCAAGAGAGGGAGGGCGCGGAACCCACCCATGGCCAATGACTCAGCACGAATCCACTCTTCTGCTGCTGACCCCTGACCTCTGACTCGAAGTCAGGGCCCTCAGCTGGCCTTCAAGGACCCCATCCTCTCCACCCTGGCAGGAAGTGGGGTTCCTGAGTATGTGGAAGGAGGACCCCATGGAAGGATCCGGAGTTCCTACACAAAGTGGGGTGAACCTGCGCCAAGTTCTGATGGGCGCAGGAGGGCGCGGAGGCTCTAGGCGGCGGAAAGGTGGGGTGCGGGGGACGGGGCTCACAGACCGGAAGTCGCTCAGTGATAACTTGCGGAGTGGGCACCCCAGCCCCCAACGGGGTCAGTGCACCCTACGAGCTCGCGGCTGCGGCGGCTAGGTGCCCTATCCGCCCACCCCAGCCCAGGAACGTGGGCGCGAGGGGCAGCACTCCCATCACTCGCCCTGCTCGCCACGCGGGGATCCAGGCCGCACCCTGGCCACCCCAGTCCACGGCGGCCCGGGCGGGCGTCCCCAGGGAAGGGTCCAGGCCGTGCCCAGCACCCAGACTCCCGCTAGGCCGCGAGGGCGGGAGCGAGTCTGGACGGCCAGGCAGGCTCGACCCGGATCCCGGGCCCCTTCCCACTCGGCTCTTCTCGGGCCGGCGTCGTGCGGGGGCGCTCGCGTCCATATCCGCACAGCGGCGCCCCCTGTCCGAGCAGCCCCGCCGCCCCGGCCCCGCCCACGCGGCCGCGCTCCACTCCCACCGCCCCTCTCTGGGTCGCGCGGCCCCGGCCCAGGTGTGGGCGCAAGGGTAACCCAAGTGGGACCGCGCCAAGGGTCGCCCGCCCCCCGCCTCGCCCCGCCCCGCTCGGGCCGGGGGAGGGGGCCCTACCTGGCCAGGTGCGCGGGGTCTCGGCACAGGGGCAGCAGGAGCCGACCGCCGCCCAGCGGCCTCGCGGTCCGGTCGGTCCGGCAGCCACTCCCTGCCGCGGCCCGCCCGGCCTGATTCACGCGCCCGCCCCCGCCCCGCCCGTCGCTCCTGCCTCCTGCCTGCCCGGGCAGCACCTGGGGGCGGGGCAGCCCCACCCGCGGCGCGCCCGCATTCCTACGCCCCGCGCCCGCCGCCAGCCCCAGCCCGCACCCCCGGCCCGCGCCCCGACCCGCCCGTGCCCTGCGGCCGCGCGCCCGGAGACCCCGGCCCAGCGCCGCCGGAGACCGTGAGGCCCCCACTCAAAGACCCCGACCCCCGGGAGCCCAACTGTTGACCCAAGGCTCAAAGTTCCTAGCCTGACCCCTGACCCTCGCCCCGGAAGTCGGGGTGACTCGGAAGTTCCGGCTCAGTCGCTAGGAAACGAGCCAGCCCGACGCCAGGGGCGGAGCTCTGGCCTCCTCGCTGAGTTGGGGGAGGCAGGTGCGACAGGTGAGGACGGTGGGGCGGCATCGAGCCCCGGGCGGGGCCGGGTCTGGGAGCCCCGAGAGCACAGGGGATCCCCTCACCACACACCGGTCTCCCACCGCACCAGCGCCCCACACGTAGAGGGGACCCCGCCCACACAGAGGACCCCCAGACCCCAACCCTCACCACACACACTGATGCCCACAAGTACCTGGGGTCCCCCATCTTTCTCCCTCATCCCCTCATACCGATGCCCACACTTGTAGGGGACTCTGCCGCAGTGACCCCCCATGCACATGCGGACCCCGAATGACCTGTCCCTCATGTACACCAACCCCCAAGCACAGGAGACTCTTCAGGAAGACAGAAGCCACGAGCACACCGAGTCCTGCCCATGCCAGTCACCCACGAACACGCTGACATCCGCACACCTAGAGAACCCCACCTGCATATGAGATTTCTCAGACACCAACCCCACACACAAACAGGGGAAGCCATATTCACACTGACTCTGAGAGCACAGGTGACCTCCCTCACACATACGGAACCCTGTGTACACACAGGGACTCTGCAAAAAGCAAGCCCCAACGGACAAGGGACCCAGTGTGCACACCAAGCCTCACATACCAGACACCCCCCCATGTACACAGCAACCCCCACACACCACCCCGAGCTGCCCCTGGGTGCTCCAGTCCCCCAGGTCCCCCTCAGGCCCTCACTTAGGGCCCCTCCCCCTCTTAGGCCCTGCCCTACACTGGATCATCTGTCCAAACCACCACCCCTCGCTCCTGCCACTCCCACCCCAAGGACTGGCCCTGCCTCAACCCTTTCTGACGGTCATCAGTCGCCTTTCTCTTTGTCCCTCTTGCCATGTAATCCTATTTTCTGTTTTTCCCAGTTTCATTTGTTCTTTCCCCAAACACTCAGTGACACCCCACTGGTACCAGCATGCTGGAAACATGGGTGGGGGGGTCAGACCACTGCCCAGACAACTGTGCTGCAGCGGGCGAGGGGCATGGGGCACCGGGGAGGACCCCGACAGGCTGCGGCAGGCAGGAGGAGCCTCCCAGGGAAATGAACTTGGGGGTCAGCTGTGTGGACTAGGGAGAGGGGTATTGCTCCAGGGCCTGACACCACCATCTGCCAGGGCCGGGACCACATAAGGTCTGAGGGTGTGGAGGGGTGAGTGTCTTGGGTGGGCTGGGGAGCAGGCTCGGTTGGGCTGGGTTCCCAGGGCAGTGGAGAGGCATGGAGGCTTCAGCAGAGAGGGCCGTGCTCATGCTTACGGTGAGAACAAAGACTGGCCCACTGGCAACCCAGCAGCTTGGGGCAGTGAGAAGAGTGCTGGACTCCAGATCCTGCGCCCGGCAGGATGGGCTGAGCCTGGGGCGGAGGGGCAGGCAAGCCACGGCCCAGGGGATGGGATGTGGCCAAGTGCTCTTGCCAGGCGTCCCGGCTCAAGCTTCTGGGCACACACCCGGGGCGGGCAGGCAGACAGGACACCAGCTGGGAAGCCTCAGGGGAGCCAATATTCCTGCTATCATCCACTCAGTCCCCCATGGTGTGCCCTGTTCCCCACTGCCACTGCCCCTGCCCTCTGCCACTCTGAGCACCCTCTCCCTGGTCCTTCCCTACCCACCCCCCAGGAGAATGGACAGTAAGAAGGGGAGACCCAAAGCTGCAGCTGGGAAGTGGCAGATGCTCCACCCTGGGCCCAAGACGAGAGCTGCTGCTGGTGAGTGCACTCTCTGACCTCCAGAGCACTGTCACCCAGACACTGACCTGTGAGACCTTCTATGTAGCCGCCGAGAGACACCCTCTCTGAGGAGAGCCCTTCTTCCAAGAGTGGCTTTCAGGGGACCTCTGAGTTGGGATTAGGTGTGATTGACTGAGGGTTCAGAGCGCATTCATTCATCTCAGACTTTGAGCCTGAATCTATTTTTTTTTTTTTGAGACGGAGTCTCGCTCTTGTCACCCAGTCGAGTACAATGGCGCAATCCCTACTCACTGCAACCTCCGCCTCCTGGGTCCAAGTGAGTCTTGTGCTTCAGCCTCCCGAGTAGCTGGGATTATGGACGTGGGCCACCACACCCTGCTAATTTTTGTATTTTTGTTTTAGTAGAGACAGGGTTTCGCCATGTTGACCAGGCTGGTCTCGAATTCCTGACCTCAGGTGATCCGCCCGCCTCGGCCTCTCAAAGTGCTGGGATTACAGGCTTGAGCCACCATGCCCGGCCAAGCCTGAATCTTATACCCCTGGGGTTGGGGTGGGGGCCTAGGGGTAGCACTCAGATAAGCCCAGCTTTGGAACACATGGAGGTGGGAAGGGGGCAGGAGCCAGTGGGAGGGGCTTAGGTGGCCAGAAATGGATTTTGAAACAGGAGGGTTCAAGTCCAAGTTGGGGATTCTCAGTCTAAGGGGATTCTCAGTCTAAGCGTGTATTCTCTGACTCTCTGCTCCACCTGGGCCGCCCTGTGCTGCCCTCTGCCTGCGGCTTTGCTCCCAGTCACCTTCTCCATAGTCACTTCCAGGTTGGATGGTGACAACTCACCTGGGCTGGGTTTTCCTGTGGGTCAGGAAGGAGACTTCCCCCAGTACCCTCCCCCACCCGACCCCGCCTTCACTGTTGTCACTCCCTTGCCCCAACTCCCATTTATTCTTTGTGCTGGCTGTGAACACGTTCCAGGCTGCAAATCTGGGGTCCTTCAGCACCCAGGCCTGCACTGGGGTCTGTGATTGCTAAGAGAGCACCCCATCCTGCTCCCCAGACTGCTCCTCTGCTTAGAGTGGGCCTGGCCTAACACCCCTGGATGCCAGAGAGTTCCCAGATTCCTGGGAATCCTGGATTCCCAGGAGCAGGTGGGATGATGGTGACTGCTCCTCCACGCCAGGCTGGGGTTAGATCCTAGTTCCCCAGAATAGCCCCAGCTGCGTCTGAGGCCAGCAGCCCTCCTGGAATGAGGATAATGGGCACAGGCGCCGCATGCTGCTTCCGCAATCTCTAGCCCTGAGTACACTGCACTCCAATAAACAGGGGGCAGGGCAGGCGGACCAGCAAGGCAGCCAGGAAACTGGGTTGCGAGGGTAGGGGCTGTGCTCTTCAGTTCTGCTACCTACTGACTGCACACCCAGGCCTTCGCCCTGCACCGCAGCCCATACACTGCCCTGGACAGCTCTGGCCCAGCATGCCTGGGTCTGCTGCAGGGACACCTCTGTCCCTGAACAAGTATCTGCCCTCAGTGCCCGTTTCCACCAAGCACTGGGCCAGCCTGGGCAGGCTTGCTGTCCCTTGGTCTTGCAGTGCCCTGTGTGGTGGGCACCAGCTTCACTTGGCAGATGTGAAGATGGGCCCACAGATGCCCTGCATCCAGCCTGGCTTCCTGGGCCTCCACAGGCATCCCTAGGTTGCTGCAGTGGCCACCGCACCAACACAGCAGTCCAGGACCCCTCCCGCCACCCCATCCAGGCCTTACCTGGCTTTGGGTTTGCAGTTCTTCAAGGCCCTCACTCCGGAGCTGCTCCAGGGCCACGGCCAGCTGCAGCCCCTCCACATGTACCCAGGCCTGCTCCTCCTGTAGCTGCTGCAGCCACAGCTGCTCCTCCTGTAGCTGCTGCAGCCACAGCTGCTCCTCCCGCCACAGCTGCATCTGCAGCTGGACCTGCTGCCACCGGTCCTCCAGCAGCAGCTGCTCTTGGGCCAGGCACAGCTGGACCTCATGGAGCCTCAGCAGTTCGGGGCCCAGGGCCGGCATGGGGTCCCCTGCTCCACAGCCTTCCATGTGCCCAGCAAGGATCAGCACCAGCTCAGACCCCGGAGCAGCGGCCGGCACCGGTCTCGAGGCTGCCTGTGGCTGCTCTGGCCTGGCCACGCTGGGGTGTCCCTGAGGTGCTGGCTCGATGCTGGTCACGTGCCCTGTAGGGGCCACCCCCGCTTCGCCCTGAGGGCCCCCTGAGGTGGGGGGTGGGGGCTCTACCTCAGGGCCCTGCTGCCCAGCTGCCGGCTGGGCCCTGCCTGCCCTCCTGGCCCGGGGTTTGCGAACTCGACTTCGTTTCCCAGACATGGCCCTGGATCCAGTGCCTCCTTCACCAGGTGTCTGCTCCCCAGGGGCCCTGGCTTATGGACCAGCCGGCCTCAGGCCAGCTCAGAGGGCATCCCTGGAGGCCACAGTGGCTGTGTGCTCCCACGCCAGGCTCGGCCCCCTGTTCCAGGTCCTGCCCCTTGCTGGAGGCCGCAGCACCGCAGCTTGGGACTCTGGCTCTGCCTATGGGCCTCACTGACCCCACTCGGTGGGGCCGGGCCACACCAGGGAGTTTATAGGGACTCCGCGGCGTGGTGGCTCGCCTGGGCCGAGAGGCTGACTGACGCGCTGACACGGCGGCACAGGGCTTTACAGGCCACCGGCCCTGCTGGCGAGACTGGGAGGGAGGCTGAGAAGCCGGAGGAGGCAGCGCAGCAGCCAGAGCGCTGGCTGTGCGCTGTGCGCAGCAACGGGCGTGTCTAGTCCTGCCCTGGGCGGCACCAATGCCCCCTGCCCCCGCCCCCGCCCCATCCCGGCTCCCCCGGTCCCACAGCTGGTCGAGGGAAACTCAAACTGCAGGCCACAGGGCCAGGAGCTGCATCCTGGCTGCACTGACCCTCAGGGCCCAGACCCTCCCTGGCCACAGACAACCTGAGCCCAGCTGGCCACGGGAACCCCCAGCCCACGCACTCTGGAGGGCTCCAGGGCAGCTAGCACGCTCACAGGAGCCCCGCTGGGGTTTGGGCTTGCCCGTGGTGTTTGGTGGAGACAAAGGACCCAGGGACACAGTGGGAGCTAGGGCAGCGTTCGGGCCACTGCGCCGTGGCTGACTGGAGAGACTGGGCCTTCAAAGGTCTGCGTGGCGCTTTGTGAACTGATGTGGGGCCCCGAGAAAACTCCTGGCCGTCATGGAGGTGGGGCGGGGGTTCTTGGTGCCATCCTGGCTGGGGGCTGGCTGGCCTGCGCGCTGCAACAAGGGCCTGACTGGACCAGAGCTGCCTTTGGGTCTCGGGGCCGGAGGTGGGGGTGCAGGGCTAGCCCCAAATGCCGGCGTCCTCTGGGCTTCTTGTTGGGAGGGGTTTCCCCAGCCCGGGGCTGCTGACTCACACCCACGCCCAGGGCCCCATCCCAGCCGGCTCAGCCACACTGGCCAGACTGGTTTGCCTGGCGCAACCCTGCCTGGAGCAGTGCTTCCGCTCCTGTTCAGTCCTAGCCCCAGCAGCTCAGGAGCAGAGGGACAGCCACCTGCCAGGGGAGTGCCAAATTGGACACACAGAGACCGGAAGGGCCTGGGGGAGGGATGTGGCACAAAGTGGGGGACAGTGTCAGGGGTGGGGCAGGCAGCACTGCCAGCCCACAGGGTCCTTCTAGCAGAGGCACAACCTGCCCATCGTTGGGCCCACAAGAGCCCAGGTGCGTTCCTGCTGGCTGGCTCTCGCCTGTGCCTCCCTGAGACCCCCTGTGCAGTGGAGTATGTGCTGCTGGAGGAGCCCATGCTCCTTAAGGTTGTCCGTGTGCTTCCGTCGGGAGGAGGCCCGGGTGGGGGGCTCCCTATCTGCCAGGATGCACGGCCCTTTCGGTGCCCCGTAAGTGTCTCTTGAGACTAATGGGGATGGGGGCCTCTCCTCTCACCCCAAGCTCACTGACCGTCGTTTTCCCTTAGGGAAGCCCGGGGAGAACCGCCCGCCCCAGAGGAAAGCGGGCCGGCAGGCGAGGGAGCCCGCGCCGGCTGAGAGCCCACAGGCCCCCACAGGTGAGAGCCCGCACGTCCGGCGCTGCTGGGGGTGAGCGGGTGAGCTGTTGGCAGCGGGCTGCCCTGGGCCGGGACACGCTGGGTGTGGGCGCGCGCTTGCGTGTCATGTGCACATGTGCTTGTGCGCGTGTGCAGGTGCGTGCACGTGTGGGAGTGCGCGTGTACGCGCACCTGTGAGCGCTCGGCGCAGGCCCGCGACACGCCCGAGCTCCTCCCGCCGCGCCCTGCTCTCGCCCACCTCCTGGTGCTCCACCTGCCCGCCGCCCGGGTGCGTGGCCTCTCGGGAAGATCCTGCCCTGCGCCACTCGCCCTCGCGGGAGTCGGGGCCGCCTCCATCCCGGGTCCGCCGCCTCGTGCCCGCCCCGCGCGCGCCGCCCTCCGGTGGCAGGAAACGGGGCCCTGCGCGTCGCCTTGGGCCCGGATCGCCTTCTCAGGCTCTGCAGCTCCGACCCCTGCGCTGCTCCCGACTGGGGTCGGCAGCTCAAACCTTCCTCCGGGCCCGGTACCGCCCAGAGGCTCAGCGGCGCCTCCCAACGCGAACTCGTCGTCGGTCTCCACGCACTCGCTGCCCTCACTGCTCATTCTGTCGTCGCCGCTGCCCGCCCTCCTGCTTCTGCGCTGGTGCCACGGGCCTGCCTCACCCACGGATCCGCCTGCTTTTCCCTGGGCTCCTCTCCACGGAGCCGACCGGGCCTCGCGGCCACATCAGGTCTGACCCTGGTGCGCCCCTGCTGGGCATGGGCCATGCTGGCGGCAGCCTCCAGATGCAGGCCTGGCACCAGCAGCCACCTGTCCTCCCCTGCCCAGGCCCGGCACCGCCCATCGCCTGATCGCCTGTGTACCCCGCCACCCCACCCCAGGTGTCAGGATAAGGAGCCTGACCTTGTCCCGAGGACGGAAGTAGTGGCAGTTGTTTGATAGAGCCTCAGGGGTGCGGGAGCACCTCCGAGGAAGGCCTCCTGGTATGTCAGTGGTGGAGCGTGTCCAGTAGCTGGGGATTTGGCCTTGGCAAGAGGCAGCTATGAGAGGAAGCACGAAATACAAGCAAGGCCAGGCCCTAGGAAACTCTGGGGAGGATGTCCCTTCTGTCACTGAAGGCCAGCACCGAGGCTCTGCCTGGGTCCGTCTCCAATCATTCCTGTGTCTGGGTGTCACTTTCTCCAGGTGCAGGCTCCTGGTGGGAAACCAAGAGGCCGCTCTTCTGCTCTCAGTGTCAGGGAAAGGCAGGGACGCCCCCATTTTGCTTTCTGTAGTTTGAGGTGGACTCCTAGCCTTCCTCCAGGACAGCCCCACCTCACCGGCTAGGCGTCTTGGGGCCTCAGCCGCTCTGCGGGGTGTGGGGCAGACGGGACCAGGGAGCTCCATCTTGTCGAGGGACTCAAACTGCAGGCCACAGAGCCAGGAGCTGCATCCTGACCACACTGACCCTCAGGCCTTCCCATCAGGAGCCTGCACCTGGAGAAAGTGACACCAAGACACAGGGAGCCCCATGACCCCTGCCATGGTGCCTCTTTTTGTTACAAAGTGGGTTTCCAGCTCAGAAGCAGGGCTGCAGGGGGGTGCTGGAACCATACAGGTGGGGTTGGCAGGGGGGATTCTACACATCTGCTAGGAAGTCTATTTCAGCCAGAAGAGACTGTGTCCCCTTCAGAGCAGCAGGTGTCGAGTGAAACTGCCCTGCCTCCAGACGGTGGGCTCAGGGCTAGGCACTTAGCGTTGAGGACGTGCAAGGCTCCAGCCCACAGCTGTGGCCACCCAGCTCACGTGCCTTTGGAGGAGTCCATGCCGCTGACTCAGCGCTTTCTGTGCCGCGGGGACACCTGGTCACCATCACATGGACACGCTATTTTTGCACTCGGAGGCTATTCCAGGAAGTCCCTCCAGACAGAGCACGCCTTCCCCAGCCTCCTCCTCCTCGGCCTGCAGTCCTGCTCTCCCCACGTCTGTTGATCTGTAAAGAGGGCTTGTTGTGCGTGGGTGGGACCTGCTCTAGATCCGTCTTGGAAAATGAGCTCCTGCCGTTGGTGTAGCCACCATTCCTGCCCCCATGCCACTCTGCCCCAGGGCCTGCTGGCTGACATCCATGGTGCAGTTATGATGTCCACGAGCCTGTCTGTGCCCTCGCTGGGCCGACTCTCTCTAGGAGCGTCCCCACAGGATGCAGAGCCTCCCCTTGAGCTTGGTGTTCCCTGCTCCTCACAGACCCACCCCTTAGCCTTTCCCAGCTGTCCACATCACCACTGTCCGGGGCTTGTTCACTTCAGGCCCTGGAGAGCCAGCCCAGCCCTCACTGGTGTCCGGAGTCGGTGATACACAGCGCTTGAGTGACTCTTCCCACCCACAGGAAGTGGGTGATGAGGTGCCCCCCGGGGGCTGTCCCTTGCTGCTGCCCCCCAGGACCTCCCTGCATGGGACGACAGCGTGCGGGGGAGGTCAGGCTGGAGTTGGTGTGGGAGCCTTTCCCAGCCTTTCCTCTGCATCGGTGCCCTCCCCAGGAGGCATCTGAGCTGCAAAAGGGGCGAATGCGATGTAGACACTTGGGCCCCAGGAATCGCCTGTGTCGTCTGGGCTGGGCCCCGCAAACACCGCAAACACCTTTTCCACCACGCAATAGATGGCTACTGGGCTGCCCAAGGGTGTGACTGTGGAGCTGGGAAACCCAGCCTGGGAAGGCAGCATTCCAGGAGCTGCTTTCCAAAAGAAGAATAGCCTCCACCAGGAAGGTGTGACTGAGCCCCAAAGCCCCAGAAACCTGTGGGAGGCTCCACGGGGGGCCTGCCAGAGGATACACACCCACCCTACCTCCTGCACACAGGATCCTCCGACCAGACAGTGTGGTCCAAGCAGCCTGGCAACTTTCACCTTAGCCAGCAGCCCTAGGCCACACTGGGGATGGTCCCAAACATGGCCTGTGCTGCTGTCATGGTGCTAAGGGGCCTGGCAAGCACGGGGTCTTTCTTGCTGGATGGAGGCACAGGTGCCAGAATCTATCTTTTACCCTACAGTGTCCTGGCACAGCCTAGATCTATGGACCCCTTCACCGGGTCTTTATCCCCCACCCCCCAGAACTTCTGGAACCATTGAGATGCCCAGGAGATGGGGGGGGGTCCCTGTGCCTGTGTCCCCTTGCTGCTATAGCAGCCGCCACATCTCATCTACCAGCTCTGCAGGGTGGCCACCGGGCACGGCCTCGCCAGGCTGATGAGGAAAGCCAGCCGTGCTGTGGGTTTCCTTGCCTCTGGGTCTCCACTTCTGCCTCCCTCTTCCACTATTTTTGGTTTGGGTTTTTGTTTTGTTCTGTTTTGTTTTTTTGAGATGGGGTCAGCTGTCTTGCCCAGGCTGGAGTTCAGGGGCTATTCCCAGGTGTAACCCTAGCTCACTGCAGCCTCCAACTCCTGGGCTTAAGTGATCCTCCCGCCTCAGCCTGAGTAGCTGGGACTACAGGTGTGTGCTCCCACGTCCGGCAAGCCTCTTTCAGTGTAACTGTATGGGTTTTTCTCCATCTTTTTTTCGTCTTTACAATTTTTTTTCTCAAGGACTTGGGCTGTTTGACTTGAGTCTTCCAGTCTGGATTTTGCTGATAAGATGGAACACCTCGAGAATGCATCTTTGTTTAGCATTTAGACATGCATCCCCTCCTCGTTTGCTCAGTGGAATTGCAATTGCACTTGGAAATGTATCGTGTTGGGTGTGTTCTTTAAGCTGAACTTTTGTAGATCTGGCAGGACATTTAACACCAGGCCACGAAGCCTGCTTCAGAAGTGACTGAAGCGACATCTGCTTTATAGTGTATATTTAAAAAATGATTTTGTTGTGTGAATAATTATGTTGCCATTTACAGATAAGTGAGATCAGAAACATTAGTTTCATATATTGTAGTTTTTAGTTTCTGAATACCTATTGGATTCTTTTTCTTTTTTTTTTTTTTTTTTTGAGATGGCGTTTCGCTCTGTTGCCAGGCTGGAGTGCACTGGGGCTTGGCTCACTGCGACCTCCGCCTCCCAGGTTCAGGCAATTCTCCTGCCTCAGCCTCCCCAGTAGCTGAGACTATAGGCACCCACCACCACAGCCAGCTAGTTTTTGTGTTTTTAGTAGAGACAGGGTTTCACCACGTTGGCCAGGATGGTCTCGATCTCTTGACCTTGTGATCCGCCCGTCTCGGCCTCCCAAAGTGCTGGGATTACAGGCATGAGCCACCACTCCTGGCCGCTGGATTCACTTTTAATAAAGTTTAGTTCCTTTTTGAAAATTATCCATATTTGTGTCCATTTCATTAATATTTTCCTTAATATACTTACGATACCTATTTAAAGCTCTTTTCTGCTAAATTTCACATCTGGGCCACCCATTCATCTGCTTCCAATAGCCAGCTTTTTTCTTTTCTCTCTCTTTTTTTTTTCTTTGTTTTTTTGAGACAGCATCTTGCTATGTTGCCCAGGCTGGTCTCGAAATCCTAGGCCCAAGCTACCCTCCTGCCTTGGCCTCCCAAGTAGCTGGGATTACAGGCGTGAGCCACCAGGCCTGGCTCCTCTTCCACTTTTATGGACCCTTGTGATTGCATTGGATCTCCCCAGGTAATCTGGGGTGGTCTTCCTGACCTAAGGTCAGCCGATGAGCAACCTTAATTCATCTGCAGTCTCCATTCCCTTTGTGCTGCATCACCTCAAGTATTCACAAGTTCCAGGGGGCAGGAGGTGGACATCTTTGGGGGACATGATTCCGCCCACCAGGAAACCCAGGAGCAGCCACAGCCCCAAGACGAGGCAGGGAAGGAGTGCTGCTGTCTGCCGGTGAAGATGAACCGCTTCTGACCCTCCCAAGCGAGGATATTGAGAAGAAAGAATTTGCCAAGGTGCTAGTCACACAGCAAGTACAGAGGCTATGTTCATCTGCTGCGGCCAAAAGACCACTCACGGCGTGGCAGCTCTCACTGGCCCTGCTGCCTCTTCAAGTTTACTGCAGTCCGTCACCCACGGTCATTATTTATTTGTTTTTGCAAAGGCCAGGCAGGTGAATCTAATGGAGATGGAAACCACCACACCTGCTTCCCTGGTCTCTGATGTTGGTGTTAACTTCTGCAATTCCTCAAGCAAAGCACTCCTTCTATCAGGCTCACTGTCTTGCTGGAGGGAGGAAGTTCCACAGGCTTTCACATGGTTCTTTCTACTGTAACGACCCTTACTCCTCTGGCCAAGGAGCCAACGTGAGCATTCAGCTGGCAGGTAAGAATGTGTATCCCAATAAACAGGGCAGATCTACAGACCCACTGGACCCATTAGAGATGGACTCGGGCCACGGTGCCTTCCATGACTTCAGTAAACAGAGGGGCGTGGTGATCCTGTCAAAGTCCTGGCATCAATGTCAGTGTCCGGCTACACACCACGTTCCCGTCCTCGAAAAGCCTCTCTGTACACCTCTATGTTGGTGACACTTAACCCTGGCAAATGGCCACAGGCTCCTTCGGGGACAGAGTAGGAGCGTAACTGGTGGGAGTGGTTGGCATGCTTTGTATTGGGAGGGCCGCATGCCCTAGGGCTTCCAGCCTCCTCTTCAGTTTGGAAGCTGGGAGTCTGAATTTCACTCAAATCTGGAAACTGGGTGAGAGACTGTGGCAGCTGCTGTCTGGCTGGCAGAGCCTGACGTGTCTCTGATCATACTCACTGGGTCAGCAACACCCTACTGACCTTGTCCAGAATCCCACATCCCCGTTGATATTAGGGCAATAAGTTCCCTGGCTGTTTTCCCCAATATCAACCCGAGCTTACAGAAGACAGTCACTACAGAGCTCCTGCCAGGAGTTCACTCATTCGTGCATTTCTTCCTTTTTTTTTTTTTTTTTCCTTTTTGAGATGGAGTCTTGCTCTCTCGCCCAGGCTGGAGTGCAGTGGGGCAATCTCGGCTCATTGCAACCTCCGCCTCCCGGGTTCAAGTGATTCTCCTGCCTCAGCCTCCCAAGTAGCTGGGATAGCAGGTGTGTGCCACCACGCCCAGCTAATTTTTGTGTTTTTAGTAGAGATGGGGTTTTATCATGTTGCCCAGGCTGGTCTCAAATTCCTGACCTCAGGTGATCTGCCCTCAGCCTCCCAAAGTGCTGGGATTACAGGCTTCAGCCACCGCACCCAGCCTCATTCATACATTTCTTATTGTTGTTGTTTGAGACAGGGTCTTTCTCTGTCACCCAGGATGGAGTGCAGTGCTGTGATCACGCCTCAGTGCAGCGATCATGGCCCAGTGCAGCCTCAACCTCTTGGGCTCAAGCAGTCCTCCAACCTCAGCCTCCCGAGTAGCTAGGACTATAGGCACACAGCACCACGCCCCGGCTATTTTTTTTATTTTGTAGAGATGGGGTCTCACTATGTTGCCCAGGCTAGTCTTGAACTCCTGGCCTCAAGCGATCCTCCCACCTCAGCCTCCCAAAGTGCTGGGATTAAAGGCGTGAGCCACCGTGCCTGGCCCTTGGTGGAATCTTTAGGGTTTTCTATTCATACGTATAAAATCATATCATTGGCAAACAGAGATAATTTTACTTCCTCCTTTCCAATTTGGATGCCTTAGATTTCTTTTTCTTGCCTAACTGCTCTGTCTAGAACTTCCAGCACTATGCTGAATAGAGTGGAAAGAACAGGCATTTTTGCCTTGTTCCTAACCTTAGAGAAAAATCCTTCAGCCTTTTACCATTGAGGATGATGTTTGCTGTTAGTTTTTCGCAAATGCTCTATATCAAGCTGAATAAATTTCTGTTTCTAGTTTGTTGAGTGTTCTTTGTTTATTTTGGTTTTGGTTTCTCTCACTCTCTTTTTTTTTTGAGCAGAGGACAGGGGCACAGTCTGTCACCCAGGCTGGAGTGCAGTGGTGCAATCCCAGCTCACTGCAGCCTCGACCTCTGGAGCTCAAGCCATCCTTCCATCTCAGCCTCCCAAGTAGCTGGGACTACAGGTGTGTGCCATCATGTCTGGCTAAATTTTTAATTTTTTGTAGAGATGGGTTCTCACTATGTTGTCCAGACGGCTCTTGAACTCCTAGGCTCAGGTGATCCTCCCACCTTGGTTTCCCAAAGTGTTGAGATGACAGGTGTGAGCCACCATGCCCAGGCTTTGTTTGGAGATGTTTGATTACTGATTTAATCTCCTTGCTAGTTATATGTCTATTCAGATTTCCTATTCATGATTTAGTCTTGATAAGTTTTGTGTTTTTAGGTATTTGTCCACTTCGTCTAGGTCTCTCAATTTGTTGGCATATAATTGTTCAGAGTACTCTCTTATGATATTTTTTATTTATTTTATTTTATTTTATTTTATTTTATTTTATTTTATTTATTTATGAGATGGAGTCTCGCTCTGTTGCCCAGGCTGAAGTGCAGTGGCACTATCTCGGCTCACTGCACGCTCTGCCTCCCAGGTGTTCACGCCATTCTCCTGCCTCAGCCTCCCGAGTAGCTGGGATTACAGGTGCCCGCCACCACGCCCAGCTAATTTTTTGTATATTTTTAGTAGAGACAGGGTTTCACCCTTTTAGCCAGGATGGTCTCGATCTCCTGACCTCGTGATCCACCCGCCTTGGCCTCCCAAAGTGTTGGGATTACAGGCGTGAGCCACCACACCCAGCCTATATTTTTTATTTCTATAGAATCAGTAGTAATGTTCCCACTTCCATTTCTGGTCTTGGAAATTTTAACCTTCTCTCTTTTTTCCTTAGTCCATCTAGCTAAAAGTTTGTCAATTTTGTTGATCCTTCCAAAGAACCAACTTTTAGTTTCATTTGTGTTCTCTACGTTTTTATACTCTCTATTTTGTCTGTCTCTACTCTAATCTTTATTATTTCCTTTCTTCTGCTAGCTTTGGCTTTAGTTTGGTCTTCTTTGTGTATTTCCTTAAGTTATAAAGTTAGGTAGGTTATTGATTTGAAATCTTATGTATTAATTTCAGCATTTATAGCTGTAAGTTTCCCCCTTAGCACTGCTTTTGCTGCATCTCCTAAGTTTGGTATGTTGTGTCTTTGCTTCCATTTGTTCCTAAGTATTTCCTAATTTTCTTTGTGATTTCTTTTTTGATCCATTGACTGTTGAAGGGTGTATTTTTTTTTTTTTTAAAGAGTATATTGTTTAATTCCACCATTTTGTGAATTTTCCACTTTTACTTCTGTTATTGATTTCTAGCCTCATCCCACTGTGGTCAGAGAAGAAACTTTGCACAGCGTGATTTTAAAAAACCTATTGAGAATTAATTTGTGGCCTAACATATGGTCTACCCTTGAAAATATCCCATGTACACTTGAGAAGAATGTATATGCTGTTATTGGCTAGAGTGTTCTGTATGTCTGTTAGATCTAGTTGGTTGATTGTGTTAAGTCCCTTTCCTTTCCTTTCCCTTCCCTTCCCTCCCCTCCCCTCCCCTCCCCTCCCCTCCCCTTCCCTCCCCTTCCCTTCCCTTCCCTTCCATTCCCTTCCCTTTCTTCTCCTTTCTTTTATTTTCTTAGACAGGGTTTCACTCTTGTCACCCAGGCTGGAGTGCAACGGCACAATCTCGGCTCATTGCAACCTCTGCCTCCCAGGCTCAAGCGATTCTCCTGTCTCAGCCTCCCAAGTAGCTGGGACTACAGGCGCGCGCCACCACGCCTGGCTAATTTTTGTATTTTTTGTACAGACAGGGTTTTACCATGTTGCCCAGAGTGGTCTTGAACTCCTAAGCTCAAGTGATCTACCCGACTTGGCTTCCCAAATTGCTGGGATTACAGGTGTGAGCCACCATGCCCAGCAAGTCCTTTATTTCTTTACTTATCTTCTTATCTTCTGCCTGGTTGTTCTATCCATATGGGGGCGGGTATTATCTCCAACTATTATTGTAAAACTGTCTATTTCTCCCTTCAGTCCATTGTGTTGGCTTTTGCTTCGTATAAATATAAATATATACATAAATATATATATATATATTTTTTTTGAGACAGAATCTCACTCTGTTGCCCAGGCTGGAGTGCAGTGGCATGATCTCGGCTCACTGCAATCTTCACCTCCTGGTACCTGGGATTATAGGTGCTCACCACCATGCCTGGCTAATTTTTGTATTTTTTGTGGAGACGGGGTTTTGCCATGTTGGCCAGGGTGGTCTCAAACTCCTGACCTCAGGTGATCTGCCCACCTGAGCCTCTCAAAATGCTGGGATTACAAGTGTAAGCTACCATGCCTGGCCTGCTTCATATATTTTGATGATCAGACATTAGGTACATACATATTTATAGTTATTATATATTCTTGCTATATTGAACTTTTTTTTGATATATAATGTCCTTCTTTGTCTCTTGTGAACTTTTTTTAAATTTTATTTTTATTTTTATTTTTTATTTTTTTTGAGGTGGAGTTTCACTCTTGTTGCCCAGGCTGGAGTGCAATGGCACGTTCTCGGCTCACTGCAACCTCCGCCTCCTGGGTTCAAGCATTTCTCCTGCCTCAGCCTCTCAAGTAGCTGGGATTACAGGCACCCACCACCACACTCAACTAATTTTGTGTTTTTAGTAGAGACGAGGTTTCTCCATGTTGGTCAGGCTGGTCTCGAACCCCCGACCTCAGGTGACCCGCCCATCTCGGCCTCCCAAAGTGCTGAGATGACAGGTGTGAGTCACCCTGCCCAACCTCCCTTGTGAACTTTTTTGATTTAAAAATCTATTTTGTCTGATACGAGTACAGTCATTCCTGCTGTCTTTTGGTTTCTATTTGCATGGAATATCTTTTTCTATGTTTTCATTTTCAATGTTTGTGTTTTTTAATTTAAAGTGAATCTTTTGTAGACAGCATGTACTTGGATCAGGGGTTTTAATCCATCCTGCCAATCTCTGTCTTTTGATTGGAGAGTTTACATTTAAATTTTTTTAAACTACTTTAAATGTAAATTTAAATCCATTTACATTTAAAGTAATTAGTGATAAGGAGAGGCTGGGCACAGTGGTTCATTCCTGTAATCCCAGTGCTTTGGGAGGCTGAGATGAGAGGATTGCTTGAGACCTGGAGTTGGAGACCAGCCTGGGCCACATTCTACAGAAAATTAGCCAGGCATGGTGGCATGTGCCTGTAGTGCTAGCTACTCGGAAGGCTGAGATGAGAGGATCACTTGAACCCGGGAGTTTGAGGTTACAGTGAGCTATGATTGCACCGCTGCACTCCAGCCTTGGTGATACAGCAAGACCCCATCTCTAAAAAACAAAAAATAAAATAAAATAAATAATTACTGACAAGAAAAAACCTACTTTTGTCATTTTGCTATTTGTTTTATATATGCCATATAACTTTTTTTGTCCCTCATTTCCTGAATTACTGTCTTCTTTTGTGTTTAGTTTATTTTTTTGTAGTGAAATGGTTAAATTTCTTCCTCAATTCCTTTGGTATATATTCTATAGGTTTTCTTTGTGGTTACTATGGGATTTACGTTTAACACCCTAAAGTTCTAACTCTGCAATTTGAATTTATACCAGCTTAACTTCAATAACATAAAAAACTCTGTTCCTTTACAGCTTTGTCTCCACTCCTTTCAGTTGCTGATGTCACAAAATTACATCTTTATACATTGTGTACCCCAAAACATAAATAATTCTTATAAATGCACTGGTCTCTTAAATTATCTAGGAAAAAAAGTGGAGTTACAAACCAAAATTATAGTAATAGTAGCTTTTAAACTAATAATTTAAAAATATGGGCTGGGTGTGGTGGCTCTGGCCTGTAATCCCAGCACTTTGGGAGGCCGAGATGGGTGGATTATCTGAGGTCAGGAGTTCAAGACCAACCTGGCCAACATGGTGAAACCCCATCTCTACTAAAAATACAAAAATTAGTTGGGTGTGGTGGCAGGCACCTGTAATCCCAGCTACTTGGGAGGCTGAGGCAGGAGAATCACTTGAACCTGGGAGGCAGAGGTTTCAGTGAGCCAAGATCACGACATTGCACTCCAGCCTGGGCAATAGAGCGAGACTCCATCTCAAAAAAAAAAAAAAAATTTATATATCTTAAATCCTATAGAAAACAAACATAGACTTAGAAGTTACCCACATGTTTACCTTTATTGAGATCTTTATTTCTTCTTAACAGCTTTGAGTTACCATCTAGTGTCCTTTCATTTCAACCTGCAGGACCTCCTTGAGCATTCCTTGCAGAGCAGGTCTAGTGGTAACAAACTCCTTCAGCTTTTATTTATCTGGGAATGTCTTATTTTCTTCCTCACATGTGAAGGATAGTTTTGCTGGATATAGGATTCTTTGTTGCCAGTTTTTTTTCTTCTTTTAGCACTTTATTTATTCTTCTTATTATTTTTTTATTTTTAAGAGGGACCCTTGCTCTGTTGCCCAGGCTGGGGTGCAATGGCACAATCTCGGCTCACTGCAACCTCTGCCTCCTGGTTTCAAGTGATTCTTCTGCCTCAACCTCCCAAGTAGCTGAGATTACAGGCACCCTCCACCATACCCGGCTAATTTTTGTATTTTTAGTAGAGACGGAGGTTTCACCGTGTTGGCCAGGCTGGTCTCAAACTCCTGACCTCAGGTGATCTGCCCACCTCGCCCTCCCAAAGTGCTGGGATTATAGGCGTGAGCCACTGCACCCAGCCCTTCTTTTAGCCCTTTAAATATATTGGCCCTCTGCCTTCTGGCCTCCAAGTTTCTGATAAAAAATCTGCTTGTCATTTTATCGAGGATCCCTTGTATGTGACAAGTTGCTTCCCTCTTGCTACTTTCAGGATTCTCTCTAACTTTGCGTTTCAAAAGTTTGACTATAATGTGTCTCAGTGTGGGTCTCTTTGAGTTCATTTTACTTGGAGTTACTTGAGCTGCTTGGATGTTTATATGCATGTCTTTCATCAAATTTGGGAAGTTTTCAGCCATTATTTCTTCAAACATGGTCATAAGCTGCATAATGACATTTTGGTCATTGATGAACTGCATATATGATGGTGGTCCTCAAAGATTATAATACTGTATTTTTGCTGTACTTTCTATGTTTATATGTACTTAGATACACAAATACTTACCATTGTGTTATAATTGCCTAGGTATTAAATACAGTAACATACTGTACATATTTGTAGCCTTGGAGCAATAAGTTATATACCATATAGTTTAGGTATACAGTAGCTATACCATGTAGGCTTGTATAAGTCCTCTCTACGATGTTCACACGTGTTGAAATCACATGAGGATGTATTTCTCAGAACATATTTTTGTTGTTAAGTGATGCATGACTGTATTCTCTCTGCCCCTTTCTCTTTCTTCTCTTTCTGAGGTACCTAAAATATATATGTTGGCCCGTTTGATGGTGTCCCACAGGTCCCTTAGTCTCTGTTCATTTTTTTTTTTTTTTTTTTTTGAGACAGGGTCTCACTCTGTCACCCAGGCTGGAGTGCAGTGGCACAGTCGCAGCTCACTGCAACCTTGACCTTCTGGGCTTAAGCAATCCACCCTCCTCAGCCTCCTGAGTATCTGGGACTACAGGTGTGTGCCACCATGCCTGGCTAATTTTTGTTTTTGTTTTTGTTTTTATTTCTTGCAGAGACAGGGTTTTGCTATGTTGCCCAGGCTGGTCTTCAACTCCTGGGGTCAAGTGACCTACCTACCTCAGCCTCCCAAGGTGCTGGGATTACAGGTGTGAGCCACCACACCTGGCCTTTTTGTTAATATTTCCATTTCATTCATACATTATTTTCTTGACTTCTTCCATGTCTTCCTTTAGTGCTTGAGTTCTTTAAGGTAATTGTTTTAAAGTCTTTGTCTAGTAGCCATGCCATCAAGGTTATTTTTAGGGAAAGTTCCTTTTTTTTTTTTTTTTTGAGACGGAGTCTTGCTCTTTCTCCCAGGCTGGAGTGCAGTGGTGTGATCTCAGCTCACTGCAACCTCTGCCTCCCGGTTTCAAGTGATTCTTCTGCCTCAACCTCCCAAGTAGCTGAGATTACAGGCACCCTCCACCATACCCGGCTAATTTTTGTATTTTTAGTAGAGACGGGGGTTTCACCGTGTTGGCCAGGCTGGTCTCGAACTCCTGACCTCAGGTGATCTGCCTGCCTCGGCCTCCCAAAGTGCTGGGATTATAGGTGTGAGCCACCGCTCCCAGCTTTTCAGAGATAGTTTCTGTTGATTTATTTTTGTTTTGCTTTGAATTGGCTGTACTTTCCTGTTTCTTTGTATGCCTTGTGAACTTCTGTTGAAAACTGGACATTTGAATCTAATAATGTGGTAACTCTGGAAATCAGACTCTCCTCCTTCCCCAGGGTTTGCTGGGTTTTGTTTGTTTTCTTTTCTTTTCTACTGTTTGTTGTAGGCTGTCTCTTTCCAAGGCTCAGCTGGGGTATAAACTTAAGGTCTTTCTGGGACTCTTCTGAGCCTTTCTTTGGCATTTATGGTCACTTTCTAATTTCCCCAGTACATACAGTTGTTTCGAATGTCCTAGCCTTTCATGTTTGGCTCCTAAGAAGAGAAAAAGAGAAAAATTAAGAGGGAAAAAAGGCACCAGCTCTTTAAATCCCTGGAAGTCACTTCAGCCAGAGCGGGAGGGGCTTGCAACAGTGTGGGGAGGGGCCATGACAATGGCTGCTGCTGCTTTGTCTGCCCCTCAGGAGCCATTGTTGCTTAACAGGTAACCACAAACTTCATGACTATCTTATCATCCGGCCGTTTCTGTGGGTCAGGAGTCCTGGCACAGTCTAAATGGATCCTCTGGCTCAGCACCTCTCACAAGGCTAATGCCAAGGTGTTTCAGCCAGGGCTGCATTCTCATCTCAAGGATCGACTGGGGAAGGATGCGCCTGCAAGCTCCCGTGCATGTTGATGAAATTCAGTTCCTTGCAGGCGGTTGGGCTGAGGGGCCCCCATGTCTTGCTAGATGTCAGTTTTGCTACATGAGCCTCTGCCTAGGACATCTTGCAACATGGCAGCTTAATTCATCAAAGCCTGCAGGGGAGAGAGTCTGCCATCAAGACAAAGGTAGCAATCTTATTTTTTATTATTATTATTTTTTTGAGATGGAGTCTTGCTCTGTCGCCTAGGCTGGAGTGCAGTGGCCCGATCTCAGCTCACTGCAAGCTCCGCCTCCTGGGTTCAAGACATTCTCCTGCCTCAGCCTCCTGAGCAGCTTGGACTACAGGTGCCCACCACTATGCCCGGCTAATTTTTTTGTATTTTTAGTAGAGATGGGGTTTCACCGCATTAGCCAGGATGGTCTTGATCTCCTGACCTCATGATCCGCCTGCCTTGGCCTCCCAAAGTGCTGGGATTACAGGTGTGAGCCACCGTGCCCAGCCGGGTAGCAATCTTATGTAACGTAATTACAGGAATGATGGACATCACATCCCATTACCTTCGCTGTGTTCTCTTGGTTAGAAGCAAGTCACAGGTCCCACCCACACTCAAGGGGGAGGAATTACACAAGGCGTGAATACCAGGAGCAAGGATAGCCGGGACTATTATAGAGCTTTCCCCCATAGCACCATAAATCAGTCACTGATTCAAAGCATATATTGCATCCCATAAGATACAATGATATATTCTCAGGATACAATCTCCCAACTGGCACTGCGACCAGGTCTTAAGGCCACTAAACATTCTGTCACGCCAGCTCCTCTTGAGCCAGGATACCTAGCAAGACCAGTGCTTTCCATGGGAAAGAAGTTAGCTGGAAAATAAGTTCCTTAGCATCAACGTTGTATATGTTACCATGATGTGGAATAAATATTTTATTTTATTTATTTATTGAGATGGAGTCTTGCTCTGTCCCTAGACTGGAGTACAATGACGTGATCTTGGCTCACTGCAACCTCCGCCTCCCAGGTTCAAGCAATTCTTGTGCCTCAGCCTCCTAAGTAGCTGGGATTACAGGCGCCTGCCACCACGCCAGGCTAATTTTTGTATTTTTAGTAGAGATGGGGTTTCATCATGTTGGCCAGGCTGATCTCAAACTCTTTACCTCAAGTGATCTGCCCGCCTTGGCCTCCCAAAGTGCTGGGATTACAGGTGTGAGCCACTGTGCCTGGCCGGAATAAATATTTTATAAACTCATGGTGGCATGGGCAACATCATTGCAGTCGAGAACAAATTCATATCTAGAATCCATTCCTCCAGTGAGGACACACAGTGCCTCTTCATGATGGAAAGGGTTCAGTGTGGTCAGCCTGCTGGCAGGTGGCTGAGTCCCCAGAAGTGGAGCCATGCTGGGGGCTCAGTGTCCATCTCTGCTGCTGGAAGTTTCAGCATTCAGTGGTGGCAGCCTTGGGGGGAGGAAGATCTATGTTGTAGAGCCCATGCAAAGCCCCCATCTCTGCTGCTGCTCCTTGATAAAGCATGAAGGTGGCTGGAAAGCATGACTGCCATCCACAGTGCATGGCGTCATCCTCCTGATGATCCCTCTTGGTACGTCTCCCCAAAATGCATGACTCTGGTGGACATTTACAAAGGTGAACAACATCTTCACCTTCTGTGCTGTGCACCCACATCCTCTTTCCCAGATATGCTTCTTACCAATCTCCCAAGCCTGCTTTTTTTGTTATCTAGCCAAACCATTAACTACCACCAGGAACAAAGTCAATATTTTCTTCCATGGATCTCTTAGTCCCGACAAAGTGGACAACAAAATTCACAGCTCAAACTGCTTCTCATTGCCAGGCACACTCCTGACTTAAGGCTGAAGCTCAGTACACCACGAGGGACTGTCTAAGAACCAGGGCTGCTTTTCTTTCCTTGTCAGTCAGGTGACCATGAGGAGCTTCCCATGATGCCATTGGTGTGGATTAAGAGGGAGGAGGTGATGGAGGAGCACCCCGTGTCACAGGCATCTGAGCTGCCAGGACCTTTGCACATCCAGTTTCTTATGTTTCATCTTCATTCGATGATGAATTGCTGGTACACATGCCCAACCTCATGGCTTGGTGGGTCTGGTACCATCGGTTCATGATGACTATCGCAAATGGTGTAGTTATTGGGTGTCTTGTGGTTAGGCATCAGTGCTTGCCAGGGCCCCATAGCAAACCAGAGTTTTTTTCTCAAAAGAAGAATAGCTTAGGCTCACACCTGTAATCTCAGCACTTTGGGAAGCTGAGGCAGGAGGATTGCTTGAGCCCAGGAGTTTCAGACCAGCCTGGGCAACACAGTGAGACAGTGTCTCTACTAAAAAAATTAAAAAAAAAAAAATAGTTTTGGGTGTGGTGGTGCACACTTTTAGTCCTAGCCACTTGGGAGTCTGAGACAAGAGGACTGCTTGAGCCTTGGGAGGTCAAGGCTGCAGTGAGCTGTGATTGCAATACTGCCCTCCGGCCTGGGTGACAGAATAGGACCCTGTCTAAAAAAAAAAGTTTTATGCAGATGAGGGCATGACTTTGCTCTAAAACTCTAGGGTTGGCCGGGCGTGGTGGCTCACGCCTGTAATCCCAGCACTTTGGGAGGCTGAGGCAGGTGGATCATGAGGTCAGGAGATCGAGACCATCCTGGCTAACATGGTGAAACCCCGTCTCTACTGAAAATACAAAAAATTAGCTGGGCGTGGTGGCAGGCACCTGTAGTCCCAGCTACTCAGGAGGCTGAGGCGGGAGAATGGTGTGAACCCGGAAGGAGGAGCTTGCAGCGAGCTGAGATTGTGCCACTGTACTCCAGCCTGGGGGACAGAGCGAGACTCTGTCTCAAAACAAAACAAAACAAAAAAAAACCTCTGGGGTTCTGTGCTGTGATTTTCTTACTGGGTTTCTCCAGAAGCTTCAAACAGTATTCATATGTGCAACTGACAGTCTGAGTGTCACTGATCTATTGGGTCATAGGGCTCAAGTGGTGAAGCGGGTGGCATTGAGTGCTGGTCTTACTGCAGAGCCTTTTCTTGCCCGGGGGCCAACTCAAAGCCAGCAGACCATGAACTACTTGGTGAACGGGTTGCAGGGCTCCAGTGTCACCTGTGAAAAAGCACATAGGCCTGCAGATATGCCCGGTTTATAGTGGCAGGTAGTGTGAGGTACACAATGTGTCTTTGTTTTTTTTTTTTTTTTTTGAGACGGAGTCTCGCTCTGTCTCCCAGGCTGGAGTGCAGTGGCACGAGCTCAGCTCACTGCAAGCTCCGCCTCCCGGGTTCACGCCATTCTTCCGTCTCAGCCTCCCGAGTAGCTGGGACTACAGGCACACGCCACCACGCCCGGCTAATTTTTTGTATTTTTAGTAGAGACGGGGTTTCACCATGTTATCCAGGATGGTCTCGATCTCCTGACCTCGTGATCCGCCCACCTCGGCCTCCCAAAGTGCTGGGATTACAGGCGTGAGCCACTGCGCCTGGCCACAATGTGTCTTTCATCTTAAAATTTTTTTTTAGAGATGGTGTCTCACTGTGTCACGCACTCTGGAGTGGCATGATCATAGCTCACTGCAGCCTAGAACTCCTGGGCTCAAGCAATTCTCCCACCTCAGCCTTTTGAGTAGCCGGGATTTTACAGGCCATTGTGCCTGGTGTATTTCATCTTTTAGGCGATATTCTAACATGCCCCAGGCTATTGGATTCCTAGAAACTTCACTGACATTGTAGGACCCTGAATTTTCATGGCTTCATTAAAATGTCATTTCTTACTCAGGCATCCAAGGTATTTGCTACTCTGTGTTCATTTAGTCCAATCAGGATAAATTCACCAATATAGTGTATCAGTTCATGCTTGTGGAGGTGAAGACAATAAAGGTCTCTGGGTTAGATTACCTCAGAGAGAGGTAGCACTGACCCAGCAGTGAGATAAGAATGTGAGGGTGTTTCGTCAGCCCTATTATGTAAAAGTAAACTGTTTCTGGTTATCCTTGCAAATTATTATTTTTCATGTTCTACAAGACAAAACAGGTTGGGCGCAGTGGCTCACGCCTAAAATCCCAGCACTTTGGGAGGCCAAGGCAGGTGGATCACCTGAGGTCAAGAGTTCAAGGCCGGCCTGACCAACGTGGAGAAACTCCATCTCTACTAAAAATACAAAATTACCCAGGCATGGTGGCGCATGCCTGTAGTCCTAGCTACTCAGAAGCCTGAGGCAGGAGAACTGCTTGAACCTGGGAGGCGGAGGTTGTGGTGAGCCGAGAATGCGCCATTGCCCTCCAGCCTGGGCAACAAGAGCGAAACTCCATCTCAAAAAAAAAAAAAAAAAGATGAAACATTTTATCTGGGTGAAGGGATGATTTAACTCATGAAACTTGAGAACACAAGAACAACAAAAATACTTTCCTTGAACATTTTCAGCTGGAATGACAAGGCATTCTCCTACATAAAACATTATAATTTTCCCACTCCAAAGGAATCCAATAAATAATTTTACAGTGAAGGGGCCTGGATGAAAACTGGCAGTGACACCGGGCCCCCGACAAACATGAGTCACAGGTCCCTGTGCAGGTCCCAGCATCCAGTCCTCCAAGAACCAGCACTGCTGGAGCCTCACTGTGGTTTCTTCCTTCCCCGATGGGACCAGCTGGAGTTTCCAAGCTGCTTCACAGAGGCCAAAGATGACAACACGAGAGGTGGTCAAAGCCAAGGTTTCCCTGCGCTGCCTTTGTCTTCTTCCCATGGCCTGGCCTGAGTGCTGCAGCTGGGCCCCAGGAGACGAGCTCCTCGCCCAAGCTGGAGAGCAACCGCTGCACCCACCATGCCGGGAAGAGCTCCGGTGGGCTTTCTCCATAGCAATTCTTTGCGATGGGGTCCCGGTCGGTGGGATGAGGCCCTGGGATGAGGTCCTGCATTTGGCTGGACATGACTCAATACTGATCTTCGACTGCCATGAAGAGGTTCTGGAATACCACGATGCTCCAGGAGAAGCTCCTGGCTGGGCTGCAGGCAGCAAGAGACATGGCCAGCAGCCATCACAGCAGCACTGCTTCACACTAGGGATGCGGACGTTACAGCCCTGCACCAGCAAATCCCTCCTCTCACAAACATAGCCTGGTTCATCCACGATGAGGAGCTTCCCTTGCACAGAGTTCTGGCACTGATTCCTCAGGCGACTGCTACTGCCCAGGTTAACCTGCACTTTCCACTTGCTGGGCTGGTCATGGTCTTGAACCTGGAGGAGAGTCCTATGTCTCACTTCCACTCTTCCTGCCTGAAGGTGCTGCTGAGGACATGGATGAGGATAGCCTGGGCAAGGGCCCCACATGCCCAGCAGCCCCATCCTTGTGAATTATTATAGGGAGAAAAGCATTTTCCAGGCCAATGGCTCACTCCAGGTGCCAGGGGTCATGTTGATTTGCTCTGGAAAATATATCACATCTGTAGCAGCAGGTGCAGTTGTAATAGCCACCTGCTGAGCTTTGTGAAAATCCACAGACATTCTCCAAGGATGCCCGCCTTCCGCCTCGTCCAGCTAGGGAGTCAGGTGGGGGCTGTGCTGGAGATAACCAGCCCTGCATCGTTCACATCTTTTGGGTGTAGCACTAACCTCGGCATTTTCACCAGACATGCAGATTTGAGTTCATTAACCTGGTAGGAAAGAAAAATTGCAGGGCTTCCATTTAACTTTTAATACCATGACAGCCATAACCCTGTGGGTCGCAGGCCATAACCCTGTGAGAATGCCTCCGGTTTCTGGGATGTCTTTTTAGCTACACACTCAGGAGCTTGCAAAGTGACCACAGGCAGGCTCTGCAGAACTCCCAGGCCCAGCCTGAGATGAACTTGGACCACAGTTGCATGATCCCAGGCCCAGCCCGAGATGAACTTGGACCACAGTTGCATGATCCCAGGCCCAGCCCGAGATGAACTTGGACCACAGTTGCATGATCCCAGGCCCAGCCCGAGATGAACTTGGACCACAGTTGCATGATCCCTGACCCAGCCCGAGATGAACTTGGACCACAGTTGCATGATCCCTGACCCAGCCCGAGATGAACTTGGACCACAGTTGCATGATCCCTGACCCAGCCCGAGATGAATTTGGACTACAGTTGCATGATCCCAGGCCCAGCCCAAGATGAACTTGGACCACAGTTGCATGATCCCTGACCCAGCCCGAGATGAACCTGGACCACAGTTGCATGATCCCTGACCCAGCCCGAGATGAACTTGGACCACAGTTGCATGATCCCAGGCCCAGCCCGAGATGAACTTGGACCACAGTTGCATGATCCCTGACCCAGCCCGAGATGAACTTGGACCACAGTTGCATGATCCCAGGCCCAGCCCGAGATGAACTTGGACCACAGTTGCATGATCCCTGACCGTCAGCTGCCACTTTGACTGGTGGACCACCATGGTGTTTTGGGGCCCCAGAATTTGGCACTCACCAAAATCAGTGTTCTGTGGGCCCTGAAAGCGCATGATGTCGCCCTTGTCTGGAGCCACCCCAAGGGGCAGTGGCTCCCGTGGGGAAGGCTGGGAGGGCAAGTCCTGCGCACCTGAGAGCCCAGGGAGCCTGGCTTTCTTGTCAACCACAGGTGAGGACAAGGACAGGAACACAACCAAATCAGTGGCACAACTGTATCTTTTAGGGTCTGTCTCCTGGCACGTTCTGGTGCCAAGTACTGCATCTATCAGAGTACAGTCAGGAAACAGAAAACTTACTACATTTAAATATTTAAAATTGTAGGGATTGCATGGTGGCTCACGCCGCCCCGACGACCCAGCCTGAACCACTGCGTCAATGCGGGTTTCACCAGGAGCAGGAGAGCGCGAAGCGGAGACTCCTGGGGCGCAGAGCCGGGTGGGGCTAGAGGTGGAGCCGTCCCCGGGGCCGCGCGCCAGAGAAGGGACCCGGAGCATCTCCCGCGGGCGCCCTGCTCCTCCAGCTCCCCCCACCCCCCGCCACGCTTTACCCCCGGGGCCCCGCGCCAGCCTTGTGGCGGAACGGCCTCCCGTCTCCCCTGGGAGTCCCGGAGACGCCCGGCCCCTGCCCGCCGCTCCGGCCCCGGGAAGCTGCGCGCGGGCACCATGCCTCCGACTCAGACCCCGTCGGCTCCACTGCTTCTGCCTTTCTGACCCAACTTTTGTTTTTCATGTGTCCAAATCTTGTAATATATTTATCTGTTTTTGAACAATTACATACTGACAGCCATAATGACAACTCGGCCTGGCGGGGTAACTCACACCTGTAATCCCAGCACTTTAGGAGGCCTATGCGGGAGGATCGCTTCGGCCCAGGAGTTCGAGACCAACGTGGGCAACATAGTAAGACCCCAGCTCTACCAAAACCATTTTTGAAAAAGCATTAGCTGCCTGTAGTGCCAGCTACTCCGGAGGCTGAGGTAGGAGGATCGCTTGAGCCCAGGGAGGTCGAGGCTGCAGTGCTCTGAGATCATGCCACTACACTCCAGCCCATAAACATGGAGCCTTATAGCTATATGCAAGGTTTTAAAAATTAAATTTCAAAAGAAAATAAATCTCAGGTTTTTTTTGCAGGAAGTGTTAAAGGATCTGCAATAAAAAGCATAACATATATTAGGATAGAAATATATCCTAACATATATGATGTATACATTCTATAGGACAGATATAAAGAAGAGTGGGCTAGATATTGTATTTCAAGGAGAGTAACACAGTATATCATTTCTACTTATTGTAGAGCTTGTGTGTGTCTAAAAAGTGTGATTATGGGTGTCCAATCATTTATGGTATTTGTATCCCATTGGTAAAGTAAGAGTTTACTTTAAAATGTATCAATATACCAGAAATCTGATCCTTTGTAACTATTTAAACTTGTTAGGGAAAACTTTAGATGTCAGCATAGAAATACACCAGGCGTGGTGGCCGGCGCCTGTAATCCCAGCTACTCGGGAGGCTGAGGTGGGAGAATCGCTTGAACCCAGAAGGCAGTGGTTGCAGTGAGCCGAGATCACGCCATTGCACTCCAGCCTGGGCAACAGGAGTGGAACTCCATGTAAAGGAAGGAAGGAAGGAAGGGAGGGAGAGAGGGAGGGAGGGAGGGAAAAGAAACGAAAAGAAAGTTTGAGGACCACAGTGTAGACGGCTGGGTGTTCAGAGCTTTACTCAGGAGCCAGGCTCTGTGTGGCCAGCTGTGCCCATCTGCCAGGCATGCACATCTCACTAGGCAGCCAGGGCATCCACTGCTTCCAAAAGCTTCCCAGGTCCTATCCCTGTGCCCTCGTCAGCGTACTGCACTGTCAGGATCATCTCAGGGGTGTTGAGACCACCAAGCTCCCTGTGGACATGACAAAATGGGAAGATATGCTGATGCCACTTCCACGGAGGGGCAACTTGCTTCTGGTGAATGTTGATTGAGGAAGGAAAAAATATTTACCAGATCAGTCACTGCATAACAGGTGGTAAATTGTATTGATTTGTTTCATTAAGGAGAACACACTTGAAACAGCAGCTGCAAAGGGAGTCACCTTCTGATTAAGCTGACAATGACCTAGGCATTCCCCAAAACCACCATTTTCTATTGAAATAAAACTGGAGAATGAAGTCTCAGACTGTGCAATTAGTCTACGCAATCCCCTCATGATGCTGTATTTTCTCTGACAGCCTGTTGTGGTAGGAAGTTCATGACCCTCCCTCTTTTCTTTCCTTTCCTTTGTTTTCTTTTCCTTTTCCTTTTCCCTTTCTTTTCCTTTTCTTAAAACTGAGTCTTGCTCTGTCACCCAGACTGGAGTGCAGTGATGCGATCTCAGCTCACTGCAACCTCTGCCTCCTGGTTCAGTAGATTCTCCTGCCTCAGCCTCCCAAGTAGCTGGGATTACAGGCGCCCGCCACCATGCCTGGCTAATTTTTGTATTTTTAGTAGAGACAGGGTTTCACCATGTTAGCCAGGCTGGTCTCAAAGTCCTGACCTCGTGATCTGCCCGCCTCGGCCTCCCAAAGTGCTGGGATTACAGGCATGAGCCACTGTGCCCGGCCTGGCTTTTCTTATAATGATGGTAAGAATATGATAATGGTAGTTAACATCTGTTGAATGCTTATTGTGTGTGAGACCCTGCTCTAAGTATTTTATATTTATTAGCTGATATGGTTTGGTCCCCTCCAAATCTCATATTGAAATGTGATCCCCAGTGTCAAAAGTGGGGCCTGGTGGGAGATGTTTGCGTCATGGGGGCGGATCTCTCATGAATGGTTTGCTGCCCTCCTCACCGTAATGAGTTCTCTGTGAGCTCACAAGCTCGCACGAGAGCTGGTTGGTTAAACAGCCTGGCATCCATCTTGCTCTGCCACTTGCCATGTGGCACACCTGCTTCTCCTTTACCTTCTACCATGAGTAAAGGCTTCCTGAGGCCTCCCCAGAAGCTGAGCAGATGCAGGTGCCATGCTTGTGCAGCCTGCAGAACCGTGAGCCAAGTAAACCTCTTCTCTTTATAAATTACCCAGTCTCAGGTGTTCCGTTGTAGCAATGCAGAAACAGACTAACACATTAGCCAAGTGATCCTCCAAACAGAAACAAAATCCACAAGCCCTAGAGGCAGGCAGAGTGGTTATCCCTCTTTTAACATATGAATACAGTGGGGACTTAAACTGGTAATTTTTTGTTATACAAGATATGATAATTCATTTCAACAGAGTCACAGAAAGTCCCTCAAGCTTTGATTTGGGAATTTAAAAATATTTAGCTGATCTGGGAATAGAAGGGTGATTCTCCTTCAAGGGCCGTGCCTTTGTTTAAAGTTCTATGTTCCTCTGATACTCTCAGCAGTCAGAGAATGGAGACAGGAAACACGCACTTCTATGGAGGGCCCGCCAGAGGGACTCGGCGGCAGAGCATTCCACCTGCGCAGGAAAGGTGGACAGCTACTGGGTAGCAGAAAAAAAACGAACAAAACCTGACTCATACAACCTGTAAGCAACGCCCCCAAATCAAAGGAAAAAGCTGCAGATCACAAATCATCCAATATTCCAGTACTCCAGTATTCAGAAATAAATGTGCAGACCAGGCGCAGTGGCTCCCACCTTAAACCCCAGCACTCTGGGAAGTTGAGGTGGGAGGATCACTTGAGCCCAGGAGTTTGAGACCAGCCTGGGCAACATGGTGAGACTCCGTCTCTACAAAAAAAAAAAAAAAAAAAAAAAAAAAAAAAATTAGTGCCTGTAGTCCCAGCTCCTCAGGAGACTGAGGTGGGTGGATCACCTGAGCCTGGGGAGATCAAGGCTGCAGTGAGCGGTGATGGCACCACTGCAGTCCAGCCTCAGCAACAAAGCAAGACCCTGTTTCTAAAAAAAAAAAAACGAAACAAAACTGAAAAAAGAAATAACAAATGTGCAAACATTTGATGAATAATCCAAATATTTCTCTCTCCATTTTTACAGGGGTAAATTTCCATAATTATGAAGAGGCAGAAAGAGATGGAGAGAGAGAATGTTGTAACAGCAGAGATATTTTATACATTTCATTTTAAAAATAAAATGTTAAATTTAACAAATGAAAATAAACTAGTGAAGCTCAAGGAATTGCTGGATGCATAAAAATCTCTTTTAAAAATTGTGTACAAAAGAACATATGTAATATATATGCCTTAGGACAATAGAATGTAAGAGCTCGCATGTCACCAACACTATTGCATCCCCACCTAACTCCACTCCTCCCTGCAGATGAATCCACTCTTACAAATGTTTTCACCATTCCCTTACTTTTAAAATATAATTTTCAAAAAATAAAAAATAAAATAAAAATTTCAAGAATCATACATATAGCCGCGCCGGGTTTGTTGGCTCATGTCTGTAATCCCAGCACTTTGGGAGGCTAAGGCGGGCAGATCCCTTGAGGTCAGGAGTTCAAGACCAGCCTGGCCAACATGGTAAAACTCCGTCTCTAGCAAAAAATACAAAAGTTAGCCAGGCATGGTGGTGCACGCCTGTAATCCCAGCTACTTGGGAGGCTGAGGTGGGAGAATCACTTGAATCCTGGAGGCCGAGGTTGCAGTGAGCCAGGATCACACCACTGCACTCCAGCCTGGGAGACAGAGTAAGACCTTGTCTCAAAAAAAAAAAAAATCATATATTTATGATTATATATAATCCTGTCATCCTCACCCAATCTGAGAATGTCTATCTTTACATTTTGCAAAATTACTGGATATGAAATGGGCCTCTATGGTAATTTTAGTCTTCATTTCATGGAATATGTTTTCAAAGGTTTATCAGCCAATCCGTTTTCCTCTTCTGGGAAATGCCCGTTCATCTGTCTGCCCATTGCTGTATGGATTACTTACCTGTTTCTTTGACATATGCAGAAGTTCTTTAACAGGTTTATGTGTTGCAAATTTCTTTTCCAAGTTTATATGGTTTTTCACTTTTGGTATGTTATTTTTAGATAAGCAGAAGTTTCACATTTTGACATGCTTTAGTAGTCTTTTCCTTTGTGATATATAAAGTACATATTTTAAAAGTCATCCCTTGTTTTATGCAGCTGTGGTTCATGTTCATGGCTGTTTAGGTGTCTGTCATGTGCATATAACATTACTGATTCATTCTACTGCTGGTAGACGTTTGGATTATTTGTAGATTTTGGTTTTAAAAATAATACTAGCATGGATTTTCTTGCACATGTCTCCTGGTGCACACATCCATGCATTTTTGGGGGCACGTACCTGGGAGAAAGGTTGCTGAGGCACAGGTGTGCCAAGCCGTCCGCTGAAGTGGGTGTTCTGATTTCCCTCCCCACAGCAGTGTGGGGACCGGTGTTCTGCAAGCCTCCAGTGAGTAGTAGCAGCCTCTCTCTAGCCGTTGTGCGTGGTATTAGGTGAGGTTTTAGATTGGATTTCCCTGGTAACTAATGAGATTAATCACATTTCCATATATTTATTGGGCACCTGGGTAGGCTTTTGTGTGCATTCAGGTATGTTACTAGTTCTCTATCGTGCTGCTGCCTTTTTTCTTACGGCTTTGTAGTATTTCCCAATATATTCGGAATACAAACCTTTTGTCAGTTACATGGATTGCAGATACCTTCTCCCACTCACTGGCATTTTTACTTTCAATGGTGTCTTCTCGTGAATAGAACTAACGGATTTTTGCTGGGCACTGTGGCTCATGCCTGTAATCCCAGCACTTTGGGAGGCTTAGGTGGGTGGATCACCTGAGGTCAGGAGTTCAAGACAAGCCTGGCCAACGTGGCGAAACCCTATCTCTATTAAAAATACAAAAATTAGCCAGGCGTGGTGGTGGGCACTTGTAATCCCAGCTACTTGTGAGGCTGAGGCAGGAGGATCGCTTGAATCCGGGAGGTGGAGGTTGCAGTGAGCCAGGATCAAGCCACTGCACTCCAGCCTAGGCAATGGAGCAAGACTCTGTCTCACAAAAAAAGGAAAAAAAAAAAAAAAAAGAACTTACTGATTTTAACATGTTTTCTTTTGGGTATTTTTTTGTGGTGGTCTCTGAAATAAATCTTTCCAACTCCAAGTTCCTGAAGCTGTTCTCCCATGTGATCTTCTACAAGCTTTATGGTTTTGCCTTCCCGTGCGATCACCAGTCCATCTGGAATTGCCTGTTGTGAATGGGGTAAAGTAGCAGACACCTGTCCTCCCTCTCCTCATACAGGTTTCTGATTGGACCCCACCACTGACTGAAATCTCTATTTCCCATGGCTCTGTAGGCCCCCTGGCCAGGAAGCGCCCACATGCCTGGGGGCTGTTTCTGAACCCACGGCCACTGGTCTCCGTGTGAGAACATCGCACTGTCTTCACCGACATGAGGTCCTAATATCAAGAAGAGCAAGTCCTCTCACCGAATTCTTCTTTGAATTATTTGCCATTCTTGGCTCTTTCGCAGATATATTCCAGAATCCCTTGGTCAATTTTCGTACAAACAAAGCAAAACAGCCCTGCTGGGTGACCTTCATTAGGATTTCGTTGACCCTATAGCTCAATGTGCGGAGAGTGTCACCTCTACAGCAGTGTCCACTCAATCTATGAATATGGTATATCTCTCCTTTTGTTTTGTTTTGTCTTAGTGCTCTTCAGAAATGTTTTATGGGTGTGTGTGTGTGTTCGCTCATGTGTATAGAGATCTTGTGTGCATCTTTGTCAGATTTAATCCTAGTATTTGACAATTGTTTCCCTTTTTATTTTCAAGTAGTTTTGGTCTCGCAGAAAAGTAACAGAATTAGTATGGGGATTTTCCATAGATGTGTAACTTACCCAGCTTCCTCTAAGGTTAACGTCTTACATAGGGACAGTACAAGGATCAGAATCAGGAGGTCAACACTAGCATAAAAACATTAACTAAAGACCTTCTCAAATTTCACCGGTTTTTCCAGGATGCCATATTGCATTTATTTGCTGTTTCTGCATAGTTACCTGCAGTCTGTGACTGTTCCTATAGTCATGACTTTTCTTTCGTGACCTTGACTATTGGAAGAATGAATCTGGATGTGGTGGTGTGGACCTGTGGTCTTGGCTACTCAGGAGGCTGAGGCTACAGCGAGCCAAGATCGAGCCACTGCACTCCAGCCTGGAGGACGGAGCGAGACCCTTTTTTTTTTTTTTTTTTTTTTGTGAGACGGAGTCTTGCTCTGTCGCCCAGGCTGGAGTGCAGTGGCGCCATCTTGGCTCACTGCAAGCTCTGCCTCCCGGGTTCACGCCATTCTCCTGCCTCAGCCTCTTGAGTAGCTGGGACTACAGGCGCCCACCACCATGCCTGCCTAATTTTTTCTTGTATGTTTAGTAGAGACGGGGTTTCACCATGTTATCCAGGATGGTCTCGATCTCCTGACCTCGTGATCCGCCCGCCTTGGCCTCCCAAAGTGCTGGGATTACAGGTGTGAGACACCGTGCCTGGCATTTTTTTTTTTTTTTTTTTTTTTTTGAGACAGTGTCTTGCTCTGTCACCCCGCTGGAGTGCAGTGGCTCGATCTTGGCTCACTGCAACCTCCACCTCCCGGGTTCAAGTGATTCTTCATGCCTCAGCCTCCCATGTAGCTGGATTACAGGCGCCGCCACCACACCCAGCTAATTTTTGTACTTTTAGTAGAGACAGGGTTTCACCATGTCAGCCAGGTTGGTCTCAAACTCCTGACATCAGGTGACCCACCTGCCTCGGACTCCCAAAGTGCTGGGGTTACAGGTGTGAGCCACTGTGCCCGGCTGAGACTCTGTTTCTAAAAATTAAAAATAAAATAAAGCAGAAATGATGTTGTGTTTTTGACGTACATCATGTCATGGGGCTTACGGTGCGGGAACGTCTCACTGCTTGTGACGTTGCCCTCGATCACTTCGTGGGGGGGTTTCCGCCAGGTTTCTCCTTTGTAAATGTACTATGTTTTCCTTTCGTGGTTGATACTTACCTTGGGAGAGATATATTGAAACAAGAGAAATTCTGCTTCTCTTCAAACCCCTGCCCACTGAAACATGCGTCGGTGGACATACGTCGGCAGCTGTCAGCTGCAGCCGCTGCACTTCTTGTGTGCCCAATGGGAATCTGCTCCTTCCCTGCCCCCTCCTGCACCCATTGATGGGATTCTACTTTCCCTCCACTCCCTCTAGTGTGTATTTAATCCTTTATTTCTATCACTATGGACTCACTGACGTTTATTTTGTGGGCTTAATCCAAGTATATGATAGTTTTTTGATGCTAATTAAATATATTAAATTTTCTTTTTGTTGCTTGTGTACAGAAATACACTTTGTGAGTATGAGGTTATATTCAGAACCTTCCCAAGATTGCTTATTGATGATAATCATTTGTGATGAGTTCTTTTGGATTTTTATGTGCATCATCTGCAAATGAAGATGACTTTGACTGTTTGCTGTCACTCTTTGGAGCTGGGCCCCCCCCTGTTCCCATAAGGGTTATTTTATTTTGTGAAGGTTGTGATTCTGACCCAAATAGGGCTACCAGATAAAACAGGGCTCCCAGAAACCGGGACATCCATTTAAATTTGAATTTCTCATATATACATATTCTATATGTATAATATAAAAATATATATATTTTACTGAGACAGGGTCTTGCTCTGTTGTCCAGGCTGGAGTGCAGTGGCATGATCATGGCCCACTGCAGCATTGACCTGGGCTCAAGCCATCTTCCCATCTCAGCCTCCTGAGTAACTGGGACTACAGATGCGTGCCACCGCACCCAGCTAATTTTTAGTTATTTGTAGAGACAGGGATCTCCCTACGTGGCCCAGGCTGGTCTTGAATTTCTGGACTCAAGTGATCCTCCCACCTTAGCCTCTCAAAGTGTTGGGATTACAGATGTGAGCCATTGCACTTGGCCCTATATATATATTTTAAAAGAGAGACAGGGTCTCACCACGTTGTCCAGGCTGGCCTCAAACTCCTGGGCTCAAGTGATCCTCCCATCTCAGCCTCCCAATTTGCTGGGATCACAAGGCCACCGCACTTGGCCTAGATTTGAATTTCAGATAAACAGGAATAATTTATTCAGTGTATGTCCCCCAAATTGCATCCTGTTTATTAGCTAAATCTGGCAACCCTAAACCCAAGCCATACCCAGTGCTCTAAATGCAGGTCTGTCCCTTGGCCCGTCCTCTGCTGAGCAGCTGACCCTTTGCTCCGAGCCAGGCCAGGCCCACCTGCCTGGTGTTGGGACCACCCTGCTGTACTGTTCTGGAGACCGCATTCTTCATTTCCTCAGTAGCTTTGAATGCCGTCAGACACGTGTTTAAAAAACACTTTGATTTCGTCTGTCTTCTCTCTTGCTGTCACTGGGAAGGCTGCACCTCCTGCCCTGCCATCTCTGCTGCAGAACCAAATACTCTTCCTGGCCTACTGTTTTCCCTGCAGAATTTTGTGGACACTGCTTCATTTTCTTCTAACATTTAGTGTTTCTGTAAAAAGCCTTAGGAGGTGGGCGTGGTGCACAGGCGTGTGCCTGTGGTCCCAGCTACTCCGAGTTTGAGGTGGGAGGACTGCCGGAACGGGGGAAGTGGGAGCAGCAGTGAGCAGAGATTGTGCCACTGTGCTGCATCCTGGGTGAGAGTGAGACCCTGTCTCAAAAAGAAAAAAGCCTCAGGAGAGCCGGACTTTCCTGTCATAGGTGCTTTGCTTTTTCTCCTCGGGTGCTTGAAAAACATTTTGTTTTGAGGCTCAACTTCACCGAGTTGTGTCTGATGCCCTTTGTTTTCTGGGATTTTCCCCCCTTTTGTCTTAAGATTCATTTCAGGATTTCCTGGGTTTTATCGTGAGTGTTTGCTCTTTGTATTGTCAGTCTCTGCATCCTAGACGCACGTTATTGTTATGACTGTATTATCTCTGTCCACTGCCACTCGGTGTCCCGCCCTCCTGACGGCGACTCTCCCTTTATTCTCCTTCGCTGTGATTTTCCCACATGCACTCAGCTCTCCACCCTGCCCCGCTGGCTGCTCCGGTCCGTGCCCTGGGCCTGCAGGGCCTTCCTCGTCTCCCAGTCTCGCCTTATCCCGCCATTCTGTCCTTGCTCCCGGGGAGCCTGGTTGTGGGAATCATAGTACTTGGCTCCCCAGCGGGCGCACCTGTGGAGACCCAGCTGAGCTGCCTGCTTGCTTCTGGCCTGGGTTCCCGTGGCCTTCTGCACAGCTGTGGCTTCCTGCTGGGTACCCGCGTGGCCCGACAGTCTCGCCTGGCCACCCGTGCCCTGGTACAAGTCACACCCACGGGGCGCACGCTGAGCCTTCACTGTGGCAGAAGCGCCACAGGCGCCCCATTGCTAGACTCTTAGAAAGCTGCCAGTATCGTTCCACGTTAGAGCATGGGGCTCAGGCCGGGGAGGCTGAGTGGTGCCCGGACTTCCCCAGGCCACTAAGGGCAGGGCTGGGCCCGACGACCTCTCCTCCGCCCCCTCCTCCCTGCGAGGCGGCTCCAGGCTCGGGCTCAGCGCTCTGTTGCAGCCGCGGTGGGGCGAGGGCGAGGCCGAGCCGGAGAGGACGGAGCTCCCTCTGGGACCCTGGGCTCCGCGCCCTCTTCTGAGTTCAGCGGGGCTGTGATGAGCCCTCCCAGGCCTGGGGCCTCCCCGCTCAGCCCAGCCTTCGCTCGCTGGGGCCTGGATGCAGGAGGGGCCTTCGGCTTTCGGGGAAGGGAGTCCCGCGGGGCACAGCACCGCTTCCTCACCGTTCCTCCCGGCTCCCGAGCTGCGGGCTCGGCGGGGCTCGCAGGATCCCCGGAGGCGTGGGGCGGGGGAGGTTCCCGCAGACCCGCGTCCTCTCCGCGTCCCGGGCTTTCGCGCAGCCTCCTCGTGCGGCCTCTGCGGGCGGGAACCCCGGCTCGGCCGCGCTGGGGGCTTTGAGAGCCGTTTGGGTCCTTCTGTGGGGGCGGGGGCGCGGCAGGCGCGGCTGGAGGCGAGAACGCGCCCCCGTGAGCCTCTCCCCATCCCAGGGCCGGCCGAGGACCGAGCGGCCAGAGCGATCCAGGGCGCCTTCCGGCAGCTCCGGGCCAGGAGGGAGCTCGCCCGCCGCCGGGAGGAGCGCCGGGAGTACCTGGAGCAGATGGAGAAGCTGCAGAGGGAGGTGAGGACGGGCGGCCGCCACCCCCGGGGGCCAGGGCGGGAGGCAGGAGGAGGAAATGGCGAAGCAGGGTGCGTGGGGTGGGGGGTGAAGCTCGGGCTGGGCTCCGACCTCAGAGGCGTGGACCGTGGCCTCGGGGCTCGGGGCGGTGGCGCGGAGCGGGCGGTGACTTCGGCGGGCGCCTCCCAGGCCCACCTGGCTCTGGTGCGCCGGGAGCGGGAGGCCGCGCGGCGGCTGCGCGAGCAGGAGGAGGCGGCGCAGCGGGAGCGGCGGGAGGAGCTGCAGCGTCGCCGCCGCCTGCTGGACGCCGCCTTCGACGGGGACGTGGGAGAGATCCGGGCGGTGCTGAAGGAGGTCAGCGGGGCCGGGAGGAGGGCGAGGGCGGGGGGTGGGGTTGGGGTGGGAGGAGCGGGGAGCGGTGACCGCGGCGGGCGGCGCAGGTGGAGCAGCTGCTGACCCGCGAGGGCGTGGGCCATGACGAGGCGGGCAAGGCGCGGCGGCTGCAGCGACGCGTGGCTCTGGTGGAGTGCGAGGACGGCCACGGGAACACGCCGCTGTCGGAGGCGGCCGCGGGCGGGCAGCCCCTGGCCATCCAGCTGCTGGCCGAGCTCGGCGCCAGCCCCAACAGCAAGGTGGGCGCCGTGGGCTGCGCGCCGCAGCGCTGAGGGGCGAGGTCCAGGGCCCTCGGGGGCCTCCTTCCCCCAGGGGCAAGGCCTGGATCTTGCTCAGGGGGCCCGTCTTGCAGGGCGCTTTCGGTCGGACGCCGCTGTACCGTGCAGCCTTTGGGGGCCACCTGGCAGCTGTGGAGGTGCTTCTGAAGCTCGGAGCAGACCCCCGGGTGTACGCAGAGGACGGGAGCACCCCTGAGCAGGTGTGGACCCCGGAGGTGTGGACCCCGGGAGGTGTGGGCCCGGGAGTTGTGGGCCAGGCAGGTGTGAGTCTGGCAGGTGCACACCCAGGCAGGGAAGGCTCACCCGACCGGCTCTGTCTCTGAAAGCTGTCAGAAGCCTGAGTGGCCTGCTAGAGCGGTTTCCTAGCCCTGCCGTGCCCCATTCCCTTCCTGGAAGTCCTGACTTTAAAACCTTGTCAGTCTGCAATGGAAGTGGCAGCGACTCCTATTTTGTGAATGCCTTTGGTGTCAGGTTTTGTGTCATTTCCTTCCATGCTTTGCCTGAGGAAGTGGTATTACTGATGGAGAAACTGAGGCTGGTGATTCCAGGGTTGGCAGAGCTCACAGCACTGGGGGCAGCACGGGGCCCACCCATCGGTCCCCTCACTGTCAGCACATCGGTTTTCCGGAGAACTTGAGCCACACAGCCCAGCCACAGAGCTCCTGCCTAGAGCCTTTGGGCTATGTTAGAAAGGACAGTCCGGCTGTCTGGCCAGGCCTGATGGCTCACGCCTGTAATCTCAGCACTTTGGGCGACTGAGGCGGGTGGATCACTTCAGCTCAGGAGTTTGAGACCATCCTGGCCAACATGGTGAAACACCATCTCTACTGAAAATACAAAAATTAGGTGGGCGTCGTGGCGCACGCCTGTAGTCCCAGCTACTTGGGAGGCTGAGGCAGGAGAATCGTTTGAACCTGGGAGGCGGAGATTGCAGTGAACCTAGATTGAGCCACTGCACTCCAGCCTGGGCAACAGAGTGAGACTCAAAAAAAAAAAAAAAAGGGTCTGCCCTGGGCCAGGCTGGAGACACAATGCCTGGACTTGTCCTAGGCCCAGAAGTGGGGTGGGGTGAGGCTGACTCCGCCTGTTGGAGCAGTGGCTGGAAAACCAGACCACGAACCTCGCCTGCCTTAGTTTCATTTAAATCAACTTAATTTGAACCCCAGTCCCTCTCCCATCTCAGTAACCCCACTCCTAACCTCACCCCACATCCCACACAAATCTGGAGGTGCTGCCTGGAGTCTGGGTTCTGCCTCGGGCCCACGGCAGACACCTGGGAGGTGCATCCACTGGACTGCTGCCAGAGTCTTTGCCCAGCTAGGGACCAACCCCCAGACTCTCCTCCTGTAGGTGCTGCCTGGGAGCCTGTCCTGCCCCTCTGTTCTTTCTCCTTGTCTGCAAAAGGGTCCTTCTTCCTGGGCTGGAGGGGAGGGGCAGGGCCGACATGGTGGGCTTAGGGAGGGGCTGAGGATACGGTGAGGCGTCCAGAGGTGCAAGTGGGAGTCAGCGGTGCTGGGGTGTCCAGCAGACCTGCTGCCTGGGGCATGGTGGCCCGGAGAGCTGAGAAGGGCAGCAGCTGGGGGTGCTGTGGGAGCCCTTGGGTGCCAGGGGACCGTGTGTTCACTCCATGGTGCTGGAGCATTGGCCATCCACAGGCAAAGGGGTTAGTGTGGACCTGAACCACACACCTGTAAAAAATTAACTCAAAGTGGATTATAGATTTAAATGTAAAGGGTAAAACTACAAAAGTTTTAGAACACATAGGAGAAAAATCTTTGGGGCCTAGGACTTGGAGGGATTCTTGGACATGACACAAAAAGCACAATCCAAAAAACAAACAAACAAAAAAACCACATTGATAAACGGCACTTCATCAGAATGTAAAATGTTTGCTTTGTAAAAGATCTGTCAAGAAGAAAATAAGGCACAGGCAGGAGCAAACGTTTGTGAACCACGCATCTGACAAGGGACATGTATCTAGAACATAGAAAAAACTCACATCACAACGATAAAACATACAATCTAGGTATAAAATGAGCAAAGACATGAAGAGAAATTTCACCAAAGAGGATCTAATGATGGCAGATGAACACCTGAGGAGGTGTTGCATACCAGCTCACACCTCCCAGGACAGCCCAGGTCAAACTAGTGCTGGGGCCGAACGAGGGCAGGGATGTGGGGAAGCTGGCCCTGCCACACCTCGCTGGGGGGACACAGCACAGTATAGCCGCTCTTGCAAATAGGCAGGTGGTTTCTTAAAAAGCGAACACATTTACCATGTAACACAGCATCAGACTCCTAGACATTTGCTCCAGTAAAAGGAAAACTAGGTCCACACAAAAATGTGTACACAAATGTTCACAGCAGCTTTATTTACAATAGCCAAAAAGGGGAAACGACTCAGATATCCTCCAGGAAGCGAGTGGCTCCACTAGCTTGGTGCATTCCTGCCACGAAACATGCTTGGCAATAAAACGGTGTGAACACATGATCCATGCAACAACTAGCAACGTGGAGAAACTGGAAGGGAGCTTCATAGAGTGGGGGAGAACGGCACAGACTGCGTGCTCCATTCATGTAACACATTCACATGACAACACTGTGGAGACGGAGGACAGATCCGAGGGCTGCAGGGGTTACAAATGGGAGTGGGGACAGGAAAATGGGGGAGAGATGGGGCCGACTGGGCAGGAGTAGCACAAGAGACCCTTGGGGTGCCAGGACAGTCCTGTATCTTGATTACGATGGTTGTTAACACAAAACTGCACATGTGAGAAAATTGTAATGATACACACACACACACGAGTAGATGTGAAGTAGTTGAAATCCACTGTGAGCCCTGTAGATTGTACTATGTCAGTATCATAGTTTGTATGTTGTACTGTAATTATGTAAGAAATCATCATTGGGGGAGCTTGTTAAGGGTATATGGGAACTCTACTATTTTTGTAATTTCATGTAAATCAAAATAAAAATTCAAAATAAAAATTTAGTTAAATTATCAGGCATGCTAAAACACACACACACACACACACACACACACACACACACACACACGAAAAATGACCCAGAGTGAAGAGGAAAATCAATCAAAACAGACTCAGGGATGACAGAGGAGATGGAATTAGTAGACAAGAACATTAAAAGTTATTATAGCTGAGGCCAGGCGCTCTGGCTCACACCTGTCATCCCAGCACTTTGGGAGGCCGAGGCGGGCAGATCACAAGGTCAGGAGTTCGAGACCAGCCTGGCCAACATGGTGAAACCCCATCTCTACTAAAAATACAAAAATTAGCTGCTGGGCGTGGTGGTGGGCACCTGTAATCCCAGCTATTTAGGAGGCTGAGGAAGGAGAAGTGCTTGAACTCGGGAGGCAGAGGTTGCAGTGAGCTGAGATCGCGCCAACTGGGCTTCAGCCTGGCTGGCAGAGTGAGATTCCACCTCAAAAATAAAAAACTATAGCTGTATTACACACACACACACACACACACACACACACACACATTCCTAAACTTCTAGAGATGAAAACTGCAACGTCTGAGATGAAAAATACATTGATACACTGGATGGGATTAATGGAAGATGCAGATTAGACACTGAAGAAAATTAGTTAATCTGAAGATATAGCAATAGAAACTATCCAAAATGAAACAGAGAAAAAGAAGGTTGAAAAAAATTGAGCAGGGCTGGGCACGGTGGCTCACACCTGTAATCCCAGCACTTTGGGAGGCTGAGGCGGGCGGATCACGAGGTCAGGAGATCGAGACCATCCTGGCTAACACAGTGAAACCCCGTCTCTACTAAAAATACAAAAAAAATTAGCCAGGTGTCGTGGCGGGCGCATGTAGTTTCAGCTGCTTCGGAGGCTGAGGCAGGAGAATGGCGTGAACCCGGGAGGCGGAGCTTGCAGTGAGCCAATATCCCGCCACTGCACTCCAGCCTGGGTGACAGAGCGAGACTCCGTCTCAAAAAAAAATAAAAAATAAAAAGATGGATTGTCATTTTGGATTAAAAAAAATGTAGCTAACTATGTTCTACCTATAAGAAACAAACTTTAAATGTAAAAGCACAAATAGGTGAAAATTAAAATGATAAAAACAAATATGCCAAGATAACACTAAACAGGACGCTGAAGTAACTGTATTAACATCAAGTAGATTTCAGAAAAAAAGTATGTTACTAAGGATAAAAGAATCATTTAATAATGACAAATGTAGGAATTCATCATGAGGACATAAAAATCCTAAATGTTTATGCAGCTACTAACAGGGCTTCAAAATGCATGAAGCAAAAACTATGAGAACTACAAGGAGAAATAAAGAGAACCACAATGGTAGCAGGCGATTTTGCCATCTCTCTCTCTCAATAATTGATGAGACAAGTAGACGGAATATCAGCGATGATACAGAAGAGCTGAACCACGTTGTCCCATCGCCATCTCTCCATCATTCATCGATCATTGTTTCCATACATTCACCCACTTCACCCATCTCACCCCAGTATTGGTTTGTGCTTTCATCAATTCATAATTATCTTATTAACTTATAAGTCATTTATTTATTTATTTAGAGATGGAGTCTTGCTCTGTCGCCCAGGCTGGAGGGCAGTGGCGCAGTCTCACTGCAACCTCTGCCTCCCGGGTTTATGCGGTTCTCCTGCCTCAGCCTCCAGAGTAGCTGGGACTACAGGCATGCGCCACCAAGCCCACCTAATTCGTTTTTTTGTATGCTAAGTAGAGACGGGGTTTTGCCATGTTGGCCAGCTGGTTTCGAACTCCTGACCTCAGGTGAGCTGCCTGCCTCGGCCTCCCAAAGTGCTGGGATTACAGGTGTGAGCCACCATGCCCAGCCATGAGTCATTTATTTATAAACTTATAGATAAATTTATAAGCTTATATATAAATTTATGAACTTACAAACTTATATATAAACTTATAAACTATCCACTCATTAATGTGCCCATTCCACCCTTACACCATGTTTAAATAATTATTCACTTATTTATCTACTATTCATTCAGACATCCATTCATCCATTCATCCATTCATACACACATTCATGCAGTTTACTTGACAGAAATTATGAGAAAGCAAAGAAGGACTGTGTCTCGTTCACCCCTTAATCGTATGCCCCAATACTGGTTGACCATGATAGGCACTGAAACATTTTGTTGAACAATGAATTCGTCCATCAATTCATCCATCCAGTTGCTCAACTAACCATTTGCTTATCTCATTTATCCATTCTTTACACTCATTCATCTATTAATTTTTCATGTATCAGTTCATCATTTAATCAGTTCATTCAATTAATCTAATCTTCATTCTCTTATAGTTTAATTCATTAATTTACTCATTCATTCTTTATTGCCTATTCATTAAGACACTGGTAAGTTCACTCATTATATTATCCTTTTATTTTCTCTCTTCATTCATTTTCCATCTACTCCAGTTCTTCCACTTACAGACAGAACTTTGGCAAGTTCTGAAGCTTATTTGAACCTGTTTCCATATATTCAGAAATGGGACTAATAACAGCTTTTTGAAGATTCATGAGATAATGAATGAAATTCCTTGGCACAATTCCTGGCGCAGAGTCAGTTCTCAAGAAATGGTAGCTATTATTATTTTAAATGAGTATCACAATTTCTTTTAAGTTACAAAATCATTGCCTCATTCATATGTCTGTTCATTCTTCCATCCTATTTATCTAGTTATCCATTCATCCCTTCTCCCATTTTAGCCACTCCTTGATTTTATACATCTTCAGACTTTCCTTTTTAATTACAAATGACATACAGAATATTGCACAAATCAAAGTGTGGCTCAATTATTTACCACAAAGGAAATACTCATGTAGTAACTACCTGACTCAAGAAATAAAATATCACCAGAACACCACACCTCTCCCCAGATAATCATATCCTGAATTTTATAGTGCTTGCTTCCTTCTTTTTTTCAAGTTACAAAACTTTACTGAAATATGTATAAAGTTCCCAGTTTAATCCTCTCAACAAACCTGATTGTAGTATTATTAATATTCCTACATTATATACAAAGACTTTATTATATACAAAGAAACTTAAGCACAGAGATGTTAAGTCATCTTTTTTTAACTTTTCTTTTAGGTTCGGGGGTACATGTGAAGGTTTGTTATGTAGGTGAGATAGTCATGGGGATTTGTCGTACAGATTATTTCCTCACCAGGAATTAAGCCCAGTACCCAATAGTTTTCTGCTCCTCTCCCTCCTCCCACCCTCCACCCTCAAGTAGACCCTAGTATCTGTTGTTTCCTTCTTTGTGTTCCTAAGTTCTCATCCTTTAGCTCCCATTTACAACTGAGAACATGCGGTGTTTGGTTTTCTGTTCCTGTGATAGCTTGCTGAGGATAATGGCCTCCAGCTGCATCCATGTTCCTGCAAAGGACATGATCTCATTCTTTTTTTATGGCTGCATAGTATTCCACAGTGTGCATGTACCACATTTTCTTTATCCTGTCTGTCACTGATGGGCATTTAGGTTGAGTTCATGTCTTTGCTATTGTGAATAGTGCTGCAGTCAACATATGTGTGCATGTGTCTTTATGGTACACTGCTTTATATTCCTCTGGGTATATACCCAGTAATGGGATTGCTGAGTCGAATGGTAGTTCTGCTTTTAGGTCTTTGAGGAATTGCCATACTGCTTTCCACAGTGGCTGAACTAATTCACACTCCCACCAACAGTGTGTGTGTGTTCCCTTTTCTCCGCAACCTCACCAGCATCTGTTATTTTTTGACTTTTTAAAAGTAGCCATTCTGGCTGGTGTGAGATGGTATCCTCATTGTGGTTTTGATTTGCATTTCTCTAATGATCAGTAATGTTGAGCTTTTCTTCATATGCTTGCTGGCCACGTGCATGTCTTATTTTGAAAAGCGTCTGTTCATTTTCTTTGTTCAGTTTTTAATGGGGTTTTCTCTTGTAAGTTTGTATAAGATCCTTATAAATGCTGGATGTTAGACTTTTGTCAGATGCATAGTTTGCAGATATGCTCTTCCATTCTGTAGGTGGTCTGTTTACTCTGCTGATAGTTTCTTTTGCTATGCAGAAGCTCTTATGTTTAATTAGATCCCACTTGTCAATTTTTGCTTTTGTTGTGATTGCTTTTGGTGTCTTTGTCATGAAATTTTTGCCCGTTCTTATGTCCAGGATGGTATTTGCCTACATTGTCTTCCACAGTTTTTATAGTTTTGGGTTTTACATTTAAGTCTTTAATCCATCTTGAGTTGATTTTTATGTATGATGTAAGGAAGGGGTCCAGCTTCAATCTTCTGCATATGGCTAGCCAGTTATTCCAGCATGGTTTATTGAATATGGAGTCTTTTCCCCATTGCTTGTTTTTGTCAGCTTTGTTGAAGATCAGGTGGTTGTAGGTATGCAACTTTGTTTCTGGGCTCTCTATTCTGTTCCATTGATCTATGTCCTTGTGTAGTACCATACTGTTTTGGTTACTGTAGCCCTGTAGTATAGTTTGAAGCCAGGTAACGCAATGCCTCCAGCTTTGTTCTTTTTGCTTAGGATTGCCTTGGCTATTTGGGCTTTTTAGTTCCATATGAATTTTAAAATAGTATTTTCTAGTTCTGTGAATAATATGCTTGGTATAATAGTTTGATAGGAATAGCGTTGAATCTGTAAATTGCTTTGGGCAATATGGCCATTTTAATGGTATTGATTCTTCCTATCCATGAGCATGGGATGTTTTTCTGTTTGTGTCTTTTCTGATTTCTTTGAGCAGTGTTTTGTAATTCTCATTGTAGAGATCTTCTACCTCCCTGGTTAGCTGTATTCCTAGGTATTTTATTCTTTTTGTGGCAATTGTGAATGGGATTGCCTTTCTGATTTGGCATTCAGCTTGGCTGTTGCTGGTGTATAGGGATGCTAGTGATTTTTGTACATTTATTTTGTATCCTGAAACTTTTCTGAAGTTGTTTAGCAGCTGAAGGAGCTTTTGGGCTAAGACTATGGGGTTTTCTAGATATAGAATCATGTTGTCTGCAAACAGAAACGGTTTGACTTCCTCTCATTCTATTTGGATGCCTTTTCTTTCTCTTGCCTGATTGCTCTGGCTAGGACTTCCAATGCTATGTTGAATAAGAGTGGTGGGAGAGAGCATCCTTGTCTTGTGCCAGTTTTCAAGGGGAATGCTTCCAGCTTTTGCCCATTCAGTATAATGTTGGCTATGGGCTTGTCAGTGCTTACTTTCTTGCTTTTTTTTTTTTTTGAGACAGAGTTTAGACAGAGTTTTGCTCTTGTTGCCCAGGCTCTGGAGTGCAATGGTACGATCTTGGCTCACTGCAACCTCCGCCTCCCAGGTTCAAGCAATTCTCCTGCCTCAGCCTCCTGAGTAGCTGGGATTACAGGCAGGTGCCACCACACCCGGCTAATTTTGTATTAGTAGAGACAGGGTTTCTTCATGTTGGACAGGCTGGTCTCGAACTCCTGACCTCAGTTCATCTGCCCACCTCGGTCTCCCAAAGAGCTGGGATTACAGACGTGAGCCACTGTGCCCGGCCTCTTGCTTTTATCTATTCTTTTCTTTATTACATCATTAAATCATCCCTCATTTATTCATTCATTTTGTCATCCACTTACTCATTCATCCATTCATTCCTAAACATGAGTGCCTAAATAATATAGCTTTGTTTCACTGTGTTTGAGCTTTGTGTAAATGAATTTATATGGCAGCTGTTCTTTGGTATCTGGCTTCTTCTATCACAGGCTATATTTGTGAGATTCAGTCTTGTTGCCTGTAGCTATAGTTCATTCACTTTCATTGTTATGGAGACTTTAATTATATAAATGTCTGCAGTATATTTATCCATTTTACTGCTGATGAACGTTCAGTTTGTTTCCAGGCTTTGGTTATAATGATGCTGCTATGAACATTCTTGTATGTGTCTCTTGGTACACATGTGCAGAGTTTTCCAAAATGGTTGTACCAGTTTATCCACTCCCACTGACAATATGTTACAGTCCCACTGCCCCATGTTCTCCCAGACATTGTGATTACCAGTGTTTTTTAATGCAGACTCATGGTGGATGTGCCGTGGTGTCTCACTGCAGTTTTACCTTGCATTTCCCTGCCAATTAATGAAGTTGAGAACTCTTGCATATTAGCCACTTAGCTATCTTTTTAAAAGTAGTACCTGTTAGCATTAGCGACCACTTTTCTCTGGGTTGCCTGACTTATTTTCCTTATTGCTCTGTGGACCTTATTTATATATTCTAGATCAAACTCCTTATCAATTATATGTATTATAGGTGTCTTCTTACTTGCCTTTTCACTCTCTTAATGTTATAATTTGATGGAAAATTTTGTTTTACTGTAGTAAATTTTATCATTCTTTTCCTTTATGGTTGGTGCTTTTCATGTCAGTTTAAGAAGTCTCTCCATTCTCCCAAGGACATAAAAATATTTTCTGGTGCAGTCTTCTACATCTTTCACATTTAGAGCCATCATCCACTAGAATAGACTTCTGTGCATTGCTTTGGTCCGCCTTGTGCAAGGTCATGTTCAAGCTTGTTTATTTCTCATACGGATGCACAATTGTCCTGAGAGCACCCACAGTCTTTGTGAAAGACTGCCCTCCTCACTCTACACCATCACCTGTGCCCTAAGTCAAGTGTCTATATACTTATAGCTCTGTTCTGGGATCACTGTTCTGTTCCATAGGTCTATTGATCTATCCTGTGTCAATACCCATGTCTTGACTACAGCAGCTTTATAACAAGTCTTGTACCAGATAAAAGCAAGTCTTCCCACCTTGTTTTTCTTCATGCGTGAGTTTTGGAAAGTTCTCAGTCATTACCTCTGTTTCTGCCTTTATTCTCACTCTCCAAATATACAGATGGTAGATCTCACCATAGCCTCTACATTTCTGTATCAACCAGGATAGACTAGGATGTTGATATGTTTTGGATCTATGTCCCCACCCAAATCTCATGTCAAATTGTAATCCTCAGTGTTGCAGGAGGGGCCTGGGGGGAGGTGATTGGACCATGGGGGCTGATTTCCCCACAGTCTTCTCACAATAGTGAGTTCTCATGAGATCTGGTTGTTTAGAAATGTGTAGCACCTCCCCCTGCTCTCTCTTCCTCCTTCTCTAGCCATGTAAAATGTGCCTGCTTCCCCTTGGCCTTCTGTCATGATTGTAAGTTTCCTGAGGTCTTCCTAGCCATACTTCCTGTACAGCCTGCAGAACCATGAGTCAATTAAACCTCTTTTCTTTATAAATTACCCAGTCTCAGGTAGTTCTTTTTAGCCATGTCAGAATGGACTAATACAGATGTGCTGTGGAACATGCAGTCTCCAAATCTCAATGGCATAAAACAAAATGAGTTTATTTTTTACTTATGCTACATGTCCATTGAGGGTTAACAGGGGGCTTCTGCTAACTGTAGTCTTTTAGGGACCCAGGCTGACAGAGCAACCACCATCTTGAATATTGCTGGTCAGTATACCAGAGGGAAAGAGCTGAGGAGGGTCTAGCACAAACACTTCTACTTATAGCTCATTGGTCAGATCTAGTCATTTGGCTCCACTGAAACCACAAATTGGTCAGGAAGTGTAATCCTATACTATGTCTAGAAGGTGGAAGGATGGACATGTTTGATGATCAGCACTAGTAACTACCACGGTTTTTTTACCCTCTTTTCTATATTTTCCATCCTTTTGTTTTGAGTTTATTCTGGATATTTTCTTGTGATATGTCTTTCAGTTTACTAATTCTCTCTTCAGCTCCATCTAACTAGTTATTAAATCTATGCACTTTGTTCTTAATTTTGATTATTTTAATTTTCATGTCTAAAATTTTATTTGGTTCCAGCTCTCTGCTAAAATCAATCTAGTCTCTCTTTGAGCACAGTAAATACAGTTATTTGAAAATCTGTAGCTAACTCTAATATCCTGATCCCTTGTGGAGCTATTTCTATCATTTGTAGTTTCTGTAGATTTTTGTTTATATTGCCTTGCATTTCCTGTGCCTTTTTACTGTATCTCTTTTTTTTTTTTTTTTTGAGACAGAGTCTTCCTCTGTCACCCAGGCTGGAGTGCAGTGGCGTGATCTCAGCTCACTGCAACCTCTGCCTCCCAGGTTCAAGCGATTCTCATGCCTCAGCCTCCTGAGTAGCTGGTACTACCAGTGTGCAGCACCACATCAGCTCATTTTTGTATTTTCAGTAGAGATGGGGTTTTGCCATGTTGGCTAGGCTGGCCTTGAACTCCTGACCTCAAGTGATTTGCCCATCTCAGCTTCCCAAAGTGCTGAGATTATAGCGTGAGCTACCAGACCCAGCCTTTTTTATTTTTTATTTTCTTTGAGACAGGGTCTTGCTCTGTCACCCAGGCTGGAGTGCAGTGGTGTGATCACAGTTAATTGCAGCCTTGACCCCCTGGGTTCAAATGATCCTCCTGCCCCAGCTTCCCAAGTAGCTAAGACTACAGGCTTGAGCCACCATGCCCAGCTATTTTTTTTTTTCTCTGAGATGAAGTCTTGCTCTGTCACCCAGGCTGGAATGCAGTGGCACAATCTCAGCTCACTGCAACCTCTGTCTCCCGGGTTCAAGCAATTCTCCTGCCTCAGCCTCACAAGTAGCTGGGATTACAGGCACGCACCACCACACCTGGCTAATTTTTGTATTTTTAGTAGAGATGGGGTTTCACCACGTTGGCCAGGCTGGTCTCAAACTCCTGACCTTGTGATCTGCCCACCTCAGCCTTCCAAAGTGCTGAGATCACAGGCGTCAGCCACCGCGCCCGGCCTAATTTTTTTTATTTGTTTGTAGAGACAGGATTTTGCCATGTTGCGCAGGCTGGTCTTGAACTTCTGGGCTCAAGCAATCTGCATGGCTCTGCCTCCAAAGTGCTGGGATTACAGGCATGAGCCACCGCGCCTGGCCATGTCATATGTTTTATTGGTAGGAATCATTTGAAGCCTAGAAAGGTATTTTTCACTCTTTTTTCACTGAGGATTTAGGTGTTGCCATGTATTGGGGGTACCAGCAGTCTGGTCACTTCACCAACTTCAGGGATTAAGAAGATTTGAAGCTAAGCTGAAGTCAACCTTACTCTGAGGTTATTGTCCTTACGACCCCAAAGTGAGGATTAAATTTGCATATTCATAAATTCCTTCACTCACCCACCCACGTTTACATTTGCAAATTTATATTTACAAATATAGACAGAATCATTGATAAATAAATGTGCAGAAGAATGTGCATAAATGAATATGTCTATATAATCATCTCTCCTATTTATTTACCAATTTATCTGTGCAAACAATCAGGTATATGCTAATGTATGAATTAACTCATCCGTTCATGAATAGCCCAGCCATCGGACCAGTTGACAGAACACCTGAGTTGGGTGCTGTTCTAGGTCCTTAGGGCACATCCTTGAACGAAACAAAGTCCCTTCTGTCACAACTCATAGTGTAGTGGAGATACCAGGCTACCAGGGCGGGCAGGGCTGGGCTGGAATTTTAAGAAAGGTGGCCAAGGTGGGCTTTGCTGAGAAGGTGACATACAAGGGAAAACTTGGAGGGGGTGGAATGAGAGCTGTGAACATCTGAGGAGCTTCCAGACAGGAGGACTGGCCAGTGTAAGATCCCGAGGGGCACAAGGAAGGAGCCCCTGCGGCTGCCGGGGAATGAGGCACAGAGGCTGGAGGATTTGGGGGCTGATCGAGGAACATAGGACCAGGAGAGGGCAGTAGCATGCAGTGAGCTTTATTCTGGTGGCACTTGGACAGGTTTTCACAGAGGGCTTGACACCTAGGGGAAACTGCTCAGAAGCAGGACGGGGCACCAGAGAGCTCCAGAGGGCAGCCCAGCCTGAAGGCTTTTGTAGCCCCAGGGTTTGTCTCATCCACCACTGGCAGATGTGGGTTCAGTTTTGCAGGGTATGCAAAGGAAGCAGGGTCTAAATGTCTAGAAATATGCATATTTGGGCTCTATTTAAAGCAAATGTCTGTGTGAAATTTTGATTTTGGCCCTGGTGGGCTTTGAACTTTTGGTCCTAGCTGCTGGGAAGCAGATAGCACAGGGCCAGTCCTCAGGCCGTGGTTAGCCTGTGGATCCATCAGGTGGCCGTGGAGGTGAGTTTACCACGTGTCTGCATGTCCCTGGCCCCCCACAGACCTGCAGGCCCCCTATACTGCCCCTTCTCTCCGTCTCTGCCCCCTCCATCTGTAGACAAATGCTTAAGTCAGCACCGGCTCAGCCAGGATGGCAGCTACCCGAGGCCACGCCGCGCCACTGCTTCTCTCCCTCTCGTCTGCTCTGTCTCCCTCCCTCCCGTGCATCTGTGAGTTCTTCCCGGTTCTGCCCACATTCAGTCTCCCTGTCTGCACTTGTCTGTGGCCAGTCTCCTGGAAGAGCTACAGGGAACTCATCCTTCCCCACCTCCTTCCCCTCATCCTGTCTTCATCCTTCCCACGCCACGAACCCCTTGCTCCGTGGGAACGCCAGCGGCTCACCCGCGCACCCCACCTCCTTCCCCTCATCCTGTCTTCATCCTTCCCACGCCACGAACCCCTTGCTCTGTGGCAACGCCGGCTGCTCACCCGCGTACCCCTAACGCAGTGCCTTCCGCCTGCTCCATGGCCTGTGTCTGTCCACCTCCACCTTGCCCCGTCGCCAGGCCTGCCACACCTTCTCGGTCTGTTCTTGGTTGTGGCGCCCACCTTCAGCCACCTGCTCTCCTTCTCCCAGGCCTCTGCTCTCCAGCCAGCAGCTCCTCAGGCCCTGACTGTTTCCCAGGCCTAATTCCGAGTATGAGAGTCTCCCTGCCCCACCTGGCCCTTCTCAGCGACCGCCTTGCCTCCTTCTGCTGTCATCCAGCTATTAGGGAGCTGGCCACACTAGACAACAGGCCCTGGTCACCCCTGCTTCCCAGAGCAGGAAAGGGCAAGTGGCATTCACACACGGAGCCACCCACGAACAGCTTCCTGGTCAAGCGTGAGGCCGGGACTGGCCCGCCGCCAGGCGCATGTGGACCTGCTCTGAGCTCCTGCTCTTCCTTCCTCCTGGCTGTGACCCCTCCAAGCATCACCCCTGCTCCATAGACAAGGAGGGCCGGGCACAGGAAGTCAGGGGCTCACCCGGGGCAGCTGGGCTTTGAGCTCGGCTCTCTGCACCCACTCCTTGCTCCTGGAGTGCTGGGGACTCAGGAGGGTGAGAGGCAGCGGCGGCCCCAGGGATTGTGTCCTGCAGGCAGAGATGTGCGGGAAACCACAGGGGAGGGAGCTCCAGTGTGCATATCCTGCGGGCCAGGCTCCTACTCAGGAAGCAGCAGCGGCAGCCGAGGCCTCAGGCGTGCACTTGAGTCTGACAGCGGCAGGAAGCCTGGGCCAGGTCCTGGGGGAGTGAAGGGGAAGGAAGCCCTTGGAGGCCCAGCCACAGGAACAGGTTCCTGCTTGGACTTGGTCAGGGAGCCCAGGAGAATTCCCAGCAGCCTGGGTGGCCTGGGCTTTGGGGACAGCAACCCCACAGGGGCTCATGCTTTGGGGCCCACCATGCACCAGCTGTGAGCCCTGAGGCCTTTCTCCCAAATGGGAGAGCAGCAGTTCCTCTCCAGGCTGGGAAGACTTGGAACACGCACCGAGTACCCGACAAATGTCATCTGTCACTAGGTGGCCTCGCTGGACACAGTGGTGAGCGTGCTGCGCTCGTGGGACCTGAGCCTCACAGAGGCCATGCTCCAGAACATGGAGGCAGAGCAGCAGCGCCGGGCCCAGGAGGCCCAGAGGCACAAGGAGGCCGAGGCTGAGCGGTGTGGCAGGCAGGAGGGGTGTGGGAGGTGCTGGCGAGGGGCGCTGGCGAGGGGTGCTGGCAAGGGGCGCTGGCAGGGAGCGCGGGCGGGGGGTGCTGGTGGGGGCGCTGGCGGAAGCCTCTGCCCCAGCTCATTCCTGCTCCCTAGTATGACCCTCAAGGTCCAACAGCTGGCCAGGGAGCAGCAGCAGTGTCACGAGGAGGTGAGTGTGACCTCAAGGAGGAGCCAGGAAAAGAGGAGGGAGAGCTGGGTGGGGAGGAGGGGGAGCCGAGGGAGGGCCAGGAAGCTGGGGGAAACGTCAGGAGTGGAGGTGCCCTCAGGCCCCTGGGCCAGGAGTGACCTGGTCGGAGGGTACTGGCCAGCCTTGCCAGGGCCTGCCCATATGCCCACGCAGCTGCAACAGGCCTACTGTGAGCTGAGCCGGAGGATCTCAGAGCACGACCAGTGTGAGTGGAGGTGCATGGACAAGACCAAGCTCACGCTGCAGGTGGGGCCCGTGGTGGACTTGCTGTGACAGTGTGTCCTCAACACCCCTCCTTGTTCCAAACCAGCCCAGAGCTCCCCCCTCCCAGGCCTGGGGTTTTTCCCTCTCAAACATGGGGCGTCACCAGCCGACAGTGGCCTGCTTGGGGTGGGGTGGGGAGGAGGCTCGGGCAGGTGCCCTCTCCAGCCAGACCATGGCGCAGGGCAAGTGACAGTCAGCGTGGCCTCCTCCTCCAGGCCATCAAGGACGCAGAGGCCCAGGTGGACAGGCTGCGGCAGGAGGCCCAGAAGGCTGAGGAGGCGCTGGCTATGGCCAGGCTGGAGCTGCGGGAGCAGACGCAGGCGGGTGGGCCTGGCGTGGGGCGCCGGCTGGGGGCTGGGAGATGCGGCCCGGGGCGGGGTCCGGTGCAGGAGGGTGGGCCTGGCGTGGGGCGCCGGCTGGGGGCTGGGACATACAGCCCAGGGCGGGGTCCAGCGTTGGGCTTGCCTGTCAGCTTCACTCTGCTACCCCGACAGAGGAGGAAGAGGAGCCCGGGCTGAAGTGCCAGGTCACCGAGCTGCATGACGTGCTGATGAAAGATGTAGGCAACCGCATCCGTGCCGATGGCCGGTCAGTGCTCCGGGTCAGACGTGGGCGATTTGGGGTTTGGACAAACAGCAGTGACCTGATGGGTGTCCCCAGGTGGCCTCTTGTCATTGACCCTTCGGGCCAGGCGGCCACCTTCCTGCGCTACCAGGACACCAACTATGTGGACACGGTGAACCCGGAACACCTGAGACCAGAGAGGATGCGGCTGGCTCTGCTGGGGGCTCTGCGGTGAGGCACGCAGGGTGTGAGGTACACCCCACCTCCCTAGCCCCACCCTGGCCTCACCAGCCTCATGGGGCAGGTATGGGAAGCCGCTGGTGTTCGACCTGCGAGAGGTAGACCTGTTCCCAGTCGTGCAGCGGCAGCTGGAGGCGGTGCAGCCTGGCCTGGCGCAGGCGCTGCTGAGCCGCGGCCTGCTGGAGCGGGAGAGGTACCTGTCGCTGCTGCGGCCCACGGACGGGCCCGAGTACAGCCCCACGCAGTTCCAGGAGCAGCGGCTGGAGCACTTCCGCCTCTTTTTCGTCACCAAGGTCCAGTGGCCGCCAGCTGAGCAGCTGCAGGTGCTGCTCCCGGTGCGTGTGCAGCTGCTGGGCACAGGCCTCTAGTGCTGGCCCCAATCCCAATAAAACGTGTGCCCCGGGGCACGGTGCTGCATCTGTGCTGTGTGCATGAGGGGCAGCGGTGGCGTGTGCGAGTCCAGGGCCCCGGCAGTCCCGAGCCCCGGCCGGCGGACACGGGTTTGCAGGCACTTGGTGGGGGGCCCTGCTGGGGATGGGCAGCCCGCCCAGCCCGGCCGACCCGTGCGTAGTGGGCGCAGCGGGAGACGTGGGAGGGATGGTGAGAGTGCAGCCCTCGGAGCTCAGCCTGGCCTCAGAGGGCAGGAAGGTCTGTGCTAGTGGGTGGGGGGTGGACAGGCAGACGGGAGGTAAAATGTAGTCAACTTTATTCTCCTTAAACCACAAAATAGAGTCTTTGGTTGTACAAACATCACTAGTTACAGTCTCGCCGAGGTCTCGGCTGGGGTGGGGCAGTTAGTCAGAGGCCAGAACTCCTGTGGGGTCTCTTTAAAATGCTAACACCCAGGTTAAAAGACTTGGGGCAAGGGTGGTGCTGGAGCTGGCAGGGCCCCCACCCCAAGTCTGGGGGAGGCGCCTGCTCCTCTAGGAGGGCACAGGGCCCAGACCACGGCGCCTTACGGGGCGGCGGCTGCTGCACAGCGCCACATCTTCAGGGCCCACGGCGCCGGGTGAGGGCCTGCCCAGAAGCACCAGAGCCACTTCTCCATCCTCCTCCTGCGGGCCTGGCGGGCAGGGACAGGTGGGCAGTGAGCTGAGGGCACCTGGGCTCCTGGGAGCTCACCCCAGCCCGGCCCCCACTCACCAGGGCTGGGAGATGGTTCCAGGGACCTCAACTCCTCAGCAAAGTCCGGCGACTGTGATGGGGAGAGTGTTGGTCAGGCGGGTGCCATACCTGCCCCAAACCACCCACGTGGACGGGTGGGCTCCCAGCCCTGAGGCCCACACAGCCCGGCTGAAGGGGGAGGGGGGGTGAAGAGGCAGGGCCACAGCAGAGTGCGGGGAGGCCCTGCGGGAGCGGATGGAGGCAGTGGCAGGCACGGACAGGGTGGCAGGCATGCAGAGGCCTGGAGGCCAGGTACCTGGATGTCATAGACAGGTCTGGAAGAAGGCAGGGCCGCAAAGGCCCTGTAGTCAAACTTCTTTCCAGACAAGGGCTTGAAAGGACAGCGTGAGGGGAGAGGCAGAGAGTGAGAGGAAGGGGGGGTGAGGGCCACGGGGGTGGGGGCAGGCCAGACCCCCCCCATGCCTCGGGGGTGAAGGGAAGGCATAGCCACCGGCTCCTCACCAGGCGTCCCGGGGAGGTGCTGGTCTGGGGGCCGAGGTCTGGGGGGACAAGAAGCGGGCATTGGAAGCAGCCCATGCAGCAGGCTGACCCCCCACCTGCCCTGACGCACGGACCTTCCACAGGGGTGGGTGACGGGGTGGGTGCAGGGGAAGGGGCCTCGGCCAGTCGCTCCAGGGGCCCCCGCGTGCCCCGGCCCTCCTGGGACCTGCTGAGGACCATCTGTGCTCGGAGAGCGTCCTGTTCCAATGACTTCATCCTGCACAGAACAGCGTGCAGGGGTGACTCGGGGCAGGAGCAGGGACAGGCGGCAGGGTGGGGCGGGGACCCCAATCAGGGGCTCACCTGGCTGCCCTCCACAGAGCACGCTTCTCGGCCTCCAGGGCCCGGCGCTCGGCAGGGGACAGGGCACGCTCGGGTGCTGGTGGCTCCGGACTCTGCACGCGCAGCCGTTCCTGGTGGCGCCGTTCAGCTTTGGCCGTCCGCACCGGGGCGCCGCCTCCCAGGGGTGGGGGGGACGCTGGGCTCTGCCTGGGGAAGGCACAGAACGTGCTGTGGGGGGCGGGGGCACGCGGGGTGAGTAGGGGCATCTGGTGGGCGGGTGCTCACCTTGAGGTGGGGCTCAGGCCGGCCCAGGGTGGCTCCTCATCCTCCTGCTCCTCCTCGCCCAGCGTCTCCCCGTCCAAGGCGAGCCTCGCTTCGGCCCCGGCCTCTGCTCCCTCCCGCAGCATCTGCGCTCTCTTCTGCTGTAGTTTTCTGGCTGCCGGAGGGCAGGGTGGGTCAGGCCAGGCCAGCCTAGACCCAGCCCCCACCCCACTTCCGTGCCCCTCACCTTCCTCCTCCTGCATCTTCCGCAGGTCGTCAGCACCCACCAGCGACACGCGCTTAGGGGGGCCCTCGACCTGGGGCACGCGCACCTCCAGCTCAAAGTACTTCTGCCGCTCCCGGAAGGACAGCTGCTCCGGGGAGGCTGCAGGCCCAGGCGTGGGGGGCTGGGGGGAGCGGACCTTGAGGTTTGGCTGGCATTCCTCCGGGATACTAGGGCCCCCGGGCACCCACCCCAACCACACGCAGCAGGCAGGGGTGCTGCCCCCACACACCTGGGCAGGGGCATCCTCAGGAGGATGAGAAATGGGCACGGCCGCGAAGGCCCTGTAGGCCTGCTTCACATTGGCGGGCAGCTCATCCGGGGAAGGCGGGGAGGGCGGCTGGGGGGTGGGGCTCTTGTGAGCTATGCTGGGGCAGCTGTCGGGGCTGCAGCTGTGCTCAACTTGCCACCGGCTGTCCCCCCGCCTGCCTTTGATCCCCACCCACCATCCTGCTGGGGAAGGAGGCTCTGCCACCCCCACCCATGGGACAGAGCACTCACGGAGTGGGGACAACCTCTGCCCCTGGGGGCTGGGGAGCCCCTTGGCCAGGCCTGAGCCAATGGCTGGATCACCCCTGGTTTTGTCTAAAAAAGGCAGGTGGGGGCAGCGGGGGCAGAGGAGAGCAGGATCAGGGGTTTAAGGCAAGGGATGGGGGTAGAGAGGGGGGTGGGAGAGACAGAGAGAGAGAGACCGACCAACCTGGCTGGGGCTGACATCTTGCCTGTGAGGGGCTGAGCTGGGGCTGGGTCTCATGGGTGCTGCCACCTCCACCCCCACGTGGCAGTGTGTTGAAGGGTGCCAATAGTGGGGGGGCAAGGACCCCAGACAAAAGGCAAGCGTGGGTAAGGGGGTCCTGGGAGGCGTTGGGCCCGAGACACTGACTGGGGTCTCAGGAGCTTGAGCCCCTCCAGGAACAGCACGCTCAGGCCCCCCACCCCATCGCCAGGCAGCTCTGGCCAGGAAAGCGTCCCTGGCTGTCCTCACACAGGAGGCCCCATGGTAGCAGAGGGAAGACCAGAGTCAACAGCACCCCGCGCCGGCCCCTGACCCCCCATCCCTGGAGGAGGGATCCTGTGCACAGCGGCCATCTGCCCTACCCTCCACCCATCATGGGGCGCACCCGTTAACTTGGGACACTCACCTTCTGGCCACTAGGGGAGCAGGGAGATTCAGCCATCTTCCCTCCAGCTGCTCCAGACGGTACCTGGAGGAGTAGGCAGTGGGTGGGGTGAGGCTGGGCAGGGCTGTGGCCCCCGAGCAGGAGGGACTGGGGAGCCTGGCGCTTGCCTAAAAGGCACAGCAGCTCTTCAGTTCCCCAACCTGACTATAGCCCAGGGGACGCCCCAGACACTCGGTCAGCATGGAGGGGCTCGTCCCCGTTCCCGCAGGATGCGGGGGCCTGGGCTGGGCAGCTGCTGTCTCCACGGCAGTGTGCTGGCCGGAGCTTTGCAGGAGAGACGGGAGCAGACAGGACAGCCGGAGAAGACAGCAGGGAGGGCTCAGGGGAGGGGCCAGGGACAGAGGTGATGGTGGGGAGCCCCTACTTGCGGTGTGCGGCCCTCAGGGCTCAGTGACGCCCTGACTGCTGCCCCCATGGCCGTGCTGTTGTTCATGAGGATGAAGGGCCTCCTGGAAGCCTCCCTCTCAGTGCTGCCCATGGCCAGAGGACGCAGGGTCGGTACCCAAGAGCCCCTGAATGGGCTGCCTCAGACCCAGGCCCTGCCTGGCCCCTCACCACCACCCCACCGCTTGGGCAAGGGTCTGGCGGAGCCCACCCCTCAGCACTCACTTTCCTGTGGAGTCCACCCCTCAGCACTCACGTTCGGTGGGGCTAGTGGGGCACATCCTCTGGGAGGATTATTTGTATCTCTAAGGGGAGGGATGGGCCTGCATATCCTCCTGCCTGTCCCCAGCACCCGCCCCCTCCAGCTGTCCCTTGGTGACATGTGCCTGCCCAATCCCCCAGGAGCCTCCGCCTCCAGCCCGCACCCTCTGGGGCTGGGCAGCCCCAGCAGCAGCAGGTGAAGCTCTCACACCGCCACTAGAGGGATGCCTTGGTCTGTGTCACCCATCCACAGCTCAGGGTGTGGGTGGGGCAGCACCAACATGGCTTGGGTCGAGAATGAGGGTGATAAGCATGTGCCAGGCTGGGGTAGCCTGCAGGTCAGACGTGGCCTCCTCCCACCCCAGCCCCTGCCCAAAGGTTCCCTCCCGGATGGCTCTGGTGTCTGTCCTGGGGTGGCCGAGGAACAGGACAACAGGACGAAGGTGGGGGGCACTGCACACTGGGCACTGACCCTCTGCACGCTGCCAGCGCTGGGCACGGCGGCCAGGGCACGGTAGTCCAGCTTCAGGGGCTGCAGACCCCGACCCTGGGGGCAGAGTGAACACAGCACTAGCAGGGGCAGCTCCATGGCGGCACCTGGCCAGCACAGGGCATGAGAGGGGGTCCTGGGGGTTACTACCCAGCACCCCACAGGCAATGTGCACTCCGCTCCAGTGCCCTGATGGGAGGGGGCGGGGCGACCACACTCACCGCGGCTCCTGTGGCCTCGGGCCCCCAGTGCAGGGTCTGTCCAGGCGGCTCCTTCTCCTGCGAGCAGAGCAGACCCGTCAGGCACCACCGGCCTTGGGCTCCCTGGCCCTGGGGCTGCCGGCTGCAGGCACCTCTGACCTTGCCTGGGCCCTCAGGGCTCAGCTCCCGGTCGATGGAAGAGATGCTCTCCAGGCTGTTCCGGTGGCCGATGCCTGCCGCAAAGGGGTTGGCAATGACACCTGGGGACACCTGAGAAGAGGGGTGTTGGCTGAGAAGGGGGGGACTGCAACCCAGGGTCCCACCTCTGGGGCAGGCTGGGGCCCCAGCCCAGAATAGTCAGCAACGGTGAACACAGGAGCCGCGTCCCTGGGCAGGGCTGACCGCGTGGCTGGGGCAGCCTTGGAGGGCACTCTGCTGGGCCCCCCAGGACGCTGCAGCACTGTCCCCGGCCCGTCCCCATCACAGCTCACAGGGCTGCCGTGGACGTGGTCATGTCTGCACTAGGCGAGACTGTGAAGTAGCATGATGCCTGCCAGTTTGCTGTGTAAAGTCACCCCCAGGAAGAGCTGACAGCCACCAAGATGCGGGAAGGAGGGGCGTGAGTAGCAGGCGCTAGAACTGATGGCGCAGAACGACCCCCTCGGGTGGAAAGGCTGGCTCCAGACCCCGGCGTGAGTGCTGGGCAGGGATTCTGAAACAACGGACACCATGCAGGAGGCCCGGCCAGCTCTGCACGCCCCAGAGCTCAATCACCTGTCCCAAGCCAGAGACTGGCAGGGCGGAGGGGGAGTCTAGAAAAGAAAGGTACCCAGGAAGCTCAGGCAGGGCACTGGGGGGCAAGGAGACAGGGCCAGGACAGGCAGGGGCTTCTGGCTGGGCACAAGATGTACTTGAATCCTGAGCCCGGGGTTAACACGGGCAGACGGAACCATGGGAAGAGCTGACTTCCAAGCTCGCGGTGGGCAATGGGACTGCTTCAAACCCTCACCCCCAGCAGCTGCCAGAAGAAGCGGAGGAGGCAGCACAGTGGAGAGAGGCATTGCTCATCGCCCTCATCACAGACGGGGTCCCTGCGAAATCGAGGAGCTCTCAGTGTGGCCTCAAGGACAAACCCAGCCCTGTACTGTTGGTTAAAACCACAACTGAAATGGTAAGTAAGGGACAGGCAAAGAGATGCCAGACAAACACTCGGGAGGCACAGGGAGGGGCTCCTCAGGCCAGGGGAGAAAGGATGTGAGGTCAGAGCTGTCAAGCAGGCAGACGGATGCTGTCACCACAGAAGATGCTATTTACAATGATGATACAATCATCATCAACTGTAAGCACTCAACAAGGAAGCAGCTAAACACATAAAGCAAAGACGACTAGAAACGCGAGGGTGTCGTAAAAGCACATTTACACAGGGAGACTTAGCTACGTCTCTTTCAGACTCACAGAACTAGCGGGACAAACAACAAACAAGGTGCCTGTCTTGTCAATTTCTGAAATAACAAGTCAAAAAGCCACTGGACAGGTCCCAGAGAGGCAGGGGGCCTGGTAGAGTGGGAATAAGGTCACAGGCAGTCCGGCCTCTCATGTCAGAGAGAGCTGTTCAAACACAGAAAAGGCAGACCAGGTTGCTGACTCTGACAGCCACTGGTGAGCTCATCCTCTTCTATCGTTCCAAGAATAACCTTGGGAATGACTGGCATGCCCCCTAGCTGTGGCCCCTGGGAGGTCCTGAGATGACACCCCAAGAACGCTGGGTCCAGGGCCAGACCGCAGCTTCTAAATGCTACTCTCCACCAAAAGGATCCAGCGCTCCTGAGAGAAATGGCCGACTCCAGGGCTGGGCAGGGTAAGGCGAGAAGCCCAGCACATCCTGGAGGCAGAAGGTGAGGGGGTGCTGAGAGGGGGAGGTCGTATCAGAATGCCTCAGGTCCTCAAGCCCCTTCCGTGGGCCAAGGCTGGGACAATCTGAGCATCAAAATAAATAACAATGGTAAAAGGCTGTCGCCCATGAAATAAAATGGAAGCTCACTTGTTAATGAAATGGACTCCCTTGTGAGCCCATGTGAACAGGTAAGCAGACACACATAAACGGGAGAAGGGGAGGCTCGGTGGCAGGAAGCTGCCTGATGAGCATGGGAGCGGTGGGTCAGGAACGTCGCCAACCCCCTCAGGGCCCACTCAGAACCATCAAGGTGCTGAAGCTCACCGGCGAAGCTGGATGAGAAACAGCCTGTTATATGCTCTCCAAGCACCTCCCACACTTGCTGATTTCAAGAGGCAGGAGTAATTGCAGGGGGAAACCTGGCTGACCCCACGGTTCAGAGCATCACCAGTTAGCCCTGGTAGCAGGCACAGAGACACATGGTAGCTCCGTGATAATCCTGGCCAAGATGCACACGCTGAAGCCTGTGAAGACGTCAGACCCAGCGTGGGGGCAATCACTGCAGGCAGGGCCTATGCCCAGCAGAAGCCTCAAGGTCAGAGGAATCAGCAAAGACAGAGGCACGCTCCGACCGAAGGAGACTAGAGGGATGCGGTGGCCAAGCCCCACAGGGACCGGGCCACGCCCTTCCACGACGGAGCACGTCCCCGGCGCAGTGGGTGAGCCATGAATAGGGCTGAGTGTCAGAGGTTCTTTGTCCTGTTTTTGCAACTTTTCTCTAAGTTTAAAATTCATTTTCGTATGTGCTTATATTTTTCAAAAAGAAACAAATGGCAGAATAAACCAAAATTAATAAAGATGGTGGTCTCAGAGCAGAGATGGAGGCCGGTCTTCTGAAGTGACTCTATATAATTTCAACTTTGGAACCATGTGAAGATTTACACAATTAAGAAACAGATTTTTTTGGTGGCAGACGCCTGTAATCCCAGCTACTCGGGAGGCTGAGGCAGGAGAATCACTTGAACCCGGGAGGTGGAGGTTGCAATGAGCTGAGATCGTGCCACTGCACTCCAGCTTGGGAAACAGAGTGAGACTCCGTCTCAAAAAAAACACAAAAAACAGATTTTTAAAAAGTTACTCTAAAAGCTAAAATGAGTCAGCCCAACTGTGCTATCAAGTTGGTAGCAAAACCACAGAAAGACCTCAAGTAGCTGAGAGCACGGGATGCGGACCGCACATCCCAGCAGAGTGAGCGCTCGGGAAGCAGCCACCAGGAACTCGGCCCCTCTCCGCACTCCTGCTCTCAGTCATACCACTGGTGTCGCTGTTTTTGCTTTTTAGTGTCTGTCTTGCTCAGGCTGGACTCAGATTCCTGGGTTCCAGCGATCCTCCTGTTTCAGCCTCTTGAGTACCTGGAACTATAGGCACGTGCCACCACACTCAGCTAATTTTGAAATTAAGGAATTAGGGAAAGATTTTATGAGAAAAAGTATAAAATTACAAAAGTCAGTAAAAACCCTGTAATCTTAAATGAGTTAAATATAAATAACAGTAAAAACTCATGATTTTTTCTCTTTCTAAAAACATCCACCTCTCAGCCTCCATCTGCTGCAGAGGCCACAGAGCAGCACAGGCAGTGCCTGAGTCCTGAGCACGCTTGGCCCACAGCTATAGGAGCTCTACACCCAGCTCCCACCCAGCTCCCACCAAGAGTGGCCAGGTTCACGGCTAAGAGCCCTACACCCAGCTCCCACCGAGAGGGGCCAGGTCCCACAGCTAGGAGCCCTACACCCAGCTCCCACCAAGAGGGGCCAGGTCCCACAGCTAGGAGCCCTACACCCAGCTCCCACCAAGAGGGGCCAGGTCCCACAGCTAGGAGCCCTACACCTAGCTCCCACAAAGAGGGACCAGGTCCCATGGCTAGGAGCCCTACACCCAGCTCCCACCAAGAGGGGCCAGGTCCCACAGCTAGGAGCCCTACACCCAGCTCCCACAAAGAGGGGCCAGGTCCACAGCTAGGAGCCCTACACCCAGCTCCACCGAGAGGGGCCAGGTCCCATGGCTAGGAGGATCTCTACACCTAACTCCCACAAAGAGCGGCCAGGTCCACGGCTAGGAGGATCTCTACACCTAACTCCCACGAAGAGGGGCCAGGTCCACGGCTAGGAGCCCTACACCCAGCTCCACGGAGAGGGGCCAGGTCTCACACAAAAATGTTGGAATCCAGGGCCGGGGCAGGAAATACAAAGAATGCCTTGTCAAAGCAGCTGGGGAATGACGGGGTCATGCCACAGGGATGTGGGGTCTCGCTGCCTGATCAAGGGACATCAAGGGAACACTGTGTTGAAACCCATCAGGAAAATAAAGACTCATAAGTTCACGAAAACCCTAAAAACAGAAAGACACCTCAGGAACCACCTTTGGAAGATTCCAGGGCCCCAGCCTGTTATTCTAAAAACTAACAAATGAAAGAACCAAGCATTTCATCTTCCTAGGTCTTTCCTGCAGGAGCTCACATCAGGACAGAAACAGAGCTAGTGATCTCTTCTTTACAGACATATCTACAGAAAAGTTAACAGCCAGAGATGCAGAGGGAAAGACTGAAGGATTCTTCCTGAGAGCGTAAATCGAGGAAATGCTAAAAGAAAGGGCAGTCTCTTCTGAAGTTTAATTAATGGTGATGACGACAAGAGAGAGGTGGTCCTGACCAGTAGTCAGAAGCTGGCTCTGACAAGGCCATCAACACACAGGACCCTGGTCACCGTGACCAGGAGGAAGAGGATGCGGACAGCAGGGCCGAGGGGGAGGTGACTGCGGAGGAGGGGCCCAGTGGGAGAGGACTTGCGTCCTCATGCCAAACACGCAGGGTAGCGGGCGAGTCCTCTCAGACAGCGCACACCCACCTAGGTTTGCGCAGGGGCTGGCGCCGACCATGGCGAGGCAGGTCGTTACTGAATCAATCCTCTCGACCCCGAGAAGCAGGCACTGCGGGTGACCCATTGTACAGACAAGGAGACTGAGGAGTAAAGTCAAGGCCCGACAGTAAGTGAGGGCCAGGCTTAGATGAACTGTGCACGACCCCTAAAAATGCACCAGTCCTAGAAAGCAGGAGACGTAAGCTCTGACAAACATGGGCCATAGAAAGCAGGAGACGTAAGCTCTGACAGACAAACATGGACCACTGCTCCAGAGTGCTAGGGACATGCAGGCAGCTCCTGAGCCAATGCCAAGATGGGCTCGCACAGTGAGAAGAAAGTTACAGAACCCAGTGGGCAAACCGATGCCCACAGGGCCAGGCAGACAAACACAGATGAGTCCAGTGGCCTGAGTTTCAGAAAAATGGGGAAGGGTCATGAATTGAAGCTCCCCCAACCCCACCCATGCTCCGGAGTCAGAAACACAGATGGTCCTGTGGGTGCACCGGCCTGGCTGCGCCACGTCCTCTGAGCTTTTTGTGAGAAGCCAGGCAGCCAGACATGGCGTGGACTCCTATGTGTGAGACCCCGGCTCCTCTCTCTCAAGCCCCAAGCCCGCTGATGAAACCTCCATGGGCTGAACCAACCCCACTTAGCAGATAAGAGGACTTCAGAAAACTCAACATCTGCTTCAGATAACAATTCTCACAGGTTATAAATAGAAACAGCCCCCCCACCGCCCAATTTAAAAAATGTTAGAGAGTCTACAGCAAACGTTACAGTACAAGATGAAAGTCCCTTAGAGCTGAGCACAAGACAAGCCCACCTCCACAGGACCAGGGGCTCTGCGGGAGGGAAAAAGGAGAGGCCCGAAGGCGGAAGGGCGACCAGGCTTCTGCCAGGGGGTGAGGCAGATTTATAAATCCAGGTGAGGATTTATAAGAATTACTAGGAAAGCAAGAGCCACCTGGGGACACCCTAGAGAAAAACTCAACATAAAGATAACCCCAAGGCTGGGCGCAGGGCTCACGCCTGGAAGCCCAGCACTTTGGGAGGTCAAGGCAGGCAGGTCACTTGAGCCCAGGAGCTCAAGACCAGCCTAGGCAACATGACAAAACCCCGTTTCTACAGAAAACTTTGAAACAACGAGCCAGGTGCGGTGGCGCAGCTGTAGTCCCAGCTACTTGGGAGGCTGAGGTGGGAGGATCGCTTGAGCCCGGCAGGTTGAGCCTGCGGTGTGCAGCGACTGCACCACTACTCCAGCCTGGGTGACAGAGCGAGACCCTTTCTCAAAATATATACACACACACACCTATGTGAAATCCCAGAATTCCAGTCGGTTTTTGCACAGAACTTGGCAGGTTCATTTGTAAGAGAAAACACATGACAATAGAAACTTTCCAAGACAAGAAAAAGAGTGACTTTGCCGATTAGGATTAGGCATGAAACCTGCTACAAAGTGAGGCATTTGAGCGTGTGGCACTGGCCCAGAAGTAGCTCACAACTCACTGGGACCAAGTCCAGAAACAGAGCTTGGAGCCTACAGGAACTGAACACAATGGGGCCACATTTCCCCCAAATCATTGGGGAAGCGACAGACTATTCAGTCAATACTGTGGGGACAGCTACGCATCCAGTTACTTGCAAAGCGATTCCAGGGCTGGGCATGGGGACATGGCTTGAGCGCGGGAGGCGGAGGCTGCAGTGAGCTGTGATTGTGTCACCACACTCCACCCCAGGCAACAAGCGAGACCTCGTCAAAGCAATTCCAGGTGGACCATGGAGCTATGTGTTGTTAAAACTTCCAGAAATACTAGAAGAAAACATGACAATGTTTTTGTAATCTTGCAGTAGGGAAGATCTTCCCAAGGAAAAAACCAGAATCCAGAAGTCATAAAAGAGTCAGAAAACTTAATTTAAAAATGTAGATTTTTGTAACTCAAAAGATCCCATTTTTTAAAGGAAAAGATAAGCAACAGCTGGAGAAAAACACACCTGTACCCACAGAACAAAGATGAGCAACCAGGGTGCTGGACGGCAGCCAGGGTGACAACGGAGGGCAAGGGCACTGCTGGGGCGGACAGCGAGCCCGCGGGAAGACAGACGGACGTGGGAAAGAGGTAGCGGTGACCGGGAAGGGGAGCTGGATCGCAGCTCTCAGCCCCACTGCTCGGGGCCCCTGGCCTGCCTGACGCGGCAGAAACGGTATCTGCCCCCAACACCAGGGAGGGTGTGGAGGTGGCTCTGTCCATGGCTGGCCAGAGTGTGAGGTCTGAGACCCCTGCCCCTCCTATACCGACGTGTCACAGCAGGCTCATGGGGGACCCAGCCAGATGCAAGGACAACCTGTGGCCGACAGCAGCGCCACACACCAGCTGCAGACATGGCGCTAGCCCTGCCTTCTGCATACCTAGCTCTTCCCTGAGGGAGCTCTCTCTCTCTCTCTCTCTCTCTCTCTAATAAAAACTTCATGAGTAAATATATCGAATGAAACACGTTTAGATACACATTTAAAATAATAAAAGGCAAGGCCCTCTCTGAGAACCAGATGGTCCAGGGCTCGAGTCCTCAGATAAATCCTTCCCCAGAAACCACCAGGACTCCCTCAAGGACAGGAGGGGAGGTGGGTGAGGGCTGGCTCGGGGCCAGCCCCAAGCCCAACGTCCAGCTGTGGAGAAAAACAACGAATGCAGACGCACTTCCCGCCAGGGAGCCCCCACGCTGGCTGTGGATCAGGACACTCTGTGACTGTCAGCCTGGCAGAAAGCCACCATCCCAGAGATCCCTTGCAAGACAAAACCAATGTGAGGGGCCGCCCCATCCCAGAGGCTGTTACGGAGAGGAAGCCGTGTGTGTGCCGGTGGGGAGTGGTGACAGCCACCTGCCCCTGTGGACCTGTGTGACCAGCAGGGACACCCTCTGGGAGGAGCAGATGGCCCCTCCAGGTGAAGGCCCAGGCATCCACCCAGCTTCAGCCATGGCGCCAGCCCTCCCGGGACCCACCCTCTTGTGGCCCTGCAGCCCACTCCAGTGGGAAGCCAGCCTACATGCCCTGGCAAAGGTGAAGAACCCCTGGAAGCTGCAGGGCCCCTGGGATGGCATGAGGAAGAAGATGGAAGGGAGATGGGAGCCCCCTGAGACAGGCCAGGCTTGTCCAGGATCCAGGCCGTGCTGGTGGGGAGGACTCCTGGGGCCCCACCTTGCATCCCAACTCCCGGTCTGGGCTTCTGCTCTGGAGTCCAGGAAGTGACGGACCAGCAGTTGGGCAGGAGGTCTTAGGGAGGGAGTTCTCTGTTGAGGGGTCACCAGAGGGGCTCCCTGGAGTCAGGCATGGCCCAGGGATGGGCTGAGGGGAGCAAGGTGCCACTAGGCACAGGAGCGGGGACCCTCAGAGTCCCGAGGAGTCTGCCTGGCTGGTGGGCTCTGGGCAGGGCTTGGAGCCATCCCTTAGCAGCCTGGTGGGACTCTGTAGGAGTCGCCAGTGCTCAGCTTCTTTTAGGACCAGACCACGCGCCCCAAACACACGCCCCTCCCCCCATCTGTTCACGTGCCTCATCCTACTTGGACTGGGCCTCCGGACGGTTCGATTAGCCAGAGCTCAGCAGAAAGGGAAGGCAGGGCCCTCCACCCACAGCTCCCCACCCCTCACGGCTGATGCAGAGCCGCAGAGCACCTCCCAGACCCAGAGGCACAGAGGACCCGTTGCCTGACCCGAGAGGTGTCAGCGGCTCACGACACCTTGGGCTGGGCCAGAGGGAGGCCTGGTTCCCGGGGCGGGATTGCTAACCTCCAGGGCTGCGGTGGTGCTGGCATCGAAGCCGTCACAGACCAGCACGGTGAGGGTGTCGCCCACACCGCGCAGCAGCTGCACCGCCTCGCCGTGCGTCAGGCCCAGCAGGCTCTGCTGGTTCACCTCCAACAGCCGCAAACCCACACGCAGCCGACCATCGCGCCCGGCCGCCCCTGTGGGGCTCACCTGTGGGGAGACGTGGTATGGGAGAGACCTGTCGGGGGGCGGGGCCCACGACGGGCTAGGGTGGCGGGGCTCACCTTGGAGATGAAAATGCCCTCGTCTGTGGGGTCGCGGGGGTTGCCAGCGTGGCCCCTGGCACCCCCGCGGATGCTGATGCCCAGCCTCTCCCCGGGCGCCTTCTGGATGCACAGCTCCCGTAGGCCCGGGGGTGCCGGGTCCCTCCGCACCAGCAGCGACAGCTCCAGGCAGGGCCGGAGCAGGGCACTGACTGCTTCTTGGTGCGTGGCGTCCCGCACGTCTTGCCCGTTCACTGCCAGGATGCGGTCCCCAACCCGCAGGCCGCTGCGAGCGGCCAGGCCCCGCGGGAGCACCTGTCAGGGAGGAGAGTGGCAGCTGGTGGCTGAGGCCACGCTGACCTGCGCTGGTACCTGGGATGGGTGCGCCTCTCACAGAACCGCCTGGATGGGCCGCCCTACCTTGGAGATGAACACACCAGGCTCCTGGACACCAAACGGGTGGCTGGAATGGTCGGAGCCTCCGACAATGCTAAGCCCCAGAGGACCCCCAGCTCTTGGCAGACGGATCTCCTAGGGATTTGGGGCGGGACAAGCACAGGCCTCGGTCAGGACAGGGAAAGGGTGTGGGAGGGCTCCCAAGAGTCTGTCCCGGTCCCTGGGGATGGCGGGCAGGGGCCGTCCTAATGCCCACAGGGATTTCTGCGCCACCAGTGTTCTGCTGCCCAGGCAGGCACGCAGTGTGAGGACAATATCCTTGCTGACTGTGGCCATCTGGCCAGCCAGGAGACTGTGTCAAGGGGACCATACTGAGGAGTCTGGCTGTGGGGCAGAGCCCCAGCCTCAAGGGGCCGCAGGGGAAAGGGCGAGCAGGCCGGCTTCCCACCCGAAGCAGGCTGCAAGACCATAACAGAGCAGGTCCTGGGAGGGCCAGTGCCCATGGCTGAAGCTGGGTGGGTGCCTGGGTGGGGGCTTGTATCTCACCTCCACTGGGTATGGCCCTTCCAAGGCGGCGGCCAGCAGGCTGGGGGCCAGGCTCAGCAACCCAGGCTCCCCGGGGGTGGCAGTGGTTATGCTGGTGGTGGTGGTGGTGCTGGTGGTGGCAACAGCAGCGGTGGGGGGTGAGGAATGTGGCGGAGAGCTGGGAGGAAGAGGGCCCCCAGCCTCCCGCTCCAACAGCAGGGCGATGGTGGGGGAGGCAGCGGTCAGCAGGGAGACGGCGTGGTCATGCCTGGCCTCAGTCACGTCCACTCCGTTAATCTGTGAGAGCGCGCCCGAATCAGGGAGGCCCAAGGGCAGGAGGGAACAGAGGGCGCGGGGCGGGGCAGGGGGCATGGGGGGGCGGGGTGGGGCCCCATCCCCACTCACAGAGAGGACGCGGTCGCCAACCTGCAGTGTGCCCGCGCGGTGAGCAGCACCGCCCTCGGCAATGCGGGAAATGAAGATGCCCTGCAGGGGAGGGTGAGGGAGGCAGGGCTGCCGGTGAGGCTGGAGTGCGGCTGTCAGCTCTGGAGCAGCCCTCCCGGGCCCTGGGCCCCAGCCTCACCGCATCACCAGCCCGGTAGGGTGTCGAGCCTTTCCCACCAGCAATGCTGAAGCCCAGCCCCCTCTCGCTGCGTGCCAGGCAGGCCACGTGGCGCTGACGGAGGGGCCCAGGGCTCTCAGGCAGGAGCAGGGGCAGGCGCAGCCCCCCTCCCCGCCGCTCTCGGGGGCTGTAATCATCCTCAGGTCGCAGAGGCGTGATGGTGACCGCGTTCTCGGGCTCCACCATGCGCTCCCGCCACACTCGCATCTGCACGGCAGTGCCGGCCCCCCGGAGCGCCTCCACGGCCTCATGGTGCTCGGCGCCCTGCAGAGCCACACCATTCACCTGCGGGCCAGAGGCCACGTGCATGTCAGGACCCAGTGCAGCCACTGACAGACACGTGCTGGGGGCTCCACACGCTCCCTCCAGGATGGGGAGACTGAGGCACAGGGCGAGGAGAAAGGCCCCAGGCTCGGACATCACCCTAGACCTTTAGCCACAAGGTTCCTCATGGGCACCGACCCCTCCCCTACCAGGTCCTCAAAAACCTGGTGCGGGAAGCCCTAGGGCCAGGACACAGATTGGCCACGGGAGGCAAGCAGATGCCCCCACGGCCAGGCCACACATGGCCCCGCTCCTGGATACCTCCTGCCCATCTGCGCAGCCAAACACACACCTGAGGTCGCTGGGTTACTGACCCACACCCCCACCCCAACACCCAGGAATAGCAGTTCCCACGCAAAGGTCAGGAGGAGAGCTGAGCAGCAGACGCAGCATCTGAGCCCTGGGCAGATGCCTCCTGGCTGGGCTTCAGGGCCCTCACCTGCCCTCAGCGTGTCTCTACAAGAAAGGCACATGCCTCTTCAGAGCCCCCTGATGCCCGTGCCCCGGCTGAACAGCTAGGTGTCCAGGCGGGGGCTCCAGGGCTCCCGTACGGGGTCCAAACCCCACCAGACCTGCCAGCAGCCTGACCCCTCTCAGTCAGCCCAGGAGCGGCCCCTCCTGGAGAGGCCACTGTGCCAGGTGCAGCTGCTGCCCTACCCGCTGGTAGAAAAACACACCTGTACCCACAGAACAAAGCTGAGCAACCAGGGCGCTGGACAGGAACCAGGGTGACAATGGAGGGCCCAGGTGGCTCTTGCCCAAGTGACTCTCCTGGGGTTTACAGGTTCCGTGGCTTCACCCAGAAGGCTGGGTGTCTTGTGCTTGGAACTCTTGGGGAGGCCAGGAGAAAGCAGCCAAGCACCCTAATACCAGGGACCATGTACCTCCAAAGGGCACAGCTGCCACTCGGGGCTGAGAGGTTCCCGACTCACCTCAAGGAGCTTGTCACCCACACGGACTCCAGCCCGGGCCGCAGGGCCTTCCTCGGACACCCGAGAGATGAATATGCCCTAGGGCACAGACACGAGCTTGGCAGGGGCCAGGGAGACGGGCCCGCATTCCTGCTCCTTCTGCAGAAGACCCAGGAGGGGAAGACCCACTCCCAGCAGCCCCTAGCCCTGGCCAGCAGGAGGGCTGAGCTCTGGCCACTGTGGGATCCTGAGTGCCAGGGGGCTAGAAGCAACAGGTCAGCCCCGAGAAAGGGCTCGTGGCCCCAGGCCTGGTGCACAGGCACCTGGTGAGAGAAGGGGGGCTGCGAAGGGAAGACAGACCCAGGCACCCTTAGGTTGCTCTTGGACTTCGGAATCCCACAATAGTTGGTGCCTTGGGCCCAGCCCGTGTCCCCGGAGCGTGAGTGTTCTCAGGGCAAGGGGCCTGTGTGCCATCAGTGTGAACTGTGGTGGGGCAGGCCAGTGGCAGTGGAAAGGCCCTCCTAGGCAGTGCTCACCTCGTCGTCCCCCTTATAGGGTGTGGAGCCCTTGCCGCCCGCAATGCTGATGCCCAGGCCCCCAGTCTGCCGCAGGATGGTGAGGGTCAGCTGGAAACAGAACAGACAAGGTGTCCAGGAAGGGCCGCAGTGGGGCTGCCTGTGCTCTCTGCAGGAGAACCCACCAGCACGCAGATGCCATTTCTGGCTTTTCCCTGGGCAGCTGAATGGGGCCTCACGCCACTCACTAGCCAGGGCCGGCCCAGACGCCAGCTGGAGAAGCCCCGAGACCCCAGCAGGAGGGCACTGCTCTGCAGAGCGTGGTGGGCTGGGGCTTGCCCACCTCTGGGTGATGGAGGCCCGAGGCCCCCCTGCCACCCTCCAGAGAGTGAGGACTGCGCTGCCTCTGCAGGCAGGTAAAGCTCAGAGTGCCACAGGCGGCTGACGGGAGCTACACCAGCCTCTCCGCTCACCCCTGCCAAGATGGGCTGCCCCAGGCAGGAGGTGTCCTGATCCTGGAGCCCAGCTGGATCTGAGAGCTCTTTTGGGAGGGATCTGCGCTCAAGCAACAGGGGCGGGGAGAGGCGTGAGCCCACAGCCCGGGAAGCAAGGCCAGCAGCGGCCCGGCCAGAGCGCAGAGCGAGCAGTACAGACCTCTTCCTCCTCAATGCGAGCAGGCTCTATCAGCAGGTTATTGGCCTGGTCAAACGACACCCCCTGTTAGGACAGGACCAGCGAAGCATGCAGGTTAGCCACCGCCAAGACCACCACCACCGCCTCACCCAGCCCCCGCCACGAGCAGAAAGGACAGAGGAGACCACACCAAGCTCCCTCGACTGCCCTGGCACGGGCGCCTCCATCCTGGAGGCGTGAGTGACACCGCACACCTGGGGACAAGCGGGGCTCCAGAGCTGAGTAGAGTCCCACCCGGCTGTCCCTGCTGTGGCCCCTCCAGGCCCCCTCAGCTATCATGCCACTGCCCACCCTCAGGGGCGGAGTGTCATCAAGGGCAGGGAGAGTAGGACCCGGGGACTCCCCCTGGAATCTTGAGTTTGCCTAGAGAGTAGGTGAGACCCTTTGTGAGCCACGGAGACGAGACCTGAGGACCAGGGAGGGACACACTGGTGCCCCGAAGGCCTGTGTGGCACCTCAGGGGGGCCCGACAAGGCAGAACAGAGCCGGCAGGGCCTCGGGCCTGCAGCGCCCAACGCAGGGAGGATCCCAGGAGAGCCCAGTGATCTTGCAGGAAGAACAGACCCTGCCCTGGGACCACCACACGTGCAGACAGGCCCTGGAGGCCCACAAAGAGTGGGCAGCCATGCTTGGCTTCTGTGAACTCTGTGCCCGCCAGCAGGTCAGGCAAATACTGGCCAGCAGAGCTGCCTCTGGCAGTGAGACCAATGCCAAGGCAGGCCTGGGCCCCAAGCACGGACTGAGACCAATGCCAGGGCAGGCCTGGGGTCTGGTGAGAGTGGTCACAATGCTGACTGTGGAGCACACGCGTCCACCACCTTCTCCGGGTGGCCAGGGGCCAGCGGGTCAGGCCTCAGCCCTGCTCCTGCCGCAGCCCTGGGTGCCCAGGAGGGCCAGGGGAATCTGGGTCAGGCAGGGGTGAGGCTGACACCAACCTTGACAGAGGGTGCAGAAGCCACGGCCCCCTCCTTGTCCTCCTCCTCAGTGCTGGCCTCCTCCTCTTCAGCCCTGTTTTCCTCCTCCTCCTCTTCCTCCTCCTCCCGAGGACTACCCTCTTCCTCCTCTTCCTCCTCCTTCTGGGCCCGAGGAGCCCAGGGTGCATGGGGGCCATTGTGCCAGCCCCCGGGAGCCACAGGGCCCTCCCCATCGGGCTGCATGCCCTGCAGCAGGGCCACAACAGCCTCGGGCTGGGGCAGCTTGGAGATCTTGAAGTGCTTTTTGTAGTGAGGCGTGTCCTTGCGGATGAGCCGCTGCCTCCCGCCCGGCAGGGTCCAGGGGGCCTCAGGCTGCCCCTCCTCGCTCTCCCTGTCGTCCCCAGGCAGCAGTGCGTCCTCTGAGAAATGCACTGTGGGCTGTGCAGACAAAAGGGTGAGGGTGGCCCCAGCTCCGTGACTGTGCTTCCACAGGAAGACCCTGCTAAGCAGTGTGGCCACGGTCAGGGGCTCCGAAAGCCTCCCTGCCACACAAAGACTCAGCGTTAACTGCCCAGTGAGAGGCACGTGTCTCAGTCCTGAGAAAGGCTGAGGAGCAGGGGCTCAACCTGGAGACACACAGCGCCCCAGGTGGAAACGAAGGGGTGCGCCAAGGCCTGACACCAGGGAGCCCACAGGGGGTGAGAAGGGAGTCCAGGGTGGGGGTGGGGTCTGTGAGCCCAGCTGTCAGGGGAGACCTTCACCCCACCTAGGGTGGCAGCCCTCCAGGGCACCCCCAGCAGCACGGCCCTGCACCACCTGCAGCCACTCTGTACAGGGCAGCTCCCCGAAGCATCAGCAGGGCCCAGCCACTGCCTGCACCAAAACTGATTCCAGCTGAGGCCCTGCAGGGGAGGCAGCCCCCACCCAGCAGGCCCAGCCTCCTGCCTCCTTCCCGCCAATCCACACCTCCTCGTAGTCCTCTTCGGCGTCTTCCTCCCCAACAGCAGTCATGGCTTCCTGCTGGCTCCCACCCTGTGCCTCAGCCGATGGGCCCTCGGGCTCAGCCTCAGAGACTGTACTGGCAGACGGGCGAGAGTCTTCACTCAGGCCAGACTCGGCACTCAGCCGTTTCTCCTGCAGTGGGAAGTGGAGTCAGGCTTCGAGGGAGCTCCCATCTCACACGCTGGCCACCTGGGATGCCCACCATGCCCCAGGCCTTCCTTGAGCTTCCCACTGCCCCGACCAGGCACCGTTAACAGGCTCACACCCTCGCAGCTGCTCCCTGTCCCAGCCTGCAAGGCAGCCACATGCCTCCAAAGCCTAGGGTGGGCAAAGCCATGGTTCCACAGCCCAGCCCCAAGGAAAGCCTTTCCTAAAACGAATAAGGACCACACAAGTTCCCAGGACAATCCCAGCCTGATATGAGCCTCCTCCTCTCCCATGCATGGCCCCACACGCCCTACCCCAGCCCAGATCACTGGTTCTACTGCACCCAAAAACCCACAGCACGCATGTCACAGCTCTGAGTGAGAACAGTCAGGCCTGCTCTGTCCCAGTCCCAGACCCCTTCCCAGGTGCCGATGATACCCATGGCAGTTCCACCAGAGGCCCTACCCCACAACCAAACCCCATTTCCTGTGCTCCCAGGCACACCCACCACTGGTTCTCCCCATACTCCAGCCGCACAGACCCGCCCTGCACGACCCGCACGTCCACCCTGGCACCCTTCACCCAGCTGGCCCTCCAGCTCCATGTCCCCGAAATCTGTCACCAGCCTCATCTCCTGCTTCTTCTCTGTGCTGCCCTGGCCCTCACAGCCCCACTCCCAGGATGGACCGGACCACCACAGCTCCCGAGGGCAGCGGCCCGCCAGGTTGCCATGCCTCCAGGCCCACCTCCTCCACAGGCAAGGGTGACCCAGGGTCTGGCTGGCAAGGGCAGGCCTCGCTCCGCCGCCCCTCGATGCTCCTCTTCATCACCTTGAGCTCGCTGGGGTGAGGTGTGGCCCGGCGCTGTAGGCCCTGTGGTGGGGACAGGGATGAGCAGCAGCCACAGGGCAGCGGTCAGGCAGAGGTTCGCCCCCTAGATCCCCACCCTCATACCCGCTTCTCGGCTGCAGCTTCCTCAGCGTCCTCATCACCTGTGGGGGCCTCCAGGAACTGGATGACGCTGACGCGGCTCGGGGGGGCATCGCTCCAGGTCTCCGAGAGGCTCCCCTGCTGCCCAGCATCCTCTGCAGCAGGTGAGCGTCAGGACCCAGGCTAGTCCCCAAGCCCTACCTGAGAGCCACCCCGCGCTAAGCACCAGTTGCCAACAACCTACCGAGGCTGGGTGGGGGCTGCTGGGGCAGCAAGTAGCAGGTGAGCACCTTCTCGCCGGTCCGGGCATCATCCTCCGTCTGGAACCGGAGCATGGGCTGCGCCTGGTTCTCTGCCAGCCACAAGGCCTTGAGATTGAGGTGGGTGAGCGCGAATGGCAGACTCTGCAGCCTGCGGGCCGAGCGGGCACAGTCAGCAGGCGTTGGGGCCACAGTTGGGCCCGCGGGGCAAGGCTGGCACTCACCGGTTCCCCGCCACGTCCAGCACGTGCAGCTCTGCCGTGTGGGCCAGCTCTGGTGGCAGGACGGCCAGGCGGTTGTCCCTCAAGGAGAGGACGCTGAGTGCCACACAGCCCCCGATCTCGGGCGGCAGTGCCTCGAGGTGGTTCCGATCCACGTTGAGGTTGGTCAGCTTAGTCAGCTTTCCCAGGGAGCGGGGCAGGGCCTGGCCAGGAAGAGGAGGTCAGAGGACGCTAGGAGCTTGCTGGGGGTGGGAAGGAGATGACAGCCCCTGGGGGGAGGGCACAGACACCCCAGGCCAGCTCCAGCCAGGGTCCCTCGCAGCCCTTGGAGACCAGGACAAGGACTTGACCACAGAAGCTGTGTCCACCCCACTCCGTGCCCTCTGCTCCCCAAGCTCTGCCCACTGCACTCAGCCTTCAGTCCCCACCACCAAAACACCCCACCAGATCATCCCTGACCCTCTCCCATGGGTACCCTGGACTGACCTGCGAGGCTGCGCCATGTGAGCCTGTCTGGTGCTCCACTGGTCTGCCCTGTCATCCCTAGGGCTCCCTAGGCCCCCAGTTCCAGCCTGCCTGCTCAGGGCCAGCCCCTTCCCAGGGCCCTGAACCCCACAGTCCCTTTCTCCATCTCCCCAGTGAGGAACACCCCCCACCAGAAACTCCCACGAACACCCTCCCCACGGCTAGCTCCTGTTTTCCAGCCTGGGGATGGCAACACCACCGTCCCGAACCCTGGCCTGGGGCCTCAGCTTGCCCTGCTTTGTGAGGGGCAGGCAGATGCCCCTGGGAAGCAGCCTGCTCCCCATCTGTCTGCCCTACAGACAAGTAAGTTCCCATCCCTGCTTCTTCTGCAAGCACTCCCCAGTGTTACAACATGTGCCGAAAAAAACGAGACCTAGATTCTTCACAGCAAGTGGCAAAGGCCGCTACTCTGGCCTCACTGCCTCGCCTCACCTCCGGCCAGCATACTCCCTCTCTGATAAGAGAAGGGCCCTTCCTGAGTGGCTCCACGAGTCAGGCTGCACCAGCACACCCCAGCAGCACACACAGGCTGATGCCCTGCCCTTATTCTGCACGCCCGACGGCCCCATCCTTTCTACCTCCCAAGCCAGACCCTACCATCAGCAGGTTCTCCGTGAGGATCAGCTCAGAGAGGTTCTCACAGTCCCCGATGGCCTCAGTCACCTCGCACAGCCGGTTCTGGTCTACCTTTAGGATGGACAGCTGCTTCAGCTGACCTGGTGTCGGGGAGACAGAGGGACAAGGCTGAGCAAGATCCCCAGACGTGCCTTACCCACCTGGCCAGAAGCGCTCTCAAGACAAATAGCAAGGCCCCCAGCCCCTCTTGCCGCCGCCGTACTTCGGGAGGACCCTACCTACCTTGCCCCCACAAGCCTGACTCAACCTCCTTCGAGAAAACACCAGGCCCCAGTGGCACTGCCACCCTTCACCCTTCTGCCCTCACAGGCTCCACCGTCCCCTCCAGCACCACCAGTTGCCTCCTCAGCTTTCTGGGCTGCCCCAGGGTCCCACCTCCCCTCCCCAGGGACAGCTCCCAGGACCTGGGCACACTCAGGATCCTCCCCTGTGTTCCATACCACACACAGCCCCGATGCCCCATGCTCCTCCCAGGGCCAGGCTCCGTGTGCCCCACCCAGGCACCCCCAGGCACACTAACCGATGCCGTCGGGCAGCCTCCGCAGCAGGTTCTGGGACAGCAGCAGGTCAGTGAGCAGCACCAGCCCGCCGAGCTCAGCAGGCAGCTCCTCCAGCCGGTTTTCCGACACGTCCAGGCACACCAGGCGCCGCAGGTTCCCGAGCTCCTGCAGGCGGGCAGAGAGTCAGAGCGCGGAAGGGCACGAAGCAGGGGGCCAGCCCCACCCTGACTCACCGGGGGCAGTGCTGACAGCTGGTTGCGGTCAAGCCACAGCTCCCGAAGATTGGGCAGAGCCCCCAGAGTGTCTGGCTGCAAGAAGGAACAGAGAAAATGGTGACTATGGCGCAACGCCTCCTGCTGTGCCATGCCCAAGAGACTGTACGCCCCCACACCCAGCTCCCACCCGCCTGCCCTCCCGATGTGCCCCTTGCTGTTGGATCTGCTCGCTGTCCCTCTTTCTTTGCCCTTGCTTCTCGTGGCCCGCCCTCCGGTCTCTGCCCTGTCAGGCCTCCGCGCACCAGCACTTCCAGGTCGTTGCCTCCCAGATCCAGCTGTTCCAGCTTGACCAGAAAAGACAGGGACCTGCAGAGAAAGCAGGGTGGAGGTGTGGCCATGCAGCCCTGGTCCCTAAGCTGTGGCCCTGCCCCGGCTGTTGGGAGAATGCCCGTCATACTCACGCTGGCAGGGATTTGAGCAGGTTCTCCCGGAGCTCCAGGGTCACCAGGTTGGCGAGGCTGAAAGAGAGACCAGGCACTGGGGCAAGAGGAAGGAAAGCAGTGGCGGCAAGGGCAGGGCCAAATCCAAGCCCCCCACCCCACCCTGGCTCCACCTGAGAAGGCACTCACTTGCCCACGTCCCCGGGCAGTGCCTGCAGAGACACATCATTCAGGGCCAGGTGAGCCAGGCTGCGCAGCTGAGTGAAGCCATCAGGGAGCCTGGACGGGAGGAAGCAGAGGCCCTCGGATGACCAGTCCAGGGCTGTGGGACCCATAGCCCCTACCGACCCCACCACAGGCTGCCACCCACCTGGAGAGGGGGTTCCCGCTAAAGTCCGCGATCTCTAGAGCCTTGCAGAACTTGATGCTCTCCGGGATCTCAGGGATATCTGTTACAGAGGGTCACAGTGAACAGATGCCATGGCCTGCAGGACGTCTGCAGCCCCAGTGGACACTCCCCAGACTCCACCCAGCCCCTGCCCAGGCTCCCCACCGTTCCGGGACACGTCCAGCTCCACCAGCTGCATGAAGTTGGCCACCTCGGGAGGCAACCGCTGGATCTCGTTGTCGCTCAGGCCCAGCTTGCGCAAGTTCAGCAGCCGGAAAAAGGGCTGTGGGCAGGCAGGACACAGACTCTGTGGCAGAGACCACTCCAGAACAGAGAAGAGCTCCTGGACATGTGGGTGTCACAAGTCAACGGTCCCTAGACCTCTGCCTGCTCCAGGTCACACCGGGTCCTGATGTCTAACCACGACACCCCATTTGTGGCAAGAAAAGCAAAGAAACACACGGTGCACACGCCCACTATGGCTGCCTCCCTCCACTCTTCACACCAGCCTCCCCTCTGAGAAGTCACCTGCTGGCAACCAGACAAGGCCCCAATCCCCTGCCCTGTGTCTTACCTCAGGGCCCACCCAAGCCCCTGAACCACTTCTGCCACCTTCCAGGGGCCCACACTGGCCTCTACCTCTGCATCCCAACAAGAAGCCTGGCCTGGTTCTGCAGCAAGAACTCAGTAAACGCTCCCCGCAAAAACAGTAACAAAAACAGAGTACCACAAGCACAGTCCTACACACGAGACCTGCAGGTGGCCACAGAAGACCGAGCTGTCACTGCCAGGGCCAGAACAGGGTCACATTCTTTGGGACATCCAATTCCTAGGTATTGGCCACTCAGCACCCCATCTCCAGAAAAGAGATACTTCTTAATCTGCTTTCTCCCACCTCCTTTTTTGGAGCAGCTTTAGGAGAGCAGCTTGTCCACGAAAAACAAAGGCAAAGAAAGGGGGACAGCGAGCAGATCCGAGAGCAAAGGGCACATCAGGAGGGCTCCCCCACTCATCCCTGCACCCAACAAGAAAAGGAGAGGAGGACTGGACCCCACCTCCAGAGCAGCCCAACAAGCTAGTACTCATCAGCCACCTGAATCCAAGTTCCACCCTAACCCCATCGACCTCCCTGAATCCCCACGGGTTTCACTCTGAGGCTCCGCCTCCAGGCTCGGTGACAATCGCTATCCCCAGGCAAGCACCTGATGACCGCTGCCACCTGCGCCAGCCAGGGCGGCTGGGAGAGGAGGGTGGGGCTGGCTGGGGTGGGGACCTGGCCAGTGCAAACCGGCAGGGCCGGCTGGAGTCTGCAGTGGCTCGCCCAGGCAGATTCTGCCGCCGGGGGAATCAGGGGCTGGGGGCGCGCCTTTGGGCGGCAGGTGCGGGCGGCCGCTCACCTTGGGCAGCTCGCGCAGTTGGTTGGCGTCGAGCAGCAGTTCCTCCAGGCTGCGACTGTAGCGGTAGATTTCCTCGGGCACGGCCTGCAGCGAACAGTGCCGCTTGTCCACCGACTCCACGTGCCGGTTGCAGCGCCACAGCGGGATGCACTTGAGCATGGTGCGGGTGGGCGGCTCGGGCTCCGGCGGCGGCGCTCGGCGGGCTCGGGGCCGGGGGGCGGGGCTCAGTCCGCATGGGCGCCGCGCATGGGGAAGGGGCGCAGGCAGGGGGCGGGCCGCCCGAGACTGGACGGGGACGCGGCCGCAGCCGGCGCTGGGCCGGGCCCGCGCTCGGAACGCGCGGAACGCTCGGACTGCGGGCCTGGGCAGGGGGCGGGTCTCAGACTCTTAAGAAGCGGGGGGAGCGGCGGCGGCGGCTCCGCATCCCGCTTGGTCCCGCTCAGCTCGTCCCGCCCGCTCGTCCGCCCGCTGTGCCGCACCGGAACCGCCGCTGCCCGCCGGACTGCCCCGCCGACACCCACCCGGCCGCCGCGCAGCCCGTCGGGAAGCCGAGTCCGGCCCTTGCCGCCCAGCACGCCCGGACTGCGGCCCCCAGAAGGCCCCGCGCGCCGCCGCCTCTGAGGACCCGTAGCGGCACCGCGCAAAGCCTGCCGGGAAGCCGGACCCGCCCCGCGCACGGGATACTGGGAGCTACAGTCCACGAGAGGCGGCGCCCTCCACCCTCCAGCCCGGCCCCTGGCCCCGCGGCACTTGGCCACGAATCTCTACGCATGGCCTCCTCCCGGGAAGCGACCACGCCCGCCCACCCGCTCCCTCGCCTTGGACGGCCGGCTCTGCAGCACAAAAGCACTGGCAGCGCGCGCTGTCCAGCGGGTCGCGGTGTCCCGGGGCCCAGCCTTCTCTCAGCACCACCCTGCGGGGACAGCTGCGAGCCCCGCCCACCCAGCCGCCGCCACCAGCGGGACGGAGCCCGGGGCGCCAACCCCCTACCCAGGTCTCGCCCACGGCGGGCCCCTCCTGCCAACACGGAACAGATCCAGAGACCACCCCCCGACCCCTACCTCCTCACCCTAGACCCCCTAAAGAGACACCCCCAGGATGGGTGACAGGACCGACGGCAGACACAGGGACGTTCAGGGCCAGCAGCATCCGCACCTTTATCCGCACTATAGACTGGGCTGGGCAGAGTGCGCCTGGCCCCGGGGACACCACCGTATCACTATAAAACCCAGAGGAAACAAGGAACAAGTGCAAGTCCGGGGAGAGGGGCCACTGTCACGCAGAGAGGTCACTGTTATCAAAACGCTCCTGGTCGTACACTTCAGCCACCACCTTGCGGCCAGCAAACCAGCGGCCATTGAGGGCCTGGATGGCCTTATGAGTCTCGGAGGCTATGGAAAACTCCACAAAGATCTTGACAATGATTTCCGCATCCTCCTCCTCGCCTTGTTTCTCTTGGTAGATGATGACGCGGTTCACCGCCCCGAACTTGCCACACTCCTCTGTCACCTCCCCTTCCAGGTCATCATCGATGTCCTTGGGGTCCACCATGTTGCGCAGAACCATCACAGTAGACTGTGGGGCAGGGCCGAGGGGAAGACAGCTGAGCACTGCGGCCCTGCCCCCTACCCTCCCCCACCACCACCCCGCCCCTCTGCCCACCTCCTGCTTGCGGAGCAGCTTCTGCATCACCATGTGGCGGGCGCTACTGCCCGAGATGCTCATATGCTCCTGCTCGCTCAGCATCTCTGGCCGCTCTGACTCGGGAAACAGCTCCTCTTCTTCCTTCTCCTTCTTGGGCTCCAGGAGACCCAGCGTCGGAGGGCTGGCCAGGATGGGGTTCACCACTCCCACCGAGGGGATGGTGACCGGGATAGGAGGACGGGCTGGGGTCACACCTGCAGGAAAACCAACCAGGTCCATCAGTCACTCCCTACCACCCCCCTTCCCAGAAAGGCACAGAGCTGGCCCGCCCTGGGCTCAGAGGGTTGTGCCCAGACCAAAAGGGCCAGGCAGCTGAGGGCAGCGAGCCTAGAGATGCCAGGACAGGAGAGGAGAGGATCTGGTACCACTTAGACTCACCTGTGATGACTCCAGGTGCCTGGGCAGCCATGACGGCCTGGGGCAAAGTGCCCAGGGGCTGGGCCAGGGTCAACGCTGGGGACACTAGTCCAGGTGTACCCAGGGTACCCAGCACCGCTGCTCCGGCCACTGCTTCCTGCAACCCAAAAAGTCACCGTGCTCAGTCCCTGGTCTGGCTACTCAAGACCACCTTGAATCAGTCTCCAAGGAATCAGGGGCCAGCCCGCCCACCCTCAAGCCGACACAGCTGTGTGGGCCCTCACCTGAGCTGTGATCTTGGCAGTGGCTGCAGCAGCTGCCACAGCAGCGGCAGGTGGGAGGCCTCCAGGTGTGGCGGGTGTGAGTAGGGGCATGGGCGGTGTGACGGCCTTGCCCACCCGCAAGTACTGGCCACCCAGGTCAAAGAGGTTCATGGAGGACACAGCATCTTGGGACGACTGGGCCTTCTCATACTCTGTGGGCAGGAGCAGCAGTGAGCAGGGCCAGCCCCAGCCTCAGGTGGCCCCCATCCCGCCTCAGCCGCCCCAGCTCACCAATGAAGCCGTAGCCCTTGTGCTTGCCCGTTGTGGGGTCCCGGGCCAGTGTGCAGGACTTGATCTTGCCAAAGGCCTCAAACACACTCTTGATGTCATCGTCTGAGAGGTCCTGGTGCACAGAGGCCACGTAGATGCGGTTGAAGGCCCGTGCCTCCTCAGCCAGCTGGTCTATGATGGGCTGGGCCTGCCCTATGTTGCTGGGTCTGCCCACCTGGGGAAGAGGTGGCGAGATGGAAAGACCGGTCAACCCAGGCCCAGCCACAAAAGGCTTCTGTGGAGGAGCAGCCCTGCACGCCTGCGGGATCAAGGCCTTGGCTCCCTGCCTCACCTTGATGTTCCTGCCCCCCAGCATCACCGAGTTCATCTGCTCCAAGGCCAGCTGTGCAGCTTCGGGGACCTCATACTCCACGAAGGCAAAGCCCTAGACACAGGGACACACCTGTCAGGCTGCACGAGCCCAGGGGTGGGGGCGAGCCCAAAGTGGCCGGGGTGGACCAAGCCTGCTGACCTTGTGCTTCATGGTGACGGAATCCCAGGACATGTCGATGCTCTTGATGGGGCCAAAGGGTGCAAAGGCCTGGCGGATGGTGTCCTCCCCCAGCTCGTAGTAGATAGAGCCCACGTAGACACGGCACATGATGGCCAGCGCCCGCTGCCGCTGAGCCGCCATCTGCAGCAGGACAGAGGGGAGAGAACCGCTGGCTCGTCAGGGGTGGCAGGAGGCTGGGCAGCCCACTCCCCTCCTGGCCCACCCACTCAGCCCTGCTGTGGGGAGGGCTCCCCACATGACAGGGAAGTGCGGGCTCCATCCCTGCAGTCAGGGTGTGGGGGTCGCAGGACCCCGCCACCCAAAGAAGGAAGGCCAGGCCCAGCGGCAGGACAGGACGCACCCCAGCCCGCCAAAGTCCCAGGCAGACTGTGGCAGCAAAGCCGACAGATGGTCAGGAGGCAGGGCTGTGCGCCCTCCCACCCAGACCACCCCTCCAGTCTGGGGGCTGGGTATCCCAGGCCGGGCTGGGAGATCCTCCCACTGTCCCAGCCAAGGACCACGACAGACGAGGGAAGGAGGAGCCATCCAAGCTGGAGGGACCCACTGGTTTGGTGGCCAGAAGACAGGAGGTCAGAAGACAGGGCAGCCACTGCCCAGAAGAGACCCCAGGGGAGGAGCTCAGGAGCCAGATGGGGGCTCCCTGAAGAGAGAACGAGGAGCAGCTGCTCATGCGGGGCCAACTCAGGTGGGGGCTCATGCTGTGCCTTCCCAGTGCCCTGCAACTCCTCACAAAGGAGCTGCCTGGAGCCCGTGCCCGCAGCCGAGAGAGCGGGCCCAGGCGAGACCACTGGCCTGGCCCCCGGGGGCACCATGAGGTAGCAGAGACCCTACGAGAAGCCCCCAGGCTCCTTAGAGCTGGTGACAGGCCTGGCCAGTCCAGGGCCTTGGCTGTGAGCTTGGCTACTGCGCTGAGGGACCTCCCCACACCCTCAGGGACGGGTTCTCGCCCCTGCCACCTCACAGGAGATGTGCCAGGCAGGGGACTTTCAGAGCCACACGCAGTGGGCCACAGGGAGACTGTGGGCCAGGGCAGGCAAAGCAGACAGCTGGAGCCAGGCCCTGCCCCTCTCCACAAAAGGCCTTGTGGCCAGAGACCAGTTTCCCTCTTTAGACATCAGCTGGCCTAATGCAGGCCAAACCTCCCCATCCCGTGGAGGGGGCCTGGAAGCATCTCTCCACATCAAGGGACTTCCCAAGGTGAGGTATCTTCCTTCAAACTAGGCATTCCCTGAAAACAAAGACTGTGTTCTCCTCAAACTGGGCCCCCTGACAGACCTCAGGCTCCCCACTCAGAGCAAGGCCCCCCCAAAGGTGGAATCACATCCCCCTCACGCAGCAGGCTCCCCAAACACGAGACCAGGCCTGTCCCTCAGGTCATGGTTCCCCCAAGACAGGGCCATGTCTCCTTTTCAGTGTGGGGCCCCACCCCCAGGCGGGCCAAGAGCTCTCTCCCTGACCAGACCCCCAGCCCAGGCTCCCATTCAGATGCTTCCCAGAGAGAACAACGCGTGTGTTGCCCCATGGGAGCCACACACAGGGATGACCCCTCTGAACAGAGGCTCCCAGAGAAGGGGCCACATCTTCCCCTCAGAATCCCCGAGATGGGACCTGGCCTCCTCCTGAGCCTGCCTCTGGGGGAAGGGAGGGACACCTCCTTCCCAGACTCCTCTGCCCACCACAGCCAAGGCCATAGCCGTGGCCCCTGCCTCCTCCGCCCTGGCTGCGTGGCCTCTGCCCCTTGCTGACAGCCAGGCACGAGGCCCTGCTTGCCCTTCCCTTGCTCGCTTGGGTCCCCCCACCCCCACCCCATCCAACCATCCTCCCTCCAGGGTCTGATGGGGCCATGAGTTAGGACCCCTCTCTCCTCAGGGGCCTGACCCCAACCCAAGAGCCAGGCAGCCTGGAGACTGACGGGGCTGGAGGCCGTGGGCGCACCCCGTGCGTGCAGGCGGCGTGGGCGCAGACGGGCCTGGTGCCGGCAGCTACCCGCCCTGGCCGGCTGCCCTCCGCAGTTACCTGGCCGATTAGTTTTAAGGTGGGCCCTCAGAGCAGATGGAGGCCTCCCCAGGGGCGGTCCCGGGTGGGTGCCCACACCACTGGCCCCACCACGCCTGGCGCTCTGCTGCGCTCGTCCAGAGCTGGCGGGCAGGGCCGGCCAGGGGAGCAAGGTCCCCAGCACGTGGGCTGCACTGCCCCCCTCTAGCCCTGACTAAGGACATGAGCCCCGGAAGAAGTGAGCATTTCTATTGACCGATTGCAAAGGTGAGAGAGGATCTCCAAAGCCCATTGTCACTGCTGCCATCTGAAAGACAGTAAAGACAGAGTTCAGTCTGTTGGAGCCGAGCAGTCTCCCGCTCTCGTCAACACCTCACGCAGACAGCGGCAAGGCCCGGAGTCCCCGCCCTGCCAGGGAGGCCGCCTGCCTTCCCACACTGCCGGCCGCCGGCACCTGCCCAGGGGGGCCGCAGCGCCCCATGTGCCCCGCCCTGCAGCCTTGCAGCTGGGCCGGCTGGGGCAGAAAGGAAGGGAGGGAGGGAGGGAGGAAGGGAGGGAGGGAGGAGGGCAGTGGAGCGCAGTGAATGGCCAGGACATCTCCTGGCAGCGTGAATGTCTGAGGGCTGGGCGGGGGGTGCGTGAGGCTCGAGGCCCAGGAACCTGTTGGCCTCATACCGGCCTCTTCCCATGAAGGTATCGCAGCCTCCGGCCACAGGCCTGGAGCAGGGCCCCAGGGGAGGTGCCTCCAGACTGTCCCCTCAGTCCTGGGGCTGAGCCCAGGTGGTCTGGACTCACTGCAGGGGTGAGGGCCTGAGCAATCTTATCCAGGCCACGGGGGCAGGGAGGCCCGCGCCCCGCATGCTGCCACCATCGGCTGTGCACAGCTGGGGCGGGGAGCACGGGGGAGACCAGAGGCCACAGTGGGAAGACCAGGAAGGGGAAAAGGGTAGAGCTACAGCCAAGCAGCCAAGAAAGGGGCTGCGGCGCTTTCGGGGCTCCAGCGAGCAACAGGTGGGAAAGGCTGGGCCACTCGTGCCTCAGAGAGGACCCTGGGGGTCCCGAGCATGAGTCTTTGAGAATCGGAGCACTGTAACAGCTTGCGGGGACGGCCGCAGGCACAGGAGGAGGAAGAGCGTGAAGAGGAGGAGATGGTGGTGGTGGTGGGGAGGGTGGTGGAGGCTCCGGCTGGGGCTCACCTGCAGATTGGTGAGCTGCTGCTGCTGGTGCGCGATGGTCTGCTTCACCAGCACGCTCTTGATGCTCTGCTCCATGGCGTACTTCTTGGCCTGAGAGAGGTGGCAGTGAGGAGCACTGGGGGCCCAGCCCATGGGAGACAGGCCTGCCCCGCACCCTGCCCCTGCCCCTGCCCCCAGTTGACTGTCCCACACCTGCAGTGCCCTGGGAGGTCCATGCTCACCTTCTGAAGGGCCTCCTGCTGCTCGGGCGTCAGGGGCGGCAGCCCCAGCTTGGCGGCTGTGCTCTGCCCGTTCTCCATCTTGATGGAGTCTGTGCCCTGGTAGGGGAGCAGGGGAATCCGTCAGCAGCAAGCTCAAGTTCTCCTTCACATGGCCCCAGGAGTGCCACCCCACCTGTGTCCCAAACACTGCACATGGGCTCTGGCCCAGCCCCTTCCCAGAGAGACAGGGCCCTAGCACAGACTGTCCCCTGCCTGGCCTGGACTCAGGCCAGCCCTTCTGACATTGCTGTCCCCAGCCCAGGCCACTGTCTCCCCCGGGACCCATGGGGTAGAACACAGACTGAGGCAGGCAGGTGCCCTGGAGGCCCTGGGCCAACCCAAGCAGTTGTGGGGCCCAGGCCACAGTGGCCTCCTCGGGAACCACCAAGATAAACAGCTGGAGGCAGGAAAAGGGTCCAGCCCCTTGTTGTCAGTCTGACCCCAGAGCTGCTATCACATGCCCTGCAGGAGAGCCAGCCTCAGCTGTCCTCCAAGGCAGGAGAAAAGGGCCACGGCTCTCTGGACGTTCTGGGACTCCTTGCTCCCAGGCTCCTCCGGGCTTCCTCACAGTCCCTGCCACAGACACAGGCTCAGCTTCCCTGGAGTTTCAAGGGGCCCACCCAAGGAGCAAATACAAGGACCTCTCTCCCAACAGTGCTCCCCCCCACCGTCCCCGCAGGCACTGTGCACACCTCCCAGAGAACACAGGCCTCTCTCGGGCCACACGAGCCCTGCAGAGGGCTCCAGCTCGCTTCCACACACTCTTGCATGGGCTGTGCCTGGCCCACTGGGAGAAGCCAGGAGCAGACCCACTGGCACCGTAGCCAGGTGGGCCTGGGGACCAAGAGGCCCTTGGGCAGTCACAGCCACTGCAGACCCAAACTGATGCCAACCAGGATTATGTTTACGTCCCTTCTGTCAAAATCCATCTCTAAGCTTTTTGCAGAGAGAACGCAGCTGTGTGAGCAGGGAGGCATGGCCAACAGGCCCATCAGAGTGTGGGGTGGGCAGACAGCATGCCTGCGCCTGTCCTCCAGCTCAGCAAGCACAAAGATCACTGGCCCACCAACTGGGCTCTCCGAGACTTCCAGACACAGCCTTGAGGGACAGCAGAGAAGAAAGAAGGGTCCCCAGCACAGAAGTGATGAGCAAGGACAGAGGAACACAGGAGGCAGGAAGGGACAGGCTGGCCCAAGCCCCAAGAACCCCCTCCTGCCTGCCAAGTGCTGGGATGCTGGCCCAAGCTCAAAGGGCAGGAAGCCCTGGAGACCCCTCCCCAGGCAACCAGAGCCCCAACCCGTCCCTGAAGGTCAAAGGCTGGCTGTGGGTGGCACCAGGTGCCCCAGTCCGGCTCACACCAGGCCTGTCCTCATCACCCTCAGCACCAGGTGCCCCAGTCCAGCTCACACTAGGCCTGTCCTCACCACCCTCAGCACCAGGTGCCCCAGTCCGGCTCACACTAGCCCTGTCCTCACCACCCTCACAGCTGGCCCCAAGCCCATTCCTCCTTAGTGGGAAAGAGGGCCCAAGAACCAGAGGCTGGGACTTGAGAGCAGGCTGTCACCATGGTAATCAATGCCAACCCCCTCAGCCCCCAGACACTTTTCAATCTCCTCTTTGTCTTGGTAAACAAAAGGCCCTTCTCCCACCAACCAATGGCCGGCTGGGCGCCAGCCAAGGGCCAGGGAGCACCAGCCCCCACATCTCCCAGGATCCAGGCTGCATACCATGTCCCAGTCCCACCCCCTGAACGTGCCTAGGGGACCAAGAGGAGGGCCCAGCCCCAAGAGGCCGCCAGGCCACCTTGCTGAGGCCCCGCTGGAATGCTCTGGAGGCGGGCACTACCATGGAGAAGCACAAAGAACCCGACTACCCAGCCACAGGCCCAGCTCCACCTCCGAGAGGACCTGCTCCCAAGGCTGGGCCATCAAACAGACCAAGACCCACCTGCACCCACTCTGGAGCCTGGGGCCAAAAAAAAATGGGGAGGGCTGAGTCCCAACCAGACCTGTGCTTTGATTTGCGCATTGCTTCATTGTTTTATTTAAATTAAAACACAGAGGTCTGAAATGAAATCTGTACTTCTGGCTCCTAAAGCACTGCACGTTCTGGAAACCTTGGCCCCCCCTTCCAGCAAGACGCTGATGCCTAAGAATGCGTGAGCTCCAGGCCCCGGCGTCCCCGCCCAGCCAGACTGTCAACAGGCCCCGCCTGGTGCTTGGAGCAGGGCAGATGCAGAGGGCAAAGGCCAGCTCAGTGGCTGGGTGGGGAGGGTGCAGGGCTGGCGCGGGGAGAGGGCCGTGGTCCTGCGGGCAGTTGTCTGCCCAAAGGGTTCCCGAGGTTCCTCCCGCCCCGCCCCCAGCCAGCCCTCTCTGGGCCCAGGGACGCACAGGCAGGCGGGCGGGCGGGCAGGCGGGCGGGCCTGAGGGAGAGGATGCTTAAGGTCAGTACCTGTGGAGGTTTCCATTTGTCTCCCGCTGCCACCACTGCCGCCGCCGCCGGCTCGGACCCCCCTCCTTGCTGGCCATTGACCTGCTGCAGGCAGGAAGGAGATGTTGTAACGGACAGGCACATCACCCCACCGCCCAGGCCTGCTCTCCTCCCGAGCTAAGGGCTGAGCTCCTCACGGATAAGGGAGGCCGGGCAGGGAGGCATTCCCGACACGACCCCCCAGCCCAAACTGCCCTCTCTTTACACCCACCAGCACGCCCAGGGACCCGGTCAGAAGCAGAGCGGAGCCTGGGCTGGGCCAGGGCTGCCAGCGAGTCCCAGCGGGGACGGGGAGGAGGGTAGAGAGAGCTGTGCTCCTGCCCCAGGCCAAAGAAAGCCATCCTCTCCTGCCGGCAGGCTGGACGGCCAAAGAAATCAGCTGGGTGTCCCCCATGCCCTCCTGAGGCAGCAGCGGTGCCTTCCTGGCAACCTGTACACACCTTGGCCAGCCCACAACTCAGCCCCAGCCCCAGTGCCTTCCACAGGCTCTGGCCAAGCCCAGGTCCCAGTTCTCTCCTGAAGACACTTTTAAGCAGCATGGTGGGCAGGGGTCTGGATGCGCAGGCCTCCCTTCCCTGGCAACAGAACCATCCAGAGCTGTCTCGCAGGAGGACGGCCAAGAGCTTGGCCCTTTGCACTCGGTAAGACCCACACCTAAGGGGGCACAGGAAGGAGGAGCAGCTCCACAATGGTCTTGAGGGATGGCAGGGCAAAGACAGGCCACGGGCAGGAGACGGGTAATGCTGTGGGGGTCGGGAGATGGTGGAAGGGCCTTGAGACCTACTCTACTTTCTCAGAGGCTGCACAACGAGAACCAAGGCAGCATGCAGTCACCCCGCTCCCAGCTCAAGGATGAGACCCACAATATCTAAGGACAGAAGAGATCAGGGCGCCCACCCTTGGAGCCATGTGCACAAAGCCAGAGGCTGGGCTGACCCACCAGAGTGTCCCAGGTCCTCCAGCCTCCAGAGGAGGAGCAGCACCACCAGCCCAGCTGCACTGGGGAAGGCCAACCCAGCCCGTGCCTGGAGCTGCTCCCAATGCTGCCGGCATGGGTGTGCTCTAGCTGCCCAACTCAGCCCCACGCTGCCTAGACACTGCACCCCGGAAAGACTGAAAGGAAACAAGGGCCCCTCCCACTGCATGCACAGCCAGAGCAGAGGCTGCCTCTTTTTTTTTTTGAGACAGGGTCTGGCTCTGTTGCCCAAGCTGGAGTGCGGTGGTGCAACCACGGCTCACTGCAACCTCCGCCTCCTGGGACTACAGGCACGCGCCACCACACCCGGCTAATTTTTGTATTTTTGGTAGAGATGGGAGTCTCCATGTTGCCCAAGCTGGTCTCAAACAATCCACCTATCTCAACCTCCAAAGTGCTGGTACTACAGGCGTGGACCACTGTGACCAGCCAAGGCTGCCTCTCACTGCCCACAGCAAGAGATCACTTCACGACCAGTCTCCAGATACCCGTGAACAGGGTGAACTGAGGGGCACTTTTGTAACTTCCTGCTCCCCCAAATCACTGCACTAACCAACAAGTGAACCACAACAGTGTTGACAGTGGGATGTGGCTCAGAAAAAATTTTCTTGGGAAAAGCCGGCCCACTGGTGCATTCTACACAGGACACCCCACGCCATTCCTGGCAGATGGAAGTTCCCAGCTGCATGGAGCTTAGGGTTCTGTGCTAACCAGATGCTGAGAGAGCCTGGAGGAAACTGGTGTTTACAATCGCAGCTAGTCACGTACTGCCATCTTTAGGCAATTAAAATGGCATCTTTATGGTCAGGATGCCCCCCAGCACCAGGCAGCAGTGCTTGGAGGGATGGGAAGCCCCTCTGAGGGGCAGCACAGCAGAGGGGCTCTGGGGTGCCAACTCTGGGACTGCCTTTCCTCAGCCCAGAGCAAAGAGGAGCATTTCCATCAGAAAGCAAGAAGAGCAATGTAGGGGCTGGGCGTGGTGGCTCACACCTGTAACTCCAGCACTTTGGGAGACCAATATAGCACTTAAGACCAGCCTGGACAACACAGCAGGATGCTGTCTCTATGAAAAAACAGTTTTTTTAAAGTAATGTGGCCAGACACAGTGGCTCACGCCTGTAATCCCAGCACTTTGGGAGGCCAAGGCAGGTGGATTGCTTGAGGTCAGCAGTTGGAGACCAGCCTGGCCAACATGGTGAAACCCCACCTCTACTAAAAATACAAAAATTAGCTGGGCATGGTGGCAGGCGCCTGTAATCCCAGCTACTTGGGAGGCTGAGGTGCTACCATGAATTGCCTGAACCCAGGAGACAGAGGTTGCAGTGAGCCGGGATCACTCCACTGCACTCCAGCCTGGGCGATAAAGCAAAACTCTGTCTCACACACACACACAAAAGTAATGTGGAGCGAATGACTGAAGGTCCCAAGGTCTCAAGGCTTCAGGCTCCTCAGCTGGGAATGGGGACGGCCTGTCTCCTAGGGGTACTGTGAAGATTCAGTGAAATCCCAGCACCACCCCCCAACCCCACAACCTGCAGTCCCTGCACATGGAAAGCAGCAAAGCAAGCCACAGGTTCCAGCACTCATCAGTATTGTTAACAACATCCAGTGTCAGATACCCAGGGCAGAGCTGGCTGCAGGACACTGCCTTCTATCTGTCAGTTCCCTTCACACAATGAACACTGCTTACTGCGTGCCCAGGCTCCACACTGAGCGCTGCAGAGGCAGCAGAAACGAGAGACAAGAGAGAAAGACGTCTCTCTCAGGAGCCTGGTGTCAGCTGCCAACAAAGAATGCCAAAATCAAAGATGACTTCTGTGGTTTACCAGCATTACGAAGAAAGCACAGGATAAGAAAGGAGTGGCTATGAGGTGTGCCAGGCCATGGCAGCCAGGGGGCCTCTCTATGAGGTGACATTGCAGGCTGGGGCCTACAGGAGAAAGCAACTGGGACCCCAAGGGTGATGACCCCAAATGAGAGCTGGTCCAGCTGTCAGTGAAGAGAAGAACGGAGCCACGCATCAAAGTGAAAAGATGCATCCAGAAGACCTACCCTTGCTGCGAAGAGGCAGCCGGCCTCATTCTGCAGCCACCAGGCAGAAGGCATGCCCACGGGAGGGGAGGCCCTTCTGCATCTTCTGGCTTCCTTCCCCACCAGGCCACTGTCAGCCAAGTTCAGCTGCTCCATTCAACCTCCCATGAGAGCTGAAGCAGCATGAGACAGGGGACAGGCTCTCATCACTGTGCCCAACCAGGACGGTGGGGAACAGACAACCCTTCTAGAAGCCTTTCCATCCCAATGATTAAAAGAGGAATGGTTAGAGCACAGGCTACAGCTCACTCCTGGAACCTGATGCAAGCCTGAACCCTGACAATAAAAAAACATGTATTAAACCGAACAGAATTTGGATGGCAACAAACACCCCAACAGAGAACCCGTTCATGGGGTCAGTTATGGCCCACGTCCACCTCAACAATGACACCACCTATCTGGCACCACGCCACAGGAGACCTGAGCCCCCATTTAACCCTCATGAGCACAGGGCGCTGTTCCGCGGGTGCTTGGGGAGTGAGGCATCCACTCTCCTCCTCCACCTTCCCGTGTCCAGTCCTTGTCTCTGAGCCTCCTCCTCCTTCACCATCAACTCTCTGACTGCTGCCTAAAGACAGTCACCAGGTCCTCAACCCTTACATCCTTTCTTTCTGGAGTGCCCCTCAGAGGTCACTTATTCCTGTGGCTTCAAGAGAAAGAACATGGTAGAAAGCGTGGAGTCAGCCAGCCCTGTGAATCACACACTGGGCTGCCCTCGCAAGCTAGGTATCTTGTGCAAATGCCTCTCTCCCCCTAGTAACTGGTTTCTGCCTCAGTGGGACATGGGACCAGCCCGCCCGCTGGGGGCCTGGCAATGGCAGTCTAAGGACACTCCCTGGTCCTGTCAGTCCAGCCTTCAGCCATTTGCCCAAACTGTCTTCTCAAACAGACCTTATCCCATCCCGCTGGGTGTGGGCTGGGGGGAGGGTGACAAGTAATACAGGGATAAACTGCGGCTGAGAAAGGTCCAAAAGGGGATTAGGTCCTATAAGCTAAGTGGTGAGGAGGAAAGACCAGACTTCATCGCACGTGTGTTGTGTGCATGGGTGTTCTCCCTCTATGTTAATAACGCCTGCCCTGCCAGGGGAGGTGTGCACTGAGCAGAGCAGGGGGCGACTCACTCCTCTGGATGCCCACACAGCTCCCTAGGGCGCCCAGCAAATGGCACCCTGGGTGGGAACTGGCCTCTGGTGCGCACTAGACCTCCAACTGCCTGTCTGGTTCCCCATTGCGTCCCAAATCCTCCCGTAGAGCTTGGGACAATGCGATTTCTCGAAACACGTAGGATGAGAACGCACGTTCTTCTTTCCCAAGTGGAGACAAGAGAATGGAGATAACCAGATCCCTCTACAGCACCGGAGAACGAATTCACAGCTGCAGGCGTAGTGAGCCAAGGCCACCCCATGCTCTGACATGGAGACCCCTTTCTACAGGCCCCGTCCCCTTCTGATCCCATCAACCCGAAGGCCCACGCATCACCCCCAGGACCCCCCTTCCGTCGTGACCACGGCGCACACCCCTGTCGGCAAAGGGAGGACGACGACCCCCGCCTGCCGGACCTAGCGGACAGGAACACGACCCCGTCAGGTTCGCCCGCAAGGGCCACACGCCGCGCCCAGGTCCCCGCCCCGCCCCGCCGGAAGCTGGGGTCCACAGGCCGGAAGCTGAGGTCGCGAGCCGGCCGCCGGCGCGCGCCCGCCCCGCCCCCGCCTCACGCGACGCGGGGACACAAGGGACTCCGCGTGGGACCTGGGAAGACCGCCGCGTTCTTGGGAGGCCCTCCGCGCCCAGGCTGGGTCGACGACCCGGCCCCGCAAGCCGAGGGCCGCCCGCGGTCATGGGGGGCTCACTTACGAGAGCTATGGTCGCCGTCGCCATCTTGCGTCCGTCGCGGCCGCCGCGCGCACCACCCACTCTTGCTCCTTCCGCTGTCTCGCGCAATCTGGGCGCCGGCGCATGGAACTCTCGCGAGGAAGGAGATAAGAACGCGCTTCCGGAACGGGGAGGAACGGTTAACGCCCTCGGGAGGGGCGACGGAAGGGGCGTGCTCTTGGGCGGGCGAGGGGCGTGGCCCGCGCACCTTGGGCGTCTGGGGCCGTGCGCCGCGGGACTCGAGTTGGGCGTGTCTCTCCGCGTGGTACCCTTCGCCGCCCGTCGCCCTTGCGGCCACTGCTACGCTTCTCTTTTCTGCCTTTTTTGGAGAAAACGCCGTCGCGGGCGTCGTCCAGAGGCTCTCCCCCAGGAGGCAGGGGAAAGAGCGGGGCCCTCCTGGGCTGGAGGAGTCTCGGGTGATGAAAGTCCCGCGTGTTTCAGGCTCACGTCGTGAGATGCGTCGTCCCCGCGTCGCGACATCCTTGGGGCCGGGAGGCCTCGCTCAATTGGCAGCCTTTTCTCCTTCCAGGGAACCGATGACCGTAGTTTGGCTGACGTCAGTCGCTAGGCCCGCAGCCCGCAGGCCCCCTTAGTCCCCGAACTGGCATTCATGGCCCAAGGTGTCTATCAGTACTGCTGGGAAAGCTGCCTGTCCTGGACATTTGCCATCTGCTGCACCCGGTCCCGAGACCCCAACTCGGTCATCCGAAGAAGCCACATCTGTAAGCTCAGGCACCTTCAGCTGCCTGAGGCCACAGGGCATCCCGGGCAGGCCTCCTTTCAACCCTGGGAACGTTCAGAATTTAATACAGACACCTCTACTTAAGTAGGGCAGAATATTCCCCGCCTACCTCCTGAAACCCCCTGAAATTATAGGAAAGGGGTTTTATAAAGACAAACACTGCAAGGGCAAAGAGCTGGGATATTGTAGAGCTGGAGGAAGGTGGACAGCGAGAGCTACTCCAGCCCACCCGGCTATGGAGGCCAGTGTCTTGAGGGTCGTGGGTGAAAGCACAGCTACAGAAAGGAATCCCCAGACCTCTGTCCCTACCCACCGGGGCTGGCAGGCACTGCAGTGTCTGAGATGGGAACTCCGGGAGAGGAGCTCTGAGGCCCCGCTCAAGCAAGGCCCTGTCTGAAAGCCTGGGAGTAAGTGAGACTCTGGGTCCTATCCCTGCCTCCACCCCTGGGCTGGGTCTGACCACCCGCATGCCATCAGGCTTCTCAGAGGGGAGGGCTCCTCTCTGCAACAGCTCCTAGCTCAAAAGAAAAGACTGGCAGGGCAGCTAGGGGCAGAGTGTTGCCCAGTAGAATGGCCCAGCCAGATCTCTGGCCTCGAAGCTCACCAGGTCATAAGCCCCAGCCACTAAAAGTATCTCACTCTTAAATGCAACTGGACAGCCCAGGATCACCAGACACCTGAGAAAGAAAAGGGACTCAGAAGAAACAGAGACAATAAAGGAAGCCGAAGAAAAATGAAAACTAAAATGCCATTCTCAGAGATATTACAGTCAATAAAAAGGAACTGGGGGCTGTAGAGAAAGAAACCTCAGGATGAGAAAGAGCTCTTAGAAATAAAACATGAGGGGAAAGTGAGCAATTCAATAGGCTTTTAAGATGAAGTCTTCCAGAATGTATAATGACAGAACCAGATAGCTGGAAAACAGAATAGCAGTAACACAGGTGGGTGCTCTTAGGGCCAGCCTGGCACACAAGGCCTCCACAATGGAGGGGGTGGATGGGAGGTGGGGGTGCTGGTCTGCCACCACCACCAGAGGAAGCCACAGGCACCACCCTCTGGGGACACCTTCCCTTGGCAATAATGTGCACGCAAGATGCATGGTGCCCAGCACTGTTCTTACACACATTCACTCATGGGATCCTCACAACCCAGTGCAATGCAGTGGATACAGCTGTTATCCCCGTTTTCACTGATGGGCAATATCACAAGGCAGGGAGCAGCAGTAGAATGGCTCCAGAGCCTGTGTTCTTGCCGCCACCATGACTGCATCTCAAAAGAGAAGTCCAGGTCAGGCACAGTGGCTCATGCCTGCCTTCCCAGCACTTCAGGAGGCTGAGGTAGGAGGATCACTTGGACCCAGGGGTTCAAGACCAGCTTGGGCAATATAGCGAGGCCATGTCTCTACAAAAAATAATTTTAAAAAACCAGCTGGGCATGGTGGCACACGCCTGTAGTCCTAGCTACTAGAGAGGCTAAGGTGGGAGGATTGCTGGAGCCCAGAAGATGGAGGTTGCAGTGCTGTGTGATCACACCACTGCACTCCAGCCTGGGTGACAGAGCCAGACCCTGTCTCAAAAAAACAAAAAACAGAAACAAAAACTCAAAAAACAGAAGTCGAACATCTAAATAAATTGTCCAGAAAATAAGGAAATGAGAGAAATCAACAGAGATAAATCAAGAAAATTTCCTAGAACCAGTCATGTTTTCTGAACAGTGGGTGAAAGGGAAGTTGTATATCAAGACACATCATTGAGAATTGCCAAAGTAACGGGGCAAAGGAAAAGAAGAGATCATAGGTAGAGTCAGAATTCAGAAAGGCACAAGAGTTCTTGGAACTAGAAGAAAATGACACGATACCCTCGAAATCCTGGGAATAAATGGTTTTCAACCAAGCCAAGCTTTTTGTAGCTAGTTACACTGTCAAGCATATGTGAGGTTAGCATAAAGACAAACAGGTAAAGACTCCGCAACTTCCTGTGCACCCTCTCAGGAAACTTGGAGGATGGTCCTTCTCAAACAGGGCAAATGAAGGAAGAGGAAAGCATTCCAGGACACTGGTGAAGAGTTAACCCATGCTGACAGCTGGGCTGTAAGTCCAAGAACAAGTAGCCTGGGCAGGGGGCTTGTATGGTGGGGGCTCCATGAAAAGAAACTGAGCAGTCAGTTATGTGATGAGTCCTCAGCTGTGACAGGATCCTCATGCTTCTTCAGGAAAGTCTAAAGATGAATCAATGACAAACACATATAGAAAACTAGGCAAACAAAAAATAGGCAATTATTAACTCCAGGGAAAACAAAAAGTTGTGCAAGAAATGCCATCCTAGAACACCCTGTTCTCTCCTGAGACGTGTGGTAATGAAGCTGTAATAACACCCATGCAGCTGTGATGCCCATAACACTGGAAAGATGCCACCAGGAGATTGAGGCAGGTGACTGCCCTCCTCCCAGAGGATGCCGGCTGGGGACATCTAATGTAGAAAAACTAATAAACAGGACTAAAAGCATGCTCATGATTTTGAAAAACATGGATTTCAAATGCCCGAAGAAACAGTTAAGAGAATTGAATTTGGAGAGGATCAGAGTAGGAGCCTGCATTTGTTATTTATTATTGGCCTCAAAAAAAGAAAACCATTCTACTTTAAAAACAATACACATATAATTCTGAAAAGATAAAACTTAGGAAAAATTCAACAGAGACATGATTAAGTGCAACAATGGTAGTATTGATGCTTTTAAGTTCAGTTTAATCAGTAGTACAATGTTATGTATTTGCCACTGAAACCATTTAGGACCATGCATAATCAGACAGTTTAGCATGAGGGTTTCCATCTAGGATATGGAAATTACTTTAGATTGCTAATTTTGAGTTGGAAGGCGTGAGAATTTGAATAATTTTGTGAATAGTATTGGAATATTTAAGATAACTGAGATTCACTATTTTGTACATTTAATTTATTTGATATGCGTTAGTAAGTCTTGCTTTGGTTTTTGGCTTTTGGTTGGAGTGCTGTGGTCAGCAGAATGCCACCCTTCCCCAACAAAAGAGGTTCATTCCTTAATCCCTGGAACCAGTGAATGTTAGTTTACGTGGCAAAATGTGTCCTGCAGATGTGTTTAATATTAAAAACCTTGAGGAGAGAGATTATCCTGTATTATCTGGCTGGGCCCAACCTAATCTCATGAGTCCTTAGGGACAACCTTTCCTGTCTGCAGAGAACCAGAGAAATGGTTCGTGACACAGACTGAACCTGCTAGCTTTGAAGATGGAGGAGGGGGCCAAGAGCCAAGGAATGTAGGCAGCTTCTACAAGCTGGAAGTGGCCTTAGTTTACAATCAGCAAGAAAGTGGGGACCTTGGCCCTGCAACCGAAAGGATGTGGATTCTGCCAGCAGCCTGAAGGAGCAGGAGACGGAGTCTCCCCTAGAACCTCCAGGAAGGAAGGCAGCCTGCCAGCCTTGATTCTAGTCCAGTGAGACCCGTAGTCAGACTTCCAGCCTACAGAATTGCAATAAATTTGTGTTAAGCCACTAAGTTTGTGGTAAATTTTACAGCGGCAGTATAGAACTAATACAGTGGTGTGGCTTCCTAGTTGACATTTGAAATGCTTTTAAAAAGGCATGAATGCGCTATATTTATACATACAGTTTAAAATGCTTAAGGCCATTTCACTAAGTTTGGAATTGGAGGAGTGGCAAGCCGAGAATCAAGAGGCCAGAAAGGCAGGGGTAGAAGGCATGAGGGCATAGACATCTCTCAGACTGAGCCCGGAGTGCAGTGGGAGACAGGCAGGGAGCCAGGAGCTGACATCCTCAGAGGTCCAGGGAGCAGCTGCCCCAGGGAGGAGGTGCGGGAGGTAACATGGAGGGGGTGTGAGTCTGAGGAGCAGAGAGGATGTGGGGTCCCTGACCCCTCCAGGCCAGGGAGTGCATCAGAGAAAAAGCCCACTGGAGGGGTGCAGTGGCCAGAGGAGATCTGCAGAGGGGCTGCGGGTTCTGGTCTCCGGGTGGGTAAAGGGTCAAAGAGGTGGCTCTAGGGCAGAGCTGTGTGGGACCAGGGGCTTTGCTGACGACAGCCTCAACTCCAGACCTCTCTGTGGTCTGTTTCTCCTGCCAGGTCCCTGTTGTGCCCAGTGCCATGCCTGACACCTGCAGGTGTGTCACCGCTGGCTTGCTGTGCAGGCTCCTTGTGTGGGTCTGTGGTGCCAGCCGGGGATGGCTGCTCTCCCAGACCCCATGGAGCAGTTCCCTGGGCAGAGGTCTGTCCAGGGCTGACCCTCACCCCCAAGCCTCAGAGCTGGGGTTCCCTACAGGGCAGCCTCCTGCATGCTGATGAGGCAGTGGCCCTGGCCAGGCAGCCTGGGTAGGAACTCAGGGTGGAGAATGGAGGATATGGGAAGGGGTTCCGGGGGCAACCCTGATCCTAAGGACCTGGGAGGCCTAACGGCTCCCCCACACCCACCCCCCAACCCCTCGGCGCCTGAGGCAGGGTCAGCCCCACTCTCAGGAGGCGGGGGTTCCTTCACTACCGGGGCCTTTGTGCTCCCAGGCACATGAAGGAGGGCAGCCCCGCGGTGCTGGGGTCTCCCTAACATTGCCTGCCCAGGCAGCACCCCGGCATGGTCCCCTGGGGCTGGGGCTCCGGGTCAGGCCTGGGTCCCACGGTACTTGAGGAAGGTGCTCTCCAGGAAGGCGGCCAGCTTCATCCGGTCGTCCTGCGGAAGGAGGGAGGCATGGGGGATGGAGGGGCACGGCCTGCCCCGCGCGCCCCCTCCGCCAGGCCGCGCCGCACCGCCCAGCACACCTCGTGGAGGAAGCCGTAGTGCACGAGCTCCGAGGCGAGGTCCTGGGCGCTGTCCGCTGCGGCAACGGCGTAAGGCGAGGCATGAGGCCAATGTGCCACCCGCCGCCTGGGGTCACCGCCCGCCGCCCAGGTCCCCTGCCCAGCCTACTTGGGAGCAGGTCGTAGGTCAGCTGCCGGTGCAGCCGGTCCTCCAGCACCAGAAGCAGAGTGAGCTGGGGAGGCGGGGGGGCGTGGTCAGCTGGGGGTTCGGGGGTCCGCCACGCTCCCGCCTTCCCCAGGGCAGCGCCGCCCTCCCAGGCCCCGCTCACATGCCAGCGCGCCTTGTCCTCGCTTCTCTCCAGGTTGCACTGCATCTGGATGACCTGCAGCGGGGGAAGGCTGGGACTCACATACCCAGCAGCAAGACCACATGCCGCGGCCCCAAAGGGGCCGGGAAGGGACAGCAAAGATTGGAAAGGGGGGAATCTCTAAGAGGAGCCCATCTCACTGCTAGTGGCTTGGCGAGCTAAGGAAAGCTTCGAGAAGAGTCGACATTAGGGGCTGGGTACTGAAGGCTGAATAGGAGCTTTCACCGCGGAGAGAACAACTTGAACAAAGAGGGAACTGTGAGCATGGGGAAAGGGAGATTGGGCGGGACAGGACCGCACCGAAGTGCACAGTGCCTGCGGGACCAGGCCTCCCAGAGCCTGGGCGTCAGCTGAGGACTCCCATGATCTCTGCCGGCAGCCAGGAGCAGGCAGTTTGCCTGTTAGGACATTAATTCTGGCTGCACTGCACCGAGAGAGGCCCCTGGCCAGGAGGGAGCGCTGCAGGAAAAGTCTGGGGAGACACCAGGACATAGATGTCTGGGAATCAGCACAAGGTGGGGGATGGGAGGGGTGGGGGTGGGGGGGCGGGAGGGGTGGGGGTGGGAGGGGTGGGGGGTGGGAGGGGTGGGGGGGTGGGGGATGGGAGGGGTGGGGGATGGGAGGGGTGGGGGGGGTGGGGGGGGTGGGGGAAGTTTGCTAGCAGGGTGGAAGAGCCCGGGTGAGTTCTGGAAGAAGGATGCTTGGAGTAGGTTCAGGGCAGGCAGCAGGATGCAGGGGAAGGATCTGAAGGGACAGGGAGCCTCCCGGAAAAGGAGTGTCCAGCCTGTCCTATAACCTCCATGACCCCACAAGGGGGTCAGCCTGGATCTGGTCTCTGGCAGCCAGGAGGAGAGCTGGGCTATGGGGATGCAGGCCCTGAGAGAAGGAGGGGCACCTCTTATCTGGCTGCTAGAAGGTCTGAGGGATGGCACTGAGCAGCAGGAGAGGGGACTCACCTTTCTGGTCTCAGAGTCAAAGGGCTCTGGCGTCGGGGTCTTGGCCTTTTGGACCTCCTCTGGGGGTGGGGCCAGCACACGGGGCAGCCCCAGGGGCCGAGTAACTGCAAAGTTCATCAGTGGGTAGATCCCATTCCTGGGGACACACCAGGGTGGCTGGGGGTTCAGGCCTGACAGCTGCCTGGCCCCCAACCTTACATCAGTTCTCACCTGACATCCTCCAGGAATTTGTCCAGTTCCATGAAGGAGACTTCCGAGTACCTGGCATGGAGGCGGGAGGCACACGAGGGGCTGGCCAAGGGCGCGGGGAGGGGAGGTGCGGGGAGGGGAGGCTTCTGGGTGCTGACTGCTCACCGCCACTGCAGCGGGGGCCTGCGGGGCCGGGGAAGCTCCGCCAAGACCGCGTGCAGGTCCATGGCCTTGGTCTTCTCCTCCACCACATTCTCAGGCATGAGGTCTGCGGCCACAGGAGCATCAAGGTGGTGTGCTCAGGCCGTGGGTCCTGCAGGGCCCCTTCCACGTCCCAACCTCAGCCTCCCCGGCCACCCCCTGGGCTGGCCTGCTGCTTACACTGGTGCTGGATAAAGCAGTGGGCTGCCAGGAGCTTCAGCGAGTGCACCTCGAAGAGCACGCGGTGGAAGAGGAGGCTGTGGGCAGAAGGCCGGTGGGCAGGGTCCCGGGCCAGGCAGCAAAGGATGAACTCCTGGGGCATGGGGAGGACAGGCTGGTGGTGTGCAGAGGCTCTCTGCTCTGGCCCCACAGTTGGAGGAGAGGTGGCCCCTGAGTTCCCCATGTCCCTCCTCAGGGACACACAGGACGTGCAGGGATGCCCATAGGGAGGAGTCCCAGCAGCAGCCAGGCCAGGACCTGGTCCTCTGAGCTTGAGGACAGCTGGGTTCTGGGATTGGAGCACCATGCTCTGCTTCCCTCGACCCCCAAAAAATCGTGGGGAGAAGCCATGATCCTAAAGTCACACCTGCAAGCCTCCTACCCATGGCCTTTTGATTAGCTCAGCTCAGGCCCAACACTGGAGACGACCTTGATGGGTCCCCACACTGTCCACATCTGTGCCCAGCCCGGCTCCAGCTCCCCACCAGCCCCATGCAGGTACCCCCATCTCCTGAGGCCATGGAGTTAAGTCTAGACTCCGAGCAGAGGGGGCTGGGGATGCAGCTTCCATCCCACACCTCTTTTTGCCTGCTTGGCACCCGCCGTGTCCCCCCACAAGCTGGAGCCTCATCACCTCCTGGAAGCTTAAAGTCAAGGACTTGGAGTGAAGCAGACCCAGGTGCAGATGTTGGCTCCACCACTTACACTAAAGCCTTGGGCAAAGGACTCATCTCCTCTGAGCCTCGGTTTCTTTATAAAACGGGCATGGTGATGGCAGCCACAGAGGGAGGGTCTCTCTTGCCTTCTTGTCCTTAGAATGTGCTGACCCCTTAGGGCCTTCAGGCCTGGAACCAGTATGTGCTCCCACTGAGGTCCTCTTTGGGAGGGGTGCAGACAGCTGTTATACCCCTCAACTGCACAAACTGTGATGTTCTCCCAGGTCTGCCTGGAGCACCTTGCTAGCCCTAGCTGAGCACGGTGAGCCAGCTGGGGAGGGGCAGGGCAAGCTGCTTACCCGCATGTTGGGGTCACTCAGCGAGTGCCTGGCGCGAGCAATGGCCTCCTCTGTGACCCGGGTGTCCCCGTTGGTCTGGATTTCCAGTACAGCCATCTGGGGCACAGAGCCAGATCAGGCATGGGGAAAGGACCACACAGGTGACCCAGGCAGGGCACAGGAGGACGGCAGAGCACAAGGTGGAGGGCGGGGGCAGTACCTCCAGCGCACACATCCCAAAGGAGAAGATGTCCACAGCGGTCCCATCGGCCACCTCTGAACAGGAGAGAGCACAGGACAGGTAGGAGAGAAGCGCAGGGCAGGCACGGGGCACCCGGACCCAGTGCCACTCACCGCCGTACTCTGGGGGGAAGAAGTGCAGGTTCCGAAGTTCCTCTCGCTCAGCGCGGATGGGGCTTCGGAGATTATCTGGAAGCGCTGTGGAAGGGCGCAGAGGCTCAGCCGGTGGGGACTTCTCCAGGACCCCATCCCCCCAGAGTCCGCACCTACCATTGGAGAAGATTCGATGCCACACTGCCAAGGGGCGGGAGAAAGAGCGGAGTTAGCTGCTGGGGCATCAGAACTCCTCTGCCCTTGGCTCCAGGCACCTTCACCTGCCCCGTTCCCCCACCCAGCCCTGCCCCGCCAGCACCGGAGCCGATCTTGATGAGGCCGTTGTGCTGAATGAAGATGGTGTCGCTGGTCAGGTTCCCGTGGATGATCGGGGGGCTGCAGGCGTGCAGGAAGCTGCAGACGTTGGGGAGGGGAGAGTAGGAGGAGCCGGTCAGGAGGCTCTGGAGAGATGGGGGCTCGGCGGCGCCGCGCCCAGGCCAGCCCAGGCCCTCACCTGAGCGCAGACAGGATCTGCGTGCACCAGCGCTTCCAGGCCTGGCGGCGGACGCACGACTCCGTCGGGTGGGCGCAGGAGAGGCGGCTGGGCCTGCGGAGCCCGCCCCGCATCCTCGCCCAGCCCCTGTCCGAGGCCGCCGGGCACCCCCTCACCATCCCAGTCCCCGAGGCTGCCCCAACCCCGTCCTGTCCCCGTGGCTGCCCCAGCCGGCTCCCCATACCCGGGCGTTCATGGCCTTGTGGTTCTTCTTGGTCTTTTTGAGGAATTGCTTGAGGCTGCCTGATGACACGTACTCTGTGATGAAGATGACCTGCAGGGTGCGAGCTCAGGATTTCCACCAGCTGCGGGTTCGTCCCCATGCCCGCCCCACCTAGCTGTGGTCTCTGCCTGCCCGGGGCCTTGCCCGTGCTCACCCTCGCGCAGGCCTCAGAAGTATCCAGCCAGTACTTGTGCAACTTCACGATGTTGGGGTGGTCCACCAGCACCAGCTGCTCGAACACGGTCTGGATCTTCTCCTGGGGAGGGAGGGTGGTCGCTGGGTGGTCAGCAGGTGGTCACCCAGGCAGGATGAGGAGGGGGCAGCTGTCTCACCTCGTGCGCGGCAAAGGCCTTCCTGTCTCCGAAGTGGAGCTCGTTCCACACCACCTCTACCCCCTCCTCCGTGTCCATGGCTAGGAAGGTGCTCTGAAGCCCTGGCATGTTCCCCTGGTTTACCTGGGGGTGAATAAAGGGTTATGTGTGCCCTGGTGTGTGTCAGGGTTGTGGGTGAGGATTTGGTCCCTGTCCACACCTTTCCAGTGGGCCCAAGCGTGGGCTGCAGGCCCTGAGCCACTCTGCGGGAAGGTGGGGCTTGGAGGGTAGCTGCCCGCAGAAGCCAAGGGCTCCTATCCAAGGGCTGGGCTAAGGGGATTTGGAGCAGGTTTCGGGGGTCGAGGGGGATCCCCAGGGAGCTAGTGGCTGAGTCCAGAGGCATGGAGAGCTGGTCCTGGGAGGAGACTGGCCCTCAGGGAATCCCAGGGCGGGCGCCAGGCCAAAGGGGTCCAGGGGTGGCTGATTCGCAGGCCGCGAGGGGCCGCGGAGAGGTTTCCAGGCGCCGCGCTCTCCCAGCGCCCCCATGCCCCGCGCAGCCCCCAGGCCCCTCTGGCTCTGGGAGGGCGGTGTCACCCCGTGCCCCAACCCCCGCGCCCACCTGCTCCCGTCGCTTTTGCCAGCGACCACACGGGCTCTCCTCCAGGATGTCGCTCTCGTCCTCGCTCTCGTCCTCCCGCTCCCGCTCCCGTTCCCGGGCCCGCCTCGGCGCCGGCTCCGGGGCCGCCATGGTTCGGCCGGCCCAGGCCACCGCCCTCTGCGCGATCCGCCGCCGGCGTAGCCTCTCCCGGCCCGCCCTGGCCCCGCGCCCAGCAGCCCAGCCTAGAGCCGCCGCCGCAGCCTAGAGCCCCAGCCCCGGCTCTGGGAACTGGGAGGCGCGGGCGCGCGGCGGACGGGCGGGGGCCGGGGGCGGAGCCGGCGAGCACCTCCCGAGCCGCCTGTGCCTGCCGGAGCCAGAGCAGAGGTTCCCCGCGAGCTGCCGAGCCCGGGCCGCGCCCAGGCCCCGCCCCTCCGGTGGCCCCGCCCCGCGAAGCCCCGCCCCAGTCCCTGTTTGCTTCTCGTCCCCTAGGCCTCCTCCGCGAAGCCCCTCCCCAGGCCCTGTCCCCTCCTCGTCCCCCAAGCCTCCTCCGCGAAGCCCCGCCCCAGGACCCGCCCCACTCCCGCGAATCCCCGCCCCGTTTTAGTCCCCGCCCCCGCCCGTTCCCAGGGTCCTCCGCGAAGCCTCACCCCCAGGCCGCGCCTCACCTCCTCGAAGCCCCGCCTCTATGAGGCCCCGCCCCGCGTAGAGGGACCGCCCCCAAGTCCCCGCCCCCTCGGAGGCCCCGCCCTGCGGACTCCCGGAGCCCGGAGCGGCCCACTTCTCTCGCGGTTGCTCCCCTAGGATCTGGGGGAAGGCCCGCGGCATCTGGGGACCCCCAAGCCCACGGCACCCTCCAGCTGCAGAAGTCCCCGCGGGCTCGAAAGCGGGGCCCGCTCTCCTGGACACGCACTCATTCCCCGGCCGACCCCCAAAGGACAGGTGGAAGGGACACCGAGGACGAGGGAAAGGCCCACCAGCAGGCTGACCCAGGCTGACTTTGATTGGTGGCCACGAATCTCTCCCTGGCCCGCCCGCCGGTGCCTCCTCCCGCCCACAAGCCCATCTTCTCACCTTCCAGGATGGCGATTTTCTGTTTTCTCCTCAAACGCGCCTCTCCTTTCCGCGGTTGGTTCCCCTGGGACAGTGAAACCACGAGGGGGGAGCCCACCCGGCTCACACGGCCTCTCCCTCCGGAGGCCGCTCTGAGCACACCCTCCAGCCACGCCGACCACCGGGGCTGTCCCCGATCCTCACCTAAAACCCCCTTCAGCCCTCAGCCCCCGCAGCCTTCCCGTGGTCTCCTCCCTCTTTCACAGCGGGTCCTCATCCTTCACCTTCTCTCTCTGGAGCCCAAATTGGAACTCCGCTCCTCCCCTCCGCGCGGCTCTGTGCGCTGGCCCTTTGGGACGCTTCTTTCTTGCTTTGGCAGAGCTGCATCTGGCCCTGCTGCGTCCCCTGTGGTCTCTCTTTCCTGACCAGCCTTGGTCACCAGGCCCCCTGTGTGTGGTTTCCACCAACGCCAGGTGATCCTGCTGAGGCCCTCTGCAGTAAAGGTTTGGGGTGTTCAAATCCTCCACCCTGAAACTGGCCCTGACCAGCTCCTGGGAGACACCCTCTAAGCCCTTGGAACGTTCTGCCTGATTTGAATGTCTGTGTTTACCTGGGCCACACCAGAGTCTATGCTAAGCTTGTCCAACCCGCAGCCCAGAGGGTGCATTCGGCCCAGGACAGCTTTGAATATGGCCCAACACAAATTCATAAACTTTCTTGTTGAGATTTTTTTTAAAGCTCATCAGCTTTTGTTAGGGTTAAGTGTATTTTATTTAAGGTTATTGCCCAGGACAGTTCTTCCAATGTGTGCCAGGAAAGCCCAAAGATTGGGCACCCCTGGTCTGTGCTAACAATATGGTCTACAGGGGGACCTTGGGCCATGTGGCATCAGCCTGACCTCTTCAGGGGCTGGAGGCCAAAGTCAGCCAGTTGGGAGGTCAGCCATGCCTGTGTGACCAACCCAATAAAAACCCTGGACACTGAGGTGCGGAGGGCTTCCCTGGCTGCTGGCATGCTGTGCTCATTGTCACACCTCAGTTCTGGGAGGTTGAGCACTGTCCGCATGCCTGCAGTGGGTGGGGACACCTGCAGACCCATGCTGGTCTGTCCTGGGTTCTGTTCTGTGAGTCCTTGCCACTGCTGATTTTAACGCATCCATTGCTGTAATAAATAGTACCCTTTCTGAGTTCTGTGAGTCCTTCTAGTGAACCATTGAACCTAAGGGTGGTTTTGGGGAGCCCCCAGTGGTCCCTTCTTACTTGGCATGAGGGCCTAAACATGAAGGCCCAGTAATTGGTCCCATTACCCTACCTTATGTCTCCTGCCTTCTTCAGCTGAGCCCACCCCAAGTACACAGCCCTGTGCCATCGGACATGACAGGCACTTCCCCTCAGGGTCTCTTCCCTGGTTATACCTTTGCCCAGGATGCCCTTCCCAAACATCCTCTGAGGTCACTTCCTGAGAGGCCTGTCCTGGCCACGAATCCTGACATCACAGTCCCCACCCCCTTTCCCCTGCTTGACTTGACTTTTCCCAGGGCATTCACCCCACCTGACTTGCATCTGGGTTTTTCTCATCTCTCTTCTTCACTGTCTGTGTCCAGGTTGCGATTTGAGCTCCCACAGGGCAGGAGTGTCTGCTCTTTGTCCCTGCTCTTTCTTTGGTGCAAGGACGGTACCTGGCACACAGCAGGCCCTCAGCAAACACTTGTTGAATGGATCTGTGGGTGGGCAGGGGTGCATTTTGGTGGGTGTGGTCCAGAGAAGCCCCTTAGGAGGTAACGCTTGAGCAGAAGAATCTCAATGAATTTCCTCCCTTTTCTCCACCCCCATAACCAGACACACATGTTCTGTGGTAGGTCACATAGCATCCCCCAAAAGTCTACATCCTGATCCCCAGTACCTAGGGGCACAGCCTTATGTGAAAAAAAAAAGGTCTTTGCAGATGTAAATAAGTTTAGGATCTTGAGATGCTGGGGTGGGCCCTAAATCCAATATTTGATGTCCTTATCAGAGAAAGAAAAGGGATACTTGGGGTGCAGAGAAATAAGGTAGACAGTCACGTGAACATGGAGGTCAGTATTGGGGGGATGTGCCCACAGGTCAAGGCGTGCCTAGGACTGTGGGTGGCAAGCCACCCAGGTGCCGAGGCAAGAGACCGAGAACACGAGCTGTTCCAGTATAATAAAATATATAAAATAAGAATAGTTATACAGATATAGATCTTAGATATGATTATATATGAATATCATTAATCATTAGTTGGTAGCAATTACTCTTTATTCCAATATTATAATAATCCTCACTCTATAATCATAACCTAGGAAAAACCAGGCCATACAGAAATAGGATCTGAGGGGACATGGTAAGAAGTGACCAGAAGACAAGAGTGCAAGCCTTCTGTTATGCCCAGACAGGGCCACCAGAGGGCTCCTTGGCCTAGCGGTAATGCCAGCGTCTGGGAAGACGCCCGTTGCCAAGCGGACCGTGGTCTAGCGGTAGCATCAGTGTCAAGGAAAAACACCCGCTACTTAGCAGACCGGAAAAGGGAGTCTCCCTTTCCCCGGAGGAGTTTAGAGAAGACTCTACTCCTCCACCTCTTGTGGAGGGCCTGACATTAGTCAGGCTCACCTGCAGTTATCCAGGGGCCTAACCGTCTCCCTGTGATGCTGTGCTTCAGTGGTCACGCTCCTAGTCCGCCTTCATGTTCCATCCTGTACACCTGGCTCTGCCTTCTAGATAGCAGTAGTAAATTAGTGAAAGTACTGAAAGTCTCTGATATGCAGAAATAATGGCATAAGCTGTCTGTCTCTCTCTGTCTCCTCTCTCTCTCTGCCTCAGCTGCCAGGCAGGGAAGGGCCCCCCTGTCCAGTGGACATGCGATCCACGTGACCTTACCTATCATTGGAGATGGTTCACTCTCCTTATCCTGCCGCTTTGTCTTGTATCCAATAAATATCAGAGCAGCCTGGCATTCGGGGCCACTACTGGTCTCCGCGACTTGGTGGTAGTGGTCCCCCGGGCCCAGCTGCCTTTTCTTTTATCTCTTTGTCTTGTGTCTTTATTTCTACACTCTCTCGTCTCCACACATGGGGAGAGACCCACTGACCCCGTGGGGCTGGACCCTACATGGGACTGCCAGGGCCATGAGTGGTGAGGAGAGAGTCCTAGGATAGATTCTCCCTCGGAGCCTCCGGAAGCAATCAGCCCTGCTGATACCTTGATTTTGCACTTCCAGCCTCCAGCACAGTGAGCGAATCTGTTTGTGCTGTTTTAAGCCACTCCTCCATCTCTGGTGCTGCTCCAGCAGCCCAAGGGGAGCAGCACGTGCTCTGGGCACGACCCCCACAGTAAGAACAGTAATGTGACAACAGCTATGTGTTCGCGTGCAAGGATGCTTCTCAGCATTTATTCCCATGTATCCACAGAGTGGGTCGTCCCACTGCCCGCCCACGCACAGAAGCGGTGGCTGCTGCTGCGGCACACCCTCCCTGGCCTCACTCAGGCCGTGCCCCAGGGCGGGGGCCTACCCTCCCTTCTGCTCCGCCTCTGAGCTTCTCCACCCCTTGATCCTGCCAGGTCATTTCAATTTATTGGAAGTTCTCCAGGGCTGCTCTTGGCCATTGAGACATCCACCCGCCCTCTTAGCCTAATCTGTGAATTGGCTTTATTTTTTATTTTAATTTTTTTTAGAGACAGGGTCTCACTCTGTTACCCTGGAGTGCAGTGGTGCAATCACAGCTCACTGCAGCCTCAAATTCCTGGGCTCAAGGGATCCTCCCACCTCAGCCTCCTGAATAACTGGGACTATAGGCACATGCCACTGCACCCAGCCATTTTTAAAAAATTTTGTAGAGCCAGTCTTGCTATATTGCCCAAGCTCGTCTTGAACTGCTGGGCTCCGTGGATCCTCCTGCCTCAGCCTCCTGAGTAGCTGGGAGGGCAGGCGTGAGCTGCTGCGCCTGGCCCCCTGTGCAATGCCTTGTGATGCCAACTGCAGGTTCACTGCTCATTGCCTCCTCCTCTTCCACCTTGCAGATCTACTGGGGCTCCATGGTTGTCGCCTTAGAGTCTTCCCAAGCCTCTCCCTCCTGTGAGGCACGCAGGTGAGCTGCTCTCTGAATTCCTGCAGATTTCTTTCCCCTTGGCAGGTGGACGATCCCCTGGCTTGCAGGGCTCAGGACTGCTGTCCTGGATGCCAGGAATCCTGGGGTGGGAGAAAGCCAGGGGGTCCCAACTCTGGGAGGTCAGAGGAGCACCAGAAGACCCCTCCCACTGTCTGTCCTGGTGACCCTGCCTCCTGGTCTCCTGCCTCATGTGCAATCCCCTCCCAGGAGTGTGGACTGGACTGGGTGACTTGCTTCCAGGGCTAGAACACAGCAGAGGCACTGAGCTAGTGCCTCCCAGATTGGGTGGTGGAGACAGTGGCTTGCTGGCTTCCCAGCTTACTCCAAGCAAGCCTGTGAAGGGTACACACAGCCAGAAACAGCCGTTTCCAGACAGCAGCCACGAAGGCCTGTGGCGGCCAGCAACAAGCTTGGAAGCTGGTATGTGCGCACGTGTGTGTATGTGAAGTACTGATTAGGAATAATTATTTCCAAAATGATTTCAGCAGGATAGCAATATATTTAGTCATAACTCAATCCTAAGGAATAGAGGCATCTATTCAGCATACAGATATGGCAAAGTCCAAGTTGGAGATAATTGACACCTATGGTGAGCTCTTCTCAGTGTCAACAGCCCTCACTGGTGGGATCTTAGCATATGCACCAAATTGCTTTAAAGGACTATTTGCGTAACAGTGAGACCGCACAACAACTCTCATCACTCACTCCTTTTTAGTTTAAGGGGTCTTTATCCACTCTTGCACATAGGTTAGGATAATTATAGAGCACTGAGATAAAATGCAAGGACAGTAGTTTTCATGTAGTTTTTGAAACTAATTCGAGGATTGAAGGGAAAGCATGTAAACAGCTAACTATGTTTTGTTGAAGATTTACAGGAGCATTGTGACCTGAAAAGGAAGAGGAAGTTCCCAACCTCCTCGGAGCCTCATTGGCACCCAGTTGTCATCCATCACCCCTTGACCCCAAGCCCTCCTCTTTCCCCTGCCCTGAACTTGAAAAGGGCCTGAACCTCATACTGGCGTGAGATGGTTCCTCAGGACGCTCATTCGCATCTGCTGGGCTTGCTGCTCTCCAAAATGAAGTTGCCTTCTCGGCTTCAACTCCTTGTCTCGACTGATTGGCTGTCGTGCAGCAGCAGCACAAGTTTGGATTTGTTAACCTTTGGACATTTTTAGTTACTTACGAAACTTGCTGGCCGGGCACGGTGGCTCATGCCTGTAATCCCAGCACTTTGGGAGGCTGAGGCGGGCAGATCACCTGAGGTCAGGAGTTCGAGACCAGCCTGGCCAACGTGGTAAAACCCTGTCTCTACTAAAAACACAAAAATGAGCTGGGCATGGTGGCGCATGCCTGTAATCCCAGCACTTTGGGAGGCTGAGGCGGGCAGATCACCTGAAGTCAGGAGTTTGAGACCAGCCTGGCCAACATAGCCAAACCCCGTCTCTACTAAAAATACAAAAATGAGCTGGGCGTGGTGGCGCGTGCCGGTAATCCTAGCTACTCAGGAGGCTGAGGCAGGAGAATCACTAGAACCCGGGAGGCAGAGGTTGCAGTCAGCTGAGATTGTGCTGATGTACTCCAGCCTGGGCAACAGAGTGAGACTCCGCCTCAAAAAAAAAAAAAAAAAAAAAAAGAATTGCATTTTGTCAGAAGAGCAGCACCAACAAGTAAATACAAAGTTGTCTGACAGGTAATCCTTTTAACAGCCCAACATTCCTCACCCTCTCTTCTCTCTGCACCTGTGATACTGTACAGCAGAAGGAAAGACCCTTCTGTAACTGACCCGACCCTACACATGAGCCTCACCATAGACCAGGAGGGACAAAAGCTAGGTTTGATTCTGTTCCTTGCAGTAATTAAATCAGGCCCCGTCAGGTGAAGCTCAGTGTCTCCAAGCTGAGGGTCAGGCCTCTCAGAGGGCTCAGTCTTCCACAACATGCTCCCTTTCCAGGGTTGGTGTCTGGACATGTTGGGAGGGGCTCTTATGACCTTGGGGTTGGGGAAGAGTCTGGTTCTTTGGCTCTCTCTGGTCTTGCTTTGTTGCTACTTTTGGGAGATCAGTTGTTAGTCTACCTTCTTGTTCACAGGCAATCTGACTTTCCTTTCTGGCTGCCTTTCAGACCTTCTCTTAGCCTTTGGATGTCTGCAGTATCACTAAAATATAGATAGGGGCCAGGCGCAGTGGCTCAAGCCTGTAATCCCAGCACTTTGGGAGGCCGAGGCGGGCGGATCACGAGGTCAGGACATCAAGACCATCCTGGCTAACACAGTGAAACCCCGTCCCTACTAAAAATACAAAAAATTAGCTGGGCGTGGTGGCGGGCACCTGTAGTCCCAGCTACTCGGGGGGCTGAGGAAGGAGAATGGCATGAACCTGGGAGGCAGAGCTTGCAGTGAGCCGAGATTGCACCACTGCACTCCAGCCTGGGCGACAGAGCAAGACTCCATCTCAAAAAAAAAAAAAGAAAGAAAGAAAGATAGGGATTGGTTGGGGACACTAATTTAGACATGAATGTCTTTGATCTGGAAAATTCTAAACCTTTATCCTTTCCGATGTTTCCTCTGCCCCATTCTCTATCTTCTGACCTTCAAGGACTTCAACATTTGACGTATGTTGGACCATCTTACTGTTCTCTTTGCACCTTAGCTTCTCTCCTGCTCTTCCCAGCTTTTATCTCTGTGTGCTATATTCTCCAAAATTCCTTCTACTCTGTCTTCTATTTCACCGACTCCCTCAGTGATTTGTCTGACATGCTGGTTAAATCTGCCCATTGAATTCTTAACTTCAGTTATTGCTGTTTACAGTTGACCAGGGCTATTTTTTGGTCTTTGTGGGTTTGTTCTGTCATTTCTGTGGGTTCTCACTCATGGAGTCTTCATTCCTGATGTGCTCTGGTTTCTTCACTTGTGTGCAGACCATTTTGAGACGTATTTATAGGAATAAGCTGAAGGCACCACATGATGCATCCTCTTCCAGAGAATTTTGTCCACTTGTGACAAGGTCTGGGTGTTGCTGGTCTGGAGCTGCCTTATCCCAAACTCAGGGCTTTAAGATCTTCAGACCACCCTAGTAGGCAGAAGTCTGTGCAAGGGCTGGTTGACCCTTAGGTTGTGACCCCTCAGGAGTTTCTGTAAAGTAGGAGGGTCTTTTGAGTTTCTCACCTTTGGTGGATCCTGGTTGGTCTGATGTCTCAGCAGCACCAGCTCCCTCTCTGGATTGTAGAGCTGTGTCCACAGGCCACAGCTGGTTGAAGTTGGGGCAGATGTGAGTCCCCATCAGTGCCCTGGGCTGGGCACGGCTTAGCGTGCATTCTGACTCTAGGTTGTTGCCCACACGTCTGCTGTGAGGCCACCTGTCCTCACTGTGGGCCCCATGGCATAGATGTAAGCTCAACCTCAGCCTCTGCATTACCTGGGACGCATGAGGGTCTCACCATACTCTAATGGTGCTACTCCTCTCTCTCAACCACAGGAGCCCCTCCTGTCAGCACTGGAGTGGCCTGCCCTTGGTGTTCGCCCACTTGTCAGTATGTCTTTTTTTTTTTTTTTTTTGAGATGGAGTCTTGCTCTGTCACCGAGGCTGGAGTGCAGTGGCGCAATCTCCGCTCACTGCAACCTCCACCTCCCAGGTTCACCCCATTCTCCTGCCTCAGCCTCCCGAGTAGCTGGGACTACAGGTGCCCGCCACCACACCTGGCTAATTTTTTGTATTTTTAGTAGAGACGGGGTTTCACTGTGTTAGCCAGGTCTCGATCTCCTGACCTCATGATCCACCCTCCTCGGCCTCCCAAAGTGCTGGGATTACAGGCGTGAGCCACCGCACCCAACCAGGATGTCTTTTTATTTATTTATTTATTTTTTTTTTTTGAGATGGAGTTTTGCTCTTGTTGCCCAGGCTGGAATGCAGTGGTGTGTGGGGAAAAGCAAGAGAGATCAGATTGTTAATATGTCTGTGTAGAAAGAAGTAGACAAAGAGACTCCATTTTGTTCTGTACTAAGAAAAATTCTTGTGCCTTGAGATGCTGTTAATCTGTGACCTCACCCCCAACCCCATGCTCTCTGAAACATGTGCTGTGTCAAACTCAGGGTTAAATGGATTAAGGGTTGTGCAAGATGTGCTTTGTTAAACAAATGCTTGAAGGCAGCATGCTCCTTAAGAGTCATCACCACTCCCTAATCTCAAGTACCCAGGGACACAAAAACTGCGGAAGGCTGCAGGGACCCCTGCCTAGGAAAGCCAGGTATTGTCCAAGGTTTCTCCCCATGTGATAGTCTGAAATATGGCCTCGTAGGAAGGGAAAGGCCTGACCGTCCCCCAGCCCGACACCCATAAAGGGTCTGTGCTGAGGAGGATTAGTATAAGAGGAAGGCATGCCTCTTGCAATTGAGACAAGAGGAAGGCATCTGTCTCCTGCCCGTCCCTGGGCAATGGAATGTCTCGGTATAAAACCCGATTGTACGTTCCATCTACTGAGATAGGGAAAAAACCGCCTTAGGGCTGGAGGTGACACATGCGGGCAGCAATACTGCTTTGTAAAGCACTGAGATGTTTATGTGTATGCATATCTAAAGCACAGCACTTGATTCTTTACCTTGTCTATGATGCAAAGACCTTTGTTCACGCGTTTGTCTGCTGACCCTCTCCCCACTAGTGTCTTGTGACCATGACACATCCCCCTCTCTGAGAAACACCGACAAATAATCAATAAATACTAAGGGAACTCAGAAGCCAGGGGAATCCTCCATATGCGGAACGCTGGTCCCCTGGGTCTCCTTATTTCTTTCTCTATACTTTGTCTCTGTGTCTTTTTCTTTTCCAAGTCGCTCGTTCCACCTAACGAGAAACACCCACAGGTGTGGAGGGGCGACCCACCCCTTCAGTGGTGCGATCTCAGCTCACTGCAACCTCTGCCTCCGCATTCAAGTGATTCTCCTACCTCAGCCTCTTGAGTAGCTGGGATTACAGGTGCCTGCCACTATGCCTGGCTAATTTTTTTTTTTTTTTTTTTTTTTTTTTTTAAGTAGAGACAGGGTTTCACCATGTTGGATGTTAGTCAGGCTGGTCTCAAACTCCTGAGCTCAAGTGATCTACCCGCCTCGGCCTCCCAAACTGCTGCGATTGCAGATGTGAGCCACCACGCCTGGCCTGTCCAGATGTCTTTGAAACAACCCCCACCAGCATTGGAGAGAGTCAAGGGAAGACAAGCCAGGCATCTGACCTCCTCCGTCTCTGCCTTTCCTTCTCACTGTCTCCAGGGTAACCCATCACCACCCCCATCACGAACCCCATCGCCAACCCCATGGCCAGCCTCATCGCGAACCCCATTGTGAACCCTATCACCAACCCCATTGTGCGTCACTAACCGCATCACTAACCCCATCATGAACCCCGTCACCAATCCTATCACAAACGCCATCTCGATCCTCATCACCAGCCCCTTTGCGAACCCCATCACAAACTGTGTCACAAACCTGTCTTCCAAGCCTATTGTCTTGCTGCAAAGTCTACTTTGAATATAAATCAGAATATAGGCCGGGCGTGCTGGCTCATGTCTGTAATTCCAGCACTTTGGGAGGCCGAGGCAGGTGGATTGCTTGAGCTCAAGAGTTCAAGACCAGCCTAGGCAACATGGTGAAACTCCATCTCTACAAAATCTGCTGGGCATTTGTCTTTGACTTTCTAGTCCTTAAAAAAAAAATCAGCTGGGCACGGTGGCACACACCTGTAGTCCCAGCTACTTGGGAGGCTAAGGCGGGAGGATCGCTTGAGCCCAGGAGTTCGAGGCTGTAGTGAGCTGTTGTACCACTGCACTCCAGCCTGCGTGACAGAGCGAGACCCTGTCTCAAAAAAGAAAAAAAAAAGAAAAGAAAAAAGAAAAATGTGAATCTGAATATTAACTCATTTTTTCTTTTGGGATTCTTTCCATAACAGTCCTAATTTTCTTGCCACTAGAAGGATGACTTGGGCTGATTGGGGAGAAAATCTCTTTTTCGGATAGGAAGAAAAAAGCCACATGAGCGTTAAAAATAATAAAAACAACAGCGTGCTACTCCTTTCTGTCATTCTTGTGGATGTTTTTCAAACACTTCCAGGATTTGAATTTTATTTGTACTCACAACTGCTGAGTGAATTAGGTGTTATTATGATGACCTTTTTTTTTTTTTTTTTTTTTTTGAGACAGACTCGCTTTGTCGCCCAGTCTGGAGTGCAGTGGCTGGATCTTGGTTCGCTGCAAGCTCTGCCTCCCGGGTTCAAGCGATTCTCCTGCCTCAGCCTCCTGAGTAGCTGGGATTACAGGCGCCTACCACACCCAGCTAATTTTTGTATTTTTAGTAGAGACAGGGTTTCACCATGTTGTTCAGGTTGGTCTTGAACTCCTGACCTTGTGATCCGCCCGCCTCGGCCTCCCAAAGTGCTGGGATTACAGGCCTGAGCCACCGCGCCCAGCCACGATGACCATTTTACAAAAAGGGAAACTGAGGCACTGAGCCATGATGTCACTTTCGGAAGAGCCCACAGTTATGAAAGAGCAGTGGTGGCACCGAGGGCAGGGGTTCCATCCCAGGGCTTGCCATCTGGCCCTTTATAGGAGCATCCTTTGTACTTAGAGATTGGAGAGAAATTTTGTCAAAAGATCCCAGGAGTCTCCAAATCTACCCTGGTTCTAAATGTGAGGCGCAAGTACCTGGAGCATGGTGACTGAGGGATTCCTCTGGGGCGTGTCTGCCTCCTGTCACCACATGCCCCAGAGAGTGCCACGTGTGAGTCTGGCTGGGAGGCCCCTGCGTCCTGCTGCCCTGCAGCGCGTGCTGCTTAGCGCCCCAGCCTCCTGCACCCAGGCCACCTCCCAGTCTCCAGCCGGCTGCTGTCCATCCAGATGCCACTCCAGTGCAGCCAGTGGAGCAGGGCCAGGAGTGTAGGTGGCCTGGCCATCCCCTTCCCCAGGGCTCTCAGAAAGGCTTCTCCTCCAGCAGTGTTTCTATCCGGGGGGCACAGGGCAGCAGTGATCAGCACAAGCTTGCGGGGCGAAGACACAGCTTGGAGTTGGGCGCTCGTGAGTTCCCACCCTTGCCTTGAGGACATGGGCTTGTTACACCCCCAGGACTCCGGTTCTTCACCTGTAAAATCAGAAGAGCACTTCTGGAAACTTCTGGGCTGGCAGAGATGGAGCACAGCCACTACAGCTCCTCTCTCCCTTTGGACAGAATATAAAAAGCGACTCCTGGAGGACTGTGAAACGCTAACAGTAGCAGCTGGCTGGGGAGGAAGCTCAAAACTTACCAACAACTGGCATGGAGGTTTACTGTTTTTGTTTTTTTTTTGTTTTTTTTTTTTTCCCCCAGCTGTATGTGAGGCTTTGATCTGAGGACGGGGGTGTCTCACAACTGTGCCATGGGTGCAGAGACTGACAACCCCAATACAAACCCGCCTTTCCCTCTGCAAACAGAGTGCTTAGGAGAAACCCCCACTTCCCTCTCCTTTCTCTCCTAACCCTGTCCCGGCCTGCTCTTTGGTGGCATCATGGACCCCTGAGATCCTGCACGAGATTCTACCTGTATTGACAGAGGAGCTGGGCACAGGGCTCTGTGGTCCAGAGTGTGTGCGTGCAAGGTCCCTCTCTTATTTTCCCTGTCTCTTCTCTTGTCGTGTTGCCCTGAGCAGGGCCCAAGTCGTGTGAAATGGATGACAGCACAAGCAACTAAGACTCTAAGAAAAACCCTGGCTTTCTAAATGGAGGACTCCTAGGGGCCTGAGTGTATGGGAACCCCACAGAGCAGAGACTTGGAGGAGGGGCCTCCACGCTGAGCATGAAACAACACAAGCTCGGTGCTTGCCTGAGCTGAGCAGCATGTGTGGGGAACATGCCGCACAGCAAAAGCCTTGAGAATGGAGCCAACATGGATCCACTGCACACAGAGGCTGGGATGAGGCTTGTGGCCTGACCCAGCCGGGATGAGTGCCCGCCAAAGTGAAAATGCCAACGTTCTCAAGCGTGTTCTCGCAGGGCTCAGAGCCTCGCATCTGATTATTTAAAATATCCAGGATACAACCCCAAATTACCCAACATGCCAAGGACTGGAAATTGGATCCGGTCTCAGGGGAAAAGACAGACAGTTGCTGGCAGAACCCCAGGACTCAGATGCTGGAGGGACCAGGAAAAGATTTCACAGCAGCAATTCCAGCCCGATGCTCCCCGAGGCAAGAGTGGACACCCCAAGAATGAGTGAAAAGACAGACGTTCTCAGCACGTGGAAATGGTAGAAGTGAAAAACATATTACCTGAAGTAAAAAATCACCTGAAGTAAAAAAGCTGGCCAGGCACAGTGGCTCATGCCTGTAATCCCAGCACTTCGGGAGGCCGAGGCGGGCAGATCGCTTGAGTCTAGGCGTTTGAGACCAGCCTGGGCAACATGGAGAAACCCTGTCTCTACTAATAATACAAAAATTAGCCAGGCGTGGTGGCACACACCTGTAGTCCCAGCTATTCAGGAGGCTGAGGCATGAGAATCACTTGAACCTGGGAGGCGGACTCTGCAGTGAGCCGAGATCACGCCCCACTGCACTCCAACCTGGGCAGCAGAGTGAGACTCCATCTCAAAGTAAAAAAAAAAAAAAAAAAAAAAAAGGCTCACTGAGTGTCTCAATAGCAAAAGGGGGATTACAGAGGAAGGAGTCAGTAAACTTACAAAGAGATCAATAGAAATGATCTAATCTGAAAAACAGGAGAAAAGATTTTTTAAAAAAATGAACAAAGTTTCAGAGAGCTGTGAACACTATCAAAACATCTATCATTTTTGTATTTGAAGTTCCAGAAGGGGAATGGAAAGATATTAGTACATAAAACATTTATTTTGAAGAAATAATGGCAGAAAAGTTCTCCAATTTAGTGAAAGATATAAACTTATGAAAATCAAAAAGTTTGGCCAACTCCAGATGGGATAAACTCAATCAAATATTTTATGTATTTATATGTGTAAAATTCCTCACCAGCAGAATTTATTTACTTTTTTTGAGATGGACACTCACTCTCTTACTTAGGCTGGAATGCAATGGTGCAATCTCGGCTCACTGCAACCTCTACCTCTTGGGTTTGAGTGATTCTCCCATCTCAGCCTCCTGTGATTATAGGCAACACCATGCCCAGCTAATTTTTTTGTTTTTAGTAGAGACAGGGGTTTACCATGTTGGCTATACTGGTCTTGAACTCCTGACCTCAAGTCATCTGCCCGCCTTGGCCTCCCAAAGTGCTTCACCTGCCGACTTTAAAAGAAAATGCTAAAGAAAGGTATTTAGCCTGGAAAGATATCGGAAGGAACCTGGAACTTCAGGAATGCAGAAAGAGCAATGGAAATAGTATATATTTAGAGAACCATAATATGCTGTTTTCACTTTTTAAAAGAAAATGCTAAAGAAAGGTATTTAGCCTGAAAGGAAAGATACCAGAGGGAACCTGGAACTTCAGGAATGCAGAAAGAGCAATGGAAATGGTATATATTTAGAGAACCATAATATGCTGTTTTCACTTTTTAAATCATTAAAAATATCTGGTAGTTCACGCCTGTAATCCTAGCACTTTGGGAAGCCGAGGCGGGTGGATCATGAGGTCAGGAGATTGAGACCATCCTGGCTAACATGGTGAAACCCCGTGTCTACTAAAAATACAAAAAATTAGCCGGGCGTGGTGGCGGGTGCCTGTAGTCCCAGCTACTCAGGAGGCTGAGGCAGGAGAATGGCGTGAACCCAGGAAGTGGAGCTTGCAGTGAGCCGAGATCGTGCCACTGCACTCCAGCCTGGGCGACAGATCGAGACTCCATCTCAAAAAAATATATCTATATATCTATCTATGTCTATATCTACATATCTATATATCTATATCTATATCTATATATCTATTACTGTTGAGGCTGGGTATGGTGGCTCACGCCTATAATCCTAGCACTTTGGGAGGCCAAGGTGGGCAGACTGCCTGAGCTGAGTTTGAGACCAGCCTGGGAAACATGATGAAACACCATTGAGTAGAGACTAAAATACAGAAAAGCCGGGCATGGTGGTGTGCACCTGTAGTCCCAGCTGCTTGGTAAGCTGAGGCACGAAAATCGCTTGAACCTGGGAGGGAGGCAGAGGTTGCAGTGAGCCAAGATTGCACCACTGCACTCCAGCCTGGGCAACAGAGCAAGACTGTATCTCCAAAAAGAAAAAAAAAATCTATACTGTTGAAAACAAAATTGCCACATTACCTGGTAGGATTTTCAATGCATGTAGATGTGATAACATGATAAAGATAGAATGGGGGGTACGGGATGTGGAGGAAGAGATCACATCTCACATGAAGTGGCAGAGCGGAGACTCTAAGAAGACTGTCAAAAATCCTAAGTATACTGTAATCTCCAGGGCGACCAATAAAAAATTGGAAAACAATAGCCCAAAGCCAGTAAATTTAAATGGAACACTAAAAAATATTCCAATAATCCAAAAGAAGGTAGCTGAGGGAGGGGAAATGAACAAAAAAACAGAGGGAAAGGAAACAAAGAATAAGTCCAAACACATAAATAATTACATAAAATGTAATGGTATAAACGTGCCAATTCAAACATAGAAATTGTGAACTTGGATAAAGATAACCCCACCCATTAATATGCTGCCTAAAGAGGCTCACTTCAAATATAATGAGAAAGGTAAAGGTAAAAGGACAGAAGAACGTGGGTCCCATCACCACTAATCAGGCATGCTCATTCCTGCTTCAGCATTGCTGTGAAGTTCACAGCGAGAACTTCTGCAACACAGGCATCGGGCACACACACAGGACTTGCTCAAGAACAATAGGAAGAATGTGGTTGAAAGCACCCTGCTGATGCCTTTCCTCCACTTGTCTTTGAAGGTTCTCCCTGTCCCCCTTTTCAAGGCTAGTGCTCTGACTGCATCCCCCATCCTAGCCTTCATCATTGGTTGTACGCGGTCTTATTCAGACAGCCATAAAACCTGGACAAGAGCTATTAAGTGGATTGTGCTGAGTGACTACTCTGACATCTGTGAATGTTAGCACATGTGAATAAAACCCGGACAAGAGCTATTAAGTGGATTGTGCTGAGTGACTACTCTGACATCTGTGAATGTTAGCACATGTGAACCTCACTACCGTTTCTATTTTCTGGTGATCCCCTGCCCCATCAAGCCCACCTGCAGATGGGCCAAATGCTCCTGCAAAGGCCGCACAGACCCTAGCAGGGATTTTCTAGAGCCTGGGAGACACATTTGGATGAGTTACCCTGGTGTCATTTCTGCCCTGAGGCCAGTGGCTCTTCACCCAGAATGTCCAAGCCCTGTCCACTCTATCGGTCCTCGCTCCAGCCAGTCCAGCACAGGCAGTGTCCTCCACGGCATCCATGCCCAGCCCGCGGGCCCCGAGGAGGCCAGCCACACACAGCCACCAGGCAGAACACATGGATTCTTGCTGTGTTCTGCTACCACTGGAGACCAAGCGGCCCAGACGCCACAGGCAACCCATGTGTGGAGTGAATGAAGGGGGGACTAGCAAGGGCTTGTGCTTTGTCACCTGCTCCAATTGCCACACTTCCATTAACAACGAAAGTTCTTGGTTCTCCCAGAAATCTTAGAGCAAGACTTAACTGCAACCTATGTGCATACGATTCTGAGATACGGCTCTAGGAACCCTGGATTTTGGACGGCTTGCTTCCCTTGTTTAATCTACTATCTCTATATTAAGGGTATAAAGATTGGTGATTGAACCTTCAAAAACCTGAAACCAAAAACAAAAGTTTCCTTCACATTTTACTTGTTCAGAATTTTTCCTAGTAAATTACTACCAAAGGTACTTCTCCACAACAGACTCGCTCAGTCAGCGCTGGTGAGGTCACACCTCTAAGGTGGAGCAGCAGCCAATGGAGAGAATAAAGCCCATGCTTTTGGCCAGCACAGCAGCGAGAGAAAGGCCGGGGAAGAGGACCGAAATTGAGCCAGAGCAGTAAATAGTAGACATTGGCTGATGGAAAATGAGTTCGACGATGAACATGAATAGCACATCATTAGGGAAATAACCGCATGTAATAAAAATTACACTGCAACAAGAGTACCCGATGGCATGGTGGAGTGAGAGTCCAAAGAGTCACATTCCGTAAAATGGAAGCAGTGAATCCAAAACGGACAGAAAAACGTACTGAAAACGAAAAAGGAGTGAAAAGTAAAACCATATGACACATAGAGGACCCAGAAAACACACCAAAACAATTATGAAACACGTTGATGGACAACGAAAGAGTGACTGTCACATGACAACTTAAGACATTTTCCACAGATAACGAATGGGTAAAACAACAAAATCACAGAATGACAAAAAAAAAAAAAAAAAAAAAAAACCAGACACACAAGTATGCCTCAACTTCTCCAGAGTTGCAGAAAACTGCACAGAGGAAGCCCAGTCACTGTGGAGAGAGAGTAAGAAATAGGAGCCCCGTATCAGGGTCCAGGGTGGCCCTCTGCAGCAGCTGCAGGTACGTGAGGTTCTCGTGCGTGTTGGGGTCGAAGAAGCCCTTGGTGTCGTCGCTGGGGTCCGCCAGGACGCGGTTCATCTCCTCGTCGAAGTAGCCGCGCCGGTAGGCCACGTCCACGGGCACGCGGTGGCTGTGCACGGGGTCGATGACGCCGCCCGTGGCGATCTGGGCCTCCAGCAGGCGGATGCCGTGCTCCCGGACGATGAGGTCCTTCTGCATGGCCTGGAAGAGGGAGATCTGCTGCCCGGTGTAGGGGTCGGTGTAGCCGGTGACGGCGCGCTCGGCCGACAGCAGCTTCTCCTGGATCTCGCCGCCCACCACGCCCGCGGCCACGGCCTCCTCCACGGACAGCCTCAGGTTGCGCACGGGGTCGACGACGAAGCCGGTGGCCGCCTGCGCCTCCAGCAGCACCAGGGCCGTGCCGGGCCGCAGCACGCCCTTCCACATGGCCTGGTAGATGCTCATCTTCTCCTGGCGGCCGGGCTCGTCCTTGGCGGGCACCAGGACGCCCGCGATGCAGCTGGTGCCCTCCAGGTAGCGCTTGACCGAGTCCATCTCCGTCACCTCCTGCAGCGTCTTAGTGCCCTGGGCCAGGTCCCGCAGGGTCTCGGGGCCCAGGATCCCGGACGTGTGCAGCTCGGAGGCGGACACCTGGCGCCTCAGGCCGCGGAAGGACACCTTGCTGAGCCGCTCCTCGGTCTCCTCGATGACCCGGGTGAGGACGGCGACGAGGTCGGGCAGGCCCAGGGCGCCGGCCGCGTGCCGGGCCAGGAGCTCGTCTCGGCGGGCCTCGCTCAGGTACGAGGAGAAGAGGACGTCCCACACGGAGACCGGCCGCCCCTGGAACTGCCCGCGCTGCACCTCCATGGTGGCACCACGCAGGGTCTGCTCCTGGCGGCGGGCGGCGGCGGCAGCGGCCTCCCCGGCCTCGGCCTCCCCCTCGCCCTCTGCCTGGGAGCGCCCCGAGTCGCCGTCCCCTCGCCCGGCTGGCCCCGGCTCCCGCGGGCCGCGCGAGGCGTCCTGGAGCTGCGGCCGGGCCCCGGGGGCCTCCTCGGCCTCCTCGATCATGGCGGTCAGCCGGCGGGTCAGTGCGGGCAAGGCCAGAGTCCCCGAGCCAAACTCGGCCAGCAGCTCCTCCCGGGCGGCCCCGCTCACGTAGCCGGACGCCAGCACGTCCCACACGGGCACCGCGCGCCCCCGGAGGCGGCCCACCTTGACCTCCATGGTGGCCGCACGCAGGGCCTCCCGGGGGTCTGGGCGCGGGCTCCCGGCCTCGGCCTGGTCCTGGGCCAGCAGCGAGGTGAGGGTGGCGCCCAGCTCCTCCACGGTCAGCGTGCCCGCCCGGTATCTGCTCAGCAGCTCCTGGCGCCGGTCCTCGGACACCTCGCGGTAGAAGAGGAGCTCCCAGACGGAGACGCTCTGGCCCTGGAGGGCGCCCGAGCCTGGCGTCACGCGGGCGTCGCGCAGGGCGCAGCGCAGCTCCTCGCTCAGCTGGTGCACGGCGGAGCCCCGGCCTGCCAGCTGCAGCATGTAGAGCCCCGTGTCCGGGTCGCGCACGCAGCGGCGCAGCAGCTGCACGTACGTGAGGTTCTCGTGCGTGTTGGGGTCGAAGAAGCCCTTGGTGTCGTCGCTGGGGTCCGCCAGGACGCGGTTCATCTCCTCGTCGAAGTAGCCGCGCCGGTAGGCCACGTCCACGGGCACGCGGTGGCTGTGCACGGGGTCGATGACGCCGCCCGTGGCGATCTGGGCCTCCAGCAGGCGGATGCCGTGCTCCCGGACGATGAGGTCCTTCTGCATGGCCTGGAAGAGGGAGATCTGCTGCCCGGTGTAGGGGTCGGTGTAGCCGGTGACGGCGCGCTCGGCCGACAGCAGCTTCTCCTGGATCTCGCCGCCCACCACGCCCGCGGCCACGGCCTCCTCCACGGACAGCCTCAGGTTGCGCACGGGGTCGACGACGAAGCCGGTGGCCGCCTGCGCCTCCAGCAGCACCAGGGCCGTGCCGGGCCGCAGCACGCCCTTCCACATGGCCTGGTAGATGCTCATCTTCTCCTGGCGGCCGGGCTCGTCCTTGGCGGGCACCAGGACGCCCGCGATGCAGCTGGTGCCCTCCAGGTAGCGCTTGACCGAGTCCATCTCCGTCACCTCCTGCAGCGTCTTAGTGCCCTGGGCCAGGTCCCGCAGGGTCTCGGGGCCCAGGATCCCGGACGTGTGCAGCTCGGAGGCGGACACCTGGCGCCTCAGGCCGCGGAAGGACACCTTGCTGAGCCGCTCCTCGGTCTCCTCGATGACCCGGGTGAGGACGGCGACGAGGTCGGGCAGGCCCAGGGCGCCGGCCGCGTGCCGGGCCAGGAGCTCGTCTCGGCGGGCCTCGCTCAGGTACGAGGAGAAGAGGACGTCCCACACGGAGACCGGCCGCCCCTGGAACTGCCCGCGCTGCACCTCCATGGTGGCACCACGCAGGGTCTGCTCCTGGCGGCGGGCGGCGGCGGCAGCGGCCTCCTCGGCCTCGGCCTCCCCCTCGCCCTCTGCCTGGGAGCGCCCCGAGTCGCCGTCCCCTCGCCCGGCTGGCCCCGGCTCCCGCGGGCCGCGCGAGGCGTCCTGGAGCTGCGGCCGGGCCCCGGGGGCCTCCTCGGCCTCCTCGATCATGGCGGTCAGCCGGCGGGTCAGTGCGGGCAAGGCCAGAGTCCCCGAGCCAAACTCGGCCAGCAGCTCCTCCCGGGCGGCCCCGCTCACGTAGCCGGACGCCAGCACGTCCCACACGGGCACCGCGCGCCCCCGGAGGCGGCCCACCTTGACCTCCATGGTGGCCGCACGCAGGGCCTCCCGGGGGTCTGGGCGCGGGCTCCCGGCCTCGGCCTGGTCCTGGGCCAGCAGCGAGGTGAGGGTGGCGCCCAGCTCCTCCACGGTCAGCGTGCCCGCCCGGTATCTGCTCAGCAGCTCCTGGCGCCGGTCCTCGGACACCTCGCGGTAGAAGAGGAGCTCCCAGACGGAGACGCTCTGGCCCTGGAGGGCGCCCGAGCCTGGCGTCACGCGGGCGTCGCGCAGGGCGCAGCGCAGCTCCTCGCTCAGCTGGTGCACGGCGGAGCCCCGGCCTGCCAGCTGCAGCATGTAGAGCCCCGTGTCCGGGTCGCGCACGCAGCGGCGCAGCAGCTGCACGTACGTGAGGTTCTCGTGCGTGTTGGGGTCGAAGAAGCCCTTGGTGTCGTCGCTGGGGTCCGCCAGGACGCGGTTCATCTCCTCGTCGAAGTAGCCGCGCCGGTAGGCCACGTCCACGGGCACGCGGTGGCTGTGCACGGGGTCGATGACGCCGCCCGTGGCGATCTGGGCCTCCAGCAGGCGGATGCCGTGCTCCCGGACGATGAGGTCCTTCTGCATGGCCTGGAAGAGGGAGATCTGCTGCCCGGTGTAGGGGTCGGTGTAGCCGGTGACGGCGCGCTCGGCCGACAGCAGCTTCTCCTGGATCTCGCCGCCCACCACGCCCGCGGCCACGGCCTCCTCCACGGACAGCCTCAGGTTGCGCACGGGGTCGACGACGAAGCCGGTGGCCGCCTGCGCCTCCAGCAGCACCAGGGCCGTGCCGGGCCGCAGCACGCCCTTCCACATGGCCTGGTAGATGCTCATCTTCTCCTGGCGGCCGGGCTCGTCCTTGGCGGGCACCAGGACGCCCGCGATGCAGCTGGTGCCCTCCAGGTAGCGCTTGACGCGGTCGTCCTCCCTGAGCTGTTGCGTCGTTCTCCGTCCCGTTTCCAGGTCTTGGAGCATTTCTTTTGTGATTATGGCTGAGCTGAGGAGTTCAGAGGCTGTGATCTGTCGTCTAATTCCTTGGAACCACAGCTGTTTGTTGCTGTTTTCCTGCTTCTCAATCATCTCTAAGACGAGCTGCGCTACCTTCTGAAGTGCCCATCTCGTGTCGGTTCTATACATCCTCACCAGCTGGAGCTTCTTCTCCTCTGTCACATATTCAGAATTCAGCAGTGCCCACAGTGTTGGTTTCTGGCCTCTGAACCTTCCCATTGTTATTTCCACTTGCTCTGCCTCCAGGGCCCTTCTCGTCTCGTCATCGATGTACTCAGAGTCCTGTGCATCCTTGTTCACTGGGAAGAGCAGCCAGCCAGTGTCCTCTTGCGGGCGGCACCTCTCCTGCAGCTCTCGGTACGAGACCTTCTCTTGTGTGTTCGGGTCCACAAACCGTTTCCTCATTTGCTTCTGGTCAGAAATGAGCGCATAGATGTCCTTGTGCAGACAGCCACGTCTGTAGGCTGTTTCCAGTGGGAGCCGGTGGTGGTGCCGTGGGTCGATGACACCCCCCGTGGCCACCTGCACCTCCAGCAGCCTCAGTGCCTCCGCCTTCTCGACAAGCTGCTTCTGCATGGCCTGGAACAGCGGGATCGTGTCTCCCGTGGCCGGATCCCTGTAGCCCGTGGCAGCCCTTTCAGCCTTCAGGAGCCTCTCCTGCAGCTCCTCGCTCACCAGGCCCACATCCACAGCCTCATCCACGGAGAGCCTCTGGTGGGTGCAGGGGTCCAGGAGGAACCCAGTGGCGGCCTGAGCCTCCAGCAGCCAAGTTGCAAATGCTGCAGGGATGAGCTCCTTCCTGCTGGCCTCATGGAGGCTCATAACCTCCCTGGTGGAGGGCACCGTGACCCCCGCAATGCAGCCACTGCCTTCCAGGTAGGGCTTCACACACTCCAGCGTGCTGAGTGCCTGCCCCCCAGTCCACCCCGCACGAAGTGTGTGCAGGGTCTTCTGATCGATGACCCCGGAGTTGAACAGCTCTGCAGCTGTCACCTCCCCTCTGATGGCCGCCACCTTGATGCCTTGGTTTTGCGTCTCTGTTTCTTCAATTGTCGTGGTGATGATTTCCAGCAATTTCTCCAGGCCCCCACTCTGGGCTCCGTGCTCCTGGATGAGCTCCCGCTTCCTGTCCTCTGTGAAGTATGGAGAGGACAGCAGGTCCCAGAAAGAGACCACCTGGTCAGCAAACCTCCCCACGCGCATTTTTGCAGTTCTGGATTGCAACACATGTCTTGTGGCCTCATTGATATACACGTAGGTTTCTCCTTTGTTTACAATTTGTAGCAGGTACAGGCCCGTCTCGGAGTCCTCCACACAGCGCTCCAGAAGCTGCAGGTACGTGAGGTTCTCGTGCGTGTTGGGGTCAAAGAAGCCCTTGGTGTCATCGCTGGGGTCCGCCAGGATGCGGTTCATCTCCTCGTCGAAGTAGCCGCACCGGTAGGCCACGTCCACGGGCACGCGGTGGCTGTGCACAGGGTCGATGATGCCGCCCGTGGCGATCTGGGCCTCCAGCAAGCGGATGCCGTGCTCCCGGACAATGAGGTCCTTCTGCATGGCCTGGAAGAGGGAGATCTGCTGCCCGGTGTAGGGGTCGGTGTAGCCGGTGACTGCGCGCTCGGCTGACAGCAGCTTCACGTAGGTTTCTTTGCCGAACATTCCTGCTTTGAACGCCTCCTCCACAGTCAGCTTCCGGTTCTCCACGGGGTCGATGATGAAGCCGGTAGCTGCCTGTGCCTCCAGCAGCACCAGGGCTGTGCCAGGCCGCAGGATGTGCCTCCTCAGGGCTTCTGGGATGCTCATCCTCTCCTGGGTGCCCTGGATAAGGACCCCGGCAATGAAGTTGCCTCCCTCCAGGGACTGCCTCACGCTGTCCATCTCCGCCACCTCCTTCACAGTTGTTGTCCCCTGGCTCAGTTCGTCCAGCGTCTTCCTGCTGATCAGCTGCGCCCTGAACAGGTCCCTGGCTGACACCTGCTTCCGGAGCCCTCTGAAGGTGGCCTGCAGGGGCTGCCTCTCTGCAGCCTCGACCAGGGCGGTGACTGCACTGATCACCTGCCGCAGGGCCGCAGCCCTCCCAGACCGACAGAGTGCCACCAGCTCCCTCCGCTTGTCAGCGCCAACGTACTCAGAGAGCAGCAGGTCCCAGAGCGACACGCTACACCCCTTAAACCTCCCTGTGCTGACGGGCACCTTCATGGCCCTCAGAGCCACCGCGGTGTGGTCGTCCACCTCAAGCGCTGTGTCTGAGGGCAGCGGCAGCAGCAACAAGCCGGTCTCGGAGTCGCACACGCAGCGCTCCCTGAGCTGCTGATAGGTCACCTGGTCCCGCGCACTGGGGTCAAAGAAGAACTTGTTGTCCTTGTCAACTGCAGTCAGCACCTGGCTCGTCTGTGTGTCCAGAAGGCCGAGTCTAAAGGCTGCTGCCTGGGGCAGGTGCACCCCGTGGACAGGGTCCACCACACCCCCTGTGGCCAGCTGCACCTGCAGGAGGGGCAAGCCCTCGTTCTGTGGCACGAGCCCCTTCTCCATGGCCTGCCACAGAGAGAGGGAGCCCCCGGAGTAGGGATCAGGGTACCCGTCCACTGCCCTTTCGGCCTGCCCGAGCTGCTCACTCAGCTCCCTGCCCACCAGGCCAACCTTAACCGCGTCCTCCACTGACAGTCTCTGGTTGTTCAGGGGGTCAACAAGGAAGCCAGATGCCACCTGGGCTTCCAGCAGCCTCTGGCCCAGGCCTGTGGGCAGGAGGCCATCCCTCATGGCCTGGGCGATGCTGGCCTTGGCCCCAGAGGGCTGTAACAGTACACCCGCCACGCAGCCTGTGCCCCACAGGCAGGCCTTCACCACTGGCTGCTCAGCGACCTGGGCGGGCGACTGCGTGCCCTGAGCCAGGGCCTCAAGGGTCTCCTGGGTGATGATGCCAGCATCCAGCAGCCAGACAGCGGGTACCTCACCCCGCGGGCCAGGCACCATGACGCGGGCCTGGGCCAGGAGCTTGGTCTCCTGTACCCACCTCTGCACAGAGGCTAGCAGCTGTGGCACAGTGGTCCTCCCCTCCTGCACGTCCTCCAGCAGGCCCCTCCGTTGGTCCTCGGTGAAGTGGCAGGAGCTGAGCAGGTCCCAGAGGGATGTGCCATCCTCAGCCCCCGGCATGGCCTGCAGGCTCTTCTGGACCTGCTCCTCGGTGGGGAGGGCAGGAGCACTTTCTGGCAGGGGCAGGAGGTGAAGGCCAGAAGCCTCATCCCTGGGGCACTGCTCCAGGAGTTGGGCATAGCTGGTGCGCCCCTGGCCGTCTGGTGTGGGGAAGGCCTCGGAGGAGCTGGACAAGGCTGTCTCCATCTCCTGGTCAACACAGCCACGCTGAATGGCCACTGGCATGGGGAGGTGGTGGTGGCTGGTGGGGTCAATGACCCCTCCTGTGGCCACTTGAGCCTCCAGGAGGCGGGCAGCTTGCTCCCAAGGGATGAGACCTTTCTTCATGGCCTGGAACAGAGATACCTGCTTCCCAGAGAAGGGATCTCTGAAGCCAGCGATGGCACCCTCAGCCCGCTTCAGCCTGCCATACAGCTCTGGCCCCACCACACCCCTGCGCACAGCCTCATCCACCGAGAGGCTCTCCGGGCTGTGAGGGTCCATGATGGTTCCGGTGGCTGCCTGGGCCTCCAGCAGGGCCAGGGCCACCCTGGGCCCCAGCAGCTTCTGCCTCATGGCCTGGTAGAGGCTGAGCCGCTGGCCAGAGGGCAACAGCCGCACACCACCCACAGCTCCCAGGCCGCACAGGTACCTGCGGACGCCATCCATGAGTAGGAGGGCCTCCGGGCTGACTGTCCCGGCCAGCACTTGGTCCAACAGCTGCTGGTCAATGATACCAGCCTCCAGGAGCTGGTGGACGGTGACCCGGCTCCGCAGTGCGGGCAGCATGATGTCCGCCTGTCTCTGTGTCTCCGCCTCCAGCAGCTTTGCCACCTGCCCCAGCGTGACCTCGCGCCACCGGTAGCGATGCAGCAGCTGCCTCCTGCGGCCCTCGCTGAAGTACTCAGAGTTGATCAGCTCCCATGCGGATACCCTCTGCCCCTGAAACCGTCCATACTTCACAGAGAGCAGCAGGTTCTGGAAGGCCTGCCGGGTGGCACTGTCCACCAGCGGGGACTGCGTGCTGCTGAGTGGCAGGAGGTATAGGCCCGTCTCGGGGTCACGCACGCAGCGCTCTAGAAGCTGCAGGTACGTGAGGTTCTCGTGCGTGTTGGGGTCGAAGAAGCCCTTGGTGTCGTCAGAAGGGTCCAACAGGATCAAGTTCAGCATCTGATCGAAGTAGCCGCGCCGGTAGGCCACATCCACGGGCACGCGGTGGCTGTGCACGGGGTCGATGACGCCGCCCGTGGCGATCTGGGCCTCCAGCAGGCGGATGCCGTGCTCCCGGACGATGAGGCCCTTCTGCATGGCCTGGAAAAGGGAGATCTGCTGCCCGGTGTAGGGGTCGGTGTAGCCGGTGACGGCGCGCTCGGCCGACAGCAGCTTCGCGAACACATCGGGCCCAATAACAGCAGCCCTCAGTGCCTCCTCAACGGAGTGCCGCTTATTTGCTTTCGGGTCGATGATGAAGCCGGTGGCAGCTTGTGCCTCCAGAAGGATGAGGGCAGTGCCGGGCCGGAGGAGCCCCTTGCATCGGGCCTCATAGATGCTTAGGCGTTCCTGGGAGCCGGGGAGCAGCAGGCCAGCAATGCAGCCTGTACCTTGCAGGTACCTCTGCACCGAGGCCAGGCTGCCCACATCCTGGGCTGTGGCCTGTCCATGTTCCAGCCGCTCGTACAGGTCCTGGTCGATGATCTCGGCTTTCAGCAGCTCTCCTGGTGTCACGGTGTTCCTCAGCCCAGAAAAGGTGACCCTGGCAGTGGCTGCAGCCTGCTCGAGGGTGGCGCTCAGCTCAGTGGCCAGCTTCTCCACGGAGAGGGTCCCTTCCTGGTACTGCTGGGCCAGCATCGCCCTCTGCTCTGAGGAGATGACCTCAGAGAAGAGCAGCTCCCAGAGGGACACAGGCCGGCCCTGGAACTTCCCCATGGAGACGGTGGCTGTGGCTGTGCTCAGGGCCTGCTGAGTGCTGTACTTGATGAATGGGGGTCCCTGGGGCTCCCCTCCCCGGGGTCCCCCTGAGAGTGGCAGGAAGGCGAGCCCGGTCTCTGGGTCGGTGACACAGAGGGCCAGCAGCTGTTCATAGCGCAGGCCGTCGTGCGTACCGTCTGAGAAGCCGCCAGCCTGCAAGAGCTGCCGCCGAGTGTCTTCATCCAGGCAGCCACAGCGCAGGGCGGCCTCCAGGGGCAGCCGGAGCCTGCGTGCCGGACAGACCAGCCCGCCTGTGGCCAGCTGGGCATCCAGGAGCCGCAGTGCCAGTGGCCTGTCCACTAGCCCCTTCTTCATGGCCTGGAAGAGGGGGATTTGAGAGCCACTGAAGGGGTCATGGTGCCCTGTCACGGCCTGCTCGGCCACCAGGAGCTGCTCGTGGAGCTCTGGGCTGACCAGGCCCGCCCTGACTGCCTCATCTACCCACAGCCGCTGGCCTGTGATGGGGTCCACTAGGGTGTGGGTGGCAGCCTGGGCCTCTAGGAGTGGCAGTGCGGTGCCCATTGGGAGCAGGTGCTCGGTGGCAGCCTGGAAAAAGCTCTTCTTGTGGCCTTCGGGCAGCAGGACAACCCCGGCCACACTGCCGGTACCCTCCAGGTAGCGCCGCACCTCGGCACGTGCACTCACGTCCACTGCGGCCAGCCTGCCCTCCCGCAGACCCTGCACAGCCTCCTCGTCCAGGATGCCCACCTCCAGCAGCTCAGCTGCACTCACCGCCCCGCCCATGGAACGGAAGGTGATCTTGATGGGCAGCAGGGCTAGCCCCGAGCCGGGGGCCCGCACACACCTTTCCAGCAGCTGGTAGTACGTCAGCCGCTCCAGAGTGTTGGGGTCGAGGAAGCGCAGGACGCCTGTGCCAGGCTCAAGCTCTGACAGCTTGTGCCATGTCTCCCGGTTCAGGAGGCCCTGGTGGCAGGCTGGCTCAGGGGCCACGAGCACTCCCTGGGCGGGGTCCACCAGGCCCCCAGTGGCCAGTTGGACCTCCAGCCAGCTCTGCCCCAGGGCCCTGTCCACAACCTCCTTCCCTATGGCCTGAAAGAGGGCCAGCTTCTCACCCCCGTAGGGGTCAGGGTAGCCCGTGGTGGCACGCTCAGCGGCCAGCAGCTTCTCCTTCAGCTCCAGCCCCACCAGGCCCTGCTGCAGGGCCTTGGACACAGGGAGCAGCTGGCCCTGGGCGGGGTCCACCAGGCCCCCAGTGGCTGCCTGGGCCTCTAGCAGAGCCAGCCCGAGCCCAGCAGGCAGGAGGCCCTGCTCCATGGCAGTGTAGACACTCTGGGCCTGGCCCGAGGCCTCCACATACACCCCAGCAATGCTCCTGGCCTGGGGCCTGGGGGGCGTGCGGGCTCCCAGCGTGGCTGCCATGGCTTTGGGGACACTGGCCTGCTCCGTGCTGTTGGCGCCTGGGACGGGAAGAGGAGGCAAGGTGTGGCCGCTCATCACACACAGCTGGTTATGCAGAGCCTGCTGACGTCCACCTCTGTCCTGCAGGGGACAGAAAGGCTCAATCAGGGACCCCACACGGCCTGGTGGGCACGAGGGAAGATGTGGTCATGGGGCCAATCCCATGCTGTCCCGGGCTGGGCTCCACCCACAGACGTGCAGCCAGAGTGTCCCCGAGGAGCTGAGTCTGCCCGGGAGCACTCCGCGGCGGGAGTGCCAAGGGAAGTGCCAGCTCAGAGGGACCATGGGCGCAGGGGCCCAGGCGGCGCCGGGAGGCCTCTCGGGACTCCAGGGCTGTCCCTCACGCAGGCTGTCCTTCAAACCTCCACCCCAGGCCAATACCCTCCCGCCAGCCCAGGGCCCAGTGCCCTCGAGTCCTTCCTGGGCACCCTGGTCCCATCCTCAGCCCTGCCTGAGGGGCCCAGCCCTGCTCCAAGAGGGCTGTGGCTCCACCCACAGGGCCCACCCCTCAGCCTGGGCACCGGCATCTCTCCACCTTTGGGTGCCTCTCTTTTGTTCTCCAAAGGCTCTGCCCCATGCCCTGCCCCATCCCAGCTCCAGTGACCTCTTGAAACCTCCCACTCCACCTGGACCTGTCACTCCAGAGAAGCCTCTGCCACCTCCTGTGGGCTCCTGAGGCCCCACCCTCCCTCCACAGCCATCCACCAGGCTCCAGCAAGACCCCAGCCCTCTGAAGCCCCGGTCTCCTGCCTCAGCCTGGCCCTGCATCCTCCTCTGCCTGTCCTGGATCTCACATCTGCAAGCACCACGGCCTCTGGGCTATTGCACCCCCTGAGCCCACACCCTGCCCCGGGGGCCGCAGACTCAGCAGACGTGTGGCAGTCCTGCCAGGAGCCGAGTGCAGGCCAGGCAAGGCTGTCTCTCCCCCATGGGCCCTGGTCCTCTGGCTGCAGCCCCGGCATGCCCTGTGCCAACCCTCCACACACAGCTGTGCAACTGGCTCTGAGCAGAGCAGCAGGTGCCTCACCTCCATCCCCACCACTCCTGCACATCAACCGCCTCCACCCAGGCCTGTCCCCTTCTGCACCAGATTGAATTATGTCCCCTAAAAAGGTATGTCTAAGTCCTAATCTACAGTCCCTGTGAATGTGACCTTATTTGGAAATAGGATCTTTGCAGATGTCACCCGGTTAAGGTGAGGTCATACCGGGCTAGGATTGGCTATTATCCAACATAACTAATGTCCTTATAAAGAAGACACACACACAGGGAGAGGGCGGCCCTGTGACGACAGAGGTAGAGATTGGATCTACAAGCCAAGGAATTCCCAGGACGCCTGGGGCCCCAGAAGCTGGAAGAGGCAGGAAGGATCCTCCCCTTGAGCTCCTCCGGAGGAAGTGCGGCCCCGCCCACTCCTCGCCTTCCGGCTTCTGGCCTCTAGAGCTGTGAGAGCAATCTCCTGCTCTTTAGGCCCCTGGTCAGTGTTCTGCACCCCTGTGCCCACCCACCTGGGGGCAGGGTCTACTCCCCATTTTCTCGGCACTACGGGCCCCAGTCCCTCTCTTGGTTCTCCCCCTCATTCCGGCTGGAACCTCCCTCTGCTCAACAGCCTGTTCATGACAACCCTTCCCTACCTCTACACAGGGTCTCAGGAGAAGGGTCGCACCCCACGTTTGGCCCCCACCCCCACTTACTCTTGAGGCAGCCACCACCCCCGGCTGCCAAACTCAACAAATGCATTTTGGAGCTGGCCCCCACCCACCTCCACCACACGGGCTATGGGGGCTCCCCTCTCCGGTGACAGGGTTCCACTCCATCTTTGTTCACCCATTAACTCTGAGACCTCCTCCCACCTACCCTCAGCTCCCCAAATCTGCAGCAGGAGCTCAGCCTCTCCTGGGTCCCAAAACCATGTGCCCAGCTGCCTCCTGGAGGTCTCACAGGCACCCCATGCTGCTCGTGCTCTGGAACATGCAGAGCCTAACCCTAGAAGGCACTGGGTCCTCCCCATCCCCTCTCCCCACATCTGGTCTCACGAAGGGCATGCTCCAGGGGCAACTCTGAGGGCTGTCGAGGCTTGTAGATGCCCCTCAGGGCCACCTGTTAAGACTGCAGCTCACCTACCCACCTTGGCAAAACCCTGGCCCCCTTCCTTCCCTTCCGCAGATACTGGTCCTGGGCCTCCTCCAGGCATCCTGCCGCTGACAGGCTGCTCAGAGCCTCAGACACGGAGCTGGGACCAGGAGGGCTCACCATCACCTCACTGGCCCAGTGCAGAGAGCCAGGGCTCCAGGAAGCAGCATTGCAGCTCAGCTGTCCCGAGGGTCCGTGCTCAGGACACAGTGTCAGGTGGCTGAGAAGACGTGGAGGATGCAGAGGACCATGGAGTGGGGCTGCTGCTAAACGACCAGCATTGGAGAAAGCTCGCAAGAGGCTGCAGAGGTCTGGCCAGCTGGCCGGTGCACCACAGGGATGCCTGGGCACTTGTCTTCATGGTGCAATGGGCCATGGGCCGCTGGTCACATCACAATCTGCCCCAGCCAACAGCTGCTGGCCTGACGGGATGTAGGAACAACTTCCTGAAGGCACAGCTGGAGTGCCAGCTCCCCAGTGACGCCTTGCAGGCTAGGGCACCATTCCTCAGGAAGTCAGTTATACCACTCCAAAACGTGGCTTCCCATGTGCGTGTGTCCCAGGAGGTGGGCCTCAGGGGTCCAGGAACCAAGGCCTGGCAGCCACAGTGGCCCACCCACCACCCCCCACTGACCCATGATGGAGCTTGGGCTCCTCGACCCCACAGCTCTGGGGTGGGTGGGCTTAGATGTCCTGGTCCCTGGAGGAGGAACACTTCTGCCAGGGGACACAGCTAGTGTCACCAAGCCAAAGGCTATGCTGCTCCCAGGCCACTCCAGCCCATCATGTCCCAGGAGCAAGCAGCCAGGAGGAGGCTCCCATCTGGCAGGGGACAGGCCTGAGCACCAGGAGGCGGCGCCACAGGGGCAGGCAGGGTGCAGGGACCTGGTGTGCCCTGCCTGGTTCTCATGGTAAATAGAACGTCGACCCCAGCCCTAGAGGGGACCCTCAGGGAAGAGGACCTGGTCACACCTGACAAGCCCTGAGCCAACAGGCGCGCCCGGGTTGAGGGCATCCAATCTGGAGGACGGGGAGGCGGCCCCAGGGGCCAGGTCCACTCTGCAAAACTTCTTTCTGCACTTCCCCAGGAAGAGGCCAGGCTCAAGGGCACAGCCTGACAGGGGTGTCTACGGGGCTGTCCAGATCTGCTTCTGGGGGGTACGTGAAATGGCAGGACAGGCCAGCTTCTCCTTTGTCCACCCTGCTTCCTCCTCCCTTCCCTTCCTGAGGCCATCCTGAGACCACTCCCGGTTACCCCTGCCTCAGACAGACTCTGCTTCTGGGAACCCAGCCTGGGCGCTTTTGTGCCCACTTCTACTGGCACCTGCCTCCCCTAGGGCTGGGCCCTCTCCAGCATGCCTCGTTCCAGGACCCCCCAGGATCTGTGAGCCCAAGGCTGCCACTCAGATGGCATCCAGGCCAAACGAGGGGCTCCTGGGGGGTCAGGGCCCTGCCCGGTGGCCTGACATCCGGCCAGGGATGGCGGTGGGGAAATGGGAGGAGCACCTGAATTCCCAGCAAGGGGGAGGGGCAGGGCGGGGCAGGGCCAGCGGGGGCGGGGACAGCACCTTAGGCGGGCCCCTGACCTGGGCACAGGCTGCCAGCCCAGACAGGCCGCGTGCTAAACGGGCCTCATAAGCTCAAGCGAGTGGCTCAAGTTCCCCAAACAAAGAGGAGATTCAGGGAGGAAGGCTGGAGACAGGGCGCTTGGGAGCAGGGAGTCGGGGGCAGGCGTGCCCTGCGTGTGTGAGTGAGTGTGCCTGCCAGTGCATGCCCGCCCCGCACCATGCGTGAGATGCGGCCTGTGGCTGGCTGCACCACTCCCTCTCTCTTCCTGACCTTGGGCCTGGTACGAGCCCCTCTGGGCCCTGCCCCTTCCCAGGCTTGGCAGGAGGAAGGCCTGGGAGTGGGTGTCTTGACTCCATGTGGGGCCTGGGGAGGGCAGCTGGACAGAGGGTTCGGAGCGAGGTGGGGCAGGGGGCGCAGCTTCGAGTGTGGGGACATCTGGAGGAGGTGGCTGCCGCCCAGGTGAGCACCGGGTCAGGGTTAGGGTGATGGGGTGGGGAGGAGGCCGAGCAGATTTTCCCGGAGCCTGAGGCACAAAGGGTCCCTCCTGCGGATTCCCCACCTCAGGTGGCCCCCAGGCCCCAAGTGGTGGAGGGCCATTCCTGAGGAGGATGGGTCTGCATCTCTTGGGCGAGGTCACTGTCTGTCACCAGACTGCCTGGCAGGCCCCCACCACAGCCTGGGACAAAGGTCGGGGAGGCTGCAGCCGCCTGCCTGAGCCAGGTCAGGGCCAGGTCAGGACAGACCCTGGCAGCTGCCTGGGCCCACACAGGAGGCAGCAGCCTTAGCTTCTGCCCGGCTGTGTGCCCTAGTGGGAAGACCCCACCCACCTGCACCCTGCACCATGATCAGAGATCAGTGGCCCCGATAACAAGCTTGGCGCAATGCAGTGGGGGCGGATGGCAGGGAAGCAGAGCCCTGGGCCCAAGTGATGGACAGGGCCCTTCCTGCCTCTGCCTCCCACGGGTCTCCAGGCGACCCTGTGACTGCTTACCCGACCCGGAGTGGCCACCCCTGGGACCGCTCACCCAACAGCAGGCAGCTTCCCTGGGTCCGTGACGCCTCCCTCCCGGCAATGTTGCCAGCAGTCACCCCTCTCAATTTGTCGGCCTAGTTGCCTCCTGGCCTGGGCGTTCCCCACCCTGCAGAGCGTGCCCCGGGCGGTCCTTGCTGCCGGGAAAACCGCTGGGCCTGCGAGACCCCCGCCCGTGGCCGCCTCTCCCATGAGGGATCGGGGCCGGCGCCTCCTCTTCACGGGCGCCCGGGACTCAGGGGCGCCACTTCGGACCCGGAGCTCAAATTGCCCAGGGCGGGAAACCTGCCCGGCCAGAGCCCAAGACCCTGCAGGCCGCCGCGCCCCTACCCTGGCCTCGGCGTGCGACTCCAGCGGGGTTCCGGTTTCCCTCGGCGGCCGCCGCCCCGCCCGGCCCCGCGCCCGCATCCGCACCCGCCTCACCCACCGCACCCGCCCGCACCTGCCCGTAACTTCCCGCACCCGCCGCACCTGCCCGCAACCGAGCGCACCTGCCCGCAACCGCCCGCACCTGCCCGCAACGGCCCGCACCTGCCCGCAACCGCCGCACCTGCCGCAACCGCCGCACCTGCCAGCTCGCCGCTCGGTCCGCAGTGTCTCCGCGCGCCCGCTCCGCCCGCATTTCAGGCCCCACAGGCCCCGCCCCCGTCTAGGGCGGCGCCCAGGTGGGGGCCCCGACGCGGGGCGGGGCAGGCAGGTGCCGGAAACTCCGCGCGGCCCGGGCCTGGCGCTTGCACCCCCGGCAAGGGGCGGCGGCTGGGCAGCCGGGACCCTCCCCTCGTCCCCAGCAGGTAGTCACCGCGAAGGAACGCAGGGCGGGCGCGGAGGCGTCCTGTGCCTTTCAGAAGAGCTTTTTTTTTGCGGAAAGGAGTTTGGAGTGAAACGCGGACCAGCCAGAGCAGCGGTTTCTATCCCCACAAGCCACTAATGCTGTGCGAGCTGGTGTCCCTGTCTCCAGCCCCGACCCCACCTTGTCTGCTCAGCCTCCTGGGGACACTGCTTCACGTCCTGTGTCTGCTGGGTCCAGGGGTCTTCAAGTCTCTCCTTGGCGGGCCTCTCTGCCCCCATGACATTGTAAGAGCTGGGATGTCCTGCCTGGGAGCAGTGCCAGGCCTCACCCCCTGGTCTGACTCCCCCACCTGGGCTCAGAGAATGTTCCTTGTTACCCTAGGAGTACCTGGTCCCCTCTCTGAAGCCCATCCTGGCACCCACCTTCCAAGGCTGGAGCCTGCCAGAGATGCTGGGCATGGAGGCCCACAGCCTTGGGGGTTGGCCTGGGGGCAGCCTCAGCCTGGAACGGGAACCTTCCATGGATCTTCTGGAGGGCCCTCCCCTTGGCTGCCCCGAGATACCAGGTGGGCAGGGCCACGGAAGGACAGGACCCAAGGCCCCTCCTCCTCTGTCCCCTAGTCCTGGAGGTCCTGAGGGCTCAGGTGCTCCCCACCCCCAACAAGTGCCCCCTTCTCCCAAGCCCCAGCCCTCACCTCTGCCCGAGTCATTCTTGACCGGAAAATCATCCAGAGCCACCCAGCCACCTGCAATGCACACCATGAGGGTAATTGCAGGGGCCAGCGCAGGTGCAGGAGGGAGAGGTTAGGCCTTCCGGGGTTAGGATGCTTGGGACCACTGCCCTGGCTCTGCTCCCACCCACCCACCAGGCCCACACTCACACCTGCTCACCCAGGCTGCCTGGACCCTGTCCACACCTGCCACACTGGCCATGCAGCATAGCTGCTGCCGACTGCTGGGCCCTGACCCCAGAGCTCTGCTGGAACCTGCATTTCCCAAAGGCACTGCCAGGCCAACCACATCCATCCCCAGCCCTGCTCACTGGATGCCTGGACACTGTGTGGTCTTGCTGGGAGGCATGGTGGTGCTGGCTGTGGCCTGTGGCCTGGAGCACACCCCAGAGCCACTTCTTCCTGCAGCTGAGCCATTGCAGGCAGTGCCCCTGCCAGACCATAAAACCTGGGTATATGCCAGCCCCTCGGTGCAAGAAGTGGGTGTGAGGCTGGCCAGGCCAAGCCTTCTTGTGTGCCCAGGGATGGGCCACATGCCTGTCTGTGTCACCCCTCTGGTATAGGCAGGTGGCACGGAGCTGGCCCTGCTCTGCTGCACCCATTTCTGCCCGTGACCCCTCCGGTATAGGCAGGTGGCATGGAGCTGGCCCTGCTCTGCTGCACCCACTGGCACCTCTCCCCTGGCTCCTCTCCCTCGGCTTTGTCTTCCTGTGACTCCAGATCCCCTGCCCTGTGGTGGCCCCCAGCCCAGTGACCTCTGGGGACACCTCTGGGGGCAAACTTGGGTGCCTGCCCTACTCCCCAGGTCCCTGGGCCATTCCCAGGCGGGGCTTCTGGAAGCCACCACCTCCCCAGGGGCTCCGGTCCAGTGCTTCAGCCCAGCAGTCCCCGGAGCTACAGGCCACTCCTCCAGCCCCCAGGCCTGGGCCTATACCACCTACACAGCAAGGAAGGGCATCAGGGAGGGTGTCAGGAGGTGAGCGAGAGGGCTCCCATGCCCAGTTCTGCCCACGGCTCTACCCACCTCCACCTGGCACTGGCACCTAGCTTCCCCCTGCAGGTCAGGGAGGCTCTCAGAGGACCTGGTCCAAGGAGGGAGGTCCCAGAGCCCCAAGACCAGTGCCCACGCTGCCCCTGGGCTGGTCCATGGAGTCACTGTGCTGGTTGGAGCCTCTGGCCAGGATCCCCATTGGTCCCCTGGAGCCTGGCATGGCCCAGCCCGAAGGGGAGTGCCTGCCACTGCTCCATAAAGCATCTGGGAGCAGGGTGTCCCCTCCGGGGCACATGGCCCAGAGAGGAGACAGGGCAGATGCAGGCAGGATGGAGGGCCCAGCGGGAGCGGGAGGGACAGAGCTGAGCACAGACTGACCTCTCCACCAAGGGCCTGGACATAGCAGCCCGCAGCTCCAACCGCAGGCCCAGGTACAGGGGGTGGGAAGCCTTGGGGGTGGGCCTTCCTCTCAGGCTGGGTGCCCTCACAGCAAAGACAGGGGCTGCTCTCCCAACAGCTCTCTGGGGACACCTGCCATCAGAGGAGCCTGGTGATGCACCTGCCTCCTGGGGCAGGGAAGGGCTGAGGTGGGGGTCGGAGCCCTGCTGCCTCTGTCCCCCTCGGAACCGCCCCCCACATCCCAAATTCTCTTTCTCCACACCCTCCTCGCTGTGCCTCTCACTGATCCCCCATCCCCAGTCAGCCAGGGTGATGACATGGGCTGGCCCAGCTTCTCCTGCCCAGGCCTCGGAAGCCGGCCGGCACGAGGAGCACAGCCTCTGCCTGCTAAGGCCCCCGTGCTGCTCAGTCAGGGCCAGGAGAGGCAGGGCCAGAGGATTCCTCCCAACTGTGGCTTGAACTCCATCCCCCAAATTCCTACGTCGAAGTCCAGACTCCAAATCCTCTGGGAATGTGACCTTCTTTGGAAGCAGGATCATTGCAGATGTGACCTTCTTTGGAAGCAGGGTCGTTGCAGATGTGACCTTCTTTGGAAGCAGGGTCATTGCAGATATGACCTTCTTTGGAAGCAGGGTCGTTGCAGATGTGACCTTCTTTGGAAGCAGGGTTGTTGCAGATGTGACCTTCTTTAGAAGCAGGGTCGTTGCAGATGCGGTTAGTTGGGATGAGGTCACGCTGGAGTAGGTGGGCCTCATCCCATGTGCCTGGTGTGCTTTCAAAAGGGGCATTGGACACAGATGAAGACCCACAGAGAGGGAAGGTGATGTGAAGATACAGGAAGAAGATGCCGAGGAGAAGCCTGGAGCTGGGTCTTACCTCATAGCCGCTGAGGGAAATAGCTCTGCCCACATTTCCATTTTAGACTTTGGCTTGGAGAGCTTAGGGTCGATACATTTCTGTTGTTTGAGCCACCCCACTGGTGGTGGTTGGTTAGGGCAGCTCCGGGAAACTCAAACAGTCCCCAAGCCAGGGAAATAAGCCAGGGAGAGCAAAGGCAGAGGGGGCCGCAGGGTCCGGGCGGGAGGCAAACCCTGAGGCTGCCTCATGTAAGCCCAGCTTCTCCCACTTTATAGAAGAGAGAGGAGGAGGAGGAGGGGGAGGAGGAGGAAGGCTGAGCCAGGGCAGAACCCACTTTGGGCCTTGAGGTTGCATTAAACACAGGAAAGGAGGCCCCAATCTGTATCTCAGAGTGAAATTTTTTTCCTATCTTGCTCCAAATGTATATTCTTTCCAGTTGCCACATAAATGGGGGTCATACGTAGCAATACCATGCTCTTAACTGGGAATTCTACTTGATTGAAGAGGTAGAAGGCACACCCAGGTACCCGGGCCCGCTCTGCCCCACCCCAACACAGTTTAGAGGCTGGGTAGTGCTGTTCTGAGAGGTGCTGTCCTTGGGCTAGCTAGACCCACCTGTGGGGGCAGCCAGGGCCACCTGTACCTCCAGCTCTGACCCCATGGGAGAGCAGCACAGCCATGCATGGGGGATTGCAGTTGTTAGAAAGATGGGAGCCGAGCTATGAAATCGGTACCAGAAATCGCTGCTCAACCCCGCCTGTCCCTGCCTTCCTTCTCCCCTGCCATACCCTCTTCTCCCTAAAGGGTGGGTGTCCTCTGGCTAGGCCCCTTCCAGCAGCTCCAGCCCAGAGTCTCCAAGTTGTCCAGCCTGCCCGTGGTCACCTCTCCTCCCGAGGGACTCTGGGGTGACCTCCGCCCTCCCTCAATCCTCCAAGGCACCTGCAAGGCTGGGGCCCAGCAGCCCTCTGGCCAAAGCCTCTCCTCCAGCCCCACCAGGCTTGCTGGGCTGGCCTCCAGGTGGCCTTCAGTCCCATGTCCTGCTGCTGAGGCCCTGACCAGGGTTCCCCCAGGGATTCCTCCTCTGCCTAAAACGCAGCTGGGGAGAGACAGTGCCACCTGAGTGCCAGCCTTGGGCCTGGCACCCTCCCCACCTGGCCCCAGTCCCCTCCAGAGCCCGACACGGGCAATCTCTAGGTGCCTGGTAGGAAGTGCTGTTTCAGGACCACCACTGGGTGCGCCGCTGCCTGGCCAGGGGCTTCTGCCTCCCATGCCATACTGGCCACCCGGGCCCTCAGCTGGGGGAGAGCCAGCATCATCCTGGGCGGCCTGGCCTGGGGACTGAAAGCCCTCGGCGCTCCCAGCCATCCTTGCTCCTCAGGGCTGTGAGCTGCAGCCGCCCCAAAGGGTACAGGCACGGTGGAAACCCTTCCTCTGGGGTGGGCCAGGTGGGTGCAAACACCTGCTCCTGGTTCTTGAATCCTTGACGTTCAGAGGCTGCTTCCGCCAGTGTGCGCTGGGCCTCCAGGCCTGCTGGGGATGAGGGCTCAGCAGACCCCATCCTTGGGGCACAAAGCAGCTCCCGCTGGGCACAGGCAGCACCATCCTTGGTCAGCCTCAACAGTCCCGGAGCCGCTGCAGCGGCTGCTCCACCAGCTGAGCTTCATCCCCTGCCACGCCACGGGGGAGGGGCCAGGGGCGGGGACATGGGCATTGGGAGGGGGCCTTGGACTGGGCGCCTGGGACGTATCCCCTGGGGCAACATCACAGACATCAGCACCAGGATGGTGCCCCAAGGCGTGGCGGATGAGGGGCTGGGGAGGGGCTCTTCTGGGAGCACTCAGGACTCTTTGGGGAGCCAGCCAGCCAGGCTGAGGGACAAGGCTGAGGGGCCCCTTACCCATGAGCAGCTCCACTAGCCTCTGGCCTGTCTCCAAGACCTTCAAGTCCTTGGTCCGTGCGGCAGCCTCGTCACACACATGCTGCAGACACATGGGCTGGGGGCACACGTGCGCGGGGGACATGGAGCCCTGTGTGGCCTGCCGCGTCTCCCTGGGCTGGGGTCCTATCTGCAGGCACTGCACGGCCCCTCCTGGCCCTCGGGCTCCAGCCGCCCTGCCACAGCGCAGCCAGGAGAGCATCGTGGGCCACTTCGAAGCTGTGGGCTGCCAGGAAAAGCTGCTCCAGGACCCCCGACCTGGGGACCAAGACCAGGCAGTGCCCTCCCCGCACGGTGCCCTCCCCACTCACTCCCCCCACAGCCTCACCTGGGGACCAAGACCGGGCAGTTGGCAGTGCCCTCCCCGCACGGTGCCCTCCCCACTCACTCCCCCCACAGCCTCACCTGGGGACCAAGACCGGGCAGCCGGCAGTGCCCTCCCCGCACTGGTGCCCTCCCCACTCACACCCCCCACAGCCTCACCTGGGGACCAAGACCGGGCAGTTGGCAGTGCCCTTCCCCCACGGGTTCCCTCCCCACTCACGCCCCCCACAGCCTCACCTGGGGACCAAGACCGGGCAGTTGGCAGTGCCCTTCCCCCACGGGTTCCCTCCCCACTCACGCCCCCCACAGCCTCACCTGGGGACCAAGACCGGGCAGTTGTCAGTGCCCTTACCCCACGGGTTCCCTCCCCATTCAGGCCCCCCACAGCCTCACCTGGGGACCAAGACCGGGCAGCCGGCAGTGCCCTCCCCGCACTGGTGCCCTCCCCACTCAGGTCCCCCACAGCCTTACCTGGCCTCTGCCTGCTGCACCAGGCAGCCCCACTGTGCGCACAGCTCCGAGGGGCTCCTGGCTTCCTGCAGCCTCTACTCCACCTGTGGCGCCCTCGCCCCCAGCAGGCACAGGAGCAGCTGCTGGGACATGGGGGCGGGCTGAGCACAGGGGGCTGCTGGCCTCTGTCCTGCCCTCCCACCAGTGCCCTTCACAGGGGTCAGCAGCCATGGGGACAAGAGCCACATCTTCCACCAGAGTCTGCCATCTGTCCACCCCCTAGGGAGGGTCAGCTGTGACCTGACACCCAGCGGCATCATTAGGTATCAGTGGCTTGAGCTGAGATTCCGAGGAGATTCAGAGGTGTCCCAAAGGTATCACTACCCAGCTCTGCCCCCCCTCTCCCTGCACCTCCTGTTCATGCAGCTGCCACAGCATAAGGGACCAGAGACCCTGAAAGGCCTGAGCTCCTCCATACCATCCAGCCAGCTGCGAAGGGCATCCAGGGACCCTGGGGATGCCTGCAGGAGGAATGACAGCTCCAGGGGCTGCCCTCCCCCCCAACCCTGGCTGCTCCTGCCTCACCAAAGCCGTCTGCCCCCCTCACTCACCAGGCTCCAGTTCCACAGCCTGTGTCACTGCCATCTCCATCACTAGTGTCTGTCACCTCAATGGCACGGGGGCTCCACCAGGCCCAGGAGCTCCCAGAACACTGCTGGCGGCAGGGACCCCCCCAGACCTGGGGCCTAGCCCCCGTGTGGCTCCTCCTCAGCCCCAGGCAGCCTGACCATGAGGCCGGGTTTCCCTTGGTGAGCACTGTGAGGCAAGGAGACCTGAAACATCTGGAAAGCCACCTGGCTGGCCCAGCCCCTTCAGCCCTGTGCTCAAGGCTGGGGCTACGATCACATCCTCAGACTTACCGTCTGTAGCCACTGCTGCAGCAGGCCTGGGGGCCAGAGGGAGCCCAGAGCCCAGGGGTCAGCTCCACCTTTACTGACGTCCCTGCCCCCAGCCTTCCCTCCCGGCCACAGCTTGGCCCGTCCCATCCAGCTGTCGGTGCGGCCAGTGCAGCCGGTCGAGCCACAGCCTCAGTGCTTTCCTCTTGACCCTGCCTCCTGCTGCCACTTGTTTCCAGGAAAACCAGGACCCGGCCCCAACCGTGCAAGTAGGAGAGACTGGGAAGGGGCTTCTCACCCTCCCCCTAGTTTCCTTCACCACGGGGGAGGTGAATAGGCCAGGGTTGGAGGAACTCACTGCTCCCAAAGCCCGTCCGGCCCACTGGACTGAGCCCCCACGCTGGGCAGGCAGCCAGAGGGAGGGATTGCTGGCGGTGGATGCCAGGCCTGCCCTGGGAGGATCTGGGGGCGGGCAAAATGGGGGTGCTGCTCACACTCCTGTGGGCCAGGGACTGAGGAGCTACAGGTGGGCTCTCCCACCTCCTCCTCTGCAGCCATGCAGACCTCAAGGATCCCTGTCTCCTCACCTACACCCTCGATGGCTTCTCCATGCCCCAGCTGCCCCACCCCTGGGGCCCCAACAGCCCCCACCCAAGACTTCCCACCACCCCAGACTGGCTGGTCTCGCTGCCAGGAACCTCCACCCTGTGGCCACGCCTTTCCCACCCAGGACTGGAATGAACCTGCCCCTCCCCAGCCTGGAGCCCCCCTCTCCCAGGCCTGACAATGGGGGGAGGTGACTCCCCAGTGCAGGAGTGGGCACCCCTGGTCCCTGCAGGTGCAGGTTGGTCAGCTGTGTCAGCAGGTGCCAGTGCAGGCCCTCCCCCAACCCACTGAGTCCTTCATGCAACACTGGCCTCTACCGAGGAGCGGATGCTGTGTTGGGCACACAAGCCAAGGCCCACCTGTGCCCACCACTGTGCTGGGCCCCAGGCCCATCAGGAGCCACCGCTGCCTGGGTGAGAGAAGGGATGGAGAGCAGGGGCCCAGCCTCCGGGCAGTCTGGACAGACACTGGGAGTCCCTGTGGGGCCCAGGCCCACCCCTGCCCGGGCACGTCTTTTTCACAGAGTTTGTGCTGCTGTTGCCTGGGGAACTTTCCATCAGAAAATGCTGGGTGGGGTGAGTAGGCAGGCCGGGCGGGCCGCAGACACGCTGTGGGTGGATGGGTGGTGGACACCTCTCCCGGGAGGGGCTGCTCTGGCCCACACCCTCGGACGGCCCACCCTGCCCACTCGTACCCCCACCTCCAGGCCCAGAGGTGCCAAGCATGTGAGCCCCACAGGAGCCACGGTGGGCACCCCAGCACAGCTGCCAGGGAGGCCGGCACGTCTGCACCAGGGCTGTGCCAGGCAGGCCTGGTGACCTCTCCTCTTCTCCACTGGGGAGGAGGGGCGGGCGCCCTGGCTCCTGACGCCCTGGGTCGCCTCCCTGCCCAGGCAGGGCGTGTGGGGTCTCTGTTAGAGCCTCCATAGGGCTGGCCACAAGGCTGAGGCCCAGGGTAGCCTCCAGCCACTCCTGCCCGGCACCTGGGGCAGGGTCTGGGCTGAGCCTGGCTCCTCCTGGAAGGGAACAGCAATGCTCACCAGGCAGGACCCCAAAGCACAGCAACCACCCCGCCTCCCCCAGGGGCTTGATGGCCACTTTTCGAGTTGCGGCACACCCAGCTCCTGGCAGCTCAGCTGACCACAGGGTCCCTTTCCACAGCGAGGCTTCCCCATCATAGCAGGGGCCCCGCCCTCCACGCCTGCACCTGCACACAGAAGCAGCTGCCTTGCTGGGGCCCGTGGCCCCGTAGCTTGGGGCTCGTCCTGGGTGCTGCCACGGCACCTTCACACAGGCCTGGACGCTGCCATGGGTGGTCACGCAGGCCGCCTCTCCGCCATGACCTCCCTTCTGCCTGTCCTCTCCTTGCCCATTCAAGCTGACATCCTCTCCCAAGACCTCCCCGTGCCCCTGACCCAGGCTGGGGACAGAGGTCTGGCACCACCTGCACCCGAGGCTTTCTGCCTTCAGGGCATCACAGCCCCAGCACCGGGGCAGAGAAGCAGGCCCAGGAGGACCCTGTGTGCATGGCCTAAGGGCAGGCACAGATGAGCCCGAGCAGGGAGGGGGAACACAGGCAGGGCCAGCGCTGAAGACGCAGCCCAGACCAGTCCTAGCCCTGACCAGCGCCCGAGGGACCTCCCGGTGGACACGCTGTGCGTGTCTGACAGCAGCCTGTGGACCGCAGACACACGGATGTGCTCATGGGGCCTGGAGCAGTGCCAGGGTCTGGGGGGCCTGCGGAGGCAGGAGGCTTAGGGGCCGGAGTGGGCCGGGGCACGGGGCCTGGGGCTGGGACTCCTGCTTCCCCTCTGGCCCAGGACGAGGGGCCAATGGGCACAGCAGGCACTCACTGAGGCGCTTCTCCTTTCGGGGTACTCCGAGCCCCTGGGAGGAAGGGGCTGGCACTGGGAGGGGTCCCAGGGAGAGCCGACTCCAGCAGGGACCTCGGCTGGCAGGGGTGGGGGTATAGGTTGAGATGAGAAGTGGCTTTTCTTCGCAAGATCTAAAGATTCACTAGGAAAAAAATATGGCAAGAATAATCATTTCCACACTGACCAGCTCAGGTGTCTCTGTGATAGAAAAGCCCAGAGAGTTGGGGGTCTTGGGCCTGAGGGGCCTGCACCCCCATCCCAGTTGGGCAGAGCTCCTGGGCCCCTGGCAGAGCTGGAGAAGTGGTCACACGGCCGGTCCAAGGCCCTGCGGCCCCTTGGAGCAAGGGGTGGAGCCCAGACTCCAGCCGGTCCCCAGAAACCCAACTCAAACTGTCTTTAAAAACAGAAAATAAAAAGGCAGCTCAGCTGGTAGCACTGACAGGGTGGGGGTGGGGTGCTGGAGCAGGCGGTTGCATAGCGTCAGGCTGCGGCCTCCAGCCTGGGGAGCCCTGAGTGCCAGGATCCCCAGGGCCAGGCCAGCACGAAGCTGACAGGACAGAGGAAGCCCACAAGCCTCTCTCCCGAAATTCTAGAAAAAGCACGTTATTTCTCATCGGATGGCCTGCTGTTCTGAGCTGAACTGTGTCCCCCAAGAAGACGTGCTGAAGTCCTAATCCTCGCACCTGTGGATGCAACCTTACTTGGAAATAGAGCACTTGCTAGCATCATCAAGCAAAGATGAGGTCACTAGGGTGGGTCCCAATCCTAATGGACTGGTGTCCTTACAAGAAAACGCTGCCCTGTGAGGACACGCCAGGGCATGGGCGGTGACAGAGGCAGAGGCTGAAGAGCTGTCGCCGCAGGCCCAGGACTGCCACGGGTTGGTAGCAAATGGCCAGAAGCTGAAGGAGCAGGGAGAGGTCAGCGCAGAGTTTCAGAGGAGCAGGCCCTGCCGACACCCTCTTCACAGGCTCTGGCCTCCAGAACTTCCGGATAATTCGTCTCTGTTGTTTGAGCCCCCACTTTGTGGTGCTTGCTTGCGGCAGCCCCAGGAGACCAGTCCACCTGAGCCATCTTGGGGGCCTGGAACTGGGGGCAGGGTCAGCCTGGCTGAGCTGTGGCCTGAGGGTGGGGAGGGAGTGGCTCCCCAGAAAAGTCACTGCCAGAATCTGGGGCAGCGTGTGCTGAAAGATTTATCGGGGCAGGGCCTGGGAGGAGGTGAGCGCATCTCAGCAGACGCCGGGGAGGGAGAGGTGGAGGGCAGGGACTGGATTCATTCCAGCGTTCTGCATGCTGCAGCAGCCACAGCCTGAGACAAACTCCCAAGGAGAGGGAACCCGCTGGCTGAGCCTAAGAGTCTCAGGCATGGTTGCTCAAATAAAAATGGAACTCAGCTGTGAAAACAGCACAGTTCACTTCTTGCCCACCTGTGTTTGTGGTCCAAGGTGGTGCCAGGTGTGTGACTGTGGTTATGGAATCCAGGAGGACTTGTGTGGCTTCAGAGGGCTGAGGGCAACGCTGGAGGACACACTGAGTTCCTGATGGTTCCGTTGGGCTGAGCTGCGTCCGAATAAATGTGACAGGAAGCAGCTCGGACACACTGATGGCTGGAGACCCTGCAGCTCCTGCTGCTTGGCATGCGCCGCAGGCCTGCGTGTCAGAGCCGTCTCTCCAGCTCGGCTCTCACAACCACGCTGGCCTTGGTCTCCACACAGCTTTGGGTTGGCTGTTCTTTGTGCCATTTTCTTTCTGGCTCCGTCTCCATCTCTGGAGTGGGAGGTGTCTAAACAGGCATCCGGAGCATCACCAGGTCCCAGTGCCACGACCCCCGGCACAGTGGGTCACCATGATGCTCCATGGCCTGTCAGGTGATGGGCACCCTTGGGCCACATGGTGACAGAGGGTGCGAGGGTGCCACTGCCCTGTGACGAGCTGTAAACACACATTGTTCTCCTGCACTGCCCCGTGGCGAGCTGTAAACACACATTGTTGTCCTGCACTGCCCCGTGGCGAGCTGTAAACACACATTGTTCTCCTGCACTGCCCCGTGGCGAGCTGTAAACACACATTGTTGTCCTGCACTGCCCCGTGGCGAGCTGTAAACACACATTGTTCTCCTGCACTGCCCCGTGGCGAGCTGTAAACACACATTGTTGTCCTGCACTGCCCCGTGGCGAGCTGTAAACACACATTGTTGTCCTGCACTGCCCCGTGGCGAGCTGTAAACACACATTGTTGTCCTGCACTGCCCCGTGGCGAGCTGTAAACAAACATTGTTATCCTGCACTGCCCCGTGGCGAGCTGTAAACACACATTGTTATCCATCCCAGGAAAACACAAACTGCTTCTGTTCCTCTTTCTCGGCAGGTAAGGGAAGGGAAGCCCTCCCGGGCTCCGGGAGATGTGCGTGTGCGGGATGCCACATAACACAGCTGAACCCGAGGGGCCACTTTTGGCAAAGGCAGTGCGACAGGCCCGTGTCACGGGACCCGTGGTCACCGTGGTGATCCGCATGGCAGCGCCGGAACTGCGGCCCTCAGGTGGTGGAGCCGCCCTGCAGAGTCACGCTCAGGGGCAGCTGGGTGACCACGGGCTGTGGAGCTGGGCGCTGCGCTCCAGGGCAGGGCTTATGCCCTGAACCCATAAGCAGTGCATCCTCAGCATCTCCTCTCCAGTAAGTAGAACGCATGGGCCTGGGGTGAAGAGGTGGAAATGGGAGGGGCCACACTCGCCATCTCTGCCTGTGCCCTCTTGCGGACGCTGCCTCCCCTCCGGCAACCAGATACCCCCAAGGGCCGAGAGCCCAGTCTGAGCAGAGGACACTGAGGCCACCGCCACGCCAGGGCAGCTGCTCTGTTTTCAAGTGAACCTGAGCACAGCTCCTGGGTTCCATGAGGGGTGGGCTTGGTGGTGCCAAGCAAGAAAGGATGGGCATAGCGCCCGGGCTGACCGCGTGGGTGTGGGCTCAGGACCTGGAGGCCGTGGCTCAAGCACTCAGTCCAGCAGCCAGGAGCGGCTCCAGCAAGGGCCGGGCTGCGGCCAGGGCTGGCTCAGACACTGCTGTGATCCCAGGAGGAGTGAGCTGATGGTGGGCTCCAGGGGTCACCGCCAGAGAGTAAGTTTCCAGGCCTGGAACCTCCTGTGGGAAGGGGGCTGGCAGCTTCTAGGAAGGCCCTGCCTCCTGCAGCCCTGACAGACCCCCTCGCACCTTTGTCTACTCCAGCGGGTGCATTCCTGGGCCTCCCCAACACCCTGCACGCCTGTCCAGTGCTCCCGCATCTCTGGCCACCTGCCTAAGCATGGCTGCTGGTACGATGTCCTTCCTCAGTACTGGATACCTGCTTTCAAATGCTGTGTGGGGCTCATGAGCCGTGGGCCCCGAACCAACTTGGAAAGACCCAGCCTCCCTGATCTGCGGCGGGGTCTGTGCCTGATCCTGGCTGACTCGGGCCCATCCTTGGCTCTCAGGCCATTGCAGTTGGTTTGGGGCCTACAGCTCATGAGCCCAGCACAGTCCCATGCCCCGCTGCCTCCGAAAGCTCCCTCATCTCTGGCAGTGGGGGCCACATCGGGGCTGTGATCTGCACTGCAGAGAGCTGTGGTGGGCAGCGTCCCCCACGTCCCCTGTGTTCAGGTGGGCTGCGACACTGGGCCCCTCCCGACGTCCTGGCACCCGCCTTTCACTCCCTCCTTCCTTGTCACCCCAGAAGCACTCCTCCTCACAGACGCTGATGCAGGCTCTGCTGACCCCCAGCTGTGGAGCCAGCTGGGCCCCCAGGACCGCCCTGAACTACCTTCCTCCCTCCACTGCACACTGGCCAGGGAGGGGCCGTCAGATGTTAGCAAACTCTTCCTGCCCAAGAGGCCACACCTGCCGGCCCACTCTCAAAATCAGCCCTGGAGAAGCTCCCCAAGCAAGAAGGGGTGTGGACTCCAGAAACTGCCTAGTGAGGCCCCGGTGGGGGAGCTGTGGGCGGTGGGCTCTGTGCTTGCTGCTCCCTGGCCCGGTCTGCAGACCGTCATCCACCCCTTCACCGGAGGCCACTGCCACGGTCGATGGTGGCTTTGAGGGAAACCCTGGCTGGGTGACCAGTTGTGACAAGAGCTGGAGGCTAACATCGCCGGGCCCCTCCCCCAGCCACTGTCCTCTAAGCCCTGGGGCTGCAGGAAAGCCACCTGGGAAACCCACCTCCCTCAAATGCATATGGGGGGATCCATGGCGCCCTGGCCCCCAGGACAGACCCTGTAGCCTGCCAGACAGAGGGGCAGCCGTGAACGTGCGGTGGGGGCGTGGGCCACATCAGGCGCAGACTCGGCTGAGCGGCAGGTGGGCCTGAGGCCGGGCTGTGGAGGCAGCCAATCAATGAGCCAGCGGACTTTCACATGAACAAGGGGCATGACCAGGCCAGAAGCAAGGGTGAGAGTTTGTTTAGGAAAAGTACCAAACCTGCCAGTGCAGGGACACAGGCGGGGGCCAGGCCAGGGCCTTTCTGCTGGTGGCTGTGAAGGAAAAGGAGACCAAAAATATACAAGAAAATCCAGTGCTTTGGAGAATGGAGGTGAGAGGAGGCCCAGGAGCTGCGGTTCCTGGGGCCCACTCTCGGGTTCCCCAGAGTTGGGGTGAAGGGGAAGATCTCGCACAGAAAGGGTCAGGGGTCAGGGAGGCCATGGGGGAGAGCCTGAAAACCCCACCCCATGACCTGGAAGCATCAGAGGCAAGAGGAAAATGGAAAGAACGTTGGGATAGAAAGAGAAACCTCCTAAAAAGGACGTCACGAGGGCCTCAGATTTCTCAGCGGCAGCCCTGGCTAGGTGAGGACAGCTGCACCTTGTTCTGAAGGAAAGAATAGTGGGCCTTAGACCTCTGTCCCCGACTTTAGACCTCCATCCCTGCCCTTAGACCTCCTTCCCCACCTTAGAACTCCGTCCCCACCTTAGACCTCCGTCCCCGACTTTAGACCTCCGTCCCTGCCCTTAGACCTCCTTCCCCACCTTACAACTCTGTCCCCACCTTAGACCTCCATCCCTACTTTAGACCTCCGTCCCTAACCTTAGACCTCCTTCCCCACCTTAGAACTCTGTCCCCACCTTAGACCTCCGTCCCCACCTTAGACCTCCATCCCTGCCCTTAGACCTCCTTCCCCACCTTACAACTCTGTCCCCACCTTAGACCTCCATCCTTACTTTAGACCTCTGTCCCTGCCCTTAGACCTCCTTCCCCACCTTAGAACTCCGTCCCCACCTTAGACCTCCGTCCCCGACTTTAGACCTCCATCCCTGCCCTTAGACCTCCTTCCCCACCTTAGAACTCCGTCCCCACCTTAGACCTCCGTCCCCGACTTTAGACCTCCATCCCTGCCCTTAGACCTCCTTCCCCACCTTAGAACTCCGTCCCCACCTTAGACCTCCGTCCCTGACTTTAGACCTCCATCCCTGCCCTTAGACCTCCTTCCCCACCTTACAACTCTGTCCCCACCTTAGACCTCCGTCCCTGCCCTCAGACCTCCTTCCCCACCTTAGAACTCCGTCCCCACCTTAGACCTCCGTCCCTGCCCTTAGACCTCCTTCCCCACCTTACAACTTCGTCCCCACCTTAGACCTCCATCCTTACTTTAGACCTCCGTCCCTGCCCTTAGACCTCCTTCCCCACCTTAGAACTCCGTCCCCACCTTAGACCTCCGTCCCCACCTTAGACCTCCATCCCCGACCTTAGGCCTCCGTCCCCATCTTAGACCTCCTTCCCCAGCCTTAAAGCTTCATCTCCGAACTTAGGTCTTTGTCCCTGGCCATCCGGATTTCCCTTAAACAAGAGGCCATCGTGAGAACAACCGTCTCAGGCCCCCCATGGGTCAGGAAGGAGAAAATGAGAAAAGAATCTGACGGCTGCATAGGAGTCACAACCATGGGGCTGAGGGGAGAGGAGAAAGTGCAGCTCCACACACGGTGCTCGGGGCCAAGTGCTGGCGAGGGGGGCCTGGGGAGCACGCGGTGTGGATGCGGCTGAGAAGAGCAGGACAAGCTTGTCTGAGCCCCAAGGCAGCCAAGGTCAGAGCAGACGTGCAGGCCCCACTCACCAGGCCAGCAAAGGAAACACAAAGCATCCAGGGCAAAGCAATAAGCGAAAGCGTAGTGTGTAGAGGCTGCAGAATAAGACGAGGAAATCTCTTCAAATACGGCAGGAGCTGCCGGACCCAGCCACGCTCACCCAGGAGGAGACCCTCGGACCCCCCTGAAAAAGAGCAAATGAGACCCAGCAACTGGCAGGCTCCGAGGGACAATCTTAGAGCAAAAAGACACGTGGGCCCCGGGCAGGAGGCACCAACCTCTGACCAACTAGAATCACAGGCGTGTGGCCAGGCGTGGTGGCTCATGCCTGTAATCCCAGCACTTTGGGAGGCTGAGGCGGGGGGATCACCTGGGGTCGGGAGTTCAAGACCAGCCTGACCAATGTGGAGAAACCCCATGTCTACTAAAAATACAAAATTAGCTGGGCATGGTGGTGCACACCTGTAATTCCAGCTACTCGGGAGGCTGAGGCGGGAGAATCGGCTTGAACCTGGGAGGCGGAGGTTTCGGTGAGCCGAGATCGCGCCACTGCACTCCAGCTTGGGCAAGAAAGTGAAACTCTGTCTCAAAAAAAAGAATCACAGATGTGTGCCCAGGAGGGGAGGACGCCTGTCTAGCACAGGGACAGCAGGCCCCAGCTTGCAGAACAGACCTCACAGACACCAGGGGCCAGAGAGACACAAACACAGACGCTCTCAGCTGACTCATCTTTTTTTTTTTTTTTTTTTGGCCCTGTGGGACACTTCTGCTCCTTCATCAGGCCACAGAGAAGTTTTGGAACAACCCAAATGGTCAATATCACACAGACAGTCCTCTGGCCAAAATGCATTAATTTAAATAATCTCTAACAAAAAGAATCCGATGAGGTGACAACTGCATCAGCATATATCACTTCTTTCTTATTTTATTTTTATTTTTATTTATTCATTTATTTATTTATTTTTGAGACAAAGTCTCACTCTATCGATAGCCCAGGCTGGAGTGCAGTGGCACAATCTTGGCTCACTGCAAGCTCCACCTCCCACGTTCACGCCATTCTCCTGCCTCAGCCTCCCGAGTAGCTGGGACTACAGGCACCCGCCACCTCACCCGGCTAATTTTTTGTATTTTTAATAGAGATGGGGTTTCACCGTGTTAGCCAGGATGGTCTCGATCTCCTGACCTCGTGATCCGCCTGCCTCGGCCTCCCAAAGTGCTGGGATTACAGGCGTCAGCCACTGCGCCCGGTCTAACTTCTTTCTTATTTTTTTGAAACGGAGTCTCCCTCTGTCACCCAGGCTGTCACAATCTTGGCTCACTGCAACCTCCGCCTCCTAGGTTCAAGCAATTCTCCTGCCTCAGCCTCCTGAGTAGCTGAGATTACAGGCATGCGCCACCATGCCCGGCTCATTTTTGTATTTTTAGTAGAGATGGAGTTTCACCATCTTGGCCAGGATGGTCTCGAACTCCTGACCTCGTGATCTGCCCACCTCAGCCTCCCAAAGTGCTGGGATTACAGGCGTGAGCCACCGTGCCCAGCCCTTTCTTTTTTGTTTTTTAAGAGACAGGGTCTCACTCTGTCTCCCAGGCTGGAGTGCAGTGGCAATCGCTGCTCACTGCAGCCTCGACCTCCTGGGTTCAAGCGATTCTCCTGCCTCAGCCACTCAAGTAACTGAGACTACAGATACACATTGCCAGACATGGCTAATTTTTGTATTTTTCTGTAGAGTCAGGGTCTCGCCATGTTGCCCAGGCTGGTCTCAAACTCCTGGGCTCAAGTGATCCTCCCACCCTTTGAAACTCTGAAGCCAAACAGTGGCTTCTCTCCAGCTACGAAAGTCTTAGATGGCCTCTTCTTCCTGTGGAAAGTTGTTTTGTCTACATCGAAAATGTGTTGTTTAGGATAGCCACCTTCATCAGTGTTCTTAGCTTTGCTGAACCAGGGACCCCATAACGCTACCCTAGGATTCAAGGTGGAAGATACCGTCCCAGGATGTGGGATGGAGGAGACAGTCCAGGTCTCTGCGGGAAAAGCAGAGAGAAAGGCAGGCAGGCACCATGTTTCCAGGCCACTGCCCCAGATCTCCGGAGTGCCTGGAGACAGCACTGTCTCCTGCCCTTCAGCTTGTGGTGTCAGTAGTTCAGAGAGACACGTGGAATTCCTAGGAATCGTGAGTCAGAAGCCCGAGGTGGAGAGGGGACCCTGCTGGTCCTGAGTCCCTCTCTGCGGTCCACATCCCTATCCCAGCTCCTAGAACCCATGCTCAGGGTTGCAGAGGGCAGGGCTGGCATGGGGGCAATCCCAGGGCAGTGAGCACTGGGATTCCCGGTGGGGCCTCGGCTCAGTGACTGGCAGAGCTTGCTTGGTGTTTCATAGACCCACATACGGTTTGTGAACTTTAGGGGGTCTTAAAAATGTAAAAGCCCTTATTATTTGATGATATTAAGGCCCAATAATGACGTTGCGATTATTATCTTGTAAAAGCTCCCTTGTCTTTGATAGACATACATGGATGATGGGCTGTGGGAGATGGACGGGGCTCCGGAGACGAAAGGCGGGCCATGAGCTCCTCATTGTTGAAGATGGTGAGGGGCGCTTGGGAGCTCTTTATCCTATTCTGTTTACTTTAGCATGTGTTTGAATTTTCCACTATAAACACTTTAAAGAAATAACAGAAGGAATTGTCTTCTTACTCATCTGATCCTGCGGCTCCGCGTGCCAGTGCCCATGCCCGCAGATCTTTGCTAGAGACTAAAGGTTTGATAGCTGCTTTGCTTTGTACACTCAGGCCTCTTTTTCTTAATCATAAGCACCTCAGTCCCTTCAGGGATCTTTAGTTTCTTTTCCTAGAGCCATTTTGTTACTTAAAAGGATTTACAGGGTGCCTGCCCAATTCATCAGGGATTTTAACCTCTGATGGGTGTGCCGGCCTGCTCTTGACTTAATCCCGTGATTTAAGGCTGAGATCTATTAGGCTCTGTCACTCAAAGCATTTCTGCCTAGGGTTGAGAAGTAGTTGTCTCTTCTAGCTTTGTAAGTACCATAAAAGTCACCCCTTTAAAGAGTACAATTCACAGTAGTTTTTAGTACAATTAGAAGGTTATGCCCATTACCACTATGTAATCCCAAAACAAACCCCAAACCTTTTAACAGGAACTCTCCACCCCCTGGAAAGCTAATCTGCTTTCTGTCCTGGGGGATTTGCCTTCTCTGGGCATTTCATATTAAGGGAATCATACAATATACCGTCTTTTGTGTCTAGCTTCTTTCATCTAGCATCCTGTGTTCAACGGTCATCCAAGCCATAGTATGTGTCAGAATTTCTTTCCTGTTTATGGCTGAGTAATATTCTATTGCAGGGAAATCCACATTCTCTTTATCCACTCACAGTTGATGGACATTTGGGTTTTCACTTTTTAGCTATAATGAACAGTGCTTGCGTGAACGTTGATTTTTAAGTTTCTGTATGGACATATGTTTTCCATTCTTTTGGGTATATACCTAGGAATGGAGCTGCTGGGTCACACGGTAATTTGTGTTTAACTTTTTGAGGAACTATCATTGTTTTCCAAAGTGGCTGCACCATTTTACATCCCCTCCAGCAATGTATGAGGATTTCAATTTCTCCACCTCTTCACCAACACTTGTTATTGTCCATTTTAAAAAATCAATCATGAGGCCGGGTGCAGTGGCTCACGCCTGTAATCCCAGCACTTTTGGAGGCCAAGGCAGGTGGATCACTTGAGGTCAGGAGTTTGAGACCAGCCTGCCCAACATGGTGAAACCCCATCTCTACTGAAAATACAAAAAAAAAAAAAAAAAAAAGCTGGACATCGTGGTGCATGCCTGTAGTCCCAGCTACTCGGGAAGCTGAGGTGGTAGGATCACCTGAGCCCAGGAAGGTGGAGGCTGCAGTGGGCTGTGACCGCACCACTGTACTCTAGTCTGGGCAACAGAGTGAGACCCTCCCTCAAAAAAAATTAAAAATAAAATTAAATTGGGCTTTTGTCTTCTTATTGTTCAGTTGTGATGTTCTTTCCAGATTCTAGATATAAGTTTCTTATCAGAAAGATAATTTCCAAATATTTTCTCCCATGATGTGGTTGTTTTTCTTTCTTTTTTCCTTCCATCCTTCCTTCCTTCCTTTCTTTCTTTCTCTCTCTCTCTCTCTTTCTTTTCTTTCTTTCTTTTTTCTTTCTTCTTCTTTTTTTTTTTTCAGACAGGGTCTTGCTCTGTTGCCCAGGCTGGAGTGCAGTGGCATGATCTCGGCTCACTGCAACCTCCACCTCCTGGGTTCAAGTGATTCTCCTGCCTCAGCCTCCCAAATAGCTGGGAGCACAGGTGTGCACTACCACGCCTGGCTAATTTTTGTATTTGTAGTAGAGATGGGGTTTTGCCATGTTGCCCAGGCTGGTCACGAACTTCTGAGCTCAAACAATCTGCCAGCCTTCCCCTCCCAAAGTGCTGGGATTACAGGTGTGAGCCACTGCTCCCGACCCTCTTTTTGTTTTTGAAATGATGTCCTTTGAAACACAAAAGTTTTAAATTTTAATGAAGTCTAATTTATCTGGGTTTTTTCCTATGGTCGCTTGTGCTTTTGGTGTCATATCTAATAAGACTGCATAATTCAAAAGAATAAAAATTTAGGGCCAGGCGTGGTGGCTCATGCCTGTAATCCCAGCACTTTCAGAGACTGAGGTGGGCATATCACGGGGTCAGGAGTTCGAGACCAGCCTCTACTAAAAATACAAAAAATTAGCTGGGCCGGCCGGGTGAGGTGGCTCACACTTTTTTTTTTTTTTTTTTTGAGACAGAGTCTCCCTCTGTCATCCAGGCTTGAGTGCAGTGGTGCGATCTTGACTCACTGCAAGCTCCGCCTCCCGGGTTCAGGCCATTCTCCTGCCTCAGTCTCCCGAGTAGCTGGGACTACAGGCGCCGCCACCACACCCGGCTAATTTTTTTGTATTTTTAGTAGAGATGGGGTTTCACCATATTAGCCAGGATGGTCTCGATCTCCTGACCTCGTGATCCGCCTGCCTCAGCCTACCAAAGTGCTGGGATTACAGGCATGCTGGCTCACACCTGTAATCCCAACACTTTGGGAGGCTGAAGCAGGTGGATCACCTGAGGTCAGGAGTTCGAAACCAGCCTGGCCAACATGGTGAAACCCCATCTCTACTAAAAATACAAAAAAATGTGCTGGGTGTGGTGGTGGGCACCTGTAATCCCAGCTACTTGGGAGGCTGAGGCAGGAGAATCACTTGAACCTGGTAGGCGGAGGTTGCAGTGAGCCAAGATCGTGCCACTACACTCCAGCCAGGGCCACAGAGTGAGACTCTATCTCAAAAAAAAAAATTTACATCTGTTTTCTTCTAAGAGTTTACTAGTTTTAGCTCTTATCTTATCTGATCCATTTTGAGTTAAATTTTGTATGTGGTATATGAGGAAGGTGTCCAGCTTCATTCTGTGCATGTAGAATCCATTTGTCCAGCACCATTTGTTTATTTTATTTTTATTATTATTATTATTTTGAGACAGGGTCTTACTCTGTTGCCCAGGCTGGGGTGCAATGGCCCGATTTTGGCTCACTGCAACCTCTGCCTCCTGGGTTCAAGTGATTCTCCTGCCTCAGCCTCCTGAGTAGCTGGGATTACAGGTGTGCGCCGCCACGCCTGGCTAATTTTTGTATTTTTAGTAGAGACGGGGTTTACCATGTTGGCCAGGCCGGTCTTGAACTCCCAGCCTCAGGTGATCCACCCACCTCGGCCTCCCAAAGTGCTGGGATTACAGGAGTGAGCCACTGTGCCGGCTGATTTGTTTAAAGGATTATTCTTTCCCCGTTGAATGCTCTTGACCCCTTTGTCCAAAATCAATTGATTATAGATGTGTGGTTTTATTTCTGGATTCTGAATTCTTTTCCATTATCTATCCTTACCCCAGCACCGCACTGTCCTGACTGTAGTCGATTTTAATTACTATGAAGTAATTGAAATTGGGAAGTATAAGTCCTCCAATTTTGTTGTTCTTCAGGATTGTTTTAGCTTTTCTGGGTCCCTTGCAATTCTATGTGAATTTTAGGAACTGTCCATTTTTGCAGCTTGCCCATTTTTTGCAATGAAGGCAGTGGAATTTTGATAGGGATTGCACTGAATCTGCAGATCAGCTCAGGGAGTGATGCCTTCTGAATAGGAACACCCTTGGGCATGAGATGACTCTCCATTCATGTCCTCTTAATTTATTTCAACAATGTTTTACAGTTAAGTATACAAGTCTTGCTCTTCTTTTAAATTTATTCCCAAGTATTTTAGTATTTTTAGTGCTGTTGTATATGGAATTGTTTGTTTAATTTCATTTTCAGATTGTTCATCGCTAATATGAAATACAACTGATTTTTGTATATTCATTTGAACTCACTTATTAGCTCTATGAGACTTTTGGTGCACTCTCTAGAGTTTTCAATATACAAGATCATGGTATCTTCAAATTGAGGTAGTTTTGTTTCTTCCTTTCCAATCTGATGCCTTTTATTTTTTTCTTGCCTAATCCCCTGGTTAGAACCTCCAGTATTATGTTGAATAGATATGGTGAGAGCTGACATCCTTGTCTTATTCTTAAAGGACGCTTTCAGCTTTTAAAACTAAGTATGATGCTAGCACTGGGAAGTTTTTTACATGCCCTTTATCAGGCTGAGCAAGTTTCCTTCAATCCCTAGTTTGTTGACCATTTTTGTTATGAATGGATGTTGGATTTTGTCAAACACTTTTGTTTCATCTATTGAGATGATCATGTGGGTTTTTTCCTCCCTTTACTAATTTAATAGGATGTATTACATTGCCTAAATTTCATATATTGAACCAACTTTGCATTCTTTGTTCTCTTGGTCAGTGTGGCTAAAGGGTTTTCAATTTTATCTTTTTTGTGGTGGTTGTTTTGTTTTTGAACATAAGCTCAGGATTTTATTGTCTTCATAATAAAACAAAAGACGACACTTAGAACTGTATCACTTGGCCCTTTCCCTTATCTCTTCCCAGTTCAAAACGCTTGCATCTTTTAGTAGCCAGCATTCTCTTAGATCTGCAGCTGGGCTCAACGCACTCAAGCCTTAGCACAGTCTTCTTTGTAGTTTCAGCCTTTTCCGGAAAATCGGCTTAGTCTGCCCACCATAGCCACTCTGCTTCCTGTCATAACCTGCTGACCCTGGGCATACCGAGAATCCTTGTCCTTCTTGTGTCACTTTGAGGGGTTGGTGCTTGCCACACTTCTTACAGAGATCCCGGCGGGTTTTAGGAACGTTTACCACGTTTGTATGAGCGCTATCAGCACAGAAAGCCAATTTTATCTTTTCATAGAATGAACTTTTAGTGTCATTGGTTTTTCTCTACTGTTTTTCTGTTCTCTATTTCATTTACGTCTGCCCTAACCTATAATTTCTTTCTGCTTGCTTTGGATTTAATTTGGTTTTCTTTTCTAGTTCCTTAAGAAGAGAAGTTAGCTATTGACTTAAAATGTTTCTTCTTCTTCTTATTCTTCCTCTTCCTTCTTTCCTCTTTCTTCTTTATTCCTTCTTGAGACAGGGTCTCACTCTGTCGCCCAGGCTGGAGTTCAGTGGCACAATCATAGCTCATTGTAGCCTCAAACTCCTGGGCTCAAGTGATCCTCCCACTTGGCCTCCTGAGTAGCAGGGACTACAGGCATGTGCCACCATGCCTGGCTAATTTTTAAATTTTTTTAGAGATGGGGTCTTGCTATGTTGCCCAGGCTGGTCTTGAACTCTTAGCCTCAATCCATCCTCCCACCTCAGCCTCTCAAGATGTTTTTTTCTTTTTAATGCAGGCATTTATAGCTACACATTTCCTTCTGAGCACTGCTTCCATTGTATCCCATAAGTTTTGATATGGTTTTTTAAAAAACTCATTTCAAAGTGTTTCTAATTTCCTTTAGAATTTCCTCTTTGATCCGTGGGTTATTTAGGAGTATGTTGCTTAATTTTCACAAATTCGTGAATTTTTCAAATTTTCTTCGGTTTATTGATTTCTTTTCTTTTTTTTTTTTTTTTTTGCCTTTATGTAGGATTTTATTTTTTTTTTTATTTTTTTTTATTTTTTATTTTTTTATTTTTTTTATTTTTATTTTTATTTTTTTATTTTTTTTAACTTATGAAGTATTTATTGATGATTCTTGGGTGTTTCTCGGAGAGGGGGATATGGGAGGGTCATAGGATAATAGTGGAGAGAAGGTCAGGAGATAAACACATGAACAAAGGTCTCTGGTTTTCCTAGGCAGAGGACCCTGCGGCCTTCTGCAGTGTTTGTGCCCCTGGGTACTGGAGATTAGGGAGTGGTGATGACTCTTAAAGAGCATGCTGCCTTCAAGCATCTGTTTAACAAAGTACATCTTGCACCGCCCTTAATCCATTTAACCCTGAGTTGACACAGCATATGTTTCAGAGAGCATGGGGCTGGGGGAAAGGCCATAGATCAACAGCATCCCAAGGCAGAAGAATTTCTCCTAGTCAGAACAAAATGGAGTCTCCTATGCCCACCCCTTTCTACACAGACACAGCAACAATCTGATCTCTCCTTCCTTTCCCCACACTTCCCCCCCTTTCCTTTCAACAAAACCGCCATCGTCCTCATGGCCCGCTCCCGATGGTCGCTGTCTCTTCGGAGCTGTTGGGTACACCTCCCAGACGGGGCGGCCGGGCAGAGGCGCTCCTCGCTTCCCAGACGGGGCCGCCCGGGCAGAGGCGCTCCTCGCTTCCCAGACGGGGCCGCCCGGGCAGAGGCGCTCCTCGCTTCCCAGACGGGGCCGCCCGGGCAGAGGCGCTCCTCGCTTCCCAGACCGGGCCGCCCGGGCAGAGGCGCTCCTCACTTCCTCCCAGACCGGGTGGCAGCCGGGCAGAGGCGCTCCTCACCTCCCAGACGGGGCGGCCGGGCAGAGGCGCTCCTCACTTCCCAGAGGGGGCAGCCGGGCAGAGGCGCTCCTCACTTCCCAGATGGGGCGTCCGGGCAGAGACGCTCCTCACTTCCTCCCAGACGGGGTGGCGGCCGGGCAGAGGCGCTCCTCACCTCCCAGACAGGGCGGCCGGGCAGAGGCGCTCCTCACTTCCCAGACTGGGCGGCCGGGCAGAGGCGCTCCTCACTTCCCAGACTGGGCGGCCGGGCAGAGGCGCTCCTCACTTCCCAGACTGGGCGGCCGGGCAGAGGCGCTCCTCACCTCCTAGACGGGGTGGCCAGGCAGAGGCGCTCCTCACTTCCCAGACGGTGTGGCGGCTGGGCAGAGGCGCTCCTCCCTTCCCAGATGGGGCAGCCAGGCAGAGGCGCTCCTCACTTCCCAGAGGGGGCGGCCGGGCAGAGGTGCTCCTCACTTCCTCCCAGACGGGGTGGTGGCTGGGCAGAGGCACTCCTCACCTCCCAGACGGGGCGGCCGGGCAGAGGTGCTCCTCATCTCCCAGACGGGGCGGCCGGGCAGAGGTGCTCCTCACTTCCCCCCAGACGGGGTGACGGCCGGGCAGAGGTGCTCCTCACTTCCCCCCAGACGGGGTGACGGCCGGGCAGAGGCACTCCTCACCTCCCAGATGGGGCGGCCGGACAGAGGCGCTCCTCACTTCCCCCCAGACGGGGTGGCAGCCGGGCAGAGGCGCTCCTCACTTCCCAGATGGGGCAGCTGGGCAGAGGTGCTCCTCACTTCCTCCCAGACGGGGTGGCGGCCAGGCAGAGGCGCTCCTCACTTCCCAGACTGGGCGGCCGGGCAGAGGCGCTCCTCACTTCCCAGACTGGGCGGCCGGGCAGAGGCGCTCCTCACTTCCCAGACTGGGCGGCCGGGCAGAGGCGCTCCTCACCTCCTAGACGGGGTGGCCAGGCAGAGGCGCTCCTCACTTCCCAGACGGTGTGGCGGCTGGGCAGAGGCGCTCCTCCCTTCCCAGATGGGGCAGCCAGGCAGAGGCGCTCCTCACTTCCCCCCAGACGGGGTGGCGGCCAGGCAGAGGCGCTCCTCACTTCCCAGAGGGGGCGGCCGGGCAGAGGTGCTCCTCACTTCCTCCCAGACGGGGTGGCGGCTGGGCAGAGGCACTCCTCACCTCCCAGACGGGGCGGCCGGGCAGAGGCGCTCCTCACTTCCCAGACTGGGCGGCCGGGCAGAGGTGCTCCTCATCTCCCAGACAAGGCGGCCGGGCAGAGGTGCTCCTCACTTCCCCCCAGACGGGGTGACGGCCGGGCAGAGGCACTCCTCACCTCCCAGATGGGGCGGCCGGACAGAGGCGCTCCTCACTTCCCATACGGGGTGGCAGCCGGGCAGAGGCGCTCCTCACTTCCCAGATGGGGCAGCCGGGCAGAGGCGCTCCTCACTTCCTCCCAGATGGGGTGGCGGCCGGGCAGAGGCGCTCCTCACTTCCCAGACGGGGTGGCCGGGCAGAGGTGCTCCTCACTTCCTCCCAGACGGGGTGGCGGCCGGGCAGAGGCGCTCCTCACCTCCCAGACGGGGTGGCCGGGCAGAGGCGCTCCTCCCTTCCCAGACGGAGTGGCCAGGCAGAGGCGCTCCTCACCTCCCAGAGTGGGCGGCCAGGCAGAGGCGCTCCTCACTTCCCAGAGTGGGCGGCCGGGCAGAGGCGCTCCTCACTTCCCATAGGGAGTGGCAGCCAGGCAGAGGCGCTCCTCACTTCCCAGATGGGGCAGCTGGGCAGAGGTGCTCCTCACTTCCTCCCAGACGGGGTGGCGGCCAGGCAGAGGCGCTCCTCACCTCCCAGACGGGGCGGCCGGGCAGAGGCGCTCCTCACCTCCCAGACGGGGCGGCTGGGCAGAGGCGCTCCTCACCTCCCAGAAGGGGCGGCTGGGCAGAGGCGCTCCTCACTTCCCATATGGGGTGGCAGCCGGGCAGAGGCGCTCCTCACTTCCCAGACAGGGTGGCGGCCAGGCAGAGGCGCTCCTCACCTCCCAGATGGGGCAACCGGGCAGAGGCGCTCCTCACTTCCTCCCAGACGGGGTGGCAGCTGGGCAGAGGCACTCCTCACCTCCCAGACGGGGCGGCCGGGCAGAGGCACTCCTCACCTCCCAGATGGGGCGGCCGGACAGAGGCGCTCCTCACTTCCCATACGGGGTGGCAGCCGGGCAGAGGCGCTCCTCACTTCCCAGATGGGGCAGCCGGGCAGAGGCGCTCCTCACTTCCTCCCAGATGGGGTGGCGGCCGGGCAGAGGCGCTCCTCACTTCCCAGACGGGGCGGCCGGGCAGAGGTGCTCCTCACTTCCTCCCAGACGGGGTGGCGGCCGGGCAGAGGCGCTCCTCACCTCCCAGACGGGGTGGCCGGGCAGAGGCGCTCCTCCCTTCCCAGACGGAGTGGCCAGGCAGAGGCGCTCCTCACCTCCCAGAGTGGGCGGCCAGGCAGAGGCGCTCCTCACTTCCCAGAGTGGGCGGCCGGGCAGAGGCGCTCCTCACTTCCCATAGGGAGTGGCAGCCAGGCAGAGGCGCTCCTCACTTCCCAGATGGGGCAGCTGGGCAGAGGTGCTCCTCACTTCCTCCCAGACGGGGTGGCGGCCAGGCAGAGGCGCTCCTCACCTCCCAGACGGGGCGGCCGGGCAGAGGCGCTCCTCACCTCCCAGACGGGGCGGCTGGGCAGAGGCGCTCCTCACCTCCCAGAAGGGGCGGCTGGGCAGAGGCGCTCCTCACTTCCCATATGGGGTGGCAGCCGGGCAGAGGCGCTCCTCACTTCCCAGACAGGGTGGCGGCCAGGCAGAGGCGCTCCTCACCTCCCAGATGGGGCAACCGGGCAGAGGCGCTCCTCACTTCCTCCCAGACGGGGTGGCGGCCAGGCAGAGGCGCTCCTCACCTCCCAGACGGGGCGGCCGGGCAGAGGTGCTCCTCATCTCCCAGACGGGGCAGCCGGGCAGAGGCGCTCCTCACCTCCCAGATGGGGCAACCGGGCAGAGGCGCTCCTCACTTCCTCCCAGACGGGGTGGCGGCCGGGCAGAGGCACTCCTCACCTCCCAGACGGGGCGGCCGGGCAGAGGCGCTCCTCACTTCCTCCCAGACGGGGTGGCGGCCGGGCAGAGGCGCTCCTCACCTCCCAGACGGGGCGGCCGGGCAGAGGTGCTCCTCATCTCCCAGACGGGGCAGCCGGGCAGAGGCGCTCCTCACTTCCCATACGGGGTGGCAGCCGGGCAGAGGCGCTCCTCACTTCCCAGATGATGGGCGGCCGGGCAGAGGCGCTCCTCACTTCCTCCCAGACGGGGTGGCAGCCGGGCAGAGGCGCTCCTCACATCCCAGACGATGGGCGGCCGGGCAGAGGCGCTCCTCACCTCCCAGACGGGGTGGCAGCCGGGCAGAGGCGCTCCTCACTTCCCAGATGATGGGCGGCCGGGCAGAGGCGCTCCTCACTTCCTCCCAGACGGGGTGGCAGCCGGGCAGAGGCGCTCCTCACTTCCCAGATAGGGCGGCCGGGCAGAGGCACTCCTCACTTCCTCCCAGACGGGGTGGCGGCCGGGCAGAGGCACTCCTCACCTCCCAGACGATGGGCGGCCGGGCAGAGGCGCTCCTCACTTCCTCCCAGACGGGGTGGCAGCCGGGCAGAGGCGCTCCTCACTTCCCAGACGATGGGCGGCCGGGCAGAGGCGCTCCTCACTTCCCAGATAGGGCGGCCGGGCAGAGGGGTTCCTCACATCCCAGACGATGGGCGGCCAGGCAGAGATGCTCCTCACTTTCTAGACGGGGTGGCGGCGGGGCAGAGGCTGTAATCTTAGCACTTTAAGAGGCCAAGGCAGGAGGCTGGTAGGTGGAGGTTGCAGCGAGCCGAGATCACACCACTGCACTCCAGCCTGAGCACCATTGAGCATTGAGTTAGCGAGACTCCGTCTGCAATCCCAGCACCTCGGGAGGCCGAGGCAGGCAGATCACTCGAGGCCAGGAGCTGGAGACCAGCCCAGTCAACACGGCGAAACCCCGTCTCCACCAAAAATACAAAAACCATTCAGGCGTGGCGGCGCGCGCCTGCAATCCCAGGCACCCGGCAGGCCGAGGCAGGAGAGTCACCGGAGCCCGAGGCAGGGAGGTTGCAGCGAGCCGAGATCACGGCAGCACAGTCCAGCTTCGGCAACAGCGGGAGACCGAAAAAAGAAGGAGAGGGAGACCGAAGAGGGAGAGGGAGAGGGAGAGGGAGACCGAAGAGGGAGAGGGAGAGGGAGAGGGAGAGGGAGAGGGAGAGGGAGAGGGAGAGGGAGAGGGAGAGGGAGAGGGAGAGGGAGAGGGAGAGGGAGAGGGAGAGGGAGAGGGAGAGGGAGAGGGAGAGGGAGAGGGAGAGGGAGAGGGAGAGGGAGAGGGAGAGGGAGAGGGAGAGGGAGAGGGAGAGGGAGAGGGAGAGGGAGAGGGAGAGGGAGAGGGATTATTGATTTCTAATTTCATTCCACTATGGTCAGAGAACATACTTCGTATGATTTCGATCCACTGAGATTTTATTTTTTATTTTTTATTTTTATTTTATTTATTTATTTTTTGAGACGGAGTCATATAAATATAATATCTTTTTTATGGACTGACCCTTTTATTATTATAAAATGTCCTTCCTTTCCTCTATTAACAACTTTGTCTTAAAGTCTATTTCGTCTGTTCTTACCGTCCACTCTAGCTTTCTCCTTTTTCTCTCTTTTTTTTTTTTTTTTTTTACCAGTTATTTTCTTAGTGGTTGCTGTAGGGATTACTACTGACAAATTACTTGACAACAATCTAATTTGAATTATTGCAAACCATGCTTAAATAGTATCCAAAAACGTTGCTCCCACGCCACTCCCTTTTCACCTCCTTTCTGCTATTCTTGTCACAGATTACCTCTTTGTACATTGTGTTCTCATCAGCATAGATTTGCAATTATTACTTAATGCACTTACCTTTAAATCAGTTAGGAAAAAGGAAGTTACAAGCAAAAAATAAGTTTATGCTGCTGCTCTGTGCGTCTTTATATGGATTTGAGGGGTTTTTTTGTTTTGTTTTGTTTTCTTTGAGACAGAGTCTCACTCTGCCACCCAGGCTGGAGTGCAGTGGCGCGATCTCAACTCACTACAACCCCTGCCTCCTGAGTTCAAGAGATTCTCCTGCCTCAGCCTCCCAAACAGCTGGGACTACAGGTGTGTACCACCACGTCCAGCTAATTTTTGATAGAGATGGAGTTTCACCATGTTGGCCAGGCTGGTCTCGAACTCCTGACCTCAGGTGATCTGCCCGCCTCAGCCTCCCAAAGTGCTGGGATTACAGGCATGAGCCACCGCGCTCAGCCACCTTTTAATAATTTTTATCTCTTTATGCATATTCTCTATCTGGTGAGAGATTTCTTTCATACTTTAGTTTTTGTTTTTTTTGTTTTTTGTTTTTTTAGGCTGAGTTTTGCTCTTGTTGCCCAGGCTGGAGTGCAATGGCACACTCTTGGCTCACCTCAACCTCTGCCTCCCAGGTTCAAGCAATTCTCCTGCCTCAGCCTCCCGAGTAGGATTACAGGCATGTGCCACCATGCCCAACTAATTTTGTATTTTTAATAGAGATGGGGTTTCTCCATATTGGTCAGGCTGGTCATGAACTCCTGACCTTAGGTGATCTGCCCGCCTCGGCCTCCCAAAGTGCTGGGATTACAGGCATGAGCCACTGCGCCCGGCTACTTTAGCTCTTCAAATATTGTTTCCCTTAGCTCTTTGAACATATATTCAATAATAGCTAATTTTAAGTCTTCTTCTAGTAAGTCCAATGCCTGGGCTTCCTCAGGGGCTGTTTCTGTTGATTCAATCTTCTTCAGTGTATGAGTATACTTTCTTGTTTCTTTGCATGTCTTATAACTTTTTGCTGAAAAGTAGACATTTAAAACAATATAGAGGCCGAGCATGGTGGCTCATGCCTGTAATCCCAGCACTTTGGTAGGCCAAGGTGGGCAGATCACTTGAGGTTAGGATGGCCAACATGGTGAAACCCCGTCTCTATTAAAAATACAAAAATTAGCCGGGTGTGGTGGTGGGCGCCTGAAGTTCCAGCTATTCTGGAGGCTGAGGCAGGAGAATCGCTTGAACCTGGGAGGGAGAGGTTGAAGTGAGCTGAGATCGTGCCATTGCACTCTAGCCTGGGCGACAGAGCAAGACTCTGTCTAAAAAATATATATAAATGTAAAATGTAAAAAAATATAAATATATACATATACTTTATATCTATAATAGGATATAGCCCTGGGTGCAGTGGCTCACACCTGTAATCCCAGCACTTTGGGAGGTCAACGCAGGAAGATCACTTGAGCCCAGAAGTTCAAGACCAGCTTGGGCAACATAGCAAGACCCCATCTCTACAAAAAATACGAAAAATTAGCCAGGCATGGTGGTACACACCTGTAGTCCCAGCTACTCAGGAGGCTGAGATGGGTGGATCACCTGATCCTGGGGGGGTCCAGGTCACAGTGAGCTGAGATCTTGCCACTGCACTCCAGCCTGAGCAACAGAGTGAGACTCTGTCTCAAAAAAACCAATCGTAAAAATAATAAAACAACATAACGCAACAACTTTAGAAATTAGATTCTCTCCTCCCCTCCAGGGTTTGTTGTTGTCCTGCTTGCGGTAGTCGAACACAGCTTCCCTTGTCAACGCCCTGCACGTGTGGCCACAGTGACCCACGTATTTCAGGAGCTCTATTTCCACCCCTTCTCTTGGACACAAGTTCACTGATTCGAAACCTGCTTCCCAGTTATTTTGGAGACAGTTTTGCCGAGTGTTTTGCATAATGCTGGTCTCCGTCCTTCTGATAAGTGCTTTGCTGTCAGGCCACTAGTCAGTGTCCTGTGGGGTTTGCAGTAGCGGCATCCCCCTCCTGGTCTCAGAGTCCATCCACTGCGATAGGTTTGCTTATGCCATGTTCACAAGCAACCCCAGTGTCTCCAGCTTAAAGCCACAGCTTGTTCTCACTAGCATTGCATGGCAGGGGTTGGCTGAGGTTCTCTCTTCCGTCTTTGCTTCAGGACCCAGGCTGATGGAATGGCTGCTGCCTAGAACACTGCAGGTCTTCCCAGAAGAGATACAGAGGCTCTGGAGGGTCGTGCAATAGTAAGTAAATGCTCTGGTGTAAAGGTGCCATGTAAATACCTCCTCTCATTCCTCATTGGCCAATACTGGTCACACCGCACCCCCTCATGACTCCCTGCCATGGTCCCCCTCCTGGCCATGATGGGACCAGGCAGTCCGGCCCCTCCCACACACCCGCAGATGAAGCAGAGTCGGGGAGCGCTGCTAGGGACCACCACTCCCCTCATTCCAAATCATCACCTTTATTCCCTCTGCCATAATTTTATTTATTGGGTGGGATAATTTATCCTCCAAATAACAGATGGTAATATTTAGTATAGATGATTGTTTTCCACATACATGACTTGGCAGCATGCTACTAAATTTTGCTATGATTTCTGCCAAATGAACGATATTTGCCTTATCCCACATGTGCGGTTGTTTGAATGGTCTTCTGGATCCTAGATACTGCCTCACCGGAAGCTGAGCCTGGTACAGGCATAGCCCACAGGACACCCACAAGAGTCACGTACCTGCCATTGACCACCTCTGGGCTTTTAATACCGAAACTTCAAAGAACTTATGTTCTCTCATTACACTTGCTAGCAATATTTATACAGGAACATGTTGTATTTATATCCCCAAAAATCAGTAAGAGAATTTTAACAAAACAATGTATGGGAAAAGTCTTGAGTCACATTTCAGAAACAATGCGTAGATGGTTGTAATAACATGAGGGCATTTTGCAAAGTTTGAGAATCAACAAAGAGACGTGCGCACAGCCAGGCTGGGGCTGGGGTGCAGGGAGGCCGTGCTCCTGCAGAGAGATTTGCTCAACCCTGTGTCCAGGAAGTCATCTGCATCAAATGTTAAGTTCACTCGTGTAGTGTGTGTTACTGGCATACACGTTTCCCTGGTTTTTAGTAACATTGTAATTTTTCTCATTTTTAAAAAGTAATCCCAGCACTTTGGGAGGCCGAGGCGGGAGGATCACGAGGTCAGGAGATCGAGACCATCCTGGCTAACACGGTAAAACCCCGTCTCTACTAAAAATACAAAAAATTAGCCGGGCATGGTGGCAGGCGCCTGTAGTCCCAGCTACTCGGGAGGCTGAGGCAGGAGAATGGCGTGAACCCGGGAGGCGGAGCTTGCAGTGAGCCAAAATCATGCCACTGCACTCCAGCCTGGGCAACAGAGTGAAGACTCCGTCTCAAAAAAAAAAAAATTATATTTTTTGAGACAGGGTCTCCCCTCTGTTGCCCAAGCTGGAATACAGTGTTATGATCACAACTCACTGCCATGAGTCTGGGAGCCTCGACCTCCAGAGCTCAAGCAATCCTCCCGTCTCAGCCTCCCAAATAGCTGGGACCATAGGAGTGTGCCACCATGCCTGGCTAATTTTTGTATTTTCTGTAGAGATGGGGTCTCACTATGTTGCCCTGGCTAGTCTTGAACTCCTGGGCTCAAGTGACACTCCTACCTTGACCTCCCAAAGTGCTTGGATTAAGGCGTGAGCCACCACACCTGGCCATTGTTCTCATTTAAAATAGATTCTCGGCCGGGCATGGTGGCTCATGCCTGTAATCCGAGCACTTTGGGAGGCTGAGGCGGGTGGATCACGAGGTCAGGAGTTTGAGACCAGCCTGGCCAACATGGTGAAACCCTATCTCTACTAAAATACAAAAATTAGCTGGATGTGGTGGTGGTCACCTACAGTCCCAGCTACTGGAGAGGCTGAGGCAGGAGAATGGCTTGAACCCGGGAGGCAGAGGTTGCAGTGAGCTGAGATCGCACCACTGCACTCCAGCCTGGGCAATGAAGTGAGGCTCCATCTCAAAATAATAATAATAATAATAATAATAAAATGAAATAATAAAATAAAATAATACAATAAAATAAAAAAATAAAATAAAAATAAAATAAAATATAATAATTAAAAAAATAAAATAAAATCTAAAAATAATAATAATAAAAACCTTCTCAATTGAAGGTTCTTGGTATTAAGTGGACACATTAAGTGGAGGGCGTGTGTGTGAGTGCCAGCGGCACCCGCGGACGCTTTTTTCAAACGATGTGTATTCGTGGCATGGACTGCCCTTTTTCACATCTTTTGTTGACTTTCATTGGTCGGTGTTGCAGATGTGCAGGTCACGCTAAGGCTGTGGGTAATCGCCGCCATCCTCACTCCTCAGCTGATCCTTCCCATGTCCAGAGAGGTTGAAATAAAAATGAAATGTATAATCCTGGCCGGGCACGGTGGCTCATGCCTGTAATCCCAACACTTTGGGAGGCTGAGGGGGGTGGATCACGAGGTCAGAAGATCAAGACCATCCAGACTAACATGGTGAAACCCCGTCTCTACTAAAAATGCAAAAACAAAATTAGCAGGGTGTGGTGGCGGGCGCCTGTAGTCTCGGCTACTCGGGAGGCTGAGGCGGGAGAATGGCGTGAACCCGGGAGGCAGAGGTTGCAGTGAGCCGAGATCGCGCCACTGCACTCCAGCCTGGTGACAGAGCGATACTGTCTCAACAACAACAAAAAAAAAAAAGAAGAAGAAATTTATAATCCTTTGAGTATTATATATTATAAAGTAACCAGGATCTAGTTGTTTTGTTTTGTTTTGTTTTTTACCAACTGGAATAATTCATGTTTAATGTTTCCAAAGCCTTCTGCCTGCAACCACTGTCCTGGGGATGAGAAATCTCTGGGGAGGAGGAATTTGGGGGCCACCATCTTGTGTTGGGGCACGGGTTGTTGAGATGACGCTAGCACCCCTCATCCCCCGCCCCCGCCTACTGGGCCGGTTTCCCCTCCAGGGGGTGAGGTGGCGCCTCCCAGATGGGACACAGCCTGCTGTCCCCACTCTAGTCAGAAAGCAGGAGTGAGACAGGTGGCCGGGACCAGACACTGGGGCTAGTAGGCGCTTTGCTGCCATCTGCTGGGGAGCCCGCGGCAGCCGCCGCCGTGGACCTCGTGCTGGTGGAAAGCACAAAACCACTGTCCACGTGAAGGCCACCCGTGTCCTGGCAGCGCCCCTGAGGGGTGGCCTCCTGCAACCACCCTCCTGCAACCACCCACCTGCAACCACCCACCTGCGACCACCCACCTGCAACCACCCACCTGCAACCACCCACCTGCAACCACCCTCCCCCAGCCACCCACCGGCAACCACCCTCCCCCAGCCACCCACCGGCAACCACCCTCCCCCAGCCACCCATCGGCAGCCACCCTCCCGCAGCCACCCACCTGCGACCACCCAGGGAGCCGCAAAGCCACTCTGCTCGTGCTGGCCTGGCCTCTGAACCCATCGCGACTAAGACAGAAGAGGACCGAATGGGGTGCGGCCCAGCGTGCAGTGCTCAGCCTGGTCTTGGTGAATGGGCTCCATCCAGCCTCTGTCCTCAGAGACGGCAGTTGGCGCCTCATCTTCCTGGCAGACCTCGAGGGAGTGTGGGTAGAGTGGGACCCAGCCAGGAGTCCAGGCCCTGAAGCCAAGGGCAGGCCCATGTCTCCACCACCACACGGTCCAGCATCCTCAGACCAGGCCCAAGAGAAGCCCCACTCCTGAGCAGGGGGAGGGAAGGGGAGGCCGGGGACTCAGGCAGCTGCCCCCTAGAGTGGGAAGGAAGGGCCCCAGCATTTCCCAGCTCTAGCCCCACTTGGCTTTTGGTCCCTTAGCTGTGGTCCCCAGGGGTGTGGCTTCCCCAGGGGGCTGTAGCCAGCAGTCCCTCAGCAAACACGCGCAGGGCTCCAGGGTGGGGGATCAGACTCTGCCCCCAGAAGGCTCTGAAATGTGTCAGGATGGGACGTGGTGGAGCTGACCAGGTTTCCAGCAAGTCTGCAGGGCTGAGGCCTGCATCCCCTGGGAGGCTGACGTGCGCTGTCTGGCACAGAAGGTGGACATCCCCTCAGGTATGCCTTCTTTGTTCACTGGCTGGATGCGATGACAAACTTCCCTCTCATGCTGTTTGGTTACCCAGTGGCCCATCTGCATAGGAAAGACAGAATAAGAGCTCGATTCTTTTCTTTTATTTATCAATTTTAAAAATGTAAGCTTGTTGCCGGGATCTCCTAAGGACGATCAGTTAATTTTTTTTTAACTCAGGGATTTAAGCGGGTGAGTTGAGTAAGCTCAAGCTGTCCCATCTTCCGAATGCGTCTCTAGGATGGCAAAGCCTCCTGTTCTGAGAGGGGTAGAGCAGGAAGCCACTTCCCACAGATCACAGCCACCCCATCCCTTCCGGGCGTCCTGCCTTGCCTGGAACTCCTGGGTTCGAGTGGTCCATTCCCTTTCCTTAGAGCGTGGGATGAATGCCTCTGGGAGAGAGGTTCCTCCTCCGGGTCAGCAGCTGCAGCTACCTAAGCATTCTCTGCCTCACCCAGCACGGCCCACAGCCCAGGGTTATGGCGAGACTCCAGTTCAGGGTGGGGGCTGCCAGGGAGCTGTGGGTTGATCGGCTGGAACCAGCTGAGGCCCCAGAACCAAGAAGCCCTTCCATGCCAAGCCCAGGGAGGAGGAGCCTGTTGACAGTGTTGTCCCTGGGACCTGGTGGGCAAACAGGCCGGGGGCGAGAGCTCGGGGCCCGGAGACCCAGGTCCTGCCTGCATATGATCCAGTAGGGAGGGCAAGCTGGTCTGCCCCCCAGGCCCGGCCATCGTGCTGGGCTGTCCTCAGAGGCCCTGGAGGACAGGTGCAATGCTCGGTGGGCTGTCTCCACAATATACAAACATCAGTTGTATTTCCTGCTAGCAGTAGGCAATCCAAACATGAAACTAAGCAAACAACTCCATACACACTAGCACTGCAAATAATAAAGTACTCAGGAATACACGTAGCCAAAGAAAGGCAAGACTTGTATGTTTAAGACTAGAAAACATTGCTGAAAGAAATGAAGAGGACATGAATGAACAGAAAGTCATCTCAGCATCACTCCCCAAGGTGACCTGCAAATTCAGTGCAATCCCCATCACAATTCCACTGTCTCCTGCCTGGGGGCTGCCCCTCCCCATGTCAGCCCTCTGTCCAGGACACAAGACTGCTGGGTGGCCTTGTGTGTGTGTTGGGGTGGGAGGGCTCCGCTCCTGTCTGTGGCGTGCAGCTCTGCTCAATGCACTCCCAGCACTGAAGAATGGCCTCTCCCAGGGCCCAGCAGTAGGGGCAGCCTTCCTCCTGAGGCAGGAGGCAGGACTCAACTCTGGAGGCGGGGTTTGGACACTGGACCAAAGTGAGGACTAGCTAAAACAAGTGTCTTACAGGGAAGTGGAAGCACCTCCCTGTAAGACACACCCACCAGTGTGCCATGTCATTTTACTGTTCTGTGGTAACACACCCAGAAGTTACTGCACCTTTCCATGGCAACAACCAGACAACCCAGAAGGTGCCACCCTCATCCTAGAAATTTCTGCATAAACCGCCCCTTAATTTGCATGTAAGTAAAAGTGGGTAGGCTGGGTGCCCTGGTTCATCCCTGTAATCCCAGCACTTTGTGAGTCCGACGTAGGAGGATCACCTCAGCCCAGGAGTTCGAGGCTGCGGTGAGCCCTGATGGCGCCACCAGACTCCAGCCTGGGTGACAGAGCAAGACCCTGTCTCAAAAAAAAAAAAAAAAATTGGGTATAAATTTGACTTCAGCCCTGCCTCAGCTGCGACTCTGGGTGCACTGCCTGTGGGGTGGCCCCTGTTCTCAAGGAGCAGCCCCTTTGCTGCAACTCTGGTGGGCCACTTAGTAACAGTTGCTGTCTAGGCTGGGTGCAGGGGCTCACTCCTGGAATCCCAGCACTTTGGGAGGCCAATGTGGGCGGATTGCTTGAGCCCAGGAGTTGAAGACCAGCCTGGGCAACATGGCAAAACCCCGTCTTTACAACAAAAAAATACAAAAATTAGCTGGGTGTGGTGGCACACGTCTGTAGTCCCAGCTACTCGGGAGACTGAGACAGGAGGATTGCTTGAGCTCGGGAGGTCAAGGCTGCAATGAGCTACGATGGTACCACTGTGCTGCAGCCTGGGCGACAGAGAAAGATCCTGTCTCAAAAAATTAAAAGTTGCTGCCTAACACACTGGCTCGTCCTTGAATTCTTTCCCAGGCTCAGCCTCAATTTTGGGGCTCACCTGTCTGGCATCACTGCTGCTTCTGGAACATCCAGGAGCCCACGTGTTTCCTGATTGGGGTCAGCCATTTTGATGATGAAATTTGTAATATTAAGTTGTTTCGTTGGGACTTTGCAGAACCAGGTGAACACACAGCAGATAAAACACCTTGGAGGCTGGGCGTGGTGGCTCGCACCTGTAATCCCAGCACTTTGGGAGGCTGAGGTGGGTGGATCACTCGAGGTTGGGAGTTCGAGACCAGCCTGCCCAACATGGTGAAACCCTGTCTCTACTAAAAATACAAAATTAGCCGGGTGTGGTGGCTCATGCCTGTAATCCCAGCTACTGGGGAGGCTGAGGCAGGAGAATTGCTTGAACCCGGGAGGCGGAAGTGAAACTCTGTCTCAAAACACACACACACACACACAAACACCTTGGAAACGGAGAAACCTGTTCTACCGTAACGGGAAGCAGCAGCCCTCTACCAGGATCTGCCTGAGGTAGCAAGTGCTGGCAGGTCCTGCAGGGCCACCCTCCTTCCCGCTGCCACCCCCCTGCCCACGCCGTGGTGAATGGCTTCTTTGTTAGCATTCCTCAGCCACCCTGTTTCCTGTTGGGACTCCACAGACAGACATACTGCATCTCCATTCTTTGAATAGTTGCTCTTACATTTTCAACATGGATATGTGACAAAGTCCAGAGTCCCAATCAAAATATCTACCCTCTTCCTGAAAAATACAAAGGCAGTAAAAGTTTTTTTTTTTTTTTTTGAGACTGAGTTTCAGTCTTGTCGCCCAGGCTGCAGTGCAATGGCGTGATCTCAGCTCACTGCAACCTCTACCTCCTGGGTTCAAGCGATTCTCCTGCCTCAGCCTCCCGAGTAGCTGGGACTACAGGCGCGCACCACCATGCCCAGCTAATTTTGTATTTTAGTAGAGATGGGGTTTCGTCATGTTGGCCTGGCTGGTCTTGAACTCCTGACCTCAGGTGATCCGCCTGCCTCAGAGCTCCAGAGTGCTGGGATTACAGGCATGAGCCACCGCGCCCAGCCTGGATCTGCTAAACTCTTTTCCAAAGTGGTTGAACCACTGGTATTTCCATCAGCTCAGTGTGAGAGCTCTGGTTGCTCTACCTCCTCATCAACATTTGATATATTTAGTCTTTTTAAATTTTTAGTCATTCTAGTGGGTGCATGATGGTGTCTCACTGTAATTTTAATTTGTATCTTCCTAATGACTAATGTTCTTGCGCGTCTTTTTATGTGCTGTTCACCATCCGTATATCTTCACTGGTGAAATGTCTGTCGAAACCTTTTGTCTACTTCTAAATTGGATTATTTCTGTTTATTGAGTGCTGGGGGTTCTTTGTATATTCTGGATACAAGTCCTTTATCAGTTATGTGATTTACAAGTATTATTCCCAGTCTGTGGCTTGTATTTTATTTTCTTAACAGTGTATTTTAAAGGGCATAAGTTCCTAATTTTGATGAAGTCCAATTTATTGATCTTTTTCTTCTATAGATCATAATTTTAGTGTTATATTTCAGAAATATAATTCAAAAATGACAAAGATTTTTCTCTTACATTTTCCTTTAGATGGTTTATCATTTTAGATTCCAGTTGTGATCCATTTTGGGATAATTTTTGTACATGATGTGAGATTCATTTTTTGCATATAGATGTTGAAAAGATCATTATTTTTTCACTGAAGTTCTTCTGTACCTTTACTTAAAATCAAATGACAATAGATGCGTGGGTCTATTTCTGGACTTGGTTGATCTATATTTCTGTATTAATATCAATACCTCACTGTCTTAATTACAATAGACTTGCAACAGGCCTTCAAGTCAGATGGTGGACGTCCCCTCAATTCACTTTTCTTTTTCAAGGTTGTTTCAGCTGCTTTTGGTCTTTTGCATTTCCATATTAATTTTAGAATCAGCTTGTCAATTTCCACACACAAAAAAAACCTATTGGAATTCTGATTGGGTTGCACTGACCTGTAGTTCAAGTTGGAGAGTGTACCTCAGCAACATCGAGTCTTCCAGTACATGAACAAGGTGGAGAGTGTACCTCGGCAACATCGAGTCTTTCAGTACATGAACAAGATGGAGAGTGTATCTCGGCAACATCGAGTCTTCCAGTACATGAACAAGGTGGAGAGTGTATCTCGGCAATATCGAGTCTTCCAGTACATGAACAAGGTGGAGAGTGTATCTCGGCAATATCGAGTCTTCCAGTACATGGAAAAGGTGGAGAGTGTATCTCGGCAACATCGAGTCTTCCAGTACATGAACAAGGTCTATCTCTACATGGGCTTAGGGGTTTAATTTCTCTCATCGATGTTTGGTAGTGTTCAGCGTTCAGGTCTTGCACATCTTATCAGAATTATTCATATTTCATATTTTTGATGCTATTTTAAGTGATGTTTTAAATTTCACTTTATAATTGTCCATTATTAGAACATAGACGCACAGCTGATTTTTATATCTTGATCTTGTTTCCCACAGTCTGGCTGAACTCAATAGTTCTAGTTGTTTTTCTGTAGATTCTATCAGATTTTCTACATGGGTAATCATGCCAATGGCAAATAAAGACAGTTTTACTTCTTCCTTTTCAATATGGATGCCATTTGTTTGTTTATTTATTATTTATCTATCTTTTTCTTTGCCACTGGCTAGAAGCTTCAATACAATGTTGCCCTTTTTTCTGATCTTAAGGGAAAGCATTTGGTTTTTCATCATTAAATATGATGTTAGCTGTAGATTTTTCATAGATGCCCTTTATCCAGTTGAGGAGGTTCTCTCTTCTTCAATTTTTTGGAAGCGTTTTTACAGAATTGTTATTGTTTTTCCTTAAATGGGACATTGAGTTTGCAGTAAGCCATGATGGTCCACGGCACTCCAGACTGGATGACAGACAGAGACTCCATCTCTTAAAAAAAAGAATGCAGGTTCTGGCTGGGCGCGGTGGCTCAGGCCCGTAATCCCAGCACTTTGGGAGGCCGAGGCGGGCGGATCATGAAGTCAGGAGTTCCAGACCAGCCTGGCCAACATGGTGAAACCCCATCTCTACTAAATTAGCCGGGCGTGGTGGCGTGCACCTGGAATCCCAGCTACTCGGGAAGCTGAGGCACAAGAATTGCTTGAACCCAGGACGGGGAGGTTGCAGTGAGCCGAGATCATGCCACGGCACTCCAGCCTGGAAAACAGAGCGAGATTCATCTCAAAAAAAAAAAAAAAAAAAAAATGCAGGTTCTGATCAGCGGGTTTTCCATGAAAGGGTCACTTATGCAAAGTGACCCCCACGTGAGGACGGAGCTGAGAAACCAAAGAATGAGGCTGACAGATTCAGTTTGTCAGGAGAGGGTGCTCTACTGGGGAACCTGCCGCCAGGGGTGGCCTTGGGTGGAACAGGTGCAGCTCTGCACCATTGCTCCCCAGACCCAGGGCTCAGCTTCTCTGTAGGGAAAGGGTCTGCGTGCTCCACACGGGCAAGAACGCATCGTCACCTGTAATCTGTGTAATAACATCAAGGCTGCTCTGATGGAAAGGCAGGATTCATAGCGAGTGCACGTTCTTACACTAAGGACAGTAGATACGGCAGGAATCGGGGCATTCCCAGGACAGCGGCTCATCAGAAGTCTGCGCGGTGGATTAGAACCTAACATGGAGTCAACTTCTGTCTCCACAGGGGGTCTGCGCTGGGTCTCGACAGTCTTCATTTCAGAAGTTCAAGGGTGAAGCCCTCGCTCCTAGTTCACAAAACACACATTAAGAGGCTTCCGCTTTTGCTAATGAGTTGTGTCCATTATCCTTTTGTAGGGAATCTGTCTTTTCTCTCTAACTGCTTTAATTTTTTTTTTCTTTTTTGGTTTTCGGTTTTCCGCAATTTTACTACAATGTGTTTTGATGTAGATGTTTTATTTGCCATACCTGGATTTTACTGTGCCTGTTGGATAAATGGTTCATGTTTTTCATCTATTTGGAAAACAATTATCAGCCACTATTTCTTCAAAATGTCCTCACCTTATTCCAGGATCTTCTTATAGAACCCCAGCTAGACTGATGCTAGATGTCTTCTGTTCTGCCTCCTAACCTCTCTTTCATATTTCCCATCTCTGGGATAAATTCTGAGTAATTTCTTTAGATCTACTATTTAATGCACCAGTTCTTCAACTATGACTAGTCTGTTGTTTAGTCCATTGAGTTTTAAATATTATTAGTATACGTTTCATTTCTAGAAATTCTATCAAATTTCTTTAAAATCTTCTTGCTCTTTTTAGCTAGAATTTTACTTTTCACATTATAAATTTGTTGTGTTATAAACATTTCAAACATACTTACTGTGTATTCTTTATTGAATAATTCCAGTATCCTGCGTCCCTCAGGTTCCAGTTCTGCCCTTGTTCATGATGCTTGTTTCCATGCGTCTTGTAACTTTTGACTGTGTCATGTTGGAAAGCCCGAGGGCTTTTATCTGAAGCCTGGGAAGCCTTGGTTGGGGGCAAGACCTCCAGATAAGATTATATTGGCTCATACCAGGTACCAGGCAACAACCACCCTGAGGCCATGGTGATGTAATTCCTCCACATGGGGCTTCTCCAGACCCTACAGGGGGATGGCCTGAAATTGTAAAGCTCAGTGGAAACACTTTCCTGCCAGAGCCCACGCAGGATCCAGCGTTTCCCTTCTGTGGCTGGATCGTCAGAGAACCCATGTTCTCGCTGGCTGCAGCCCTTTGAGGATCCGGATGCCACAGAGGCCTCTGGCTGTACGGCCCGCATCCCGGCCTCCTGTTCCTGAGGACCTTTAAAACCCGAGGCTTCAGGTTTCCAGGATCAACAAATTCCTCGGGAAGCATCAGCTCAGCCGCTGCACTGAGGCCCCCCTTTATCTTTCACCCCTGGTGGTTTCCTTGTCTTTTTGGTAACGTCAGGAATGCACCTGAGAAGCTATTTAAGTTTTACCCAGATTTACGCAGGAGGAGTTTTCAAGGGTCTCTCGGTCCGTCTGCGCTGCTGCTGAGGAGCTGCCACTGTGAAGGCAGCTGCCGTGGCCGATCCTCCAAGATCCCCTTGGGTGTCCTTGTTCCCCTCCCCAGCTGCTGCAGACGGTCACCTGTGTCCTCCTCCAGAACGCTGCCCTTGGCTGACAAGAGCTGCTCATTCAGAGATGCCTAAGGACCACGTGCCACCCCACAGGCAGCTCAGACCCATGTGTGGGCAGGAGCCAGAGCCTCTGAGCTGTGCCCCTGCCTCTCAGATGTCCGTGGGGCAGGGCTATGGCTCCAGCCCCCTTTGCCAGCTCCTTGCCCTCCCTACTTGTTGCACCCCTTTCCTGAGAATTCTCCAGAAACCATGTGTAGCGAGGCACCGCCTTGGGGAGCCTGCCTGGGACAGGGGGCGCAGACGTGGGCCTGGCACACAGATGCCACAGTTGGTCAGACCACCACCAACGGCCTGGCGATGCTGTCAGCCTGGCATCCACGGCAGTGCAGCCGCTGGAGCTCCCACCTGTTGAGACGTGCTGGCAGCAGGAGGGAAGGTGGGGGCAGTGGCCAGAAGACCCTGACCACGGGGGCCCATGAAGCCAGCTCATGGAGAACCGCATCCTGACAGGAGATGCAGATGGGCAGCCTGCGAGGCGGCTGCTCACTACACTGGTTCTCACACTCAGGCACACGGCAGCCCCTGGAGGGCTCCTTAAAGCACAGCTGGCTGAGCCCCAGGCCCAGGATTTCTGACTCAGTTGGTCTGGGCCGGGGCCAAGGCTCTGCCCCTCACAGGCTCCCAGGTGGTCCTGAGGCACACTGGGAGGACCACTGGCTTAGCACACGGCACCCACAAATTTTAAAACGAGTGAGCGAGTCTGGGCCCACTGCTCTGATGGAAAACACAACCGCTTGCTTTGTTTCCTTATGTCAGCCAGTTCTCAGAGCGAGAGCCCACAAATGGAAAGAGTGGCCAGGTCCCCTTGTGAAAGGCCTCACGCCTCCAAGTGTGGACAGCAGTGACCCCCCAGTCCCTTCAGGGACCCAAAGATGCTTATCTGGACAACTGTGCCCTGGGGAGAGGAAGACGCCCAGATCAGGGTCTGAGTGGACGCTGACACCTGGGGCGCAAAGCACCCTCAGAGGCTCCCATCTGGGTAGGGAATATGGGGTCAGGAAGGACCTGGAGTCCTGGCCTAGGCCTCAGCCCATCATTTCCCAGCCCAGGAACGTGAAATTTGAACTGGCATGCTCAACAGCGGGCAAATCCTCATGTGGGCTCTTTGGCCCATGGAGTAAAAATCACTGTAGTAGGAAAGACCGAATGGAAGCCTTAGAAACTACCCCCAGCTCCAGCCAAGGAAATAAAACAATACAACATCCTGGTCAAAACGGCGGCGTCAGCAACACCGCAGATGCCCAAAGGGTACATGGGTGATGGTCACCATCTTCCCACTTAATTTGCTGGTCAGGTCCCTATAAGAGCTGGGTGGACTGTGGTGGACGGCGGCTGAGCCACAGCGTCCCCCCACAGTGCCGACTCCAGCTGCTGTGCTGTCTGTGGTCCTTCCTGGAGCAGACTCACAGCCTCAGACGGTGTCCTGTGGCTCCTGGCTGGGCAAAGGGCTCTCCACTGCACCGGGAGGAGGTCAGGGGCAGTTCCCACTCACACGGGGTGGACAGCGGCGCACAGACATGCAGACACACAGACAACTGACCAAAGCGCAAACACGCAAGTCCGCTCACTGGCAGCATCGCACCCACCAGGCCTCGCAAGCAGGAGGTGGCAGGCGTTCTGAGCGTCCTGCTAGGACACGGGCACTCCAGGGCAGGACGGAGGCTGAGCCAAGATTCAGGGACTGGTCACGTCATGAAGGTTTTAGGAGTCCAGAGATCTGGGCATGTTAGGACGTCCTGTCCAAGGTCAAGAACGAGTTTTGAGCCTTGCATTTCCTACCACCAGGAAAGAAGCTGGCAGATGGCAGGCCTCTGGGTTCTGGACACGGCACGATGATGCCAGACACAGCACGATACCAGACCTGGCACAATACCAGACCCGGCACGATACCACACATGGCACGATACCAGACACAGCACGATACCACACACAGATCTCTTTATCAGTTGGCACAGAGGCTTCTCATTTTGAGTGGGGCCCAGGAAAAGGAAGGGTAGCACAGCTGGTGAGGCTGTGGAACAAAGTCCTGCCACTCAGGCCCTGTGAGCTAACAGAGCTCTTGTACCAGGAGCACCTGCTGCAGGTGGGGAAGGATGCGTCAAGGGGTCTCCGGCAAGGCCCAAAAGAGCTACAGCACGGGTCCTAAGTTTTGAAGCAAGGAGGTCCCGACTGCAACAGATAACTGCAGACTGTTCAGAGAAGTTCCTGGGGATGGTGTAGCCACAGCTCCCACCAGGAGCCAGTACCACAGGACCCACCCAGGCTAAGGTCAGCGGCACAGTGAGGATCCAGGGTAAGGGGCAGTGCACAGCTGGGCACCAGCCATGAGAGCCAGAGGGCTGCAAAGGCAGGTGGCCCAGCTTCCAGCTTGCCTGCCAGTCAGCCTACAGCCTCAGAGGGTGTCTGTGACTGGGTGGGGGCCAAGCCCGGCCTGCTTCATGGCGATTGGGTTCATGGTATTTGGACCACTCCACTCGGGCTGGCCCTGCAGTCAGGGGTCGAGGCTGATCCCTGGCCTCTCATGAGGAGAGGAGAGCAGATCACGGCAAGGACACACATGCACAGGGCTGGGGAAGGGCTCGGCGGGCTGGGGAAGGGCTCGGCTGGCCGGTCAGGGCCTGAGGAGGGCAAGGCTGGAAGACAGACTGGGGAATGGAACTGCCGGGTGGACACCGGCGTGGGGAATTGTGGGTGTTCACCAGGGGCACCGGCTGCAGAGCAGGCACCAAGCCACCCACAAGCCAGTGACACAGCCAGTGACGCAGCGTCCGGTGCTCCCACACGGCTCCCGCCTGGAGTAATGGAGGAGCAGACGAAGCCAGGTGCCCCACGACATGCCCAGCTCCTGTCGGCAGCAGCACATTCCATCCTCTAGCAATAAAAACCACCAGGGGCCCTGGACGCAAAACCAGCCAGAGACCAACCGGTCACTTGGAGGTAAACTCAGCCCTGGAGACCCCTTCCCCTTGGAAAGACAACAGCTGGTATTCCAGGCACGGACCCACCTTTCCAGCCCACGGTGCCTCCGTGTCTGCCCTGGGAGACGGGCTCCTGTGTAACGGCCCCAAGGGCCTCTGACTGCTTCCTGCAAGGGGGTGCAGAGGGAGCGGGAACACGGGCGCCGCAGAGCCTGCATGCAGAGCCTGCAGCGTCGGCGAGCTTCTCGGAAAGAGTTGGTGCCACTGTCCTGACACCAACCCTCTGGGACTGTGTGGTCCCGTCCTCCAGGATGTGGTCTTCAGCCTAAATCAATGGCCCCACAGAGGACCGCATGGGTCTGGGGACCAAGGGGTAGAGGCAGAGTGGCCGCCCACTCACCAGCTCCCAGTGACCCACTGACAACCTGTGCTTCCTTTCCCTGCAACTCTAAGCTGTGCGGGCTCAGAAGTCCTAAAACCCAGCCACCTGGGACAGAGTGAGGCGCTACCCCGCTTGATGGCTGTGGGTCACCGGGCTGGGGCCTCTCCTGTTCCAGCAGACCAGCAGGCAGAGCACCCTCCACCCGGCCAGGGCCGCTCCTGTTCCAGCGGACCAGCAGGCAGAACACCCTCTACAGGGCCGGGGCGGGGAGGGTAGAGCCCAGCAAGAGTGAGAAGACCAGGACTTGGACCCCAGGGTGAGGGCCTGGGTCCCACCGGCAGAAGAGGGGCGAAGGCCGGGCACAGTGGCTCACGCCTGTAATCCCAGCACTTTGGGAGGCCAAGGCAGGGAGGATCACTTGAGGCCAGGAGTTTGAGACCAGCCTGGCCAACACGGTGAAACCCCATCTCTACTAAAAACACGAAAATTAGCTGGGTGCACACCTGTGGTCCCAGCTACTCGGGAGGCTGAGGCAGCAGAATCATTTGCACATGGGAGGCGGAGACTGCAGTGAGCCGAGATCATGACACTGCACTCCAGCCTGGGTGACAGAGCAAGACTGCCTGAAAAAAAAAAGGAGTATTGGCTGAGCCTGGGCCAGCAGCTACTGCAGGCTGGGGTGGCCCCACTTCCCTCCTCCCTTGTCTTCCCGGAAACTGCCACCATTCGGAAGCCTGGAGAAGCCCATCCAGATGGAATCCCCAGAGCGTGATGGCCATGGGGCCGAGACACGGCAGACTGTGGTAGAGGCCCTCATACTAGGCCCACTGCCTGTGGCCCCTTCTCTGGAGGGCTGCCCGGCCAGCAGGAACCAACTGACCCGGGGCCATGTGGCACCCTCCCCAGAGGCCAGGGGGCCACAGCCAGTGACTGATATGGGAGCATGCCACACGCCGCCTCAGATAACGAAACATGAGCCCCTTATAGTGCAGAGGGTGGGGCTGGGAGACCGGTCAGCACCTGACCGGCAGCAGGTCCCAGCGGGCCCGGCCTCGGTGTGGCCACCACCCTAACCCCACACTGAATCCCTCTGCCCAGGGTCTCTCAGCTGCCCTCCTGTGGGCACCTGGTCTCTGCTGCACACAGACGTAAGTCCCTGACCGGCCATAGTGGCTGAGCTCAGAGCCTGGAGCCTGAGGTTGCAATGTCCACCCTGTCCCTGACACACACCTGACCCCAAGACACAAGGCAGGAGGCGCGGGAAGGTTGGAATTGCTTTTATTGGGGGCGGATGCCGCAAGGCCCCGCCCACGGTCAGGTTAGTGTTCTGCCCTTGCAGAGGCGCCAGCAGCCTGACACCTCCACCTGCCACCCGCCCAGGGTTAGTGGAACATGCAAAGCTCGGAAGGTGGAGGCAGGGGTGATCGCTGCTGAGGCCAGGGCTGGGTGGAACAGGAGGATCAGCACAGAGCCTGGCCGGTGTCCCTGGGCCCAAAGGGGGCTGGGGCTCCATGGGAGAGAGACGGGCAGGCAGCACCCCAGGGTGGGGCTCCACAAGCTGGAGGGGCCCCTGGACCCACCAGGACAGGTCTGCAGTTCCCAGCCATGCCAGCTGGAACCTCCGTCTCCCCACTGGGTCTGGGTCCTCGGGGCCTGGGGTTAGAGGCCGACATGGAAGGCACTTACTAGGGGAACAGAGGCTGGAGGCTGATGCCGGAGACCAGGGGTCTCAGGAGTGAGTGTGGGGGGTGAGCTGGAAAGCACAGATCAGACAGCACTGTGGGGGCTGGGCCCGAGGGCCTCGTCTTCCCATGGGGAAGGGGCTTCTCTGGGTAGACTGGGAGACAGGCTGACTGGGGCCCCCCGTCCCCAGCAAGGCCCACCGTGCAGGCCAGTGCTAGAAACACCAGGGCCCTCTACTGACAGGGTTGGGCCCAGCCAGCTGCCCTGTGCAGCTAGGACTGGCAGGTGGGCTACCCTGGGAAGACCGGAGGGTGGGCTGGGGCCCAGCTTGGGACCCTCCAAGGCACCTGGCTGTGTGAGTGGCAGGTAGAAGGGAATGAGGAGACCCGAGGGGGTGAGGCGGCCAGCAGGGCTGGGCCAGCCCTGTCCCCCAAGATACAGGCTGTCTGGACAGCAGATATATATTAATATATTAGTCTGGTCTTTTTGGTTAAACTTTAGGCACCACTTGGGAGGAAGACACCTTTAAGCATTGAAAACGGCCCCCGCGCCTCGGTGGGAGCCGGGCTGGGCCGCATGCAGAGCGGGGTGGGCTCAGGCCACGGCAGACTCAGGGCCCCCCAGGGAGGCCGAGGACCCCGAGGCGTAGCGGCGGCCGTAGCCCGAGGAGGAGTAGGAGGATGAAGAGAAGGTCATGGAGAAGCTGGAGCCAGTGGCGTCAAAGCTGCCACGGCGGGAGCCGGCCCTGGAGCCGGTGCGCGAGCCGGTGCGGGAGCCCGCGGTGGAGCCGGAGCCGCTGACGCTGTAGGGGCTGTAGTAGCCCTTGGTGGACTGCGCGGCAGCCTCCAGCAGCCGCAGCCCCGTGCCCTCCTCCACCATGCTGCGGTCCAGCGCGTCCTTATAGGAGATCTTGAGCTTGGTCTTAGGGCAGGTGAGGTACTTGGAGTAGGCGCCCACGTCACGCAGCTTCTGTGCGGTGCGGGCGTCCACCGTGCCGCGCTGCAGGGCCTCGTCCAGGGGCACACGGCCCGGCGTGTCGGGCTCGATCAGGCCGCCGGTCAGGTACTGCACCTCCAGGAAGCGCTGGCCGGCCTCGTAGTAGAGCCAGCCCTTCTTCAGGGCCTGGGCGGCCGACATCTTGGTCTTGGTGCGTGGATCCTCAAAGCCGCAGAAGGCCTTCTGGGCCAGGTTGATGCGGTCCACCATGATCTTGTCCACCAGGCCCTTGTTGACAGCGTCGGTGACAGGGAAGCGCTCACCGGTGCCGGGGTCGATGATGCCCCCAGTGCAGGCCTGTGCCTCCAGCAGCCGCTGCCCCGTGATGTTGTCCACCAGGTTGCGGTGCATGGCCTCGGTGATGGACACCTTCTCCAGCGTCTCCGTGTCCAGGATGCCAGCCACGGGGCCCGTCTCCTCAGTGGGGTCCGACCAGGAGGCCAGCTGGGTCCTGGAGACGGTGGGGCTGATGGGATAGGAGGAGGAGGATCCCACTGAGGAGGAGCGGGAGCGGAAGCCACTGGCGTTGCCCGAGAGCATGTCGGCGAACTCGGTGATGGAGAGCGTGCCGGCGCGGTACTGGTCCAGTGCTGAGCGGTCGATGAGGTTCTTGGCGATGGCGTCATCGATGTCGTACTGGCGGCCGGAGCGACGGTCGATGATCATAGACTTGACCACGCCATCCGAGGAGGAGATGGTGATCTCCTCCCACTCGCACTCCTGCTCGGACAGCTCCAGGTATGTCTGGTGGTCAATCAGGCCCTTGCGGTAGGCCTCGTACACTGACATCTCCTTGCCCGTCTCGGGGTCCACAATGACCACTCGGCGCTTGCGCACAGAGGACTTGGAGGATGTCTTCCGCTCCCGCTTCTTCTCCTTCAGCGGCAGGAGACACAGGCCCGTCTGGGGGTCGGTGATACAGCGCTCCATCAGCTGCAGGTAGGTGAGGTTCTCCTCCGTGTTAGGGTCAAAGAAGCCCTTGGTGTCGTCCGAGGGGTCGGTCAGGATCTCGTTCATCTCCTCGTCGAAGAGGCCGCGCTTGTAGGCCACCTCCACGGGCAGCCGGTGGCTCTCCTCAGGGTCAATGATGCCACCCGTGGCGATCTGGGCCTCCAGCAGGCGGATGCCATGGTCCTTCAAGATCAGGCCCTTCTTCATGGCCTGGAAGAGGGAGATGAGCTTCCCAGAGTAGGGGTCCTTGTACCCAGTGACGGCACGCTCGGCCGACAGCAGCTTGTCCTTGAACTCGGGGCCCACAATGCCCATACGCACAGCCTCCTCCACCGTCAGCTTCAGTCCCTTGATGGGGTCGATGACATAACCGGTGGCCGCCTGCGCCTCCAGGAGCTCAAAGGCCGTGCCAGGGCGGATGATGCCCTTCTTCATGGCCTGGTACACCGAGAGCCGTTCCTTGGTGGCGTCCACGAAGACACCAGCGATGCAGCTGGTGCCTTCCAGGAACTTCTGCAAGTTCTTGGTGACCTCCTCGATGGAGGTCAGGCCCTCCCGCAGCTGCAGCGCCGTGGCCTCGTCCATGACCTGCGAGCGCACCAGCTCCTCCACGGTGATCTGCTTCCGCAGGCCACGGAAGGTCAGCTTGCGGGCGTCCGACAGCGGCAGGAGCAGCTGGCCGGTGCCGTCGTCACGGCGGCACCGCCTGAGCAGCTGCGTGTAGCTGAGGCGCTCGTCGGTGGACGGGTCCACGTAGCTGCGCACCTCGCTGGGCTCTGACAGCTGGTCGTGCGTGTCCTTGTTGAGGTAGCCGCGCTGGTAAGCCACCTCCAGTGGAAGGTGGAAGCCCAGGCGGGGGTCCACGATGCCACCAGTGGCCAACTGGGCATCCAGCAGCCGCAGGGCCTCCTCGGTAGGAATCAGCTCCTTCTTCATAGCCTGGAAGAGCGAGATGGTCTGCTCAGTGTAGGGGTCGCGGTAGCCGGTAACCGCCCGCTCAGCCGAGAGCAGTCGGTCGTGCAGCTCGGGCCCCACCAGGCCCTTCCGCACAGCCTCATCCACAGTCAGCCGCTCCCCCTTCACCGGGTCCAGCAGGAAGCCCGTGGCTGCCTGTGCCTCCAGCAGCAGGCGGGCCACCTCGGCACTCAGCAGCCCTTTCTTTAGGGCCTGGTAGATGCTCAGTGTCTGCCTGGAGCCGGGCAGGTAGACACCGGCCACGGAGCCCGTGCCATAGAGGTAGCGCCAGGCGGACTCTGCCTCGAGGGCCTCACGGAGGCTCCTGGTGCCCTCCCGGAGCAGGTTGTAGGTCTCGAGAGAGATGATCCGAGCCTCGTACAGGTCCTCAGCCGTGAGGCGGCGGCGCACGTAGTCGTAGGAGGCCAGACCCTGCTGGCGGATGATCTCTGTCTTCTCAATGATCTCGATGATGATGATGATCATGCGTTCCTTGGTCACCCGGCCGGCCTGGAAGTCAGCCATCAGCTGGGCCCGCTGCTCCTCGGGGATCAGGTCCGACTGCATCACCTCCCACAGGGACATGGTGGAGCCGCCGTGGCTGCCGCCGCCGGGAATGTCGATCTGCGTCTCTTCAAATGCCTTTCTTGTCTCCTCCTCAGTGTACACCTGCGTGGTCTCCACCACGTCAGCCTTCTCCGCCCCTTTCAACGGCAGGAGGCGCAGGCCTGTCTCGGGGTCCTCCACGCAGCGCTCCAGCAGCTGCCTGTACGTGAGGTTCTCATGCGTGTTGGGGTCGAAGAAGCCCTTGGTGTCGTCGCTGGGGTCCGCCAGGACACGGTTCATCTCCTCGTCGAAGTAGCCGCGCTGGTAGGCCACGTCCACGGGCACGCGGTGGCTGTGCACAGGGTCGATGATGCCGCCCGTGGCAATCTGGGCCTCCAGCAGGCGGATGCCGTGCTGCCGGAGGACCAGGCCCTTCTGCATGGCCTGGAAGAGGGAGATGGTGCTGCCCGAGTAGGGGTCTCTGTAGCCGGTGACGGCCTTCTCGGCGGACAGCAGCTGCTCGTGAAGCTCGGGGCCCACCACGCCCGCCTTCACAGCCTCGTGGACGTACAGGCGCTGGTTCCGCACGGGGTCCACCAGGAAGCCAGTGGCCGCCTGCGCCTCCAGCAGCAGCGCAGCTGTGCTGGGTCTCAGCAGGCCCCGGCGCATGGCCTCGTAGATGGACACCTTCTCCTTAGTGTCCTCCAGGTAGATGCCGGCGAGGCAGCCACTGCCCTGCAGCAGCGTCCGCACGGAGCCCAGCTCCGAAAGGTCCTTGACCGTCGTCTTGCCGTCCTTGAGCTGCTCAAACTGGGCTCTGCTGAGGACCCCGGAAGCCAGGAGCTCGCTGGCTGGCACAGGGGCACGGAGGCCGCTGAAGGACAGCCTCTCCTGCCGCACAGTCTCCACCTCCTCCACAATGGTGATGAGGATCTTGATGATCTTCTCCACGGTGACCTTGCCCGTGCGGAACTGACGCAACAACTCCTGCCGCTGCTCCGCAGTGAAGTACTCAGAGCTGATGAGCTCCCACATCGTCACCGTCCTGCCCTTGAAGCCGCCCACGGGGACCTCAACCGGGGTCTTCTCAAAGGTCTCACGGGCCTGCAGCTCTGAGTACAGTTCCTCCTGCCGGGCCCGAGCAGCCTTCTCTGAGAGCGGCAGCAGGCTCAGCCCGGTCAGCTGGTCGGGCCGGCACCGCTGCTGGAGCTCGCTGTAGGTGACCGGCTCCCCTGTGCTGGGGTCAGAGTAGGCCTTGGCGTCGGCCCTCGGTGCCGACAGAGCCCTGCTGGTCTCCTCATCCAGGCAGCCTCGGGCGCAGGCGACATCCAGGGGCACGCGGTGGCTCTTGCTGGGGTCCACAACGCCACCCGTGGACAGCTGGGCATCCAACAGGCGCAGGCCCTGCTCCTGGGGAATGAGGCCCTTCTTCAAGGCCTGAAACAGGGAGACGCTCTGCCCCGTGTAGGGGTCCCTGTACCCTGTCACAGCCTTCTCGGCTGACAGCAGCTTCTCATGAAACTCGGGGCCCACCAGGCCGGCGCGCACTGCCTCGTCCACAGTCAGCCGGGCGCTGGTGGCAGGGTCGATGATGTGCCCGGTGCCGGCCTGGGCTTCCAACAGGGCCACAGCCATGTCGGATGGCAGCAGGTCTTTCTTCAGGGCGTCGTAGATACTCAGCTTCTGCCCTGCCTCCTCCAGCCATACACCCGCGATGACGTTGGCACCCCGGAGAGCCCGCCGCACAGCGTCCACCTCAGCCACCTCTCGCACAGAGCGCTCACCTCGCTGCAGCTGGTGGTACAGCTCGTGGTCAATGACCCTGCTCTCCAGCAGCTCAGCGGCTGGCACCAGGCTGCGCAGTCCCTCAAAGCAAAGCCGGCCCTTCTGCTCCTGCTCCTCCACCACCGTGATGATGATCTTGATGATCTTCTCCACCGTGATCCGGCCCGTGCGGAACTGCCGCAGCAGGTCCCGCCGCTGCTCTGCCGTGAAGTATTCCGAGTTGATGATCTCCCAGATGGTCACCGTCTTGCCCTGGAACTTGCCGAATGGCGCGGACACGGTGGCCTTCTCAAAGACGTCCCGGGCCTCGGAGTCAGTGTAGACCAGCTCCCCGCCCTTGGCAGCCTTATCTGTGAGCGGTAAAAGGCGCAGGCCCGTCTCGGGGTCCTCCACGCAGCGCTCCAGTAGCTGCAGGTACGTGAGGTTCTCGTGCGTGTTGGGGTCAAAGAAGCCCTTGGTGTCGTCGCTGGGGTCCGCCAGGACGCGGTTCATCTCCTCGTCGAAGTAGCCGCGCCGGTAGGCCACGTCCACGGGCACGCGGTGGCTGTGCACGGGGTCGATGACGCCGCCCGTGGCGATCTGGGCCTCCAGCAGGCGGATGCCGTGCTCCCGGACGATGAGGCCCTTCTGCATGGCCTGGAAGAGGGAGATCTGCTGCCCGGTGTAGGGGTCGGTGTAGCCGGTGACGGCGCGCTCGGCCGACAGCAGCTTGTGGTGCAGCTCGGGGCCCACCACACCCTCCTTCACAGCCTCGTTGACAGTCAGCCTCCGGTTCCGCACAGGGTCCAGCAGAAAGCCTGAGGCCGCCTGCGCCTCCAGCAGGATGAGGGCCGTGCCGGGACTCAGCAGCTGCCTCTGCAGGGCGGCGTAAACACTCAGCTTCTCATTGGTGGGCTTCAGCAACAGCCCCGCGATGCTGCTGCGGCCCTGCAGGTAGTGGCGCACGTCTTCCCGCCGTGCGAGCTCGTCCACTGTGGTGTGGCCCTGCGCCAACCGCTGCAGTTCCTCCGCACTCAGGATGCCGGCCTCCTGCAGCCTCTGGGCCGGCACCTTCCGCCGCAGGCCATCGAAGCTGTGCTCTGGCTCTGCCTCTGCCGCGGGGCCATCAAGTGCATCCCGGCCATTGGGCAGGGTCTTTGTGGCTGCCACCTGTGAGGCAGTGACCTCCTCAGAGTGCGCCAGCGCCGCCCGGTGCTGCTCCTCCAGGCGCTGCAGCTGCTCACGCAGCCTCTGATTCTCCTCAGCCAGCAGCTCCTCCTGCTGCCGCCGCTGCTGCTCCAGCTGCTGCAGCTCCTCCTGCTTGCGCCTCACACCCTCCTCTGCCTCATGCTGCCGCCGCCGCGCCTCCTCCATGCTGGCTACCAGTCGCTGCCGTTCCTGCTCCATCTGCTGCTGCTGCCGCTGCTGCTCCTCACGCAGCTGCTGTGCCTTGGCCACCTCGTCCTGGAAGAGCTGCTCCAGCTTGGCCTTCTCCTGCTCGATGAAGCGCTCCCGCTGTAGCAGGCTGTCCTTTTCAGAGAGGAAGCTCTGCTGCAGGGCCTGCGTCTCCTGCAGCAGCTGCTCCTGCTGCACCGTCTGCATCTGCAGAAGAAGAGGGTGTGATCAGGGACCGCCAGCCCAGGAGCACCCACCACCCACCAAAGCAGATCCCCGGGCCCACCCGCCCGTCGCATGTAGAGGGGGCGGTACCTCCTCAGACTTGAGCTGCAGCAGTTTGGCCTCCTGTTGGAGCTTCTCCTTCTCACGCTCCAGCTCAGCGATGGCCTCCCGCAGGCGCTCAGCATCATGGTCACTCTGCTGTCTCTGGATCTCCAGTGTCTGCACCAGAGTCACCTTCTCCTGTGTGGCGAGCTCCGTGCGGTGCAGCTTCTCACCGATCTCCTCCGCCTGCTTCCGGAAGCGCTGGGCGTCCTCCTCAGCGCGGGCCTGGGCCCGGCTCATCTCAGCCATACGCAGCTTGAGGCGCTCAGCCTCAGCGCTCATCTCCAGCTGCCGCTGCCGCTCGGCCTCCAGTGTCCGCTGGAAGCCCTGCGTCTCCTCCGCCAGTTGCTGCGCCATCTGCTCCTTGTCCTCCTGCAGCCGCCGCGCCTGCTCCTGCGCAAGCTCCTTCTGCTGCTGCAGCAGTTCCGCCTCAGCCTTGAGTCGCGTGGCCTCCTGCACGGCCTGCATCTTCTCCTTGAGCATCTTCTCTGCCAAGGCCCGCTGCTGTGCCAGGTCCTCCTCTGCCAGTTGCCGCAGTCGCGCAGCCTCCTGGGCTGCCACACTCAGCCGTGCGGCCTCCTCCGCCACCTGCTTCATCTTCTCAGCCTCCTCCTGCAGGAAGCGCTGCGTATTGTCCTTGTCGCGCAAAATGAGTGCGCGGTTCTCAGCCTCGATGCGTGCCTTGAGCTTGCTCAGCTCCTCCATTTGCACGCGCACTGAGAAGAGCTCCTCCTCCACCTGGCTGCGCTGGCGTGCGGCCTCCGTGGCCTCCGCCTTCAGCCGCTGCAGCTCCTCGTCCAGCAGGTTCTTCTGGTGGTCGGTCTCCTCCAGCTGCAGCCGCAGTGTTGTCAGCTCCTGCTCCACCTGCGCCTTCTGCCGCAGCGTCTGCTCGGCAAATTTCTTATGCTTCTCCATCTCCGCGTCAGCTGCCTGCTTCTGCCGCAGGGCCGCCTGCTCCGCCTGTGCCCGCCGCGCCGCCTCTTGCTCGGCCTCCTTGCGCAGCTTCTCTGCAGCCGCCTGCGCCTGAGCCCGGGCCTGTGCCTGCTCCTCTGCCGACTGCTTCAGCCGCTCGGCCTCTTCCACCTGCCGCCGGGACTGTGCCGCCTCACGCTCCGCCTGCACCCGGGCCTCCTCCGCCTCCTCAGCCGCCCGCCGGGCCGCCTCTGCCTCGCTGCGCAGCCGGTCCAGCACGCTCTGCTCCTGCTGCAGCGTCTGCTGTAGCTCTTGCTCCTTCTGCTGCACCGCGAAGGCGTGCGCCTTCTCTTCCGCCTGCAGCCGCTTCTGGGCAGCCTCCTGGGCCAGCTGCAGCTGCCGCGCCGACTCCTGCTCTGCTCGCTCGCGCAGGCGCCGTGCCTCCTCCACCTTGGCTTTCAGCCGCTCAACTTCCTCCAGCGCCGCCTTCCGCTGCCGTGCGGCCTCCTCCTCGGCCGCCAGGCTCTTCTGCACGCGCTCCTCAGCCTCGCGGCGCCGCTGCTCCTCCTCTGCCGCCAGCTGCCGCTGCCTCGCAGCCTCCAGCTCGGCCTGCTCCTTGCTGCGCAGCGTGTCCTCCGCATTGCTGCGGATGCGCCCCAGCTCCAGCTCCAGCTCTGCCTTGCCAGCGGCCGCCTTCTCGAAGCTCGCCTTAAGCGCCAGGATCTCCTCCTCCACCTGCCGCCGCTGCCGCAGCGTGTCCTCTACCAGCCCCTTCTGCCGCTCCAGCTCACTGTCCGACGCCTTGCGCAGCTGGGCCAGGCGCTCCTCGATGTCAGCCTTGTGTTGTGCCGCCTGCTCTTCCAACCGCCGCCGCTGGAAGGCCTCGTCCTCCGCCAGCCGCCGCAAGCGCTCATTCTCTGCCTCCTTCTCCTTGAGTGCTATCTCTGCCTCCGTCTTGAGCCGCGTGGCCTCGCTGATGGCGGCCAGCTTCTCCGCAAGCACCCGCTCCGCCTCTGCCCGCTGCCGCGCCGCGTCTTCCTCGGCCAGCTGCCGCTGCCGCTTGGCCTCTTCCGCCAGGGCACGCAGGCGGGCAGCCTCCTCGGCCAGCTCGCGGAACCGGCCGGCCTCGGCCTCCAGCCTCTGCTTGGACTTCTCGCTGGTGGAGCGCGACTCCTCCTCAGCCCTTGCCTTGCTGGCCAGCAGCACCTCCATCTCGGCCCGCACCTTGGCCAGCTCGGCTTCCAGCTCCTGGCGTTTCTGCGTGGCCGCAGCCGCCTCACGCTGCAGCCGGGCCAGCTCCTCCTCCAGCAGCTGCCGCTGCTGCTCCCCCTGCTCCGTCTCGGCTCGCAGCCGGATCAACTCCTGCTCTGCGGCCAGGCGCTGCTGCGCGGTGCCTTCCGCCAGCTGCCGCTGCTTCTCCAGCTCTTGCTCAGCCAGCTCCCGCTGCCGCACAGCCTGCTCCTCCGCCTTGCCGCGCCGCCGCGCCTCGCGCTCTGCCTCCTCCTTCTGCTTCTCAGCCTCAGCCTGCGCCAGGCTCTTCTGCTGCGCCACCTCCTCTGCCTGCAGCCGCAGCCGTAGCGCCTCGTTGGCCTTGAGCTGCCAGCGCTCCAGCTCCCGCTCTGCCTCCTCGCGTGCCCGCTCGGCCTCAGCCTGCTGCTGTGCCCGCCGCTCAGCCTCCTCCCGCAGCTGTGCCACCGCCACGTGTTCCTCCTGCAGGGAGCGCTCCAGCTGTGCCGTCTTCTCCGCGAAGGAGGCGCGTTTGCTCTGCAGCTCCGCCTCTGCACTGCGCTGCGCCGTCTCCAGGGCCACCTGTACCTGCCGTGCCCGCTCCACCTCAGCCTGCCGCAGGCGCCGCTCTGCCTCCTCCGCCTGCAGCCGCAGCTCCTCCAGGGCCTGCAGGGCCCGCTGCTTCTCACGCGCTGCCTCGGCCTCGGCCTTCACGCGCAAGGCCAGCTCTGCCTCCGCCTGCCGCTTACGCTGGTTCTCGTCCTGCACCTGCCTCCGCAAGCGCTCGGCCTCCTCCTGCGCCTGCCGCTTTTGTGCCTCCGCCTCCTCCGCCCGTGCACGCAGTGCCTGCAGCTCCCCCTCGGCCCCGCCACGCTGGCGCTCGGTGGCCTCCAGCTGCAGGCGCACCACGCGGATCTCCTCCTCGATGCGCAGCCGGCTGCGCTCAGCCGCCTCTGCCTGCCGGGCCTTGGCCTGGATCTCCGCCTCCGAGCTCTGCCGCAGCTGCTGCAGCTCCTCCTGGATGCTGCGCTTCTGCTGCTGCGCGTCCACCGCCGCCTCCTCCCGCCGCACCACCTCCTCCTGCATGCGCTGCTGCAGCTCCTTCGCCTCCCGCTCCGCCTGTGCCTTTGCCTGGGCGTGTGCCTCGGCCAGCTGCCGCTGCTTCTCCAGCGCGGCCTCCACCTCGGCCAGCCGCTCGCGCTCCTCTGCCCGCTGCTGCTCAGCCAGCCTCTGCGGCCACAGCAGAGAGAAGAAGAGAAGCAGAGAAGAGTGTGAACACGGGCAGGCACCAGTGCTCACAGGGCACGCACCGGCACAGTTCCCTCAGACAGCGCGGAGCAGGGGTCAGGGAAGACAGAGGCCCCAGCCCGGCGGAGGAGACAGCGTGCACCCGCCCAGGGCACTCGGGCAGCGATCGCAGCCGGCCCCACTGTGCTCACCAGCCTGGGGAAGGAGGCCCAGGCGTCCTCCCTGCTTCCCGCAGACAGGCGACGGAGACAGACGGACAGGGAGAGAGAGAGCAAAGCAGGAGCTCGGAACCTGCGAGCCACGCCCAGCACACAGCCCTGCCTGAGCTCTGCTGGACACCAGGGGGCCTGGCTCCCACCACTGGATCCCTCTCCCCGACCAGGGTGGGAAGCCTGGGTGGGGCGGGGTGGGGCGAGGCGGCCAGCGTGGAGACAGCAGTGCAGCCCCGCGCCAGCTCAGAAGAGGATTCAGGGCCACGCAGAAGGCAGGGAGAAGCCAACAGACGGGTGCCTTGGAAGACCCCTCCCTAGCCCCACAACCCAGCACCCCCGACTTCTGGCAGCAAAGGGTTGAGCGGAGAGGCCAACGCAGAACGCCAAGGAAGAGCCCACAGGACGGCCGCTAGGCTGCAGGGGGGACGCTTACGAGGGAGAAGAGGCGGCACCAGCCACTGTGGGGGAGCAGTGTAGCCACACCAGGCCGGGGGGCAGGCCACAGGTGGGGCAGCCTGGGGCAGGCTGAGCTGGGGGCAGAGGGTGCTGGCAGCGCCAGTGGGGAGGGCCACGAGAAATGGCCTCAGGCAGCTCCTCTGGCTGCGTGTGGGACGCAACGGGTGGTGAGATGGACCCCTCTGCCCAGCCTCCGCCCAGTGCGCTGTACCTCCTCCTCCTCCATGCGCCGCAGAGTCTCGCTGATGAACTTGATGTACTGGCTCGTGAGTGTGGTCAGCTCGCTGTAGCGCGTACGCAGGTCCACGTACTGTGGAGTACAGCCAGGGTTAGCCCTGCGAGAGCTGCAACTCGAGGCCTGCCAGCCCCTCGCCCAGTTAGGCTCAGCCTCATCCTACCTCCTGGATGACACTCTCTGATCCGGACTGGACCTTGGGCTTCTTGGCTGGGGAGGCCACCGGCTCAAGCTGCGCCTTGTACGTGACCAGCTGGAGTTCATAGTCCTGTGGCAGTGCACTGTGGTCAGCCACCAGCTCTGCCCTCCGATGGCCCCTGCCCAGCCCCCAAACCCTCACATGGGCTTTCCCTGGCATGGCCCAGGCTCAGGGAAAGCCCGCCGTCCCGGCAACAGTCCCGGACTTGGGGCCTGGCGCAGGCGGCAGGGCCTCACCTTGATGGCATTGATGTACTGTTTCGCAAACCTCTGGCACTCCTCGACCTTCTCGCCATGGCGCTCGATCTCCTCCAGCAGGGCCTGGGGGATGGTGCGGTCAGAGCAGTGGCCGCAGGGCACGCCCAGCCACCCCATCCCCACCGACCCAAGCCCACCTTCTCCTGCCGCAGCTGCTCCCGCACAGCCTGGCTGTCGGCCAGCGGCATGGCCTGGATCTGCTCCTGCCGCTGCCTGGCGTCCTGCAGCCAGGCGCCCAAGGGGTCGGCACTCTCGCGGTAGTAACGCAGCTGGCGGCCCAGTTGCTCGAGCTCGCGCTGCCGCACGTCGGTCTGAGCCAGCACAGCCTGCCAGCGTTCAAGCAGCTGGGCGACCCGCTCCCGCCAGCGCTCCACCTCCACGTCCCGCTCCCCGTGCCGCTGCTGCAGTCGCTCCCCCACCTCCTGCGCCCCCCGCAGCTCATCCCGCAGGGCGTCGAACATTGGCTGCTGTGCCTCGGCCTGGGTCCGCAGCTTCTGTTGGGGACAGGAGGGACATGTGTGGCTTCAGCTGGGCCCGCTGTACCCCCACCCCGCCATGAGGCCCAAGCCTCGAAACGATACCTTCAGAGAGGCCTTGGTGGCCTCGAGCTCCGGGAGGGTGGCCGGCACGGCCTGGGCCTCCTTGAGCTGCTCCTCATGGGCCCGGAGCACCTCCTCGGCCCCCTGCGTGCTGCGGATCACCAGGCTGATGGTCTTGAGCCTGGCGGGAAAGTGGGGCTCAGGGCCATGACATGGGGCTCGAGCAACAGCCCAAGGGGATAGAACCCAAGCCACAGCGACCCAGGGTGCTGCCTGCCAAGCCCAGACCCAACCCTGGGGGTTGGCTGACCCTGTGGTCAGAGGCTTGCTTCAGGGAGAACAGCCTTGGTGAGAAGGAGGCTGGGAGCCTCTGCAACACAAGGACACTCAGGCCCCAGCCTGAAGAGGGGAGAGGGGGTGTGCCAGCCAGGAACGGCAGACCCCAAGGCCCCGAGACAGGAAGAGCCCACTGGCTGCATGACAGCGGCATCCCGGTGCCCACAGGGCCTGGAAGCGTAGTTCTCAGCCCTTGCAGCCCAAGACTGGGCGAAGGGGACACCGGGGTGGAAATGGCACCCTGTGGCAGCCAGTGGCGGCCCTATCACTGTGTTGGTTTTGTGAAGAGTAGATAGCGGGTGGATATGTGGTTTGCAACACAGGAAGAGACTATGACATAACACATTGGAAATAAATGCCAGAGGCCCTTAAGTCCAGGCCAGAACAGGACAGACGAGAGGCAGGGTGCAGGATTCCTTACTGTGCCACTGAAAGTGGATCCACAGCCTCCCCTCCTCACTCAGCAGCCGCTGCCCAGCTCCACTGTCTCTTCCCCACACCTGAATCTCATCACCAGGAAGTCCCCTGGCCGCCACTGTCGAAGCGTATCCAGCCCTGAACTCTTCTCAACATCTCTGCGGCCGCCACCCCAGCTGGGCCTCCGGCCTCCTGGCCAGATCTCTGAACAGCCCCCAACTCGTTCCCTCCTGCACCCTCCTGCAAGGTCACAGCCCTCACCCCAGCACCCCCCAGCCGACCCAGCCCCTCGCCTGTGGCCAGGTGCACTCACTTCTCCAGGTAGATGGCAGACAGGCTGCGGACCTGCTCCAGCTTGCCCAGCGTCAGCTCCAGCTCCGAGCGCAGCGTGGGGGCCGCAGGCGATGGCTCTGGCAGGGCCAGGACCTTCTCGGCCTCGGCGGAGAGCCGGGCGACCCCCTTGCCCAGCCCCTCCACCTCCGCCTGTGCCTTCTGCAAAGACAGGGAGTAGGAACGCACTCATCACCGAGCGCAGCACACAGCGCCCCTTGAAGGCCAAAGGAGGCAGGGTGGGAAGAGGGATGGGGAGAGGGATGGGACTGGATGGGGTGGGGACGGCCCCTGCCTGCTGCTCAGCGATGCGCTGGGCACACTCCCGTGCCGGCTCTTTGTCCAGCGGCAGCCGCAGGCGGTGCACGGTGCGCGTCTCACAGGCCTCCAGCTGCAGCCGGATGTCTTTGAGCTCGGAGATGCAGCGCTGGCAGCGAGACTCTTCCTGTGCGCCTGGGGAACACATCCGGGTCACTCCACTGCCCACCTCGCACCAGCCCAACCGCCCCAGCCCTGCCGTGCGCTACCCTGCTCCAGGCTCTGCAGCAGCTGCTGGTAGTGGTGGCTGCAGGAGCCGTACTCGCGCTCGGCCATCAGCCGGTCCTCGGGTCCAAAGCCGCCCGCGTCCTGGCTGTCCCGCAGGAAGGCCTGGTAGTGCAGCTCCAGGCTGTGCAGGGCTTGGCGCTGCTCCTCTGGCTTCAGGGTGCGGAACTGGGGGAAGCACGTGGGGCTCAGTGCTGGGCGAGGCGGCCGTGCCCTGCACAACGCGTCTCCCCTCCTCCCACCCAGAGAGCCCCCGGCTGGGGGGCAGGAGTACCGTGGCCAGGGACCAGGAGCGGATGAGCTGCACATCGCGGCGAAGGCTCTGCCAGGCCAGAAGGCTCTTCATGTCCACATGCAACTGGTGCCACAGCGTGACCAGGGCCTGGTGCTGGGCCTCCAGCCTGGCAGGTCAGGGCTACAGTCAGCATCACCAGCACCCCACCCGCCGTCCACCCCCAACCCGCTGAGCCCCCGCCACCCACCTGGTGACAGCCTCCTGGGCTTCCTGGTTGGGCGGGGGCACCAGGAAGCACACAGAGGGCACGGCGGCCTCGCTGCCGGAGCTGCTGAGCACCTTCCAGTGGGACGGCTGTGCAGGGCCCACCAGCTGGCACTCGTCACCCTTGTGCACGGTCACCTGGGACGGGCAAAGTCAGTGAGGACACGGCCACACCGTGCCCTGCCTGGCCACGCCCCCCCGTGGGGCCCGGGCCCGAGCTCACCTCCACCTGCTTATAGTCGCACACGGCCAGCAGGGGCAGGCGGCCCCGCATGGGGTGGGCTGGGTGGCGGGGCTTCAGCTGCACAATGGCCTTGGCCCGCTTGGCCAGGCCTGAGAGGTGCCCCTTGTACTCGTTCAGCTGTTCCTTCTCATCCTGTGGGGGAGGGGCAGCATCCAGACGAGGGCCATGGAGACCCACAGGCCTGCCCCAGGCACCCCCAGACCCCGGGACCAGGCCTGTGGGGCCCTCCTGATGCTCCCGGGATGGCGGCACTTGGAAGCAGGAGGTGTAGCTGGGACAGGCCCCGGGGGTTGGCCCCAAGCAGACCTATGCACCCTCGCTCCTTCCCAACCCAGACAGGGCACCCTCCTCTCACCCCAGCTCACCCACCACGTCCTCCCAGCTATGCTCTGGTCCCTACAATGCCCTTGCCCCTTGCCCCTCCCCTGCGGGCTGCAGAAGGTCACTGCCTCCTCCCATCCCACCCCTCTGTGGGGGCCAGGCTGCAGGATGGCACACACCTGGGAGCTGCCGGCTCTCCCGCAGGCCCAGCCCTGCCAACCTCAGAGGCCATTCCAGCCTCCAGTCCCTCTTCCCTGTCACTCCCCACTGTGCACCCGCCCTCCTGGGTGATCCCACCCCTGCCCCCAGAGCACGAAGCCCAGCTCCACTCGGCCCACTCCAGATCTCAGGCCAAACAGCTGGTGCCTCTCCTATAGTACAAGGGCTGGCAGTGCCCCTTCTATAGCACAAGGGCTGGCAGTGCCCCTTCTATAGCACAAGGGCTGGCGGTGCCCTTTCTATAGCACAAGGGCTGGCGGTGCCCCTTCTATAGCACAAGGGCTGGCGGCAGCTGCTGACTTCAGGCTTCCACTCAGTCTGTGGCTGTGGAGATGGGGGCGGCCCGGCTCGCACCAGCTGCCTCTTGGCTCCCCATATCCTGCCTCATTCCCCCCTCGGCTGACCTCTACACCTCCCATGGTGCCTCCCAACCCCTGCTGGCCCCTCCAGTTGCCCGCTAGTCTCCAGAGTACCCATGCAGCCCAGACTCCAGGCCAGCCTCTCCTGACGCACCCCTGCACACCCCCTCCCTCACCTGGGCATCCTGCAGCAGGTCCTCCAGCCGGGTGACGGTGGCGGAGCGATCACAGCTGTACTTCCTACGCAGTGCCTCCTGCAGCTTCTGCAACTGCCCCTCGGCCTCCCACACATCTGAGAAGAACTGGGGCAGCGGGAGGGGGTCACGCCGGGCTACCTGGGACCAGAGCCCCAGCCTACAGCTGTCCCGGGGCAGGCCCAAGACAGGGGCACTGAGGAAGGAGTGGCAAAGCCCCCAGGAGGCCCGGGGAGCACCCCTGTCCAAGGCCCCGGTCAGGCTGCAGGCAGCAGCTGGCAACGTCTGCAGATAGGAAGGCTCCTGATTGGAGCTGCCGAGGGGTTCTGGGGGCTCCTACAAGGCTGCCGCTGAGCCACAGCTGGGAGGGGAGCTCCGGTTCTCACCTGAAAGTAGGCAGCGTTCTCCTTCAGGTGTGCCTCGATGCAGCAGCACAGTTGTAGCATCCAGCTCCACTGCGTCTGCAGAGCCGCCTGGAAGGACTGCAGGGCAGCAGGTCCTCGTCAGGCCCTGCCCCGCCCCGCCCCACCTGGGGACCCAGCACGGCCCCCCGCAGCCCCGCCCCTACCCAGGGAGCCCCACCTCCACCGTGGGCCGGGCCGGGTGGTCCTCCCGCAGCAGCCGGTCCCCAGCATTCTGGAGCTCCTTGATCTTCTTCTCCTTCAGCTCCAGCTCCCGCATCAGTGCCTGGCACCGGAGCAAAGGGTCTCAGGGACGGCCGGCCACACCCGGCTCTGCCACGCCCCCGGCAAACTCGACCCAGGGCCCCCACTGGTCTCTGACCATAGGGGACGGCCAGGGCACAGCTGGGGAGGGGGCTGTGGGGTTCAGGGGTGCTGGGCTACCCCTCACCGAGTAGCTCTCCTTCTTGGCGGTCATGTTGGTGTTGCGGTCGCTCCAGTCGAAGCCCACCTCCTCCTCCTCCTTCTCATTCAGCCACATTAGCTCCTTAGTGGCGGCTGCCACAAAGCTGTGCAAGCTCTCCAGGGACCTGAGGCGGGCCTTGGAGGAGTTCTGTGGGCAGGAGGGTGCGTGTCAGCAGGCCACTGCGGGCTACCCACCTCCCCCAGCTGGCCCTGCCCCCACTCACCAGCAGCTTGGCGTACTGCAGGTCCAGCCGACCCAGGCAGTCACGGTAGGCACCCCGGGTGGCGGGGGAGAGCTGGCCCTGCAACAGATCAGACGGTGAGGTCTGCAGTGGCTGGGCCCGGCCCAACCCCCTGCTGCCCATCCCTCAGTGCCACCCACCTCGTCACTCCGTGCCCGCTCGATCTTGGCCCGGAATTCTTCGATGGACTGGTGCAGGCCTCGGTGGCTGCCCAGCTGTGCCTCCACGCTGGGCAGGTCCACACCCCACTCAGCACCATCCACACGGTGCTGGTTCTCCTCCACCCAGGCCAGCAGGTCCTGCAGGTAGCGCAGAGTGGAGTCCTCCAGCTCGGGGCGCCTCTGCACACTCTGCAGAGTCACCTGGGTCACCTGGGTTGCAGGGGCCGCCACGCCTGCCTTCAGCCGTAGGTTGTACTCGGTGCGGATGGCTACCAGGCGCTCGTGCAGACGGTACACCCTGGGGCAGCAGAGGACTCAGGTAGGTGTTGGCAGGCCTGGGGCCGTGTGTACCTGGGCGTCAGGGAGGGCGGGGTGGGGCCCACCTGCGGTACATCTGCTCGCCCTGCGGGTGCCGTCCGTCCTTGAGGGTCTGCACGTCGTTGAACAGCAGCCGGATCATGCTATCCGCCTTGTCCAGGTCCCGTTCCACCTCCCCCGCCCGCTGTGGCACTTTGCCTGCGGCCAGCAGCCGGACATCCTGCAAGGTCGTTGTCATGACTCGGAGCACAGCTGATCCCCCTCTGACCTCACAGGGGCCCCAGCCAAGACGGCCACCCTCACCCGCTTCCTCAGCCTCAGTGGGCCACTGCCTCCATCTCTGTCCTTCCCCTTCCCTCCCTGCACCTCACACATCTTCCTGCTGGCCTTCTGGGGGATTGGGACCAAGTCCAGAGTAATTCTGCCCAGTCCAAGAACCGAGACCCCCGTGACCATGTCTGTGGGGTCCTGGGCCTCATCCTCCATCACCCACCCCAGGTAACTCCTCCTGTAATGCCGCGTGGGCCCTGTCCTCCTGGGCAATCAGCAGTGGGTTGGGCCCTCCCCTAACAGTAAACCGCTGTGGGGGAGGGGGCCTGGCGGAGGCAAGGCAGCCACCCTGGGTTCTGCCCCGTGGCCAGAAACCAACTCTGCCCAAAGCAGGCAGTGAGAGTTGGCTGCACACGAGGAGGGAGGAGCTCAGGCCTGGATTCCCCACCGTATGCCCCGCCCCTGCCCCTGCCCTTGCCCCAGGAGCCCAGGGGGACAGCCCCCTCCTTGCTTTAGGGCTGCAGGGCGGGGCAGGCTCCTCGGGGGCCTCCCTCCCGCCCGCTGCCTGCCCCACACCCCCTCACCGACTGCAGCAGCGCATCAGCCTGGTTCAGCTGCTCCTCACACAGCCCCGCCTCCATCTGCAGCTTGGTCACGATGCGCTGAAGACACTCCAGCCTGCGGCAGAAGCACAGGGAAGGGGCCGCGTTGGCCGGAGCCGGCACAGCCCTGGCCACAGACTGCAGCTCGCCTCCTGCTGTGGCCTCCCTGGCTGTGGCCCACTGTCCTAAGGCGAGTGGGAGCTCGGGTTCCCCCACTGGGGGCGGGGCGGGGGGGTTTCCTCCCCAGGCAGTGACTCACCCTCGGGTGGTTCCCCCGCCACCACAGGGCCCCACCCACCTCTCAAACTCGCTGCGGAGCTGCTTCTCCCGCTCCAGGATGGCCACGTGCAGCTTGCCCCATTCTTTCTCCACGTCCAGCGGGTGGTAGCCAGGGGGCACCTTGAGCTGGCCTGCTTGCACCGCTCCCTGTGGACAGGGGCCACACTCAGGCTATATGCGGGGGGCAGGGGGTGGGGCGCTGGGCCCTCAGACCCCAGCCCACCAGACCTGGGACAGCCCTGGTCCCAAACGCAGGGTCAGGTCGGGCTCTGGAAGAACCTTTCAGGCCTGGGGGGTTCCAGGACACCGCCCACCCCTCCAGCGGTCCCACTCACCTCCAGGGATTGGTAGATGCCCTTGGACCTGTTCTTGTCGGCCTCCTTGGCTGGTAGCTCCATCTCCTTAAACTTCAAGAACTGAGACCACAGGATCTGCCAGCGACGAGGGTGTCAGCAACCACGCCCGGCCCTCAGGGCAGGCCCAGGACCCCACCCCACACAGCAGGCCCACCTCAATCTCCTCGAAGCTGGAGGGGAACCTGCGTTCCTCAAAGGCGGCGGTGTGGTGTCGCATCCACTGCAGCAGCAGTAGCACCAGCTCCCGGTACTCCTGCCAGCGCAGCTGCAGCTCCTGCGGGCAGACACGGGCGGCTGTCAGGGGCCGTCGGGGCGTCCAGGCCCAAGCCCCCTGCCCTCCGGGCCCCCCACTCACGTTGGCCCTCACCCCATCCTGCACGTCCGGCACGCGGGGCATGGCGTCATACAGCGACGAGACATAGGTGATGATGGACTTCTCGTCGGGCTGAGGGACATCCACATCTGCAGGGAAGGGCAGCTCAGCGGTGGCTCTGGGGCAGGCAGCAGGGGAAGGGGCAGGGAGGAAGGCCACGCAGACGTACCCTCGGGGTCCAGGAGCCGCGTCACTCCCAGGTCGCGCTCTGCCACAGAGAAGGCCTGGTCCAGGTTCTCCAGGTTGGTCTGCCGGTACACCTTGTTCATGTCGATGAGCATGGGCCTAGGACAAGCAGGTGGCTGGTCAGGTGGGTGGGACAAGACCAGCGGCCACACCACACAGGCGGGTGCACAGGCTGGCTCCTCACACATCCCAGCAACCATGGACCCCCCACACTCACCCTGAAAGGTACGCTGCCACATGGGCAGAGCTGAGAGCACCCTGCCACCCCCACACCCAGAAGCCCAGGGGCACAGCACAGAAGACTGCGCAGAGCTGAGGGTGCCAGGCAGCTGGGGCTCCCTGCAGCCACCCTCCCCACCAGGCCCCTCCGGAGGCATCCACAGAGGGCACATGCACCTGGCTGTGAGGACCGGCAGCCCGCGGGCCCTCCAGTCTTGAGAAAGTGGTGGTGCTTCTGAAGGGCACCAGAGTGGGGCTGGGCCCCAGACTCCACCACCCCGAGGCGGCCAGCTGGCACTCATCCCTGTTCCTCTTGCCCTCCTCCCTGCCCCAACGTGTCTGAAGTTGCCTAGTGGAGGCACTGTTGGGGTGCCCCCAGCCCACAGCCCCCTGCCCCCGAGGCCATGTACTTGTGCCGGTGGATGATGGCATTGAAGAGGCGGCCGTCTCTCCAGCTGGAGGTGAAGTTGTCGCATCGCAGGCCCTGGTACCCCTCCACCATGCGCTGTGACCACAGCAGCAGCTTCTCCTTGGCCGTCATATCCTCCGACTGCCCACTCACCTGGATGTCTGAGATCTGCCCACAGCAGAAAGCAGGCCACAGCTCAGCCAACGGCTGCCAGGCCTGCTCTGTGCCCACAGCCACGTGCACAGGGCCAGGGGTAGCTCAGCACCCAGGGGGAGTGCATGGGGCTACCAAGCCAGCCAGGGCAGCACTGGGCTCCAGGGCCCTTCCCTGTTGGGAAGCTGCTGGGACTGGCCATGCCTCGGGGCCACAAGTCCAGCCACTCCAGCCGGCGGCAGTTGCCACCATGCAGCTCAGAACCCCCAACCCTCACTGCCACCACACAGCAGGTGCCCATTCCCCTAGCTGGGGAGGGCTAGGCTGCACCCTGCACCTCCCGGAGCTGGGATAGAGCAGAGTGGAAGGGCAGTGGGCATAAGAGGAGCCCATAAGTGTACCCCTAAACCTGGCCCAGAACCCCCAGGCCTGGAAAAGGCTGGGGGTCAAGCTCCATCGCTCGTTGCAGGCTGGCAGGTGGGGCCTCTGGCAGCCTGGCTTTGCACTCAGTGGCATGCTCAGGCCAGGTTCTGCCCACCCACCCCTAGCTGCCTGTCGTCCTGCCAGCCTGTGTGACTCAGCTGCCGTGCCAGCACCAGGCTCTGCCTGCTCAGCTCTCAGATTTGTGGTTTCCTGTGCAGCCAGGACAAGCAACGGGTGAGTCAGCCTGTGCTGCTGCAGAAGCCTCCCCAGGGCAGGCACCGGGGCCCGCATTCCTCCACAGGGAGGCTCTGGGCCCTTCCCAGCCAGGGCCAGAGGGCACGGATAGGTGGCCTCAGAGAGAGGCCTGTACCCTCAGGCCACAGATCCAGTCCAGGGTTGCGGCTGGCAGGAAGGCACCCAGGTGCCACCATACCTACGGTGCCAGTCACCTCCCGGGCCACGACCCAGCCAGAAAGCAGATCAACCCGCCAGCCAAGGAGCCCAGGCTACCCTGGAAACTCCTGCAGGGGGTGGGGGTCCTGGGGGCAGCCGTTCTACCTGGAAGTGCAGAATGATTGTCCAGATGAGGCCAAGGGTCAGCTTGGGGTTGCCGTCGGCGATGTCATCATTCCTGATGTTCACCAGCTTCACCTGTGAGCGAGGGGCTCTCGGTCACGGCCCACAGGGCAGGGCTGGCTTGGTGAGGGGTCTGGGTGGGGCCCAGGGCCTGGTAGGCAGCCTTACCTGGCGGTGCCGGAGGTAGTCCAGGGCAATCTGGACATTCTGCAGCTTGTGGAAACGCATCCTGCCCTTCTCCCGGGGCTGTGGGGAGGCACAGTCAGCACCCACAGTGCAGCTATAGCTCCCGGGCCCCACCCTCAGCATGCCCCAAAGCGCCACAGCAACCGAGCCAAGGGTCTTCCCCAGGGGGCAGCAGCCCCTCATCCCAGGTTCACCCTCCCCCGCAGGGAAAGGGAGGCCACCAGCCCAGGGGCCAGGCCCGGCCCATCAGGGCTCGGGAAGTCCAGCGATCCAGGCTGAGGGAAGGAAGGAAGGGGTGGGAGGAGACAATAGCCAGGAAGCCTCGTGTGGAGGGCAGTGGCACTAAAGGGGGGGTCCTCCTGTCTGGCAGTGGCAGCCACAGCAGCCACCCGTGGGTCCCAGGCCAGCTCTGGGCAGCACGGTGGACAGGCAGCTTGACACCCAACCACCTACCCGCCCAAGAGCCAGGCAGGGGTTGGCCGATGGGCCACCAGCCGCCAGAAAGCTGGGCTCCACGGTCTTGTGGAGCTCCCGTGCCGCTGCGGCCGGCAGGCACAGCCACTCACCAGGCGTGAGCTCCTGCTTACGTCCCGCTCCCTCGGCTGCCCAGCCAGAGCAGGGCAAAGGGTAAAGGGCAGAGGTCAAGGTTCAGAGTCCAAGCAGCAGAGAAACCAAAGCAAAGCGGAGCATGAGGTTACTGTGTCCCGACGCAGAGGGCAGCAAGGCCCAGAGCAGCCGAGGTCCGAGGGTTGCGGCCACTACCAGGCCAGGCCCTCGGCTGTGATGCCCAGCAGCCTGGGCGGGAGGTGCTGCCAGGGACGAGGCCAGGCTGCCCCCAGGGAGAAGGCAGGAGGGGTTGAGCTGGATTCCAAGTAGAGTGGGCGGCCGGAGAGGCCCCAAGGAGGGAAGGCAGGCAGAGGTCTCCAGGTGGGGCAGGCAGGGCCCGGAGGGGGCAGGGGCACACGTACCAGGCTGTCCCCCGAGAGGACCTCCAGCAGGGAGATGAGGTTGTGGCCATCGCGGAGGTCTTCATACAGGTCACTGATGTGCCTCTGGGCCTGTGGGGACAGCAGCGGCTGAGGTGGCCAGTCCCCCAGAGCCACCAATAGGCCCTGGGAGGCTGACCCACAGAGTGGGTGCTGGTCCCAGAGGGAAGGAGGCGGGGGCTGAGTCTCCCAGGAGCCCACGGAACACACCCCTGCCCCTCGGAGGCACCTACCTCTGCCCTCCAGTGCTGCAAGGAGAGACCAGGAAAGACCAGAAGGAAGAGGAGGAAGAGAGAGGCAGGAGCAGGCGTAGGGAAGAAAGAGGACAGAAAATAACAGGTTTCAGAGATGAAAGGTGAGCGCACAGGCAGCATGGGGACAGCCTTGGGCGGCAGGGGCCACCCTCCCTCAGCGCCTCCCACAGCCTCGGCCCCTGTGACACGCACCAGCATGCGCCACCAACCTTGATGAGGTGCTTGTTGACCCACTTGGTGAAGGTTTTCTTCTGCACACGATCCCGCTCATCTGGGGGAGACAAGACCAGCTTACCTGGGGCCTGGGTGAAGCCCCGGGGGCCCTCAGGTGACCACCATGCAGACACAGCAGCCTGGCTGGCCAGGTCCCGCCTGGGGAGCCCCAAAGCCTCCCTCAGATCACACACTGAGACCCAGGCGCCCTCACCCGCAGCCCAGCCAGGACAGCAGAGACCCAGGTGCCAGGGGCCCAGGTGCCACCAGGTACAGCCACCCCACCCCTGACTCTTCACCCGAGGAAATGGGAGGGTCCTGGGCCGCACCCTGAGCCCAGGGCACACAAGTCCCGTCCTGCACTTCCCCCGCCTCTACAGACTGAGACCCAAGCAGGGGTGTGGCAGAGCCAGGGCCCGGGCCCACTGGGGTGTCGGAAGGGAAGCCGTGTGTGCTGCTGACAGGGCAGCGAACCTTCCCCAGAGCGCAGAGTTCCTCGCCCTTCCAGGCCCGACACCTGACGCTCGGAGGCCCCCGTCAGCCTTGCGGGCGCCTGTCGGCCCACTCCGTGTTGGGTGGGGATGGCTGGCCCCCGACCCCCATCTCCAAGACCAGCCCCCCACGCGGTGCCAAGGCTTCCTGCCACAGGAAGTGGGCCTTCCTCCCGCAGTGGCCCGCCCTGCCTGGCGGGGGTGCCCAGGGGAGCCCTGCTACCTTTCTTGCCCTCAGAGGCCCTGAGCACAGCCAGGTACAGGTTGTCCTCCGAGCTGGTTCTCTTTCGGCCCAGGCCCTCGGGCTGCGGCACGCGGAACTGGTGCTGAGACATGCTGCCCCCACACCTTCGTCGCCCGGACCCTCAGCCTCAGGCACAGTGCTCTGGGCAGCCCCGTGTGGCACACAAGCAGCTGAAGGCTGGCGACCCCACGAGACGCTCACTCAGCACAGGCTCAGCTCAGAGCCCCAGTCAGTGTGGCCACTCCCTGCCTGCTGTACTCCCTGGCGAGGCCGGCCCGCCCCCGAGGCCCCACCCTGCCCAGGCCGCCGCCAGGGAGGGGAGTGTCCCGGCGGGAAGGAGCAAGGAGCCCCCTCCCCCACAGACACGCCCTCGGCCCGCCAGAAACAGGAAACCGGGGTTTCCTCACCCATCCTGCCCACTGCAGCCCCCTAGGGGGACCTGGGGACACAGGGGGAGCTGGCACTTCACTGCACACCAAATGGTGCCAGGACCACAAAGGAACACAGGCCATCCCCACAGCCACCCAGAAGGACCCCCTGACAGACTGAAGGGCTCCCCCCATGGGAGGAGCTCTGAGGCCACGCCTCTCTTTGGAGCTCCCTCCAGGCCGGGGCCAGGCCCTGCTTCAGCCTCTGCCCACCCACCCTGCCGGAGCAGACTCAAGAAGCCGCTGATACCTGGCTAGGGGAGGGGGCCTGCTGCCCGTCAGCTCTTGCAGCCCCTCAGTCACACCTCCTCACAGACCTGCATGAAGCGGGGAGCACACCCTGCCCCATGGTGCCTGCCTTGCCCCAGGGCAGGCCAGGCTCCTGCTCCGGGGCCAGTGGGGTCCCACCCCAGGCCTGGCCCCTCCCAAGCTGCCCACCTGGCACATCCTGGAGCAGCGCCCACCTGCGGAGCCCACCCTGGCCCAGGCAGACACCTCAGGTCGGAGGCACGTAGCTGAGGGCTGACTCATGGAGGCCAGGCCTCGTGGGGGGATGGAGCATCGGGAAGCCCCAGGAGGGGCCTCGCCAGTGAGTCAGGGATGGGGAGGGGGCCCAAGCCTGTGACTCACAGAGGGGAAGCCACACCTGAGGCAGGACCTGGGCGACCCCAGGGGTGGGGGGTGCTGTTTGCAGCTGGGTGGGGCTCAAGGGAAGCAGTCTCATGCTGTAAAGGGCAAAGGGCAAAGGGCCTGCGCTGGTTGGGGCCTCTGGCTCCCTGGGGTCCGGGGCGGGGCTGCCTCTGGCCAGCTTCTGGGCCTGCCCAGCCCACCCGACCACCATAGGAAAGAATGCGCTGCCCCAACCACAAGAATGTTCCAACCGCACATCAGGCAGATTCGGTCCAGCTGGGAGCGGCACTCAGCCTCGGTTCTGGGAAGAGCTCACCCCACTCCATACTGCCCCTGAGGCCGTGAGGGGGCGCCAGAACCCTCACAATAGGGGGTGCCCAAACCCCTCAGAGGTGAGGAAGCCCCCACTCCACGCCAAGGGGCACAGCCAGCCCCTAGGGCTCTGCCACATCGTACAGGCCGCCCCACGAAGACACCCCTTGGTCTCCATGCATGGACTCTGAGCCTGGCATGAGATTCAGGGTGACCCTCTTGCTCTGCCTGTCCGGCCCAGCAGCCCCCAGAACCTCAGGGGTCACCAGAAGCCCCCAAATCAAAATCTGACCCCGCACTGGTCAGCACCTCCAGTCTTGTGCCCAAGGGCACCCCGGACCCCACACCTCTGACTCCCCTCCCTGGGTCCAAAGCCTCTGGAAACATTGTCTGCCTCTTCAGAAGCCCTGGGCCTGGCAGCTATCCTGAGGCCAAGCACCGCGCCTGCTGGGTGTGGGCTCTGGGGGCCTGGCCGTGACCAGGTGGCTCCTGCCTGCAGTAACGGGGCAGCCACTCTGCTGAGGCACACAGTGTGAGATCCCGCAACAGCCAGGGAGGCGGGCACAGGGAGTCCCGGACAGCTGGAAACTGGGAGCCGGGGCCAAGGTCCGGGACCCACGTGGACCCCACCCCAGCCAGGCCCCTGTTCCAGCCTTCTCCCTGCCACTAACAGGCTTCCGAAGATGTCGCCCTGGGCTGGGCCAGGGTCAGGAATGGGACAGGGGCTCAGGGAAGGGAAGGGGCATGGTGGGGACTCCAGACATGGACTCGGGCAAGGCTGGGACCGGGTGAGGAGAAGGGCTGGGGCGGGGCGGGGCGGGGCTGGGACCAGGTGGGCTGGGGGCTCAGTCAAGGGCCTCCACCTCCCAAGCCTGGCTCGAGCTCCCCTTCCCCACTTCCTGCCTCTGGTTGCCTCTTTGCTCTGAACTCTTCCCTCCTCATCACCTCCCCTCCCTCCCAGCCCAGCCTGCCCCACCCCATCCATCCTATTCTGATCCTAAAACCAACAGACACTCCCGCCCCACCCACCCAGGCTACACCCACCCTCTACAGCTGCAGCTCAGCTGGCTCTCCCACCTGGGACGTACCCAGAACACCCCCAGCTCAGGTGCTTCTGCACACCTGCCTGACACCTGTGCTGTCCAGGGTCCCTCACGACAGGTACTGCCGTGGCCCTCTGAGGAGTATCGCCCCCGTTTTACAGGTGTGGACCCTATGGCTGAGGTCCCGCAGCTAGTGGAGGCGGTCCTAGGATGGAAACCCCAAGACTGGGAAGGGAATCCCACTGGCCCAGGACTGCAGCAAGTCCACAGAAGGCCTGGAGCCCCGCCTTCAGCACCTCCTCCCTCCCCCGTGTCCTGGAAACCCAGGCCAAAGCCCAGGCTGACGTGGAGCAGCCGGGGGTGGGCCAGCCCCGCCCCCTCCAGCCCCTTCTCTAGAGACAAACAAATGGGGGTAGGGGAACATCACCCCGCCTTCCTCCCCAGGTGTTTCCGGAGCTCGGGGCCAAGGCTGCGCCAGGCCAAGGCACCACCCCCATCCCAGCCCGGGCGGTGGTTCCCAGCAGAGACCCAGCCCCACTAGGTGAGAGCGACGGCGGCCCCTTCTGTTCCACCGGCCACGCCACCGCACCCACCTACGCAGCACAGCTGCCGGTAGAGGTAGCCCCTGCGGGCCCGCTCGCAGCCCCCGTCCAGCCAGCATGGCCACTCCAGCAAGACCTCCCTCGGCGAGGCAAAGGCGCCCCCCGCCCCCGACATGCCGGCCACGGCCTAAGCCCTGGTTCGGCCCACGGACAGTGCGGGAAGCTGGACCGCGGCTGCGCCTCTGCTTCCAGCCCACGCTGCGAGGCCGCCAGCTTCGCTCTCCACCTCTTCCACCTCCCCCCCACCATCCGCCCACTGCGGGAGCGAGGCCCAGACCCAAAGAACCTGCCCCTGGCGCGCAGCCCCGCCCAGCGCAGCCAGGAAGCCGCGCCCCAACCCACGGGCCGGGCTGGGAGGCTGCCCTGGGACTGAAGCGGCATGGGAGGGGGCCTCCCAGCAGGATGTGCGGTGGGGACTGGAGGGGCCTCCCAGCAGGATGTGCGGTGGGGACTGTAGGGCCCAGGGAGCAAGGCAGGGCATGGGATCAGGTGGTGGGCAGACAATGCTGGAGGCAGAACCGAGGAGCTGAGCCGCGTCTGGCACCACCAGGGAGTAGAGGCGTCCTGTGAGCCAGGACCGTGGCCGAAGGGGACAATTGTGGGCTGAGGTGGGGAGGCAGGGACAGTGTCTGGTCCCCAGCCAAAAACATGGATGGGGAAGAAGCCCTCAGCCCAAGTCCCATCCTGGCAGCTGAGTCCCCGGCAGCTCCGGGCATCCCCAGAGCCACGCCTAGAAGCCCCATCTTGACTCATCTCAAGTCCGGGGATCCAGCAGAGGAGCTGAGCCGGGCAGCGCCCTCACTGCAGGAGAGATCGGGCCGGCCAGGTCCCCGATAGGCAGTCCCTCTGGCCAGAAGCCCATGCTTGAAGCTGCCCAATCCCCAGGGCCCCGCCCCATCCTGTGCTGGGCACGGTTGCCACCTGGGACCACAGCCCAGGAGCTGGTGACTTTGAGCAGGGAGAGCAGGGCACAGCCTGGCTGCCCCCGCCCCCTGTGCGGCCCGAGGGCATGAGGGCACCTGCCTCACCTGTGTGTGGCTCCACCCCCTGCTCTGTGTGCAGGGAGCCACCTCCACCTCAGTGCTGGCCGGACAGGCACCTGCCCCACTTGTCCCTGCCACGGCGGCTTCCACAGGCCTCCCTTCGTGAGGGGGACGGTCCTGCCCTGCTGGCCTCCGCTTCCTCCCACCTGCCCAGCACAGGCTGCAGGCTGAGGGCCGCTGCAGAGCCCGCCCGGCCCTGGGACTGCAGCAGGGTCAGGGTCTACACTGCAGGGTGGGGCGGGGGGGGGCAACACTGCTTCACTGACATTCAGCTTGGAAACAGGAAGGGGAGGGCGCAGGGAATGAAGGGGCGGGAGGCAGGCGGCCCCTCTGCCCCGCCCCGAGTCCCTGGCAGCCACCAGCGGGGCTTACCTTGCTCGTCCTGCGCCCACCGACGTCCCCTGCGCCAGTGCCACACAGCGGCCAGGGTGACAACGTGGCCCACAACCACCAGGGAGGGAAAAAGGCTGCCCGAGGGCTCCATAGCCGCCACGCGGAGCCGCCAGGGCTGCCCTTCCTGCGCTGGGAACCGGCTGCTCCAGGCTAGACAGCCCCCCTCCCTGCGTGCAGGGCGAGCGAAGGGGAACGCCGGGACCGGAGCCTGCCCTGCCCGCAGGACCGCCCCATACGCGGCGGCAGCCCCACAACAGCTCCCGCCCGCCTCCTCTCCTCCTCCCTCCGCCGGTCCGGCCCTCGGCGCCTCCCCACCCTCACTCCCCACCCGGCCGGCTCAGCTGTCCCTGCGCAGAGCTACTGACGCTCAAGGTTAGCTGGCCTTAACCCCTGCGTCCCCGCGGCCACACCCGCTGGGAGGAGGGGCCAGTCGCACGCCTGGCCAAGCCGCAGCCCCCCAGCACTGCCCGCGGCCTCGGCACACACCCTCCCTCCCTCCCAGCCTCCCCCTGCTGTCCCCACCAGAAGAGGGGCCCGAGCAGCCCACTCTGCCTCCAAGGCTGCCCTCTGGGGACAGCTGGCAGGCATGGAGGGATGCCAGAGCCCCCACCCCACCCCAAGCCTGCAGCTGATCCCACCACACTCCTTCACCTTCGCCCTCCTCACCAGCCCCAACGCCCCAAAAGTGAGACTGCAGACCAGGGCTGAGGGGGTCTGGGTGAGGGCACATGAGGCAGGCTGCGTGCAGGGCGAGGGACGGAGCCCCTGGCCTCTAGCCTCAGCCCCAGCCCTCTGGCCCGTCCCCAGCAAGGGGCCAGGATTTCACAAGGCTTTCAAGGGCTGCCCACCTACCGGGCACGATCTTCATCGGGGACGGTGGCAGGAGCCCACGGGGCAGACAAAGCGGGACAGGGGTGTGGGAGGTCACAGGCCCCTCGGAGGAGGCACAAGCCACTGGCGGCAGCGTCGGGTGGGAGGAGGGCACGGCCGTGCTGCTGTCAGCAGCAGCTCGTGGGGGAGGGGAGCAGTGGGCAGGGGCCCAGGGGATATAAATATCTGAGGAGGGCGCGCGAGGACCGTCACCACCCAGACTTAGAACATGACGTGCGGTGCAAGGGCACCCAGGCCCCGCTGCAGTCAGGTCTGGCTGGGTGGTGCCACCCGACACCTCGGTCCCCCAGCTCCCACAGGGGATTCTAATAGAATAGAGCAGGGCGCGGGAGGTGCGGGCTCACGTCCCTGCAGGAGGGGGTGCAGCCCCCACCCACCTGCCCTGCCCACCCAGGGGGTGCTCTTGGAAAGGCCACAAGGACCAAGACAAGAGGCCGCCCATTCTCCCAGAGGGCCCTGCGCAGGTCACTCAACACAGCACCTGGCCCCACCGGTGGCCGGGACAGCCGCCCCAAGGTCATGCACGGGCCAGAGATCCAGGCAGCCAGAAATCAGGGCTCAGACCACCCAGGCAAGCGCCTGCCCCACAGCACAGCCTCTCCTGGGGTCCCAGGGATCTGGGATGGAGACGCCTCTCCTGGGCCACGGCAGGAGACTGGCCTGGCTCCACCCAGGAGTCCCGAAGCCCTGCTCTGTGGAAGGCTTGGGTCAGAGAGCCTCGCCACAGGCAGGCCCATAGCATATCCTATGCAGATCAGATCCCAATGCAGCCGGGGAAACAGGACGTGGGGCACGCACAGTCCTGCTCCTCTCCCTGGGACCCCTGTCTGCTGGGCGCACCCCAGCCTCCTGCTCTCCGGCCCCACACCTCAGAAACGTGCGGCCGAGGGAAATGCCTGCAGTGGCTCACTCTGGGCGGCCAGGGGTTGGGCAGGTCCAGGCAGCCCTGAGGGTCAGGGATACCCAGGCATGCCAGAGAGGGCCCAGCTCCCAGCTGAGCCCAGGACGGCATCTGGCCAGCAGTGGGCAGGGGCCGACAAGCCGGACGTTTCAGCCCACTCCCTGCCACGGGCTGGGGAAGCCTCAGAGGAGCCTGACTCAACGGCCTGGGTGAGAACCAGCTCCTGGTGGGAGAAGTGCCCCAGGCTGGCAGCGGGCAGTTCTTCTACCACTCCACGGAGGGCCAGACAGGCCTGTGCTTCTGGACACACACCACACACACCCCTGGGGCAGCTCCGAGAGGGGGCTGTGCCTATCCCTGCATCCCAGATTCTGGCATCTGATGGCACAGAACTGTGGGCAGTGGGAAGAGACAGGTCTGCCGGGGCGGCCCCGGCCCCCTCGTGGCCCTGCACAGCCGGAGGCCTTGGTCCCTGGTTCCCCCTCCTCTGCCTCCCACAGCACCCAGCTCTGCCTGCCCTACCTTGGCCCAGCTGAATCAGCTCCTCCATGCTGTACCTGTCCATGGCTGCTGCACAGGCCAGGCTGCTCCGAGAGCCGGCAGCGAGGAAGGCGAGGCAGGAAGGGAGGAAAGGGATGGGAGGCAGAGGGAGGGCCCACTCAGGCCCTGGTAGCAGCGGCTCCTCCTCGCAGCCACCCCTTAGTCAGTAAGCAGAGCTGAAGCCCAGCCGACTGACGGGTCAGACCAGCCCAGCAGACCTGCCTGGGGGTGCAGGGGACTGGCCTGCCTGCAATCCCAGAGAGCCCTCCGGCCCCAGCCCATGGGTCTTCCCTACTGTTCCTGCCCCGCCCAGCAGGCCCCCCGCCCAGCAGACCCCACCCTATAGCCTCCCCTTCCCGCTGCAGGCCCCACCAGCCCAGCCCTGCCCTCCCACCCACATTCCAGGCATCCATGTGCCCAGCGGTATTTCACGAGCCAGGCAGGAGCAGAGCCCCAAACTGCCCACCCCACCCCACTCCTTGAGACTCACATTCCTCAGCCCCAAAGGTGGTCTCTTCCTCCACCTGAGTCCTCCCCAACCAGCACAGCCCCAGGCATCTGTCCAGGGGCAATGGTGACACCTGCCTCCCCTCTCCATACCTCTCCACCCAGGTGCTTGTTGACCAGTGAAGTGCAAATCAAATCCCACCGTAACTACCCCTTAGAAGCCTGCCGGCGATCTACAGAAATCCCGCAAACGGGTGACTCGGCCAAGCCAGTGATCCCTGTGGAGAGCTGGCCAGGCCACAGTCCCTCCACCCAGTGTACCCTGTGGCTGGGAAGAAGGGCAAGGCAGCCAGGCCACCTCCAGGCATCCTCCTTGACGCCGGGCCACAGAGGGCCAAGGGGGGAGGTCGAGGCACAGGCGTGTCCTCCGTGTAGAGGGGAAGTGGTGGCGGCTACCCGACCCCTGCCCTTTGCTGTGGGAAGCAGCTCTAGGTGCTGTGCGTGGACAGCACTCACCGTGGTGGCGGCTACCTGGCCCCTGCCCATTGCTGGTGCATGGACAGCGCTCAACTGGCGTCTCCTCCACACAATCCTCGGTTCCTTCAGAATTTTGAGCCAGGCAAGGCATCGCTATTTGCAATGTAAATTAGGGCTGGGTGGTAGCTATAATCCCAGCACTTTGGGAGGCTGAGGCAGGCGGAACACCTGAGGTCAGGAGGTCGAGACCAGCCTGGCCAACATGGCGAAACCCCGTCTCTACTAAAAAAAAAACAAAAATTAGCCAGGCGTGGTGGCTCATGCCTGTAATCCCAGCTACTCAGGAGGCTGAGACAGAATCGCTTCAACCTGGGAGGCGGAGGTTTCAGTGAGCCAAGACTGTGCTATTGTACTCCAACCTGGGCAACAGAGCGGGACTCCATCTCAAAACAATAAATAAAATAAAATAAAAATGAAACGTAAATGAAACTCACATATAAAAACACATTCTTACAACTTCCCACCACACCAAGCAACCGAAACTCTCTGCCACAGGCCCAGGGCCTTCCCATGGGTCCTCTCCCTCTGGCCTTCCAGCCTCCCTCTGTCCCTCTCTCTGGGCTGCTCCTGGCAGGGCAGGCACCTCCTCAGAGCCCTCTCTGATTGCTTCTGAAGCCACCTCCCCATCACTCTCTCCTCACCCAGTTTACCCCACATATCTGGAGCCCCCTGGGGCAGGGGCTCCATCTGGGTCTGGCCCTGGCCTGTGCATGGCTAAACAAGCAGGTGGACGGATGGCTTCCCACACAGATGTGTTGCCAGCAGGCCCCCATGGGCCCCACCCAGGGACAAGCAGACCACCAGGGCACAGGGAGGGCAGGGGCCTCACCGCAGGGGTACAGCTGGTGCTCCCTAGCCAGGGCTGGGTGGAGAGGGGCAGCCCATCCAACAGGGCCATCGTGGACCAGCACAGTTGGCCCACGAGCTCTGGCCTTGCCCTTCTGCCGACCCACGGCTGCGCAGTGGGGAAGGGCAGGGCAGCTCACTGCTTGGTCACTTAAAAACTCCAAGAAGTCCATGGTCTCAGGTATCATCAGAACTGCCCTGGGCTGTATGCAGGGCCATCCTGACCCCTGCCACTGCCTGAGGCCCAGCCCTGGCCCTCTGCCACACCCCACATCCGAGCCTCCTCCTTCCCCTAGCTTCCCATCCCAAGCTCAGCCCGTGAGGTCCAGGCAAGAGAGGGGTCTGAGCCTGCTGGCCCTGACTCATCCCGGAGCTGTGGCTCGCTTCCTGTTGGAAACTCTGAGCTGCTGCTGGCGGCTGTGGCTTTGGGGGGACTGAGTCACCTCCATCGGGGAGGGGTGCCCTCCGCTCTGCCTGCTGCAGCCACACCCAGCACCGCCCCCCGCTTGGCCCTGCCGCCAGCTGCCCGCCCTGCAGGCCCAGCCCAGCCACGGACAAGGAAGGAGAAAAAGGAGGGAGGGACTCCCAGTCACCACAGCCAGGACTTGAGCATGGGGAAGCTGGGCTGCCAAATGACTGGGGGGTGGGTGGGCAGGGGTGGCGGGTGGGAGAGGCCAGCAGGAACACCACATGGGCTGGGGCCTGGACTACACGCCTGGCCACGCAGTCTCTGTCTCATGCCTCCTGTCGGGAGACATGTCGTCCATTTAGAGAGGAGCTGGACAGGCCACACAACCTGTCCAAAGCCGCAGACAGAGCCAGGAGGGGAGGCCAGCCTCCATCCCACAGCCTCACTGATCCTCCCAGATGGGCCCAAGGCAAGCCCCTAACAAGTCCAGCTCACCCCAGGCCAGCCAGCACCAGGGCTCTGCCCAGCATCCCACACGGGCAGCTGTGCCCCAAACTTGGGCCTCCCCTGGGTCCCTTCCCCCACACCCTGGCAAATCCTGCCCACCCTGACAGCCCCACCCCAGGCCCCCTTCTTCAGCCTCAGAGAGCAAGCTGCTCCCAGGTGCCAGCCCCAAAGAGGGAGGTGGGGCCAGGTGCCGGGGGACCGGGCCATCCGGAGCCAGCACGGAAGGCAGCGTGCTCCACAGTGTGTGTGTGAGCCTCGGGCTGCAGGGGACACATCTGTCCACCTGCGTCCTGCTGGCACAGGTACTTGTGGACAGAGGGAGGCCACAGAGAAGGGGCAGAGCAAAGGGTCTCTGGAAGCCTCTGGGATGACAGGACCCGTCCTGTCCTGTGCGACCTGGTTCGTACCGGGAAGGGCCTATCTAGGCCCCAGGCTGGGCCAACACACACCACACCCCAGCCTGGCCTCTGCCCTGCCAGAGGAGCCTCCTGCCTGGACCCCGCGCTTCTGCCCATCCCGCCCAGGGCCGTCCCCAGCCACCACCAAGCCCAAGCTGGCCAAGCACTCAGTTACCGGTCACACTGAGCACTCTGTGCAACACCAAGCCTGACCCATCAACCCCCGGGGCAAGGGAGGCGGCCAGGCCACGTGCTGGAAGAGGGCCACACCCAACCGGCGCCAGCACCTCCTCGCACACCCCCACCTCAGAGCCGAGGAGCCTCGGGGGAGACAGGCCACTGGGACAGGAGAGGAGACGTAGCGGGCGAAGGCAAGGGCAGTGCTGGAGACAGGGGAGGGGGCGCCCCCGGGTGCGCCTGGGCCACAGGCTCCTCCTTGGCCTATACACCCGAAGGTCCCCAGCTGAGGAGGAGGGGCCACGTGGGTCCATCAGCAAGCGCACCCCCCACCCTCGGGCAGGGGGGGCCACCTGCTGGTGTGAGCGACTCTCCGCAAGCCGGCCGACCACTCCAACCACTCCAGCCCAGGCCCAAGCCCAAGACCCGACCACCAGACCCCCACTTTCCACCCGTCATGACTTTGGGTCAGGGTGCAGCTGACCTGTGGCTGGGGCAGGCTCCGGGCCTGGCCTGGCCAGGGTCCGCTGGGTGGTAGCAGGCACCACAGGGGTCTCAGGTGACACCTCCTCAAGCTCCTTCCGACGGTAGACCCGCTGCTCCTCCACCGGCAGCGGCCCCCGCTTGGGTGGGGAGCCCAGGGGACCCTGCACAGCCTGCACGTGGGGGGTGCGGCGTGCAGGCATCACCATGGCGACAGGGCGGCGCACGCGCTGCAGAGAGGCGGGCACGATCTCCGGCGGCAGGTGCAGGTACTGGCGGAGGTGGGCGATGCCTTCATTGGTGAGGTACCAGTAAAAGTGGCACCAGGCAAAGGTCTCACGGACCAGGCCCCGTGCCCGCAGGGACGCCATGGCACGCATGACCTGCAGGTTGGTGACGCCGGGCACATGGGGGTGCAAGCTGCGGGGCCGCCGGTCCTTCTTGGCCACCATCACGCCCTCGCGGAAGAGCACCTCATAGATGGCCCGCAGCTGGTCCCGCGGCATGAGCATGCCGGCCACCATGGCTGCTGGAGCCGGGCGGGCAGCGCAGGGGTGAAGGCAGCAGGCAGGGTACCACGAGAAGGCCCGGGGAGCCGCGAGAAACTCCTGCACTACAGGGTGTGACAGCGGGCAGCGGCAGGGCAGGCGGGCAGGCGGGCAGGCTGGGGTGACGAGCGTGAGGGCGCGGGCTCCCGGCTGTGTGGCTCGCGGCGCCTGGCTCCGTGCAATCCCTGCCGGCACTGCCGGCTGCCCGCCCTCCTCCAGGACGCCGGGCCGGCCCCCTCTGACTCAGCAGCATGGGCGGCCCCTCCCACCCACAGCCGACGGGGCCCTTGTAGAGTGGGGGGCACCTCAAGAGGCAGCGGCCACCCCCACAGCTGCCCCATTCCCCCCACCAGGCCCCGCGGCTCCAACGTCAGAAATGACATCAGTTTCTAAACACATCCTTTAAGGTCCCTAAGACTGTGCTGGGGCGAGTGGGGGCGGATATAGACCAAGAGTCTAAAGAAGAGGGTGGCAGGGCAGGCGGGGGGCTGAGGGCAGGAGGGGTCCTCGGCAGGGATGTGGGCTCTGATGTCCCGGCTTCACAGGGATCTGAAGCGGGGTGCTGGGCTGCCAGGCCTGGAGGCATGCGAGGCTTGAGCGGGGAGGACTAGGGCCTGGGGAAGAAGCTGGGGTCTTGAGGGAGGAAGTCCGAGGGGAGCGGCTGGGGGCAGCTGCCACAGCACATGGACAGGCGGGCTGCAGGCACCGCTGCTGCTGTCCATCAGGCAGGCAAACAGACAGAGCCCCCACCTCCACACACCAGGCTTAGAGGCAGTGGCCACTCACGTTAACACTTCCCATTCCAGGCCAGATCAGGAGTGGCCTCTCCAAGCCCATAGCCCTCTGAGCAGAGCACTGGCCTGGGGGCTCAGAGGGGCCTCTACTCACCCCCACCTCCAACCCAGCTGTTGGAGGCCAGAGACTCCCAGCTGCTGCCACAGAGAAAGTCACCGAGTCCCCACCGCCCACAGATGCCCACCCTGGGCAGCCCAAGTGCCCATCTGTAGCCAGATGGATGGAGGCAGGGTGGAAGAGTGCCAGGCCAGAAGACGGCCAGGGCCCAAGGGAAGGGAAGAGGAAACTGCCCTGTGAGGCCCTGCAGGCCTGGCCCAGCCACACCCATCATCCACCCCACCTCCCCGCCCCGCTGCTGCCGCCCCCACTGAGGGTCCAGGCATGAGAACCGCACCCAACACTCCCACTGTCCCAGGCTGTGCTCCATGGACCCCCACCCGGATCGCTGCTCACCCCAAGCCGACACACCCCTTTCCACAAAGCCCGGCAAACCCGGGAACTGATTATAAATAGGGCGGTGGTGGGGAGGGGGAGAGAGGGGGGATCCCGAGGTGGGAGGCGCTGGCCAGCAGCTGGCAGGCGGCCAACAAGCAGCTTATGGGGGCGGGTTTATGGGGCCGTCGCTATGGCGCCACGGTGCAGGCTCCACACAGACACAGACACACACACACACACACACACACACACACGCCTGCGTGCACAGAGGTGTGGTGGCGGGGAAACTCTAAAGGCACAGCCACGGTTCCCACAGCCCTCTGGCAGGGCCAGCTCGCTGCGGCATGGCTCTCCCTCCCTCTGAAGCCAGCCCCAGGCAGGAAAAGGCCAGCCTCAGGAGATGAGGCTCCAGGAAGACGTAGGGACCAGAGTGGCCACGCCCCTCGGACCACCAGCACCTGTGGACCCTCCACCCACCAGGGTTGTGGCTTTGGGAACACCAGCTGGGTCCAAGCCTGCCCAGCCCTGTGCCCAAGGAAGTCCCTACCCTCTTGGCCAGTCCCTCAGCGACCGCCCCCAACACTGACCTCCTGCACTCCCGGCAGGCCGACCGCATCTTCCTGGCCTGATTTCCTAACCTAATCCCCCCCAAATCTCCAAGGGCCCCACCAAACTAACCCATGATACCCACACTGTCCCAAAATGATCCCAAGACCCCTTAAAACCACGCGGACCTAGGTTCTCTCCCACACAGGCCTGCAGGGGTGCCGGGACTGACCCCCGATGGGCCGCCATCCAACCAGCCCCGCCTCCCCCAAGCCGGCTCCGGGCAGGAGAGGGCGGTAGCTTCCTCCAGCAGAGAGAGGGGGCGGGGCTCGGTGGGAGTCCTCTCCCTCCCACCAGCTAGGGGCCTGCAGGCGGGAAGGGAAGCCGCAGGGAGGAGCCCAGAGCAGAATGCTCCTGGCCCACCCTGGCAGCTCCGCACACGCCCCCGCTGCGGCATGCGCCACCCCCACCCCGCCTTGCAGCACACACCTCCTGCAGCACACACCCCCCTGAAGCACACACACCCCTGCGCCAGGGTCCAGGCGTCCCCCCAGACCCCCGCCCGGAAGCTACCGCCCCCTGCCCCCACCCTGTGGGAACCGATGCGGGAGCTGATTCAGCACTGGGAAGGCCAGGGTGTGCGACTGGGCGGCCCCCTCTCCCCCCACTCCAGACCCCTTTGGGTTTCCAGAGCAACCAGTCAGGGCTTCTGGGCAGCCCCCAGCCCCCCCACCCCACCCCAAGACAAAGAGCCGCAGTGTGGACTTGCTCAGGGCCAGCCGGCCCGGCGCCTCTGCACAGTGGTCCCCCAGCCCTGCTCTGCCCCTTGGACGCCAGGTTGTGGGCGGCAAACTCGGGCCGGGTGGAAGGGGCTGACCCTGCTGTGAAGGCTGAGCTCCCACTGGGTCCCTGTCCCCGCCCCGCCGCCGCCGCCGCAGCAGCCACCCCGCCCCCGACGCTCCTGCAGGGCTGCGGAGCCGCTGGAGCCAGCCCAGTAGGACCCCGAACCAGGTGGAGCCCGGAGGGGGACGAGTCTGGGGTCTCCTGCGGCTCTGGCTCAGCGACCCAGTGTCGTCCCAGGGATGGCAGATCCTGCCCGCCACCCTGCGTGGGCTGCACCCAGCCAGAGGTCACTGTGTGGTCCGCGCCCCCCGGCTCGGGCCCGGCCCCGGGACCGCACCTTTGAGGGAGCTGATCTCGTGCTGGATGGCTCGCGAGGGGTCCATGTCTGCGCCGGGGCTGAGGGCGGCTGTGCCACCACCAGGCAGAGTCCAGCCCCGCACCGCAATGCCCAGGCCAGCGCCGCAGCCGGGGGAGGAGCCCGGAGGTCCGGGGCAGGGCTTGCCGGCCAGGGGCGGGGCTTCAGCTAATCAATGCGCCGGACAGGGCCGCCCCGGGCGCATGCTCCCGGCCGCACTGCGCACCCGCACCTCCCAGCCTTTGGTTCTGGGGCACGCGACCCCGCTAACCCCAGCCAGACAGCCAGGTCACCAGGCCAGATCCGGGAGCGCTCGGACGGCCCACTCCCCAGCTCCACAGCCCCCGGCCCACCCCACAGCCCCCCGCGTCCACTGCAACGAGCCATGCTTAGAGCAGCCTGTGGGACACAGGTGAGAGGGCCTCGAAGCCGCCACCCACGCCCTGCAGGAGATACCCACCCATCCAGATGTCCCAGTGACCTCCTCAGCCGGCCCAACTCCAGGGCCTGGGCTGGCAGGCTGCTGAGATCAAGCCCCCAGACCCTGGGCGGCCACCTCCCACCTCCCCGGCCCCAGCAGTGTGCCCCTTCCCCGGGGTGTCGCGCCTCTGTGCAGCCCTGGGTCAGGCACCTTGTACACTGGCTCCCAAGATGACAGGTCCGACCTGCACCCTGGCCTCTGCCCCTCCCACCCAGCCTCAGGATGCCCCACAGGCAGCCCCACAGGTCCTCCTGGCTGCTCCCCCAAGTCTGCCCACTCGCCAGCATCTCCACTGCCTCCAGATGACACTGCGGCTCCATCCCCCACCCACCCCCCCACGACCACCAGGGACCCTTCGCAGCTGCTCTGATCCAACCACCCCTATGGCTAATGGGGTCAGCCTCCTCAGCCTGCAGGAGTAGCTGTGTGTCACTGCCCACGCCTGGGGGAGCAGGTCGCGCTGGCAGGGTGAGGTCAGCTCTGCCTCACTCACTGCACTGCAGGGAGGCACTGAGGAATGCTGGGCCCTGCCCACACCAGGGCACCCCTTCAACACTGGCCCCGGAACTGTGCTCCACCCCAGTCCGTGCTGGTAGTGTCGGGCACGATGGCCTCCGCAAGATAGAAGTGACCAGCCTGCCTCAGTCTCCAGCCAGGCCTTTCCTCTGCCTTCACCCGTAAGTCCCTCCCCTCCTGCAAACAGACCCACTGTGCGCCAGGTTGGGGCTGGTGTGCAGGACGTGACCATGACCCAGGAGCGAGGCTGGCAGCTCCCACGGGTACGAGCTAACAGGCAAAGGGCCAGAAGCCAGCCCCACCTGCACTGTAGACCCAGCAGTTCTGGAGTCTCTCGTGCCCCTGCCCGTCCCTGCCCTCCCTGGGACTCAGCCAGTCGGGGTGTGGGGAGTCTCAAGAAACACCAGTTGCCAAACTTAGGGAAAATGGTGAAGTGAGGAATTAAAACAGAATTTCAGGCCGGGCACGGGGACTCATGCCTGGAATCCCAGCACTTTGGGAGACCGAGGCAGGTGGACCACCTGAGGTCAGGAGTTTGAGACCAGCCTGGCCAACATGGCAAAACCCCATCTCTACTAAAAATACACAAAAAAATCTGCCAGGCATGGTGTCACACGCCTGTAGTCCCAGCTACTCAGGAGGCTGAGGCACGAGAATCACTCGAACCCAGGAGGCTGAGGTTGCAGTGAGCCGAGAGAGCACCACTGCTAAATTCCCAGTTAGGTTTTACTAGGCTATATCTGGATAAACCTAAGTTTGGTCTGCAGGTGAATCGTACTTCCTTATTAAACCTCAAGTGAAAGTGACAGATATTTATAAACAGATCTAAAAAGTTCATACATTAAAAAAAAAAAATGCTGGTTTTTTTGTTTTTTGTTTTGTTTGAGACAAGGTCTCACTCTGTCACCCAGGCTGGAGTGCAGTGGCTCAATCACGGCTCACAGCAGCCTCAACCTCCTGGGCTCAAGCGATACCCCCACCTCAGCTTTCTGAGTAGTTGGGACTACAGGCGTGCACCACCACCCCCAGTTCATCTTCTAATTTTTTATACAGACAGTCTGTCTGTATGTTGCCCAGGCTGGTCTCAAACTCCTGGGCTCAATCCTCCCACCTCCCAATGCTGGGATTACAAGTGTGAGCCACACTGCCTGGTCCAGATCAATTTTTTAAATTTAATGCATAAAAATTTTCCTCAGCCTAGGGAGACTTTTTTTTTTTTTTTTAACTGAGGTGGAATCTCGCTCTGTCACCCAGGCTGGAGTGCAATGGCGTGATCTTGGCTCACTGCAACCTCTGCCTCCTGGGTTCAAGCGATTCTCCTATCTCAGCCTCTGCAGCTGGGACTACAGATGTGTGCCACCACACCGGGCTAATTTTTGTATTTTCAGTTGAGACGGGGTTTCACCATGTTGGTCAGGCTGATCTCGAACTCCTGACCTCAAGTGATCCACCCGTCTTGGGCTCCCAAAGTGATTACAGGCATAAGCCACCATGCCCAGCCAGGGAGTTTTTTTTTAAAAGATTAAAATGCATAAAATGGAATGTTATAAGATTGGCCAGGTGTGGTGGCTCAGCACTTTCAGAGACTGAGACAGGAGGATCACTTGATCCCAGGAATTCAGGACCAGTCTGGGCAACATAGCAAGACACCGTCTCTGCAAAAAACTAAAAAACTATCCTGACACGGTGGCCCGTGCCTGTGGTCCCAGCTGTTTGGGACGCTGAGGCAGAAGGATAGCTTGAACCAGCCCACCCAAGGCTGCAGTGGGCCATGATTGCACCACTGCATTCCTGTCTGGGAGACAGCAAGACTGACTCAAAAACAAACAAAAAAATAGGATCATGGTTTTAAGCTAATGAGAAGGTGAGGGCACACAGCTGTTCAGAGAAGGAACACACAGGTTTTCATGCACTGACTCTGCCTTTAACTTCCCCCCTGAAGTCAAGCTGCCCACCTATGAGCGGCCACCATGGTCACCTGTGGTCACCTGCAGCCAGAGGCTTATAGACAAGCTGCAGCAGCAGCAAGTTCCCATGAAGGAGCCCGAGACTGCCCAGCCCAGCCTGCCTGGAACGGTGGCCACATGGGGCAGCCTTGGAAGTGGGGGCGGCCACGATGACCCTGGGAAAGGCTCAGCCAGCTGCACGTTAGTCAGCTCTGTGGTTCCTTCCCGGCACAGGCTTCCCAGAGGAAGGGACAGCTATGTGGGGACAGGCCACAGGCAGCCAGCACAGGAAGAGGGGCCCCACGTGCACCAAGGCCTTGACGTAGAGAAAACAAGTCCAGGCAACCCCCAAGAATGTGGAGGTGGCTGCAGCCAGGAGGGGGGCGCCTGGAGACAGGGCTACAGCCAGGGATTTCAACAGGACAGGCAGGTCCCAGGCTGGCAGCGAAGGGCCCGTGAGCAAGAGATTTAGGCAGCGGGGAGGAAAGGGAGCCGGGGTAGAGGAAGCTGGGCGCCCTGGTGACGCAGCTCTGGAGCGTGGGAAGCAAAGCCCCGGCCACTGCCCAGGAGATCTCATTGCTCTGGCCCCAATTCATGGATCACAAAGGAGTCTTGCCGAAGAAGCACGTGGGTCTGTGTGTCCAGGCCAGTGAATTGGAGGGATCCCCAGGCTGGAGTCGGGCTCACCAGCACCAGTGCCACCGGAAAACCCCTACCTCTAGCTTCTACTCTGCTGGTCGAACCCAGCATGGCCCCCATGCACAGCTGGGGTGCCATCAGGTCTCCTGGCCAGGTCTCACACCCTGGGCAAAGCCAAATCCTCTTGAAGCTCTCTGCAAATTCCCCACACCACTGGGGACCCCAGAACCAAGGTTGAGCCCAGGCACCACAGATAAGCCCTCCCTCCTTCCCAACCCCTCTTTCTGGGCACAGAGCAACCCCCTCTTCACCAGTCCCCTGAGGCCCTGGCTGCCCTGGCCACAGGCCCAGGCCAAAGAAGGGGCTCCAACCCCGTCCCCCACACCACACCTGCGCATGGGACGGGCCCTCTCCTGAGGCCCTGCCCACCACCGCCCTGCCTGCCCTCAGCTTTGCTCCCTGCCCCATCTTCACACCCACCCACCCAGCCCCTAACCCCTGGCAGCCTGCTCTGCTGGGGCTCTCTGGTGGTGGCGGAGCAGGCCAGTGGGCTGTGACCCGGTGATCCCATGCAGAGGCAACCTGCGACAGGCAGACACCCTGCTGGCAGACACCTCCACCTGGGGCCCCCCACGATAGCCCCAGGGAGACCAGGCCCAGTGAAATCCTGCCATAGATACATCCTGCACACACTCAGCCCTCCGGACACACAGACCCCTGCTCTGCTCCCCACCTGAGCCTGCGGCAGGTCCACAGGAGCCACCTCACCTGCCCCAGGCTTCTGCCTCGCAGCCTTGGCCCAACGACAGCCCGGCCTCTGCGGATGCCGCGGGACTGAGGTGGGAGGACAGCCTTCCACACTCCGGAGGCCACCCCTGCACAGGGTGGGGCTCAGTGTGAGCTCAGTCAGAACAGGCAGCCTGCAGGATTTCTGGGGTCCAGGGCCACCACTGCAGGACTGGATGCCCACCAGGGCTGCTGGGAGTCCCACTGAGGGCCCAGGAGGCACAGAGGTTACCTCTCCAAGCCACATCCTTCTCTTCTCTCCCCTGCTGCCCAGTACAAGAGTATCTCAATACCGGGGTCTGCTAGAGACCAGTTTGGGGGGAAGGTCCTGGGTCCCACCCATATGACCCAACCATTAGGGGGCCCATCATTCCCAAATATCTCTCAAACCTGTCCTGTGCCCACTGTCTCCACCATACCCTGGCCTGGCCACCACACTTTCACCTCAAAGACAGTGGTAGCCTCCCTCGTTGCCCCTCACCTCCAAGCACTTGGGCACACAGCAGCCAGCGCTCTCTGAGCACAAGCAGGTCCCACCACAGCCGTGCCGCTGCCCTCTGCAGGCCCTCTGCACGCAGGCACCTGCTCCGCTGCAGCAGGTGGACCTCGCCAGGCCTCTGCGGGGAGGCTTCTCACCTGATCCATGGTGACTCCCCCTTCCCTCCCTCTCAGCCCTCCAACACCGAGACACCTGTGGGCCCCTGGGGCGGCTGCCTCACCCAGCACCAGACACGAAGGTGTCACCACAGGGAACGTGGAGCAAGAGAAGAAATGAATTCCTGGAGTTCAAGGATAATGCACTTTCCCAGAACTCTGTTAATATCGTTGACTTTGCTAGTAGACTAAAGGAGAAAACCGGTATATTGATCTAAAAAATCCTGACAGCTCATTTGATAAAAACCAGTATTTATAACAAGGGATGATGGTTACATTGTTAACATGAGAATAAATGCCCCCTTGTAGCACAGCGGGGCACCCTCCCAGTGCCAGGCGAGGCTGCTGAGGGGAAGGCATGTGAGGGTGAACGCGGACGGTGCAGGCGCAGCTCTCGGTCCAGTGCCAGGACATGGGACAGCATTTACCCAAGTCAGCACTGCTACTCTTGGCACCTGAAACAACTCAACTCACCATTTACTAGAGCTCAGAGAGAGTTCATTGAGAGGCTGGCTTCAAACGCAGTTAGAAGACCCGAGAGATTTCTTTAGGCCAGCAATAACAAGTTAGGAAAATACAGCAGGAAAAAACTCTTCATCAGCACAAAACACGCTGGAATAAGATAACTGACGATCGGTCAGAGCTGATGCAGGGAACGCCCCGGCTCCAGGATGGCTCCAAGACCAGGCTCGGGGTCCGGGATGCAGAGGCCCAGGTGGCAGATGCCGTGCTAACCTGACGCGGCAGCAGTTCTGCTCACTCTCCCGCTGCCTCTGCCAGGAGACTCATTACACAAGTCGCCATCAGACAGAGAGGCCATGTGACTTGTCCGAAGCTCCAACACCAGGTGCTGGGCAGGCGGGAGGAGTCGGCCCACTTGGGCACTGCTGGAGGGACGACCCTCAGAGAAAGGACTGCAGTACCTAGCCAGCAACTTAGAAATTGTTTAAAAATTGTGTCTGAAACCTGCTGCAGTGGCTCACGCCTGTAATCCCAGGACTGTGGGAGGCCGAGGCGGGCGGATCACGAGGTCAGGAGATTAAAACCATCCTGGCTAACACGGTGAAACCCTGTCTCTACTAAAAATACAAAATATTAGCCAGGCGTGGTAGCGGGCACCTGCTGAGGCAGGAGAATGGTGTGAACCCGGGAGGCGGAGCTTGCAGTGAGCTGAGATTGCGCCACTACACTCCAGCTTGGGCGACAGAGTGAGACTCCGTCTCAAAAAAAAGAAAAAAGAACTGGCCGGGCACGGTGGCTCACGCCTGTAATCCCAGCACTTTGGGAGGCCGAGGCAGGCAGATCACCTGAAGTTGGGAGTTCGAGACCAGCCTGACCAACATGGAGAAACCCCATCTCTACTAAGAATACAAAATTAGCGGGGCCTGGTGGTGCATGCCTGTAATCCCAGCTACTTGTGAGGCTGAGGCAGGAGAATTGCTTGAACTCGGAGGGCGGAGGTTGCAGTGAGCCGAGATCATGCCATTGTACTCCAGCCTGGGCAACAAGAGCGAAACTCTGTCTCAAATAATAATAATAATAATAATAATAAAATAAAAAATAAAATAAAATAAAAACTTAGGCCGGGCCCAGTGGCTCACGCCTGTAATTCAGCACTTTGGGAGGTCGAGGCAGGCGGATCACCTGAGGTCAGAAGTTCGAGACCAGTCTGGCCAACATGGTGAAACCCCGTCTCTACTAAAAATACAAAAATTAGCCGGGTGTGGTGGCGGGTGCCTGTAATCCCAGCTACTCAGGAGGCTGAGGCAGGAGAATCCCTCTAACCTGGGAGGCAGAGGTGGCAGTGATCCAAGACTGCATCACTGCACTCCAGCCTGGGTGATAAAGCAAGACTCTGTCTCAAGAAAAAAAAAAAAAAAAAGAATTTATAACAGTTTACATTCTTCCCTTCACTAAACTTTAAAAAAAAAATCAAAATCGTGTTGGAATAGAAAATATTCACGTGACTCAAACACTGAGGGTAGACAGAGAAGTCTTGCTCCCCTCTCTTTTCCCTGTCTCCCCCCACCCACACACACACTGTGAAAATCACTGTTAGTGGCTTCCTGTTTGTTTCTCCAGAATTTCTTTACAGAAAATCAAGCAAATACCATGTGATTGTTGGTTTTCTTTCTTTTAACACAAACGGTGAAATCTTCCGGGCACCATTCTGCCCCTGCTTTCCCACCCATGCCACAGCTGGAGGCCTCCCACTCTGCACGGGGACCGTGACCCACGTCTGGCCATGCAGAGCGGCACGTGTGGGCCCAGCCTCTGAGCGCACTCAGGCCAGTGCCCGTCTTCTGCTCCGACACACCGCGTTTGCGGCTCTGACAGACGCTTTCTCTGGCCTGGTTCCCACAGCTTCACCAACAGAACCTAGAAATCGAGATTTTTTATTTTTGCCAGTATGATAGGTAAAAAATGGTATCTTGGTGTAAATTAAAGCTTAAATTTTGAAAACCACTTGACCCAGAAATTCCTTTTTTTTGAGACGGAGTCTTGCCCTGTCACCCAGGCTGGAGTTCAATGGCGCGATCTCGGCTCACTGCAACCTCCGCCTCCCAGGTTCAAGTGATTCTCCTGCCTCAGCCTCGTGCATAGCGGGGATTACAGGTGCGCACCACCACACCCTGCTAATTTTTGTATTTTTAGTAGAGACGGGGTTTCACCATGTTGGTCAGGCTGGTCTCGTACTCCTGACTTTGTGATCTGCCCGACTCGGCCTCCCAAAGTGCTGGGATAACAGGCGTGAGCCGCTGCACCTGGCCAGAAATTCCCTTTTTAGCAACAGTCATAGAGATGCACAATGACCCAGCTACAACACTGCTCACTGCAGCCATTTCTAATACAAAAATCCAAAATTAAGCTCCATGTCCTAGGAGAAAGGATTGATTGGTTAAATATGATATGGTTTCCATACAGGGGAATGCTGTATTGTAAATTAATGTCAGAGAGAGATGCCCAAGCTGTATCACTAAGTAAAAGAAGTTACGTCTGTCTGAAATACTTCATAACATTACATCATGAAATCACAGATAAATTAACACACACTAAAGAACCCCGTGCATGCTTTTTTATTTTTTTTGAGACAGGGTCTTGCTCTTGTAGCCCGGGTTCACTGCAGTGCTGACATTCTGGGCTCAAGAGATCCTCCCACCTCAGGCTCCCAGAGTGCTGGGATTACAGCACGTGCCACCACGCCCAGCCCATTGTGCACACTTTTTAAAACAATGACTATGGAACAAAAACATGTAAGTTCTACATTAACCGACTACTGAAGGATGGTTGGGTGAGTCCAATGGTGGCCACAAAAAATCTATGTCCATGTCCCTGGAGCTCATACATGTGGCCTTATTTGGAAACAGGGTCTCTGCAGATATAATTAAATAAAGGATCTTGAGATGAGATCATCTTGGATTACCTGGGTGGGCCCTAGATCCAAAAGCATGTGTCCTTAGACGAGGAGAGACACAGAGGCAGGGACTGGCATGACGCAGCCACAAGCCAAGGGGCAGTGGAGTTGGAAGAGGCAGGCGGCTATTCCTAGGCTCTTCCCAGGTGCCTTCGGAGAAAGCGTGGACCTGCCGACACCAGATTTTTAACTTCTGGCCTCTGGAACAATCAAAAGATAAATTTCTATTGTTTTAGAGCACCCTGCTTGTGGCTTTTCCCCATGGGAATCACAGGAAATCAATACAGACAGTGAGCAGGAGCAGGGTGCCTCTGTGACAAATATCTGAAAATGTGGATGTGGCTTTGGAATTGGGTAATAAACAGAAGCTGGGACGTCTTGAGGCACACAGTAGAAAAAGCCTAGCCTGTCTGACCAGACTGTTGGTAGAAATATGGGTATTAAAGTTGCTTGTGGTGAGGCCTTAGAAGGCAACGAGGAAAGTGGAGGGAAGGTGCTTCTCACATTGAAGCGAAACTTCGCTGAACTGTGTTCACTGTCGGGTGCTCAACAGAACTTGTAAGCAATGAACTTGGATATTTAGCTGAAAAGATTTCCAAGCAAAGTGTGGAAGGTGTGGCTTGGCTGCTTCTTGCTGCTTATGGTAAAGTACAGGAAGAAAGAGATAAATTGAGGAAGGAACTGTTAAGCAAAAAGGAACCAGCATGGGTGATTTGGGATATCTGCAGCCTATTTAGATTGCAAAAGATGCTCATGTTGGGAGGTTCACTGTTAGGAAAGTGTGTTCTGCAGAGAAAGCCATCTCTGCAGAGATGAGGTGTGTGACTCATGGGTCCATTCGCTCATCTCAACAGAAGCCAGGAATAGAGATGAGATTATCCAGGGAGGATCCGAGTGAACCCTTCTCTCTAATGGCCTGGCTCCCTGTGACATACAGCGGAGACCCAGAAGGTTTATGAGAATGTCTTACCAGCAGAAACACTGCCTGCTTGGATTGAAGGGGACAGAGACAGGATGAAATGAAGGAAGGTATTGGGCTTGTGAGAGTCTACAGGCAAGAAACAGGATGACAGACCCAGGCAGCTGCAAACATGTGCTACCCTTCGAGAAAAAGGAAGAATGACTCCAAGGTCAGGGCCCTAGGCCTAGAGGCAGAGGCTGGCAGAGGTGCAGGTACAGAGGGTAGGGCACTCAGCCACAGAGGAGCATTCGCAGGCCTTGAAACCCCATGGAATTTGCCCTGCTGGATTTCAGACTTGCTTGGGACTGGCAACCCCTTTATTCCTTTATATTTCTCCCTTTGAGAATGGTGATGTCTAGTCTATGCCTAGCCCAACATTGCAGTTTGGAGGCATAAAACTTGCTTTCTAGTTTTACAAGTAAAAAGATGGAGAAAAATTTTGCCCCCATCTGGATCCTACCCAGAGCCTCACCAACACCTGATTTAGACACAACTTCGATGATCAGATGTGGGACTTCTGAGCTGATTAAATGTTGTTCTTGTTTTTTTTTAAGATGGGGTCTCATTCTGTCACCTGGGTTCAGCCTCCAGGGTTAAGCAATCTTCCTACCTCTACCTCCTGAGCAGCTGGGACTACAGCCATGCGCCACCACACCTGGCTAATTTTTTTTTATTTTTTTATTTTTTGAGATGGAGTCTTGCTCTGTCACCCAGGCTGGAGTGCATTGGTGCAATCTCGGCTCACCGCAACCTCTGCCTCTCGGGTTCAAGCAAGTCTCGTGCCTCATACACCTGAGTAGCTGGGATTATAGGTGTGTACTACCACGCCTGGCTGATTTTTGTATTTTTAGTAGAGACAAGGCTTCACCATGTTGGCCAGGCTGGTCTCCTGATCTCAGATGATCCACCCACAGGCCTCCCAAAGTGCTGGGATTACAGGCGTGAGCCACTGCGCCTGGCTGAGCTGATGGAATTTTAGACTTAGAGTTGATGCTACAATAGGTTGAGACTTTGGGGCATGTTGGCGTAACAAACATTTATTTTGGAAGTGGGGCAGATGTAAGTTTTGAGGGGCCAGAGGACAGACTGTAGTAGGTTGAATGGAGGTCCCCAAAAGATATGTCTATGAACAATTCCCTGGAACCCATAATTGGTATCTTATTTGGAAAAAGGGTCTTTGCGGGTGTAATTAAGACAAGGATCTTGAGATGAGATCATCCTAGATTACCCAGTGGGGGGCCTGAAACCAATGCCAAGTGTCTTACAAGAGATGGAAGAGAAGCACAGCGGAGAGGACCACAGAAGGACGGAGGCCAACCCTGGAGTGATGCGGCCACGAGCCCAGGCACCGATGGCCACCAGGAGCTGGAGAGGCCAGGAACAGAGTCCGCCCTGGAGCCTCCAATGGAGCGTGGCCCTGTCAACATCTTGATTCTGGACGTGTGGCCTTCAGAACCGTAAGAGAATACATTTCTGTCGTTTTAGGCCACCCAGTTTGTGGGTACAAACTGGGGTGTACTCTGGGGGTATCTGTATTCTGTAAACGACCATGCGTTCTTGTGGCAGTCATGACAATGGCGTCCAGCTGTGTCTCTTAGGCCTATCCTGTGCTTGCTCTGTTAGCTTCCCAGGTAGCCACTCGTTTAGCAAGAAAGAAGAGAAAGAGATGCACTTTCAAAAGGTCAAAAGACACATTCATTTGAAAAACAGAGCAGAATAAAAATCATAAAAGCCACAACCAGAGACCCTTACTGCAGATACCTCTTTCTGCTGCACCTGCAGACCCGCACTTCCAGCCCTGACCAACCCCACTCCCCCACCCAACCCCCACCCCCCAACAGCCCTGGTGTGCCCCTGGTGTGCTCCTCACTGTCCCACTTGGCCCCAGCCCGCCTGACACACCAGCCTGCCCAAGAGCACCCAGACTCACACCAGCCACCCTGATGCCATCCTGGGGCCTTCCTTTCCTGCACCACTGGCCCTGGGTCTGCCGCTATTCTTGGAGCCACACAGGGACACAAAGTGATCCCCATCCCATTCCTGGTCCTGGGTCCCCTCTGCCTCTGGGAAGAAGCAGCAACAGTCCTGCCAAGAGCTGACCACCAGCTGGGAGGACTCTTCTGCAGCTAACCAGGACCCAAAACCTGGAGAGCAGGCCCCACAGGCTGATGTCCCAAGTCCTACAGGAGCCTGTCTTCCCAGCTGGCACCCTCCTTCCACCATCTGAACGCGTGTTCCCAACTCCCCTTCCGCCTGGTCTGCCATCATGCCAGGCCACTGCGCCTACAGATGACCCGGCCCATGCCCCATTTTGGGTCCCTGACCTCATGACCCACGGCCCCTGCTCTCCCAGCCCCGCATCTCCCTACCCACTGTGGGTCTGTGGGGATCACCCATGACCCCAGTGGTGGGAGACCTGGGCACCTGGTCCCACTAGCATCACCCTTCCCAGCCTCCTCCAGTCCCTTCTTGAGGTACCTGGCCCCTGGCCCCTCTGCTGCCAGCTCCTCTTGGGCTTCACTGGGGAAACAGAGGTCACAGGGCACCACTGCCCACACCCTCCCAACAGCCCAACCCTGGGAAAATCTCCAGGGCCCTCAGTGGTGAGCAGCAGTCTGGACTGGCCACTGATGATGTGTGGCTGGGTAAATGTGAGTGACCACTCAGTACTCACCCTGGGCCAGGTGATGCCCCCTGTGACCATGCAGGTCCCTCAGGCCAAAGCCCAGGGAACTCCCTCCCCAGGGAACTCGGGCCAGCATCCAGCTGAGGCTGTGCCCTGCTGCAGCCTAGCCTCAATGTCACCGCTCTGTCCTGGAGAGGGTTCTCCCTCCCTGCCACCCTGCTGGACCCACCATAGCCCGGCACCAGCAGGGCCTCCTGAGCACTTCCCACATGCCCCCTGGCACCTCCAATCCGACGACACCCCAAGCAGTCCCGCTGAGGTCCCAACACTCCTCATCACCTGGTCCCAGCACCATCCAGGCCTCACCCTGCTCCCAACGTGGCCCTGCTTCCTCACGCCCCTCCCTCCTTCACAGAGCCAACAGGCCCCCATGGCTCTGCTGCACAGCTGCCCACTGCTCTGCTTCCCGGCTGCCTCTTCTCATAGGCCCCTAAGCTCTGGAGGACCCCAGGCTCGGAGCTCTGGCCTGAGGCCTGCCCTAGTGATGGACTCCCAGCCTGTCCTCCCCACCTCAGCCCGGCATTTCCTGCACCTCAGTGTCTGCACACGCATTCCTATCTCACAGGCATCTCTGATTTTGTGCACCCAAGGCTAAGTGCCGGCTCTTCCGCCCTCTCTGCCACAGGCACATCCTCTCCACCCCAGGCTGCTCTCCACCTCCACAGCCACCACCGGGGTCTCCTCAGCCGCTCCTTCGGAGGCACCAGGCCAGGATCTTGCAGGGGTCCAGCCAGCTCCAAGTCCACCTATCCCTCCCACCCAACGCTTGTTTCAAGCCACACCTGCCACAGGACAGGGCGGGGCTCGGCTCGGGGGTACAAAAGTGAAGCAACACACAGCCCCTGCGTCAGGAAGCTGGATTCTGCCACAGGACAGGGCGGGGCTCGGCTCGGGGGTACAGAAGTGAAGCAACACACAGCCCCTGCGTCAGGAAGCTGGATTGGTGGAAGGGGAGATGTTTACAATCGTCCCTGTTACCCACAAGCCCACAGCCAGACCCTATGAGCGTGACACCAAGCATGACATCGAGCCTCCTTGAACATCTCGACCTCAGCCCCAAGCAAATTCCACAAAGATTAACGACGGAGATATTTTAAAAAATGCACCAGTGCTGGAAGCAACTCTCAGCAGATGTTTTTATAAAACAAGGCCATTTTAAGCATAGCATAAAATCCAGAAATGATAAAAGACTGGTGAATGTTAAAAATTGATATGGCTAAAGAAACCACAGACAGAATTAGACCGGGCGCGGTGGCTCACGTCTGTAATCCCAGCACTTTGGGAGGCCGAGGCGGGCAGATCACGAGGTCAGGAGATGGAAACCATCCTGGCTAACACTGTGAAACCCCATCTCTACTAAAAATACAAAAAATTAGCCGGGCGCGGTGGCGGGCGCCTGTAGTCCCAGCTACTCGGGAGGCTGAGGCAGGAGAATGGCGTGAACCTGGGAGGCGGAGCTTGCAGTGAGCTGAGATCCCGCCACTGCACTCCAGCCTGGGCGACAGAGCGAGACTCCGTCTCAAAAAAAAAAAGAAAGAAACAGACAGAATTAAACAAAAATAGATGCGTGGTGTGAGACCCATCCATGGTGTGCCCAGCTACTGGGGACACAGCGGGAACGTTCAAGGAGCTGAAAAGTTCTGTTCCATGAGCTGGTGCTGATCACAGGCAACTTCGAAGTTTAAGCTGAATACAATTGTCCCTCGGTATCAGCGGGGGATGGGTTCTGGACTCCCCATGGATACCAGAATCCACAGATGCTCAAGTCCCTGATGTAAAAAGGTGTAGTAGCCAGGCATGGCGGCAGCTCACACCTGTAATCCCAGTACTTTGGGAGGCCAAGGCAGGAGGATCCCCTGAGCCTAGGAGGCTATTCTTTTTTTTTTTTTTAATAGAGATGGGGTTTCACTGTGTTGCCCAGGCTGGTCTCAAACTCCTATGCTCACGTGAGCAGCCCCGAAAGCATTATAGCAAGTCCTAGAAGCCAGACACGTGGCTGTATTCCATTTCCATGTGAGCACAGGAGTTTAAGACCAGCCTGGCCAACAATGCTTGTGAATAGGCAGTTCACAAAAGAAAAGGTGCAAATGGTCAACAACTCTAGGAGATGTGCTCAGCTTAATTAATAATCAAAGAATTCAGGCCAGGCACGGTGGCTCACGCCTGTGACCCCAGCACTGAGGCCGAGGCAGGTGGCTTACTTGAGGTCAGGAGTTCAAGACCAGCCTGGCCAACATGGGGAAACCCTATCTCTACTAAAAATACAAAAATTAGCTGGGTGTGGTGGCACACACATGTAATCCTAGCTACTCGGGAGGCAGAGGCAGAAGAATTGCTTGAACCCAGGAGGCAGAGGTTGCAGTGAGCCGAGATCTTGCCACTGCACTCCAGCCTGGGTGACAGAGTGAGACTTCGTCTCAAAAAAAAAAAAAAAAGAAGAAAGAAAAGAAAACATTGGTGTAAAGTTGCATGACTTGGATTAGACAATGGCTTCTTAAATATGGCACCAAAAGCACAAGCAACCAAGGAAATAAATAGATAAACTGGAGTCATAATAATTAAAATGTACATGCTTCAAAGGACACCATCGGCCAGGTGAGGTGGCTCACGCTGCAATCCCAGCACTGTGGAGGCTGAGGCCAGGAGTTTGAGACCAGCCTGGCCAATATGGCGAAACCCCATCTCTACTAAAAATACAAAAATTAGCCGGGTTTGGTGGCAGGCACCTGTAGTCCCAGCTACTCAGGAGCCTGAGGTACAAGAGTCACTTGAACCTACTCCAGCCTGGGTGACAGAGCAAAACTCCGTCTCAAAAAAAAAAAAAAAAAAACACCAGCAAGCAAATAAAAAGGCAAACCATAGAAACAGAAAATGTTTGCAAATCGTATTTCTGATTAAGGACTGGCATCTAGAATATATAAAGAACACTTACAAGTCAATAATACCAAAAGGCAAATTCTAAAATGGACAAAGGATTTAAATACACATTTCTCAAAAGATATAAAAAATGACCAACAATTACATCAAAGTGCTCAATGTCATTAGCCATCAGGAAATGCAGATCAAACCACAATGAGGTTCCACTCGACACCCACTAGGATTGGATGTCTGCAATCAAAGAGTCAGATAATAACAAGTGTTGGTGAGGATGTGAGGAAATTGGAAACCTCGCACCCGGCTGTTACTGGGAATGCAGAATGGCGCACCCGCTTTAGGAAGCAATCTGGCAGTTCTTCAAAATGGTTAAATATAGAACTACCGCACAGCTGAGCAATTCCACTCCTAGGTATCTACCCAGCAGAAATAAAAAACATACGACCACACAAAAACGTGTATGCAAACGTCCATAGCAGCCTTACTCATAACAGCCAAAAGGTGGAAACAACCTACTATCTGTCAACTGATAAACGCATAAGCAAAAGTGGGCACTTCACACCACGGGACGGACTCCAGCAGGGGGAGGGTGAGGTGCTGATGGCACAGTGACGTGAGCAGCCCTGAGAGCGTCCCAGCAAGTTGAAGAGGCCAGACCCAGGGCCAGTACAGGCCAATCCATAACCATTCCTGTCTGCCTGCGCCCCTCAGCCCCCCCCAGCCCCCCCATTCTCCCTGTCCGCCATCCAGGGCAGATTCCTCTGGGGCTGAGGCTACTGCAGCCTGTGGTGGGAGAGCTCTGGGCACCCCATGGGAGAGGCCTCCGTGCTGAGGGCTGTGGGCTGGTGACTTAGACAGCCGGCCCAGCTGCCAAGAGGTGTCCAGTCGCCCAGCCCCCCAAGCCTGGCCTGTGACAGCTCATAGAGGCTGGGCCGTCCTGCCGCACCATGGGAGCCTGGAGAGAGACCTGGGGTGGGGGCGGCAGGGCGGGGACAGTTCTAGGAGAGAGTTGTGGCGATGAAGGTGAGTGGAGGTGAGGCGGTCAATCCATAACTGAAAGGAGAGCAGTGTTGCCAGGGGCTAGGTGACAAAATATCCTGGAATTGACAGCTACACAACTCCGAATCTACTGAAACCACTGAATTGGACACTTCGAATGGGTGAATGGTATGGCATGTGAATTACCTCTCAATAAAGCTATTAAAAAATACTAATAATCAGCATGAGGTCAACCTAATTGGTACTGACATGAAAAGCCAGTGGCTCCAGAGGAAATCTCAGTCTGAGCTCCCTGTAAAGGGGCGGCCAAATCCGTGTGTTCTCTCTCACCCTCTGTCATGCACAGCGATCGCCCTAGCCGGGAGCCTGAGCCCAGAGCTGTGACTCTCCCCGTTTTTCTTCGTATACTTCCACCCTGCTTGAATTTTTTTTTTTTTTTTTTTTTGGAGCGTTTTACTTTTGACAGTAAACACCGACCAAAATTCCTCTCCAGTGAGCCCCAAATAACCTCCAGCCTGCCCTCTGCCAGCTGAGCACCAACCACTGCAGATGACGCCCTACACCATCACCCACTCACCCGTGCAAACACCCTGCAGTGCTGGCTGAGGGCCTGGGGCCAGTGCCAGGGACACAGATAACCAAGCTCAGAGTCCAGGACAGGCGAGAGTGGGGACACATGAGGAGGGGGCCAGGCACAATGGCACTGGGCAGGCCCAGGGCTGGCAAGCGGTCGTGAAGAGAATGCAGGCCACAGGCTGGGCATACGCCCTGTGGGCACCAAACACACCCAGCCCCTCTCCAGGCCCACTTTTCCCCCAGACCAATGCAGGCCTCCCACCCCTGGCCCCTGGCCCACACCAATGCCACCCACTCACCAACAGTACTCACCCCGGCCTCATTCTCACCCCTGCTGCTCCTCCAGGACCACCTCACAGCACCCCTAAGCCCCACTCCCATCCCTAACACAACAACCTAAAGTCTCTATCCCCAGCTGCCCAGGCCCCTGGCTGGCCCCACTCCCCACTCCCCGGCCTGCACTCATGCCCTGACCCCCAGGACAGGCCCCTGCCCGCAACGCTGGACTGCTGCTGGGCCGCTCTTTCTTTCTTCACTGACCGCCTCACCTCCACTCACCTTCGTCGCCACAACTCTCTCCTAGAACTGTCCCCGCCCTGCCGCACCCACCCCAGGTCTCTCTCCAGGCTCCCACGGTGCGGCAGGATGGCCCAGCCTCTATGAGCTGTCACAGGCCAGGCTTGGGGGGCCGGGCGACTGGACACCTCTTGGCAGCTGGGCCGACTGTCTAAGTCACCAGCCCACAGCCCTCAGCACGGAGGCCTCTCCCACGGGGTGCCCAGAGCTCTCCCGCCACAGGCTGCAGTAGCCTCAGCCCCAGAGGAATCTGCCCTGGATGGCGGACAGGGAGAATAGGGGGGCTGAGGGGCGCAGGCAGACAGGAAGTTGGCGATGTTCCGGGCGGAGCAGTGGCCGACTGACTGTACAGGGAAGACCGGGGATTTCCAGGGGAGAGCCAGGGAATGACGTGTCCAGGGGAGGGTCTGAGACGTTGTGGGGTGGGGGGTGAAGGTCACTGGGGTGAGGGTCAGACAGGGAGTTGTCTGTGAGAGGGCAGAGTGAGGTGGAACTGGGGCAATGCCACAGAGGGGAGGAGGCCAGGAGGCCTAAGCCAGAGCACCTCCTCAGTGCAGGGATCAGCTGGGAAGGGGGCGCAGGCCTGGCCTCCCTGCCCTCCTCAGAACCACCAAATGCTGAGCTGGGCCCAGGACAGGGGCCCGCAGCTGCTTACCATGGAGGGACTTGGGGCTGCCTCGCCGTCACTGGCTGGCTGGCAAGGGGTGCCATGCCCTCCCGCAGTCCCTCCACCCCAGGGACAGGAAGGGCCGGGGCTCCAGCCTTCTAGCAGGTCCAAGGGGCTCACAGAGGTCAGGCCTGGAAAAGTGTAGGGCACAGGGGCCACCTCTGACCTCCTGCAGGTCCTCCTCAGCCTTGGTCCGTGGCTCCCAGACACAGGTACCAGCCCAGCCCCTCCCGTCCCCTTGTCTCAAGCTAAGGAGACTTGGGGTACCTGGTGTGCTCACGGAGCCTCAGCACCTGCCTTGCTGTTTAGCCACTGTCAGGCCAGTGCCACACACATGCGGGCAGCTGCACCGTCACGTGACAACCCCACTTCAGGTAGGCACCCCAGCCCCCTGCCCCCTCACCAGCCTCCACGACCAAGCCCAGAAGGCAGACAATGGGCCAGGACTGCGAGTGTGTCCAACACCAATCCTGGCCTCCAGAGGAGCTGAGCTTGGGAGGGAGGGCCCTGAGATAGGGTCCCAGCAACCTCCAGGGATCTGTCTGGCTCACCCCTGGATGAATCAGAAGTAGCTCCCACCCCAGGAGGTAGAGGAAAGACAGCCCTGGGGCCAGGAAAGCCTCAGCACAATGCCCAGAACAGGCTGGGGCACCCCAGGCAGCCCAGCAATCTGACCAGACCAAGAACTCCAGGAGGAAACAATTCTGCACAGGTCCCGCACTTTGAACAGAGTGGTTAGCTCAGAAACAGCTCTATCCTGGGGCTTGCCAGGAGGGCTGGAGCCCAGGTGGGCGGCTGCTTCCCTGCCCTATACCCCAGCACCCATCCGGGTGCTCCCTCCAAGGCAGGGCTGGCCATGTAGAGCATGAGCAACAGGCTGCCCGCTCAAGGCCTCCCCAAGGGTGCAGGAGTGTTTCCCCTGGCCCGAATGAACTAGTCAACAGGCAAAGGGGCTGGGCACAGCACTATCAAAGAGAACCACAGCAGTTCATCCACCCTGCCCCAGAGCTGTTGGTGGAGGATGCCTGAAGGAGGTGAGTTCGGGGCACCATGAAACCTACCCAGCTGGGCAAGGTTGTGGTGGAGAGTGGCACCACGGGGCCCCAGCAGGACCTCTCTCCCTGAGCTGCCCTTGGGGGCAGAGCCAGCAAAACCAGACACGTGGGGTTGGAGCCTGCTCTGATCGGCTCTGCCCGGGACCCCCACCGCGACCCTCCCCAGCAGCTCAGTCCCTTGCCCCTAAGCTTCTGCAGGCCGGGAGCCAATGCTGTGTCCACAACCGCCTGGAGCCGGGCGACCCAGGCTGAGCCAGGCAGCTGGGCTGCAAGAATGGCCGGCGGGACCAGGACCTGGGAGGGTCCAGGGGCTCCCCGTGGGCGTGGACTAGAGCAAGGGGGTCTGCCGAGGCACCAAGCAGATGGTCAGGGCACTCTGATGCTCCCCTAGAGAGGAAGGAGGGGCCACCTTGACCCCTAGCCCACAGCTGTCCCCTAGGGAACAGAGAAGGGGTGTGGGGGGGGGTGCCCTGCCAAGGAAGGGTGGCAGCCCAGGCCCTCGCCAGTTTAGGGAGGTGAGGAGAGGCGGCAACTATGTGACCCATTGCCAGGCGGCGGGGCTGTCCCTGTTCCATGCAGACGCGCCCCAGAGGAGAGGCAGGGGATGGCTCAGCCTTGACCCATGTGTCTGCTGGCCACGGACACCGGATCCTGGCTCAGACAGCCGACCCCCACAAGCCCTGAGCGCCCCCACCCGCCCGCGGCCCACCCCACCCACCCGAGCCGCGAGATGCCCTATTAAGGGCATGGCCGCGGGGGCTCAGCGGAGCGCGCCCTCCCCTCCCCTAGGCACTGGCAGCCGTGGGGGGCGATTCAGGCGGACGAGGCCGGCGGAGTGGCCGCGCTCGGGCCGGCGATCGGGACCGCCACCGTGGACAACAAGGTGCTCGGCGGCTGGGCTGTCAGGAGCGGCCCGGCCGGCAGCGGGAAGGGGGGCCGTACCTTTGTACTTCTCGCGCACCTCCTCGTAGGCCTGGATGAAGTCCTGCTCGTCGGGCAGCGGGCCGGACGTCAGCGGGGCGGCCATGCCGGCGGGCGCGGGGTGCAGCGGAACCTCCAGCACCCGGCGGCCACTCTGTCCCCGCGGCCGCGCGCGCCGCTTAAAGAGGCCGCCCCCGCCCCGCCCCCGCCCCGCCCCGCCCCCGCACCCAGGATGCCCCACGGGCGAGGCGGGGCCGGGGCCGCCGCGGCCGGGCAGAGGGAGCCGCGTCTGGGCGCCTCCCGGCGGGCCGGTTCCGCGGGCTCCGAGTCCCGCACGCACTCCCTTTCCCGTTCTCGCCCGGGTCGCGGCCGCCGACACCCGGGGTCCTCGGGTGTCCCCCGCCCAGGGGCGGCCGCGACCTGTCTGTTCCCCGCCCGGCCGGCGACCTGCCTCCCGAGACGCGCCCCTGCCCGCCCCCCACCTCGCTTCCTGCGTGCAGCTAAGAACTTTCCCATTGCAACACTGGAGACGACTGAGTCGGTATAAAGAACCCTTAAAACACCACACACAAGAAAAATTAAGTACACATACGAGGACTGGAATAGCCCATTCACAGAAGAAAAAAATGCTTGGTGATAATTAAAACAACTCTTTCCACCCATCAGATTGGCAAAGCCCCCGCTCTCCCCGCCTTCACCAATGTCGGCCACCCTGTCTGGGATGCCCCTGGCCGTGTTTTCTCCAAGCTTAATGCCATATGTCCTGTAACTGCAAGTCCCGCTTCCAGGAATCGGTCCTAAGGAAACCGTCAGAGGACGCAGAGCCCCGGCGCGGAAGGTGCTGGCTGCCGGCACAGCCTTTGCAGTGAGTACTGAAGGCAACCACGGTCAGCCGGGGCCTCGGGACCCCCCACACTCCTCCACAAGTGTAAAGGTGATGCTGAGGAAAGCCCAGGCGTGGGAACGACACAAGTGATTCCCTTTCAAGTGGGAAGAAAGTGACTTCTTTCTTTAAAGCCCGTGTGTGCTGTGAAAAGCCCTGAAGGTCATGCAGATGGAACCAGACCCTGGGGCTGAGGCTGGGTGCAGAGCAGTGACCCTCTCCTTCCCTCTTTCCTGCTCCTACCAGCCCCGCTTCCCGTCGTCTGCAACATCCCCCCAGGGCTCAGCACCTGGCCCTGCAGCCCTCTCCTGGCCTCCCGCAGGGGCCTCCCTGCCCTCCGGCTGGAACAGGTCAGGACTCTCAAGCCAAAGCCTAGGGAGCTACTGCTCCTCCCTGTCCTAGCACACCCTACCCATGGCCTCCAGCTCTAGGTCATCCACTTCCCTCCTGCCCTCCCGCTTCCCCAGGCTTCTCGCTGGGTGCTTCCCATCGGTCTCCCTGGATGGGGAGCTACTGGAAAGCAAGGCCAGATCCTGGCTCAGGAAGAGGCTGGGCTCCAGACAACCAGGCACCCCCTCCCTATACACTGCTCCTGTACATTCCCACCTGGCCGCCATTGTGGCAGCCAAGACCGAGGGCCTGGTGGGGAGCCCAAAAAATTATCCTTGTTGCATCTGGGCACTGGACCGTGTTAAAGTCAAGGATGGATGCCGCAGCAAGAAGCCCAACCCCAGGCCTCATGAACCGCCTGGGTGGGGCCAGCAGGTGGCGCTGTGCCGCCTGCACTCACCTGGGACGCGCGAGGCCCTCCCTGACCCGCAGATCCCCCTAGGCCTCCCCCACCCAGTCCCAGCTCCAGCGCCCAGCACGCAGCGGGAACTCAGTCAACCTGCGTGTGCCAAGGAGGTGCACAGGCAAGACCCTGCGCAGTTACCTGCGATGCGAATGACCGCCCGCTCCGCAGGGTCCAGGACACTCCCGTTGCTCCCAGCGCCACCCCCGCTGCGCCGGCTCCGCTGGGTTTTCCCAAGGTTCCAGGGCAGTGTGTCCCCAGGGCTGGGCGAGCCACTGCTTCCATTGGAGACATCTTCAGCGACTGCCCGGACCTCAGCGTCCTCACCCGACATGGCCTCCTGGAAGGGGAGCAGGAGGGGTCACATCTCTGCCTGTTCAGGAGTGGACTCTGCACGCCGACCCACCCACCGCCTTCTTAACCTAGACACTGACCTCTCTCCACCCACCCTCTCTCCGGGACACTGGCACCCACACCCCTCCTGCACTCTGCTGTACCCACATATTGACCCCCATGCTCTAGCCCCAGGCACTGACTTACCCTCTCTCCATCCATGGCTGCCTTGCCCCCTCCCGCGCACTCCTCAGATACCCACGCAGTGACCCCCCAGCCACTGGCCTTACCCTCCGGTCCATCACCAGGACACCGACCACCCTAGCCACCCCCACTCCCACACACTGACTTCCACTCTCCTCTCTTAGTCACCCACACCCCACCCGCCTACTCTGTCACCCAGGGGCTCAACCGGCACACGACAGACCACCTTCCACCCTGTCAAATGGAAGGGGAAGGGGTGACTACCTTCACTCAGACGCCGGCCTCCACTGCCTCCATCCCAAACTGGACCCGCCTCTAACCCTCTAATCCCAGGCAGGCGAGGCCATCAAGGAACGCTGACCACCGCCCCCTCCACTCAGCGGGTCATCAGGGAAGGACACCCAAGCCCTTCCCCTGGACACCGGCAGTCCACCTCCAAGCTCTCTCGACCTCTAGGACTCCCCATCACGCCACCCCACCTCAGCCCGCAGTCCCACCTCGATCTCCGCAGCGAAGGCCTATAAATAGCTGCAGCCGCAGCGGCGTGGGCCGCGGGAGCTCTGCTGCAGCGAGGCCGGGAGGGAGCCCAGGCCGCCGCTCCAGCAGCCCACCGTGGGGGCGCGTACACCGGCACCGCGGACGCAACCAGGACGCACGCATACCCACGCGCGCACACTCCCCAGCCCCGTCCCCAAGAGCACTGGCGTGCGGCAGGTGAATGGGGCTCTGTCTCCGCGGGGGTGGGCTGGCGTGGGGGCACAATGTGGGCTCTGTGCCTCCGCCCTCAGGCCAAGGGCTAGGGAAGAGACAGCGGACACCGAGCAGGGGGCCGCCGCGCCCCGCCCCCACTGGCTTCTCCACGGGCCGCCCCGGTTGCAGCCCCCCGCCCGGAGCCCTGCGGTCAGCCGCGCCTCCCCAGCAGCCTTTCCTGCCCACACCCCGGGCACCGCCCGTCCAGTTCCGCAGTGTCGGGCGCGCGGGGAGGTGCTGTCCTCTGGAGCGAGGGCAGGAGGGGGCGCGGCGCAGCCCCCAGTTCCGTGTGGCCTGCGGCCGGAGACCCCCCCCCCCGACCCCCACCCCGCAGCTCCCGCACGCGGCGCGCCTCTCCATCCTGGCCGCGGTCATACATGCCTGGTGGCTCCGCTCCCTTCAGCTCTGCCGCCGCAGCCAGACTGCTCGGGCCGGGAGAGCGGCGGAGGCGGCGCAGGCGGGGCGAGCCCCGAGCCCCGCCCCAGCCCCCACCCAGAACTGCGCCGCGCGGGCCCGGCCGAGAGCGAGCGAACGCTGCCAGCGAGATCGGGCGCCCGTGTCTGCGCGGGGCCGGCGAGATCTCGGGAGCGGCGGGGCTGGGGCCCGCGCGGGCGACTCGGCCAGGGCAGCGGCGCACACCTGAGCCCCGGGCGCACGGGGCGGGCCGGTAGTCAAGGAGACGCTGTCTGCGCCGGCGTGCGCGACACGGGAACGTCATGCGCTCGCCCCGGTGCGCTCCGGGCCCCGCCCCGCACCCCGACGCCTCCTCGGAAGCAGCAGACCCCGCCCCTGGGCCGCGGAGGTCCCCACTCCCCAAACAGAGGTCGCAGTCGGAGTTCCCGGGGCCCTTCCGCCTGGGTTCACGTTCACGTTTATTCAAACAACAGCCGACTCGGGCGAGGTCTGGGCGCGGCGGGCGGGCGGTGTCGCCTCCTGGGCTCTGCTGACCCCTGGTGGTGGGGTCGGCCCAGGCGGGGACCTAGCCCAGCCCCCCTCGGCCGCTGCTGACCCCCATCCCCCACACCGCCTTCTGGAGCCCGCAGGGGGAGGCAGGGGCGTCCCCGGGGACAGCTCAGGCGGCCACAGTTGGGGACGGGGAGCATCAGCCTGTGCGGAGCCGGGAGCCTGGGAAGCAGGAGGCCAGAGGGTGGCCCCTTCGGTTAAGCGTCTGGGGAGCGGCCCGGGAGCCCAGAGGGGTCGTCGGGGGAAGCGCGGGGCATGTGCTCGCAGGTGATGAGGTGGGTGGGCAGCGCCTGGGTGTCGTGGAAGATGACGAAGATGCTGGGCTGGCAGATGCAGTCCACGGCGCTGTCGTAGCGCAGGAGCACGTGGCCAGGACCCCGCAGTGGGGGCGCCCGCAGACCGCGGCGGCCCTGCCCGTAGTCGCCGGTCAGCACCCGTGCCACGAACACCGCCTTATGGCCATCGGCGTTGGGGGGCGAGTAGCGGTCCTGCACCGAAAGGGAGGCGCGCCTGGCGAAATACACGCCCTTCCCGTAGACCGTGGCTGCAGGGCGGGACGGGGCAAGGTCAGGGTGGTCGGGGTGCGCAGAGCCCCCGCCCCTGCCCGGCTCAGGCCTCACCGTTGCGGCCGCAGAAGCTGCGGTTGAAGCCGTGGGCGCAGATGTCAGGCACTGCCGGCGCCGTCGTGCCGTGGTACAGCACCTGCTCCACCGGGCGCCGCTCGCATCGCTGCAGCAGGCGCTCCCGGTACAGCTCATACTGCTGCTGCAGCAGCGGGTGCGACACGCGCTCCACCTGCGGGGAAGGCCCGGGCCAGGATTAAACACCCTCCCTACGCCCTGGGGCCGACCCAGGGCAGAGTTGAGCCTGGCAACCAGGAGCCCTCTGTTGGAGGAATCCAGGGTTTGAGGGAGCCCTTGCAGCCCCCATCATGCTCTGTCCAGCAGCAGACAGTAACACCTCCGTGAGGCAAGTGACTTCAGAGGGCCGCTGGGGAGGCCTGACCCCTCCCCCTCCCGTGGAGGTCTGCGGATGGGCAAACCCCACCCATTCAAGCCAGGCCTCTGCAGAGAAAAGCTGAGCCAGGGCCCTATGCTGCCTACAGGACTTGACTCCAACACCAGGAGATGCTCACAGACCTCTCAGTGCTGAAAGACCCAGCTGGGAGAGAAGGCCTCAGGTGACCAACCTGACAGTCAGCCCTGGGAAACACTTTTAAAGAAATTTTAAATAGTTTATTTGGAGGGTTGCAAAAGAAAACCATGTCTATTAAACAAAACTAGCTGCTATGAAAAGGAACTAGTCTGAAAATCAGAGTGCTCCTGCATTCAGAAAGGGACGCTGAGCTAAATCTAGAGGGGGTGAGCCAAATGAGGAAGTGGTTCAAACTGAAGACCCAGCTAGTGTTCTAAATGGAGTTCAGGAACTGACGCAGAGTGAGAAGCTAACGGAAGAGAAAGGAACTCCGAGGGAGCCGGTGAGGGGGCCTGAGGTCTGAGCCCGCATAGCAGGAGCTCCACCGGCCGGAGCTCCAGCGCACACAGGGAAGACGCTTCCCTGAGCTGAAGGAACATCTTCAGATACACAAGATCCATGAAATGCCAAGAAAGACAATGAGGAAAGACATGCCCCTGGCACCCACGTGCCAGGAAACCTCAACCTTCAGAGTGAAAGAAAACCCTGCAAGTTTTTTTTTTTCTTTGAGAGGGAGTCTGGCTGTGTTGCCCAGGCTAGAGTGCAGTGGCGCCATCCCAGCTCACTGCAAGCTCCGCCTCCTGGGTTCACGCCATTCTCCTGCCTCAGCCTCCCGAATAGCTGGGACTACAGGCGCCTGCCACCGCGCCCGGCTAATTTTTTTGTATTTTTAGTAGAGAAGGGGTTTCACTGTGTTAGCCAGGATGGTCTCGATCTCCTGACCTCGTGATCCGCCCGCCTCAGCCTCCCAAAGTGCTGGGATTGCAGGCGTGAGCCACCGCGCCCGGCCACCCCTGCAAGTTTACACACACACACAACGAGGTCAATATGCAAACTGGAAGAAGCCTCTCTTCTCACATTGGGTCTCTCATTACCGACACCAGATGCTAAGAAACCATGGGGGGATATTTTTTAACTTTCCAAGAAAAATATTTTTTTAAGAATGAAGAAAAACAGCAATGTCTTCAAATATCTGAGGAAAAACATATTTTGAACCTGAACACTATATCCAGCCAAACTAGTAATGAAGAATGAGAACAAATAAGGGCATATTAGGACACACGAGAACATTGAAGTTTATACCAACATCAAATTACAGTTGCAAAATACCTCTAATTGTAAAGGGCAATATAAATTTAAAAGTCGGCCAGGTGCAGTGGCTCACGCCTGTAATCCCGGCACTTTGGGAGGCCAAGGTGGGTGGATCACTTGAGGTCAGGAGCTCGAGACCAGCCTGACCAACATGGCAAAACCCTGTCTCACCTGGCGCGGTGGCTCAGGCCTGTAATCCCAGCACTTCGGGAGGCAGAGGTGGGCGGATCACGAGGTCAGGAGATCGAGACCATGGTGAAACCCCGTCTCTACTAAAGATACAAAAAATTAGCCGGGCGTGGTGGCAGGCGCCTGTAGTCACAGCTACTCGGGAGACTGAGGCAGGAGAATGGCGTGAACCCAGGAGGCGGAGCTTGCAGTGAGCCTACATCATGCCACTGCACTCCAGCCTGGGTGACAGAGCAAGACTCCGTCTCAAAAAAAAAAAAAAAAAAACCCGTCTCAGCTGGGTGCGGTGGCTCACGCCTGTAATCCCAGCACTTTGGGAGGCCAAGGAGGGCAGATCACGAGGTCAGGAGATTGAGACCATCCTGGCTAACATGGTGAAACCCCGTCTCTACTAAAAATACAAAAATAAGCCGGGCTTGGTGGCAGGCGCCTGTAGTCCCAGCTACTCGGGAGGCTGAGGCAGGAGAATGGTGTGAACCCAGGAGGCGGAGCTTGCAGTGAGCTGAGATCGCACCACTGTACTCCAGCCTGGGCTACTGAGCGAGACTCCATCTCAAAACAAACAAACAAACACAAACAAAAAACCATCTCTACTAAAAATACAAAAAGTAGCTGGGTGTGGTGGTGTGTGCCTGTAATCCCAGCTACTTGGGAGGCTGAGGCAGAATCACTTGAACCCAAGAGGTGGAGGTTGCAGTGAACCGAGATCATGCCACTGCACTCTAGCCTGGGCAACAGAGAGAGACACTGTCTCAAAAAATTATATATATAAATGTATATATTAATATATAAATGTATACATTTTAATATATATGTTCACATATATGTAAATTTAAAAGTCAAATATGTTTACCACCCACTCAAGGAGATACTCCCACTAAACAAAAGAATCTGTGCCAAAAGGTGACAAGCGGGGTACTGAGTAACCCGGTGGTCAAGCATGACCTGGAAAAAATGAAGAAAGTCGAAAAAAGAAGAGCCATTAGCCTTGAATCCTAGAACATCTTTTTCACAGAACACAATTTTAATAACTAGGATTTCATTTGTCTTTCTATGGCTCAGTGGTAAATAGTTTTTCGTTATTATAGTATGTCTACCAACCTATGGCCCAAGCATGGAGGCTTTGCGATAGTTACAGAAACCTTTACTACATAATAAAAATAATGTAACTGACCAAATTGAGATGGAAGATGAGGGAGGAGGCAAAAGAGAGAGAAGCGAGGCCCATTCTCCTCATCTTCCATGCAGGAAGGCAAGAAACAATCTCTAAAGCTGTCAAGTGAAAAAAAAAATTCAAGCATACCATTTAAAGTCATAAAGGTGCTCACTGGAAGAACCAAGTACGTATAATTAACAAAACCACCAGGATATGAGCTCAGTGCATCTGGGTGGTGGTGATGCTGGTGGTGGTGAGTGGTGACAGTGTGTTGGTGAAGCTGACAGTGACAGTGGTGATGCTAATGGTGGTGATGGTGATGATGATGGTGAGTGGTGATGATTATGGTGATGGTGGTGGTGATGATTATGGTGATGATGGTGGTGATGACAGTGAGTGGTGAAGGTCATGGTGATGGTGCTGATGACAGTGAGTGGTGAGGGTCATGGTGATGGTGTGATGGTGGTGATGGTGATGATGGTGCTGATGACAGTGAGTGGTGAGGGTCATGGTGATGGTGATGATGGTGATTATGGTGATGATGGTGGTGATGACAGTGAGTGGTGAGGGTCATGGTGATGGTGTGATGGTGGTGATGGTGATGATGGTGATGGTGGTGATGGTGATGATGGTGCTGATGACAGTGAGTAGTGAAGGTCATGGTGATGGTGTGATGGTGGTGATGGTGATGATGGTGATGGTGGTGATGGTGATGATGGTGGTGATGACAGTGAGTGGTGAAGGTTATGATGATGGTGATGATGGTGATTATGGTGATGATGGTGGTGATGACAGTGAGTGGTGAGGGTCATGGTGATGGTGTGATGGTGGTGATGACGGTGGTGATGGTGGTCGTGGCAGTGGTCAGGTCTGGGGACAACCAGAGGTTCTTTCTGCATTTCTGATCAGCTCCTGGTGGAGGGTGATGCTGCTGGCCCCACGCACAACTTTGAGCATCAAGAGTTGAGAGTGCCTCACGCAAGGCTGGGCGTGGTGGCTCACGCCTGTAATCCCAGCACTTTGGGAGGCCGAGGCGGGCGGATCACGAGGTCAGTAGATCGAGACCATCCTGGCTAACATGGTGAAACCTCGTCTCTACTAAAACTATTTTTTAAAAAATTAGCCGGGCGTGGTGGCAGTTGCCTGTAGTCCCAGCTACTTGGGAGGTTGAGGCAGGAGAATGGTGTGAACCCAGGAGGAGGAGCTTGCCATGAGCCAAGATCGTGCCACTGCACTCCAGCCTGGGAGACACAGCGAGACTCTGTCTCAAAAAAAAAAAAAGAGAGTGCCCTGCGCAGTGTCATCAGCACAGTGACCCCAGCACAGTGACCGCAGCGAGCCCGGGCCTTTCTGTGGAGGCAGAAGAGCGCCCAGAACAGCACAAGGGACGCATTTGTGAAACGAGTAATCCTCAAAATGACCACAAGATGGCATCACCGCCCCATGCGCCAAATAAGGAAACTGAGGCCTGGAGCTGGTCCCACAGTCCCTGGTGACCCAGCCACGAGTGGCAGAGTGGGGACCCACACTCAGGCCTATCAGATCCCAAGGCCCCCACTCTGTTCCCTCCTGTTTCCCTACCCACTTTGGGAATGCCCTTTGGGCAGAGAACAGGGCTGGGAGCCTGTCAGCTCCTGGTCAGCTGACCTTGATGTAGGCGAGAGGCACAGGCCACAGACTTGGCAAGGTGCTAATGGTGCAAGAGCCCAGGACGCCATGAGGCCAGACAGACAGGGCATGGACTCACACGAACGATGCGGATGCTGCTGTGGGCAGTGTCCAGGGTGTCGTAGAAGGCCTGCGCCACCTCCCGGAACTCCCCGGTGTTCTCTGCCAGACGCTCCAGCTTGTTCCAGGGCCCCTTCAGCGTCTGCTCCGCCACTGACACGTGGGGAAAAGGGGGACGGTCAGAGCCATGCCCGGGGCACTGGCCCCCGCTAACCAGCCCACCCTACCGTCCCTCCGTCCAGGAGGTAGACTCACAGGTAGGGCCTGAAGCTGCCAAGGGAAAGGCCAAACTCTGATCCCAGGGGCCAGCCAGAAGCGCCATCAAGTGGCGGGCAGCACGGGCAGGGTGGGCCCCGAAGCCACGGAGGATGGTGCAGTCACCACGCAGGGCAACACTCACACCATGGCACCGCTCCAGGCGAGCACGCAGCTCTGCAGGCAGTGTGCGGCGCCAGGGCCCCACCGTCTCCTCCTGGAGGTGGACCTCCAAGGCACTCCTGAGCGCCCGGTCCAGCTCCTCCACATCCTGCTCAAAGGCCGAGTGCACCACCAGCTGGGCCTTGCCATCAGTCCCCCCATCTGGGGGCTCTTCTGCCTCCAACAGGGGCTGCTCCAGCAGGGAGAGGGCTAGGGCTTGCCGCAGGGCAGCAGCCTCCTCCTGCTCAGCCACCTGACCTTGAGGCTCCAGCGACCGGTGGAGGGCCAGCTGCAGAGCGGCCTCCTCCTCCAGCCGCCTGGGTGCCACAGTGCTGGGGGCCGCAGGCTCCTCCTCCTCATGCCCTGGGGTCGCCTCCTCCTCTGGCTGCTCCTGAGGCCCTTCCTCCTCCAGCTCCCGAGGCAGCCAGTCCTCCCCGTCTAGGTCTAGGCCCTCCAGGGTGGCCAGCAGTTCTCGGACCTCCTCTGGGGGCAGGGAGAGGCCATTGGGGTCAGGGGCTGGGCCCAGGAGGAGTTGGAATGGGTGAAAGATGGGGAGCAAGTTTTTGGGGTACAGGGTGGGCCTAAGATGGGTCAGTAGACAGATGGGAGCACAGAGCAGGGCAGGGAGTGGGGTCAAGTGAGGGCCACAGGATGTGCTGAGGGCTCCCAGGGAGCCCTACCCAGGCTCACGTCCTCCTGGTCACCACCTGCACTGTCTGGGGTCCACAGGGTGTGGGCGTCGCCAGGGAGCACTGGGAGGGCCTCGGTAGGGTCCACCTGTAGGGAGAGGACGTCAGGACCACTAGCCTCTGGGCAAGGGCAGAGGAGGCCTGGGGCAGAGGCGTGAGAAAGGGGAGGGCAGGGGTGGGACTCCATCTCTACCTCTTCAAGGCCTGTGTCCAACGTGGCTGTGGCCAGGCGCTCTGTCCCAAAGACACACTGGAACTGAGCCTCCAGCTCCTGGAGAAGGTGCTGCCCTTCTGGGCCCAGGAGAAACCTGGCGCTGCCCGGGTGCTCCAGGCGCAACACATGGCAGCTAATGCTGCCCAGCAGGCTCCGCAGAAACTCCTCAGCCGCCTGACAGGAAGCCTGGGCTCCACAGAGCTGCAGGGCCATTGCAGAGAGAGTTTGCAGGTTTAGAGCACAGGAAAGGTACTCTGAGTCCCCAGTAGGAGGAGGGGGCTGAAGGTGAGGAGTCCTGCGGGGTCACTCACCCGAAAGCCAGTCACATCCGGTCCTTCAAGTGGGAAGAGAGCGACATCTCCCAGGCCCGCAAGAAGGTCCTCATGATAGAGCTGCAGGAAGCGCATCGCCCCTGGCTCCATCAACAGCACTATCTCCACCAGGCCCTCCTGCCCCGCCAGCTTCACACGTCCTGGGCTCACAGGCCCTGCCTTCTCCAGAGACCCCATGGCGATCTCCATGGGACTCACCAGCCCCTCTTGCCCTGGTGAGTCCATGGCAATTTCCACCAGGCCCTCCTGCCCCGGCAACCCCTTAGAGATCTCCACTGGGCCTGCAGACCCCACAGGCCCCAGGCTCATGGGCCCCTCCTGTTCCTGCAACCCCCCAGGCCTCAGGCTTACCAGCCCCTCATGTTCCAAAGACCCCATGGGCATCGAGCCAACTGGCTCTGCCTGTCCCAGAGACCCCATGGGACCTGTCCTCAGGGAGGCCCCTGACTGCCCTGGTTCCTGGCCAGAGCCCGTTGTCATAGTCCCTGTACCCTGCACCATGGGACCTGTCCTCAGAGAGGACCCTGACTGCCCTGGTTCCTGGCCAGAGCCCGTTGTCATAGTCCCTGTACCCTGCACCATGGGACCTGTCCTCAGAGAGGACCCTGACTGCCCTGGTTCCTCGCCAGAGCCCATTGTCACAGTCCCTGCACCCTGCAGAGCCGTCACCAGCCCTCCGGTCCTCAGGAGAGCATGCTTGGTAGCCCTAGGCCCCTGGGTGGACGGGTGGTCCCCTCCACTGGTGTTCTCAGCCAGCTCCTCGGGCTCCAGGACGTCGTAGTGGGGGACAAGGCTCAGCTCTGAGCCCTGCAGCCGGTGCTCCTGCTGCAACACTCGTTCTGCCACTTGGAGGAAGGGAAAGGACAGAAAGCCTGTCAGATTTCTGCAGGAGAGGGAGGGTCGGCTGGGTCTGCCCAGCCCCACTCACCTTGCCACTGCTGGAAGGAGGCAACAGTGCCCAGGGGCCCGGGTAGGCGTCGCAGGTCCTCCAGGGGCCCCCCACCACTGCGGCGCTCATTCTCCAGGTACAGCTCCAGCAGCAGCAGGTCCACAGAGGCACCATCCCCCACCACACGCACCGCTCGGGCCTGGGGAACCCGGGCCAGGGACACCAAGGCCCCCTCCAGGCCCAGATTCTGGGCCTGCTCCTCCAGGACACGGACATCTGTGGGGAATGTGCAGGTCAGCTCAGGGAACCTCCCCTAGCCGGCACCTCAACCCCAACCCTGCCTCTCACCTGCCTCAGAAAGGGGCTTGGGCAACCGGACCAGAGCCCGGTCTGGCCGGGGGCTGGCCAAGGCACAGCAAGGCTGTACCGGGAGCCCCGAGGCACGCAGCAAGGCCTGGACATGCTGCTCCAAGCGCTGGGGTGTGGTGCCAGGGGGCAGTCCTTGGAGCAGCAGGCGTGCAGGGGCTCGTGGTGGAGCTGGCCGCAGGCTCAGCTGGGCACCATGTAGTTCATGATCTGCCTGGGCCAAGACCCTCTCGGCGTCTGTGGGCAGGGGCGGGGCAGGACGTCAGGCATTAGAACATCAGGGCACCCAGGCTCCCTTCAGCCAGCCCTCTCACCTGCAGGCTCTCTGAAGGTGAGGACGCCCCCACAGCCCAGTCTCTGCCAACTCAACACAGGTCCCCCTCCAGAGCGTCGGCGGTTTTCAAAGTAGAGCGTGAGCAGCTCGTCGGGCACGGCAGGGGGCAGTCCACGGACCTCCACTGCCACCCCTGCCTCTGCCTCCGCCATTGCAACCCTGGGACGGGGCATCAGGTGGGTAGGGAAACAGCCCATTCCACCCCTCCTGCCCCTCCCCAGGCCCCTCCGAGGTGTGTCCTCGGTGCTCCCCCATTATGGGTGGCCCCACACACTGCACTTACATTCCCCGCGGCCGCTAGGCAGCCTCAGGCCATGAGCTCAGCCAGGACTCCTGCGCCTGCCCCTCAGCAAGCCTAATCCTGCAGGGAGCAGGAAAACAAAAGTGAAACTGAAAGACGGAAGCAGGGAGGGAGCAGCTGGGCCCTGGGCGCTGAGGCCTGGGTACTGGGGCTCAGATGCTTCCTCTCCTGCTGCAGCCTCAAACCCCAGCTGACCAGGAGGTGTTGGCCAGGCTGGACCCCTCAGGACCCTCCAGCCATCCCAGCCCAGCCCACCGGCCCCATCTGGCCCACTCCAGGCCCTGGTTGGCAGGGTAGACAGGAGTGTCCTCTGATGGCCCTCCACTGGTCTGTCCTCCACGGCCCGAAAATGGCCAATCACCTGCCCCACTAAACCCACCAAGGGGCCTGAGTCACTGCCCCTCACTCAGGATCTCCAAGCCTCTGTGTCCATGACACCCTCTGCATGCAAAGTGCTGGGTCTGAAGGCCCGCCCCCGGCCAAGGCTGGCCTTCAACGCCCCCAGCAACCTTCTCAACCCTGCTCCTGGTCCCTCACACCTGCCAGGTGCTGAGCATGGGCAGTTCCCCACCCTTGGTCTCCAAGAATGTGCATTGCAGCACAGCCTTCCTCCTGCCTCAGGTCTTGCCTGCCCATTCCTGCAGCTTTCTGTCCTGGCTGCACCTCCCCATCTCACACCATCAGTGGCATCGTCACAAGTAACCCCAGAAGGTGACAAGGTGATGGCTCCACTGCATTCCTTGCTGCCGCTAATCCTCACCACAGAAAGGGAAACGGAGGTGCAGACAGGCCCACAGCAGCACCAGGCCTCAAACCTGGGCGGTGCCTTCAGAATCCACACTCCCACTCGCCACAAATCTCCCACATCACCCAAGCTCCGTTTGCTTCCAGCCTTTCAAAGAGCTGTGGCCACTACCGCTCTCCATCTCCTACTTCCCACTCACCCTTCAGCCCACCAAAACCCAGCCCCACCCCTGCTGTTCCCCTCTCCAGGGAGCTGAGGAACCTGGCCAGCCTGCACTCCTAACCCTGCACATGCCACACCTCTGCTGCCCCGACCCTGGTCCCAGCCTCCAGCATCTCTCGCCAGGTAGCTAGGCTAACCTCTTAACTAGTCTCTGTCTGCCACTCCCACGGTGGGTCCTCAACAGAGGTGTCAGGGTGAGCCTTGTAAAGTGACACCAGCAGCTGCTACAGCTCCCAGCATCAGCAACAGTAGAAACCAAAGTCCTGGGGGCCTGGCGCAGTGGCTCATGCCTGTAATCCCAGCACTTTGGGAGCCTGAGGCAGGTGGATCACGAGGTCAGGAGTTTGAGATCAGCCTGGCCAACATGGTAAAACCCTGTCTCTACTAAAAATATAAAAATTAGCCGGGCATGGTGGCAGCTGCCTATAATCTCAGCTACTCTGGAGGCTGAGTCAGGAGAATCGCTTGAACCTGGGAGGCGGAGGTTGCAGTGAGCTGAGATCGTGCCATTGCACTCCAACCTAGGTGATAGAGTGAGACTCTGTCTAAAAAAAAAAAAAAACCCCAAAGTCCTTTTGAGGACCTGCCCAGCTGCACCTGACCAGACCTCAGTCCCTTCTCTGGCCCCATGCCCCCTGCACACCCTGATGCTCAGAGGGCTCCAGGCTCTCAGCTCTTCCTGCAGAGCTACAGGCCACTCCTGCCTCAGTGGCCTGGGACTGGCCCTTCCCTCTGCTTGGCCCTACCTTCCCCACAAACCCCCATGGCCACCCCTCTGTCATGATCTCCCTTATTCTGCCTTTTTTTTTTCTGAGACAGAGTTTCGCCCTTTCACCCAGGCTGGAGTGAAGTGGCGTGATCTCGACTCACTGCAACCTCCACCCACTGGGTTCAAGTGATTCTCCTGCCTCAGCCTCCCAAGCAGCTGGGATTATAGGCGCCTGCCCCCATGTCCAGCTAATTTTTGTATTTTTAGTAGAGACGGGGTTTCGCCATGTTGACCAGGCTGCTCTCGAACTCCTGACCTCAGGTGATCCACCCACCTTGGCCTCCCAAAGTACTAAGATTACAGGCATGAGCCACCGCGCCCAGCCCCTTACTCTGTTTTTAAGGCAGATTTAACATAAATCTAAAAACACTTAGGGACTCTGCCTACATGACCCCTCCTGAAGCCCTTTACTCAACTTTGTACTCAGCATTTTACTTTATTTAATTTTTAAAAATTTATTTATTTTGGCCAGGCACAGTGGCTCACGCCTGTAATCCTAGCACTTTGGGAAGCCAAGGCAGGTGGATCACGAGGTCAGGAGATCGAGACCATTCTGGCTAACACAGTGAAACTGTCTCTACTAAAAATACAAAAAATTACCCGGGCATGGTGGAGGACGCCTGTAGTCCCAGCTACTTGGGAGGCTGAGGCAGAAGAATGGTGTGAACCCAGGAGGCGGAGTTTGCAGTCAGCCAAGATCACGCCACTGCACTCCAGCCTGGGAGACAGAGCGAGACTCCGTCTCAAAAAAAAAAAAAAGTATTTATTTTCTTTGAGACGGAATCTCCCTCTGCGTCCAGGCTGGAGTGCAGTGGTGCAATCTTGGCTCACTGCAACCTCTGCCTCCCGAGTTCAAGGGATTCTCCTGCCTAAGCCTCCCAAGTAGCCAGGATTAGAGGCACGCACCACCATGCCCAGCTAATTTTTGTATTTTTAGTAGAGACAAGGTTTCACCCTATTGGGCAGACTGGTCTCGAATTCCTGACCTCAGATGATCCACCTGCCTCAGCCTCCCAAAGTGTTGGGATTACTGGTGCCAGCCACCATACCCGGCTATTTTATTTATTTTTATTTATTTATTTTTTGAGACAGAGTCACACTCTGTCATGCAGGCTGGAGTGCAGTGGCACAATCTCAGCTCACTGTAACCTCTGCCTCCCAGGTTCAAGCCATTCTCCTGCCTCAGCCTCCCCAGTAGCTGGGATTACAGGTGCAAACCACCACGCCCAGCTAATTTTTTTTGTATTTTTAGTAGAGACAGGGTTTCACGGTGTTAGCCAGGATGGTCTCGATCTCCTGACCTTGTGATCCACCCACCTCGACCTCCCAAAGTGCTGGGATTACAGGCGTAAGCCACCGCGCCCAGCAAGCATTTTATTTTTCTTAAAGGTCTCTCAAATTTTGTGAGCTTTTGCTTCTACAAAGGTAAATCCATCCCTGCTTTTTCCACGTTTCCTCTAATGGAACTCATCACAGGTTACCCATTACGCCAACCCTGGATGCAGAGGGCCTGCCACAGGCACCACTCACACCACAAGCAGACTGGTACAGTTTCGGGAATTTCTGTGGACTGGTTGTTCAGCTGGGGGTAACTTGAAACCAGCCCCGGTGGAGTATTCACACCATGTGCATGTACAAAAAATGCACCCCAGGCTTCCCCTCACTAGGTCTGGTTGCTAAACATTGCACCAGCGCACCATAGGTGTAGGACTCAGAGCGGTCTGGGAGAGGCCGGCCGTCCAAGGGCAGGAGGGCAGGTGTGGTCTGGGCCCTGGGTGGGAAGGCTGGCAGCAGGGTGTACCCTGCCTGTGTCAGTCACTGCTCCCCCAAAAGGACTTCGGAGCCAAGCAGGGAGGTGGCCTAGCCTCCAGTCCTGCTGTATCCCCAAGCCTCAGCCCCTCGCAGCTTGTGAGGACGTTAGGCAGACAAGCGAGCGTTCAGGGTCTTTAGTGTGAAAATAAGACGTCGTATTTGTTAGTACAAAAGGGTGACTGTAGTCAAAAATAATTGTACATTTTAAAACAACTCCAAGAGTATAACTGTATTGTTTGTAACACGAAAGACAAATGTTTGAGCTGATGGATACCCCATTTACCTTGATGTGATTATTATGCATCGCATGCCTGTATCAAAACATCCCACGTAGCCCATAAATATACACCTACTATGTATCCACAAGAATTAAAAAAAAAAAAAAGGGTCTCTAGTAGCAGGCCTGACAGAGTTTGGGCTGATAGAGAAAATGGGGCAATTAAACCACGAGGCCTCGATTTGGGAACTGAACAATTAGGCTTCTTGATTTGGGACACACCTGGATGAAAAGAAGTGAACGTCGGGTTTTAAGGCCGAAAACGGATGGTCAGTCCCGGGCAGCTTCAGCAAACCCCGCATTTAGGAATAAATTTCTTAACTGCCGAACGGCCAGCCAAATTGGCCAGACCAGACTTCTGCCTCCAGGGGTCTTCAGCGCCCACCGCCCGACCCCACCCCTCGGCAGACAGGGAGCGGCGGGCCTCTGGCCCGAGCGAAGAGGAACACGCAGGGCGGCGCAGCGGGTGGGGTCCGCGGAAGCCCCGCCTGCCCGGCCCCGCCCACCCCCGAACTCGCCCGGCCCCGCCCCCTGCCCCGCCCCGTCACAAGGCCCCGCTGCGTCTTCCGAGCCGCAGGCGCAGGCCCAGCCGAGCGGCCGCCGAGCGGGTGCGGGTGCGGGCGCACCGGCCATCACCGCGCGGCCGCGCAGCGGACACCGTGGGTACCGGCCTGCGGCGCCCCGCCACCGGTGAGTCCCCGGCCCGGGCCCAGGAGCGCCTCCGCCCCGCTGCGCCGCGCGGCCGGCCGCCCCCGCCCCCGCCCCCGCCCCCCACGCGGGTCCTGCGCATCCGAGCGTGGCCGCCTCGGGTCAGTCAGTTGGTCCGGCCGGGGCGCGCGGCAGCTCGCGGCCAGAGGTGGCGGCGGTGGTGGGGGCGGGGAGCCGCGGCGGCCTGGAGCCGGAGGGAGGGGGCGGCGCGCTGCGGCGACTGCTGGACCCATGACCCTGTGCGCCCCCGGCCCGCGGAGGGCCCATCCGCTCTCGGTGCCAGTGCCACGGCCGCAGCCCCTACCCGCCTCGCCCCACGCCCGCTTTGTTCCCCGCACGCCCCGTGGTCGCTTCCATCCCCCACACACCCCCGCACCCCGCTGTTCCCGGCGTACCCCACTGGCAGGCACCGGCAGCCGATCCAGGCCAGATCCCCCCACCCCGGAGCCAGGGGCCGTTGGGCCCTGTTGTTGGGTTCGGGGGGGTGGGGGGGCTCGGGCCTTTGTTGGTCACAGATGGCCCGGGGATTTCCTGGGATAGAAATAGCCGCCGGCTCCGGCCCCTTAAAGCTGCTTAAGGGGCGGGATGCGGAGGGGAGGGTCCGGGCACACCCCACACGTCCCCGACCGGGACCCCAGCCTCCGCGCTGAGCTCCCACCCGGGAGACGCCGGCAGCGGCGCAGGCCTCCGGTTGCTTGTGAGAAACGACCCAAGCCCCGAATCCCGAGGCTGGCGGTCGTCCCCTCGCCCGGCCCCTCCCCCACCCTAAAGGCGGCCTAGAGCCCTGGGAAGGCCCCACGGCGCCGCCGGTCCGATCCTCACGCGCTTCTCGGGGCCCAGGCTCCGGGGCTCCCCACAGCCCGGGGCAAAGGTCACGGTCTTCCCTTGCTTCTCCCTGGGTTCCCAGAAGCAGGTGGAGTTGCGCAGGGTTGGGTCCCGACACTGTCGTCAAGCCAGCTGTTCCACTGTTCCTTGTCTGTCTTCTCTAGGGGCGGACCGCGGAACCCGAGGCCATGTCCCATGAAAAGAGTTTTTTGGTGTCTGGGGACAACTATCCTCCCCCCAACCCTGGATATCCGGGGGGGCCCCAACCACCCATGCCCCCCTATGCTCAGCCTCCCTACCCTGGGGCCCCTTACCCACAGCCCCCTTTCCAGCCCTCCCCCTACGGTCAGCCAGGGTACCCCCATGGCCCCAGCCCCTACCCCCAAGGGGGCTACCCACAGGGCCCCTACCCCCAAGGGGGCTACCCACAGGGCCCCTACCCACAAGAGGGCTACCCACAGGGCCCCTACCCCCAAGGGGGCTACCCCCAGGGGCCATATCCCCAGAGCCCCTTCCCCCCCAACCCCTATGGACAGCCACAGGTCTTCCCAGGACAAGACCCTGACTGTGAGTCTCAGGAAGGGAGGGGTGGGGTGGCAGGGAGGGCAGGGGGAGGTGCTTGTGAGTGGCACTGACCCAGCCTGTCTGCTTCTCAGCACCCCAGCATGGAAACTACCAGGAGGAGGGTCCCCCATCTTACTATGACAACCAGGACTTCCCTGCCACCAACTGGGATGACAAGAGCATCCGACAGGCCTTCATCCGCAAGGTGGGTAGGGGCATCTCTGAGGCGGTGGGGGGTGTGGCTACCAGCGGATGACTCTGAGCGGCTCCTTCCCCAGGTGTTCCTAGTGCTGACCTTGCAGCTGTCGGTGACCCTGTCCACGGTGTCTGTGTTCACTTTTGTTGCGGAGGTGAAGGGCTTTGTCCGAGAGAACGTCTGGACCTACTATGTCTCCTATGCTGTCTTCTTCATCTCCCTCATCGTCCTCAGCTGTTGTGGGGACTTCCGGCGAAAGCACCCCTGGAACCTTGTTGCACTGGTAACCCCCAAACCTGAGCCTCTGGGCCCGGGTCTGGCCGTGCAGTCCCACACGCCCACTCTTCCAGGCCTGGTCACCGTGGTTCTCCTGGTGCTCATGAGGCAGGGGCGGGCAGGGGTGGCATGGGGGCACACACCCAAGGCCAGCCTGTGTCTCCCACCCGCAGTCGGTCCTGACCGCCAGCCTGTCGTACATGGTGGGGATGATCGCCAGCTTCTACAACACCGAGGCAGTCATCATGGCCGTGGGCATCACCACAGCCGTCTGCTTCACCGTCGTCATCTTCTCCATGCAGGTGAGGGGCCTCCCGTGGCCGGGCTGTGGCCGCAGGGGCTGAGCAGCTTTCTCAGGCCCAGCCCCATGGCCCATTCCTCTCCCACCTGCAGACCCGCTATGACTTCACCTCATGCATGGGCGTGCTCCTGGTGAGCATGGTGGTGCTCTTCATCTTCGCCATCCTCTGCATCTTCATCCGGAACCGCATCCTGGAGATTGTGTACGCCTCACTGGGCGCTCTGCTCTTCACCTGCGTGAGTGAGGGGTGACCTTGGCCAGGGGTGGGATGCTGGGCAGGCAGTCTTGTCCCTCAACACCACTGTGCTGTCACCTCCAGTTCTTGGCAGTGGACACCCAGCTGCTGCTGGGGAACAAGCAGCTGTCCCTGAGCCCAGAAGAGTATGTGTTTGCTGCGCTGAACCTGTACACAGACATCATCAACATCTTCCTGTACATCCTCACCATCATTGGCCGCGCCAAGGAGTAGCCGAGCTCCAGCTCGCTGTGCCCGCTCAGGTGGCATGGCTGGCCTGGACCCTGCCCCTGGCACAGCAGTGCCAGCTGTACTTCCCCTCTCTCTTGTCCCCAGGCACAGTCTGGGGCAAAGGATGCCTCTCTCCAACCCTCCTGTATGTACACTGCAGATACTTCCATTTGGATCCTCTGTGGCCACAGCATGGCCCCTTTAGTCCTCCCGCCCCCGCCAAGGGGCACCAAGGCCACGTTTCCGTGCCACCTCCTGTCTACTCATTGTTGCATGAGCCCTGTCTGCCAGCCCACCCCAGGGACTGGGGGCAGCACCAGGTCCCGGGGAGAGGGATTGAGCCAAGAGGTGAGGGTGCACGTCTTCCCTCCTGTCCCAGCTCCCCAGCCTGGCGTAGAGCACCCCTCCCCTCCCCCCCCCCACCCTGGAGTGCTGCCCTCTGGGGACATGCGGAGTGGGGTTCTTATCCCTGTGCTGAGCCCTGAGGGCAGAGAGGATGGCATGTTTCAGGGGAGGGGGACGCCTTCCTCTCAATTTGCTGTCAGTGAAATTCCAATAAATGGGATTTGCTCTCTGCCTTCCCCTGGTCACTCTTCTGCCTGCCACTTTCAACATGAAGTTGGGAGGGACTCCAGGCCCTCCCTGCTGATGGGGACACAGGACCAGAAATGAATAGTGGAGGTTAATACAGTACCAAGCCTCTGCCTACACACAGCTACATCATAAGGTGTGTGTTGGGTTCCCAACTGATGGACAGAGACCCTGGGGTGCCCAGAGTGAGTTAAGCCTGTGCTGGGGTACCCCGATGGTAAGTGGCCTGGCTGTGTCCACCAGGTGCTCCCTGGAGATGGTACGGTGTAGCCCCCTCACTTTTCTGTCACCTGGGCCAGCGGCACAGGTCATTGGCCTGCCCTAGGGCAGCCTGCCATGCTTCTTGGGCGCTCCTTGGGCCTCCCCAGCTCTGTGCAGTCCATCTGTGTGGGCACCCTGATATTCTGCCCAGGCCTGCCTCTCTCCAGCCTCCCCACGAGAAATGCAGGCTGGAGATCCCGTCCAAGAGCTGGACAGAGACTGAGGGCTCAGCCATTTGGGCCCCTTGGCCTGCCCAGGCCCGGTCCTTTGGAGCCCTCAGCCCCAGCCTATACTGCGTTTCCTGCCCTGTGACACCTGCTGCTTCTGCAGGGGGTCCCTCCACTGCCTAGGACCTGGCTGGTCTGAGCCCTGCTGAGCTCTCACGCCCCGCGGCTTTAGGCCCAGAGGCAGCCTTGGACTTGGACATTCCCACTGCAGCCTCGAGGCTCTCCATGCAACATGGCCTGAGGATCTCTCAAGGCCCCTCCCCACTGCCCAGTCAGTCCCCTTAGCACCTCTATGTATGAAGCCAGCGCCACCCTGATGTCCGCGGGCACCGCAGTTGTAGGCTGCCCAGGGCCAAACTCATCCTTCCTGAAACCTGCTCCTGCATTATCTCCAGGCCAGAGCAGGGCTGCCCCGCTTCCCTCTCCCTCCCAACCTCCCTGCCTCACCTGGCAGCCTCGCCTGCCCCACCCTCCACCAGGACCCTAGTGGTGTGTTTCTGAAACATCTATCACATGCGTTGCACTGCCCGCCTGCCTAAAACCCTCGGTAGTGCCCTCAGGATGAAGTCCACGCTCCTTAGCCTGGTACACGGGCCCTGCCATCTGCCCACTGGTGGCTCCAGCTGCCCTCCTGTTGTCCTCTTGCCTCTCAGCCCAGGGCCCTGACCCTGCACAACCTGAGTCACGAGTGGGCTCCCTGCTGCAGCGCTGTCATTGTTCACAGACGGTCCCTCTGCCTGTGTGGGGACACACACTGCCTTCCCAGCCATGAGGGCACCTCCTGGAGTCCACCGTGTCCTCTGCTGTGGCTAACCACATGCTGAGCAGCGAGTGGGCCACACGGCTCTCCCTTCCCCCACCTCCCCTTCCGGCCATTTCCTGAGCAGGTGCAGTTCCTCATCCGGGTGCCTGCCTGTGCGCCAGCACGCTGAGGAGGAGAAAGAACCTGCCTAGCTCTAGCTCCCAGACCCCTCAGGATTTTATACGAAAGAGGAGAATAAAGTGTTTATGTGGCTAACAAGAACGTCAGTGCGGGGGCAGGGGGTGGCCTCGGGAGTAACTGCCAAGCAAAATGTGCCAGGACATTGTTTTCTTGAGGAGTTTGAGACGGACACAAACTCTTGGCTGAGAGGGAGAGGCTTTAGTGAGGCTCCCTGGGGATGGCAAGCTCCAGAGGTGTGGGGCAGGGCCGGGGGGCGGAGGATCCACAGCAAAGACCCCCACTGCCAGAGAGAAGGCCAGGGCTGAACAACACAGGAGGGCTTGGGCCCATCCTGCAGGTGAAGTGCCCTCAGGCAGGGGCCACAGCTGGGTTTGTGTTTAGGAAGATGAGTCTGGCAATAGACTGTGCAGGGGAAGTCATGGGGCTGTGAACAGGTGAAGTGGGCCACAAGGAAGCCGTTGAGACATGCCAGAGAGGAGCTAGGAGCACAGATGCCTCCAGAAGCATCGGGAGGCGCCAATTAAGCCAGGCTGGGCGCAGCCGAAGGCCAGTGGGATGTGTGTGGCAACTGAGAGGTCTGCTATCTGCTGTGTCCCAGCCAGGGAGTGAAATGAGTCCAAGTACCTGGTGATGTGGCTAGGCAGATGAATCCGCACGGGGTGCTCACATGGAGTCATGAGGCTGAACGCACCTATAGCAATTGTGAGGCCACCACACTGATTCTTCAGGTAGAAAGAAGACCAGTTGCTGACATCTGGGAGCTGATCTGGTCCTATCTGGTAGGCCTCAGTGTTGCTAGGAGCTGGCCTGGTGCTCACAGATAGAGGCCTTGGTGTTGCTAGGAGCTGTCCTGGCACTCACAGATAGAGCCCTCGGTGTCTCCTGGTTGAAATTTCATAGAATATCGACATCAGACTGCTCTGTGACCGTGATGGATCAGTACAAAAACAAGCCCCCTCTGTAATCACGTCTGAACACAGACAAAACACGGGCACTGTCCAAGCTGTAAAAAGGGCAAGCAGTGCCCTGTCCCAGCCAGTCTGAGTGGCTGCTGCCTCTTCACAGCTGACAGCTCTAGCCTGGCTCTAGTCTGTCCTCCTTCCAAATACGATGCATTGAGATTCCCAATTGCAGAATGACGCCTGCTTCCTAACAGCACCAATCCAAAGCAAAGTCCTGCTTCCCTAAACCCTCCCCCAGATTACTCAAGCCAAATCCTGTAAGAAGTCCTTTCCCAGCACTCTCTTAACACGACGCCCCAGGGTGTGGACGCTCCCCCACGATGAGCAGCCCCGGGCTTGTTCAAGCATGGGCGTGTCCTGGGGGCTTCACAAGGAACGCTGACACAGGTTACTGACTATATGAAGGCCAAAAAGAGACCTAAATAAAAGAATTTATTTTTCAATCAAAAAACAAGTTATATACATAAGCAAATATTAAACCCACACTTGATTTCAAGATTAAACAACACAGACATCTATGGAACAAAATGTCCAAGTCTCCACCCCATTCCCCACCCTGCAAAGCAATGCTGTCAATCAACGGTGCCTGCTGAAACCCTAACAGACAGTTGGGGCCAGCTCTGGACCCCAGCTCAGGTGAAACCAGCACGGGAACCCCATTCCACTGCCTCTGGCTAACCGGGGCCACTGTTCTGCAGCTCTGGACTGGAAGCACCTTCAGAACAGGGACTGTGCTCTGTGAGTTTTAACATCCAGCCTAGCACCCAGTCCAGGGCCTGGCACACCACAGGCATCGAACGTGAAATGAAGGAATGACCTTTTCACAGCACGATCAGCACGAATGCTCACTGCCCTCACCAGGGCCAGAGGACACCGTACTCTGCTGGACCTTGGCTCAGTGTCAGCATCTGAGGAGTGCAGAGAGCAACATTAAAGCCCAGGGGATGCAGGAGACACATTTGGGGAAGCAGGTAGAAGAAGGAGAGGACGCATGGGAGAGTCGCAGCGTGCTGAGGCGGCCAGTCGAGGCCGTGAGTAAAAAGCTCAAAAGTCTGAACGGTATTTTGTAGGCAGTGATCATCCTTGAGATGGTTTAAGTAGAGGCAGGAAGATCAGTGCAGCCTATGGTGATGGTGCAGGCAGGGAGACCCGGACTTGGGGGCAGTGGGAGGGGGGAGGGGAGGGACTCCTGGGGGACCTGGTCCCAGCCCTGTAGGCTTTCAAGGTGGCCCCTCCTTTGCCAGGGCCCAGATGCTGCTTCCCAGGCAGCAGGATGGTCTGGCTCATGCTGGCACCAAGACACTCTACAGATGTCTCCCAAATGTCTACTTTCCCTAAGGCTTATAGGACACACTGAAGACTTTTCAGAATGCCCAAAATGCAAATACCACCCCCAACTTCTCAACTCCCATCTCTTCACTGCCGGATAATGCCTCTTCTCTCTGCAGGCCCTCCACCCTCTGGACCCGCTTCACTCTGTCATCCACATCTCTTGCCCATTCACTGCAACTTCCAAACCCGAGGCTGTCGTGCAACTCCTTCCTCCCAGTCTGGCCAGCTTTTCAATGGTATCCACAGCTTCGTGGGAGGACTCAAGTACCAAGCTCAAAATCTTCCTCTCTAACCCAAATGCTATCATGACCCTTGGTTATTTCTGGTTCTATCTTCTGAACACTCTCAACTTTATGCCCTTCTCTGAAGGCAAGGCCATGATCGCCTCTATAGCAACCCCTAATCTATCCTCAGCACCACAAAAGGATCTTTTTGATGAACAATCAAATAATGTCATTCCCCTGCTTAAACTCCTTCACTTCTCTGAAGTTCTTTTTGGAGAACTTCCAGCCAAGATGGTGGACTGAACTGAGTCCCAGGAGTTGGGACCTGAGATCCCAACTCCCACTCTTTTTCTTCCCAGCAGTAACTGAAGCAACCAACTCCCACTCTTAACACATAAAATTTGCTACAAAAAATTCTTTTTTTTTTTCCTTTTTTTTGAGACAGGGTCTTACTCTGTCACCCAGACCGGGACACAGATCATGGGTCACTGCACCTCAACCTCCCAGGCTCAAGCAGTCTTCCTACCTCAGTCCCCCAAGTAGCTGGGACTATAGGTGCCCACCACCATGCCTGGCTAATTTTATTTTTATTTTTATTTTTGTAGAAACAGGGTCTTGCTATATTTCCCAGGCTGCTCTCAAACTCCTGGGTTCAAGCGATCCTCCCAACTTGGCCTCCCAAAGTGCTGGGATTACAGCTATGAGCCACTGTGCCTAGCCAAGACGAAATATTCTAAAACACTTAAATATATGTAGCTGAGCAGGAATGTAATAACAAATGTAAAGAGAGACCCCTCAACTGTGAGGAAAGAGTTGCAGCTGTGTGATTCACAATAGTTGCACTCAGGAGATGGGGATTCTCATTCGGGACCCACCCAGCGAAGGATCACTGGCGAGACTCCAGGCTCTCAGCTAGAAACCTAGAGGCCTTGGACCAGGGGCAGATGTGAACCAGACAGAGCTTTAGCAAAACTACAACCCAGACTCTGCTCAGCTCTGCCTCTAATGGTTGAAGGTAATCAGACAAGGCAAATGCTTTCTGGAAAAAGATATTATCCATGACCTCTGCAATTTTTTATAGACAACACCTGTCATTCAGTTAAAAATTACTAGGCATTTCAAAAGAAAGGACACTATGACTGAAAACCAAGAGGAAATACAAGACAACAGAAACAGAACTAGAGGTGACTCAAAGATTAAAGATAGCAAATAAGGACTTTAAATAAATATGGTGGATGTTAAGAAAAATACACATGGAAATGGAGAAAACTGGAAGAAAATGTGGAGAATTTCCCTAGACAATTGGATTTTATAAAAAGAATCAAGGGCTGGCCTTAATCCCATCACTTTGGGAAGCAAAGGCAGGCGGATCACTTGAGCCCAGGAGTTTACGACCAGCTTGGGCAACATGGCAAAACCCCATCTCTACAAAAAATACAAAAATTAGCCAGGCATGGTTGTGTGTGCCTGTAGTCCCAGCTACTCAAGAGGCTAAGGCGGGAGGATCACCTGAGCTAGGGAGTTTGAGGCTGCAGTGAGTCATGATCATACCTCTGTACTCTAGCCTGGGTGACAGAGTGAGATACTGTTTAAAAAAAAAAAAAAAATCAAATCAAGCTTTTCTTTAATTTTTTCTCCTTCCTTCCTTCCTTCTTTTTCTCCTTCCTTCCTTCTTTCTTTCTTGTTCTTTCTGTCTTTCAACAGGGTCTCTGTTGACCATGCTGGAGTACAGTGGCACAGTCATGGCTCACTGCAGCCTCAACCTCTTGGACACAAGATCCTTCCGCCTCAACCTCCCAAGTAGCTAGGACCACAGGCGCTCACTACCACACCTGGCTATTTTTTTTTCTTTTTGAGATGGGGTCTCACTTTGTCACCCAGGCTGGAGTGCAGTGGCACAATCTCGGCTCACTGCAACCTCCACTTCCCAGGCACAAGTGGATCCTCCCACTTCAGCTTCCCAAGTAGCTGGAACCACAGGCATGCACCACCACCCCTGGCTAATTTTTTGTATTTTTTGTAAAGATGGGGTTTCACCATGTTGCCCAGGGTGGTGTTGAACTGCTGAGCTCAAGTGGTCCGCCCACCTCAGCCTCCCAAAGTGTTGGGATTACAGGCATGAGCCAGTACGCTCAGCTTAATCTTTTATTTTTATTTTTATTTTTTGAGGAGACGAGGGTCTCACTATATTGCCCATGTTGGTCTCGAAGTCCTGGCCTCAAGCAATCCTCTTGCCTCGACCTCCTGAAGTGCTGGGATTACCGCATCCAGACTCAAATTGAGCTTCTTTTTTTTTCTTTAATTTTTATTTTTTATAGAGATGAGGTCTCCCAAAGTGCTGGGATTATAGGTGTGAGTCACTGCACTGGCTCAAGTTGAGCTTCTTTAATAGAAAAATACAGTTAACTGAAACCAAAAATTCAAGAGACAGGTTTAAGCAAATTAGACAAGTCAGAAGTGAACTACTGGTGAACTGGAAGACAGGTCGATAGAAAATATCCTAAAACTCATGAAGAGAATAAAGAGAATGGATAGAGAACAAAGTATAAGAGAATGTGGGGAGTAGGGTCACAAATACCCATAATTAGAGTCCCAGAAGGAGTAGAAAGAATGGGGAAGAAGTAATGTCTGAATACATAACGCTTGAAATGTTTCCAAAACTGGTAAGACATCAACCCATAATCTACCAAGACTTGCATAAAAAGAAGGTTATGCTCATCTCATAAAACTCCCCAACTCATTTTACGAGCCCAGCATTGTGAGGTAAATTGTGCCCCCACCAAATTCATATGCTGAAGTCCTTATCCCCAGTACCTCAGAGTGTGACCTAATTTGGAAATAAAGTTGTTGAAGATGTAATTGGTTAAGATGAAGTCAACTGCAATGGGGTGGCTCCCTAATCCAACATAACTGATGCTCTTATAAAATGGGGAAATTTGACCACAGACACACACACACAGGGAAAATGCCATGTGGAGATTGGAGGTGTGTTGCCACAAGGAAGGAACTACCAGAAGCAAGGAGAGAGGACTGGAAGAGATCCTTCCCTAGCACCTGAGGGAGCAAGGCCCTGCAGACACCTTGATCTTAGACTTCTAGCCTCCATAACTGTAAAGAACAAATATTGCTGTTTAAGCTATGCTGTTTGTGGACTTTACCAATGCTAATAAACTAATACACCTAGAACCCGGGAGGCGGAGCTTGCAGTGAGCCGAGATCACGCCACTGCACTCCAGCCTGGGCGACAGAACTAGACTCCATCTCAAAAACAAACAAACAAACAATAAACTAATACACCTAGTGTAACACTGATACCAAATTCTGACAAGCTCATTAAAAGGAAGGAAATTTACAAGCCAATATCTCCATAAACATATATGTAAAAAAGCAAAACATTAGCAAATCAGCCGGACATGGTGGCGCACACCTATAATCCCAGGTGATTGTAATACCAGGCCAAGACAGGATCGCTTGAGCCCAGGAGTTTGAGACCAGTCTGGGCAACGTGGTGAGACCTCATCTCTACAAAAAATAAATTCTTTTTTTTTTTTTTTTTTTGAGACGGAGTCTCGCTCTGTCGCCCAGGCTGGAGTGCAGTGGCACGATCTTGGCTCACTGCAAGCTCCGCCTCCCAGGTTCACGCCATTCTCCTGCCTCAGCCCCTCGAGTAGCTGGGACTACAGGCACCTGCCACCACGCCTGGCTAATTTTTTTGTATTTTTAGTAGAGACGAGGTTTCACTGTGTTAGCCAGGATGGTCTCGATCTCCTGACCTCGTGATCTGCCCTCCTCAGCTTCCCAAAGTGCTGGGATTACAGGCGTAAGCCACCGCACCCGGCCTCTAGTTTTTATTTTTTAGACAGAGTCTCACTCTATTGCCCAGGCTGGAGTGCAGAGGCATGGTCATGGTTCATGCAGCCTGGACCTTTGGAATCCAGCAACGCTCCTACTTCAGAGACCCTCAACCTCTCAAGTACCTGGGATTACAGGCGTGAGCCACAGTGCCTGGCCGAACCTTATTTTTTAAAATATAAATTTAATTCAAAATACAGGCTGGGCGTGGTGGCTTATGCCTGTAATCCCAGCACTTTGAGAGGCTGAGGCAGGAGGATCACTTGAGGTCAGGAGTTCAAGACCGGCCTGGCCAACATGTTGAAACCCCGTCTGTACTAAAAATACAAAACTAGCCAGATGTGATGGCTCGCTCTTGTAATCCCAGCTACTCGGGAGGCTGAGGCAAGAGAATCACTTCAACCTGGGAGGTAGAGGTAGCAGTGAGCTGAGATCACGCCATTGCACACCAGCCTGGGCAACAAGAGCAAAATTCCATCTCGAAGAGAGAAGAGAAGAGAAAAGAAAAGTCTGGGCACAGTGGCTCAAGCCTGTAATTCCAACAGTTTGTCAGGAAGATTGCTTGAGCCTAGGAGTTGGAGACCAGCCTGGACAACACAGCAAGATCCATCTCTAAATATGTATACACAAGTGTGTGTGTGTGTGTGCGTGTGTGTGTGTCGATTCTCAGTGTTAATTTTGTTAGAGATAATAATGTCATTGTTGTTATGTTAAATATCAAAGTTCTTCCCATGGAGATACATACTGAAATACTCATGAAACAATAAAGTGCCTGGGATTTGCTTTAAAATACTCTAGGGAAAAAAAGGCAAGAGGGAGATAAATAAAGCAAGATTGACAAAATGCTGATAATTTTACAAGCTGGGTGATGAATACATGTGGGTCCATCAGGCTATTTTCTCTACTTTTCAATAGGTTTGAAATTTTCCATAATAAAAGCTTTTAAATAGAGGCATCTTTATTTTAAAAGTAAATCTCATACCAATTGATCTTTATTCAATGTAAGTCCAATAAAAATCACAATAGGCCAGGCACAGTGGTACATGCCTGCAGTATCAGCTACTCAGCAAGCTGAGGTAGGAGGATTGCTTCAGCCCAGGAGTTTGAGAACAGCCTGGGCAACATAGTGAGACCCTACCTCCAAAAAAGAAAAAAATCCCAACAGAATTCAATAAGCTGATTCTAAAATTGACATAGAAGAGTAAAAGAACAGGAATACACAAATACTCAGGACACTTCTTCTGAAGAAGATTCTGGATGGGGACTAGCCCTGATATCAGGACATATTATAAAACAATAACAATTAAAACAGTGTGGTATTAATGCAAGAATAGACCAAAAGAAAAAAAAAGGAATATAACAGAAAAGCTAACAATAGAACCACACCCATTTTAAAGATGAAACTGGGTAACTACTTCAAAATAAAAATCCACCATTGTTGGATGAAGAATATAAATCTCAAAAGCAAAACTTTACAACTTCTGTCTTGAGACACACGAAAGCACTAATTACAAAAACATTCGACACTATTCAAATTAGGAATTTCTGTTCATCAAAAGATACCTTAAATAAAATTGAAAAATAAAAAAATAAGGGAGGCCAAGTTAGGAGGATCACTTGAATCTGGGAGTTTGAGACCTGCCTAGGGAATATAGCTAGACCCCATCTCAAAAACAAATTAATTAAATTGAGAAAACAAGTTAAAAACTGGGAGAGATATTCATAACACATGCAACAGACAATGGATTTCCATCAAAAATGTAAAAAGAATTCCTACAAACCAATGCAGGACAATCGATTTTTAAAATAAATATGGAGACTTCCGGCCACAAAGGACTAAGACAGAACCAGGATTTACACGCACACTCCACTACAAACAACTAAAAAATGTTATGAAACAGCCGGGCACGGTGGCTCACGTCTGTAATTCCAGCACTTTGGGAGGCCAAGGCGGGTGGATCACTTGAGGTCAGGAGTTTGAGATCAGCCTGGCCAATGAGGTGAAACCCTGTCTCTACTAAAAATACAAAAATTAGCCAGGCGTGGTGGTGCATGCCTGTAATCCCAGCTACTTGGGAGGCTGAGGCACAAGGACAGCTTGAGCCTGGGAGGCGAAGGTTGCAGTGAGCCAAGACAGATTGCGCCACTGCACTCCAGCCTGGGTGACACAGTGAAACTCTGTATCAAAAAAAAAAAAAAAGTTATGAAACGATTTTCAGAAATTATACCAACATTTTGTAAAACTGTCCTGTGATGCAACAGGCAGCACAGGACTGTGACCCGGAGACAGGAGCACTATGATCATCCTGGCTTTCTGCCTAGAGGCACATTTCAGGCTACGTGACAGAAAACAGTCCCAGGCAAAGCAGTGGCATCTCCCTGAGATAAAAATCAGGTTGGAGAAGCTGAAGAAGCTAAACATAGTTCCAGGACAGAGTTCTAGAAAGGAGGCAACTCTACATAAAAAAAGAGCAACAGAAATCTGCATAGGGGCCGGCGCAGTGGCTCACAGCTATAATCTCAGCACTTTGGGAGGCCAAGACAGGAGGATAGCTTGAGCCCAGGAGTTCAAGACCAGCCTGGGCAACATAGTAAGGCCCCATCTCTTCAAAAAAAAAAAAAAAATTTTTTTTAATTAGTCAGGTGTGGTGACACATGCCTATAGTCCCAGCTACTCAGGAGGCTGAGGCAGGAAGATCACTTGTGCCTGGGAGGCCGAGGCTGCAGTGAGCCGTGATTGCACCACTGCACTCCAGCTCAGGCAACAACAACAACAACAACAACAACAACAAAGGCCAGCATGGTGGTTCCTGCCTGTAATCCCAGCACTTTGGGAAGGCAAGGCAGGAGGATCACTTGAGGCCAGGAGTTCAAGATCAGCCTGAGCAATATAATGAGACCCTATCTCCACAAAAAATAAAAACAAAAAATTAGCTGGGTATGATGGTGCTTGCCTGCAGTCCTCAGGAAGCTGAGGCAGTAGGATCACTTGAGCCCAGGAGGTTGAGGCTCTGTCTCAGAAAAAAAAAGAAGAAATCTGCATGGTGTCCCCCTTAAGTCTTAAGAGACAGAAAGTAGAATGGTGGGGGCCAGGACTGCGGGGAGGGGAAAGCAGGAGTTATTGTTTAATGGGGACAGTTTTAGTTTTACAAAACTTAAATCATAACCAGGTATTCACTGGCCTCAGTGCCTACCAGATGTCCTCTGACCTTTAGGACAAACTGAGTGTAGGTGTCATTGTCCCCATGCCACAAGTGAAGTAGCCCCACCTGCCGGCACCTCACACTGCCAACTCCACGCAGCAGGTGGAAGACTGGGCTAGATTTAAACACCACTCCCCAGGCTAGGGCCTAAACCAAGCCCCTCTGTCTCCTTCCCTATGTTCATAGAGATTCCTGATGAAAATTCCTTTTTTAGAGTCTATGCTGATTCAGTTGAGCTGAGGGTTGGGGAGAGGACCAACTCACTCTCCACTCAGGAACAGACTATATCTGAGAGACAGTGTCTCACAGGTCGGCGCTCAGCTGTGGGGTCCAGCAAGGGTGGGACAGAGGCACCAAGTCAGACCCAGTGTCCCAGAGCAGGAACAAGGCACAGACTGGGAGCAGGGCAGGCTCCTGGGGTGAATGGAGTGGGCACAGTTGAAAAGCTACCAAGAGGCCGGGCACGGTGGCTCATGCCTGTAATCCCAGAACTTTGGGAGGCCGAGGCGGGCAGATCACTTGAGGTCAGGAGTTCGAGACCAGCCTGGCAAACACGGTGAAACCCCGTCTCTTTTAAAAATACAAACATTAGCCAGGCGTGGTTGCGGGTGCCTGTAATCCCAGCTACTCAGGAGGCTGAGGCACGAGACTCACTTGAGCCCGGGAGGCAGAGGTTGCAGCGAGCTGAGATCGCACCACTGCACTGCAGCCTGGGTGACAGGGCAAGACTCATTTTCAAAAAAAAAAAAAAAGAAAGGTACCAAGAGAGGAGTAAGGAGAGCATCGGGGAGGGACCAGCATCCACCACGTCCGAGGTGAGCCGCTGAAGGTGGATGGAGATACAGGAAGTGAGAGGAGAAAGCAAGGAGGCCTGGAATTTACCCTGAGGCCTCAGAGCAAGGGAAGCAGACAGGCCCAGGCAGAGCACGTGTATTTGCTCCACAAAGATTTACCAAGCGCCTATGGAAGTGCTGGTAGCAGACTTGAGCCACCTAACAGAGGCTACTATCCTGCCCCTAGGGCTTGCCAATCATAATCGTATGAACTGGTTCTTAAAAATCAGGACAGTTCTTTGAATGAGGGTAGCTCCTCCCACTCCCTAGAAACCCTCATAGCCTTTCCATGTCACTGAATGTAAAATCCAAAACCTCATCTCAGCCTACAGACTCCATCCCATGCTTCTCCGGCCCGGCCGTCCCCTCCCCACAGTGGTTGATTCCCCTCCATCTCATTGGCCTCCTTGACGGTCTTCAAAAACACACCAAGCCTGCTACCCACCCCAGGGCTTCTGCACTGGCTGTCCCCTCCGCCTGGAAGGCTTTGCCCCTTCTCATTCCCTGCTTTCTTTCAGGTCTGCTCCCAAGCAGCACCTTGTCAAGGAGGCCTCCTGACCACTCCGTACCAGACAGTTGCTCTTGCCCCCTTCCCCTCCTCCACCTTCCGCACGGAGCACAGGCCACCACACTGACCATCTTCCAAGTGCCCACTGTCCTCCAGAATGTCAGCTCCAGAGCCTTTGCTGTTCTCCCCGCACTGGTAAGAGATGGTGCTCAACACTGACTGAAGAGTGGGGACCCTCATTCAGGCCTGTCAGATCCTAGGGCCCCCCTAACCCCAGTGCTCCCGAGTCCCCTGATCAACTTCCAGCCTGGCTGCCTTGGGCATTTCCTGGCAATATAAACAGAGCCAGAGGGAGAGCAACGGCTCCCACATGTCTGGCTGTTCCCTGCTGTGTCCTGCGGGACCCACGATGTGCCTGGCACCTAGCAGGTTTTCAAGATCTATGGGTTGAAGAGAAAGTGTGTTAAGCTTTACTCAGCCAGCCAGTGCCTTCTCTGTCTTCCACGCATCACCGCATCTCACACTCACAATGACAGCAGGAGGAGGGAAGTTATCCCCACTCGACGGATGAAGAAACAGAGGCACAGAGAGGTTAGGGGCCTGCCCCAGGCCCATAGCGAGAAAGCTGGGAAGTGGTGCTTCTAGTTCCCCTGTGCTACAGCTGAAGGGTGGGCACTGGTCTGATGAGGACTGATGAAGACTTTGGGGGCCCTGAGGGGCAACACGCAAGTGGAGGTCTGAAGGAAGAGTAGGAATTAACCAAAGTTTGGGGTCAGGGGGTAACATGGGTCTGAAGTTGGGGCTCTGGAGTCTGCTATGGACTAAATGTTTGTGTCCCCCCTCAAAATGCACGTGTTAAAATCCTAATCCCCAATATGACGGCATTAGGAGGTGATTAGGTCATGAGGGTGGAGCCTTATAGAAAGATCACTGAGAGCTTGCTTCCTCTCTCTCTCCACTCCACCATGTGAGGACACGAGAATGCAGACATCTGCTCACCAGGAAAGGGTCCTCACCAGACACCAGGTCTGCAGGCACCTTGACCTTAGACTTCCCAGCCTCTAGAACCATGAAAAATCAACGTTTATTGTTTAAGCTGCCAAGTCCACAGTCATTTCTGGAGTCTGAGGGGCTGGAAGCCCAACCACACACCTCCAGCAGGCCTTGGTGTCCACCTGCTCTCCAGTCCACCCTTCCTGGTCTTTGACTCCCAGCCTGAATGCCACCCCCCTGCTCTGCCCCACCAAACATTGTTTGCTGCCCTCCAAACAATGCTGTGTAAACAGCAGAAAGGAACCAGCCAATACAGAGAAGTTAGCAAGGCTCCAAAGCCTGACAAAGCCCTCCCGGTCTCTGTCCCTGGCTTTTAGTCCCTGAGCCTTTCATGAGGGGTACCTGGATAACCCCTGGGGTTGATGACCACGTTCATATTACCAAAAGTCTCTACTTCTAGCCAAAACCTCAGGAGCCTTTCCTCTGAGGTCACTCTTCCCAGCTCCTGGCTGGCAGGGCCCCGGGTAGACAAGCAGATATCCCTCCTCTTGTGGGGACTGTCTGCCTCCCCAGGGCTCTCCAGACTAATCAAAGGGATATTGGTTTCCTCAGAAACCAGGGGCATGTCCTCAGACACTCAGAAGCCAGTTATTATCTTGTCTGTTTCAACTGCTGGTATACAGCAGCTTCTCCAGCTTCATTGTGCAATTCCTTTAGAAAAAAGAAAAAGGTTGAATAAAAATGCATTCCTATATTTATTGAGCACCTATCATGTGTCAGGGCCTGTGCTGAGCTCTGGGATGCAGAGCAGAGTTTGCTGTGGCCCTTGTCCTCTCCTGAGATATCACTCTAGGTCCTTCCTCTGGGCAGAGCCTAGCTCCAATGGGGTGTCAGAAAGACACACCCGCCACTCTTGGCAGCTGTGCAGAGAGAGGCTGAAGCAAAAGAGGTGAGGCTAGAGGCGAGAAGAGCAAGTGCGAGACTAGGCTGCCTGCACCAAGCCCTGACCTTGACAGCTGGGAAAATGTTGAAAGACCCAGGGCCCATGGGAGAGCCCAGGTACTTGACATGGCCATGCCTCAGTGGCCCCGCCTGCTGGATGGGGTACTACCTGCCTCGGGGGCTTGTTAGGACTGTCACAACAGTGCCTGGTATACAATAAGCGCTCAATAATGTCGGCCATGGCCCTTTCATTGTCTGAAGTGTAGGAGAGCAATGGAGAGGAGTCACTGCCGACGTCCCAGAGGGCCCTGGAAGTCAAATGCCAACTGAATCTGTGGGAGCACAGACTGGACAACTCCCTCCCGGCAGCTCCTCGTCAGCAACAGGCAGACCCGGAGGTTCAAAATGGCCACAGCAGGCAGGATTGAAATGTTCTCATGGCCAGTACTGCTAGGACACGTAGCGGATAGCTGCTTCCCAGGAGGTGCCTCTCAGCGCACCCAGCATGGAGGCAGCACGTTGGGGCCTGTCAGGTGGATGGAACAGGGGGCTCCCGGCTGCAGGCCCCCGTTCTTTGGCAACTTTATGCCTTGAAAAGACGGCTTCAGAAGGAAACTTGTTAAACACACAGAGAATCCCAAGCCAAGAAAGGGGCAAAGATCCCTGAAGGCCTTGCCAAGCTGAAATGCTGAGCGGAATCAAATGAGGCAAATTTGAATGAGGACAAACTGTGCAAAAGCCAGTGACCCAAGACGGGAAGGAGGAGATCTGACTCAGCAAAAGCAAGTGGGACAACACTGGAGGTTTGTTCACAGTGAGCCCCTAACGGGCCGGGAGGAATGCAAACCCCAGTGCACCCCAGGAGGTTCCTGTCATTCCTGTGGGCCCAGCCTCCCTGCGGCCAGGAACTGGGACTGTTCCCAAGTGACACTGTCCAAGAGCTCAGAAGGGCAGGACTGAGAGCAGCATAGAGAGGCCCAGTGTCTCTCACTCCCCAGACTCTAGCCCCCAGACATACCATCCAAATGGATGTGGATACATTTTTGGATGAATCTCACTCCCAAACTTGTGGTACTCTTTATACCAAGCTCAAACCCAATAGACTTGGACACCAAAGGACACTTTGTATATACAACATAACAAAAAGAAAAAGAAAATGCAAATGAAGAGGAAATAAAAGTAGGGGGAGGAGAGGAAGCCTGGTGGAGGCTAATGCAAAGAAAGGAGCAAGAAGCTGCAGCTTAACATTCTGGGGGACCCTGGGGGTCTTTTGAGGGCCTCTACTGTGCACTGTGACTCTAAGGAGGGGCTGGAAGCAGCGGAGGCATGGTGGGCCAGTCTTCCCTGGCACCAGGCTACAAGAGGAGGAAGAGAACAGTGAAGGAGGAACCTGCCTGCAGCTCTGCCGGCACTTCTCCGTACAAACAAACCTCTGGGAAGGGTTGTGTGTGCCCTATCTCCACCTTACCCTCCCACTCACTTTTCAGACTTGTGAATCTGGACTTGGCCAAACCACTTCACCCAAACACCCCTTGATACACCACCAATGACTTCCAAGTCCTTAAAGCTGACGCACACTTTTTCGGTCTCCGTCTCATCTGACCTCTCAGCCTCACTAGATACCACTGCTGCTTCACATAATCTTGAAATATCCTCTGCCCGTGGCCTCCCAGCTCAGCCTTCTCCGGTTTTCCTGTTGCTATGGGCACTTCTGCTGTATGTCCTCTGCAGCTTTGTCCTGGCTCTACTAGGCACAGTGGGCTGAAGGCTATTCTCTCTCATTCATTCCCAATTCCTGGGCAAACTCATCCGCTCATACGGGTCCAGTTGCCACCTAGGAGCTGATACCTGTAACGTGTATCTTTCCAGCCCAGAGTAGGTTCTCCTCTAGGACCTGGAGCAGTACCCCCTGCCTCCTGGCTCATCTCCTTAACATCCTGATCTCAGCAGCACATCCAAACCTGACTCCAAATATTCGCTCTAAACTTGGTTTTCCTTCCAATTGGGTTGGTATAAACAGGGGCTCCACCACCCATGCCAGAAACTGCAAGGCCATCCTGCCCTCGTTCTCGCCTTCATCTCACATCCAAGCCAACTCCAAGACCAGCCCATCCAGTACCACTAAACATTTCTCAGCTCTGCCACTCTCTCCACCTCCATGGCACCACCTGTGAACCAGCCACCCTCATTGCTTGCTTGGATGACTACAGTGGCCTCCTTACTGTGTGCCACTCTGTAGCTTCTTCCCTCCAATCTGTTCCCACATGCCCTTCCTTAAAGATCAATCAAGATCACAGCCACAGGCCCTGTCCCGACCTGGGCCCTTCATCCCTTCCCAGCACATACATCCACCCCGCTCATTCTCTGCTCCACCACACTTTTGGTTTCTTCGGTGAAGCACACTCCCCGACTGGATCTGGCCCACCTGCTGTACCCTCTCCCAGCACCAGTGCCTCTTCCAGGCAGCATTTATATATGATCGTTCAATTCATAGCCACTCCCCACTAGCTGGTAAAGTCGATAAGGTGGGGACAATGCCTGCTATGACTAGCACTGAACCCCCAATTCCTAACACAATGCCTGCCACAGTTGGTGGCCAACATATGTTTTCGGAGGAAAGAACACTGGCATATACAAAGGGAAACAGAGATGGTGCATCAGCCGGAGTTATTTTATTTTAGGAGATTTATTTTAAAGGGCTTGGTCACATAATTGTGGAGGCTGGCAAGTCCAAAATCTGTAAGGCAGGCTGGAAACTCAGGCAGGATTTCTATGCTACAATCTTCAGGCAGAATTCCTTATTTTCCAGAAAACTTCAGGTTTTTTTCATTCTTAAGTTCTTCTGCCAGGCACAGTAGCTCACACCTGTAATCCCAGCACTTTGGGAGGCTGAGGCAGGAGGACTGCTTCAGCCGAAGAGTTTGAGGCCTGCCTGGGCAATGTGGTAAGACCCCATGTCTACAAAAAAAATGTTTTTAATAAAAATTAGCCAAGTGTGGTGGCACACACCTGTGGTCTCAGCTGCTTGGGAGGTCGAGGCTGCAGTGAGCTATGATGGTGACACTGCATTGCAGCCTGGGCAACAGACTGAGACCTTGCCTCAAATAAATAAATAAATAAATAAACAAATTTAAAAATTAAAAAAATAAATTTTTAAAAAGTTATTCAACTGAATGGACGAGGCCCACCCAAATAACTGAAGGTAATCTCCTTTAAAGTCAACATCTTGTGGCTATTAATCACGTCTATTAGACGTCTAATAGACGTGATTAATAGCTGCAAGTATATAATAGCTTCACAGCAATATCTAGGCTAGATTTTGACCAAGCACCCGGACACTATAGCCTCACAAAATTGACACATAAAATGTAACCATTACTGACTGCATCAACCCAAGAGGCTAACAGTGAAATAAGACCCTGATAAGCTAATTTTCAAATGTTGAAGGAAAGCCCAACAGAGACACTCTATAAAGTTAGAGGGGTGACTGAAGAGACCTCAACTCTGGTTCTTGGGGGCTCTGGTCCCTGGGGCCAGAGTGACTGAGCCAGGATTACAGTCTGAAGCATTAGAGGAGGGGTGGGGGTAGGCCCCCCATTGTGAGGTCCAGGTAGAATGCTCAACTCAGACCGATCCCAGCCCTGGCTGACCTTCTTCCCCTTCCTCATTCCCACATTCTACCAGGAGTCTGTCCTCTGGCCTGTACCTGGACTTCGCTATCCTCTCCCTGCCCCAAAAAGAGGTTTGAGGGAGAACAGCCACAGAGCCAATGAAGGCCACGAGGACACGACCTCACTCAGTACTCAAGGTCAGTACCATAGAGTTATCTGTAGATAGCTCTAAGAGAAGGGGAGCATCATGAGGACTGAGTCCTGAGTTCTTAGAACCAAGTGAGGGATGCAGTCTTGGGTTCCTGAAGGACTAAAGTCAGGAAAATTCAAGGAGCTGGGGAATAGAGATCCAAGTGCGGAGAAGGCAGTGATGGGAGATTTGGAATAGGGAACGCTGAGTCACCAAAAATGGAAACTCCAAGTTATAGAGAGCTCCTGGACCAGCAGTAAGATAGAGACTCTGAGCACCTGGGTCAGAAGAAATCATGGGCGAGTGTCCAGGCCTTCAAGACACAGCAACCAGGAGAAGGCTGAGAGGCCAAACCCAGGCATGTTCAAGATCACCAAGAAGGGGCATCCTGGCCAGGAAGGTGGAGTGGTGGGTTTTCATTCAACAAATATTTACTGTTTACCTACAAACATTGTGCCAAGCCATTTGCTGGACACTGGGGTTTCCAGGAACGTGTTACAATCCCTGACCTCACTGTAAAGCCAGTGGACAGTGTTAAGGAGCTGGCACGGAACGAACTGGAACCAGGGGAAGTGCTATGACACAGGACACATCTGCTGGGGAAACCCAGCAGGCAGCAATTAACTTGCGGTGGGGGAGAGGAAGCTTCACAGATGAGGCACCATGAGGGTGAAGTTGGCCAGACAGAGAAAGGGCCAGGACATTCCAGGCCGAGGCAAGGCCTGTGTACAGCCTGGTGGCATGGAGAGCTGAGTGTGTTAGAGCAGAGAAGGCAAGGAGGAGGGCACAGCCTCTGACCTCACAATACCCAGGGCCCGCTGGGCCAGCCTTGCAGACTCTGCACCCTCCTTCTGCCCGGGCAAGGCCCGGGGCCCTGGGCAGCCTCCAGGTGCAGTGCCCTCCTGTGGGCCACACCCTTCCCACTGCCCCAGGGCATGTCTCTACTCACCAATTATGAGGGGCTTCGGCATCAGATAGAGAGGCTGGTGCGGGAAAATGAGGAACTGAAGAAGTTGGTGCGGCTCATCCGGGAGAATCACGAGCTCAAGTCAGCGATCAAGACTCAGGCAGGCGGGCTCGGCATCAGCGGGTTCACGAGTGGGCTTGGTGAGGCAACAGCAGGACTTCCCTTACGCCAGAACAATGGTAAGAGGCCTCGGTCCCAAGAGAGTGGGGAGGGAAGTGGGGACTGCACCAGAGAGGAGAGACTCCGTGTGCTGAGGTCTCAGGAGGTTATGGAAGGAGTGCCCTTCTCCTTGCCCTCTCTGCTCTAACACACTCAGCTCACCAGACAACGTGCTTCCTGTCCTGGAGGAGGCTGCATTCCCTCCTGTCCAGGGTGGACCTCTCCACAGGTGCTCAGAGCCCACCCACCCCTGCAGTGACCTGCCTCCATCACAGGCCCTGCACCTTGCCCTCCTTACCTGGCCCCCTCCTCTGTCCACCATCAGGTATGAAATCTTCCTCCTTCCCTGAAGGGACACCTCTCCTCTTTCTGGTCTCTGCTTATTTAAGCCTCTACAGCTTGGCAACGAACCCTGACACCACTGCTCTAGAATGGTCACAAGTGGCTTCCTAGGTGCTGCTCCTTCTCCACCTCTGCATGGCATCTGAGATCGATAGCCCTCCTCCATGACCCTCTTTCTGAGTTCCCAAGCCATCTAGTCCATCCCCCTGGCTCATCTTAATTGAGGCTGCTCCCAGGCTCTGGGTCCAGGCCCTGTCCCTCCACCCTCAGCCAGCCTACACACAGCGCAGCTTCAACACTCCACTAGAACTCAAGATCCCCTCCAGATCCTGCAGGCTCAATGAGTCACTGGAACTTAGCTCACTCCAAACTAGACATGTTTCTGACTGATAAGTTGGGTCTTTCCAGCGGCTAAAGCCCTTCAGGCTTGTGCTCACTCCCCTCCTGTCTTAATTCCCTGCTCCCTACCCACTGGGTTCCCTGCCATACAACCTGAAATGTGGCATATGGCTGGTCTTCAGTTCCCCCTTACTGATCACGAGCACACAGACACCTCTAGCTTTAAATGTTATACCTCTAATGACACAGAGACAACAGACAGGGTAAAAAAAATAATACACATGGGGCCAGGTGCGGTGGCTCACACCTATAATCCCAGCACTTTGGGAAGCTGAGGCAAGCAGATGACCTGAGGTCAGGAGTTTGAGATCAACCTGGCCAACATGGCGAAACCCCGTCTCTACTAAAAACACAAAAATCTTCTGGACATGGTGGTTCACGCCTATAATCCCAGCTACTCGGGAGGCTGAGGCAGGAGAATCACTTGAACCTGAGAGGTGGAGTTTGCAGTGAGCCAAGATCACACCACTGCACTCCAGCCTGGTCAACAGAGCGAGACTCTGTCTCAAAAACTAATAATAGGCTGAGTGCAGTGGCTCAGCCCATAATCCCAGCACTTTGGGAGGCCAAGGTGGGTGGATCACCTAAGGTCAGGAGTTTGAGACCAGCCTGGCCAACATAGTGAAACCCCATCTCTACTAAAAATACAAAAAGCTAGCTGGGCGTGGTGGCACATGCTTGTGGTCCCAGCTACTCAGGAGGCTGAGACAGGAGAATCCCTCGAACTGGGAGGCAGAAGTTGCAGTGAGCCAAGGTTGCGCCATTGCACTACAGCCTGGGCAAAAAGAGCGAAATTTTGAAAGAAAAAGAAAGAAAGGAAGGAAGGAAGAGAGAGAGAGATGGAAGGAAGGAAGGAAGGAAGGAAGGGAAAGAAGGAAAGAAGAAAAGAGAGGGAAAGGAAAGAAGGAAAAGAGAGGAGGAGGAGGAGGAGAAGGAGAAGGAGAAGGAGAAGGAGAAGAAGAAGAAGAAGAAGAGGAGGAGGAGGAAGAAGAAGAGGAGGAGGAAAAAGAAGGGGAAGGGGAAGAAGAAGGAGAGGAAGAAAGGAAGAAGAAGAAGAAGAAAATAAAACAAAAGAAAAGAAGAAGGAAGGAAGGAAGGAAAGAAGGAAGGAAGGAAGGAAAGAAATCTTCCTGTTTAAGAAGCTAGACTCTGGTTTCGTACTCCCAGGCTAACCAAGCAAGCCCTCTCCTCCCAGCTTTCATTCTTAAGGGAATCCTTAGACCACTTCAGATCTTCCAACTCCCAAAAGGTCAAGCTTTGAGGGTTAGGAAAGACTTCCTGGAGGAGGTGAGCCCAGTCAACTGGTTGTGAAGGGGAAAGGAGCGTGCCACAAGTAGAAGTGACTCATACAAATGTCTGGCCCTAGGGATTGCAGGAATGAGAAACAAATGTGCAATTAAAGCCCTGACCCGTGTGTGTGTGTGTCTAATGTGGGTGTATGTGTGTGAATGTGGTATGAGAGTATGTGTGGTACACACTTATGCACCACACATACTCTGTAGTGTGAGTATGGAGTGTGTGGTGTGGGTGTGTGAATGAGTGTATATGAATGTGTATAGGAAAATGTGCATGATGCTGACTCTGGGCATACTGCCTAGGAGTTAGCCTTGCTCACAAGGAGCAGTGCTGTAAAAAGAAAATTAAATGTGATTTTTAAATATTTAAATTTTTTTTTTTTTTTTGAGAGACAGAGTATTGCTCTGTCACCCAGGCTGAAGTGCAGTGGCATAATCTCAGCTCACCGCAACCTCTGCTTCCCAGGTTAAAGTGATTCTCCTGCCTCAGCCTCCTGAGTAGCTGGGATTACAGGTGCGTGCCAGCACACCTGGCTATTTTTTTTTTTTTTTTGGTGTATTTTTAGTAGAGATGGAGTTTCACCATGCTGGCCACGCTGGTCTCAAACTTCTGACCTCAGGTAATCTGCCCGCCTCAGCCTCACAAAGTGCTGAGATTACAGACATGAGCCACCACGCCCAGCACAGGGAGCAGTACTGTAAAAAGAAAATCAAACGTAATTTTTAAATATTTAAATTTTTTAAAAAATAAAACATATATATATATTTAAAAAAAAAGAAAGAAAATGTGGGCCGGGCGCAGTGGCTCACGCCTGTAATCCCAGCACTTTGGGAGGCTAAGGTGGGTGGATCACCTGAGGTCAGGAGTTCAAGACCAGCCTGGCCAACATGGTGAAACCCCATCTCTACTAAAAATACAAAAATCAGCCAGGTGTGGTGGCAGGTGCCTGTAATCCCAGCTACTCGGGAGGGTGAGGCAGGAAAATGGCTTGAGCCCGCAAGGCAGAGGTTGCAGTGAGCCAAGATCACACCCTGCACTCCAGCCTGGGCGACTGAGTGAGACTCTGTCTCAAAAAAAAAAAAAAAAGAAGAGAGAAAAAATAGGCTGGGCATGGTGGTTCACACCTGTAATCCCAGCACTTTGGGAGACCGAGGTGGGGGGATCATGAGATCAGGAGATTGAGACCATCCTAGCTAACATGGTGAAACTCCATCTCTACTAAAAATACAAAAACAAAATTAGCCGGGCGTGGTGGGGACGCCTGTAGTTCCAGCTACTTGGGAGGCTGAGGCGGGAGAATGGCGTGAACCCAGGAGGCAGAGCTTGCAGTGAGCAGAGATCGCGCCACTGCACTCCAGCCTGGGCTGGAGACTTTTGAGACTCTATCTCAAAGAAAAAAAGAAAGAAAGAAAAGAAATTAGCTGGGCATGGTGGCAGGTGCCTGTAATCCCAGCTACTTGGGAGGCTGAGGCAGGAGAATCGCTTGAACTTGGGAGGCAGAGGTTGCAGTGAGCCTAGATTACACCATTGCACTCCAGCCTGTGCAATAAGAGCAAGACTTCATCTCAGAAAAACAGTGCATGTGTGTGTGAGAGGATATGGTGTGTCTGCTTTGACAGTGTGTGATTTGTGAGTGAATGTGTGCATATGGCTCTGTGTGTGTGTTTCTGTGTGTGTGTGTGTGAATGTATGTAAGAGTGTATGTGGTATGTATGTGTTATGTGGGTGTTTGAGTGTATTTTGGTGTATGTCTGATTGTGAGTGTACATGGCGTGTGTGTGTGGTAGGGGCCAGGGAGAGGTAAAAAATGCAGCTAGAGGGGTCAGATCACCAAGGACTGCAAATGACATGCTGAGGAGCTTGGACTTGCTCCTAAAGGCACTAAGAAGACACTGATGGTTTCTTTTTTTTTTTTTTTACTTTTTTTTTTTTTTTTTTTGAGACAGAGTTTCGAAGTTTCACTCTTGTTGCCCAGGCTGGAGTGCAATGGCGTGATCTCGGCTCACCACATCCTCCGCCTCCCGAGTTCAAGTGATTCTCCTGCCTGAGCCTCCCAAGTAGCTGGGACTACAGGCATGCACTACCACGCCCGGCTAATTTTGTATCTTTTTAGTAGAGACGAGGTTTCTCCATGTTGGTCTCAGGTCAGCCTCAAACTCCCGACTTCAGGTGATCCGCCCACCTTGGCCTCCCAAAGTGCTGGGAATACAGGCATGAGCCACCATGCCCACCTGACACTGGTGGTTTCTAACGGAGAATAATCATGTTTGTGCTTCAGAAACGTTATCCCAGATGCTATGGGGAAAATGGATTGGAGGGAGAGTAGACTGAGACAGGGAGATGGATTAGACTGAGGCTGTTGCAGTCATCCAGGTGGGATATGACAGCATGAGCTACAGGTGGAGAGAAATCCATTCACGTTATTTAATAAGAAAACAGAAACCCTAACTGCTTGGATGTGAGGGATGACAAAGAGAGCATCCAGAATGTATCTGTTGTCCCAGCCAAGGCAGATCTCTATAGTTGCCTCAGAGAACCTTTCTCTGGCCACTTCCTCAACCTGTCTGTTCTCTTGGCCATTCCTTGTGACTGGCCTCCTTCATAGAGTCGGGTTCTTATTCTTGATTTGCCCTCATGAACTCAGGCCTTCAATTCCTCTTTCTGGGCCTACCTTCTCCCTTATGCTCTGTGCACAGCTACCTCTGAAATCCCCCTGGTCCAGAGACCTGGCCCAACCCCATTTAGAAGGAACACAGGAGGAAACAGCTTGGGAGGTATGAGCAGGGCTTGGCCTGGTGGGCTGTGGGTGTTTATAAGCATGTGCACAAGGATCCTCTCAGTACAGGACAGAGCTCAGATGGGAAGAGAAGGGGTGCAGAAGGGCAAGGCCAGGGGACCAGCTCTTTCCACAAAACTCCGGAGAGTACAAGAATTTCAAATTCAAATCTGACCTTCCAGGTTGTTACAAAGGTTTATTTGTTAGGATACGAAAATAGAAAGTAGTTTAACAGTTAGCCTGAGTGGTAACTTTTAACTACTCTGACACTTGGTAAATGGGCTTTCATTTATACGCTTGCCCACAGTCCTGCAAATGTTAGAGGTGAGCCTGGGAGAAGGAAAGGCAGTTTTGGAGGAAGAAAATGAGTTGCATTTTGGACAAAATTATTTTAAGATGTCCACACAACATCCACATGGAGTGTCCAGAAGCAGTAGCACTATGAGCCTGAGGCTCGGAGAAGTCAGGTCTAGAGAGAAAAGATTCAAGAGTTACTGATAATTCAGGCTGAGGTAGGGGTGAGGCCATCTGGGAAGACAGCGCACAGTACAGATCCTGACTGAGGACAGGTAGAGGAGTTGGCAAAGGAGCATACAGAGACACAAGGGAAACTTCAAAAGCAGAATGTCACATAAGCCAAGAGACAGCTTCAAAGGGGACAGTGTCAGCAAGGTAAAGGCTGCCAAGAGGTCAAGCAAGAAAAGTACTAAAAATATCCATAGCATTTAGTGGACAATTCATGACACTGGCATTCATGACCTTGGTTAGAGTGATTTCAACCGTCATAGGTGGAATGGCCGACCAGGGTGAGCTGAAAAGTCAGTGAGAAAATGGAGAGAAAAGATGATGGAGATACTCAGTTCAAGAAGTTTGGCCTTGGGGTGAGGGGAGTGGACAGGGAGAGGGCAGTAGCTGGGAGGGCATGGGGTCCAGAGCTTCTTTTCAAGGCGGCAGAGGCCTGAGTTTGTTCATACGTGGAAAGAAGAGGCTAGGAGAGACTGTTGGAAAATATGCAAGGCAAAAGAGGTACATTACGGGGTGGGGGGTGCCCTTGACTGAAAGAAGAGAGTCTCTTCCACTGTCCTGGAAGGGAAGGAGGAAGGAGAGCATGAGTGTGAATGTCAGGTGGTGGGAAGCTAAAGGAAGTCCAGACCCGTGGCTTCTATTTTCTTTGTTCAAATGTTCTTCTCCGAGAGCTAGGATGGAGCGGGCAAGGTCTGAAATAGAGTAAAAATGGGGGGCTGGGCACGGTGGCTCACGTCTGTAGTCCCAACACTTTGGGAGGCTGAGCCCGGCAGATCACCTGAGGTCAGGAGTTGGAGACCATCCTGGCTAACACGGTGAAACCCCGTCTCTACTAAAAATACAAAAAAAAAAAAAAAAAAAAATAGCTGGGCATGGTGGCAGGCACCTGTGGTCCCAGCTACTCAGGAGGCTGAGGCAGGAAAATGGCATGAACCTGGGAGGCGAAGCTTGGAGTGAGCCGAGATCGCGCCACTGTACTCCAGCCTGGGCAACAAAGCGAGACTCCGTCTCAAAAAAAAAAAAGGGAGGGGGAAGGAAGTGAGAGGAGAACTTGGAGGGTCTGTCTGGATGTATAGTGGGCTGAATGGCGCAACCATCTGTGGGATTTGCAAAGGCAGCAGCCATCAATCTGCCTTCTCCAGCAGCATTTGGCAGCCTGAGGGCAGGCATGGGGGAGGCAAGCAGGCAGTGCTGAGGATGGCTCAGCAAGAGTTCAGGCACATCAAAGCTGCTCTGGCTGAGAAGGCAGCCAAAACCAGGAGTGTTGTCAGATGGAGAGAAAATAAAGAGGCCAGTGGACTAGAGATCTGGAGAGGCTCAGAGACCAGGTGGCCAGGAGTGATCTCTGACCAAGACAGAAGGTACAACTGTGTGGTCAGAGTGGGTAATCTGAAGAGGCAGGAAATCAGAAAATGTTGGCCGTTGGCCGAATTAACTTCACCGGGACAAAACAGGCGCCAAGAGCTTCAGACTTGGCCCCGTGCACAGGGCAGGTGGGAGGTGCAGCGTTCAGACTGCAGGGCGTCCTGCTCCTGAGGGCTCAGGGGCTTGCAGGGAGATAGGGCTGTTGGAGTAGCTGGGGAGACAAGAAATGAGGGCCAAGATGGGGGCTCAAGACACTAAAACAGTAACCACTGTAAACTGGCTCCTGCCCCCACTGGTCAGACCTGGCTCCTGCACACAGAGGTCAGGTGACAGGTGGGACAGCCGTCAGCATGGGACAGGCAGTCAAGAAAGGAGGACTGAGGGCCTGCTCTAGCCACCAGCATCCTCCTCATCCCAGCCCTCACCACCCCTCCCTCACCCGAGCCCATACACCTACCTGAGGACCCTCTCCCCTCAGGGCCACCTCGTCCTGCTCTCCCACTGCCTCCCCAAGGGGCTGCAACAGGTTTCCTCCGGCAGGGGGCAGCCTTCCCTTAGTTCCGGAGGGCCTTCCAGCACTGACGCCCGCCCCCATGTCACAGTTTCCCTCACACGAGAACCTGCCTTGAATTCAGGACCTGCAAGCTCCACAGATGCATCCGGCCCCTCAGGACCCGTCAATACCCCACAAGACTCTACCCCACAAGAAACACGTTCCCGCTCAAGATCTGTCCCTCCCTGCTCAGGACACATCCCTCTCCTCTCAGGACCCTCCCCGCTCAGGACCCACTTCCCTCAGGACCATCTCCCCTCAGGATGCTGTTCCCTCAGGACACTCTCCCCTGAGGATCCTCTCCGCTGAAGAACCTCTTGCCTCAGGACCCTCTTCCCTGAGTATACTCTCCCTTCAGGATCCTCCCCGCCAGGACCCTCTCCCCTCACACCCCTCTTCCCTCAGGATCCTCTTCCCTCAGGACCTGATGCCCTTAGGGCCCTCTCCCATCAAAACCCACTCCCCTCAGAACTCTCTTCTCTCAGGACCCTCTTCCCTAAAGACCCTCTCCCCTCAAAACTCTCTTCCCTCAGGACCCCCTCACCTTAAGTACCTCTACCCTCAGTACTTTCCCCCTCAAGACCCTCTGCCCTCAGGAACCTCTTCCCTGACAACCCTCTTCCCTGAAAACCTTCCCCCATCAGGACTCTCTTCCCTCAGGATCTTCTCCCCTGAGGACCCGCTGCCCCCAGGACCCCCTCCCCTCAGAACCCTCTCCACTCAAAACCCTCTTCCTTCAGGAGCCCCTCCCCTCAGGGCCCTCTCCCCTCATAACCCTCTCCCCTCAGAACCCTCTCCCCTCATAACCCTCTCCCCTCATAACCCTCTCCCCTCAGAACCCTCTTCCTTCAGGACCCTCTTCCCTGAGTATACTCTCCCTTCAGGACCCTCCCACCTCAGGTCTCTCTCCCCTTAAGGACCTTCTCTCCTCAGGACCTATCATCTACCCTCAGAACCCTCTTCCCTCAGGACCCGCTCCTCTCAGGACCCTCTTCCCTCAGGACCCTCTTTCTGAGGAACCTCTTCCATGAGGACCATTTCCCCTCAGGACCCTCCCACCTCAGGTCCCTCTCCCCTAAGGACCCTCTCCCCTCAGGACCTACCCTCTCCTCTCAGGACCTTCCCCCTTAGGACCCTCTCCTCTCAGAACGCTCTTCCCTCAGGATCACCTTCCCTCAGGACATTCTTCCCTCAGGACCCTCTCCCCTCAGGACCCTCTTCCTTCAGGAACCCCTTCCCTCAGGACCCTCTTCCTTCGGTATCCTCTCCCCTCAGGACCTTCACCCCCCAGGACTCTCTCCCCCTCACACCCCTCTTCCCTCAGGACCCTCTTCCCTTAGGACACCCTTCCATGAGTACCCTCTGCCCCTCAGGACCCTCTTCCCTCAGGATCCTCTTCCCTGAGGACCCTCTCCCATAAGGACCCTCTTCCCTGAGGACCCTCTCCCCTCAGGACCCTCTCCCCTCACGACCTACCCTCTCCGTCAGGACCCTCTTCCCTGAGGACCCTCTTCTCTCAGGACCCTCTTCCCTCAGAACCCTTTCCCTAAGGGCCCTCTTCCCTGGGACCCTCTTCTCTGAAAACCCTCCCCCCTCAGGACCCTCTTTTCTAAGGACCTTCTTCCCTGAGGACCCTCTCTCCTCAGGACCATATCGCCTCACTACCCTCCTCTCTCGTGACCGTCTCCCCTCATGGCCCTCTTCTCTAAGGACACTCTCTATGCAGGACCCTTTCCCTCACGACCTACCCTATTCCCTCAGGACCCTCTTCCCTGAAAACCCTCTTCCCTCAGGACCCTCTTCCCTGAAAACCCTCATCCCTCAGGACCCTCCCACCTCAGGTCCCTCTCCCCTAAGGACCCTCTCTCCTCAGGACCCTCTTCCCTCAGGACTCCTTTCCCTCAGGACACTCTCCCCGCAGGACCCTCTTCCCTCAGGACCCCCTTCTCTCAGGACCCTCTTTCTTCAGGACCTACCCTCTCCCCTGAAGACCCTCTCTCCTCAGGACCTACCCTCTTCCCTCAGGACCTCTTCCCTGAGGACCTTCTCCCCTCAGGACCATCCCACCTCAGGACCCTCTCTCCTGAGGGCCCTCCCCTTTAGGACCCTCTTCCCTTAGGACCCTCTTCCCTCTGGACCCTCTCCCCTCACGACCCACTCTCTCCCCTGTAGACCCTCTCCCCTCAGGACCTTCGCCCTCAGGACCCTCTCTCTTCAAGACCCTCTCCCCTCAGGACCTTCGCCCTCAGGACCCTCTCTCTTCAAGACCCTCTCCCCTCAGGAACCTCTTCTCTCAGAACCCTCTTCCCTGAGGACCCTGTTCCCTAAAAACCTTCCCCCTTCAGGACCCTCTTCCCTCAGGACCTTCTACCTTAAGGACCCTCTCCCCTCAGAACCCTCTCCTCTCCCCTCGGGACCACCTTCCCTCAGGACCCTCTTCTCTGAGGACCCTGTACCCTTAGGAGCCTCTCCCCTCCGGACCCTCTCTTCACAGGACCATCCTACCTCTGGACCATCTCTCCCCAGGACCCTCTCCCCTTAGGACCCTCTCCCCTCAGGACTCTCTTCCCTCAGGACCCTCTACCCTCAGGATGCTCTCCCCTCCAGACCCTCTCCCTCATGACCTACTCACTCCTCTGAGAACCCTCTCCCTCAAGACCCTCTTCCCTCATAACCTTCCTCCCCTAGGACCACCTTCTCTCAGACCCCTCTTCTTTCAGGACCCCCTCCCCAAAGGACCCCCTTTCCTCAGGACCCCCTTCCCTCAGGACCCTCTCCCCTCAGGACCCTCTCTCTTCCCTTAAGACCCTCTTCCCTCTGGATCCTCTTCCCTCAGGACCCTCTCCCCTTGAAACTCCCCTCAGGACCCCCCTTGGGATCCTCTCCCCTCAAGACCCCCTTCCCTCAGGACCCCTCTCCCCTCAAAACTCTCTTCCCTCAGAACCCTTTCCCTAAAGACCCTCTTCCCTCAGAACCCTCTCTCCTGAAGAACCTGTCCCCTCAGGACCTTCCCCTTCATGACTCTCTCCTCTCAAGACCCTCTCTCCTCAGGAAACTTTTCTCTCAGGACCCTTTTCCCTGAAGACCCTCTTCCCTGAAAACTCTCCTTCCCTCAGGACCCTCTCCCCTCAAGACCTACCCTCTCCCCTCAGCACCCTCTTCCCTGAGGACCCTCTTCCCTCAGGACCCTCTTTCCTGAGGAATCTCTTCCCTGAGGAAACTTTCTCTTCAGGACCCTCCCACCTCAGGTCCCTCTCCCTAAGGACCCTCTCCCCTCAAGACCCACCCTCTCCCCTCAGGACCCTCTTCCTTCAAGATCCTCTTCCCTCAGGACCCTCTACCCTCAGGACCCTCTCATTTCTGAACCCTCTTCCCTCGGGACCCTTTTCCCTGAGGAACCTCTCCCTCGGGACCCTCTTCCCTCAGGACCCTCCCCCCTCAGCAGCCTCCCCCCTCAGGACCCTTTTTCCTGAGGACCCTCTCCTCTCAGGACCATCTCACCTCAGGACCCTCTCCCCCTAGGACCATCTCCCCTCAGGACCTACCTTCTCCCCTAAGGAAACTCTTCCCTCAGGACCCTCTTTTTTGAGGATTCTTTTCCCTGAGGACCCTCTCCTCTCAGGATCATTTCACCTCAGGACCCTTTCCCCTCAGGGCCCTCTCCCCTTAGCACCCTCTCCCTTCAGGACTCTCTTCCCTCAGGACCTTCTTCCCTCATACCTTCTCCCCTCACAATCCTCCCCTTGGTTTAAGTGATCCTCCCATCTTAGCCTCTCAATGTGCTGGGATTCCAGTCGTGAGGCCAGGTGTCTAGCTTTTGCTTTTCTTTTTAACTTCAATTGTTTGATGTAACAAACCTTGCTGAGAGACCTAAATAATTAAATAATCATATAAACGCAGTGAATCTGAAGTCCTCTTCAATGTTCTCTTCAAGTTCTTTTCAAGGTACTTGTACTGGAGCCTAAGATTTTCAACTCACAAATCTAAATAAATTAAACACAAATTATCAAAAGGTTAAGAAATCACTTGTACATATTGCATTGGAATATCACGCAATGGGACTGAAATCTCTTAAACACAAGCTAACAGTGGGTGTCTGTTAGCTGAGGACTCCCATGGCATCTTGCAGTCATGAACCCATTACACGCCTGTAATCCCAGCTACTCGGGAGGCTGAGGCAGGAGAATCACTTGAACCTGGGAGGCAGAGGTTGCAGTGACCAGAGATCGCACCACTGCACTCTGTGACAGAGTGAGACTCCATTTGTTTCTGGACTCCCAGGCTATCTCATTGATCTATATGTCTGTCCTTATGACAGTGCCACTAAGATGACTTAGCTTTGTAGTAAGTTTTGAAATCTAGAAGTGAGTCCTCCAACTTTTTCTTTTTTTTTTTTTTTTTTTTTTTTGCACTGTTGCCTAAGCTGGAGTGCAGTGGCACGATCTCGGCTCACTGCAAGCTCCATCTCCTGGGTTCACACCATTCTCCTGCCTCAGCCTCCCAAGTAGCTGGGACTACAGGCGCCTGCCACCACGCCTAGCTAATTTTTTGTACTTTTAGTAGAGACGGGGTTTCACCCTGCTAGCCAGGATGGTCTCGATCTCCTGACCTTATGATCCGCCCACCTCGGCCTCCCAAAGTGCTGGGATTACAGGCATGAGCCACCGCACCTGGCCAACTTTTTCTTTTTCAATATCACTTTGGCCACGCTGGGTCCTTTATAACTCCATGTAAATTTTAGAATATGCTTGTCAATTTCTACAAAGAGGTCAGCTGGGATTCTGACAAGGATGGCACTAAATGTGTATATTAATTCAGGAAGTATTCCTCTCTTTACAATATTGTCTTCTAATCCACGAACATGGGTTGTTTTCCCATTTATTTATATCTTCTTTAATTTCTTTCAATGTTTGTAGTTTACAGAGGGTAAGTTTTACATTTATTTTGTTAAGTTTATTCCTAATTTATTCTTTTTGATGCTTATAAGTTGTTTTCTTGATGTAATTATTAGATTGTTTATTGCAAGTGTATTTTTTTTTTTTTTTTTTTTTTTTTAGACAGAGTCTAGCTCTGTCGCCCAGGCTGGAGTACAGTGGTGCGATCAGTGCTCACTGTAACCTCATGCTCCCAGACTCAAGTGATCCTCCTGCCTCAGTCTCCCGAGTCTCTGGGACCGCAGGTGTGCGCCACCATACTCGGCTAATTTTTGTATTTTTTGGTAGACACACGATTTCACCATGTTGCCCAGGCTGGCCTCAAACTCCTGACCTCAAGTGATCCACCCATCTCGACCTCCTCCAGTGCTGGAATTACAGGTGTGAGCCACCACACCTGGCCATGCTGCGTTTTCATTTTCACTTCTATCAAAATATTTTATAACTTATCTTATGATTTATTTGAGCTGTTGGTTATTTAAGAGTGTGTTGGCCAGGCGCGGTGGCTCACACCTGTAATCCCAGCACTTTGGGTGGCCGAGGCGGGTGGATCACCTGAAGTCGGGAGTTCGAGACCAGCCTGACCAACACGGAGAAACCCTGTCTCTACTAAAAATACAAAAAAGTTAGCTGGGCGTGGTGGCACATGCCTGTAATCCCAGCTACTCGGGAGGTTGAAGCAGGAGAATCACTTGAACCTGGGAGGTGTAGGTTGCAGTGAGCCAAGAGCGCACCACTGCACTCCAGCCTGGGCAACAAGAGCAAAACTCCGTCTCAAAAAATAAAAAATAAAAATAAAAATGAGGAGTGTGTTGTTTAATTTCCACAGTTGTGAATTTTACAGATTTCCATCTGTTATTGATTTCTAGTCTCATTCTTATGGTCAGAGAAGATACTTTATATGATTTCCATATTTTAAAACTTAGAGACCTTTTTTTGTGATCCATCCTGGAGAATGTTTCATGTTCCCTTGAGAATAATGTATATTCTACTGTTGTTGGAGGGAAGTGTTTTGTATATGTCCATTAGAGCTAGTTGGTTTATAGAAAGGTTTGAGTTCTCTATTTCCTTACTGATCATCTGTCCAGTTCTATCCACTACCGAAAGTGGGGTCTCCAACTATTATTGTAGAACTGTCTATTTCTGACTTTGATTCTGTCAGTTTCCGCTTTATATATTTTGAGGATCTGTTATTAAGTGCATGAATGTTAATAATTGTTACATTTTATTGTACTGAAACTTTTATTAATATATAATGTTCTTCTTTGCCTTTTGTAACAATTTTTGATTTAAAGTCTATTTTGTCTGATATCATATAGCCACCCAGCTCTCTTTTGGTTACTATTTGCATGGAATATCTTTTTTTACCCCTTCACTTTCAACCTATGTGTGTCTTTCGATCTAAAGTGAGTCTCTTTTAGGCAGCATATAATAGGAACATGGGGGTGTTTTTTGGTTGACTGTTTTGTCCATTCTGCCAATCTCTTACCTTTTGACTGCATATTTTAATCTATTTAAAGGAATTCCTGATAAGAAAGCACTATTTCTGCCACATTGCTGTGTGTGTGTGTATGTATGTATGTATGTATGTATGTATCTATGTATGTATTGAGACAGGGTCTCACTCTTTCACCCAGGCTGGAGTGCAGTGGCACGTCTCAGCTCACTGCAGCCTCCGCCTCCTGGGTTCAAGCAATTCTCCTGCTTCAGCCTCCTGAGTAGTTGGGATTACAGGCATCAGCCACCATGCCCAGCTAATATTTGTATTTTTCGTAGAGACTGGATTTCACCATGTTGGCCAGGCTGGTCTTGAACTCCTGACATCAGGTGATCCACCTGCCTCAAGCTCCCAAAGTGCTGTGATTACAGGCATGAGCCACCATGCCTGGCCTGCTGTTTATTTTCTGCATGTCTTATGTCTTTTTTCCCCTCAGTGTATCTTTTATTGTCTTCTGTGTTTAATTAATTTTCTAGTATACCATTTTGATTCCTTCTCCTACTTTTTTTTTCCTGTACATTTTAAAGTTATTTTCTTAGTGGTTACCCTGGGGGTCACAATAAACATCTTAAATTTATAACAGTCTAGTTCAAATTAATAGCAACTTAGTTTTAATAGTATGCAAAATATACATACAGTATATAAATAATATATAACTCCTCTCCCTTTATGTTATTATTGTCACAAGTTACATCTTTATACAGTATGTGCACATTAGCATATATTTATAATCATTGTTTTATACATTTGTCTTTTAAGTCATATAGGAAAAATGGGAGATACAAACCAAAAATACAATAATACTGGCTTTGACATCAGCATATGTAGTTACCTCTGTTGGTGTTATTTTTTCATATGGCTTCTAGTTACTGTCTAGTTTCCTTTGATTTCAGCCTAAAGGACTCCCTTTAGCATTTCTTGTGGGCAGGTTTACTGGCAATAAATCCCCTCAGCTTTTGTTTATCTGGGAATGTCTTAATTCCTCATTCATCTTTGAAGGATAGTTTTACAGAATATAGAATTCTTATTTGATCCTTTTACTTTCAAAAGCTTAAATATGTCAAACCACTACCTTCTGGCCTTCATAGTTTCTGATGAAAATTTTGCTGTTAATCTTATAGAGGATCCCTTGTACATCATGAGTCACTTCTCTCTTGCTGCTATCAAGATTTTTTTTTTTTTTTAGAGAGATGGGGTCTCACTATGTTGCCCTTGCTGGTCTTGAACTCCTGGCCTCAAGCGATCCTCTGGCCTCGAAGATTCTGTCTTTCAACTGTCTGATTGTAATGTATCTCAGTGAAAATCTCTGTGAGTTTACTCTACTTGGAGTTCACTGAGTTTCTCTGATATGTGGATCCATGTCTTTCACTAAATTTAGAAAATTTTCAGACATTATTTCTTCAACTATTTTTTCTTTTTCTTTTTTTTTCCTTTTTTTTTTTTTTTTTTTCTGGAGACAGGGTCTCACTCTGTCACCCATCATGTAGCAGCATGATCTTGGCTCACTGCAGCCTCCACCTCCCAGGCTCAAGGAATTCTCCCACCTCAGCTTCCTGAGTAGCTAGGACCACAGTCATGTGCCACCACGTCCGGCTAATTTTTTGTATTTTTGGTAGAGACAGGTTTTGGCCATGTTGCCCAGACTGGTCTTGAACTCCTGGGCTCAGGCGATCTGCCCACCTTGGCCTTCCAAAGTGCTGGGATTACAGGTGTAAGCCACCATGCCTGGTCGATTTCTTCAAATATTTTTATTTCTGCTCCTTTCTCTTTAGCCTCTCTCTTTCTCCTTCCAGGACTTCTATTAGAGTATGTTGCTATGCTTGATGGTGTCCCAGAGGTCCCTTAGGCTCTATTCATTTTTCTTTCTATTCCTGAAACTGGCTAATCTCCATGGACTTAGTTTCAAGTTTGCTGATTCATTCTTCTGCCTGCCCAGATCGGTTGAATCCCTCTCGTGAATTTTTCATTTTAGTTATGGTATTTTTTATTATTTTATTTTATTTTTTGAGATGGAGTCTCGCTCTGTCACCCAGGCTGGAGTGCAGTGGCACGATCTTGGCTCACTGCAATCTCCACCTTTTGGGTTCACGACATTCTCCTGCTTCAGCCTCCCAAGTAGCTGGGACTAAAGGTGCCCGCCACCGCGCCCAGCTAATTTTTGTATTCTTAGTAGAGACAGGGTTTCACCATGTTAGCCAGGATGGTCCCGATCTCTCGACCTCATGATCTGCCCACCTCAGCCTCCCAAAGTGCTGGGATTACAAGCCTGAGCCACCCCACCTGGCCTTTTGAATGCTTTTTAGCTTTTTGAAAACTGGACATTTTAAATATTATAATGTGGTGACTCTGGAAATAAGATTATTCCTCCCTCCCCAGGGTTTGTTGCTGCTTGTTATGGGTCATACTTGTTTGTTTAGTGACTTTTCTAAACTGTTTTCTGTAAAATGTTGTATTTTTTGTCCATATTACTCCCCCTCGTGCCAGCAAGCCACACCAGGAAGGCAGACCACCAACCTTATGGCCATCACTGATCCAAAGAGTGGGAGATATTAGGTGTCTGTGAGGACAGTGACTTCTGTGTGTCATATGCACAGATAGGGATTTCCATGAGCACACACAACAAAGAATACAGTCTTTATAAAAGCAGTTTAGAAAAGTCACTAAACAACAACCAACTACAACCCACAACAAGCAGCAGCAACAAAGCCTGGGGAGGAGGTGAATCTCATTTCCAGGGTTACCAAACTATAATATTTCAAATGTCCAGTTTTCAACAAACAGCAAAAAAAAAAAAATTACACGGCATGAAAGAAAAGTTAGGCTGGGCACAATGGCTCATGCCTGTTATCCCAGCACTTTGAGAGACCATGGCAGGTGGATCACCTGAGGTCAGGAGTTCGAGACCGGCCTGGCCAACATGGTGAAACTCTGTCTCTACTAAAAATACAAAAAAGTTAGCTGGGCATGGTGGCACGCACCTGTAATCCCAGCTATTTGGGAGGCTGAGACTGGAGAATTGTTTGAACCCAGGAGGAGGAGGTTGCAGTGAGCTGAGATAGTGCTATTGCACTCCAGCCTGGGCAACAAGAGCGAGACTCCGTCTCAAAAAAAAAAAAAGAAAAGAAAGAAAGAAAAGTTAAAATGCCTATGTTTTCCTCCCAAAATTTAGTAGCTTCTTCATTAAGCATTCCCCTGGTTATTGTAAGATTTTTATTAGATTCTGGAGACCCAAAAAAGGTTTACTCTGATCATTTTTGCCAGCTTAATCGTAGCTTTGGTGGAGGGCTGAAATTGTGGAGCTCTCTAATCCTCCATTTTTACTCGCTACCTGTCTGGCTAGTTTGAGTCCAAAGGGAAAGACAAATGCAGCACACACATCCTTACCCAAGAGCAGTGAAAGCAGATGTGACTGGTCCTGCTGACTGCTGTGGGTGGCATGCACTAGCCTCAGGGACTTTGTGTCTCCAGTGCCTCATCTGGCGTTTGGTTTTATGCTAACATTGGCTTTTCTCAGTCCATGCTGAAATATGTTGGGAATCACCACCAGCAGAGGCACAGGGACTTGGGAAAGGGGACCACATCACTATTCAGCACTGGCAGGCAAATCCCATCTGAAAAGGAAGGAGAGGACAAGGAATCCTGATGGGGAGGTAGTCCTTGGGCTCTCTGCTCTACCTGAAAGAGCTGAGGTTGCATTTGTGCTGGCGGGATGCAGCCAGACCACTTGGGTTTGAAAATCTCTTATTTTTCAGGGCCTAACCTTTACTTCTATCAATCCGAGTTCTTCCCTCCCCTCTTCTGCAGTTGGCCTATTTACAGGGCCCTGCCCAGTTGACCACAAAGGCCCAGCATTGGCCAGGCAAGGCAGGAGGGCTCCTGGGGAGGTGCACGTTGTAGAGGGAGTGCTGGAGGACAGGGAAGCCAAAGGTGCCACAAAGAGGACTGGGCACGCACGGGCCTCCATGGCACAGGCTGGGAAGGAAGCACAGATCCCTCTCCACATGAGGCTGGGCCACCCCTGGACCATCCTTGCCCATAAGGGCCTGGGCTTTGTTTGCTAAGTGTGAGCAGGGCCATGGCCCCTCCTGGTCTCAAGACAAAACCAGGCAGAAATGCATTTTTTTTTTTTAAAAAAACACTTTTCTTCATAAAGTTTGTTTTTTAAAATACATACTCATATTGTGAAAATTTTAGAAAGTACATGAAAATATAAAGAAGAAAAAAAATTAACTTTACATTCACATACACCCTTAAAGGTCACCACCAGATACATGGGGAGTATTTACCCACCTCTTTTTCAGAGTGGAGAACGCAACTCTCAGCTTTTATTTATTTATTTATTTATTTATTTATTTTTAGACGTAGCCTCACTCTGTCGCCAGGCTGGAGTGCAATGCCACAATCTCAGCTCACTGCAACCTCCGCCTCCAGGTTTCAAGCGATTCTCCTGCCCCAGCTTCCCGAGTACCTGGGACTACAGGCACGCACCACCATGCCTGGCTAATTTTTTGTATTTTTAGTAGAGACGGGGTTTCACTGTGTTGGCCAAGCTGGTCTCGATCTCCTGACCTCGTGATCCGCCCGCCTCGGCCTCCCAAAGTGCTGGGATTACAGGCGTGAAACACCGCGCCTGGCAACTCTCAGCTTTTAATCCACATTTCTACACTTAATGTTACAATTTTAATATTTACTATAAGCATTTCATTGTGTTCTCATATTTTCTTTACAAATAGTACTGTAAATGATTTCACATCAAGCTATTATACATTTGAACATTTCATGATTTGCTGAACAATTTTTCAGTGGTTGGTTGTGCCAGGTTTTATCATTAACAGAAAAACAGGATGAGTCTTTCTGAGGCCTGGCATCTGCCCCCTGCTCTCACAGGCCCTCCTCCCCAGGCCCGCCTGCCCTCCCCCATCCACTGTGTCCACATGTTTCTGTCTCTGATCTGTACTTGGCCTTCCCTGGAGCCCTCGTTCCTGGCAGGATGAGGGCAGCATGGGAAGAAAGCGGGTAGCACTTACTGTATTTGGGTGAGGGGTAGAGGGTACCAATAGCATCCAGCTCACGGCAGCCACACCACCCTCTCAGTGTGCAGCAGCACATCAGACAGTAGACTGGCTTTGTAATTCCACCATCTGTGTCGGCGCCATTGCTCCTTCCGTCCTGGACCTTGACAAAGCTACCACTCCAGCGCCTCCTGGGAGTCCCCGTGGCTTCTGCTTTATACATTTTGGTGTTAGACTTTCTGTGAATTGCTCCCTCGGTTACCTTCTGTGAGCTACGTGATGGTTCTGCCTGGAATCCAACTTGGTCGAAAAACAGACTGGGCCATTTCCCTCTGGGGACGAGGCCACGGCCTGTCCAGTGCTCCCTCTCAGCCCGGACTGGCTGGCCCCTCCAGAGCGGTCATCTTCCCAGAGCAGGCGGCAAGAGGAAACATTTGTCCTGTCTTCTCGCCTGACCTGGCTGCTTCAAACATTAGGACCACCGGCGCTCCTTAGGCTGCCCTGGCTGTGCGGGGACAGTGGCCCCTGACTGCCTCTCCCCAGCCATCCTGGAGATGTTGCCCCCAAGTGGTCCTTTCCCACATCACCCAGACCCTGGGCTCTCCTAAGGAAATGGAGGCCAAGCAGGACAGACAGCCGCACTCTGAGCTCCATCCTCCACCTCAACACAGGTATCCCTCTGTCTGCCCCACTCTGTGCTCCCTCTCCTTCAAGTCCGTCCTCTCCATGGAGTGCTTGCCTTTGGCCCACAAGCTTTACTGTCTCCTGGGTCGTAAAACAAAACTTTCTAAAAAGTCAAAACAAGAAATCATAAATGACCAGGCTGGGAGTGGTGGCTCACAACTATAATCCCATCGCTTTAGGAAGCTGAGGCAGGAGGATTGCTTGAGGAGTTTGAGACCAGCTTGGGTAACAGAGTTAGATTCCCATCTCTCAAAATAAAAATAAATACATAAGTAAAAGAGCAGTTGATTGGATTGTGCAATTTTGATTTATTTGTTTGGAAAGTAGAACTTAGAAGTTTTTGGGTTTTTATGAGACAGGATTTCATGCCATCAGTCTGACTGGAGTGCAGTAGCACGATCACGGCTCACCACATCCCCGACCTCCTGGGATCAGGTGATCCTCCCACCTCAGCCTCCCAAGTAGCTGGGACTACAGGCGCACACCACCATACCCGGCTAATTTTTGGATTTTTTGTAGAGATGGAGTTTCACCATGTTGCCCAGGCTGGTCTGGAACTCCTGAGCTCAAGCGATCTGCCCATCTCAGCCTCCCAAAGTGCTAGGATTACAGGCATGAACCACCACACCCGGCCCAGAACTTAGAATTCAAACGGCAAATAAAGTGGCAGAACATCTCACCACACATCACAGAGGATTAGCTCTGAAGAGATAGAAGTACTGCACCCAGAGACTTCCTGGGGAACATCAGAACACTTCCGAGGGAGCCTCTAAAATGTCTATTTCCAGGAAAAAAATCAATCATCAAGACTTACGTAATAAGGTGTTTGTCATCAGGGAACACGGGAATCAATTTAAATGCCCAACCACTGAGACAGGCTCAGTAAAAAAAACAGCATGTCCGTAAGATGAGGCCTCTGCAGCTACAATAGTGTCATTCGCAAAGAATCATGATGCCGGAGCTGCCGTGGTGTGTGTCCCGTGAGAAGAGGCAAGGTACAAAAGGACATGTGATCTATGCCACAACCACCTTTGTACACAGCCTGTTAAGAATGAATTTTATGGCCAGGCGTGGTGGCTCATGCCACTTTGGGAGGCCAAGGCAGGCAGATCACGAGGTCAAGAGATCAAGACCATACTGGTCAACATGGTGAAACCTCGTCTCTACTAAAAATACAAAAATTAGCTGGGCATGGTGGCACATACCTGTAGTCCCAGGTACTCAGGAGGCTCGGGCAGGAGAATCGCTTGAATCCGGGAGGCAGAGGTTGCAGTGAGCCGAGATTGTGCCACTGCACTCCAGCCTGGGCAACAGAACGAGACTCTGTCTCAAAAAAAAAAAAAAAAAACCCATGAATTTTACTTCTTTAAAATTATTATTTTGAGATGGGGGTCTCACTCTGTCACCCAGGCTGGACTGCAGTGGCATGATCATGGCGCACTGCAGCCTCAACCTCCCGGGCTCAAATGACCCTCCCACCTCAGCCTCCCGAGTAGCTGGGGCTACAGGTTCATACCACCATGCCTGGCTAATTTTTGTGTTTTTTGTAGAGACACGGTCTCTCCACGTTGAGCAGGCCGGTCTGGAACTCCCAGGCTCAGGCGGTTGAATTTTACATTTTTAAATGGTTAAAAGAAGACTACTATTACGTGATACATGAAATCCAAAATGTAGTATTCATCTATAAAGGTTTATTGCCATACACCTCATTCACCTCCCTCATTCACCTCCGGGTTGCCTGTGGCTGCCTTCTCAAGGCAACGGCAGGCTTGAGCGGTTGCAACAGGGACCATATAGCTGGCAAAGGTGGACGTATTTACCTCCAGACCTTCACAGAAAATGCTTGCCAACTCCTGATCTATATACACACGGTAGAGAAGGTCTCCAAGGCAACACGTGGCTCCTCAATAGAGACTAACTGTGGGATGATGGAACTATCTGTGGCTTTTCATCTTTTTTTTTTCTGTATTTCCATTCTTTCTCTATAATAAGCATGTACTGCATTTATAACAACAAAAGTGGAAGTTTTCAATGAAATTGCATACTCACAAAAACCTTCTCTGGACTCCCACCACTCCTGCCAGCAGCTGTACCCCCAGGGGATCAGGGGGCTTCTCCCCCAAACAGTGGCCAGTAAAAGGAGCACTCCTCCAGGACCAAGGAAAGCAGGCTCCCGGGGGCAGGGAGAGAGCATAAAGCAGTGTCTGGGACCGGGGCGTGTGGCCGGCTCTGACCTGCATCCCTGTTTAGGCCACGGCAAGCCCCACAGGGCAGGGACCATGCAAGGGTGCCAGGCAACGTGAGGCTCTGTCCATTGCAGCACGGACCCCCTGAGCAGCCCCCACCTGGTGAGGCTTATTCCCCACCACAAAGACAGTGTTCAGGAGGCCTGGGCCCTCTTCTCTCCACCGAAGAACAGAGGGGCCAACTTGGTGACCTGAGAGTCCAGCTGCTTAGAGACCCTCTGCTGGGCAAAGGGTGGGCACGGTTGAGGAAAGGGCAGCGGGACGTCCCCATGGCTGGGGGCAGTGGGCAAGTGGTCAGAGAAGTGAGCCTGGGAGAACTGACCCAAAAATCAGGGCTGGAGATGAGGCCTTGGGGAGCCACTCCCAGGCTCCTCTGAGCAGACACAGACTCCCCACAGAGGCAGAGAGGCCGCCACCCTGGCCTGCCTAAGAAGTGAGGCTCAGAGAGGCCAGGTCGGACCAGTCAGCTCATTGGGGACAGATGGGCACTGTGGCCAGGCCCTACCACAGTGAGAGAGACTGCGACCACCCTCCCTGTGGTCTGGAGGGGCTCCCCTGGGGTCTCAGTGCTTTCTCTATGTTCCCAGGTGTCTTCCTGCCCCCGTCCCCAGCAATGGCAAACGAACCAGTCCTGGAAGAAGTGGGCATCATGGCCTTGGCACCCCTGGCCGAGATGCTAACCAGCTTGCAGCCCAGCGCCATGCCGGGCTCACTCATGAGCCCCCTGACAGGCACCCTCAGCACGCTGCTGTCCGGCCCAGCACCCATGTCACAGAGCAACCCCCTCACCGGCTTCCTGACCAGCCCCATGGCGGGGCCCCCAACGGGCACACTGGCCAGTTCCCTGGGCCTGCCCTCCACTGGCTCCCTGACTCCCAGCAGCCCCCTGGCAGGCCCTGTGGCCATGTCCCAGAGCAGCCCCCTGATAGCCCCTGTGACGGGCACGGTGGCTGTTTCTCTGAGCAGCCCCCTCCTCAGCTCCACTGCCAACCCACTAGGGGTCTCTCAGAACCTGCTGGCCAACCCCATGAGCAACCTGGTCCTGCCAGAGTCCCCAAGGCTGCGGCTGGCTGAGCCCCTCCGCGGAGGCCCCTCTGGGCCCCAGTCCCCAGCTTGCGTGGTACCTGCTGCCACCACCAAAGGTAACAGGTGTGGTGGGTGGTGGGTGGCAGAGTGGGGGAGGGCGCAGAGCCCTCCCACCTCACTCTAATCCCCCTCTTTTCATTTCTGTCCCCTCCACATCACTAGTCCCACTCTCCACCGAGTTCCCCCGGTCGACCCAGGACCCAGAGCCTCTCAACATGGCGTTTGCAGGCGCACCCCTCCAGACCTCCACCCCCATCAGAGCCATGGGCATACCTGCTCCCGAGACGGCCTTCTCCTTCAACACTTCAGACACACAGGCCCAGCCCAGTGCCGCCCAGGAACAAGTGGTCCCTGCATCTGTCCCCACCTCCCCCACCACCTCCCCCACGGTCACCGTCCTTGCCTCTGCCCCCGCCCTTGCTCCCCAGGTTGCCACCAGCTACACACCCTCAAGCACCACCCACATCGCCCAGGGTGCCCCCCATCTCCCTTCCCGAATGCATAATTCCCCAACGCGGAACCTGCCTGCCCCCCACTGTCCTCCACACAACCCCCACTCCCCACCTCGTACCTCATCCTCCCCAGCTTCAGTCAGTGACTCTCGGGGTCCACGCACCACAGAACCGTTGAGGAAGAGCATGATGGAGGTGGAACAGAAGCTGGCCCACCGCAAGATCAGCAAGTTCCCCGAGAGCCCCCGAGGTCAGTGACACTGAGGGCTCCACGCGGGTCGGGCCCCCAGGCCCTCTCCCTGCCGCCTGCCTGGGCTGCTGAGCCCGGCTCCTCTCACCCTCTCACCTGGGCTGACGAGATCCTGTGTCCCCAGAGTCGAAGCAGCTGGCCTGGGAGAGGCTGGTGGGTGAGATTGCCTTCCAGCTGGACCGCAGGATCCTGTCCAGCATCTTCCCAGAGCGCGTGCGGCTCTACGGCTTCACTGTCTCCAACATCCCGGAGAAGATCATCCAGGTGTGTGGCCAGGGTTCCTACAGGGACAGGGGGCAGGCTGGCCCATGAGGGGCCGTCGGGACCCTGCACTCTGGCCAGGCCAAACGTGCCAGGACCTGAGGAGTCCCTGGGATAGAGGAAGCTGACTGCTCAGTGCCAACGGTCGGCAGGTGTTGGGGTGTCTGGCAGTGGGAGCCCACGGTCTCCTCAGAGGAAGGTGAGGTGGGGGTTTTCAGCATAGTTGGGCGGCTCTCCCCCTTTGCCACCAGGATGGCTTCCTCTGTGGACGCATGTGGAGGATGATGCTTTGCCAACACGCCGGAGTGTGTGTCTGTGCCATGCGTGTGGCAGGCTGTAGAAGGCACGGGGAAGCTGGGTTGGGGGTGTGCGGCTGCTGGGCAGGAAGGCGGCTGCATCCCTACTTACCACTTGGGCTTCTCTTGAGGAAACAGCTCAGCTGCATTCCGGGCCGCTTTTTCGCTCCAGCTGTGTTTATCTGTGGATTGCAGGCCTGTGTGTAGCCTGAGCAGGAGCTACTGTGAGCTGCGTGGGTCCAGGTTGGAGCTTTGCCTCTGGTTAAAGCATCCTTGGGTTAGTTTTGTGTGTGTGGGTTTTAGTTTGTTTGTTTTCAGATGGACTCTCGCTCTGTCACCTGCCCAGGGTGAGCTGAGATTGAGCCATTACACTCCAGCCTGGGCAACAAACCAAGACTCCACCTGAAAAAAAAAAAAGAGTACACAATAGCGTATGTACCCAGCTCACTGCAACCCCTGCCTCTCGGTTCAAACGATTCTGCTGCCCCAGCCTCTTTTTTTGACACAGCCCAGGCTGGAGTAGAGAGGTGTGATCCTAGCTCACTGCAACCATGAAACTCCTAGGGGTTCAAGCCTGTCAAGTAGCTGGGACCACAGGTTTACGCCACCATGCCCAGCTAATATATAGATATATATTTATTTTTTATTTATTTACTTATTTTTTTTTTGAGATGGTGTTTCACTCTTGTTGCCCAGGCTGGAGTGCAATGGTGTGATCTCGGATCACCACAACCTCTGCCTCCTGGGTTCAAGCAATTCTCCTGCCTCAGCCTCCCGAGTAGCTGGGATTACAGGTGTGCACCACCACGCCCGACTAACTTTTTGGTATTTTTAGTAGAGACGGGGTTTCTCCATGTTGGCCAGGCTGGTCTCAAACTCCCAACCTCAGGTGATCCGCCCGCCTCAGCCTCCGAAAGTGTGGGGATTACAGGCGTGAGCTACTGCGCCGGGTCCTGAAAGGGAAGCTTTTAAAGACACAGGCGTCCATGTAAGCTGCCTTGAAACCAGGTTTAGAGGTCACAGAAGCTCACTGCAGTGGCCTTGTTCATTGGTGAAGGCCACTGCTAGGCGAGTGGCCCTGAGCAAGCAATGTCTTGGAATCCTGCCCTCCTGAGGACGTTTTTGGGATAAATCCTGTTACAGGCCTGTGTGCAAGAGGACTTCTTCACGGCCTTTCCCTATTGCAATTTTTTTTAAGATGGGGTCTCACTCTGTCACCCAGGCTGGAGTGCAGTGGCATAATCATGGTTCACTCGAGTGGCCCTCCCATCTCAGCCTCCCTGCTAACTGGGACTACAGGCATGCACCAACACACCTGGCTAATTTTTTTTTTTTTTTGAGACAGAGTCTTGCTCTTGTCACCCAGACTGGAGTGCAGTGGTACAATCTCGGCTCACTGCAGCCTCCGCCTCCTGAGTTCAAGCAATTCTCCTGCCTCAGCCTCTCGAGTAGCTGGGATTACAGGCACCCGCCACCACACCCAGCTAATTTTTGTATTTTTTTGGTAGAGATGGGGTTTTGCCATGTTGGCCAGGCTGGTCTCAAACTCCCTGCCTCAAGTGATCTGCCTGCCTCTGCCTCCAAAAGTGCTGGGATTATAGGCATGAGCCACCGCGCCCAGCATTTTTTTTTTTTTTTTTTTGAGACAGAGTCTTGCTCTGTCTCCCAAGCTAGAGTGCAGAGGCCTGATCTCTGCTCACTGCAACCTCCGTCTTCCAAGTTCAAGCGATTCTCCTGCCTCAGCCTCCCAAGTAGTTGGAATTACAGGCGCACACCACCACGCCCGGCTAATTTTTGTATTTTTAGTAGAGACGGGGTTTTATCATGTTGGTCAGGCTGGTGTGGAACTCCTGACCTTGTGATCCACCTGCCTCGGCCTCGCCCGGCCTTAAATTTTTTATAGAGATGAGTTCTCACTGTGTTGCCCAGACTAACCTTGAGCTCCTGGGCTCAAGTGATCCACCTGCCTCGGTCTCCCAAAGTGCTGGGATTCCAGGTGTGAGCCACTGCACTGGCCTACTGACTACATTTTTTTTTTTTTGACATAAGTAACTATTTTGATACCAGCAACTTTCACATGGGTTTTTGGCTGTCTTTGGATTGATTTGTAATGCGCCCGCCCTGTGTTCAGACAGTGATTCTGTGATACCTGCTGCCACTCCCTTGCCGTGGAGCCCGTGGCAGTGTCCCGGGTGCTGCATAGGAAAGGTCTGGGTGCTGAGCACAGGCACACGCCTGGGAGGACGGTGTGGACACGGTCACGTGTGCACTCCTCCACATTCCATTGACACTGGGTCCTACAGACTCTCCCGCTGCTCACTTCTCTCATCCTTCACACCTTCCGCTGGTCCAAACTGCTGTCACCTGCTCCCTGGTCCACAGCCGCCTTCTCCCTGCACCCACTCACTCCTGACTAGTATCAAGCCAGGTGTACCCCAGGCAGTCCTGAGTCAATCCACTCTCTCCTGGGGAGGCATTCAGTAAATGCGTAAAGCAATACATCGATAATAGAGGTGATGCATGCTCTGGGAACAGGGGAGCAGAGAGAAGGTGGTACTGCCTCACAATCTCCCCACCCAGATCTTGGCCTCATACTTGAGCATCTTGGATGCCCTGCCTTCCCTATTCCTCGAAGGAATTTTTTTTTTTTTGAGACGGAGTCTCGCTCTGTCACCTGGGCTGGAGTACAGTGGCGCGATCTCGGCTCACTGCAAGCTCCACGCCACGGGTTCATGCCATTCTCCTGCCTCAGCCTCCCAAGTAGCTGGGACTACCGGTGCCCGCCACCACGCCCAGCTACTTTTTTTTTTTTTTTTTTTGTATTTTTACTAAAGACAGGGGGTTTCAGTGTTCACCAGGATGGTCTCGATCTCCTGACCTCGTGATCCGCCCGCCTCGGCCTCCCAAAGTGCTGGAATTACAGGCGTAAGCCACCACGCCCGGCCCTTGAAGGAATATTTTTAAGACAGGGTGATATTTGTAAGACACAACTGACACACCTCAGCCGGGCATGGTGGCTCACGCCTGTCATCCCAGCACTGTGGGAGGCCGAGGTGGGCAGATCACCTGGCCAACGTGATGAAACCCCGTCTCTACTAAAAATACAGAAACATTAGCCGGGTGTGGAGGCATATGCGTGTAATCCCAGCTACTTGGGAGGCTGAGGCAGAAGAATCGCTTGAACCCGGGAGGCGGAGGTTGCCGTGAGCCGAAATCGAACCACTGCACTCCACCCTGGGCAACAGAGCGAGACTCCGTCTCAAAACAACAATAACAACAACAAAAAGACACAACTCCAACTCACTTCACTGAGATGGGAGTGCACTGCCATCCCCCATGGGGGGGGGCCCTGCGTGACCTGGTGCTCAGTGCTCACTGGGGCTGCTGCCTGTAACCCCCAGTACACTCCTGCAGGAGGCACTGTGATTTCCTTCACATCCCAGCAAGGAAACAGGCTCAGTCCCAGTGTGATGTAGAAGCAGCCGTTGAGGACGGCCGTCCACGGGCCCTTACTCCTGCGCTGAACCTCGATGGTGCCTTCTGCCCCCCACAACTGTGCATATTACTCGTTTGCCTAGAAGGCTCAGGGGCCAAGAACCTCCAGCTGGGGAGAGACAGGTGCATCCCAGGCACGTCCCAGGCAACAGGGGTGCTGAACGCAGGCTCTGGGAGCACTTAGCAGAGGTTGGCGTCACATTAACTGGGCCCGGTCCTAAGTCTAGCCCCAAGCCTGGTACCCTGCGCACACGACCAGCCTGGGAGCCTTCCCCGAGGGGTGGTGCCTGAATAGCTTGTCTGGGCAAGGAGTAGGGAAGAGTATTCCCTGCAGGTTGGGGACCACCATGTCAGCCATCTGGGACACAGTAGGACGTAGCTGGAAGAGGGGTGCAGGGACAGATCGGGGGACACTGGAGGGTGGCCCTCCCCCAAGTGTTGGAGCAGCGGAAACTGTAGGAGGAGCTCGGGCAGGGGATAGCCCACCCAATTCCACTTCAGACCCGTGGCTCTGTGGGCCTGTGCAGAGAGCAGGCAGGGCCAAGCCTGGAGGTGGGGGCAGCTGCACCTGAGACAGGCTGCAAGATTGGCAGGGCCCAGTGCAAAATGAAAATAATTCAAAACTTAGAACTTCAGGATGGTGCCAACAGAGCATTGAGCTGGGCACTGGGCTTCCCACAACTGCCCAGGTCACACATCCAGGGGGCAGTGGCAGGTGGGGTGGGAGGGGCTGCCTTCATGATTACATGCCTTAGGGTGGGACCCAGTCACTGCCTGGCTGGTGGGAGGACACAGGGCATGAGAAAGTGAGTGGAAACTGACCCAGATGTGCTGGTTCCCAGGCCCAGGAGGAGGCAGATGAAGGAGAAAGGCCTCTCAGCGCTGGGGCCAACACTTGCCTGGGGTTGTCAGTCCAGTGATAGGGGAGGAAAGGGAGTCCCCTGGGGGGTGTGCAGGTTGGAGGGTGCTGAGGATGGAGGCTAGGGTAAGGAAGGGGGGGCCTTCAGACGCTGAAAGGGAGCAGAGCAGGGAGCCAGGAGGAGGCCTGGGAAAGACCCTAGACTCCTGGGTCAGGGGACCCTGTGTACCTCCAGATGCCTAGCCACGCCCCCTGTCCTCAGTCCCTGGAGGCCTCAGCCCAGTTGCAATCCCTGGTGGTGGGTGGAGCAGACGACAGGGTTGGGGCATCCTCTTCCACCCTGTGGCTGAGGCCCCAGTGGGGAGCTTTGAGAGCCACCTGCCCTGCCCGGATCAGGCCTTGGAGACCTGTCAGGCTCTGCCCACTGGGTTCCCCTGTCCTAGACCCTTGAGGTCTCTCGCAGAACCTCCCCACCGCACACCCCTCGGATCCTGGCCGTCTCGCAGCCTCACCTGCCCCTTGGTCTTCCCCTTACCTGCCTGTGTGTGGAGGTGTGGCAAGGAAGGGTCCCTGATGGCCGCTGTCCCCGCAGGCCTCCCTGAACCCCAGTGACCACAAGCTGGACGAGGAGCTGTGCCAGATGCTCACACAGCGCTATGTGAGCATCATGAACAGGCTGCAGAGTCTGGGCTACAACGGGCGGGTGCACCCCGCGCTGACCGAGCAGCTGGTGAATGCCTATGGCATCCTGCGAGAGCGCCCGGAGCTGGCGGCATCCGAGGGTGGCTCCTATACCATGGACTTCCTGAAGCGCGTGCTGGTGGAGACCGTGCACCCTAGCATGCTCACCGACGCGCTGCTGCTGCTCTCCTGCCTCAACCAGCTGGCGCACGATGACGGCAAGCCCATGTTCATCTGGTGACGCTGGAGCTGGGAGGTCCAGGCTCGCTCAGCCCCACAGCCCTGTGCACGGCCATTAAAGCTTCCCACAGACACTGGTCACTGGGCCTGTGCCAGCACTCCTGGGTGGTGCTGCCTCCTCTGGGGTGGCTCACCGGGCCCCTGCACCGTACCCCTTCAGCCCTGCCTGCCCTGGAGGTCAACACCCATCCCGGACCCTCTGCGAGAGCCCGAGAGGCCTCAGCAGTGGTCTGCGAGGGGTTAGTCTGAAGGCCCCCAGGCTCCCCTCCCATGGCACTGAGAGCAGTGGGAGCTCCTGGGACTGGGATGGGGAAGGGTAGGAACCAGGAAGGGGTGCAGCAGGGAGGGAAGGGCTGTGGCTCTGTGCCTGCCGCAGTGGTGAGGGGCATGGAGTTGGCAGAGGTGAGAGGAGACAAGGATGTGGGTGTGGGATCCCTGCCCCCATACTAGGCCAGGGCTGGGTGAGGGGCAGGGGGTGCTCTTCCAGGCCTTGAGGACAAGAGGACATTCAAGGAGAGAAGAGCCAGGAGAAAGCAGTCTCACCCCAACCTGAGCATGGGGCAGCCCAGTGAAGTGCTGGCCCCTTCCCAAGACACCTAAGGCCATCCCACACGTCCTGGAGACTTTGAGAGGGATTCAGAGCTGGCAAGGGCAGACCCCACCTGCTGCAGGAGCTGAGGAGCACAAGCAAGATTTGGGGGCAGGCCAGGGGCCTCCCACAGTGCACTGAGGGCAGATGGGGTGCTGAGAAGGGCTTGTGGAGAGTGCAGGAAGCTGAGGGGGCGCGGCCAGGAGAGGAAGTTCCTGGGGAGGAAGACATGGAAGGGGAGAAGTGCAGTGTGGGAAAGCCTAGAGGGGCCGTGGCCACAGGGTGAGACAGGGGCAAGCTTGCACGCAGGAAGGCAAGGAGGCTGGCTGTGATGGGAGGGAGATCAAAACCCCAACTGAGGAGGGTCATGGAGCACCAGTGCTTGCCAGCCAGAGAGGATGGCAGAAGACAACAGTGGACCCACAGGGTCTGAGTTCCAATGGGAATCTTTCAGCAACCAGCAAGGAGTCAGGGGACAGAGAGGGTACGCAGGGTGTGCCGGGCCCTCCGGGGATGCCTGGGCTGCTGAGCTTCCTGCCTCTGCCCTCCCCACTCCCAGACCTCCAGGGAATCCAGCCAGACACCAGCCTCTTAATCCCTGGGAAGGGCAGGGAAGAGCTCCTGCCAGAAGCCCCTCCACCTCCCTGCCAGCCAGCAGGAAGAGCAGCCCTGACCCAAACTCCCAGGGCTATTTAAGAGACGCTTGCACCCAGCTGACCGCGGGAGTGTGTGCTGGTTCACAAGCCCAATTAGAAAGATGGGAGGCGAGCAGAGCCTGGGAGCTACTGGCCGCCCTGTCCTGGGAGCTCCTGAGTGGATGCCAGAGGGCTCCACGAATGGGGAAACGCTTCCGTCGCGTGCCCCGGCAGAGCTGCGCGCAGGGCAGAACCAACGGTCCCTCCCCCTAGATTGGAAGCTCCATGGGGTAGGGCCACAGGGCCGTCACCACTGCGGGCTGGCCTTTTGGGGGACTTTGCGGGGCGCTGGGCGGGAGTCCATCCCTCCTCAGGTGTCAGGTCTTTGAACTCAGGCGCCCGACACCGCGGGGCCCCAGAGGCGCAGAGAGACGCGTAGGGGGTGGGGTGGATTCTGCCGCCTGGGCAGCTGGAGTGCGGGGCCTAGTCCATGCTGACCTGCGTCGGGGCGGGTACAGGGGAGCCGGAGGCAGCGCACACTATTCGCTCCTCACCAGCGCTGCGCCGCTCGCACTCAAGGACGGTCGTCCTCCACGTGCCGCTGGCTGCATCCCGACCCCGCTTGCGTCGGGCGGGGCTCAGAGGTTCCCGGTGCGACCTTCGCGGGTGGATGGGGCGGGGCAAGGAGGATCCAGGGTGGGGATTTGAGATCATGTCCCTTTCGGGTTTTCTTTTGGAAGCGCCCCTCTGCCTCCGCCCGCGCCTCCGCCAGGCTCGCTGCGTCAGCACCTCACCGGCTTTGCACACAGGCTGTGCCACGCGGCCTTCACCCCTGTGACTCCCCCGCAGCTCGCGCGGACGCACCGACGAGTCAGCTTGTCCTGTGGAAGCCAATGAGTCTCCCCGGCGCCCCGTGGCCGAAGAGCTAGGTGTACCGTGCAATCCCCGCCCGACTGGCCCCCGGCGCTGCGCGCCCTCCACCGCTCGGCCCGCGCGCTGCTCTTCCCGGCCTACTGGGCCCTGGACCAGCCGCTGGGTGGCTGAGGAGGGCGGCGGGCGGCGGCGCGGTGCTGCTGCTGCTGCTGCTGCTGGTGGTCGGCCTGCCCCCGGCGCTGCCCGGCCTGCCGCTCTGGCTGAAGCTGCAGGTTTGGCGCCGCCCCTTCTGCTACCGCCCCCTCCGCTGTGCTGGGCGCCGCCCGCCTGCCGAACCCGGGCGCTGCTTCGTCTTCCTCACGGCCAATCTGTGCCTGCTCCCCGACGGGCTAGCGCGCTTCAGCAACCTACCGCACAGCCAGCGACCGGCCGAGGCCATTGGCGCCGCGCTGCTGGCCGGAGCGCGGCCCGCGCTCTACAGGGCTACGGACTGCAGCCAGCCGTGGCCCAGGGCGCCGCGCGGGGCGCTGGTGGTCTCGCTGCCCGTGGGTCTGGACTTTGTGTGCCTGCAGGAGGTATTCGATCTGCGCGCGGCTCGTCGCTTGGTGAATCGCCTGGTGCCCAACCTGGGCCCGTTGCTGTACGACGTGGGCACGCTCGGCCTAAAGCCCGGGCCGCACCTCAAGCTGCTGGACAGCGGGCTGCTGCTGGCCTCGCGCTACCCGCTGCTGCGCACCACCGTCGGTTGCTTCCCCCACGCACGTGGCGAGGACGCGCTGGCCTCCAAGGGACTATTGTCCGCACAGATATTGGCCTACCCGGTGCAGCCCGCAGAGGGGGCGGGGGTTCGGCCAAGAAGGCGGAGGAAGCTGGGGCCGTCCGTGGTGTTGCAAGCGAGGCTGGGCAGCCTGGACCGGCGCCGCATCGTGGGATTCCTGCACTGCACGTATTTGCAAGCACTGGCTGGTGAGCCCTGCGGATGGGTCCTCGGAACAGGTCCCGCCTCTCCGTAGCGGCTGCTGATCCCTACATTCGCCTGCACCCCGTCCCCCACCTCCCACCCTTTGTTCACTGCCCCAGGCACCGGAATTCCTGAGAAGTGCCTGTCGGGGCTCACAGATAAGGAACTGGGGAGACGGGAGCTGACTGTCCAGGATGCGGGTTCGAATCTGGAGCCAAGCCCACCCCACCCCCCTCCCCCACGCAGAGGACGGGCCCTTGCGCAGCAAACAGCTGAGGCTGCTGCTGGACTGGGCCGAGTTTGGGGCCGAGAAGTTTGAGGCCGACAGAGAACAAAGTGGAGAGGTCGTGACTTTCAGCGTGCTCCTGGGCGACCTAAACTTCGATAACTGCTCGAAAGGTCCAGCAGGAGGGGAGGGCTAGGAGGGAGGGGCGGAGCCAGGAGGCCCGGCCCCGCCCACGGCGCGCCCGCCTCTCTCTGCAGACCACCGGCTGCAGCAGGAGCACGAGCTCTTCCGCTGCTTCCAGGATCCCTGCCGGCTGGGCACGCGCCAAAAGCAGCCCTGGGCCCTGGGTATCGCGCTTGGGGGGAGGGTACCACCGCCGGCTGGGCGCCCGCCAAGAGCAGCCCTGGGCCCTGGGTATCGTGCTTAGGGGGAGGGTACCGGAGCGGGAAGTGGACCTGGGGAGCGCCGTCGGCCGAGGCTCTGGCTGATGCCGCCCTCCCCCGGATCCCCCAGGGACAGCGCTGAGCACCTCCGTGCTCCATCACTCCGTGGCCTCCTCCCCCAAGATGCCGAGGCGGTGAGTGGCGACCTGGAAGTAGGCACTGCCCACCCGAAGCGCGCAGAGGGGCCCTGGCCTTGATGACACCGCCCCCCCTACCAGGGCCCTGGAGCAGGAGAAAGGGCGCCACCTCTACCTGGCCGGCCCTCCCGGCAGAAGCCGCTGAGCTAAGCCCTGGAGAGGTCGGCGCCTGGACTACATCACGTACCGCGGAGTTCCCGGGTGGCTGGGCCTGCGGCACTGGGACGACCCTCAACCTGACTCCCACCCCCAGGAGGTGGAGCAGGTGACGTTCAGTACTGCCCTGGCGGGGCTCACGGACCACCCGGCAGTGGGCCTGCAGCTTCGAGTCTCAGTGTCCTCCTAAGGCAAGCACAGATGACAGGCGCGCAGCTGGCGCGCACAGACACGACTCGGAGCACGAACTAGGCGCGGTAGCCGCGTGCCCAGAACGGGGCGACTTAAGGCATCTTTATTGAGGGATCCTCACACGGCCTCCTGGGCCCGGCGATACTCATAGACGCTGCCGTGCTCGGGAAAGGCCAGTGCTTGCGGGGGCGACCCCGGCGGTAGGGCGGGGTCCTCCGGGTCCCCATAGCCACCGCCGCCGGGCGTGTGGAGACAGAACACATCCTGTTGGGGGGGGCGGGGGGGAGGCGGGCTCAGTGCAGGTGTGGCCCCTCCCTGTCACCTGCGCAGTCCCCTCCCCACCGGGCAGCGTCCATCACCCGCCCCCATGGACCACGGAGGTCCGGTACGCGCCCCCCTTCCTTCCGGGGCCAAATTAAACTCGGCCTCTGGTCATGTCTGCAACTGTTTCCCCTCTGTGGGATGGGGCCGGGAGGGGAGGGAGACAGGACAGGCCGCAGCCCTTACCCCGGGGTACACGGTCACCGATGTCTTGCCGCCCAGGTTCACCGTCCGGCCGTTTTTGCGGATCAGCAGGTTTAGGCCGCGGGCGCCGGGCTCGCCCCCTGCGGAGGGAGGCGAGGAGTCCAGAGGGACCGGGGGCGGGGGCGGGGCGGGGCGGGGCGGGGAGGGCCGCGGGGGCTGGGGAACCACGCACCGTGGAGCCCGTACGGCCGGAAGGCGCGGCGCTCGGTCAGCACTGACAGCAGCGCCTCCTCACGAAAGAGCAGCTCGCGGGTGACGCCGTCACCGCCCCGGAAGCGGCCTCTGCCCCCCGAGCCCCGCCGCAGCTCGAAGCGGCGCAGGATGACCGGGTACCTGCGAGGGCGAGGGCGAGGGCGAGGACGAGGGCAAAGACTCAGCGTGGCCCGAGCCCCGGCTCCCACCCGGCCGTGCCCCAGCCTCCGCGCACGCCGCTCACCGGCTCTCCAGGATCTCAGGGTCGGTGATGCGCGTGTTGGTCATGTGGCTGTGCACACCGCTGCGCCCGTGCCAGCTGGGACCCGCGCCCGCGCCGCCCGCCACCGTCTCGTAGTAGCCCATGTGGGCGTTGCCCAGGGTCACGTTGTTCATGCAGCCCTGGTGGGGGCACCTGGTCGCTGCGCTGGGCTGGGGCAGGGCGTCCCCACCTCGCCCTCCCGCTCCTACTCCAGCCTGCCCACCCGGCCCGCCCCCGAGCCGCGCCCACCCCGCCCCGGCACCTGGGAGGCGGCGCAGGCCCCAAAGGCCCCCAGGATGACATCCACCACGCGCTGCGACGTGAGCACGTTGCCGCCCACCACCGCCGCCTCAGGCGACGGGTCCAGGATGGAGCCTCGGGGAATTACCACGCGCACTGGCGCCAGGCAGCCCTGTGCGGGGCGGGCGGCTCTCAGGGGCTCTGGGGGTGGGCTACGGGAGAAACAGCACCCCAGCCCCCGCCCCAGCACCCGTGGGGTCAGTCCGTGGCTGGGCCCAGGAGGCGCACTCAGGGTGACCTCGGGCTTGGGCCCCCCCTCGCGCACACACCCCTGCGAACCTGGTTGAGTGGGATGTCGCGGCCCACCAGACAGCGCAGGCAGTAGATGAGGGCGGACAGGGTTATGGCCCGCGGTGCGTTGAGATTACCAAACACCTCCGGCCCAGTGCCGCTGAAGTCAAACACAGCGCTGCCCTGCGCGCCCGAGGGAAGGGAGAGGCTGTCAGCAGCTGCACCATGCCCCTGCCGCCCAGAGGCGCTCTCCCCATGGCCCACCTGACTCAGGTTGATCTGCACACGGAGGCGGATGGGGGAACCGTCGTCCATGTGGTCTTCCGAGGACACCTCCAGGGGAAGGCCCCGGGCCTGCCGGGAGGTTCCAAAGGCACGCAACATGTCTCGCACGGCCAGCTCAGCATTTGCCTGGCAGGGAGCAGGATCAGTGGCGGCCAGGTCACCTGCAGGATGGCCCTGCCGCCCACACTCCTGTGCCCAGGCCCACCTGAATATGACCCATGTAGGCCTGCACCACGTCCAGGCCGTACTGCCCAATGAGCTCCCCCACCAGCTGGATGCCCTTCTGGTTGGCTGCCACCTGGGCACGGAGGTCCGACAGGTTGTCGTGCAGGTTTCTGGTTCCGCTACAGTTGGGGACCTTGCCTGGTGCCCGCAGGGCCTCCGTCACCGCTGGATGGACAGTGTCATCACTGAGCCCCTGGCCAACCCTGTCTGCACCCCCAACCCAGGTTTCCCAGATCCAGACAAGGTCTCTGGCCCCTAGAAAGCACTGAGGCCTGGCCTGGGACTGCTCAGCACCTCAGGAAAGCCCCTCTCCTTGAGCCTGGCTCAGGGTCCTCTCTGCCTGCGCATGTCCCTCTGTGGTCCACAACCCCTGCCCCAGCTCACACTGACCAAGGTAGCAGCCAGCAATGGGCCACCCTATTTGTGTCCTCAACACCCAGAACAGCCTGTGGTTCCGTTACACCCACCCTCTGCCCCCACCCTCCACCCTAGCCACGCCACTTCCCCTGGGCTCCCAGACCTGCAGCCTCAGACCAGGGCTGTTTTTCCCTGTCCCTCCTACCCCCACCCCCACCACAGGCACCCCTGCAGCCTCCATCCCACCTTCCCTGCAGCTGCTCAGTGCCAGGGCCTCCACCTCCAGCGGCCCAAACTTGACCCCTGGCCCCCTCTCCCAAATCCCTCCAAATACCCACCTCCACCTCCAAAACAGTCCCCCACCCCCCACCCTCGCCCCTCCACTCAGCCCAAGACTCAGCATCATCCAGGGCAACTGCAGCTGCCCCCCTCCTTGCCCCCCAGCCTCCAGGCCACTCTCAGACCCCAAATCCTCTCTGCACGTGGGCACAGCGGGAGCTCAGCGCAGGCCCAGCTGAAAGCCCTTCACGGCCACCCACCACCCAGTGACTCAGACCTAGGCCCAGAAAACTCTACAGGGGCCTTTGGGCCCTGTCGCTGCCCTGCTGTTTCTCTGTGGACCCCACCCAGTATGACTGCACACACAACAAGCGGCCACCCACCTTGAAACAGGCTTCTCTCTCCAGCACCCTGACCCTCCACGTCTTGGCTAACTCTCCACCCGCAAAACCACCCCTCGGGAGGCCTTCCTGGACCCAGGCTGAATTCATCTCAGCTCCTGGGATCCGATCTGCAGCTGCCCTTTGGGGTAACCACCCATCTCCTCCCAGCCTCAAGGCAGGCCTGGGCCTATGGGCTGCATCCCACGGTCCAGCCAGGCCTGCTTGCCAGCAGTGGCCATGTGTCCCAGCCTACAGAAGGCCTCCCCCACCCCACTCCCACTCACCCTCCTCCTGGAAGACGCCCCCCTGGACGAGTTTGAAGGACAGAAAGACGGCACCCTCCTGTTGCAGCATGGTGGAGTGGGGAGGCATGGAGCCTGGTGTGATGCCCCCGATGTCTGCGTGGTGCCCTCGGCTGGCCACATAGAACACAGGCCGCGTCTGACCCGGCCAAAACACCTAGTGGGTGGAGAGCCACGGTCAGCTGCATTGGCCACCCCTGCCCCAGCAGAGGCAGGCGGGCAGCACCCCTCACCGGTGTGATAACAGTCAGGTCTGGCAGGTGGCTGCCCCCGGCACTGGGATGGTTGCTCAGTAGCACATCGCCAGGGTGGAGATCGGCCCCCAGGTGCTGAATCTGAAACCAGGAGATGGGTGCAGAGTGGGCATAGGGGAGCAGGGGCCAGAGCGGGGTGGGGGATGTGGAGGGCGAGGGAGGGGGATGGAAGGGTGAGACGGGAGAGGGGCCACCTGGAACTGCACCGTCTCCTGCATGGCACCCAGGTGCACAGGGATGTGGGGGGCATTGGACACCAGCCCCCCATCGGGCCCAAAGAGGGCACAGGAGAAGTCGAGACGCTCCTTGATGTTGGTGGAGATGGCTGTGCGCTGCAGGATGCGGCCCATCTGCTCTGGGAGCACAAAGTGACCAGGCCCGCTGGCCCCACCCACCCACAGCACGGCCCCGGGAAAGGGAAGAACAGGACCCACCCACCCACAGCATGGCCCCGGGAAAGGGAGGAACAGGACCCACCAGGGCTGAAACCCAGGACCCAGGAGATACCCAGCAGCTTTTTCCTGGGGAAGACCAAGGTGACAGTGCGCCCACTTGGCCACGTCTTAGCCTATGTAAAGGACACGACCTTCCCCAGCCCCGCCTGGAGCCCCCAGCAAGAACCCGGTGCCACCCCTCGACCCTCCCACCCTGCCTGGCACAGCAAGAACCTGGTTCCTAGGCTCTTGACCCCTGGGTTCCCAGCAAGCCGCTGGCCTGACCCTGCACAGATGGGTTCCCTGTGCTGTCCTCAGGATCCCTTCCTTAGCTAGGAGGGCACTCCCCGGATCACATGGCTGCAGGTAAGAGGGGGAAGGTATCCTCCCTGCCCAAGGCTTGTTCTCGTGGCCAACTGCACCATGCCAGTGCTGCGGCCACACTGCCCGCCCCATCACCAGGGAGTCCTGCTTCTGCCTCTCCCTTTGGGCACAGTCCTGCCAGCCACCCCATGATACAGCCGGCACCTTATCCCACAGGGAGCCAGGCAGCGGGGAGCCTGGCAGCGGCCACTCACCAGCAATGCTCATGAAGCGGTGTGAGAAGATGGACAGCTGGATAGGGTCCAGCTGGGTGCCCACCGTGCTGGGGACTTCGGCCCCCACAGAGATGCGGATGTCCCCTGTCTTGGTCACCTCTGCCTGGCACCCTGGCTCCACCAGGATGGTGCTGGGGAGCAGAGGGCACAGAGGGGCTGCATGGGGCCAGGCGACACCCCTCCAACCAGAGATGCCACAGCCCCAGGCCAGGGGCCACCCCAGTGATGGTGGGATACGGAGTCCTGCAGGCCCCTGCAGCCTTGGGCCAGAGAACCCTGCACCAGGGGCCCCGCAGTTGACCCGTCCACACCCTCCACCCTGGCCGGACCTCAGCCCACCTGTTACTGTCAATGATGAGGCAGGGCCCATGGAGCTTGTGCCCATAGCCCAGCTCTGCCAGCAGGTACACAGGGGTCTCCTGGTAGCCCCCCTCAAAGTAGCACTGGGTCATCTGCAGAGGGTGTGAGTGAGTACAGCGCCCGGGCCCAGCACCCTCCCTGATGCCTCTCACAGGGCTTGGTCCCCATCCCGGTGCCCCATGGGTGCTGTCAGGCTGGCACGGGCAGGACCACCAACCTTGTCCACCCGGGGAGGCCCGGTCTGGGCTTTGGGGGCATCCTCGAGGCGAAGACCACTGTGGCCAGTGCCCCGCACTCGCACATCGTCCACGACCACCGGCCGCTCAGGGATGACAAAGCCAAACTCCCTCATGTACCTGCACTCCCCACGGGGACCCAAGGAGTCGTCAGAGTGAGGCGGCCAGAGAGGAAGGCCCCTTGCCAGGGATCTGGAGTCAGGAAGCCACGTACCGCTCCACGAAGGCTGCCCCGAAGTCCCCCGCACGGGGCGAGCGGGCTGTGGCTGGGTGCTGGTGGGCAGACACCATCAGAGCACAGTCCGTGCCCCGGTAGCGCAGGTGCAGGAAGCTCTCAGTGCTGATCTGGGACCTGCAGCAGGTGGTTGGGGGCACTCACACCAAACCCCCTGCCCTGACCCCACCCCACCCAGCGCCCGGCAAGGACACCTGTTCTGCTTCTCGCGTACCCCGGGACCACCTGGGAAGTCATCAGGCAGAACACCCACCAAGGGCGTGGTGAGGACAACGTAAGCCCTCTGTCCAGGGCACCCTGGGAGCCCACCTGGGGAAGCCCTGGGCCTGCAGGGCATCCACACACTGCTCCTCCAGGCGGCTCAGCCTCTGGTCCAGCTGCGTGAAGGTCTCAGGTGCGTAGAGCAGGGAGCAGGGCTCCTGTGCCTCGTGCACCACGTCAGCCAGGGCCAGCCCCAGGGCCGACAGCAGCCCACTGTGCCTGCAGGGATGGGCAGCATGGCAATAGGGGGGTCACCTCCCAAGCCCAGCGCAGACGACACGCACCTCCGTGCACCCACACCCAGGCCCACCTGTGGATGTGCACGGTGTCCATGCCCAGGGCCCGGGCGATGGCACATGCATGCTGCCCACCAGCTCCCCCAAAGCAGGCCAGCACATGGGCTGAGGGGTCATGGCCTCTTGCCTAGGGAGACAGAAGGGGTCAGTGGGCTCTCCTACCGTACCCCATCCAGCCCCCAGCCTGAGCAGGAGGCGTGGGGCAGGGAGCAGGGCTGGGGGCAGGACAGGTGGGAGAGCAGAGGTGGACGTACCTGCGTGAGTGCGCGGATGGGCCGGCACATGGCCTCGTTGGCCACGCGCACGAACCCCATGGCTACCTCCTCCAGGCTCAGCGGGGAGGCCGGGCAGGGCCCGTTGGTCAGGAAACTGTTGACCTCAGTGGCCACAGCCTCCAGGGCTTTGCGGGAGGCCTCAGGGGAAAGTGGTTGGTCCTCTCCCGGCCCAAAAATGCACGGGAAGGAGGCAGGCAGCAGGCGACCCAGGACCAGATTAGCATCCGTCACTGTCACAGGGCCCCCTGGGAGGTGGACAGGGTGTGGGGCTTGGGGGCTGGAGGCAGGGAAGCAGGAGTAGGCAGCAGGGATAGGGCTGACAGGAGGGGCTGGACCTGGGGCGGCAAGCGGAGGGCAGGGCCAGGCCGGGCAGATCCTGACTCTTACCTTTGCGGTAGCAGGCGGGTCCTGGGTGGGCTCCTGCTGACTCGGGCCCGACCACAAAGAGGCCAGACCTAGGGGAAGGAAGGGCTGGGGTTGGACACAAGGAGGGAGACAGGGCTGAGGTCCCGGTCTGGGAAGCAGGAGAGCTGACCTGAAGAAGAGGCGGGAACCCCCTCCTGCTGCCACGGTGTTGATGTCCAGCTGCGGGGCCTGGAGGGTGACGCCAGCTGTGCTGGCCTCGAAGACGTGCTCGAATTCCCCAGCGTAGCGGCTCACATCTGTGGATGTGCCTGGCAGGGGTGGGGTGCTGGTGGGTCGCTTGAAGACCTAGGTGCCCAGCAGCTGGGCCTCCCCGAGACCCCAGCCCTTGGCCCTCATACCTCCCATGTCAAAGCCGATGACAGGTTGGCCACCCTCCTGCTGGTAGGTGGTGGCTGAGTAGCCCACCACGCCGCCGGCTGGGCCCGAGAGCACAGCACGGGAGCCGCTGAAGGCGTCCATGGGTGCCAGGCCGCCATCGGAGCGCATGAACAACACCTGCACATCCTGTGAGCAGGCAGCAGGTGCGCCATGAGGGGCAGGCCAAGGCCCAGGCCCAGGCCCAGGAGTGGGCAGTGAAGGGGCCTCATAGCCTCACCTTGAGTTGGCCCTGGAAGCCACGGCAGAAGCCCTGCACGTAGCGTTGGATGGCAGGCGTGAGGTAGGCATCGGCACAGGCCGTGTGCCCCCGAGGGACGATGCGCACCATGGGCATGGCCTCCGAGGACAGTGACACGTGTGTGAAGCCCAGCTCCCGGGCCAGCACACCCACCTGCTGCTCATGCTGGGCCCACCTATGACAAAAACCCAGTGGCACCTCGTCTCCCAACAGGCCCGGCACCTGCTCCCGAGGCCCACAGCCCCACCTCACTCACGTGTACGAGTGCATGAGCACCACGGCCAGGCTGCGGATGCCTCGAGATAGCAGCCCCTCCAGCTTCCCACGCAGGGCCCCCAAGTCCACAGGCTGCTGCACTTCTAGCAGGTCCCCCGTGCGGCCTTCCAGAAAAGCCCAGGAGGCCCCGTTAAAGGCCATCAGGAACCTCCGGCCCCAGATCCCACAGCAGCGGCGGCACACACACCTTTCACAGGCGTCCCGGTGCCCGCCTCTCCACGGTGCAGCACCACACGTTCGTCCACCTCCAGCACCTCTTCATACAGCACCTCGGGCATGGGCACGGCCTGGGGGCAGGCAGAGACTCAGAAGAGGCCCAGGCCTGAGGGTCCATGCCGGGGTCCTGTGTGAGTGGGTGGTACAGGTGAGTGGCTATGTCCCAACAGGCCGGTTGGCAGGCCCAGAAGAGTCGTACCTGGCAGCCCCAGCAAGGCTCACCAAGGGGGCAGCTCTCCACCCCCTAGGCAGCTGAGTGCAGCCAACTGCTCCACCCCCACGAAGGCAGCTTCTTCCGGAAACACAGCAGTAGGTACAGGGGTTCCACCTCTCCTCTGCCTGAACAGGGCTAGCTTGGGTGGCCCCACACTAGCGTACAGGGCCGGCATGGCGGCAGGCAGGAACAGGGCATCCTGTGCCCACTCCGAGGGCTAGGAGAACTTGGGGTCCCACTGGGAATTCCAGGAGCTTCCTCTTTCTTTGTCGGCTGGTGCCCATGAGCCATCACTAATCCAACAACTGCTCTCCACACAGGGTCAAGGCATCCCTGGGGGGTGTACGCCACACAGCCTGGTCCCCAGCCAACATGGAGCTCACCAGGTCAAAGAGGTCCCCACGGGCTTGGGTGCCAATGTGCAGCAGGTCTCGGAAGCCACGTGTCACCAGCAGCGCCACCCGCTCCCCCTTCCGCTCCAGCAGCGCGTTGGTGGCCACCGTGGTGCCCATGCGGATGCTGGCGATATGACTGGAGTCCAGCGGCTGGTCCCGGGGCAGGAGCATGCCGGCCTCCTGGGGACCACGTGGTCAGTGGGGGGCTTCTGGCCGTGGGGTCCCTGTCTACCCGCTCCGCCCTGGCCCACCTGCTCCAGGATGCGGCGGATCCCTTCGGTTGGCGCGTCTGCATAGTTGGCAGGATCCTCTGAGAGCAGTTTTAAGACCTGCACGTGCCCCCCTGGGCACTGGGCAAAGACGTCTGTGAAGGTACCCCCACGGTCGATGGCAAAGTGGAAGCGGCCCTCGGGGCTGCCCATGGTGGTGGGGCTGGGGTCCCACAGGAGCTCTTCAGCTGGTAGCCCTGGAAAAACTGGACAGAGGCGGGGTCAGCCCGGGCTCACCTGTGAGTGGGACTAGAGGCTCCCCAGCCCTGCGCATGCGGGGGGTTCCTGAAGGAGAGACCCACGGGCACGACTCTGGGCAGAGCCAGAGCCGCAGGCCCAGCTCCGAGGGCTGCCTGGGCCCGAGCGAGAGCCTGGCCGGCGGTCAGCGGCCTGATGCCCCCATGCCCCGCATCGCGCTTCTCCCGGCCCTGGATTGGGCCGAAACCCAGGCAGTGGAGCAGGCACGGGAGGTGGGGGCGCCGCTGGACCCCGGAGCCCTCGGGCGGGGTCCCTCAGCACTAAAGAGGCACGGGAGTGCGGGCAGGGGGCTTGGGGCGAGCTGGCCGGGGGACCCCACTTCCCGCTTTGCTCGACCTTCGGCCCAAGCCTGGCGGGCCCCGGGACAGGACGGAGCCTGAGCACCGACGGGGCGACCCGAGGCGGGGACGCGTGAGGAGCGGCCCGGGAGGCAGCGGGGAAGGGGCCGCGGAGGGGAGGCCGCCCGGCGCAGACCCCACCTGGCGCTCGGCTCGGGCTCGGTCGCTCGCGGTCGGCTCTGGCTGCGCTCCCGGCGGCCCTGCCCGCACCAGCCTCGCCTCGGGGAGGAGCCTACAGGGACCGCCCCGCGCGCCACTGGTCCCGGCACTCGCGGTTACATCAGGCCAGGCCCGCCCCCCGCGCCTCCGTCCTCGCCCTGCGCTTCCCCGGGCCGCCCGCGCAGGATCAAGGGCACCTTGGCTGTGCGGCCCTCGGGTCTCCAGCGCCGGGCCTGGACTCGCCTAGCGTGGGCGCCCCGGGATCCCACCTCCAGGTGTCCTGGGCAAGGGGAGCTGGCAGCCCAGGCCACAACAGGGCTTCCTTCCCCGTGGAGGGGGCATTGAAGGACAGAGAGGAGAGGGAAGGAGGCCCTGTGGCCTTCTCTACCAGCCCCAGCTCCCGGCCCCGTGGGCCTCTCCTGTGCGGTATCTCTGGCCTTCTTCACCGGGTCGGCCTCACCTCCAGCCCTCCTTGTGTCAGAGGCGTGTGAACCAGAGCAACTCCATCTTGAATAGGAGCTGGATAAAAAGAGGCCGAAACCTACTGGGCTGCGTTCTCAGATGATTAATGCATTCTCAGTCACGGGATGAGACAGGAGGTCAGCACAAGATACAGGCCATAAAAACCTGTATCTCCCAGCCTGGCCAACATTGAAACCCCGTCTCTACTAAAAATACAAAAATTAGTCGGGCATGTGGCACGCGCCTGTAATCTCAGCTACTGGGAGGCTGAGGCAGGAGAATCGCTGGAACCCGGGAGGCGGAGGCTGCAGTGAGATCGTGTCACTGCACTCCAGCCCAGGCGACAGAGCGAGGCTCCGTCTCAAAAAAAAAAAAAAGAACCTGTATCTGATCAAACAAGTTGCGGTAAAGAAGCTGGCCAAACCCACCAAAACCATCGTCCTACACTGCCCCCAGCACCATGACAGTTTACAAGGGCCACATCAACGGCAGGAAGTTACCCTATATGGTCTAGAAAGGGGAGGCATTAATAATCCCCCCCTCGTTTAGCACATCATCAGAAATCACCATAAAAATGGGCAACCGGCCCAGCACGGTGGCTCACGCTTGTAATCCCAGCACTTTGGAGGCCGAGGCGGGTGGATCATGAGGTCAAGAGATCAAGACCATCCTGGCCAACATGGTGAAACCTGTCTCTACTAAAAATACAAAAATTAGCTGGGTGTGGTGGCGCACACTTGTAGTCCCAGCTACTTGGGAGGCTGAGGCAGGAGAATCACTTGAACCTGGGAGGCGGAGCTTGCAGTGAGCTGAGATTGCACCACTGCACTCCAGCCTGACGACAGAGCGAGACTCCGTCTCAAAAAAAAAAAAGGCAACCAGCAGCCCTCGGGGTGCTCTGTCTATGGGGTAGCCATTCTTTATTCCTCTACTTTCTTAATAAATGTGCTTTCACTTTAGGCACTTGCCCTGAATTCTTTCTTTCAAGAAATCCAAGAACCCTCTCTTGGGGTCTGGATTGGGACCCCTTTCCTGTAACATTTGTGCCAAGGGCAGTGGACTCCAGCTCCCCATAGACAGGGATGGGGCCCAGGATCAGGCACTCAGGAACCCCTCTCCATGGATGGGCTGCTGCTCATGTCCAGATGACTGCCCTCTAAGTGGCACGTGCCCGCTGTGATGCCACCCCCAGATCCCATACCCATGCACCTCCTAGTGCCTTCCCATCCTGAGGCCCAGCTGAGGCCCCAGATGATCATGCCATGCCCACATGCAGGAGCCCCACCTGCCTGCTCTGAGCAGTCCGTGGGAAGCAGCTCTGGTCAGCAACCCCACTTCAGCCCAGGACCTTCCTCACTGGCCACACAGCCTCAGCCCCGCCAGCCCACACTCCTGCAGGACTGCCCTGCCTTCTGGTTTCCACCTGTCCCCAGCACAGCCTCTTGGTCCTGCCTGTCAGCCCAGGATCCATCAGGAGAGATTCCCACACCCCACCCACCCACACCCCCACCATCTGCTGCCCTGTACGCACTCAGGCTGCCCACCAGGCCTGTGCTGTAGACCCCAAACTCCCTCACTGCCCATCACCATCCCCAGCCACCCCCTCGCCTCTCTGTTCACTCCAGGGGCCTGTGCTATCCACTCACAGACGCAACGTCTAAGGGCCTGTCTCCACGCTCCCTAGCGGCACCCTACTGCTGTGCACCTCCAGGTGTCCACCTCCCACCTCCACCTGCCTCCTGGGCTCTCCTGACCCCACTCCACTGCACGTCTCGGGGCAGACCAACAAAAGCCAACTCCCACTCACCCAGGCTCAGGCCTCTGCTGGCTGCCCCAGCTGCCTGGCTGCCCCAGCTGCCTCCGGCCCCACTGGGCCTTTATCTCTGTCTCTCCATGTTGCTGGGTCCCAGCTTCCCCTTGGCAATGCCACGCGGCCCCTCCACCGCGACCAAAGGCAGCTCCAGGCCTGCAGGATGGCCCAGCCCCTACTCTCTAGTGGCGCCCCTGACTGCATGGCCAGACACGTCCCAAAACCAGGCCCCAGGCCACCTACCAGTGGCCCACTCCAGCAGCGGCTCCCCCACCGAGCAAGCTGTCCCAGCCCCATTCTCATCCCCACACCCAATCTGCCAGAAGTCCTGTTACTTCCACCTTCAGAACCCAGAGCTGCTACTTCTCACACCTCCACCCCGGCCAGGCTTCCATCACGTTCCCCCAGGGACGTGGCTGTCCCCACCGCCAGAGAGTGCAGGGCTGGGAGGACAGAGTCTGCCGTTGCAGTGACTCTGACAGCTTCAGGCACAGACAACTTGCACCCACCTCAGGGCCTGGCACAGGCTGTTCCCTGGGCCTGGAAAGCCGCGCCCCAGCCTGGCAGCTCCCTCACCTGCTCAGGCTCTGCTCAGAGGTCGCTTTCCCAGACCTGGCACCTTCTCCCTGCTGCACGTCCTGAAAGAGCCCCAGGGCCCTGGCTTTGCTCCAGATGCGCCGCAGCACCCAGCGGTTTTGCCCAACTCCACAGAGTCTTGGGGCCCCGGTATGGCTCACCTCTCTCAGCATTCTTGAATTTGATCGTTCTCCGCCTGGGCAGCCGGGGACTGGCAGCCACCTCAGCCAGGAACCCGGAGCTGCAGAAGCTCAGGCTGCTGCCGCGGTTCCTGAGCACTAGCTTCAGCTCCTGGTTCTCCTGGATGAGCTGCACCAGCCGCCGCAGCTCTTCGTTCTCCTGTGCCAGCCGCTGGATCTCCTGCCGCAGGCCCTCATAGCTGCTGAGGAGGGACATGCCTGGCAGCCAGGGGCGGCAGCTGGCGGGGGCCAGTGGGCCGGCCAGGGACAGCAGACCCTACTATTGTGAGGTCAGCAGCTGCCCCTGCCCCCACACTTCAGCCGCACTCCAGGCCTTCAGGGTCAGGACCCAGCTGTTCCAACCATCCCCGTGGCAGAGTTGGCCTGACCTCTGACCTCCAGCCCCCTAAGGGCCAAATGACCAGTGGGTGCCCAGAACTGTCCCAGGTCTCTGGCTCCCTCCAGGAATCCTCCTCCTAGAAGATGGAAGCTTCTTTGACCCAGCCAAGCCCAGGTGTGTCATGGGGGAAGGGATATGGGATTCAGGCCTCTGCACCCACCCATCTGACTGCCCACTGGCCACCAGCCACAGCCTCCTGGCCTGGCCATGCCAGGACATGGGTCTAGGCAACCGGGTGTGGTATCTCGGCAGTCACGGTTGGCACAGCTTCTGAAGGGATCAGGAAGGGTGGGTGCGTGGCTGCCCTGCAGGATGGGGCCCAGCAACAGCAGGAGCTGGACAGCAGCAACCAGGGCAGGCCAGGGCTACAGGGGCAGAGCTAGCCGAGAGCACACTAGGAGAGCACGGGAGGGGGCTGCAGGCAAAGGGATGCACCAGGCAGTGCTGGAGCCAACAGAAGGGAGGCTGGGCCTGTTTCTCGGGGGACAGGGCCTTGGCAATGTCACACGGAGGTTGCAGTGAGCAGGCAGGTGCCCTGGAAGAGTCACCACATCTGGGCCATAATCTGAAGGAAGGGGATGGGGCAGGCGGCCCACCAGAGGCTGAGGACCAGGACCTAAAGACACAGCTCCCCAGGGACAGGAGAGCCACCCTCAACGGTGACAGTGGTTTGCATTTTAGATCACATAAAGGACTTTCTTCTTCTATCCAATCTGTCTTTTTTTGTTTTTTTGAGACGGAGTCTCGCTCTGTCGCCCAGGCTGGAGTGCAGTGGCGCAATCTGGGCTCACTGCAAGCTCCGCCTCCCACGTTCACGCCATTCTCCTGCCTCAGCCTGCCAAGTAGCTGGGACTACAGGTGCCCACAACCACGCCTGGCTAATTTTTTTGTATTTTTTTAGTAGAGACGGGGTTTCACCGTGTTAGCCAGGATGGTCTCGATCTCCTGACCTCGTGATCTGCCCGCCTCGGCCTCCCAAAGTGCTGGGATTACAGGCGTGAGCCACTGTGCCTGGCCTCCAATCTGTCTTTAAAGGGACACTTCTGCACAGTTACTTTGGATTTCTGGTTTTTTCTTACATTATGATTATTATGTATTTTACATCGTTTTTCTCTTTTGCTTGTTTGATTGGTCTAGTTTCCACTTGCTGATTTGTAGACTGTCCTGGGATTCTCATACTCCTTTCCCTGGCTACTCGAGTGGAGCATCACAGGGCCCCTCACCTGTGCGAGTGGGGGCAGCGCCCCTGAGACTAGTGCTCCAGGAGACTGGGGGCAACTGTACTGAATCCCAACAGAAATCATGACAATTTAAGTAATTCTCGGCCTGGCGCGGGGGCTCACGCCTGTAATCCCAGCACTTTGGGAGGTTGAGGCGGGCAGATCACCTGAGGTCAGGAGTTCGAGACCAACCTAGCCAACATGGTGAAACCCCATCTCTACTAAAAAAAATACAAAAATTAGCTGGGCGTGATGGCAGGCACCTGTAATCCCAGCTACTCAGGAGGCTGAGGCTGGAGAATCGCTTGAACCCGGGAGGCAGAGGTTGCAGTGAGCTGAGATCATGCCACTGCACTCCAGCCTGGGCAACAGAACAAGACTCTGTCTCAACTACAATAAAATAATTCCTATAATTAGGAAAAAAATGGAGTAGAGTATTTTTATTTATTTATTTATTTATTTATTTATTTTTTGAGATGGGGTCTCACTCTGTCACCCAGGCTGGAGTGCAGTGGTGCAATCATAACTCATCGAAGCCTTGACCTCCCAGGCTCAAGGGATCCTCCTACCTCAGCCTCCCAAGTAGCCAGGACCACAGATGCATGCACCACCATGTCTGGCTAGTTTTTTTTTTTGCTTCTTTTTTGGTAGAAACAGGGTCTCACTATGTTTTGTTTTGTTTTTTGAGATGGAATCTTGCTCTGTCACCCAGGCTGGAGTGCAGTGGTGCGATCTCGGCTCACTGCAAGCTCTGCCTCCCGGATTCACGCCATTCTCCTGCCTCAGCCCCTCGAGTAGCTGGGACTACAGGTGCCTGCCACCACGTCCGGCTAATTTTTTTGTATTTTTAGTAGAGACAGGGTTTCACCGTGTTAGCCAGGATGGTCTCGATCTCCTGACCTTGTGATCCCTCCGCCTTGGCCTCCCAAAATGCTGGGATTACAGGCGTGAGCCACCACACCTGGCCTGGGGTCTCACTATGTTGCCCAGGCTGGCCTTAAACTCCTGGCCTCAAGTTATCCTCCTGCCTTGTTCTCCCAAAGTGCTGGGATTACAGGCATGAGCCACCACACCTGGCCGAAGTAGAGTTTTTCTCTTTTTTTTTTGAGACAGAGTCTCACTCTGTCGCCCAGCCTGGAGTGCAGTGGCGCCATCTCGGCTCACTGCAACCTCCAACTCCCGGGTTCAAGCAATTCTCCTGCCTCAGCCTCCCAAGTAGCTGGGACTACAGATGTGTGCCACCATGCCTGGCTAATTTTTTTGTATTTTTAGTAGAGACACGGTTTCATCCTGTTGGCCAGGCTGTTTTCAAACTCGTGACCTCAGGTGATCCACCCACCTTGGCCTCCCAAAGTGCTGGGATTAGGGATTACAAGTGTGAGCCACCAAGCCTGGCCTGGAGTAGAGTATTTCTGATAGTTGGAGAGATTTTACCCCCAAAGAATGAGAGGCTCAGCCAGGCGAGGTGGCTCATGCCTATAATCCCAGCACTTTGGGAAGCCGAGGCGGGTGGATCACCAGAGGTGGGAGTTTGAGACCAGCCGGACCAACATGGAGAAATCCCGTCTCTATTAAAAATACAAAATTAGCCAGGCATGGTGGTACATGCCTGTAATCCCAGCTACTCAGGAGGCTGAGGCAGAAGAATTGCTTGAACCTGGGAGGCGGAGGTTGTGGTGAGCCGAGATCACGCCATTGCACACCAGCCCGGGCAACAAGAGTGAGACTCTGTCTCAAAAAAAAAAAACAAACAAAAGAATGAGAGGCTCAGTCAGTCAACTTTCAACTCACATACTCTGAAAGCCAGAGGGTAGGGCGTAATAGGCAGAATTCTCAGAAGGCTTCCAGGATTTCCTGCTGTACGTGCCGTGCATAATCCCCAGGACTGTGAACAAGATGGGTGTTACTCCCACGATTAGGTTATGTTGTTTGACGCTGCTGGGGGATAAAGGAGATGGTCTTGGGTGGGCCTAACCTAATCACGTGATCCTTTCAAAGGACGGGTCTCTTTCCAGTGGAAAAAACTCAAAGCATGAAAGAGATTCCACACAGGAGAGAGTCTCCACTGCTGGAGGAGTCTCATAGCAAGGAATGTGGGCAGCTTCCAGGAGTTGACATATCATGGTAAAAATACTGGAAAGCAAAGACAAAGACAAAGCTTTGAAAGTAACAAGATAAAAAAATGATTCGTCACATATAAGAGAACCCCAAATAAGATGAACACCTGACTCCTCGGAAGAAGCAGTGGAGACCAGAAGACTCAAAGTCAGAAAAACACTGTCAAGCAAGAATCCGATATTTAGGAAAACCACTTTTGAAAATGAAGGCGAAATAAAGACAGTTCAAGATGAACAAAGATAGAAAATGTGTTGGCCGGGCACAGTGGTGCACACCTGTCATCCCAGCACTTTGGGAGGCTGAGGCCAATGGATCACCTGAGGTCAGGAGTTCAAGACCAGCCTGACTAACATGGTGAAAACCCGTCTCTACTAAATACATAAATTAGCCGGGCATGGTGGCAGATGCCTGTAATCCCAGCTACTTGGGAGGCTGAGGCCGGAGAATCGCTTGAACCTGGGAGGCAGAGGTTCAACCTGCCGAAACAACCTGCCGGCCTGCATTCCTTCCTGATAGAGACCACTGGCCACAGAGTGGCTCTATGGCTATGGAGGAAGCACAGAGAGAGATTTCGTGTCCTCTGCTGCACCATTTGACGCTGGAAGCCTGAAAACCCCACCCTCATATCACGATAATGCCACCATTTTTTGAACTCGAGTCCCATGGGGAGGCGTGAAGCTCAATTGTGTGTTTGTGTGCTCCCCTTTCATAAATATTCATGGCTCCTCTTACAGCTCATTGAATATGTATATTTGGCCACTCCCTTCAGCATAAATTCCTGTTCCCCTTGCCCCTCCCATGAAGTGTCTGTTTTTGACTTCTGACTGGAGGCTACGCTTCCCTGCCTGTCAGAATGGCCGCCCTGCAGACTGCAACCCTTTATGAGAAATAAAGCTCTCCTTTCCAAATGTATGAACCTCACCATTCTTCAGTTGACACCACCACCATGCCTGCCACTTGAGATGAACACGCTGCCCTGGCCCTTGGGAGGCAAGTCCAGTTCTCATGCTGTGGAATCTGACTGGCCTGTGCGGGAAGAGTGTGGGGAAGTGATGCTCTGCGTTCTCCAGGCCTCCACCTGAGACCCCACACAGGGCAGGACGCCCAGCGGGCTGTGTGGCCCTCTTACTTTGGAAATTGACCAAGGGGCATACAGCAAAGCAAGAAGCATTTACTCAAGAAGATCTACTAAGTCTTGGTCAGAACAGGGGGAATCTGTGGTGCTTGAGCTCAGCCTGCTCCCCCAGGTCCCTGGCTCCGTCATAAAAGCTCTACTCCAGGAGGTGCAGCTGAGAACACGGGTTCCTTCCTCCCAGCTCCTGGCAGAGGCACCACACAGGGAGGGACACGCAGAGAAGACGAGGCCTCCCGTCCCCCAACACCGGCCACAGCACAGGGGTCTCACTCCGGGAGAAGCAGGCCACTACGCCCATGCCCAGGTCCACAGATGCTGCCCCAATGAGAGGCAGTGGCAGGGCTGGCGGCTGCATGGGGCCGCCTTCCTTAGGAAGCACAGTGTGGGAAAGTCATGCCTAAGATGTGTGGCAGGCTGTGGGCAGCTCAGTGGAGAGCAATTAGGAAAAAGCGGACAGCTGTGTGAAACTGATAGCAGCAAATGAAATGGCAGGCCAGCCTGGAGTGTAGCTGAAAACCAGGGACAGAGACGACAGAGAAAGGACCCTGCAGATACTGCATCCACCCCTGGGAGTCCAGAAGCCTCTGCACCAGTGCCAGGCTGCACAGGCTGAGTGGTTGGGCGTGCTGGCTGTCTATTGCTGCCCTCACAAATCACCACAAACTTGCAGGTTTAAAACAACAGAAACTTACTATCTTACAGTGCTGGAGACCAAAGTCCAAGATGAGTCTCATGGGGCTAAAATCAAGGCTTTTACAGGGATGGTTCCTTCTGGAGGTTCCAGAGGAAAGCAGGTGCCCTGCCTCTTCAGGTGCCTGGTGTGTGCCGGCACTGGCTGGCTTGCAGCCACATCACTCTGATTTCTACCCAGGTGGTCCCACAGCCTTCTCTTCTCCTGTAGTCACATCTCCCTCCATTTCCCTCCTAAAGGATGCTTGGAATGACAATTGGGGCCCACTGGGTCACCCGGGATCACCTCCCCACCTCAGGCTCCTTAACTGCATCACATCTGCAAAGTCTTTTTTGCCAAATGAGGTACATTCATAGGCTTCAGTGATTCGGGCCTGAGTATCTTTGGGGTTGTTATTTAGCCCATCACGCTTGCTGAACGCGGAGCAGATTGGAAAGCTTTCCAACCACACACACATCCATCAGCAAAGGATGGAGCTGCTTCATCCCACCGAACTCCAGGCTGGAATCACCCCAAAAACAGCAGCATGGGGGTTCCCCCAAGGGAGTGCCCCAAACTGTCACAAGATGGAGCCTATTGGGATCCCAAAGAAAGAAGCACCAAACGCCAGGGTGCCTAGTCCAGAGCATTAATTAGGGGAACTCAGGGACAGAGAGCTGCAGCAGTCCTTGAAACAGTGAGAAAAAAGGGCTGTTCTTCCCGGGTGTGCCCAAAGCAAGGGGGCCGGGGAATGGAGTTTATGTGTGGGTTTAAGGCATTTGGCTCAGGGCCGGGCCAGTTTCTTTCTAGTAAACCCAGATACCTTTATTAGTGCCTGGGAAAGCTCAAGGTCCTGGTGTGGGTTCAAACCTGCTTGGAAAAAACCTGTGGCTGATGAGTCACAAAATGGTCCAGGCCCTCTGATTTTTGGTCAGGACACAGACAGAAACTGGGAGGTCGGGGGTGGTGGCTCACACCTGTAATCTCAGCACTTTGAGAGGCTGAGGTGGGTGGATCACGAGGTCAGGAGTTCAAGACCAGCCTGGTCAACATGGAGAAATCCCGTCTCTACTAAAAATATAAAATTGAGCTGGGTGTGATGGCCGGTGCCTGTAATCCCAGCTACTTGGGAGGCTGAGGCGGGAGAATTGCTTGAACCCGGGAGGTGGAGGTTGCAGTGAGCCGAGATCACACCACTGCACTCCAGCCTGGGCGACAGAGCAAGACACCATCTCAAAAAAAAAAAAAAAAAAAAAAAAAAATTGGGGCTGGGCGTGGTGGCTCATGCCTGTAATCTCAGCACTTTGGGAGGCCGAGGCAGGTGGATCACCTGAGGTCAGGAGTTCAAGACCAGCCTGACCAAAATGATGAAACCCCATCTCTATTAAAAATACAAAACATTAGCCAGGCATGGTGGCGCACGCCTGCAATCCCAGCTATTCAGGAGGCTGAGGCAGGAGAATCCCTTGAACCCGGGAGGCAGAAGTTGCAGTGAGCCAAGATCACACCATTGCACTCCAGCCTGGGCAACAACAGCAAAATTCCGTCTCGAAAAAAAAAATTTTTTTTTCAGAGAAATTGAGGGACCTACAGAAGCCTCGTTGGCTTGGGGAGGTTAAACACAACCTTTGACCAACTGGTGGTAAGCGCTAAACTAGGCCGACCCAGGCGTGATTTCTAGGAAGCCAGAAGTTCTTAAAAATGAGGAGGAGGAGAGAGAAGCTGAGCAGAGACATGAAAAGCTACACACTGTGGCGCAAACAGACGCATGGAATTGGCCCAGGCAAGCCACTAAACAACAGGAAAAACAGCAGCAAAATCACAAGGCCATCGGCCAATCCTAACCCAAAGGTGAGGTCATACACGCTCTAAAGTGTCTAGTTTTCCTTCTTTCTCCCCTCCCCTCCCCTCCCCTGCCCTCCTCTGCCCTCCCCTCCCCTCCCCTGCCCTCCCCACCCCTCCCCTGCCCTCCCCTCCCCCACCGTCCCCTCCCCTCCCCTCCCCTGCCGTCCCCTCCCCTCCCCTGCCCCGCCCTCCCCCCTCCCCTCCCCTGCCCCGCCCTCCCCTCCCCTCCTCCGCCCTCCCCCACCCTCCCCTCCCCTCCCCCGCCCTCCCCTCCCCTCCCCCGCCCTCCCCTCCCCCCCCCGTTCCTTTCCGATGAGTCTCACTCTGTCTCCCAGGCTGGAGTGCAGTGGCGCGCTTCTCCCGCCTCAGCCTCCCAAGTAGCTGGGATTACAGGCTCGCGCCTGGGATTACAGGTGCATGCCACCACACGTGGCTAACTTTTTGTATTTTTAGTAGAGACAGGGTTTCACCATGTTGACCAGGCTGATCTCGAACGCCTGACCTCCCGCCTCGGCCTCCTAAAGTGCTGAGATTACAGGCATGAGCCACTTCACCCAGCCTAAAGTGTCTAGTTTTCTACAAAAATGATGAGACATGCAAAGAAAGAGGATAGTGTGACTCTTTATATTTTGTATTGATACATACATACCGTACATATTGGTCAGGTGTGGCGGCTCATGCATGTGATCCCAGCACTTTAGGAGGCCAAGGCAGGAGGATCACTTGAGCCTAGGAGTTCAGGGCCAGCCTGGGCAACATAGCGAGATCCCAGTTCTGCAAAAAAACACAAAAAAATTATCTGGGGGTGGTGGCATGCACCTGTAGTCTTCTACCGGGGAGGCTGAGGTGGCAGGATTGCTTGAGCTCAGGAGGTCAAGGCTGCAGAGAGCCAAGATCGTGCCACTGCACTCCAGCCTGGGTGACAGAGTGAGATGTTGTCTCAAAAAAATTAAAAAATAAAATAAATTTGTACGTATTTATGGGGTATATGTGATACTTTGTTACATGCACAGAAAGTGTAAAGATCATGTCTGGGTATTTAGGGTATTTAGGACATCTGTCACCTGGGTATGTGTCATTTCCGTGTGTTGGGAACACTTCAAGTCCTCACCTCAAGCTATTTTTAAATGTACAATGCCTTGTTGTTAACTATAGTCACCCTATTCTGCTATTGGACTTTAGAACTTACACCTTCTTTTTCTTTTTTTTTTTTGAGACGGAGTCTTGCTCTGTCGCCCAGGCTGGAGTGCAGTGGCACGATCTCAGCTCACTGCGACCTCCACCTCCCGGGTTCCAGTGATTCTTCTGCCTCAGCCTCCCAAGTAGCTGGGATTACAGGCACATACCACCACACCGGGCTAATTTTTATATTTTTAGTAGAGATGGGATTTCACCATGGTGGCCAGGCTGGTATTGAATGCCTGACCTCAAATGATCTGCCCGTCTCAGCCTCCCAAAGTGCTTGGATTACAGGCGTGAGCCACCGCGCCCGACCTACAATTTATACCTTCTATCTACCTGTATGTTTACCTACCCATTAACCAAACTCTCTTCACCACTGCCCTGCAACACACACACGCACCATTCCCAGTCTCTGGGGACCATCATTCTACCTCCGCAAGATCAACTTTTTTAGCTCCCACATGTGAGTGAGAACATCCCATGTGTGTCTTTCTGTGCCTGGCTTATTTCACTTAACATAATAACCTCCAGGGTGCTGCAAATGACAGGATTTCATTCTTTTTGTGGCTGAAGAGTATTATATTGTGTATACACACCACATTTTCTTTACCCATTCATCCACTGATGGACACGTAGGATGAATCCATATCTTGCCTACTGTGAATGGTGCTGCAATAAACAAGGGGGTGCAAGTGTCCCTTTGATATGTTGACTTCAGGATGGTGTGACTGTCAAACAGGATGAAGAGCAGGCAACAGTAACTGCCTTTGAAGGGGCCCAGACTCTCGGCTTTGCAGGCAAAGATGTCAAAGCTTAGCTTATGCAAAGGCCCATGAACAGAGTGGCCATGGTGGCAGGGATAGTGGCTCTGTATGGTCCTACTGACTGCTGAATGTCCAACCCATAGCAGCAGAAACCAAAGACCTCAAGTGTGGCCAGCATGGTGGCTCACGCCTGTCATCCCAGCATTTTGGGAGGCTGAGGCGGGCGGGTCACCTGAGGTCAGGAGACCAGCTTGGCCTACATGGTGAAACCCCATCTCTACTAAAAATACAAATACAAAAATTAGCCAGGCGTGGTGGCGGGCGCCTGTAATCCTAGCTACTTGGGAAGCTGAGGCAGGAGAATTGCTTGAACCCAGGAGGCGAAGATTGCAGTGAGTCAAGATCGCGCCACTGCACTCTAGCCTGGGCAACAGAATGAGACTCCTTCTCAAAAAACAATAACAACAACAACAACAACAACAAAGACCTCAGGCCCCTCCCACCTGGAGGAGCAGCGATTTGTTCTTCCCAGAACCAACACCTACTCTGAACACAACTTTGCTCTTCCTGCCTATAGCTCCTCCACCAGCACCTCTATCCCAAGCTTTCGGAATGTCTTACCTCCCACTGGACCATGCTAAATACTAACGACTGGCCAGGTGCGGTGGCTCACGCCTGTAATCCCACCACTTTGGGAGGCCAGGGCAGGCAGATCACTAGGTCAGGAGTTGGAGGCCAGCCTGGCCAAAACGGTGAAACCCCATCTCTACTAAAAATACAAAAATTAGCCAGACATGGTGGCACATGCCTGTAATCCCAGCTACTTAGGAGGCTGAGACATGAGAATCGCTTGAACACAGGAGGCAGAGGTTGCAGTGGGCCGAGATCATGCCATTGCACTCTAGCCTGGGTGACAGAGCGAGACTCTGTCTCAAAAAAAAAAAAAATCCTAACAACCCACCTTAGAGCCTACTGTGTGGCAATGAGCTCATGTTCCTGGGACTCACTGTCTCCCAAACCCTTGTCAGCCCAATGGAATAGAGGCACAGTCTGCTGAAGGCCCTGCCCTGCTGCCAGCTGGATGTCAGCCCCTTCCAGGGAGGGGCACTTCTGCTGGGATGCGCCTGTGCTGCCGTAAGGAGTTGGGGCTCGAGATACAGGCTCACCAGGAATCTCAGGGATCAGTTCCAGGATCCTCAGTCCCACAGCCCCTTCCCGGCTTGGGCCCCAACAAAGTATTTACAGAGTCATATATTTCGTAAAATTTGCAAAAATGAAATATTTTAACCACAACCAGCTAAAACTGTCTCTTCCCCCTGCAACCTGCCATCAGTTAACCCCATCAGTTACCCCCTCCCCTGCTGCATAGAGCTGGAGGGGGTGTTGTGGGGTCCAGCTCCCGGGAGGTTGAGTTGAGGCTACGTTTTGCTTGGGCTTAGAGAGAACAGTCACTTTCTGATACAGTTATGCTATCGCTAGTCATTCTGGTGTAGAAATGGCTTCCAGAAACACCCACCTCCCTCGGCTGCATGTCATGACACAACAAGCTGATGAAATTGGCCAAGTGTCAACTCAAAGAGGATCTAAGATTAGTCACAAACAAGAAAACCCAAACTCAAATTCATTTTTTTGGGGGGGTGGTTCTGGGTTTTTCTGTTTGTTTTTTGAGACAGTCTCGCTCTGTGGTACCGGCAGGAATACAGTGACACGATCATAGCTCACAGCGTCCTCCAACTCCCTTGGCTCAAGCCAACCTCCCGTCTCAGTCTCTCAAGTAGCTGGAACTACAGGCGTGTGCCACCATGCCTAGTTAATTTTTAAATTTTTTTTGTAGAGATAGTGTATCACTATGTTGCCCAGGCTGGTCTCGGACACCTGGCCTCAAGCCATCCTCCTGCCTCAGCCTCCCAAAGTGTTGGATTACAGGCACAAGCTACCTCACCCAGCCAAGCCCTGAACTGTTACGGCTCATATGTGGAAGAAATTTGATAAGCAGTTTCCTCAAATTTAATGACAATTCTAAAAATGTACATATTACCCAAAGGAGCTTTTACCTGAAAGCAAGTTAAGTAATAAAATTAAATTTTGATCAAACATATGAGAGGAGAAACTAAATCATTTTCTCGGTTTTTGTTTATTTGTTTTTTGTTTTGACAGGCTCTCATTCTGTTGCCCAGGCTGGAGTGCAGTGGTGCGACCACAGCTTACTGCAGCCTTGACCTCCCGGGCTCAAGTGAGCCTCCCACCTCAACCTCCCAAGTAGCTGGGACTACAGGTATGCACCACCATGTCCAGCTAATTTTTTTTTTTTGAGACGGAGCCTCGCTCTGTTGCCCAGGCTGGAGTGCAGTGGCGCGATTTCGGCTCACTGCAACCTCCGCCTCCTGGGTTCACGCCATTCTCCTGCCTCAGCCTCCCGAGTAGCTGGGACTACAGGTGCCCGCCACCATGCCTGGCTAATTTTTGGTATTTTTAGTAGAGTCAGGGTTTCACCGTGTTAGCCAAGATGGTCTCGATCTCCTGACCTCGTGATCCGCCTGCCTCAGCCTCCCAAAGTGCTGGGATTACAGGCGTGAGCCACCGCGCCTGGCCCATGTCCAGCTAATTTTTTGCATTTTTTGTAGAGATGGGGTTTTGCCATGTTGTCCAAGCTGATCTTGAACTCCTAGGCTCAAGTGATCCGCCTGCCTCTGCCTCCCAAAAGTGCTGGGATTACAAGCGCAAGCACCACGTCTGCCATCTTCTTTCTACATATAGAATGTTATGTTATAAAAAGTGTCGTCATCTTAAGAGAGCATCAGAGAATGCATCAAAGAAATGTAGGGGAAACCTGTTGGAGTCAAATATGTCAGGCAGGTTTTCTGCATTTTGTGATGTTTGTAGTATTTGTCAACTTTTAAAATGTTTGTTATGTGTTGGGACTTGTTTTCTCACTATTCACTTAGTTTTGGATATATAATTTTGTCTTATGTTTCAAAAGAAGACTGTGTGGAAGAGTTAACGGCAGGCCTGAGAAGCTCTTCTTCACAGGTAAGTTTGAAGAGTGGGTGTCTGGAACTTGGGCTTTTCATGGTTCCCCCACTCCCTGGTAAGCGTGTCTCACTGTGCCTAGACTGTTTGTATAAACATGGCTCATGCTGAACACCTGTGTTGCTTCTAGGGGTCTGGAATTTCGGCACATGCTTGGCACAGACTGTGTATGTGACCAGCCCTCCATAAAACCCCAGGGCGCCGAGTGTCTTAAGAAGCTTCCCAGGCAGACAGCATTTCACACACACAGCTCCAGCTTCTTCCTGTGGAGTCCACTAGGAGAGGACGCGGCCAGCTCACACCTGATTTCCTGTGGAATTCATCCCCTGCACCTTTTCTCTTTGCTGATTCAGACTTATATGCTCTCTGTGTAATAATCTTAGCCGTGAGGACAAGTCTATAGTGAGTACTTCTAGCAAATCGGTTACTCTGGAGGGGTCTTGGGGATACTTCTCATGGCCCCTGAATCTGTATAAGCTTTAGGCCTCCAAAATTTGAATTGACCCGTGTGTACCCTAAAGCTGGAGTACGAGGGTCAGAGAACCAAAGGTGTGAGGTAGGAGTGGCCCCATAATCCTAAACCTGGAATGCTGCCAGGTTGCAGGCCTAGTTCCTGAAGGTGAATATTTCCACCAGGGAACACAGCAAAGGTTCCACTGATCTTGAAGCGCAGCTATCACTGGCCCACTTCGGACTCCTTAGGCTGAAGACCAACATCATCCTCATTGTCCTGAGCTGCTACGGTCAATGCTACACAACTGGGGTGGGCAGTCCACAGAGCTCCCTGGGCATCTAGTCTTCCCGTATGCGGCAAGGACTCTCAGTGGACAGCCGAAACAACAACCCAGTAATGGCCAGGTGCGGTGGCGGGAGGCCGAGGCAGGTGGATCACCTGAGGTCAGGAGTTCAAGACCAGCCTGATCAACATGGTGAAACCCCATCTCTACTAAAACTACAAAAAAAAAGTTAGCAGGGCATGGTGGCGCGTGCCTGTAATCCCAGCTACCTGGGAGGCTGAGGTAGGAGAATCGTTTGAACCCAGGAGGTGGAGGTTGCAGTGAGCTGAGATTGTGCCACTGCACTCCAGCCTGGGTGACAGTGAGACTCCGTCTCCAAAAAAAAAACCTTAGCCAGGCATAGTGGCAGGTGCCTATAATCCCAGCTTCCCAGCTACTTGGGAGGCTGAGATAGGACAATCACTTGAACCCAGGAGGTGGAGGGTGCAGTGCGCTGACATTGTGCCACAGCACTCCAGCCTGGGTGACAGAGTAACACTCCATCTCAAAAACCAAAACAAAGCAAAGAAACAAACGAAAAAAACGATGACTCAGTAAGAACAGGGACAGTAAGAACACAGACTGCAAGGGGAAAAGGGCCTCGGCTGCTCCACAGTAAGCAGAGTGGCTGTAGAGCAGAGGGTGGGGAATCGGGGGTGGCCGGTGGCAGAGGATGGTGACCTGTCATGGCCTCAGACCAGCTGCAGCAGCAGGTCTGTGGCTTGCCCATTCACTCTCATGCCTCTCAGTCTTTCAGGAGAGCATAACCACCTCGGAGGGGATGCTGTGACAGCTGAACTGGGGCCCCTGCAGCAGACCACATTTCCCTAGCCCACCTGCTCTTCCTACAGCCTAATATTGACACTCCTCCCACTGAAGGGTGAGGTCCCTGTCCCCATCGCTTAAGCCTGGGCAGATCTGTCTGACTGCCTTGACCCACAGAGTCTGGCAGGAGGGACACTATGTGACTTCTGAGGCTAGCTCCTAAAAATACCATGCACATGTTGTTCATCTTGTTGTCCTGGAAGGCTACCCTTGGAACCCAGTTGCCATACTGCAAGGAAGCCCTGGTTGTATGGAGAAGCCACATGTAGGTGTGCTGCCCGACAGGCGCTGTGAGGTCCTGGCCCACCACCAGCATCAGCCACCAAAGATGTGAGGGAGAAAGCTTTAGGATGGCTGCAGCCCCAGCCACCATCTGGCAGCAACTGTAGGAGAGATCCTAAGTGCAAACTACCTAGCTGAGCCTAGATAACCCCAGGTTGCAGCACATGATAATAGAATGATTGTTATTCTTTGAAGCCGCTGAGGTTAAGTGGCAAGACATACAACCCCTCTCTGCAAAGGATGAGGAAATCTGCATCCTCAAAGGGAAAAGGGAGGCCCACCTGACTGCAGTGTGGAAGCTCGGTGTAAAAGGAGGGCATGAGAGGACTGGAGAGGTGCCAGGTGTGGACCATCCTGGGACACCAGCCTGGTCACTTTCCTAGGACCGCTCAATGCCTTCTCCTGTCAGTGTCGCAACCCACTGGGTTGCTCTTTCCACTTTCACGCTTGGGGCGCGGGGAAGGGCTGAATGCAGGCACCACTGGTCACGAGGGCGTGACTGGGGAATTCCTCCTTCGGCGGGCGCCCACCTCCTGGCACCCGTGGCACAGCTCCGGGAACGGCTGCGGGCCCAGCCGCTGCTTCCCCGACGGCGCCGCCGCAGTTCCCCGGAGACAGAAGCGGAGCCGGACCGCCGGAAACCGTAGATCCGGGGAGGTCCGGACCGCGGTGAACTCCAGTTCCCCAGGACCGGAAGTGACAGCTGACCGCCGGAAACCGTAGATCCAGGGAGGTCGGGGCCGCGGAGAGTTGTAGTTCCCCGGAACCGGAAGTGATGGCCGGCCGCCGGAAACCGTAGATTCGGGAAGGTCGGAGCCGCCGGGAGCTGTAGTTCTCCCGCGGCTCAGAGAAGTAGGCAGAGAGCGGAGCTGACGGCCGGGCAGCATGGCGGGGCTGGAGCTCTTGTCGGACCAGGGCTACCGGGTGGACGGGCGGCGCGCCGCGGAGCTGCGCAAGATCCAGGCGCGGATGGGCGTGTTCGCGCAGGCTGACGGCTCGGCCTACATCGAGCAGGGCAACACCAAGGCGCTGGCGGTGGTCTACGGCCCGCACGAGGCGAGTGGGCGTGCGGGATGGGGAATCGTGTGGCCGCGGGAGCCGCGGGGCAGCCGGGCTGAGCACAGGTTCGGGGACTTGAGGGGCAACGGCCGGCGCGCCTCAGTCTACACAGCCGATGCTCAGCACCGCATCTCACTCGGAGTAAACGCAAGTCCTTAGTGTGCTGCGTGGTGGTCCTGCCTTTCTCATCGGTCTCTGTCCTTGCGCCCTCCTTCCTCTTTGCGGCTCTTCAACGTGCCAGGCACTCCCCGACTCGCTCCCTCTCCTCTCAGCTCTACTCCGACGTCACTCCTTCCCAGACGGCCTTATCCACGCGGTACTTCTCGCCCTACAATAAACCCTTGTCTTTTGTGCACCTACAATCTCAAATGCCTATTTTGCGTAAGCATTTTCCCCTTTCTTTCCTCGCTGGAACATAAGCTTCCTAAAGACAGGAACTTTACATAAAACTATCTGGTTTCATTGCTGTGTTTCCAGCGCTGTAACTGTGCCTGGCCAGCGAAGGTACTGAAAGGGTGTTTGCTTAGCGCATGAGTGTGGGAGCTCTGCTTTCCGGGCGGAGGGAACCAGGAGGGCGAAGACCACGGTGGTGAAAACAAGCAAGGCACTTATGCAGAGCAGAGAGACTGCTGGTGGGGAAAGAGGGGATAACTCCAAATCAGGTTGAGGGTTCCCGGGGAGGTGAGGACTTAGGTTTTTGTAGACCAGGGAAATGATTTGGGATCTTATTTCATATGTAATGTGAAACCTTTGTAAGGTAATTAGGGTTTGAGTGTGTAGGTGAGACAATCAGCCTTGATGTTTGTAAACTTGGGTTGGCAGGGAATGGGGCAAGGATGGACACAAGGAAGCCAATTAAAAGGTGCCAGAGGGCAACACATGCAAGACAGAGAGTGCAAAACAGGGGGCTTTGTTTTGGAGGTAACGCAGTTGCCCCTTGCTGAGGCATTGAAAGTGGAGGGAGAGGCAGACCCACAGAGGACAGCGGAGTGTGAGCTGGAAGGAGTGGGCCTGGCTCATGTGTCTGTCCTCTTCCAGATCCGCGGCTCCCGGGCTCGAGCCCTGCCGGACAGGGCCCTAGTGAACTGTCAATATAGTTCAGCGACCTTCAGCACAGGTGAGCGCAAGCGACGGCGACATGGGGACCGTAAGTCCTGTGAGATGGGCCTGCAGCTCCGCCAGACTTTCGAGGCAGCCATCCTCACACAGCTGCACCCACGCTCCCAGATTGATATCTATGTGCAGGTGAGCCAGCTGCAGCCATCAATCCAGGGAGGGAATGGTGTGATGGGGTTGGGGAGGGAGTCTGATAGACTGACACCCTGGGGTCTCTGCAGGTGCTACAGGCAGATGGTGGGACCTATGCAGCTTGTGTGAATGCAGCCACGCTGGCAGTGCTGGATGCCGGGATACCCATGAGAGACTTTGTGTGTGCGTGCTCAGCTGGCTTCGTGGACGGCACAGCCCTGGCAGACCTCAGCCATGTGGAGGAAGCAGCTGGTGGCCCCCAGCTGGCCCTGGCCCTGCTGCCAGCCTCAGGACAGATTGCGCTGCTTGAGATGGATGCCCGGCTGCACGAGGACCACCTGGAGCGGGTGTTGGAGGCTGCTGCCCAGGCTGCTCGAGATGTGCACACCCTCTTGGACAGAGTGGTCCGGCAGCATGTGCGTGAGGCCTCTATCTTGCTGGGGGACTGACCACCCAGCCACCCATGTCCAGAATAAAACCCTCCTCTGCCCACACACCCCTCACTGTACGTTATCACCCAACAGCACTTCAGGGCCATGTGAAGCCTGGCAGAGCTTGGTCTGGTGCTGGCTCCTGGGGATGACCAGGGACCCTCGCCCACACATGAACTACTTACCTCTGTGTAGCCTGATTCAAACCCTGAAGAGAACAGTGGATTAGGGGGTTGCTGTGGGGGAGGCCCTGGGTGGAAAAAGCATCATGTCCCAGTAAGGACTCAAGGCAGCTGAGCAGGAAGCAGGGCCTGGCAAGATGAGCCAGGCCATTAGACTGAGGAATCTGTTACCCTTATTCCAGCACGTCGGGGGCCCTGAGCAAAGGGCTGAGGAAGAACTCGGCTGGCTCTGGGTACCCACCCTAGAGATGTGGGGGCCATGTCCCACAGCCTCTGGACTATGGCTTGGAGCCCCTTGGGCTTTTCCTGCTGCTTATCTTGGGCTCTAAAAGTACAACAGCCAGGCATGGTGGCTCACGCCTGTAATCCCAGAGCTTTAGGAGGCTGAGGCAGGCGGATTGCTTCAGGTCAGGAGTTTGAGACCAGCCTGGCCAACATGGCGAAACCCTGTCTCTACCAAAAATACAAAATTAGCTGGGGATGGTGGCACATGCCTGTAATCTGAGCTACTCAAGAGGCTGAGGCAGGAGAATCTCTTGAACCTGGGAAGCGGAGGTTGCAGTGAGCCAAGATCGTGCCACTGCACTCCAGCCTGGGTGACAGAGCAGGATTCCATCTAAAAAAAATAAAAGTACAAAAATTACCTGTTCTCATGGATCACTTGAGGTCAGGAGTTTGAGACCAGCCTGGCCAACGTGGTGAAACCCCATCTCTACTAAAGATACAAAAATTAGTGTGATGGCAGGCACCTGTAATCCCAGCTACTAGGGAGGCTGGGGCAGGAGAATCACTTGAACTAGGAGTTGAAGGTCGCAGTGAGCCAAGATTGCACCACTGCAGTCCAGCCTGGGTGACAGAGCAAGACTCTGTCTCAAAAAAAAAAAATACCTGTTCTCACACGGAGTCTTCAGCTTTGACCCTTCTCTCTGCCCACCACTATTTTGTTTGTTGAGACATGGTCTTGCTCTGTGCTCAGGCTGGAGTGCAGTGGTGTGACCACGGCTCACTGCAGTGTGGATCTCCCAGGCTCAAGTGATCCTCCCACTTTAGCCTCCTGAGCTGAGACTACAGGCATGCCCCAGTCACCTGGCTAATTTAAAAAGAAATTTTTTGTGTGTAGAGACTGGGTCTCATTTTGTTGTCCAGGCTGATCTCAAAGGATCCGCCCACCTTACCTTCCCAAAGTGCACCCTCTTGAGCAAACTCTCCCTTCATTCACCTCTGGCCCACAGACCTGCCGGAGCCCCCAACTACCAGCCCCTGTAGTCTGGACCCTGGGACTGCTTCTCCCCTAATATTCCAAGGATCTCCTGGCCTGGACAGTGAGAATATAGGCTCCCCCACTTTATAATGCACACACCCCGGTTCCAGTGAAGCCCGTTTTGGCCAGTAGTGCCATCAGCATCTTCTCTGCAGTCATCTGACTGAAAACCTCGGTGCTGGGCTCACGCTGTGACTCCACTGGGACGTCCTGAGTCATTGGTAGTCTCGCTTGGCATCCATTCTCTGACCGCCGCCGGCTTTCCACCCACCTGCCCGGCTCATGACCTCTGACTCCTGCGGGCCTTCCAGCCGGCTCTATCTCGCTGCCCCCGACCAGCTCGGCCTGCTGTCCTCCGGCTGCGGGGCTACCTGCCTCCCTCCGGGGCGGTGCACTGCGGGCCCGACTCTCCTGGGGGCAGCGCCTAGCGGACTCCCAAACCCGCTCACGTCCTGCCGGCTTCACCAGCACCGCCCACCCTCGAGCCGGCCGCTGCTCTGGGCTCGCGCGCCCTCTGCTCTGGACATGCGCGCCGGCGCGAGCGTCTCTGGGACCGGAAGTGCGGGCGAGCGCGGGTCCCCGGGTCTGACAGGAGCAGCCTGCGGGCACCGCGGCGGTGATTGGAGGCGGGAGAGGGTCCGGAGGTGGGAGAGGGTCCGTAGCCGCGCCGCCCTGCCCCGCCATGGGCCTCCTGTCGGACCCGGTTCGCCGGCGCGCGCTCGCCCGCCTCGTGCTGCGCCTCAACGCGCCGCTGTGGTGAGGACGGGGCCCGGGGAGGCGGGGACCCGAGGGCTCTGGACTCGCGCTGCCGGCGGCCCCATGCGCGGTCCCCATCGAGGGCCGGGGCCGCTCCAGCTGCTGGCGCCCCTCCGGCTGCTCGCGCCCTTCCGCTCCTGCCCTCTGGAAGCACTGAGGGTATCAGGCCCAGGCTTAGCCCTCGGGTCCGGCGTCCCGATGCAGGACTCCGGGTTTAGGTCTCTCAGACCCCCGCGATCGACCCCGGGTGTGGAGGTTGTGGCCTCGGGTCGGCGTCTCAGGACCCGCTGACGCTCCGGTGCCCCTCCGTCCTCTCTCACAGCGTGCTGAGCTACGTGGCGGGCATCGCCTGGTTCTTGGCGCTGGTTTTCCCGCCGCTGACCCAGCGCACTTACATGTCGGAGAACGCCATGGGCTCCACCATGGTGGAGGAGCAGTTTGCGGGCGGAGACCGCGCCCGGGTTTTTGCCCGGGACTTCGCTGCCCACCGCAAGAAGTCGGGGTGAGCGGCAGAGCAGGGCGTATGGGGCGAGCAGTGGTGGCTAAGGCCCGGGAGCTCTGCTCAGAGGCTCCCTTCGTGTCTGCAGGGCTCTGCCAGTGGCCTGGCTTGAACGGACGATGCGGTCAGTAGGGCTGGAGGTCTACACGCAGAGTTTCTCCCGGAAACTGCCCTTCCCAGATGAGACCCACGAGCGCTATGTATTGGGGGAGTGGGGTGTGCCTGGGCCCAGAAAGCACCTTGAGGGAGGGGTCTGGGCTGGGTATCACCTTGCGGGGGTGTCATGGGGCCAGGAAGCTCGGTGGGAGGGAAATCCCTGGTGGGCATTGGAGGGCTAGGAAAGGGGGGGGGGCCTTCAGCCCCCTACCAGAAAGTTACACTGAGGTTCCCCCCACCGATACTGCATACAGATGGTGTCAGGCACCAATGTGTACGGCATCCTGCGGGCCCCGCGTGCTGCCAGCACCGAGTCACTTGTGCTCACCGTGCCCTGTGGCTCTGACTCTACCAACAGCCAGGCTGTGGGGCTGCTGCTGGCACTGGCTGCCCACTTCCGGGGTGAGTCTCAGGGCTGCTGGCCATGGAGGGCTTTGGTCAGTGCCCCAGACCCTGCTGATCCTGCTTCTCGTCTCCAGGGCAGATTTATTGGGCCAAAGATATCATCTTCCTGGTAACAGAACATGACCTCCTGGGCACTGAGGCTTGGCTTGAAGCCTACCACGATGTCAATGTCACTGGTAGGTTCTCTTGTCTTGCCTGCCCTGGTCCCCCTCTCAGGGTCACTGTCCTCACCAGATCCCCCATTAGCACTCATTCACTTGCTCCTACAGGCATGCAGTCGTCCCCCCTGCAGGGCCGAGCTGGGGCCATTCAGGCGGCTGTGGCCCTGGAGCTGAGCAGTGATGTGGTCACCAGCCTCGATGTGGCTGTGGAGGGGCTCAACGGGCAGCTGCCCAACCTTGACCTGCTCAATCTCTTCCAGACCTTCTGCCAGAAAGGGGGCCTGTTGTGCACGCTTCAGGGCAAGGTGGGGCTGCCTGCCTGCCTGAGGGCTGAAGGGTACAGGGTCTGTGGGAGGGGCTGTCTCATCCTGTCCCGCACCTCTAAAGCTGCAGCCCCAGGACTGGACGTCATTGGACGGACCACTGCAGGGCCTGCAGACACTGCTGCTCATGGTTCTGCGGCAGGCCTCTGGCCGCCCCCACGGCTCCCATGGCCTCTTCCTGCGCTACCGTGTGGAGGCCCTAACCCTGCGTGGCATCAATAGCTTCCGCCAGTACAAGTATGACCTGGTGGCAGTGGGCAAGTAAGTAGTCTCTGGTCCCCCGCTTTCCATGCCCAGGATGGGGTCTAGCTGGAGCGGAGTGGGGGATGGCCTGGTGGCTTTGGCCAGCCATGAACCTGCCCCACACCTGACAGGGCTTTGGAGGGCATGTTCCGCAAGCTCAACCACCTCCTGGAGCGCCTGCACCAGTCCTTCTTCCTCTACTTGCTCCCCGGCCTCTCCCGCTTCGTCTCCATCGGCCTCTACATGCCCGCTGTCGGCTTCTTGCTCCTGGTCCTTGGTCTCAAGATATCCTCTGCCCCTTGCCGTCTGCTTGTGACCAGCCTCCAGTCTCCTCAACTCTAGGCTGGGGAGAGTCTTCCATCCTGATGGGGGGTGGGGTACGGGGGTGAGCCCTGGGTCCCCCTCTGGGCAGATCCCGTTACACCTCTTGTTGGGGTCCTTGATTGGGCTACGCTCTGGAACTGTGGATGCAGCTGCATGAGGCCGGAATGGGCCTTGAGGAGCCCGGGGGGGCCCCTGGCCCCAGTGTCCCCCTTCCCCCATCACAGGTGATGGCACCCCCTTCTGTTGTTGGAATGGGCTTCCAGGGTCTGACTAGTGTTTAGTGTTGCAACTTAGCCTCAGCTGGTGGGATGGTGGTGGTCTTTGGGGATCCCCTGGCCCCAGGGCCCATCTCCAAGAGCCTGTGTGCCCTGCAGGGTGTGGGGCTGGCCTCGCTCGTGGCACCTCTGCTGATCTCGCAGGCCATGGGACTGGCCCTCTATGTCCTGCCAGTGCTGGGCCAACACGTTGCCACCCAGCACTTCCCAGTGGCAGAGGCTGAGGCTGTGGTGCTGACACTGCTGGCGATTTATGCAGCTGGCCTGGCCCTGCCCCACAATACCCACCGGTGAGAGGCTGGGCTGGTTGCGGGAGGCAGGGGTAGAGGTCTCCCGGACATGCAGACAGCTTGTGGGTGGCCTCTGAGCCCTTTGTCTTGCAGGGTGGTAAGCACACAGGCCCCAGACAGGGGCTGGATGGCACTGAAGCTGGTAGCCCTGATCTACCTAGCACTGCAGCTGGGCTGCATCGCCCTCACCAACTTCTCCTTGGGCTTCCTGCTGGCCACCAGCATGGTGCCCGCCGCTGCGCTTGCCAAGCCTCATGGGCCCCGGTATGTATGGATCAGCCCCACTTCTCCTAATGCCTGTGCCCTCATCACAGACCACACCCTCATTCAATAGCCCTTTCCCCCACCATGGAGCCTACCTTGATGTTGCTTCTCCACCCAGGACCCTCTATGCTGCCCTGCTGGTGCTGACCAGCCCAGCAGCCATGCTCCTTGGCAGCCTGTTCCTGTGGCGGGAGCTGCAGGAGGCGCCACTGTCACTGGCCGAGGGCTGGCAGCTCTTCCTGGCAGCGCTGGCCCAGGGTGTGCTGGAGCACCACACCTACGGTGCCCTGCTCTTCCCACTGCTGTCCCTGGGCCTCTACCCCTGCTGGCTGCTTTTCTGGAATGTGCTCTTCTGGAAGTGAGATCTGCCTGTCCGGGCTGGGACAGAGACTCCCCAAGGACCCCATTCTGCCTCCTTCTGGGGAAATAAATGAGTGTCTGTTTCAGCAGCTATTTGAGCTCCTGGCCCGCTGTCCATGTAGGGCCCCAGGGCATGGGGGTGAGAAGCCTCTGTCTGCAGGGCTTGGCATTCCTCACACCTCCTCCCTGGCAAGGGCTGCTGTAGTCCACTTACTGGGTAGCATTCCTGCCAACCAGGGCTCTGCTGCTGTATCAGCCCTGGGAGGTAAGCCTCAGGTGCACTCTCAGCCCTGGAGGGTGCCATGCAGGCTCAGAGGGCTGTGTGCATTTCTGTGTGGTACTGTGCCAGGAACAGTGCTGGGAAGGCGAATACACCATGGCCATGGTTGGAGGGCCTGCCAGGAGCTGAGGCACCCAGAAACCACCTGACACCATCTTTACTGCTAGGACTAAGAGGCTGGAGCTGGAGCCCTGCAGAGGAGGCCCAGGGTGCATGGCATGGGGCCCAGGCAAGGCCAGCGCCTTGGTGTGGGATTGGGATGGAGCAGGGAGGAGCACCCGGTCTGGCTTCCTCAGAGTTGAGTCAGCCCAGGTGAGATGCCCATGAGGGGCTGGGCAGGCAACACAGTGGAGCCAGCACCCAGGAGCAGGCGGGGCACGGGGACAAGAGCCCCACGGGAGAGGGCACTGACGGGCCAGCAAGGAGAGAAGCAGGCTGTTGTACCAGGACTCTGAAAGGAACTGGGAAGACCACCATCTGTTCCAAAAGAAAGGAAAAACCTGTGGCCTTTAGGTGATGCCAGGGCCATGTCAGAGACCTTGGTGCTGCGGCTAGAGAGTCCTCTGGTCACAGGAAAGCAAAGGTGCCGCAGCCACACACAACCATGCACAGGCCTCAGGAATCAGAGCTGTGCTGCCTGGAGAAGCCACAGCACCTTAGAATCAACTGAGGGCCAGGGTCCTTTCAGTACAGTGTCCCCAAATGGCCTGTTGTCTGGGAGGTCCCGAGGAGGGTGCCCTCCCTGTGCCCTACTCTCTAGGCCACTGCCTCTTCACTGGGGCATGTCTTCCTGCGGGAGGCTCCCCTTTTCATGAGACCCCTGGTGTTGGGGGTTAGTCTATTGATGGGGCTCCACAGTTGGGGGATGGGCAGAGGGCTCCCAGGGTGAGCACCTAGGTGATTTCCAGAGTTTTTGCAGAGGAAACACATGTCTGCTGGGTGGGCTTACATTCTCTGTGTCCAGCATTGTTTGAGGCTCAGTGGGGATGAGGGGGTATCAGGAACCCCACTGTGACTGGTAGCCTCATAATTAACTTGCCTGTCTTCAGCCCCCTTGTCCCAGAGGTTGGAGCCTCTAGTCACTTTCTCCAGTGAATACTTCCTCTGAGGTTGGGTGGATGCCTGCAGTCCCCACCCTAGCCTGGCTGGTTTCCGCTGCCTCTCAGTACCCCTAGGAACACCTCCTAGGTGGGCATCACAGGGGCCTCCCCTGCTAAATCAGCAAGGGAGACTCATCTGTCAGTCTCCTATTTTCCAAGAAGAAATCTCTGTCTTGGTCTCCTGTTCTCTTTGTAAGATGACATCTGATACAAAATCACCCTCCAGGCATTTTAGCTGGGCTTTGACCTCAACTGTTCTGTTTTTGAGATGGAGTCTTGCACTGTTGCCCAGGCTGGAGTGCAGTGATGCAATCTCGGCTCACTACAACCTCCACCTCCCTGGTTCAAGCAGTTCTCCTGCCTCAGCCTCCCAAGTAGTGGGATTACAGGTGTGCACCACCATGCCTGGCTAATTTTGTATTTTCAGTAGAGACAGGGTTTCACCATGTTGTCCAGGCTGGTCTCAAACTCCTGACCTCAGATGATCCACCCACCTAGGCCTCCCAAAGTACTGGGATTACAGGCATGAGAGCCACCACACCTGGCAGCCTCAATTGTTTTTTTAACAGGACTTTGGCAGTCACTTAAAGCACAAATCATGAAAATACATACGGTGGGGGGAAAAGCTAAAGGATGCCTTGCTTGTGTTCTGAGTAGTTTGTGCAGAATTCTCCCTGCCTATACAAGTGTTGAAAGGGGACCGTGGGAATGGCAAGGTTGCTTTGTTAGGGAGGTAGGATTTCTGTTCTGATTTTCAGTAATGACATGGGCTCAGGCTCCACGTTTACCCCTCCCGGATTTTTTTTTTTTTTTTTGACAGAGTCTCACTGTCGCCCAGGCTGGGTGCTATGGCGAGATCTCGGCTCACTGCAACCTCCATCTCCCGAGTTCAAGTGATTCTCTGGGCTCAGCCTCTGTTATATGTAAAATGTTTATTTAGAAGCGGAATGTTTGTTTCCTGGTAACACAAGGAAAGATCAGCATTCAGACAAAAAGTTCTCTCAGCAAGTCAATTTTACTTTCTGCAGAAAGGGTGCTCCTTGCAGATGGAATGATGGCGAGAGCATACCTGAATAAAGGAGGGAAGCAATTTTTATCTCTCAACGCAGCTTGTCCCTGCTACTGTGTCCTGTCTCCGTTGGCTGGAGCCAGACCTGAACCCGATGGGCTAACAGCTTAAAAACTTTTTTTAAATAGGTAAAAGCAATGGAGAACATAGGAAAAGAGGAAGTTGCTTACTAAAGGACTTAGAAAAGTAATAATATTCCCAAATAAGCAAGGGGCATAGGCTGCAAGCTGGGACATGCCTGTGAGCATGTCCAGCACAAATATCTTGGTTAAAATACAAGGACATAGAATGTACTACGTGCCTGTGAGCATGTTTAACACAAGTATTTTGGTTAAAGTTCAAGGACATAGAATGTCCTTATTCCTTTATATCTAACAGCTCCATAGATAGGGCTTAACAAAGAGTTATTAGCACAAAGCAAGGAGGCTTGAAGGAAGTTAGTCTTTAAAAGAAACACTTACAATTTATTTTTTAACAAGAAGGGAAACTTTGAAGAGGAAACTTTTTACTTTCTACAACCTCCCGAGTAGCTGGGATTACAGGCGTGCACCACCACGCCCCACTAATTATTTTATATTTTTACAAATATTTTGGCTTCTTCCAATGTCCACGTTCTTACCAACACTTGATAGTGTCCATCTTCTTTTTTTTTTGAGTTGGAGTTTCGCTCTTGTCACCCAGGCTGGACTGCAGTGGCATGATCTCGGCTCACTGCAACCTCTGCCTCGCAGGTTCAAGCGATTCTCCTGCCTCAGTCTCCTGAGTAGCTGGGATTCCAGGCATGCACCACCACTCCCGGCTAATTTTGTATTTTTAGTAGAGATGGGGTTTCTCCATGTTGGTCAGGCTGGTCTCAAACTCCTGACCTCAGGTGATCCACCTGCCTCAGCTTCCCAAAGTGCTGGGATTACAGGTGTGAGCCACCACACCCAGCCCTGCTAGTGTCCATCTTGTAGATTACAGCCATCCTAGTGGGTGTGAAGTGGCATTGCATTTCTGTTTTGATTTGCATTTACCTAATGATTAATGAAACTAAAGCATCTTTTCATATTATTGGCAATTGGTGTATATATATATATATATATATATAAATATATTATTGGCAATTGGTGTATATATATATATATATATATATTTTTTTTTTTTTTTTTTTTTTTTTTTGAGACAGAGTTTTACTCTTGTTGCCCAGGCTGGAGTGCAGTGGCACGATCTCGGCTCACTGCAACCTCCACCTGCTGGGTTCAGGTGATTCTTCTGCTTCAGCCTCCTGAGTAGCTGGGATTACAGGTGCGCACCACCACGCCCAGCTAATTTTTGTATTTTTAGTAGAGACAGGGTTTCACATGTTGGCCAGGCTGGTCTTGAACTCCTGACCTAGTGATCCACCCACCTCAGCCTCCCAAAGTGCTGGGATTACAGGCGTGAGCCACCACGCCTGGCCTGCCTATGTTTTATTCTGAGAATTTTCTGGTTTTAGGTCTTAAACTTAGATCTTTGGTTATTTTTCAGTTCTTGTAAATGGTGTGAGGTAAAGGAGCCAACTTCATTCATTGACATTTGTTTTGCAAATCATTGTTGGCTTTTTGTTTTTGTTTTTTGGGTTTTTGTGTTTTTTTTTTTTGAGACTGAGTTTCGCTGTTGTTGCCCAGGCTGTAGTGTAATGGCTCGATCATGGCTCACTGCAACCTCTGCCTCCCAGGTTCAAGCGATTTTCCTGCCTCAGCCTCCCGAATAGCTGGGATTAAAGGCATGCACCACCACGCCCAGCTAATTTTGTATTTTTAGTAGAGATGGGGTTTCTCCATGTTGGTCAGTCTGGTCTCAAACTCCCGACCTCAGGTGATCCACCCACCTCGACCTCCCAAAGTGCCGGGATTACAGGCATGAGCCACCGTGCCCAGCTGTTTTGTTTGTTTTGAGATAAGGTCTCAACTCTGTTGCCTAGGCTGGAGTGCAGTGGCATGATCACAGCTCATTGCAGCTTTGAATATCCAATTGTCCCAGAACCATTTGTTGGAGAGATTCTTCTTTCTCCATTGGTCTCAGTACCCTTGTAAAAAAAAAAAATCAAATGACCATAGATGTATAGTCATAGACTTTATTTGTGGACTCTCAATTCTATTCCATTGATCTATATGCCTATCCTTCTGTCAGTACTAAAACTTACTATAAACCTAATCAAGTTTTGAAATTGGGCGATATAAGTCTTCCAACTGTTTCACCATGTTAGCCAGACTGTTCTCGAACTCCTGACCTCAGGTGATCCGCCTGCCTTGGCCTCCTGACATGCTGGGATTACTGGCGTTAGCCACTTCACCCAGCAAGCCTCCATGGTTTGAGAGGAGAAATCTTTTGTTAATTTTGTTGAGAATTCTTTTTTTCCTTTCTTTCTTTTTGCATTTATTATTATTATTATTATTATTATTATTATTATTATTTTTCTGAGAAGGAGTTTCGCTCTTGTTGCCCAGGCTGGAGTGCAATGGTACAATCTTGGCTCACTGCAACCTCCGTCTCCCGGGTTCAAGCGATTCTCCTGCCTCAGCCTCCGGAGTAGCTGGAATTACAGGTGCATGCCACCAGGCCCGGCTAATTTTTTTTGTATTTTTAGTAGAGATATGGTTTTGCCATATTGGCCAGTCTGGTCTCGAACTCCTGACCTCAGGTGATCTGCCTGGCTCGGCCTCCCAAACTGCTAAGATTACAGGAGTGAGCCACCGCGCCCGGCCAAGAATTATTTTTATATGATGAGTCACTTCTCTCTTGCTGCTTTCAAGATTCTTTGTCTTTCAACAATTTGTTATGTGTCTCCTTTAGTTTATTCTACTTAGTGTTTGTTGAACAAAAAAACTAGATGTGCAGATTCATGTTTTTCATGAAATTTGGCACGTTTTTGGCCTTTTTTTTTTTTTTTTTTTTTTTTTGGAGACAGAGTTTTGCTCTCGTTGCCCAGGCTGGAGTGCAATGGTGCAAACTTGGCTCGCTGCAACCTCCACCTCCAGGTTCAAGCAATTCTCCTGCCTCAGCCTCCCAAGTAGCTGGGATTACAGGTATGCACCACCATGCCTGGCTAATTTTGTACTTTTAGTAGAGATGGGGTTTCTCCAAGTTGGTCAGTCTGGTTTCGAACTCTCGACCTCATGTGATCTGCCCACTTCGGCCTCCCAAAGTGCTGGGATTATAGGCGTGCGCCACAACACCTGGCTAATTTTGTATTTTTAGTAGAGTCGAGGTTTCTTCATGTTGGTCAGACTGGTTTTGAACTCTCGACCTCAGGTGATCTGCCTGCCTCGGCCTCCCAAAGTGCTAGGATTACAGGTGTGAGCTACTGCACCCAGCCTTGGCCATTATTATTATTCTTCTTTTTTAAGTATTCTTACTCCTTTCTGTGTCTAGTCTACTCCTGGGACTGAAACTATGCATATGTTGGTGTGCTTAATAGTGTCCCACAGGTCTCTGAGGCCCAGTTCATATTTCTTTCTTTTTTTAAATTTCTCTTCCTCAGACTTCCCTTTGTATAGAGCCTCAAGGTCAGCCAGAGGTGAGAGTTTAGGGTTTTTTCAGGTCTCTCCTAAGTATATCCATAGTCCTCCATGTGTATATGACCTGTATTCCCAAAAATGTTTTGGGCTTTTCAAAGCCCCTGTGGACATCTCATTCCCTTGCTCTTCGTTTTTAGCTTTTTGTTTAGTCTATTGTTTGTGGCAACTGTTATCCATCACCTCAGGCAGCTGGCACTGGGCAAGCCCTGAGTTGATGTGGTAGGAGTCTTCCAGGCAGCCATCAGACACGTTCAATAACGGAGGTTCTGTGCGAATGAGGACATTCTGCTCCCACAGTAACTAGGAATGTAGGTTCTTATTTCCAAGATTACCACTGAGCTGGAGGGCAGGGTTGAACCAGGGAAAGCTACAACCCACAAAGGCCACTGTTCTTACTGATAGTCACCTGTTTAATTGAATAACAGCCCCTAGGATGATGAAAGCCTTTGATTAATTTCCATAGCTCTGTAAAAGTTGATTGTGATCATTTTTGCTATGTTTTTCTTGCTCTTATTGGGCGAGGGGTGGGTACATTTTTTTAGGGGTCTTTCTCCATTTTCACTGACAACTAGTTTTGGATTTTTATTTTATTTTTTCTTGAGATAGAGTTTCGTTCTTGTTGCCAGGCTGGAGTGCAGTGGCGTGATCTCTGCTCACCGCAAACTCCGCCTCCTGGGTTCAAGCGCTTCTCCTGCCTCAGCCTCTGGAGTAGCTGGGATTACAAGCATGCACCACCACACCTGGCTAATTTTGTATTTTTAGTAGAGATGGTGTGTAGAAAGTAAAAAGTTTCCTCTTCAAAGTTTCCCTTGTTAAAGAATAAATCATAAGTGTTAGAAATAATAGTTTCTTTTACAGACTAACTTCCTTCAAGCCTCCTTGCTTTGTGCTAATAATTCTTTTTTTTCTTTTGTTTTTTATTATACTTTAAGTTCTAGGGTACATGTGCACAATGTGCAGGTTTGTTACATATGTATACATGTGCCATGTTGGTGTGCTGCACCCATTAACTCATCATTTACATTAGGTATTTCTCCTAATGCTATCCCTCCCCCTCCCCCACCCCACAACAGGCCCCGGTGTGTGATGTTCCCCTTCCCGTGTCCAAGTGTTCTCATTGTTCAATTCCCACCTATGAGTGAGAACATGCGGTGTTTGGTTTTGCTAATAATTCTTTAAGCTCTATCCTATGTAGCTGTTAAACGTGCTCTCAGGCAGGTAGTACATTCTATGTCCTTGTACCTTAACCAAAATATTTGTGCTGGACATGCTCACAGGCACGTTCCAGCTCGCAGCCTATGCCCCTTCCCTATCTGGCATAAGCAACTTCCTCTTTTCCTCTGTTCTCCCTTGCCTTTATCTATTTAGAAAAGTTTTAAATTATTAGCCAGTCGAGTTTTAGTTTAGATTGTGCGGTCTGGCTCTAGCCAATGGAGACAGGACACAGTAGCAGGGACAAGCTGCATAAGGGATACAAATAGCTTCTCTCCTTTATTCAGGTGTGCTCTCACCATTTTTCCATCCGTGAGGAGCACCCTTTCTGCAGAAAGTAAAATTGCCTTGCTGAGAGAACTTTTTGTGTGAATGCTCTTTCCTTATGGTACCAGGGAACAAGCGTTCTGTTTCTAAATAAACATTTTACATATAACACAGGGTTTCTCCATGTTGGTCAGGCTGGTCTCAAACTCACGACCTCAGGTGATCTGCCCACCACGGCCTCCCAAAGTGCTAGGATTACAGGCATGAGCCACTGCACCTGACCTAGTTTTTAAATTTTATTTGCTTTTTTTTTTTCTTGAGACGGAGTCTTCCCTCTGTCATCCAGGCTGGAGTGCAGTGGCGCGATCTCTACTCACTGCAACCTCCGCCTCCCGGGTTCAAGCGATTCTCCTGCCTCAGCCTCCCAGAGTAGTTGGGACTACAGGCGCGCGCCAGCACGCCTGGCTAATTTTTGTATTTTCAGTAGAGACAAGGTTTCACCATGTTGACCAGGATGGTCTCCATGTCTTGACCTCGTGATCTGCCCGCCCAACCTTCTCAAAATGCTGGGATTACAGGCGTGAGCCACCGCGCCCGGCCTTTGCTTACTTTTTAAATATTTTACAATAAAAATATTCTCACATAACAAGATCATATTTACTTACTTTTTTGAGACGAGGTCTCGCTGGATATTGCCCAGGCTGGAGTGCAGTGGCGATCTCGGCTCACTGCAGTCTCCACCTCCAGGGCTCAAGCGATCCTCCCGCCTCAGCTTCCCAAAGCGCTAGGACCCAAGGCGCGCATCACGCGTCGGGCCATGAGTCAAGGGAATGAAGGAGAACAGGGTGCTCAGCCCGGGGACCCAGCCTCCCGCTGTCAGGCGCTGCCTGCGGCCGAGACCCCTTCCCGCGCCTTCTGCCTGGCTGCCCTCCAAGCCGCCCTTTCTCTAGAGGTCCTCAACCTGCAGGGGTAGCCTCCACCCGGCCATCGCGCAGCCTGGGAAGGTGGAGAAAAGGAACGTCGGGGTCTCAGAGGCGGCGTGGGAAACGCCGGGCGGGGCGGGGCGCTGTCACGGCAACAGAGAGACGCGACGGGGCCCCGCCCCACCGCCAGTTTCCACGACAACCCAAAGAGCGCGGGGAGGCAGGCGGTGCCCCGGTCCCTGACTGACGCGACCCGGGCCGGCGCGCTTCGTCCCCGCCCACCCGACAGGCCCCGCCCCCACACCCGGCTGTCGCGAGATTTTGACTCTCGTGGCGCCCCAGGGGCCGACGGGAGTGGCGGCCGCGCGGAGGAGGCCAAGATGGCGGCAGCTGCGGCTTCGCTTCGCGGGGTAGTGTTGGGCCCGCGGGGCGCGGGGCTCCCGGGCGCGCGTGCCCGGGGTCTGCTGTGCAGCGCGCGGCCCGGGCAGCTCCCGCTACGGACACCTCAGGTGAGCGCTGGGCCGGGCCCCGGCCTCCGCGTGGCCCCGCATCTCCGTGAAGGTCACGGCGGGGAGGCTGCGGGCGCGGGCCGGGGCAGCGCGGAAGCGGTACCGGCCACCCAGCGCCCCCGGTCCCAGCTGCCTGCCGACCTTGAGCGTGTGGGATCACGGCTGGGCGCCCACCTCTCCGAACGGCAGGGCGCCCGTCCCCAGCGTGGGGGTCGGCGGGACGGGCTAGCTGCCGTGGCGGGGCTGGGGCTTTGCCGAATGGCGCGCCCAGGACGGCTCTTGCGGCTGGCTGTCCAAACTGGGCCCGCGTCCTGAAGTGACCCCAGCCTGACCTCGGCCAGCTGCTTGTGACCTTGGCCTGTCCCAGCACCCTTGGTCACTTCGGTCTGATCCCCGGCTCAGGATCCAGGAACACCCTCTCCTGAGAGCGAATCACGGTCTAGGGGTCAGCGGCGGAGAGGGATGGGGTGGGTAATGGGACAGGGTGTGCGTCTGGTGCCCTGCAGGAGGAGGCCATTGCTGGGTGGAGAGGTGGGCGCAGAGAGTCAGATCCCCAGGTAGGGCTGGGTGGTGTCCTGGCAGGCGCTGAGCGGAGATCTTGCAGGCAGTGGCCTTGTCGTCGAAGTCTGGCCTTTCCCGAGGCCGGAAGGTGATGCTGTCAGCGCTGGGCATGCTGGCGGCAGGGGGTGCGGGGCTGGCCGTGGCTCTGCATTCGGCTGTGAGTGCCAATGACCTGGAGCTGCACCCCCCCAGCTATCCGTGGTCTCACCGTGGCCTCCTCTCTTCCTTGGACCACACCAGGTGTGCAGCTGGCTAGCTGGCTGGCAGCGGGAGGTTCTGGGTGGAGCTGGTGAGGTGGAATCTTCAGCGTTCCTAACCCTTTCCCTCCCTCCAGCATCCGGAGGGGTTTCCAGGTATATAAGCAGGTGTGCGCCTCCTGCCACAGCATGGACTTCGTGGCTTACCGCCACCTGGTGGGCGTGTGCTACACGGAGGATGAAGCTAAGGAGCTGGCTGCGGAGGTGTGGGGTCTGGGGATGCCTGGGACCCAGGGCTCAGGGCTCCCACTGTTGAGATGGCAGGGTTGTGATGAGGCTCTCGGTGGCAGGTGGAGGTTCAAGACGGCCCCAATGAAAATGGGGAGATGTTCATGCGGCCAGGGAAGCTGTTCGACTATTTCCCAAAACCATACCCCAACAGTGAGGCTGCTCGAGCTGCCAACAACGGAGCATTGCCCCCTGACCTCAGCTATATCGTGCGAGCTAGGTACACGGGCTGCCCATGGGGTGGTGCTGGCGAGATGGGGGAAGGGCTGACTTGTGCTTGGAACTAAGGAGCTGTGGATCTGGTCCTAGGCATGGTGGTGAGGACTACATCTTCTCCCTGCTCACGGGCTACTGCGAGCCACCCACCGGGGTGTCACTGCGGGAAGGTCTCTACTTCAACCCCTACTTTCCTGGCCAGGCCATTGCCATGGCCCCTCCCATCTACACAGATGTCTTAGAGTTTGACGATGGTAAGAGGCCTCCGGTCTGGCAGTGGGCATGTGGAATACTTCTCCACTACCCCCAGGGATGTTTTCCCTGTGTTCCTGGGTCCAGGAGGTCCTGCCCACTTCTTGTCTGGGGCGTCTTCTGTGGATGTCTCAGGAGGCTTTTGGGCTCCTTCAGTCTTGTGTATGTCCAGTGGAGGGTACTGTCCCTTTGATGTGTTGGGTAGGGGGCAGTGTCTGCTCCACAGAGGGGGTGCATGATCCCAGGTTGGACATGAGCCTGAGAATAGCCCTCACTGCTTGTCCTTGGCCAGGCACCCCAGCTACCATGTCCCAGATAGCCAAGGATGTGTGCACCTTCCTGCGCTGGGCATCTGAGCCAGAGCACGACCATCGAAAACGCATGGGGCTCAAGGTAAAAGGGTTGGGAGAAGGCCATAGTGGATATCAGAGAAGGGCTGGGATCTGGGCAGGGCTCCTCCCCACTCCCTTCTCTGAGCCTTCCTTGTCTGCAGATGTTGATGATGATGGCTCTGCTGGTGCCCCTGGTCTACACCATAAAGCGGCACAAGTGGTCAGTCCTGAAGAGTCGGAAGCTGGCATATCGGCCACCCAAGTGACCCTGTCCAGTGTCTGCTTGCCATCCTGCCAGAACAGGCCCTCAAGCCCAAGAGCCATCCCAGGCCTGTTCAGGCGTCAGCTGGCTAAGCCCCTCTTCATCTGGAAAAAGAGGCAAGTGGGCAGGAGACCAGACTCTAGCTCTGGGCCCTCCTTCAGCCCCCATCATGGGAATAAATTAAGTTTCTCAATGTACATATTTGAGTTATTATATGGAAGGAGCACAGGTTTGCAAGGGACTCAGATACCAAGACCCTTGCCTTCACAAGGCTCCCACGATGACCCCTGCAGTGTGGCCAGCCAAGCCCTGCACTAACTGGTAGCTGGGAGTCCAGACAGTGGGTGGGGGACAGAAAGTGGAGAACTGCATGTTAGAGCAAGTCGCAGCATTTGCTGGGGTGGGGTGTGTCTGAGCACAGAGCTGAAAAGGGCCTGGCCAGGCAGGATGTGGCCCAGGGACCTGTTGGAATGAACAGCCAAGTGTTAAGGTGTTGAACCACTTGGCCCCCATTCTGATGGCAGCAGGGAACCTCGGCTGCATTTGAACAGGGGAAAGGCCTGGTCTAGGGCAGGGACTATTGCTGGGCTGGGCTGAGAGGAAGGGGATGGCTCCCAGCCAGGTGAAGGAGTCAAGCAGACAGGCAGGATGTGTGTCATGGAGTGGCCCCTCCTAGCAGTCCACAGGGCAGCTGGGTGGTGGGTCCTGGCCAGAAGCTAGCAGTGGCTGGGTTCCCACAGGAGCACGCTGCTGAGGGAGGGAGACAGTGGATGCTATCTAGGAGGGTCACAGTGGCATGACCCAGCACTGGCCCAGTGACCTGGTGCAGGACTCAGCTCCTGAGCTTCCCTCGTCCCTAGGGAGGGAAGGAAAACACCCATTTTCATTGCTGGTGTCCTAGCTGCAAGAGCTGAGGGGAGCAGTAGCCATAGTCCAAGGAAGGCAAGAGCTGAATGGGAGAAAGGTGGTGCCAATAGGCCTGCAGGCAGGAGAGGCGCAGGCCTGGGGGACCGGGGTGGACAGTAGGAGACAAGGTCAGTGGTGAGGGCTGCAGCTCAGTATGTGGCACACCCCAGCAGCCTCAGCCCAGTGGTGAGCAGCTGGGTGGGGGGCTCTGTAGGCCTCTGGGGTCTGGGAAGAGATCCCCATGCCATGCTTTCCTGACCACTGAGGCTCAGGGTCCGGGTCCACTCTTCAGTACCACTGGGGTCTGGCTGGGAAGCCCCGCCTGCTGATGAGGGCCTGTCTCCCTGTATCGCTGGCTAGGTTGGGGCAGGTCTGCAGAGATACCATGAAAGGGACACTTGCTGGCTCTTAAGTGTCTTTAATGGTTTCATTTTGTGGCCCTTCCCCCTAACCCTGGTGACTGTCCCAGCAAGCAGTCAGTAGAGGTCCCCGGAGTTCGGCGGGGGCCTGGAGATGTCGGACCTGTGAGGGAAGGGCCACTCTCCCCTTGTAACCTGTTGGGGAGGAGCTGGGTCATTCCTGTAGATTCTGCCCTGCCCGCTACCTCCCCTGCCTGTGCCACCTCTGGTACCTCTGGTACCTCTGGTGGCTGCTAGGTGGAAGCTGCAGCAAGGGGGTCCCAAGTGCAGGGCCTCTGGGTGCTACACATCTCACAGCCAGGGCGGCTTGGGGCATTGATGAAGGTGCAGGAAGGACAGGGCCAGCTGGGCTGGGGGAAGAGAGACAGTTGTTGCTTCCCTGCTCTTTCCAATGCCCATGGCTGTCCTGGCCCTCCCTGCCCAGTCCCGTGCCCACCTGGAGAGGACTGGGCAGGCTGGAGGCAGCTGGCTGGGGGCCTGGGGGTAGCCCCAATGATGGGGGAAACAAGCGTCCAAGTTCCCCGTCCATCTTCTGGGGGCGCTGAGGGCTAGGTCCTGTGGCTGAGGGGGTGGAGCTCAGGACTGTGGGGCTGCACCCCACCTCCCACACCCCACCCCCACTGAGGACTGACCTGGGGCGTCTCGAGGAGCCGACAGCAAGTAGAGGAAAGCAGGGTCCCCATCCTGCCGAACCCCATAGGAGGCAAGGCTGCGCTCAGGCACACACAGGCACCGTCCGATGACCCAGCGTTGCACGGCTGGCGGGAAACCGAGCTCTGAGAACACCTGTAGCCAGAGCATCAGGGCAGGTGATGTCACCTAGGCTCCTCTGCTCCTGGCAGGGCTCCCTAGACCCTGTGCCCACCTGCTCCTGGAGAGCTGCAACGGTGCAGTGGGGGTGGACCTGCAGGGCAACATGTGCAGAGGACGCGGTAGATGCGGCAGAGGCAGCGTCTTCAAGTGTGACCTGCAGCCTGTGCCAGAATGTGGGTTGAGGGATGGATGGGGGACCTGGGAGGGTTACGAGGACAAGGTGAAGAAGCCGCCCCAGGCCTCACCTGATGGGGCCAGGTGGGAAGCAGGCCTCCTGAAGCTGAACACTGAGGGCCACACGATGCTGGGCCAAGACGGCTGCCGCTTGGGCTGCCCCCTTCTCGTCTCCACCTGCAATAGCCCGGGCCAGGCTCCCTGCCAGCTCTTCTGCAGGGCAAGGAAAGGACAGCTGTCACCACTGGGGACTGTCTGCTATCCCCCAACCCCCCAACCCCCTCCCCCCACCTGTACCTCTCTCCATCAAGTTTCCAGGGCTCCTAGGAAGATCTGCCTCAGGTTGAGGGGCCTTGAGTGTGGGGGCTTCCGGGGGACTGGGCAGGGAGACAGGGCATGCTTCTGGGCCCAGGGCTGGTGGTGAGTTGCTGTTCCTGCCTAGAGGTAAGATATGGGTGTGCTGTGCTGTGGCATCTGTCCAGGCCTCTAGGCCCTTGGTTTTCCAGGACCTTTGCCTTCTCCCTCACCTCAGCCCATGCCAGGGCCCTGCCTCAGGCCACACTTCAAGCCACACCTTCTCCCAGCCTTGGCTCTGGCAAGCCCCTCAGAGGCCCCTGCCAGACTTCTGTTAGTGCTGGAGCTGCACTTAGTTCATCTTTGGGAATTAGAGCCCTTTCAAACCCTTTTGTGCCTGGCTAGGCCACCTCTCTTGGCCCTTTCTGCCAGCCAGGGATGCCTCACGGCAGAACCAAAGCAGGCCCTCAGTGGCCCTGCAGTCAGGTGGCCTCTTGGAGCCCTTGGAGACCTCCCCTCTCTGGGCTCCCTGACCCACACTTGGGCTGCCAGCACTCCAGACAAGCCACTGCCCTGGGCGTCTTCAGAGCTGGGCACCCTGCTGACTCACATTCTTACCCCCCGTGAGGCCCAGCCCACTGCAATGGGGGGGTCCCCACCCAGTGCTAACACAGCTCCTGTGATGACCTCAGGCCTACTGTATTCATACCATCTCCCTACTAGGATAAGCAGGGCCTTCCGCACACCCAGCGCTGTTCCTGGCCCCGGCCCCCACTGAACCTCAAGGATCACTTGCACATGCTCACCTCGGGTTTTTTGTTTGCTGCTTCCTTGGACACATGTTTCATGCCATGACCTTCAAATTTCACTCCAGTGTCGCCTTAATGAGGCCTTCCCTGCCACCGTTTTTTTTTTTTTTTTTTTTTTTTTTTTTTGAGACAGAGTTTCACTCGTTGCCCAGGCTGGAGTGCAGTGGTGTGATCTTGGCTCACTGCAACCTCCGCCTCCTGGGTTCAGGCGATTCTCCTGCCTCAGCCTCCTGAGTAGCTGGGATTACAGGCATGCACCACGCCTGGCTAATTTTGTATTTTTAGTAGAGACGGGATTTCTCCATGTTGGTCAGACTGGTCTTGAACTCCCGACCTCAGGTGATCTGCCTACCTCGGCTTCCCAAAGTGCTGGGATTACAGGTGTGAGCCACTGCACCTGGCCCCTGCCACCATTTTAAACAGCAATCCTCCCAGCTCCACCGTTCTCATTCCCACACCATCTAACAGACTTTCTTTTTTTAAAAACTCTACAGTATTTTTATTATTTTTGTTTTTTTTTTTTTTGGAGACAGGATCTCGCTCTGTCACCCAGGCTGGAGTGCAGTGGCACGATCACAGCTCACTGCAGCCTAGAATCCCTGGGCTCAAGTGATCCTCCCATCTCAACCTTTCGAATAGCTGGGATTACAGGCAGACACCACTACACTCAGCTAATTTTTTTTTTTTTTTTTTTTTTTTTGTGAGACGGAGTCTCGCTCTGTTGCCCAGGCTGGAGTGCAGTGGTGCGATCTGAGCTCACTGCAAGCTCCACCTCCTGGGTTCAACGCCATTCCCCTGCCTCAGCCTCCCGAGTAGCTGGGACTATAGGTCCCCACCACCACACCCAGCTAATTTTTTTTTTTTTTTTTTTGTATTTTTAGTAGAGTCGGGGTTTCACCATGTTAGCCAGGATGGTCTCGATCTCCTGACCTCATGATCCACCCGCATCGGCCTCCCAAAGTGCTGTTATTACAGGTGTGAGCCACCGTGCCCGGCCCACTCAGCTAATTTTTAAATTCTTTGTATGTTGCCCAGCCCTGTACTTACTTTATATGTCTGCCTCCTCCCCTCTAAAAATGCAAGCTCCAATAGAATGGGGATTAGAGGTTTTGTTCATGCCAAAGGAGTACCTGGGACAGGGCAGCTGCTGAATACATATGCTTGGTGAATGACTAAAGAGAGCCTAGCTCCTTTTATAAACACTGAGTTGCTTGAGCCTCTCTTACATCACTGTCTGGCAGTCTTCCTACCCCTCTGGCAGCTCTGCTTATCTCGTTTGTGGGCTGCCCTCTATCTGGGAGCCCCATACTACCTAGTCCTTCATGTTTCTCAGTCTCAACTGCTAACTCTTCCACTTAAGCAGCCATGTGAGCCAGGGGCAGTGGCTCATGCCCATAACAGCTACTTAGGCTGAAGCAGGAGGATCACCTTAGACCAGGAGTTCAAGGCTCCAGTGAGTTAGGATCACACTACTGCACTCCAGTCTGGGTGACAGAGGGAGTCTTTGTCTGCAAAAAACCTCCCAAGCAGCCATGAAACTCAGCTAATTCCATCTTTTTTTTTTTTTTTTTTTTTTTTTGGTGAGATGGAGTCTTGCTCTGTCGCCCAGGCTGGAGTGCAGTGGCACGATCTCAGCTCACTGCAACCTCTGCCTCCAGGTTCAAGTGATTCTCCTGCCTCAGCCTCCCCAAGTAGCTGGGACTACAGGCACATGCCACCACGCCTGGCTAATTTTTGTATTTTTAGTAGAGACAGGATTTCACCATGTTGACCAGGCTGGTCTCGAACTCCTGACATCAGGTGATCACCCACCTCGGCCTCCCAAAGTGCTGGGATTACAGGCGTGAGCCACCCCGCCCGGCCACTAATTCCATCTTCTAAGCATCTCTGGAAACACCCTTCTCCCCAACCCTATCTGCACCAACCCTTGCCACTGCAGAACTCTCAGCCTTAAGCAGCAGGTATCTGAGTCTGTCACTCTCCCACTCCTGTCACTCTCCTGCTGCTCTTGGGATGATGTCTTCTCACACAGGTCCTGACCCTGCCTGCTCTGCCTCTTCATGCTTGCCTCTCATGCTTCCTGAGGGTTAAGGAAGTGCGGGCTGAGGTTCCAGGGCTTCCTGGTGTAGGCTGCAACTTGTGCTGGCTAGGGCCTCAGATGGTGTAGGAGACTGACTCCAGGAGCCACTCCAAGTACTCCAAGCTACTCCAGGCTCCACCTACTCCCTCCTGGAAGCCTTCCCAGACATCCAGCAGTGGGGAAGGTGGATCCAACTTCCCCAACCAGGACTGGGGGGCCAAGGCTATTCCAAATTGTAATTGTATCCATTACAGGGCACTGACCATTCTGTCCTTCCACGGTAGCACCTCGGACTAGGACTGCCCACCGCTGAGCTTCCTGAGGGTTGAGGAAGTGCAGGCTGAGGGTTCCAGGCCCTCCTGGTGGAGGCTGTAGCTCGTGCTGGGTGGGGCCTCGGATGGTGTAGGAGACTGACTCCAGGGGCCACTCCAAATTAACCTGAGAAGAGGGAGAGTCCAGGCTCAGGGCGTCCCCCCGCCCTACATCGCACGATGAACAAAGAAATACAAGGTAACATTTATAAGCCATTTACACGGTCCTAAGCCCTGTACGCCTATCATCAAATCCTCACAATAGTCCTACTGTAAAGTAGGTCCAAGTAGGTCCCAGCATCACCCCCATTTCACGGACGAGAAAACAGAAGCAAAGAAACATAACTGCTTAAGGGCACCCAGGTGGCAAGCGGAGGGGCCTGGCTTTGGGCTCCGTGCCCTGCCCGGGCCAAGAGGACTGACCGCGCGCCCTCCGCCCCCACTCACCGCCCCAGGTCCCGCGCCCAGCAGCTCCAGCCGGAAGCGCCCAGGCCGCTCAGGGTCCGCGCTCAGCTGCAGCTTCCGCAGCTGTGCCTCGGCGTCTGGCCCGGCGCCCAGCGGCCTCACCGCGGCGTGCACAGCCAAGAGCACTGCGGCCGACCCCAAATCCGAGGCCGCCGCCGCCGCCCCGCCCGCTGGCGGCGCCATCTCCGGTCCGGCCGGGTCCCAGCCCTCCGAGCGCGCTTCCGTGGGATCGGGCCGCTGAGCGCCTCCGCCGGTCGGAAACCCCGGCCGCGAGCCTGGGGTTCCGGGCGCGCCCAGAGCGTCGGGCCTGGGACGGCGCCGAGTGGTGCACTCTGGCCAAGCCTGCCCCGCTGGCTTTGCCCACAAATGGACACGATCCAAGGGTCTCCGGACTCCGGCTGGGCGAGGCTGGCGGCGTGTACGAGGCTGGGGCAGGGCGGCCGAGGCGCTCACGTTAGAGCTGGTCTTTCGGGGCGAAGGGTCAGGGTGCGAAGCACCGGCCACAACTGAAGGCGGACGCGGCCTCTTCGCCCCAGGGGCTCGGCGGACGTAGATGCAGCCGGCGTGCGACTATCCCAGCGCCTGGCGGCAGCTGGACTTCGCTCCCGGGACCTCCAATGGGCTGCCACCTTCGCCCGCAGACCCCAGCACCCCCCCCCGCCACGCCCACACGTCGCACTAGGTTGGCCCGCGCCTCTCCGGTTACGGGGTCGACCCCCTAGGGGGCGGAGCTAGAGAGGCCACGGCCAATGAGCGCCGGAGGTAGGCGGGTTAGTACGGCGAGAAGAGTGACAGACAGGCGCCGTAACCAGTAGACCTAGAAGGCAGAACTGAGTGGCGGGTAAGGCACCCGATGGCTATTCGAGCTCTCGATCTCGGAGACTGGAGCGAGCCATTCAGAGGCGCGGGGCCGGGCCTGGCGGACGCTTGTTGTTGTCCGGCTGGGGGAGGCGGAGGTCGCTCGCTCGCTCGCTCGCTCGGCTCACTGGGCTCGCTCGGCTCGCTGACTCGCTGACTCGCCGGGGCGCTCTGTGGCGGTCGGCGGCAGGTCGGTCGCGAGAGCGGGCTCTGTGGAAGGGGGCGAGGCTATGTCGCGGTGGCAGCCCGGATGGGCCGGCAGGGCCGGGAGTAACGGGACGTCGCCGCGGAGCTTCTTCCCCCGGATACAGTGCGGCCCGAGCGGAGGCCGCGGCGCCGCCCTCCGATCTTGAGGAGCCCGCGCTGCGCGGAGCCCGCCCCCGCCTGCGCACCAGCACCGACGCGGAGCGACCCAGCCCAGCCAGACCCGGCCCGGCGCGGCCTGATCTAACCCAGCCAGGCAGGTGGGTGTCCGCCCTGCGCCCCGCGCCGTCTCGGGCCTCCGGAACCACAGCCCCCAGCAGGCACAGCGCGGCGCGCTGCCTCCTGGGATTTGTATTTCCACCGCGGCTCGGCTGGTGCCCGACGCGGCCCAGGCGGGCGCTGCCTGCGACTCTACAGCGCCCCAGCGGGGCCAAGGGACCGCCCTCCTAGGCGTCTGGAGAAACTAGGCAATTTTTCCGGGTAGAGTGGAGGAACCTGTAGTTTTCCTCTCCCCGGGCCAGAAAGTAGCCAAAACGAAAGAGCGCCCGCCCAGGTGACCGCAGGGCCCGGAGTCCCAGGTGTCCTGGTTCCTAACCGGGGTGCAGCCTCTTACCTTGGCTGAGGAGCCCAGCCAGCCTGAGGGAGACTGCAGGAGTCATGTCCCGTTGCGGACTCAAGAGTTACCCCCACGGTGGCTGGAGCTCTTCTTTCGGAGTGGGCGTGGAGATGGGGAATGGGAATGTTGAGCAGCAAACTCAGCCAGCAGCCCCAGGGTGAGCAGGGTCCCCGGTGGTCCTAGTCTAGTCCCCAGAACTCGCGTGTTCTGCAGGGGGTGTGGCTGACTTGGAGCCTGGACTTGCCGCCCTCAGGTAAAACAGGATCTCTGTCACCTCTCCTGGCCGGGCAGAGAGGGGAGCTCCTGATGTGCAGCCTGGACAGAGGCCAGACTCAGCTTGTTCCCAGCGGCTCCACTTAGTGGGTAGGAGGGCTGAAGGCAGGGCCCCAAGGGGCCAGATAGATACCCATGGTCTGGTCTCTCACTCCCCAGGCAACACTAGCCCCTCTGGAGCACGAAGCTCCTTCCCCAAAGACATGAAGCTATTGGAGAACTCGAGCTTTGAAGCCATCAACTCACAGCTGACTGTGGAGACCGGAGATGCCCACATCATCGGCAGGTGAGGCAGGCCGGGGGAGCTGGCATCTCGGAGGTCACACTGCCGCGCCCTTCAATGGAACCTGGGGGAAACCTGCTTCACGGTCCTCCCTGCATCTTATAGGATTGAGAGCTACTCATGTAAGATGGCAGGAGATGACAAACACATGTTCAAGCAGTTCTGCCAGGAGGGCCAGCCCCACGTGCTGGAGGCACTTTCTCCACCCCAGACTTCAGGACTGAGCCCCAGCAGGTGAGCCATGGTGGGGCCTACCTGGGGCTGGGGGTTGAGGGGAGGTGATGGGCCCAGCTGATGGTTCTGTCTGTGCAGACTCAGCAAAAGCCAAGGCGGTGAGGAGGAGGGCCCCCTCAGTGACAAGTGCAGCCGCAAGACCCTCTTCTACCTGATTGCCACGCTCAATGAGTCCTTCAGGCCTGACTATGACTTCAGCACAGCCCGCAGCCATGAGTTCAGCCGGGAGCCCAGCCTTAGCTGGGTGAGGGTCAGGTGGAGGGAAGGGACCCACAGCCACCCCACTGTCCTTCCCCACTTTGGGTAGCCCTGGGCTCCTGTCACCCTGCCTGTGGCCTGCCTTAGGTGGTGAATGCAGTCAACTGCAGTCTGTTCTCAGCTGTGCGAGAGGACTTCAAGGCCCTGAAACCACAGCTGTGGAACGCGGTGGACGAGGAGATCTGCCTGGCTGAATGTGACATCTACAGGTGGGCCGGCATCCCTGCAGGTGGACCTCCAGGTATGTGTGGCACTTGGCGCCTCACACCACCTGTCACCCTATACTCCCCAGCTATAACCCAGACTTGGACTCAGATCCCTTCGGGGAGGATGGTAGCCTCTGGTCCTTCAACTACTTCTTCTACAACAAGCGGCTCAAGCGAATCGTCTTCTTTAGCTGCCGTTCCATCAGGTGGGCACCATCCGCCTCCTCCCCCACCTCCCTGTTGGGCCGATACAACTTCCCCAGCTGTGCCATCTCCACCCAGCTTTGTCCTCCCTGAACATCCTCTCTGGGGCCAGCAGCAGCCCTGGGTAGCGGGTCCTAAAACTGGTTTCCCTGCCTCCCCTCAGTGGCTCCACCTACACACCCTCAGAGGCAGGCAACGAGCTGGACATGGAGCTGGGGGAGGAGGAGGTGGAGGAAGAAAGCAGAAGCGGAGGCAGTGGGGCTGAGGAGACCAGCACCATGGAGGAGGACAGGTGTGTGATGGGGGCCATGACCCACGTCCCTGAAGCCTGGAGTGGGTACAACAGGGTGGGGGCCTCCTCTACTTGGTCTAAGTGGCAGCTCCTGAAGGCCCACTGTGTGCCGACCTCCGCCCAGGGTCCCAGTGATCTGTATTTGATGAGGAGAAGCCGAGGCCCCAGCTTCATCCAGCTTCAACCAATGCCTGGACCTGCCCACCTGAGAGGCCCCTGGGGCCTCCCCAGCTGCTGGCCAGACCCTGGCGCTGCCACAGTCCTGGCACTGCCCAAGGCCATACCTGCCTAGCCCTTTGGCTCCATCCTGTGGATGCCCACTCACCCCTCAGAGTCCTGCTGCCCATGCTGTGGCCGGACTTGGCAGCAGGGGGCCTGGTGGGAGGAGTGACTGCCCTGCCCAAATGAACTGCCACAGCAGGGACAGCTGGACCACAGAGTTTATTTTTGTATTTCTACTGGGCCTGCACACTCCAGCCCAAAGGGTCTGTGGCCGGAGGCCCCGCAAGCAGGCCCCAGTGGTCACTGGCTCTGGTCTTGGGCCGGCCCCTGGTGCCCACCTGTACCCCCACCTCGCCCATTTGGCCGTGTGCACTGAGTGTCACTTTGCTGCAGCTCATTTCTTTCCAATAAAAGTTTCTGTGAGTTAGTGTGGACCTGGATGCGGCGTGGGGGCGGGGCCTGCGGCGTGGGAGTGGCCGGCGGCATCTGGTATCCTAGCAACTGCGGCTGCCGGCCGTGACCGCTAAGTCCTGGGAGCTGTTGGGCTCTGGGACCGCAGTTGCTGAAATGGAGGCAGAGGTGTGGGAGGCAGAACGCTACAACCTTGTTCTGGACTCGGACGTGTATGACGCAGATGGCTATGATGTCCCAGACCCTGGGCTGCTCACTGAAAAGAATGGTGAGGGGGCCTGGCCTCGCCCCCCAGGCATCCCGCTAGGAAGTGGGTCTCACTCGGGCTTGGGTTCCATCCCCTGGAACAAAACTCCCCTGGATAGTGCCTGGCAGGGCAGGGCCCCTGGAGGAGGGCTCCCCATAACCGTCAGGGTCGAGGACCTGAGGCTGTAGGTGGCAGAACTTCCAGTTCCCGCCCGCAGAGTTGACTCTCACGGAGCCGTCGCAGGTCCTGCCCTTTTTGACCAGCAGCCAACAGTGGCAAAGCCTGACCCCGCGCGCCCGCGCCCGCCGGCTGTGGCTGCTTCTGCGCACCAGCCTCCACGAAGTCGTGGAAAAGGTGTGGTGTGCCCGTCCTGCGCCTCCAGGCCTCTTTCCGGATCTGGCCCTTCCCTTAGGGGTCCCCTAGGCCAGAGCAGCCCCAACCTTTGATTGCGGGCCCGCCCACCCCGGCCCACAGGAGAAGAGAGCCGAGCTGCGCGTGGCGCGTCTGACGCATGGGCTGGAACCACTGCGCCGCCTGGAGGTGGCAGCGGGGCTGCGCTCGGTGGCGCAGGACCCGGTGGGTGGACGCTTCGTGGTGCTGGACGGCGCGGGCCGCCTGCACCTGCACAAGGAAGACGGCTGGGCACAGGAGACGCTGCTGGCGCCTGTCGGGCTTACGGGGCTGGTGACCGTGCTGGGCCCGCTGGGTGCCGTGGGCCGTTTTGTAGGCTGGGGCCCCGCGGGGCTGGCCATTCTGAGGCCCAACCTCAGCCTGCTGTGGCTGAGCGAGCAGGGGGTGGGCAGGGCCCCGGGTTGGGCGCCCACCTGCTGCCTGCCGGTTCCCGACCTCAGGCTGCTGCTCGTTGCGGAGATGAACAGCCGCCTGGCGCTCTGGCAGTTCCGTTCAGGTGGTCGCCGCCTGGTGCTGCGAGGGTCACCACTGCACCCGCCCCCGAGCCCCACAGGCAGGCTCATGCGTCTGGCTGTGGCGCCGGTTCCTCCCCACCACGTCCTGCGCTGCTTCGCGGCCTATGGCTCGGCCGTGCTCACTTTCGATCTGCATGCCTGGACTCTCGTAGACGTGCGCCGGGATTTGCACAAAACGTGAGGGGGATCCCCCTAGGGAGGGCCAGGCATGTAGGGGGCACACGGCCCTCACACACACGGCGATGTTAAGTCCATTAGCTTCTCCCATTCCCCACCTGTAGCACCATCTCGGACCTGGCTTACTGCGAGGAAGTAGAGGCAATGGTGACAGCTTCCCGGGACAGCACCGTGAAGGTGTGGGAGGCTGACTGGCAGATCCGGATGGTGTTCGTGGGCCACACAGGTGCTCTGAGTTCTCTGCACCCCAGGCCTCGGCCCTTTGCCTCCAGCCGCTCTAGGCTGTCCAGCATCTCTGCAGCTCTGGCCAGGCCTTGCTGCGCTGACTGCAACACAGGCTGAAGGCTCCCCTGCCTTCAGTCAGCCGAGTGACCTGCACCCCTCCCACAGGTCCGGTGACGGCTATGGCTGTGCTCCCGAACACGACCCTGGTGTTGTCGGCCTCGCAGGATGGGACGCTACGCACCTGGGACCTGCAGGCGGCGGCGCAGGTGGGCGAGGTAGCGCTGGGCTTCTGGGGCCAGGACAAGCTGTCCCGGCGCGTGGGCCGTCTGCTGGCGCCGGTGCGCCTGGGCTGGCCGGTGCTGTCCCTGTGCGCGAGCAGCATGCAGCTGTGGCGCGTACGCGAGCTCTACTCGCCGTTGGCGCAACTGCCCGCCAAGGTGCTCCACGTGCAGGTGGCGCCCGCGTTGCCCGCGCCTGCGCACCAGTCGCTGCCTACGCGCCTCGTGTGCGCGTGCGCCGACGGCTCGGTCTGCCTCCTGTCGGCTGCCACCGGGCGCATAGTGAGCTCACTGCTGCTGGAGCCGGAGGACTGCGCGGCAGCCGTGGCCTACTGCCTGCCGCGCGAGGCGCTGTGGCTGCTGACCAGGGCTGGGCACCTGGTGCGCGCCAACGCGGCGCGCTGCCCCATGAGCGTGCTGCACCGCGTGTGCCCGCCGCCGCCCCCTGCGCCGCAGCCTTGCTGTCTGCACCTGTACAGCCACCTCACGGATCTCGGAGGCGCCTTGTCCTCCTGGGAGATCGTGCGCCAGCACTGGGGCGAGTTGCGCTGCAGCGCTGTGGCCTGCGCCTGGAAGAACAAGAACCGGTGGGTGCGGGAGCCGGCGAGGGTCTGGCGGGCGGAAGGAGCGGCAGGGTCCGCGCCGACAGGCTCTTCCCACTCGCAGGTACCTGCCAGTGGTGGGGCACACGGACGGCACGCTGTCGGTGCTGGAGTGGCTCTCGTCGAAGACTGTCTTCCAAACGGAGGCGCACAGCCCGGGCCCGGTTGTCGCCATCGCATCCACCTGGAACAGCATCGTGTCTTCGGGTCAGTAGCTCCCCTGCCAAAGGCCAGGCCGCCACAGAGCCCCCTCTTCTCCGACAAGGCCCAGCCAGATTCCGCTGCCCACAGGTGGGGACCTGACAGTGAAGATGTGGCGCGTCTTCCCCTATGCCGAGGAGAGCCTGAGCCTGCTGCGCACCTTTTCCTGCTGCTACCCGGCCGTGGCGCTCTGTGCGCTAGGCAGACGCGTCACCGCGGGCTTTGAGGACCCAGAGAGCGCTACCTACGGCCTGGTGCAGTTTGGCCTGGGCGACAGTCCGCGATTAGACCACCGGCCCCAGGACGACCCCACGGACCACATCACTGGTGAGGGGGCAGCATGGGCGAAGCCCAGCCACCGCCCGGCTCCGGTTTCTGACCCTGAACCTTGCCCCCAGGCCTGTGCTGCTGCCCCACGCTCAAGCTGTATGCCTGCTCCAGCCTGGACTGCACCGTTCGCATCTGGACTGCTGAGAACCGCCTCCTGCGGTAGACTGGGAGGTGGGGAGGGCTGGGGTCTCCTACCTCTGCTCCTCACCAGAGCCCAGTGGCTGGACTGAGTGGAGAAGGCCTTGTCCCTGCTGAGCCTCGGTTGCTCTGGGTGCCTCTCCAGGCTCCTGCAGCTGAATGGTGCCCCTCAGTCCCTGGCTTTCTGCAGCAACAGTGGAGACCTGGTGTTGGCACTGGGATCCCGCCTCTGCCTGGTGTCCCATAGGCTCTACCTGCCTACATCCTACCTAGTTAAGGTGTGTGGTGACGACAGAGTGAGCAAGGTGGGCCCCCCCTTGCCCACCGTGGGGGGGCAGACCTAGGTTCCCCCAGCCAAGGATACAGGCTCCTTCCCCTATTCAGAAGATGTGCCAGAAGGCCCCAGACGTGGTGGATGACCCTCCGCTGCCACTGATGAGCCAGGAGTCACTGACTTCCGCCCAACTGCAGAGGCTCACCAACCTCCATGGGGCAGCCAGCCTCAGGTCCCATGCAGGCCTGCCCAGCCCTCCTGGAGGCCCTCCTTTCCCACCCTGGGTGGGGGCCTGGCGGTGTGGGGCCCTCTGGAGTTGATGCAAGCCTGCCTGAGCCCTGGCGCACCCGTTTGGGGTTGGTCCTTGTCCCAGCCTCTGCCCCAGCCCACTGGCAGGCCACCCAGCATCCCACCTGTGCCTGATGCCACCCAGCATCCCACTTGTGCCTGTCCCTGTTTGCAGCAAGGCCTTGTCTCTCATCCATCGTCGGAGGACAACATCTCAGCACCTGGTACCGAAGGAGGTGGGGTGGGTCCTCCTTAGCTCACCCTGCCCAGGCTCAGGCCCCAGCCCTCAGCCCTGGGGCAGGCCTGGGATCCCTGTGGTTGCCCGGGCAGCACACAGCAAGGCTCAAGGAAGAGCAGGCTGATCCCTGAACCCTGACTCAGGACTTGGACACCCTAGTGGCCCGGGACCGAGACCTTCAGCAGTTGAGGCTGGGGCTAGTGGTCCCAGCAGCCCGGCCCCCACCCTCCTGGCAGCAGCGCCAGGAAGGCTTTGACAATTACCTCCGTCTGATCTACGGCTCTGGCCTGCTGGTAGGTGTTGGGCCTCCCCCAGCCCAGCCCTGACCCTGGCCCCTCCTCTCCACCCACCCCTCCCATCTGGTCTCTGATGGTCTGTCTGCTCCTGCTGCCTCCCAGGGCATGCAGTCTGGAAGGCAGTCCCAGCAGTGGAGCGGCGGGACCCTCACAGTGGAGAGAGAGACTTGGGATGTGTGTGCTCTACCCCAAGCTGCCCACTGTCTTGCCTGGGCTGAGGTCAGCACTGCAGCCCAAACAGTGCCAACAGCCCTGTCCCCACAGGACCTGGGAGCCCTGGGCCAGCACTTCTCCCAATCTTCCCGAGTCACAGTGCCGATCCCACCCACCCACCATAGGGTGCACAGCAAGGCATCCCAGGTGAGGCTTCCCACCCTCCCACATGCCTGCTGGGCCCCCATGACCCCTCTGCCACCCTGTAACTCCTCCTATGCCCCAGCTTCTGGCCCGCTCCTCACTGAGCCACTCCCTGGGCGTCAGTCTGGATCTGCAGCTGCAGCTGGAGCAGCTCCGAGGGAGGACTACCATGGCCCTGGACCTGCCATCCTCCCACTTGCAGTGCAGGGTGAGGGACCCAGGCAGGTGGGGTACCACCTACTGAGGGGCAGAGCTGCGGGGTGCTGGGGGCTGTGTTGTTCTGAGCCCCCATTCCATCCCCCAGATCCCACTGCTGCCAAAGAGATGGTCCAAGGAACCTCTCTCTAGCCTCAGGGGCTTCTTTCCTGCCACCGTGCAGCCCCACAAGGTGAGACCCCCTCCCAGCTCCTGGAGAGCCACTCCTCTCCAGGCCTAACTCTTGTGCCTGCCATCTCCCCTTTGCTACCAATCTTTGTGTCCAAATCTGACTCAAGGGCCACGCCCACCTACAACCAGAGGGCCAGGCTGCAGCCTCCCACGCACCCCTCAGCCCTCACCCTTCACCCTCTGTCTAGCCCTGTTCCAGTACAGCTGTGTTTGTGGCCACAGGCTCCTTGCTGCTCTGGGAGCTGACATCAGGCAAAGCCAGTCCCCCCAGCCGGTTATGCCACACACCCCTTTCCCCCGTGGAGGCGCCGGGAGGGCAGGTCCCCTAGGGACTTTTCCTGGAAGATCAGAGTCCCTGCCCTTTAGAGGAGCAAAGTCAAGGAAACCTGGCCCTTTAGAATCCACTGTCTTCCCACCCTCACATACACCAGGTGCCCAGGCAGGCCTCAGCCCCTCCCCCAGCATATGCCTGGCACCGTCACCTGCCCAGGTGAGTTATTGACTCTTTAGACCTGGGTACCACCATCATGCTCTCCGTTGCCCTTTCTCCAAGCTCCTTCCTTCCTCCCTGGCCCCTGTGCTGCTTTTAGACTTTCTTGTCCCAGGGCTGGGGCCAAGTCCTGTGAGGAGCTTGCGGGGTGTCAGGGCCCTTAGAAGCCAGCACGTCCCCAGGTTTCCCTTCTCGTTTGTCAGAGCTGATGCTCACTGAGGGCCTCGCCCCTGGTATCTCAGGGTTCTCCTGCCATCTGTGTTGAGAGTAGGGGTTGGCAGCTCAGCCAGCTCTCAGAGGCCTGGCAGGCAGAGCTAGACTGGCGGCTGAGGGGCTCTGAGAGGTTATACAGGTGACCAAGGGTGGTGTCCAGGCTGGGGGAATCCAGGTTCTCAGCATTCCCTGCTGTGCCCACCTCCAGCACTGCCTGAGGCCCATCTGCGTCCCCGGCTATGTGCCCAACTCTGTAGTGCTACAGCAGATGTGGCTAAATGCGGAGGTCAGCAGCCTCGGATCCCTGACTCAGCTCGCCTCCCAGAGAAAGCTCAAGGCAAGGGGCAGGGCTGGGGGTTTTGCCGGCAGGGGAGGGCTCTGCTGTCCTTGCAACCCATCAGGCACCATCTCCTGTCCCTCTGCAGCCAGGGGCAAGCCAGGATGCCCTGTGGTTGTGGCGCCCCAGGCCATCCCAAGCCCAATGGCAGAGGAAGCTGCTCCAGTGGATGGGGGAGAAGCCTGGGGAGCAGGAGGAGGAAGACGAGAAGGAAGAGGAGGAGCAGGAGGAAGACGAGGAGCTGGACCGGGCCTCGGCTTCCCTGAGCCCACACTCCAACCAGCAGCTGGATTCCTGGGAACTGGAGGATCAGGTAGACGCTCAGGCAGAGGCCTCAGGCCACCACGGGAGGTGGGCTTACACTGAGACCCAGACAGGTGGAACCTGCAGCCACTGCTGCTCCCCTAGAGTGCTATGGACTGGACCCAGGAGCCCCGGCGGCGCAGCTGCGAGGCTGCCAGGACCCACCCTCATCCCTGGCACCGTCATGGAAGTTTGCTCTTGGATGAGCATTATGGGCATCTGCCCAAGTTTCTGCATTTCTTCATCTACCAGACCTGGTTCAAAAAGTTGTTCCCCATCTTCAGCCTGCAGGTTGGAGGGAATTGGGGATGCCTGAGAAGCATGGGTTAGGGTGAGGGACGGGAGAAGGTAGGGGCTGGCTTGGGTGTGACATGGGAGCAGGGCCTCAGCATGCTACTCTGCAGGCATACCCGGAGGCGGGCACGGTCGAGGGCCTGGCCACGCTGTTGGTGGCCCTGCTGGAGAAGACCACGTGGGTGGACCGTGTGCACATCCTGCAGGTGCTACTGAGACTGCTGCCCAACATGAGCAGTGATCTCCAAGGCCAGCTGCAGGGCCTGCTCGTACACTTGCTCAACGTGGACCAGCCCCCAAGCCTCCAGGTGTGCCCCTTGTCCTGCCCCCAGTTTTCCTCCCCACCCACTGGCCCTCAGCAAACACATCCCCCCCGCCTGCCTCAGGACCAGATGCAGAAGAAGTTTGTGATGCTGGCGCTGCCGCTGCTCCTGGCCTGTTCCCTGGAGTCCCGGGACGTGGTGCTGGAGCTCATGTCCTACTTTCTCTACTCTCCGGTGCCCTGCCGGTGAGTCGCGCTCCTGCCCGGCCCTCCCTGCCACTGGGAAGGCCTCTGGACAAGCCACACGCATCTGTCCCAGGCCAGAGCTCAAGAAGCTGCTGCACAGGCTGGGCCTTCAGGACCCCGAAGGCTTCCTATTCAAGGAGATGATGACCTGGGTCCAGGGCCCAGACCTGGACTCCAAGGCCGGCCTGCGCGCTCGCTGCTGCCAGAAACTGGAGGACATGATCCAGCAGCTTCAGGTTGGGCCGGCGGGAGCTGGGGGGGGGCCTTGGAAACCCTGTTGCCTTCTCTGGCTTTCTGCAAGTTCTGGGGTCAAAGCCAGCTGAGGCCACAGGCTCCTTCCTTGCCTTGCCCAGTTCTGGGCCTCCAGCCTCCCTGCCCTGAGCATCTCTAGGGATTTCCCTGTGCAGGTGGAAGTCAGCAGGGGGTGTCTGGCCCGAACCAGGGACAGCCCTGGGACCTCCTTGTCAGGGGAGGGGCAGCCCCTGCCTTGGGCTGAGGGTCGAGCAGAAGGGAGTTTCAGTGGCCCTGTGGATGCTCGAGGAGCCAGAGTGCTTGGCCATGGGTCACCTCCTGACAGATGGAAAGCTCACAGCCACTGTCTGCAGCCAAGTTGCTGGTGGTGCTGCCCAAGGTCTCCAAGACCTCAGCACTTTCCTCTCCTCCCAAGGAGACCCCATCGCAGACGTCAGTGGTCTCCGTGGCACCCACACGTGCCTCCGTGATACCCTCGGGCACCTCCTGGTCGCCCTCCAGCATCTTCGGGAGGCTCTTGCAGGTCTCAGACGTGCCTTTGATGGTGGTCTCACCTGCGGAGCCGCACTCTTTAGCCCCGGAGCTCCAGGCCCAGCGGACGCTGGCACCCACGCGCAGCTGGCGGACCCCTCAGCTCCGTCTGGGAGTGCTTTCCGAGACGCTGAAGAGCTTCTGCCTGGAGCCCGAGGCCCGCCTGCACCCTGCCGGGCCTGCTCAGCTGCCCGGAGAGCCGCCGCCGCTGGAGGAGACCGACTGGTCGCACTCGCAGCTGCTGGACTTGGTCCCCATCGACGCGCTCAACTTCTTCTGTGAGCAGCTGCGGGCGCAGCTGTGGGCGCAGCAGCGGAGCTCGCTCCAGGAGGAGGCTGCGCACCCACACCCGCACCTGCCAGTGCGCGACACGGTGGCGCCAGTGCCCGACACGGTGGCGCCGGTGCCCGACATGGTGGTGCCACCTCCACGGGAGCACTGGTGCGCGGGGCTTGCGCCGGCGGGGCCTGCGTGGGGCAGCCAAGCGTGGGGCTGGGCCAGCTGAACCCTCCTCTTCGCCTCCAGGTACCACCCCATCCTCCGGCTGCAGGAGGCCAAGGCGCAGAGGTCCGCGAGGTCTGCGATGAGACTGAGGGGTGAGTGGGGCCAAGGGTGGAGACTGGGCCCCCACCCCACCCCAGCCCCCCGGCCTCACAAGCCTCCGCCCGCCCCCAGGCCCCATGCCGCCCCGGCTGTGTGCAGGCCGCACCCTGGACGGCCCCATCCGGACGCTGAAGCTGCCGCTGCCGCGTGTGGAGCCGCAGCCTTTCCCCCTGGACTGGCCCACGCCCCCGCGCCCGCTGCCCCCGCGGCTCCTGCAGCCCGCCCTGCAGCGCTACTTTCTGCCAATGGACGCGGACCCTGACACCTACAGCTGACCGGGCTGGTGGCCTCAGCCCGCCTGGCTCTGGGGCCTGTCATTGGTGTTTGGCCAAGGCCTGCGTCGGGAATAAAGTGCAGAGCATTTCTTTCTGCAGGATGCTGCCTGCTTTGGAGGGCCCTGGGGTGCGCAGGGCGTGTGGGCGTGCGGCCTGAGCCCACAGTGGCGGCGGAAGGCAGGAGCCGGAGGCCTGGCGGAGGTAGCCATCGTGGGCACCAGCGTTCCCGGAGGGGTGGCCGGCCTAGGGCAGAGGAGACCCATAGTGGGGCACCATCCGCTAGGCACTGAGCAAACGTTTTCTGGTCAAGTACTAGGTGTTGAGATGCGGGCTGACCTTAGAGAGTGTGTCCTGGGCCAGCCCACAGCCTGGTGTGGAGGGGAGTCCGGGAGGGCCTGGGCGGTCAGAGGATGAGCCTTCCGGGTCGATGCAGGCGAGACCAGGGGTTTGCAGACCTTGCTTTCGTTACTTTTATTCTGGAAAAGAGAAGAATTGACAAAGGCACCAGGAGCTTTTTTCTGAGCGGCAACGAAGGGGATCCTCTGACCCCTTTAGCCTGAAGGCACCAGCCTCTGGGCCGGGCTCCTCTGCCCTGTGTGGCCTGGCAGAGCGCAAGACCTGTGCATAGAGCTCTTGGGGTGGCTCTGGGGGAAATCCCTGGCTTTTACACCTGTCTTTTGTGTTGTCTGAGCAGTGATTTCCCTCCTGTATTTCTAGCCTCTGACTTTACTAGTTTCTTCTCGATGACTCTGGTTAGAATCGCTCCTCCACACCTTCGCTGTCACCCCAAACTGTGCGGTGGCTCTTGTTATGGGGCCACCAAATGGCTGCTCTTTCCCAGGCCGGTGCTTGACACAGTGGTGCCACCATCCCAAGAGCATGGGTGCGCAGAACCATGCGGGACAGCCAAGTTGCTGGGCCCAGCTGAACCTGCCCCTTCACCTCAACCTGCCTCTTCACCTCCAGGCACTACCGCATCCTCCCACTGCAGAAGGCCAAGGTTCACAGGTGTGCGATGAGACTGAGGACTGAGTCTGTCACTAGAGGACTTGACACTTTTTATAAAAAATGAGTGAACCTAGATACCTCGATCAGTGTCTAGCAATGTCAAGGCCCCAGTCTGGGTTCAAGCCTGCTGGGACAGTCCTACAGCTGCTGAGTCACAGAGTGACCAAGGCCCTCTGATTTTTGGTCAGGACACAGATGGATAGCAGGGGGCGGGGGGGGATCTGAGGGACCCCACATGACCTACAATCAGACAAGGTAGGTCAGAGGATTTCTTTATGGCTATCTGGTTTTTGTTTGTTTGTTTTTGTTTTTTTGAGATGGAGTTTCGGTCTTGTTGCCCAGGCTGGAGTGCAATGGCGTGATCTCGGCTCACTGCAACCTCTGCCTCCCGGATTCAAGCAATTCACCTTCCTCAGCCTCCTGAGTAGCTGGGATTACAGGCAAGTGCCACCACGCCTGGCTAATTTTGTATTTTTAGTAGAGATGGGGTTTCATCACGTTGACCAGGCTGGTCTCGAACTCCTGACCTCAGGTGATCTGCCTGCCTCAGCCTCTCAAAGTGCTGGGATTACAAGCGTGAGCCACTGTGCCCGGCCTTCTTTATGGCTATCTCTAAGACAGCAAAGGCAGGGGAAAAGTCCTGCCTTGGGGAGAAAAAGGAGGGCGGGAAAAGGTCAAAGAGAGAGATTCTGTTGTCTGAGTCTTGCCTCTGAGGCCTAAGTGCCCCAACATTATAACAAGGGATATGGGAGTTATAAGCCAGGAACTGTGGACGGAAACCAATAGACAGATATCATAATATCACACCCACACATCAGGCAAGAGACTTGTTCCTTAAAAATTATCTAGTTTAGCCGGGCGCGGTGGCTCATGCCTGTAATCCCAGCACTTTGGGAGCCCGAAGCGGGCGTATCATGAGGTCAGGAGTTCAAGACCATCCTGGCTAACACAGTGAAACCCCTTCTCTACTAAAAATACAAAAAATTAGCTGGGTGTGGTGGCAGGCACCTGTAGTCCCAGCTACTTGGGAGGCTGAGGCAGGAGAATCACTTGAACCCGGGAGGTGGAGGTTGCAGCAAGCAGAGATCACGCCACTGCACTTCAGCCTGGATGACAGAGTGAGACTCTGTCTCAAAAAAAAAAAGAAAAATTATCTAGTTTAGGCCGGGTGTGGTGGCTCACACCTGTAATCCCAGCACTTTGGGAGGCCGAGGCAGGCAGATCACTTGAGGTCAAGAGTTTGAGACCAGCCTGGCCAACATGATAAAACCCTGTCTCTACTAAAAACACAAAAATTAGCCAGGCGTGGTGGCACATGCCTGTAGTGTCAGCTACTCAGGAGGCTGAGGCAGGAGAATCGCTTGAACCCGGGAGGCGGAGGTTGCAGTGAGCCAAGATCACACCATTGCTCTCCAGCCTGGGTGACAAGAGCAAGACCATGTCTCAAAAAAAGAAAGAAAAAAAAAGGGCCGGTCTTGGTGGCTCACACCTGTAATCCCAGCACTCTGGAAGGTGGAGGTGGGCGGATCACCTGAGGTCAGGAGTTCAAGACTAGCCAGACCAACATGGAGAAACCCCGTCTCTACTAAAAATACAAAATTAGTCAGGCGTGGTGGCGCATGCCTGTAATCCCAGCTACTCAGGAGACTGAGACAGGAGAATCGCTTGAACCTGGAAGGTGGAGGTTGCAGTGAACCTGCATCACGCCATTGCACTCCAGCCTGGGCAACAAGAATGAAACTCCATCTCAAACCCCCCCGCCCGCCACACACACACGCAAAAAAAAAAAAAAAAAAACCACACACACACAGCCTGGCCAACATGGTGAAACCCTATCTCTACTAAAAATACAAACATTAGCCAGGCATGGTGGCACACGCCTGTAGTCCCTGCTACTCAGGAGGCTGAGGTGGGAGAATCACTGGAACCCGGGAGGCAGAGGTTGCAGTGAGCCAAGATCGCGCCATTGCGCTCCAGCCTGGGTGACAAAGTGAGACTCTGTCTCAAAAAGAAGAAAAAAGAGAAAAACTTCCTGTGGTGTGATTACCTCTCCTTTATGGAAACTCATTGAGATATCCTGGAAGTCTAACCTGATGAAAAAGAGTGCTTGAATTTAATAAGACACAGGAAGAATGCGTGTCCAAGGTTGTAAGGCTACACTACATTATAGAAGAATGTAAACAAGTAAACTAGTACCTTGAGGAGAACATGTGGCTCTTAGCAACAGCTCTGTAACACTGCTCTGACGCCAACACCTGGCCCACCCAAGTGGTCCCCAAGCAGTAGGGGCTCTGCAGGGGGAGCGGTCGGACCATTGCAGTGACCAGACGGCACCAGAGGGAATGTGATGGGGAAATATCCAGGTGGAGCTAATGCCTACCTTGATAAGTTGGCCTCTTCCTTTTGTTCTTCAGGCCTACCCGTGGCAGCTGCTGCCTCTAATTTTTCCCTTGCTGGTTCCTATTTCTGTTATTCATCTGTCACCTGTGTAATCAAGTTCCTGAATTAAATTTTGTCTGTCAAAAGGGTGGTCACTATATTTCTGACTAGGGGATCCTGATGAATCCTGGGAAAGCTGTTGTTCTTTTGGATGCTAGACTTGTATGTGGTTACCTAGTTGAACCTACTTATTCATGCAAACAATATCTCAACTATCTTGTATTTCCTAAGCAGACATTCACAGCTTTGGCAAATAATGACGATTTCTCCTTTTGTAAAATATACATCTTATTTCCTTTTTGCTTTGGCAAGGACTACCAAAATAATGTAAAGAGTATCAATTTAAGGCCGAGGCTGGCAGATCATTTGAGGTCAGGAGTTTGAGACCAGCCTGATCAACATGGTGAAACTCCGTCTCTACTAAAAATACAAAAAAATTAGCTGGCCATGGTGGCGCATGCCTGTAGTCTCAGCTACTCGGAAGGCTGAGGCAGGAGAATCACTTGAACCCAGGAGGCGGAGGTTGCAGTGAGCCGAGATCTTGCCACTGCAGTCCAGCCTGGGTGACAGAGTGAGACTCTATCTAGAAAAAAAGAAAAAAAAGTATCAGTTATAGCAGCTTTTTTTTTTTTTTAATGAGACAGGGTCTTACTGTGTTACCCAGGCTGGAGTGCAGTGGTGTGATCACGTCTCATTGCAGCCTTTACTTCCCTGGGCTCAGGTGATACTCCCACCTCAGCCTCCCAAGTAGCTGGCACTACAGGCATGCACCATCGTGCCCAGCTAATTTTTGTATTTTTTGTAGAGACAGAGTTTCATCATGTTGTCCAGACCAGTCTGGAACTCCCAGGCTCAAGTAATCCTCTCACCTCGGCCTCCCAACATGCTAGGATTACAGGCATGAGCCACTGCACCCAGCCTAGCAACTACTCTTGTAATGGGACACAGAGTGAGTAGGGAATCTCTTATGAATAGTTATATTTACTATAAAGATACTGTAATGAAAATACTATTGATATAAAAATGGACAAACCCAGGCCAGGCATGGTAGCTCACGCCTGTAATGCCAGCACTTTGGGAGGCCAAGGTGGACAGATCATCTAAGGTCAGGAGTTCGAGACCAGCCTGGCCAACATGGTGAAACCCTGTCTCTACTAAAAATACAAAAAAAATTAGCCAGACATGATGGCACGCACCTGTAATCCCAGCTACTCAGGAGGCTGAGGCAGGAGAATCACTTGAACCCAGGAGGCGGAGGTTGCAGTGAGCCAAGATCTTGCCATTGCACTCCAGCCTGGGCAACAGAGCGAGACTCCATCTCAAAAAAAAAAAAAAAAAATGGACAAACAGCAGTGGTACAGAATAGACAATCCAGAAATACATCCATCTATTACTGGACACTTAATATACATACAATCCAACATTGAGATTGAGGGGAAGATATGGTTGACTTAATAAGTGGTGCTGGCATGAGAGGCTGCCTGTGCAATGGGCAATGTGAACGGGTAAGTGAAGGCACCCTGAGGTTGACTCTTTGTGTTCAAATCCCGGCTCCTCTACCTTTTAGCTCTGTGAACTTCAACAGGTTACCTAAGTTCTCTAAGCCTCAGGTCCCCCATTTCTTTTTTTTGTTTGTTTTTTTCAGAGTCTCGCTCTGTTGCCCAGGCTGGATTGCAGTGTCATGATCTTGGCTCACTGCAACCTCTGCCTCCTGAGTTCAAGTGATTCTCCTGCCTCAGCCCCCCAAATAGCTGGGATTACAGATGTGTGCCACCACGCCCTGCTAATTTTTTTTTTTTTTTTTTTTTTTTTTTTTTAGTAGAGATGGGTTTTCACCATGTTGGCCAGGCTGGTCTTGAATTCCTGACCTCAGATGATCTGCCCGCCTCGGCCTCCCAAAGTGCTGGGATTACAGGCATGAGCCACCACGCCCGGCCCCAGGTCCCCCATTTCTGAGAGAGGAATACAAATGCAAAGATGACTCACAAGGCTGTTGTGAGAAATAAATGAATTATTATATCTATGCGATTTAAGGAAAATGCCTAGCACAGAATATACTGATTAAAAAAACAAGGCTGGCCCGGGCGTGGTGGCTCACACCTGTAATCCCAGCACTTTGGGAGGCCGAGGCGGGTGAATCACGAAGTCAGGAGATCGAGACCATCCTGGCTAACATGGTAAAACCCTGTCTCTACTAAAAATACAAAAAAAATTAGCCGGGCGTCATGGCAGGTGCCTGTAGTCCCAGCTACTCGGGAGGCTGAGGCAGGAGAATCACTTGAACCCAGGAGGTGGAGCTTGCAGTGAGCCAAGATCGCGCCATTGCACTCCAGCCTGGGCGACAGAGTGAGACTCTGCCTCAAAAAAAAAAAAAAAAAAAGAAAAAAAGAGGCCAGGTGCGGTGGCTCATGCCTGTAATCCCAGCACTTTGGGAGGCCGAGGCAGGCGGATCACCAGGTCAGGAGATTAAGACCATCCTGGCTAACACCGTGAAACCCCGTCTCTACTAAAAATACAAAAAAATATTTAGCCAGGCGCAATGGCGGGCGCCTGTAGTCCCAGCTACTGGGGAGGCTGAGGCAGGAGAATGGCGTGAACCCGGGAGGCGGAGCTTGCAGTGAGCCGAGATCGCGCCACTGCACTCCAGCCTGGGGGACACAGCGAGACTCCATCTCAAAAAAAAAAAAAAAGAAAGAAAGAAAATCACCATTTAGCAATCATCATGGTGATAATTAATTCAGAGATATAAACAATCCAAAACTAGTGGGAGAAAGTTGGAAAAGGAATAGGTATACAAAGTCTCAAAGGATCTCCCCATAAACTATGCATTCAATACAAAGAGCAGAAGAATGACTTGGCAGTGGAGAAGCCTGGCCAGCTCCACCTTTTTTTTTTTTTTTTTTTTTGAGACGGAGTCTTGCTCTGTTGCCCAGGCTGGAGTGCAGTGGCACAATCTAGGCTCACTGCAAACTCCGCCTCCCGGGTTCATGCCATTCTCCTGCCTCAGCCTCCCAAGTAGCTGGGACTACAGCTACCATGCCCGGCTAATTTTTTGTATTTTTAGTAGAGACAGGGTTTCACCGTGTTAGCCAGGATGGTCTTGATCTCCTGACCTCGTGATCCACCTGCCTGGGCCTCCCAAAATGCTGGGATTACAGGCGTGAGCCACCGTGCCCGGCCAAGCTCCACCTTAATCAAGGGATGAAGATGAGCATCACCAGTCCTGGCACAAACTGGCATCGCATGCCACCTGGTTTTTTTGTGATGCCAAAAAATGAATCCAGCTTCGCCCCTGGGTTGCTCCCGTCCAAAATGTGCAACTGAACAAAACCATGGGGCAACCAGACAGCCCGCGGCTGGGGAATATTCCACCAGACAGCCCGCGGTAGAGGAATATTCTACCAGACAGCCTGCAGCCGGGGAATATTCTACCAGCAGCTGGTCGGTGATTGTTAAGAGTCCAGAGAATGAAGTCAAAGGTTGAAGAACTGTTCCTTACTGAAGGAGACAGAAGAGACTCAGACACACCTTTTGCTGAAAGGTCATCATCGTGGTAACAGGTGTGATTTGGGAACTTCATTGAGGTCTCTGGGCCAAGGGTATATGGGAGTTCTTTGTACAGTTCTTGTAACTATTCTGTAACTTTTTTTTTAACGGGGTCTCGCTCAGTTGTCCAGGCTGGAGAGCAGTGGTACAACCACAACTACTGCCACCTCAACCTCCCGGTCTGAAGCGATCCTCCCTGCCTCAGCCTCCTGAGTAGCTGAGACTACAGGCACAGGCCACTATGCCCAGCCTGTAACTTTGAAATTCGTTCCAAAAAGTTTGGATTTTTCCATTTATCTCGGGAATTTTTAAGGCTCCCCACCTGGTGGCGATTGTGGACACTCCTGACACCATCAAAGCCAGGGCTTGCTCATCAGCTGTTGGAGACCAGCGGGCCCTGAAGGTGCACACTTTTGTCTCAGTCAAAAGTATCCACCAGAGGGCATGATTTACCTAATTATGCATAATACATATTCCCTGGGTCTGTGTGTCTCAAGCCTGTGCTTTCCTTTGGAGGGGTGGGCACTGCCTTGGACTCAGACCCTCTTCCTCAGTTTCCATGGGGCTTTCATGCAAATTTAAATCGGGATTGAGACGATGAAGTGCCCTTCCTCGGTCTTCCCCAGGGGTGAGTCCCAGCTCTTGGACTGTGTGATGTGCTGCTCTGTGAATGGCTTCATCCCAGTCTTTTGTGTGAAATAAAAATAACATCAGGCCGGGCATGGTGGCTCATGCCTGTAATCCCAGCACTTTGGGAGGCCAAGGTAGGCAGATCACCTGAGGTGATTAGCCAGGTGTGGTGGCACACTCCTGTAGTCCCAGCTAGTCGGGAGGCTGAGGTAGGAGAATTGCTCGAACCTGGGAGGCAGAGGTTGCAGTGGGCCGAGATCACGCCACTGTACTCCAGCCTGGGTGACAGAGCAAGATTTTGTCTCAAAAAATAAAAAATAACATCAAGCTGGTAAGGGGATTACAACCTATGTAAAAGTAAAGTACAACAAATAACCCATAAATCAAGGAATAAGTGGATAAAAATAACAAGCCTACATTAGAATAGAAGGAAGATCTCAAATCAATGACTTCAGCTTCTACTTTAAGAAACTAGAGGCCGGCTGCAGTGGCTCACACCTGTAATCCCAGCACTTTGGGAGGCCGAGGCAGGCGGATCATGAGGTCAGGAGATCAAGACCATCCTGGCTAACACAGTGAAACCCCGTCTCTACTAAAAAATACAAAAAAAAAAAAAATTTAGCAGAGCGTGATGGCAGGCGCCTGTAGTTCCAGCTACTCAGGAGGCTGAGGCAGGAGAATGGCGTGAACCCGGGAGGCGGAGATTGCAGTGAGCTGAGATAGCGCCACTGCACTCCAGCCTGGGTGACGCAGCGAGACTCCGTCTCAAAAAAAAAAAAAAAAGAAAGAAACTAGAAAGAGAATGGCCAGCACGGTGGCTCACGCCTGTAATCCCAGCACTTTCGGAGGCCGAGGCGGGTGGATCACCTGAGGTCGGGAGTTCCAGACCAGCCTAACCAACGTGGAGAAACCCTGTCTCTACTAAAAATACAAAAATAGGGCCGGGCACGGTGGCTCACACCTGTAATCCCAGCACTTTGGGAGGCCGAGGCGGGCGGATCACAAGGTCAGGAGATCGAGACCATCCTGGCTAACACGGTGAAACCTCACCTCTACTAAAAATACAAAAAATTAGCTGGGTGTGGTGGTGGGCACCTGTAGTCCCAGCTACTTGCGAGGCTGAGGCAGGAGAATTGCTTGAACCCAGGAGGCGGAGGTTGCAGTGAGCCGAGATTGCGCCATGGCACTCCAGCCTGGGCAACAAGAGTGAAACTCTGTGTGAAAGAAAAGAAAAGAAAGAAAGAAGGAAAGAAGGAAGGAGGGAGGAAGGAAGGAAGGAAAAGACAGAAAAGAAAAGAAAGAAAGAAAGAGCGAATGGCAAACTAAACCCAAAGTAAGCAGACTTCGGGAGGCTGAGGCAGGTGGATCACCTGAGGTCAGGAGTTCAAGACCAGCCTGGCCAACATGGCGAAACACCGTCTCTACTAAAAATACAAAAAATCAGCCAGGGATGGTGGTGGGCACCTGTAATCCCAGCTACTTGGGAGGCTAATGCAGGAGAATCACTTGAACCTGGGAGGCAGAGGTTGCAGTGAGCTGAAATTAAGCCATTGCATTCCAGCATGGGCGACAGAGCAAGACTGTCTCAAAAAAAAAAAAAAAAAGAAAGAAAGGAAGAAAAAGAAAAGAAAAGAAAAAGAAAAAGAGCACAATGGAGAAAAATAAATGGATCCAAAAGCTGGTTATTTCAAAAGACCAACAAATTGACAAACCTCTGGCGAAACTGACAAGAAAGAAGACACAAATTACCAATATCAGTAATGAGAGGGTGACATCACTACAAATGAGAGGGTGACATCACTACAGATTCTTTTTTGAGACAGAGTCTCGCTCTGTCGCCCAGGCTGGAGTGCAGTGGCACGATCTCGGCTCACTGCAAGCTCCGCCTCCCGGGTTCACGCCATTCTCCTGCTTCAGCCTCCTGAGTAGCTGGGACTACAGGTGCCCGCCACCATGCCTGGCTAATTTTTTTGTGTGTGTATTTTTAGTAGAGACAGGGTTTCACCGTGTTAGCCAGGATGGTCTCGATCTCCTGACCTCGTGATCCTCCCGCCTCGGCCTCCCAAAGTGCTGGGATTACAAGCGTGAGCCACCGCACCCAGCCATCACTACAGATTCTATAGATACTAAAAGGATAATAAGGCGATGATGTTATGAACAACTTTATGCCAATTAATTTGACAATTTAGGTGAAATGGACCAATTCCTTGAAACACAAAAACTACCAAAAGTCACCCAAGAAAAAAAAACCTGAATAGTCATATATCTATTAAAGGAATTGAATTTTTAGTTGAAAATATTCCCAGAAAGAAAATTTCAGCCCAGGTGACTTTGCTGGAGAGTTCCACCAAATGTTTAGGGAAGAAATAATAAGAGTTCTACACAAGCTCTTCCAGAAAATTTAAGAGGAGAAAATATTTTCCCAATCTTTCTGAGGTCAATATTTCCCTGATACCAAAACCAGAAAAAGACATTACCAAAAAAGGAAAACCACAGACAAAATATTCCTTGTGGACATAGATGCAAAAATTCTAAACAAAATCTTAGCAAATGAATACAACTATATATAAAAATTAAAAGGCGCCCAGGCTTAGAGAATTTTTTTTAATTTTTAAAATTTATGTTATCTATCTATCTACCTATCTATCATATAACTATCTACTTATCTAGGCCGGGTGCGGTGGCTCACGCTTGTAATCCCAGAACTTTGGGAGGCCGAGGCAGGTGGATCACGAGGTCAGGAGTTCAAGACCAGCCTGACCAACATGGAGAAACACCGTCACTACTAAAAATACAAAATTAGCCGGGTGCCGTGGCCTGTAGTCCCAGCCACTCAGGAGGCTGAGGCAGGAGAATCGCTTGAACTCAGGAGGCAGAAGTTGCGGTGAGCCGAGACTGCCATTGCACTCTAGCCTGGGCGACAAGAGCGAAACTCCGTCTCAAAAAAAAAAACAAAAAACTATCTACCTATCTATTTTTTCATTCAAGGTCTCACTCTGTCGCCTGGGCTGGAGTACATGGCTCTCTGCAGCCTTGGCCTCCTGGGCTCAAGCAATCCTCTCACCTCAGCCTCCCAAATAGCTGGAACTATAGGTATACACCACCATGCCTGGCTAATTTTTTTTCTTTTTTCTTTTTGTTTTTCTTTTCTTTCTTTTTCTTTTTTTCTTTTTTTTTTTTTGAGACAGAGTCTCACTCTATTGTTCAGGCTGGAGTGCAGTGGTACGATCCTGGCTCACAGCAAACTCTGCCTCCCATGTTCCAGTGATTCTTATGCCTCAGTCTCCTGAGTAGCTGGAATTACAGGCACACACCACCATGCCCGGGTAATTTTTGTATTTTTAGTAGAGAGGGGGTTTCATCATGTTGGCCAGGCTGGTCTCAAACTCCTGGCCTCAAGTGATCTGCCTGCCTTGGCCTCCCAAAGTGCGGGATTACAGGTGTGAGACACTGCACCTGGCCCTCGGCTAATTTTTTAAAATGTTTTTGTAGAGATGGGGGTCTTACTATGTTGCCCAGGCTGCGACCCTTCTTTGAGTTTTATGAGTTGTTGTTCTAGTAAATTATCAAGCCTGAGTGGGTAATGGGGACCTCTGAATTTGTAGCCAGTTGGTTGGAGGTTAGGGTGGCCCTGGAAATCCCCAAACTTGTGGCTGGTGTCTGAAGTGAGAACAGTTTTGTGGAAGACTGTCCCCTCAACCTGTGAAGTGTGGCCTAACTCCAGGTAGTTAGTATCAGAAGTCGCTGCAGAAGGTAAATTGCCATGACCCTTTTGGAAAGTTGTCTGGCATAAAAGTGAATATGTGCATAGCTCTGATCCTAGAGACACTCTTGCACATGTACACCTGGAGACATTAAATAAGGTTCTTAGCAGCATTTTTCATAATAGCAAAAATTGGAAATAATCCTAATGTCCAGAAACACGAAAATGGATGTATACATCCTGAGATACTCATACAATGGAATACTGCACAGCAATGAAAATCATGAATCACACGAACATAATAATGAGTGAAAGTAGGTCATTACAAGCATATACCTTTGACCAGGTGCAGTGGCTCATGCCTGTAATCTCAGCACTTTGGGAGGCTGAGGCAGGTGGATGACCTGAAGTCAGGAGTTCGAGACCAGCCTGGCCAACATAGCGAAACCCTGTCTCTACTAAAAATACAAAAATTAGCCAGGCGTGAGGGCGGGCACCTGTAATCCCAGCTACTCCGGAGGCTGAGGCAGGAGAATTGCTTGAACCCAGGGGGCGGAGGTTGCAGTGAGCCAAGATTGCGCCACTATACTCCAGTCTGGGCAACAGAGTGAGATGCCATTAAAAAAAAAAAAAAAGAAAGAAGGAAGGAAGGGAGGGAGGAAGGAAGGAAGGAAGGAAGGAGAGGGGCCCATGGGCCAAAGCCTTTCCTGGAGTCCAGGTGTTACCCAGGTAGGTTTCCATGGTGAGTCCTTTTTTTTCTGAGACAGAGTCTACTCTGTCACCCAGGCTGGAGTGCAATAGCACAGTCTCAGCTCACTGCAACCTTCGCCTCCCAGGTTCAAGAGATTCTCCCGCCTCAGCCTCCCAAGTAGTTGGGACTACAGGCATGTGACACCACACCTGGCTAATTTTTCTATTTTTAGTAGAGACTGGGTTTCACTATGTTGGCCAGGCTAGTCTGGAACTCCTGACCTAGTGATCTGCCCGTCCAGCCACCCAGAGTGCTTGGATTACAGGCGGGAGCCACCGCACCCGGCCTCCATGGGGTTCTTTTTTTTTTTTTTTTTTTTTTTTTTAGGACAGTCTCGCTCTGTCACCCAGGCTGGAGTGCAGTGGTGCAATCTCAGCTCACTGCAACCTCTGCCTCCTGGGTTCAAGCAATTCTCTGCCTCGGCCTCCCGAGTAGCTGGGATTACAGGCGCCCACCACCACGCCCAGCTAATTTTCGTATTTTTAGTAGAGACGGGGTTTCACCATCTTGGCCAGGCTGGTCTTGAACTCCTGACTTTGTGATCCACCCACCTCTGGCTCCCAAAGTGCTGGGATTACAGGCATGAGCCACTGCGCCTGGCCTCCATGGAGAGTTCCAATCGGTGTTCTCAGAGCAAGCAGGAATGAGTTCTGTGGATTTGTGTTCTGACTGAGAGGTGGTCATTGCAGCAGCATATCTGTGCAGTCTATGCAGGGTGTAGGGGTCTCTGGGGCAAGTCAACTAGGTTGTATGTAGATGTCCCTTATTCAACCAGGAGGTGGTTGAATGAGGCAGATACCTGGGTCAATCCTACTGAAGAACTGGAGGAGGCGGAGAACTGGAAACTGTGACAAGGCTGACTGAGCCTTGATTTTGGAATGAGAAAATCCAACTTATATTCAAAATAGATGCCAAAGCAAAATTGCAATTCACTACACTTTCCATTCATTTTGAGCTCTTGAAAGTTTCCTTGACTTCCTTATAAGCTCAGTATATATTTTAAAGGATGTTTCTTGTATCTTCTCTTGCATTTCTAGATTGTAGCAAGAAGGTTTTTTTAGAGTATTTGGTCTACTATATGGCTAGAGGAGAAGTCTCTCCTAATTATTTTTTTCCCTACACTGAGTTTTTTCTCGCCTATTAGAGACATATTAGATTTCTTGTAACTTCTAATTTTCCTCTCATGTTTTTCCTCTTTGTCCTTTTATTTATTTATTTAGAGATGGAGTCTCACTCTGTCACCCAGGCTGGAGTGCAGTGGCATGATCTTGGCTCATTGCCACCTTTGCCTCCCAGGTTGAAGTGATTCTCCTGCCTCAGCCTCCCAAATAGCTGGGATTACAGCATACGTCACCACGCCCATCTAACTTTTGTATTTTTAGTAGAGACAGGGTTTCACCATGTTGGCCAGGCTGGTCTCAAACTCCTGACCTCAACTGATCTGCCCACCTTGGCCTCCCAGAGCGCTGGGATTATAGGTGTGAGCCACTGTGCCCAGCCCTATTTTGTCTTTCATTTTGGATATACTTTCGACCTTAACTTGTCAAACACTAATTCAATCTTCAGCCATATTCAATCTTCCACTGGTTTTGTTGCGTTGTATTGTATTATATTGTATTGTATTTGTTTATTTTGAGACAGAGTTTCACTCTGCCCCCAGGTTGCAGTGCAATAGTACCATCTTGGTTCACTGCAACCTCCACCGCCTTCAAGGTTCAAACAATTCCCCTGCCTCAGCCTCCCAAGTAGCTGGGATTACAGGCATGCAATACTGTGCCTGGCTAATTTCTTGTATTTTTAGTAGAGACAGGGTTTCACCACGTTGGCCAGGCTGGTCTTGAACTCCTGACATCGTGATCTGCCAGCCTCAGCCTCCCAAAGTGCTGTGATTACAGGCATGAGCCACTGCGCCCAGCTCTCTCATTGGTTTTAAATTCAGCAATCATGATTTCAGTGTTCAATATATCTTTGTTCTTTGATTGCTCCTTTATCATGACATCTGTTTTTGTTTTATGGATGCAGTATTTTCCTGAATTTTCAGAGCATAGTAACTAGAATTCTTTAAAAGTTCTGGCCAGGCATGGTGGCACACACCTGTAATCCCAGCACTTTGGGAGGCCAACGCAGGCAGACCACTTGAGCTCGAGTTCAAGACCAGTCTGGGTAACATGGTGAAACCCCACCTTGGCAAAAAATACAAAAAATTGGCCGGGCGCAGTAGCTCATGCCTGTAATCCCAGCACTTTGGGAGGCCGAGGTGGGCAGATCACGAGGTCAAGAGATCGAGACCATCCTGGCCAACATGGTGAAACCCCGTCTCTATTTTAAAAAATGCAAAAATTAGGCCAGGCACCATGGCTCACACCTGTAATCCCAGCACTTTGGGAGGCCAAGGCAGGCAGACCACTTGAGCTCAAGAGTTCAAGACCAGTCTGGGTAACATGGTGAAACCCCACCTTGGCAAAAAATACAAAAAATTGGCCGGGCGCAGTAGCTCACGCCTGTAATCCCAGCACTTTGGGAGGCCGAGGTGGGCAGATCACGAGGTCAAGAGATCGAGATCATCCTGGCCAACATGGTGAAACCCCGTCTCTATTTTTAAAAATGCAAAAATTAGGCCAGGCGCCGTGGCTCACACCTGTAATCCCAGCACTTTGGGAGGCCAAGATGGGCAGATCACGAGGTTAGGAAATCGAGACTATCCTGGCCAACACGGTGAAAACCTGTCTCTACTAAAAAAAATACAAAAAATTAGCCGGGCGTGGTGGTGGGCGCCTGTAGTCCCAGCTACTCGTGAGGCTGAGGCAGGAGAATGGCGTGAACGTGGGAGGCAGAGCTTGCAGTGAGCTGAGACTGCGCCACCGCACTCCAGCCTAGGCGACAGAGCGAGACTCTGCCTCAAAAAAAAAAAAGAAAAAGAAAAAGAAAAAAAATACAAAAATTAGCTAGGCATGGTGGTGGGTGCCTGTAATCCCAGCTACTCTGGAGGCTAAGGCAGGAGAATCCACTTGAACCTGGGAGGTGGAGGTTACAGTGAGTCAAGATCATGCCACTGCACTCCAGCCTGGTGAAAGAGAGAGGCTCCATCTAAAAAAAAAAAAATTAGCCAGGTATGGTGGCACACATCTGTGGTCCTAGCTACTCAGGAGGCTGAGGTGGGAGGATCACTTGAGCCTGAGAGGTGGAGGCTGCAGTGAGCCGAGATCGCGCCACTGCACTCCAGCCTGGGTGATAGAGCGAGACTCCATCTCAAAAAATAAATAAATAAATAAATAAATAAATAAATAAAAGTTCCCGGCCAGGTATGGTGGCTCACACCTGTAATCCCAGGGAGGCCGAGGCGGGTGGATCACAAGGTCAAGGATCGAGACCATCCTGGCTAACACAGTGAAACCCGTCTCTACTAAAAATACAACAACAACAACAACAAAAACAAAACAAAATTAGCCGGGCGTGCTGGCAGGTGCTTTAGTCCCAACTACTCGGGAAGCTGAGGCAGGAGAATGGCGTGAACCCAGGAAGCAGAGCTTGGGTGAGCCAAGATCACACCACTGCACTCTAGCCTGGGCGACAGAGCGAGACTCCATCTCAAAAAAAAAAAAAAAAAAAAAAATTCCCTTCTGCTTCACATACTGTGTTACCTCTGTAAATAGGTATATGCCTTTGGTTTACTTAATATCTAGTGATTCTTGTTTTTGTTCACATTCATTAGTGACATCAGTTGATCAATTTGGGTGACATCATGGGTTTCCTCAGTATTCAGGAAGGTATTTTTCTGCAGCAGTTCTCTCTCCTAAACAGAGAGTTGTCTCTGGGCTCATGGGTGAGTGCCAGAAAGCCAACAGGCTGCAAATAGGGTTGCCAGATAAAATACAGGATACCCAGTTAAATTCGAATAGAGGACACAGTATTTACTGTTTGTCTGAAATTCAAAATTTACTGTCCAGGATACGGTTAAATTTGAATTTCAGACAAACAGGATACAGTTAAATTTGAATTTCAGACAAACAACAAATACTTTTTGATATCAGTGTGTCCCAAATGTTACATGGGTGCCCTCTTTTTAACAGCTTTAAGATATAGTTTAAATACAATCAACCCATTTAAAATGTACAATTTAAATGTTTTTAGTATATTCACAGTTGTGCAACTACCAGCATAATCTAATTTTAGAACATTTTCAACATCCAAAAAAGAAAGCCCAAATCCATTGTCTCAGTCAGCTTAGGTTGCCATAACGAAATACCATAGACTAGGTGGTTTAAACAATAGAAATTTATTTTCTCACATTTTTGGAAACTAGGAAGAAGTCCAAGATCAAAGTACTGACAGATTTGGTTTTTGGTGAGTGCTCTTCCACTTCCTTAGAGGCCCCATCTCTAAATACAGTCACACTGGGGTTACGACTTCAGCATATGCATTTTTTGGAGGGACACTGTTCAGTCCATAGCACCCACTAACAGTCACTCCTACTCCCCTTACCCTACCCTTCCCTTGACAACTGCTAATTTACTTTCCGTCTCTATGAACGTCTATTCCGGACGTGTCCTATAAATGGGATCATAAAATATGTGATCTCTTGTGACTTATTTCTTTCACTTAGCCTGAGATTTTGGAGTTCATATGTGTTGTAGCATATGTCAGTACTTTGCTCCTTTTTATGGCTGAATAATATCCCTTTGTATGGATTTATCTGTTTATTTTTCCATTCGTCAGTTGATGGACATTTGGGTTGTTTCCACCTTTTGACCACTGTGAATAATGCTGCTTGTACACGTTCACGTTTCTGTGTGGTTTTCTGTTTTCATTTCTCTTGACTGTATGCCTAGGAGTGGAATTGCTGGGTTATGTGAGAACTGTTTGCATTTTTTTGATTTTTTTTTTTTTTTTTTTTTTGAGATGGAGTCTGGCTCTGTCATCCAGGCTGGAGTGCAGTGGTGCCGTCTCGGCTCACTGCAACCTCTGCCTCCTGGGTTCAAGCGAGTCTCCTGCCTTAGCCTCCTGAGTAGCTGGGATTACAGGCGCGTGCCATCATGCCCGGCTAATTTTTGTATTTTTAGTAGAGACAGGGTTTCATCATGCTGGTCACTCTGGTCTCGAACGCCTAACCTTGTGATCGACCAGCCTCGGCTTCCCAAAGTGCTGGGGTTACAGGCACGAGCCACCACACCCGGCAAGTGTCTGTCTTTTTGAGGAGCTGACAAAATGTTTTCCCCAGTGGCGGCTCCATTTTACAGTCTCACCAGCAGTGTATGTGGGTTCCAATTTCTCCACATCCTCATCAGCAGTTGTTTAATCTGTGTTTTTGGCCGGGTGCAGTGGCTCACGCCTGTAATCCCAGCACTTTGGGAGGCCGAGGTGGGCGGATCATCTGAGGTCAGGAGTTCCAGACCAGCCTGACCAACATGGAGAAACCCCATCTCTACTAAAATTACAAAAAAAAATTAGCCAGGCGTGGTGGCGCATGCCTGTAATCCCAGCTACTTGGGAGGCTGAGGCAGGAGAATTGCTTGAACCTGGGAGGTGGAGGTTGCGGTGAGCTGAGATCGCACCATTGAACTCCAGCCTGGGCAACAAGAGCAAAACTCCGTCTCAAAAAAAAAAAAAAAAATTCTGTGTTTTTGATCATAGCCATCCTAGTGGGTTTTGCACCAATAATGTCTGCTACACCCTACTTTGCAAAACCATTATGACTATATATATGAACACTATGCAAGGTTTGCTCTCAGGGAAGCTTTGGAAAGGACCCGTGCAAGCAAGACACCATGAAGCTTAAATTTTATTGCCTTCCTTTAAGTACTGTTATCTTTTTTTTTTTTGAGACAGAGTCTCGCTCTGTCACCCAGGATGGAGCACAGTGGCGCAATCTCCACTCACTACAAACTCCCCCTACCAGGTTCAAGCGATTCTCCTGCCTCAGCCTCCCAAGTAGCTAGGACTACAGGCACATGCCACCATGCCCAGCTAATTTTTATATTTTTAGTAGAAACAGGTTTCACCATGTTGGCCAGGCTGGTCTCGAACTCCTGGCCTCAAGTGATCCACGTGCCTTGGCCTCCCAAAGTGCTGAGATTGCAGGTGCGAGCCACCGCACCCGGCCTAATTTACTGTTATTTATTTTATTTTTGAGATGGAGTCTCCCTCTGTTGCCCAGGCTGGGGTGCAGTGGTGCGATCTTGGCTCAATGCAACTTCTTTCTCCCAGGTTCAAGCAATTCTCCTGCTTCAGCCTCTCGAGTAGCTGGGACTAGAGGCGTGTGCCACCACCCCCGGTTACCTTTTGTATTTTTTTTAGTAGAGAGGGGTTTCACCATGTTGGCCAGGCTGGTCTCAAACTGCTGACCTCAGGTGATCTACCCGCCTCGGCCTCCCAAAACGCTGGGATTATAGGCATGAGCTACCGCACCTGGCCTAAGTACTGCTATCTTGCTATCTTGAAGGAGGCGGACAGTAACCAAGCAGTCATGGGTGGTGGGTGGGCTGAGTCTCTGTAAGTTGCCCAGAGAAGACAGCTCTGACAAATAATTAGAAGTTGCCAGCCTTGTGTACAGCTGAGAAAAGAGCATTCCAGGCAGAAGAGACAGCAAGTGCAAAGACCCTGAGGCCAGAAAGGCTACCAAAGTTGTTTGGTCCTGTGTCCTGAGCTACCAGCTTGGCAGATGGCTGATGCCCAAAAAATGCTGGAGTGAGGGAATGCCCTTCTTTTGCCTCTCTTCCTCCCCAGTCTGTGTGTCTCCAGAAGGTTGCTGCTCCGCCCACAGTGGAACACAGGTGAAGAACTGGAGTCCTTTCCTGGGGCAGACTCCAATATTGAGACAGAGAAACTCTTCTGCCACGACCATGGAACTGGGAGGTCCCAGTGTCTTTCTTTCCCAACTGCTCTGAGAAAATCGGCCAGTGGCCGGTGGAAATGATACGGAGCCACGGAGCAGCAGGGCAGCAGAGAGGGAGAGCGATGGTAGGGTAGACAGTACAAGGTTCCAGAGAGCTCCTGGATAAATCAGTGCTGGAAACTGGCTCCCTCCAAACCTCCATTTACAAATTTTCTCTTCGTGCAAGTCAGTTTGAGTTGGGTTTGTCACTTGCGACTGAAGACGTCCTGACAAATGCCCAAAGCTACCAGCTCAGAGATGCCCAGAGGCCTCTCCAAAGCTGCCTCCTCAGGTCCCCACTGGGGCCCTGTGTTGTCCTGTCCCTGGACGGCCTGAGCTTCTCGGTGGCTGTGCCAGCCTGGACAAGAGCAGGCCTTCCTTCCGAGAGGGCCGTGACCACTCCCCGATTCAGCCCTTCTCTGACCCGACAGCTTAGTCTAGGAGCCCGGGCGCGGGCCTCAGCCCCTCAGGGCCCACGAGAGGCCAGGGCCGGCTGACCAGGTTCGGCGTGGCCAGCGCCCAGTGGGAAGCACTGGCCGACCTAGCCGAGACTACACGGACGTTTCCAGCGAGTGTGGACGCGGGAGGCGGCCAAATCGCGCCGGGCCTCGCCCCCAGTGCTCGGGACGTCCCAGCGTTCAGTCTCCAAAGTCCGCAGCTTCCGGCCAGACGCCGAGACCCATAACGCCCCGCGCGCGGCCTGGCCCCGCCCCCCCGCACGCCGGTCCCGCCCTTTGAGCCCAGTGCGCAGCCTCGGACTGGCCATGGCGGCTTTCGCTCCTCTGGTGGACGAGGTTGCGGGCCACACAGCGGACCCTTAAGCGCACCGCTGGCACCGGTCGGGTGGCAGCAGAGTGTAGCTCGACATGGGGGAGGCCGGGGCTGGCGCTGGCGCCCCGGGAGGGCCGGAGGCAAGCCTGGAGGCGGAGGTGATGAAGCTGCTGCCCTTCCTGGCGCCGGGCGCGCGGGCGGACCTGCAGGCGGCGGCGGTGCGGCACGTGCTGGCGCTGACTGGCTGCGGGCCCGGCCGCGCGCTGTTGGCGGGGCAGGCGGCGCTGCTGCACGCGCTGATGGAGCTGGCGCCGGCCTCTGCCCCGGCCCGCGACGCCGCCCGCGCGCTCGTGAACTTGGCCGCCGACCCCAGCCTGCACGAGACATTGCTGGCGGCCGACCCTGGGCTGCCAGCGCGCCTGCTGGGCCGCGCGTTGGACCCGCAGTGGCCCTGGGCCGAGGAGGCGGCCGCCGCGCTGGCCAACCTCAGTCGCGAGCCGGCGCCGTGTGCCGCGCTGATGGCGGCGCTGGCGGCCGCGGAGCCGGCAGACTCGGGCCTGGAGCGGCTGGTGCGCGCCCTGTGCACGCCCGGCTACAACGCCCGCGCGCCCCTGCACTACCTGGCGCCGCTGCTGTCCAACCTCAGCCAACGCCCTGCGGCGCGGGCCTTCCTACTGGACCCCGACAGGTGAAGCCCAGGGCGCCCGCGCGGGCGGGGAGGGGACGGAAGTTAGCGGGGACGGCCCTAAGTGACACCTCCCAACAGGTGCGTGGTCCAGCGGCTGCTGCCCCTTACCCAGTACCCCGACTCCTCTGTACGCAGGGGCGGGGTGGTGGGGACGCTGCGAAATTGCTGCTTCGAGCACCGTGAGTGGTGGGTGTGGCGGGGGCGCGTTGCCAGGGGTGGGGACTGGACTCCGGGGCTGCTCTGGACCAGTTTCCATTCCCGTCTCCCCACCCTCACCATCCCTCAGGACATCACGAGTGGTTGCTTGGACCTGAGGTGGACATTCTCCCCTTTTTGCTCCTGCCCTTGGCTGGGCCTGAGGATTTCTCCGAGGAAGAGATGGAACGTGAGTGGCTAATGTGGAGCCTCAGAGTTGGCCGGAGAGGAGGGAGGCCAGTGGAGGGAGAGAGAGGTGTCCAGGCCACAGGCTCCTTCTGAAACTTTGCAGCAGTGAGTTGCTGAGCACAGGTGGGACTTACACAGGCAGAGCCTGGCCCAGCTGCCCAGCCCAGGGACACAGTGGCTCCCACACACTCACCCCTAGGGCTGCCTGTCGACTTGCAGTACCTGCCACCAGACAAGCAGCGAGAACCTGATGCAGACATCCGCAAGATGCTTGTTGAAGCCATCATGCTGGTGAGCAGGAGCCCTGCTGCAATAAGCACCACCCTGACACACACACATGAGCATGCTGACATCTGGGTAACCTCTTCCACCCCCTCAGCTGACAGCCACAGCACCAGGTCGGCAGCAGGTGCGGGACCAGGGAGCCTACCTGATCCTTCGAGAGCTGCACAGCTGGGAGCCAGAGCCCGACGTGCGGACGGCTTGTGAGAAGCTCATCCAGGTTGGTGCAGGGTTGGAGAGGCTGGGGAAGGGGTGTCTGTAGCTGGCCAGCTGCTCACCTGCCTCCCGTCTGGCAGGTGCTTATTGGGGACGAGCCTGAACGTGGCATGGAAAACCTGCTGGAGGTGCAGGTGCCTGAGGATGTGGAGCAGCAGCTCCAGCAGCTGGATTGCCGGGAGCAGGAGCAGTTGGAGCGGGAGCTGGCCCCAGAGCCATGGGTGGAGAGGGCTACACCCACCTGAGGCCCCTGCAGCCGGACACCAGCTCCAGGGTCCCCTTTGCCAGGCTTTCTCAGACCAGGCCTTCCTGCAGCTGCCTACAGGCCCCTTGGGTCCCCTTGTTCAGAGACTGCTCTTCTGAGAAGCAGAGCTACACTTAGGCTCCAGTAAGGATTGGAGGTACTTCCCAGCCTTGTGCAGTGTTGCTGCCAGCAAGAATGAAGGTTGTGCAGAGCAGTACTGTGAGCTAGGCACCGTGACTCGGCTGCCTATGCAGAAGGTGGAGGTGGGAGGTGGGAGGTGGATGGCCAGGGAGCCATGAGAAGACTCTTCCTGGACACGGCATGGGGACTGGACAGAAAACCACTGCAAGCCCCAAGGAGCCAGCTGAAGCCTCCCAATCCCCAGAGCACTGCAGGATTTGGGCAGAGGTGGGCGCATAGGTACAAGTGCTGCTTTGTCAGCCTCACTCCCTGCAGCTCTCAGCTCCCTGTTCCCTGAGACCTGGCCTCAAAGGGCTGACCCAGCCATACGTAGATCCTGGGGTCTTTCTAGGACTGTGGCTCCCCTGCTTGACCTATGCTCCAGGACCCTGCCCTCAACCCTTGTCAGCTCCCTAAGTCTTCCTGTTTCCCAGTCTCAGATTGAGTGGGTGCTCTCATTGGCCTCTCTAGCTAGGCCGTCTCCCTGGTCAACTTCCTTGAGTCTGGGCTACTCCTCCCTGGCCTTACCTCTGCCAAGAGCCTCCAGATGTGCCTGCAGCCTGGTCCCTGTCCAGGCTTCTCCCCCAGCCACCCTCTGCCCCTGTGGTAGAGCCCACTATGGGCCCAGGGGCCTTACGTGCTTCTCCCCTGGACCTATGTGCATCCCCCCACCTGCCAGTTATGTGGCTGCCAAGCCCCACAGGCTGTCATGGTGGCTCTTGCCACACTCTTCCCTTCCTGAGCTGATCTGACCTCACTGCCACCTCTTGCATTGGGCTCCTGAGGGCTGGCCCCTGCTCACTGATGGGCCCTCCCAGGCCCCTTGAGCCCTGGTGAAGGAGCTTAGCTTGTCTTCTTGGGAGTTCACAATGCCTCGCTCCACACCCTAAAACTGGAGCGTCCCCTGTGGTCTCCTGCTGTGGTTCGGGTGCTGGGCGTCTCCCGCCTCCAGGATCTCCTCTCATCTGCCCCCATTAAAGCTCTGCCACTCATGCAGGCATGTGTGGACCATGTTTTTCCCTGGCCAGAGCCCCCACCTGCCACTGGAGGCCACTTGCCCTCTTAGCACTCAGACATCTGCACTCTCTTCACAGAATAAATGCTTTATCTGGCCTTGCCCCACCACCCACCCTCAGTTTACTGGAGCGCCTCCTGGAGGTGCTCACTCCCAGGCTGGCTGCCACAGCGCTCTAGAGCACCAGCTGGGCAGAACCCACCCCTCTTCTGGGGTGCGCTTCCGGAGGCCTGAGGTCAGGGCCCGCATTCTCTTTGGGGATGCCCTGCTGCTGGGGGCAGTGCAGCTGCAGGACTGGCTGTTGGCACTCTAAGTCTGTGCCAGGCTCCATGTCATCCACGGATGCTGGGAGTTGGGACTGCACCTGCTTCTCTGCAAGGGGCCACAGTGGGGTCAGGTGGAGTGCAGAGGGACCACGTGCTGCTCAGTTGCTCACCCACAGGGCCACACTACACCTGGCACAGCACTGAGGAAGAGCATGTTCGCTGCAGGCAGCATCCAGCAGTGTGCAGCCACCTGCTGCAGGCCCAGGCATGCGTTTGGGCGCAGCTGCAGCAGCCCCTGAATCAGGTCCTGGCACTGGACAAGGGCTCGTGGCTGCAGCCTCTCACCACCTCCAGCACCCACCCTCGCCCCATGCACGTCTTTGCCAACAGTGCCAGCAGCTTAGAAGGGTCAGTTCTGTTACCAGTGGGGAGACTGAGGCATAGAGGGGCAAGGCAGTGTGCCTTGGGCTAGTGCAGAGCTCAGGTTCGCAGCCACTGCCTTTCCTGAATTGCATTGAGTCAGGTCCTCCAGCAGCCAGCTTCCCCAGCACTTGTCACTGCCGTCTGTGGACCAAACGCTTTTCCAGCCTAAGTGGGGAGGATGCCAGGTTCAGTCTCTTTCACCACGCAGGACTATCCTCCTGGGAGTCCAGGTCTCCCTCACTGCAGCTTTCTAGGCCTGAGCTAGGTGTGGGAGGGTCATGGGGTGGTGCTCACCTGGGAACAGACCTGGCCAGAGAGTGGGACCGCGGTGCATGAGGTGCAGCATGCAGTGAGGCTGGCGCTCCTTGAAGGGCAGCTTCCCACTCACCATGGCATAGAGGATGACACCTCTGGAGGCACGAGCTCCTAAGGGTGTGGCCCCTCCCCAGCCCTCCCGTGGGCCCTGGCCACAGAGTCGGGGTGCCTTGGGGGCTCAGACTCCACAGGTCGGCCCACTCCCCGCTATACTTGCTGCTCATGAGGATCTCTGGGGTTGTGTAGGCTGGGGAGCCGCAGAAAGTGCTAAGCAGTGAGTTCCTGGGCCCCATGCAGCCAGCAAAGCCAAAATCTGTATGAGGTGTGTGGGGAGGGTGGCACTATGTGTGAGGGGCAGGGGTGCAGGGAGAGGGACTTGAAGACACCAGTCTGCAGGGATGGCTGTGGAAGTTTGCGGGGTTGCATGCGGTGTGTGGCCGACAGCAAGAGTGTGGGTGTAGATGAGGTGGGCCTGGTCTGGGGGCACACGTGGGGGTTAGGCCAGTGGCCTCAGGCCTGAGGGTAAGGGTGGCCTGCAGGCCTTCTGGGAGGGCTGAAGGCAGGGGCCTGGCTGGGACAAGCGTGGGGTGTGGGCCCCTGCAGGTGGAGGCATTCAACCCCAGAGTGGGGGCTGTGGGCTCACCGGTCAGCTTGAGAAGGCCATGGTCGTCCAGCAGGATGTTCTCGCACTTCAGGTCCCTGCATGGGAGAGGGGAGAGGGGAGGTGGGAGGTGGGTTCTCACACTTTAAGTCCCCGCATGGCGGTGGGGAGGCGGGAGGTGGGGCTGGCTTGGGCTCAAGTGGGCCTCTCTGTGCATGTGGGCAGACGATCGGCCCAGGTGCTGCCCTCACTGGTGCACGATGTCCACGCTGTGGCAGTGTGCCATGGCACTAACCAGCTGCCAGAATAGCCCGAGGGCTTCCTTCTTCTCCAGCCCTGGGTGGCAGAGGTGATCCAATGCAGCGTTGATGTGCTCCAGCAGGTTGCCCCAGGCCACCAGCTCACGAGCTGGCTGCTCTGACAGGTCTCATACAGCTGCACCTGCAGCCCACACACTTGCCGTCACCCGGAGGCAGGGCCAAGGGTATGCTGGAACTGTCAAGGGTACCAGATCCAGGTTCCAGGATGGGGTTGGGCTCCAGTCCTGGGGCGAAAGGGAGGTCCAAGGTGGGAGGGGGCGATAGGCCTGGGGCAGGCAGCTGGCTGGGGAGAGCTACCCTTGGAGAGGGTGGGGACAGGCTGTGTCCAGGCTTCGTCCAGGCTTCTGCCCACATGTTCAGGTACTTGTAGGTAGCGTTGAGTGACGGAGATCTCACGGGGCAGGAGCTTGTGGGAGAACTCCACTGGGTCCTCGGTTGTGGAGACCATCTTGATAGCTATCTGTAGGGTGGAGGGCGCTTGTTGTGTGAGACTTGGTCCTTGAGGGGCTGGCTGTGGTAGGGCAGGCCCCTGTCCTTTATACGCTTTGCTGGAATCGTCAGGGGGGATGCTGGGTGAGCAGTGCCCTTGGAGGGCAGTGATGACCCCCCCGCTCCCTCCTGTGCCAAGTACTCTGTGTTCAAGGGGTTTGGGAACAGGGGATGGTCAGCCTGCAGGAGCCCCGGGGAAGCTTCTGGGGAGGAAATGGGACTGAGGAGAGTCTCAGGCAGAGGAAGCTGGAGCAGCTGGATGGTGCCTGAGTGGGTTTGGGACACGGAGGGGCCTGCTGGGGGGCACTGGAGCCCCTTGGGGAGGGAGGTAAGCCTGTGTCTCACCATGGTGTGGCGCTTGCCCTGCAGGTCGGAGGACAGCTTAGGGTTGTGGTGCATGCGCTCGTGGGTGGCATCGGCCAAGTACACCTTGGAGAAGGCCCCAGAACCGATCTTCTTGGAGGAGAGCAGGTAGCCATTTTCTTTGCACTCATGCACCTGCTCCGTGAAGTTTCTCTGATCCAGCTTCTGCCTGCTGCTGCCCTTCACGGAGGGCAGTGCATGGAAGGGGGCATGGTGGTCCAGTTTCACCAGTCTTGGGGGGAACAGCTGAGGCCTGACTTGTGTCAGAGGGCAGGGGCCAGGGTGGCGGGGGCGCTGGGTGGGAACAGCGTCCCTCTTGAGGCAGCAGCCACACTTCTGAAGACTTGCTGGGACTGCGGCAGAGGCAGGGAGAGGGCCAGCTCTGGGAGAGGAGGAGCAGGTTCCAGAATGGAGAATTCTAGAGCTGTACCTGCATTGTGGCCTCAAAGGGTACGTCTTCTTGTTTTGGGGACCTGCCCACTCTAAGGACATCTCGTGGGACCAGTCCTGCCCACATGGGGCCCACTGTCTGTGAGGTGAAAACCCATTTCAAGGGCTACAAGAAAACCCATTTCAAGGGCTACAGCCAGGGTGAGTCCTCTGTGGACCCCTCTGGACATGGCTGGCCACAGAAAGCCATTAAAGAAACGAGGGTAGGGATTTCTGGGGCATAAAGACAGGAAAAGGGACACATACATGTCAACCACCATTTCAACTGCACCCCCTCCTCCTCCGAGAGGATGCCATGGCCACACTCAGCTGGGCCCTAAGGTGGGCTGAGCCAGAGGAAGGCAGGCAGGAGCTCTGTCTCCTGGCCTTCTCCACTGGAGCCTGAAGCACCTCCTGCCCAGGCCAGCAGGGTGCAGGAAGCATCCCACCTAGAGACCTCTGCAGACTTGACCACACACCCCAGGGCAAGCAAGGGCCCCACTCCTGAGCCTGCCTTTGATCCTACAGCTCCAAGAGACAGAAACCAACCTTGCCCCTCCCTTCTGGACCCCAGAGTGCCCCGTAGGCACTATTACTGCTAACGTTTGAGTGCCAGCTGTGTGCCAGGTGCCATTCTGGGCAGTCGCACCAGCTACAACTACCACCTGTAGCAGTCCTGCCCCCGTTCACAGAACACATTCAGGTGCCCAGCCTGTGGGGGCAGTTCACATCCAGGATTTCAAGTCCTAACACAACCAAGCAATCCTAGCTTTACAGATGATGAAATTGAGCCCCTATGGTGGGGAAGCCCAACCCAAATCTGTCATCTCTGCTGTGAGCTAGACAGCACAGTGGCTGTGGGCCTGGAGGGCAGGGCTGCCTGATGGGCAGCCATCCTGGGAATGTCTGCAAGGGTCTGGTGCTTGGTACAGACCAGTGAGTCTGGGGAATTGGGGTCTCCTCCACCGAGATCTGTGGGTGCACGTGGCATGTTTGCTGCAGAAGAGGCCCCGGAATGGGTTGGCTTGAACTGGAAAAACACTTTCTCATCCCTTTTGGACCATGAGCTTCTTGATATTCCTTTGCTCACCCTCAGGCCTTGTCTGGCAAATTGCCTGGGATACAGAAAATAAGGACAAGGTCTGGGTGTAGTGGCTCATGCCTGTAATCCCAGCACTTTGGGTGACCAAGGCAGGAGGATCTCTTGAGCCCAGGAGTTGCAGACCAGCCTGGGTAACATAGTGACACCTTGTCTCTGCAACAAAATTTAAAAATTAGCCAGATTTGGTGGTTCCCACCTGTAGTCCCAGCTATTTGGGAGGCTGAGGCAAGAGGATCACTTGAGTGCAGGAATTTAAGGCTGCTGTGAGCTATGATCATGCCACTGCACTCCAGCCTGGGTAACAGTGAGAGGCCTCATTTCAACAATAAAACCCAGCTTGGGCCGGGCGCGGTGGCTCACGCCTGTAATCCCAGCACTTTGGGAGGCCAAGATGGGCAGATCACGAGGTCCGGAGATCGAGACCATCCTGGTTAACATGGTGAAACCCCGTCTCTACTAAAAATACAAAAAAAATTAGCCGGGCATGGTGGCGGGCGCCTGTAGTCCCAGCTACTCGGGAGGCTGAGGCGGAACAATGGCATGAACCCAGGAGGCAGAGGTTGCAGTGAGCCGAGATCGCGCCACTGCACTCCAGCCTGGGCGACAGAACAAGACTCTGTCTCAAAAACAACCAACCAGCTTGGGCAACATAGTGAGACCCTGTCTCTTCAAAAAAATTTAAAAATCAGCCAGGTGTGGTCGTGCGCCCTGTGGTCCCAGCTACTCCAGAGGCTGAGGTGGGAGAATCACCTGAGCCCGGCGAGGTTGAGGTTGCAGTGAGCACCACTGCACTCCAGCCTGGGTGACAGACCTCAGAAAAAACAAACTGGTTTGTGGTTGACCTGGGGGTTAGGAAAAAAGAGAAACTGCTTCAGGCAATTTAAGCAGGTGGGATTGGTTGCTTAAGTGTCAGAAGGGCTGGAGAGGCACGGGGGGCAGGGTGGAGTTCGTCGAAAGTGGGGGTTGCAAGAAACGGCCACTCTAGAACCGGAGCCAGGTGGTCCCGACCCAGGATGGCTGAGCCTCTGGGCTCTGCTGTGAAGCCTGAGAGCCTGCGCCCCCTGCGGCGCACCTCCTCTCTCTCTCGGCTCCCACCAGTGGCAGCACACAGCTGGAAGCCCGCGAGTGTCAAGCCAAGTGATGACTGCAGGATCAGAACGGCCATTGGCTCTGTCCACCCTCCCTTTGCAGTCTCGATTATCTGCGTCATTGCCTGCACCTGAATCCATTCCTGGGGCTTCACTGGGCAGCCGTCTCGTGCTGCTGGGCTTTGTACGCAGCCCTCGGGAGCAAAATACCGACTCAGGCCTGCCCTCTGGCGGAGGGGCTGGCGTTCGTTTGCGATCGGAGTGAAAGTGGGGCTGTGCTGCGCGCGGCAGCTGGTGTGCGTGGGGCGGAGGCGGCACCGAGACTGGGAGAGGACAGGGCCACAGGCGCGTGGGAAGCCGCCGCAGGGGCCACGCCCGCATCCGCGAAGGGTCCTGCGCTCTCCCGGGCGCCGTCCCCACAGCGGGAACCCAGTCCCTCCGGCCGGGAGTGGACGTCCTGCCCACGCTGCTCCCGCCGCCTCCGCCTCTGCCGACGCCCAGTCTGGACGCGCGGCGGGCGCTTTCCTTCCTCACATCGCTCTTATTGCGTCCTTAGCTTCCGGGACCCCGCTGGCTGCCTCTTTCCCAACGAGCGCCGGGCCCCACGAGTCCTGGCCCCCTCCCGGTGCCGCGGCCTCCAGCGGGCGCTTCCGGGGCAGACAGAGGGCGGGCGTGTGCTTGCGATCGGCTGCAACGCCGCGCCGAGCCCGCGTCCCTGGCGTCTGGGAGCGGAGGTCGCCAGGGTCGTCTGGGTGCGTCCGACGGGGGCACAGGGACTGCTGCGCCACGGGGCCGGCGTAGCTGTCGCGAGCCTGAAGGCAGCGCCTGCGCAGTGGCGGCCGCGCTGGCGCTCAACAGACAGAGACGGTGGCCAAGGAGCGGCCGGGGGCGGGGCCGAGCGTGAGGCGGAGTCTGCGCACTCCTGCTTTGCAAACGAACGTGGGAGGGGTGGAACGAGCGGGAGAGACGTGCTCCCGACCAATAAGTGCAGAGATCGCTTGGGGGCGGGGACCTGCTGCCGCGCTCCAGGCTGCGGTTGGCCAGAAGGCAGCGGGGGCGGGTTCGGCGCGCGCGGCTCCGCCCACTCCGGGCCCGTGCTGGGCGGGAAGGCGGTGCCCGGGCCGAGGTGGCGGCGGCTCCTCAGGTAAACGGCGGGCGGGGATGAGCCCCTCGGGGAAGTCTGGGCTGGAGAGGCTGGGGTCGCTCCCTTGGCGGGGCCGCGGAGGAAGCCGAGTCAGGAGGCGCCTCCCCAAGGTCACAGGGCGAGCGCTGGGAGGGTCCTGGGTGTCGCGGGGACCTTGGCTCTGGTGTGCGCCGCGCCACAGCCCGGAAGAGAGGCCGGAGCTGTGCGGCTGTGCTCCTTCTCCGCGCCGCTAAGTGGTCTCGGCCGCGCGACCGCCCCTCCTTGGGGAGCGCGGTGGTCCCCGGTGCCCGCCCCTCCTGGGAGCCCGGTGGTCCCCAGTGCCTGGCCCTCCCCGGGAGCGCGGTGGTCCCTGGCCCTTCTCCCCCAAGCGGGGCCATCGGGGGTCCTCTCTCCGGGAAGCCAAGCATACGCCCGGAGCCTGCAAAGCCGGCGTGACCCGGGCCTCCGTATGCCTTCCGTATTCTCCGACGATCGCGAGCAGGAAGGTGATTTGTCCCTAGTCACGAGGATGACTGGTCATAGCGTGCAGGGCATAGCGCTGTCAGGGCCGCGGGGAGCCAGCCCTCACTCAGCCAAGGTGAGACTTAGGAGCTGCCGGGCAGGAGTTGGCCGGCCGATTTGGGGTCGGATTTTCGGGCAGCGTCAGTGCAGCTGCAGTGTTAGGGTCAGAGGAAACCACTCTGCCGGCGCTGGTGGCTCGGTCCTACACACTCTGGGGAGGGGCTCCTTTGCCTGCTCGGGTGGGGAAGAGACAGACCCATAAACTCAAGTGCAGTGAGGTAAGCAGAAAGGGGTACGGGGGTGTGGCCGAACTTAGGGATGTGAGCAGAGTTGGGTCAGGGACAGCCCCGTAGGCAGGGACCACTTTGGAAGGGGATGGTGGTGAACGCACACGATGCGGTAAGAGGCAGGCAGGGTAGGGCCGGTGATAAGTCAGGTGAGGGTGGTGAGTTGAGTTTAGAGCTGTTGGGTCTCAGTGCGATGACCAGGGCTGGAGATGTCCCGGATGGAGATGTCCCGAAGACCCCAGGTCCCGGGGAGGCGAGGGCTGGAGATGCTTGTGGGAATCGTTGTTTGCGGGATGTTTCATCGGTGGTACGTGTTTGTGACGTGGCTGCATGGGCAGTCTGGGCACCCTAGGGTGCTGCTGTCAGCAGGATCTTCACTGCTCAGTCTCAGGCTCCCAAGGTCCTCATGAACAGGTGTCCCTGGTCTCTCTTTGATGTTAGAGTGGAATGACCTGAGGTTGAGCTGTCTTTGTTAACTTGAAACTGACGTGCAGGCCGCTGTGGCTTGTGGAGACTTGCACCTCGTCATTTCGCACTGGCTGGGGTTGATTGCTGACTGCTGAGGGACACCAGGGGGTCAGAGGTGGAGGCTGTGGGGCATGTGCTTACCTGAGTTCGTGGCTGTCTCCAGTGTCAGGAAACAGGTGCCCGTGCTTAGTTTTCTTTCCCAGGGTCCACAGAGGCCCAGGAGAGAAGCCTGGTTGCTGCCCTCTGTCTCGTAGCCCCCTTTCACAGAGCTGGGTTATTTGGGGTAGAGACATCCTCTGTCTGTGCCAGTCCACATAGCTTGGTTTCTTTGGGGTAGGAGCACCTGGAAAGGCTCCTGTGGCTCTTTCGAGCTCCTAGCCAGTGTGCAGAGAACACGGACTGCTGCCCATCATGAGAAATGTGCTTTCTTCACTGAGCTGGAGGGGCCACGTGGTTTTGGGGGTTTGCACGCGCACCAGTGACACAGCTTGGTGTGGCCTGTATTAAGGAACCATGTTCTCGGTACACTGTGAGCAGTGGGCTGTGGGATTGCATTTCCCAGGGTCATCAGCCTTATTGGTGACTTTGGAAGCTGATTCTGTGGCTGCTGTGCTAGGAGAGAAGGTTCCTTGGACCTGACGCATGGGTGGGGCGTTCTGTGACCTCCCAGTCTCCCTGCACACACCCAGCCCTGCAGGCTGGCTCACCACTGCTTCTGGGCTATGGTTCCGGTGGCCTGCACAGCCTCACACACCCCCACCTAACCCTTTCGGACCCAGTGCAGCACCTCTGTTGTGTGTACAGGTGTGGCAGCCATACTTTTCGTGGCCGGAGGGCTTTCAAGACAGGAACCCTAGGCCTGGGATGGTGAGTGGCGGTTGTTTACTATATGTGGTTGAATTAAATGGAAAGGAAGCAGCTCTTTCATTCACACAGAAATGTGTGCTATGTAGGGAGAGAAGACCCTATCAACCCTGCCTGCTACCTTCTGCCATTCGTTTGCTTTTTGTTAATTTAACCAGAGCCCTGATTGGCATTTGTGTTTTTTTCTGACATCCCCGTTACATGCGTGTCTGTGTACTAGTATGAGGGCATCTGTAGACAGATGTGGAAAAGTGGATGTTTAGCCACTGAGGCTTGTTGCGGCTGTTCTTCAGGGTCTGCTACTGGCACCAGCACCGGGGTAGCCCCTGTCCTCAGCACGTCAGATGCTCTTGGTGTTCAACTGTGTGCTGGTCTCACTGCAAGTCTTTGACTGGTGACACTTTTTGCCATGTAGCCTACAAATAGAGGTGCTGGTCATCACTGATCATCACCATTTATAGGTGGTGGGACAGGGCACAGGGATTTTCCATGCCTGCTCATGGCTTACTGGCTCTGCCACTGAGCCCTTATCTAGCCACTGATACAGAAGTGCTGGGAAGAGAAGAGCATGGTCCCTTATGGAATGGGGGAAGGGAAGTGCTGGGTAGAGTAGGGCATGGTCCCTGGCTAGGGCTCCACCCCCACGGACCTAGGTGAGGATAGGCACTCCTGCCTTCCTGCCCAGATGTTGCATTTCCCAAGACCACCGTGGCCTGCCATACCCCTCTCCTGTGCCTATAAAAACCTGAGACCTAGGCCAGGCGTGATGGCTCACGCCTGTAATCCCAGCACTTTGGGAGGCCCAGGCAGGCGGATCACTTGAGGTCAGGAGTTCAAGACCAGCCTGTAAAAATACAAAAATTAGTCAAGTGTGGTGGTGGGTGCCTGTAATCCCATCTACTCAGGAGGCCGAGGCAGGAGAATAGGCACTCCTGCCTTCCTGCCCAGATGTTGCATTTCCCAAGACCACCGTGGCCTGCCATACCCCTCTCCTGTGCCTATAAAAACCTGAGACCTAGGCCAGGCGTGATGGCTCACGCCTGTAATCCCAGCACTTTGGGAGGCCCAGGCAGGCGGATCACTTGAGGTCAGGAGTTCAAGACCAGCCTGTAAAAATACAAAAATTAGTCAAGTGTGGTGGTGGGTGCCTGTAATCCCATCTACTCAGGAGGCCGAGGCAGGAGAATCGCTTGAACCTGGAAGGCGGAGGTTGCAGTGAGCCGAGATTGCGCCATTGCATTCCAGCCTGGGTGACAGAGCAAGATTATGTCTCAAAAAAAAAAAAAAAAAAAAAAAATCTCCAAGATGTTAGCAAGGTAGGGACACAGGCAGCTGGACATGGAGAGGAGCAGATTGGCGAAAGAAGACACAAGCAGCTGGACCTCGAGGAGAACATGCCAGTGGAGGAGCACACCAACAGATGCCAGCACGTTGGCAGGCGATCGACCGGCTGGACAAGGCGGAGTTTGGCCAGGGCAGTCGGAGGAGAGCTGGGGCCGCCAAGCAGCCCAACTCCAGGGGAAGACCATCTCCCTTCTGGCTACCCCATTGGCTGAGAGCTACTTCCACTAAATAAAACTTTACACTCATTCTCCAAGCCAAGGAGTGATCCAATTCTTCCAGTACACCAAGGGGCAAGAACCCGGGATACAGAAAGCCCTCTGTCCTTGCGACAAGTAGAGGGTCTAATTGAGCTGGTTAGCACAAGCTGCCTATAGACGGCAAACTAAAAGAGCACCCTGGAACACACGCCCACTGGGGCTTCAGCTGTAAACATTCATCCCTAGATACAGCCTGCCCGTCTCTGTGCTCCCCTAGAGGTTTGGGCAGCTGAAGAAGCAATTCGCACCCACATCACACGCCCTGCGATGGGGACAAGGGAACATTTCTGCAGCACTGTGCTGCACTGCCATCGGCTCTGGAAGGGTGGCTGAGTGCCTCTGTTCATCCTAGGGGCAGTTAGCACAGTCCCCATATGTCTGCCGGCGATCTCTCTCTCTTCTAAGAATTCTTGCACGTCCTTTGCTCTGTTTCTTGTTTATCTCAGGGATGTGCACAAGCTCCTTTGCATACAATAGTCCTTCCCTATCCACAGGGATACGTCTTATACCTATATACCTATGATAAAGTTTAACTATAAATGAAGCACAGTAAGAGATTGACAGCAACGAATAATAAAATAGAACAGTTTATGACAATACTCAGGACAGCGTGCAATTTAAAACGAGTTCATTTCTGGAATTTTTCTATTTAATATTTTTGGACTATGTTTGATTGTGGGTAACTGAAACCAAGGAAAGTAAAACAGGATAAGAGGGGACTACTATGTTAATATTAGGCAAGTCATCTTCTCATATGTATTATGATTGGTTTATCATAACTGCCTTGTTTTTTTATTAAAAATAAATTTTTTTTTTTGAGACGGAGTCTTGCTCTGTTGCCAGGCTGGAGTGCAGTGGCACGATTTCGGCTCATTGCAACCTCTGCCTCTTGGGTTCAAGCCATTCTCCTGCCTGCCTCAGCCTCCCGAGTAGCTGGGACTACAGGCATGTGAAAAATTATTATTATTATTATTATTTTTTTTTTTGGGACAGAGTCTCTCTCTGTCACCCAGGCTGGAGTGCAGTGGCGCGATCTCGGCTCACTGGAAGCTCCGCCTCCTGGGTTCACGCCATTCTCCTGCCTCAGCCTCCTGAGTAGCTGGGACTACAGGTGCCCACCACCAAGCCCAGCTAATTTTTTGTATTTTTTTTTTTTTTTTTACTAGAGACGGGGTTTCACCGTGTTAGCCAGGATGGTCTTGATCTCCTGACCTCGTGATCCACCCGCCTCGGCCTCCCAAAGTGCTGGGATTACAGGCGTGAGCCACTGTGCCCGGCCAAATTATTTTTTTAATTGACAAAATTGTATATATTTGTGGTGTCTAACTTGTTTTGAAATATGTATACCTTGTGGAATGGCTAAATCAAGCAAATTAACATATACATGACCTCATATACTTTTTTTTTTTTTTTTTGAGATGGAGTCTCGCTCTGTCGCCCAGGCTGGAGTGCAGTGGCGCGATCTCAGCTTACTGCAAGGTCTGCCTCCCAGGTTCACGCCATTCTCCTGCCTCAGCCTCCCGAGTAGCTGGGACTACAGGCGCCCGCCACCAAGCCTGGCTAATTTTTTGTATTTTTTTAGTAGAGACGGGGTTTTACTGTGTTGGCCAGGATGGTCTCCATCTCCTGACCTTGTGATCTGCCTGCCTCGGCCTCCCAAAGTTCTGGGATTACAGGCATGAGCCACCGCGCCCGGCCGTGACCTTATATACTTTCTTCTTGTGCTGAGAACACTTAAAATCTACTCTCAGCAATTTTCAAGCGTATATCACGTTGCTGTTAACTCTAGTCATCTATGTTGTGCAATCGATCTCTTGAATTTATTCTTCCTGTCTAACTGAAGCATTGATCCTGTGACCAACATCTCCTCAGTCCTCCACCTCTGCCAGCCCCTGGTAACCACCATTCTACTCTGCTTCTAGGAGTTCAACTTTTCATAGAAGTTGGAATTCCACGTGTGAGATCATGTGGTTGTCTTTCTGTTCCTGGCTTATCTTACTTTACGTAATGTCCTTCAGTTCATCCCATTTCTCGCAAATGACAGGAATTCCTTCTCTTTTTTTTTGAGGTGGAGTTTCACTCTTGTTGCCCAGGCTGAAGTGTAATGGCTCGATCTCGGCTCACTGCAACCTCCGCCTCCTGGGTTCAAGCAATTCACTCGCCTCAGCCTCCCGAGTAGTTGGGATTACAGGCGCCCACCACCACGCCCAGCTAATTTTTGTATTTTTAGTAGCGATGGGGTTTCACCATGTTGGCCAGTCTGGTCTCGAACTCCTGACCTCAGGTGATCCACCTGCTTCGGCCTCCCAAAGTGCTGGGATTACAGGTGTGAGCCACTGCGCCCAGCCTCCTTTTTAAAGACTGAATAATACTCCATTGTGATATACCACATTTTCTTTGTTTTATTTTTATTTTGTTCTTTCTTTAAATATATACCGCATTTTCTTTATTCATTCATCCATTGGTGCACACTTAGGCTGATTCCATATCTTGGCTTTTGTGAGTGGTGCTGCAGTAGCCATGGCAGTGCAGGTATCTTTTTTGAGATCCTAATTTCATTTCCTCTGGATGCGTACTCAGGATCATTGGATGATATGGCAGTTCTGTTTTTATTTTATTTTTTATTTTTTGAGACAGAGTTTTGCTCCGTCGCCCAGGCTGGAGTGCAGTGGCACGATCTTGGCTCACTGCAACCTCTTCCTCCTGGGTTCAAGCGGTTCTCCTCCCTCAGCTTCCCGAGTAGCCGGGACTACAGGCGCCCACCACCACACCTGGCTAATATTTTGTATTTTTAGTAGAGATGGGGTTTCACCGTGTTAGCCAGGATGGTCTCGATCTCTTGACCTCGTGATCCGCCCGCCTCGGCCTCCCAAAGTGCTGGGATTACAGGCGTGAGCCAAAGTGCCCACCCTATTTTTATTTTTATTTTTTTTGAGATGGAGCCTGGCTCTGTTGCCCAGGCTGGAGTGCAGTGGCAAGATCTCGGCTCACTGTAATCTCCGCCTCCTGGGTTCAAGCCATTCTCCTGCCTCAGCCTTCCGAGTAGCTGGGATTACAGGCACGTGCCACCACGCCCGGCTAATTTAAAAAAAATTTTTTTAGTAGAGACGTGGTTTTACCATGTTGGTCAGGCTGGTCTCAAACTCCTGACCTCAAGTGATCCGCAGCTGTAGACCTCAGTCTGTGGTACAAACTAGGCAACTCAACTTGTTCTTATAAAGTCATGGCTTTCTTCTGCTTCTGGGGAGCACTTCCAGCACCACTACTGGCACTTTGTATGGGTTCCATGGTGTCATTCAAGGCACTGACTAAACATGATGAAGAATGTGGGAGAACCACGGGCGATTGGTTTTACTGCAAACTGCTCATGTGGGGGTGATGGCGTCCCATGGTGTGTTAAGCAGATACACTCAATGCCTGAGCTCACTGCAGTAGCAATGAGAGGTGGCTTTGGAATTATCACAGTAGTACAGTATGTGCTACACTTAATTCTGTGTAGCTGTGATTCAATACTGCATCTTTTTTTTTTTTTTTTTTTTGAGACAGAGTTTCACTCTTGTCGCCCAGGCTGGTGTACAATGGCATGATCTCAGCTCACTGCAACCTCTGCCTCCTGGGTTCAAGCAATTCTCTGCCTCAGCCTCCCGAGTAGCTGGGATTGCAGGCACCTGCCACCATGCCTGGCTAATTTTTGTATTTTTAGCAGAGATGGGGTTTCACCATGCTGGCCAGGCTGGTCTTGAACTCCTGACCTCGTGATCCACCCGCCTCAGCCTCCTAAACTGCTGGGATTACAGGCATGAGCCACCACGCCCAGCCTAATTTTGTGTTTTTAGTAGAGACGGGGTTTCTCCATGTTGGTCAGGCTGGTCTCGAACTCTTGACCTCAGTTAATCCGCCTGCGTCGGCCTCCCAAAGTGCTGGGATTACAGGTGTGAGCCACCGCACCCGGCCTCTCAATACTGCGTCTTTATGTTTGTTTAGATTTTTCTTGACTGCAGATGGCAGCATGTAGGGTCTGTAAGTGTGCATATATATTTTGATAAATTTTAACTTCTTACAACAGATTTGTGTATATTGCATGGTAGTAAATGATAAAGTAGACTAGTGTCTACATATATTTTATGCATTCATGACATATTTCACATTTTCTTAAATTTTTTTGATATCTCTAGACTACATTTGTCCATAAGTTTTTTCAACGTGTCACAAATCTCCAAAAAGTTTTCCAATATATTTATTGACACAAAACTGTGTATAAGTGAACTCATGCAGTTGAAACTTGAGTTGTTCAAGGGCCAACTGTATGATGTTAATTACAGGTTTTTCTTAGGTGTTTTTCTTTTTCTTTTTTTTTTTTTTTTTTTTTTGAGGTGGAGTCTTGCTTTGTCACCCAGGCCAGAATGCACGATCTCAGCTCACTGCAACCCCTGCTTCCTGGTTCAAGTGATTCTCCTGCCTCAGCCTCCTGAGTAGCTGGGACTACAGGCGCCCACCACCACTCAGGCTAACTTTTGTATTTTTAGTAGAGACAGGGTTTCAACATGTTGGCCACACTGGTCTCGAACTCGTGACCTCAAGTGATCCATCTGCCTCAGCCTCCCGGAGTGCTGGGATTACAGGCCTGAGCCACTGCACCCGGCCAGTTTTTCTTAAGTAACAAGTTGAGGCCGGGCGCGGTGGCTCACGCCTGTAATCCCAACACGTTGGGAGGCCGAGGTGGGCAGATCACCCGAGGCTGGGAGTTCGCAACCAGCCTGACCAACATGGAGAAACTCCGCCCGTACTAAAAATGCAAAATTAGCCGGGCGTGGTGGCACATGTCTGTAATCCCAGCTACTCTGGAGGCTGAGGCAGGAGAATCGCTTGAACCCGGGAGGCGGAGGTTGTGGTGAGCCGAGACCACGCCATTGCACTCCAGCCTGGGCAACAAGAGTGAAAATCCGTCTCAAAAAAAAAAAAAACAAGTTGAGCAGGTTTCCTTCTCTTCCTAGTTAAGGTAGTTCCCTTCTCTTCTTGAGAATTTTTATCAGAAGTGAACGTTGGATTGTAATAAATGCTTTTTCTGCATTTATTGAGATGATCGTGATGTGAATTATATCAGCTGAATTTAAAAATATTAAAACCGGCTGGGCATGGTGGCTCACGCCTATAATCCCAGCACTTTGGGAGGCAGAGGCCGGCGGATTGCCTGAGCTCAGGGGTTTGAGACCAGCCTGGCCAACATGGTGAAACACCATCTCTCCTAAAAAAAATACAAAAATTAGCCAGGCGTGATGGTGTGTGCCTGTAGTCCCATCTACTCAGGAGGCTGAGGCAGAAGAATCGCTTGAATGTGGGAGGCAGAGGTTGCAGTGAGCCAAGATTGCGCCATTGCACTCCAGCCTGGGTGACAGAGCAAGACTCTGTCTCAAAAAAAAAAAAAAAAAAAAGAATTTGCACATCTGTGTCCATAAGGAATATTGCTTTGTAGTTTTCTTTCTTTTTTTTTTTTTCTTGAGACAGAGTCTCATTCTGTCCCCAGGCTTGAGTGCAATGGTGCTATCTCAGCTCATTGCAAACTCTGCCTCCTGGGTTCAAGCAATTCTCTTGCCTCAGCCTCCTGAGTAGCTGGGATTACAGATGCACACCACCATGCCTGGCTAACTTTTGTATTATTATTATTATTATTATTATTATTATTATTATTATTATTTTTAGACAGAGTCTCACTGTGTTGCCCAGGATGGAGTGCAGCGGTGTGATCTCAGCTCACTGCAACCTCTGCCTCCCGCACTCAAGGGATTCTACTGCCTCAGCCTCCTGAGTAGCTGGGATTACAGGCATGCACCACCACATCCAGCTAATTTTTTTGTATTTTTAGTAGAGAAGGGGTTTCACCATGTTGGTCAGGCTGGTCTCGAACTCCTGACCTTATGATCCGCCTGCCTCGGCCTTCCAAAGTGCTGGCGTGAGCCACCATGCACAGCTAATTTTTATATTTTTAGTATAGACAGGGCTTCACCATGTTGGCCAGGCTGGTCTCAAACTCCTGACCTCAAGTTATCCACCCGCCTCGGCCTCCCAAAGTGCTGGGATTACAGGCGTGAGTCTATATAGCTTTCTTACAAGGTCTTTGGTTTTGTTTTGAGAGTAATGCTCAGAAAATTAGTTGGGAAGTAGTCTTTTTAATTTTTTCAGGAAGAATTTGTGTATAGTTGGTATTATTTCTTCCTTCCGTGGTTGGTAGAATTCCCCAGGGAAACCATCTAGGTTTTATGGGAAGGTTTTTTACTATGAGTTCAATTTCTTTTTAGATATGGGACTATTTAGGTTATCTCTTTGTGAGTGAGGTTTGAAAGCTTGTAGCTTGTGTCTTTTAAGGGATTTGCCTATTTCTTTTCTTTTTCTTTCTTTCTTTCTTTTTTTTTTTTTTTTTTTTGAGAAGGGGTCGCTCTGTCACCCAGGCTGGAGTGCAGTAGTGCAGTCTTGGCTCACTGCTACCTCTGTTTCCCAGGCTCAAGTGGTCCTTCCACTTCAGCCTCCTGAATAGCTGGGACTACAGGTGCGTGCCACCACGCCCAGCTGATTTTTGTACTTTTGGTAGAGATGGGGTTTCGCCATGTTGCCCAGGTGGTCTTGAACTCCTGAGCTCGAGTGGTCCACCTGCCTTGGCCTCCCAAAGTGCTGGGATTACAGGCATGAGCCACTGCACCTGGCCATCTATTTCTTTTTTTTTTTTTTTTGAGATGGAGTCTCGCTGTGTCGCCCAGGTTGGAGTGCAGTGGTGCTATCTCGGCTCACTGCAAACTCCGCCCCCTGGGTTCAAGCAATTCTCCTGTCTCAGCCTCCCAAGTAGCTGGGACTACAGGTGCCCACCACCACGCCCAGCTAATTTTTGTATTTTTAGTAGAGATGGGGTTTCACCATACTGGCCAGGCTGGTCTCGAACTCCTGAACTCAGGTGATCCATGTGCTTCAGCCTCTCAAAGTGCTGGGATTACAGGTGTGAACCACCACGCCTAGCCAATTTTTCTATTTTTAGTAGAGATGGGGTTTCACTGTGTTGGTCAGGCTGGTCTTGAACTGACCTCAAATGATCCGCCCACTTTGGCCTCCCAAAGTGCTAGGATTACAGGCATGAGCCACCTCACCTGGCCTCTAGTTTCTTAAGGTAGAAGTTGAACTCATTATTTTTTTCCTGCACATTCTCTGTATACTTTAATCATTCTTCTTTTCTAAAAAGACATTTAGTGCTACAAGTTTCCACAAATTTTGATATGTCTTTTCATTTTCATTCACTTCAGCGTGCTTTGTAATTTCACTTTTGATTCCTTTTTAGACCCATGCGTTATTTCAAAGTATATTAAATAGTTTTGAAACTCCTGGGGATTTCTCAGATGTCTTTCTCTTATTGATATATTTAATTCCACTGTGGTCAGAGAACATACTTTGTATGCATTTAATTCTTTTACACTTTTTTTTTTTAAATTTTTAGCGACAGGGTCTCACTCCTGTCACTGAGGCTGGAGCGCAGTGGTGTGATCTCTGTTCACTGCAGCATTGACCTCCTGGGCTCAAGTGATCTTCCTGCCTCCCGAGTAGCTGGGACTACAGGCATGCGTCACCACACCCAGCTAGTTTTTGTATTTTTTGTAGAGACAGGGCTTCGCTGTGTTACCCAGGCTGGTTTTGAACTCCTGAGCTCAAGCAATCAACCTGCCTTTCAGCCTCCCAAAGTGCCAAGATTACAGGTGTGAGCCACTCTTCCTGGCCGAATTTTCTGTTTGCTTGTTCTAACAGAGACAGAGGGCCGGGCACGGTGGCTCACGCCTGTAATCCCAGCACTTTGGGAGGCAGAGGTGGGTGGATCACCTGAGGTCAGGAGTTCGAGACCAGCCTGGCCAATGTGGTGAAACCACATCTCTACTAAAAATACAAAAATTAGCCAGGCATGGTGGCCCGTGCCTCTAGTCCCAGCTCCTGGGGAGGCTGAGGCAGGAGAATCACTTAAACCTGGGAGGCGGAGGTTGTAGTGAACTGAGATCCTGCCATTGTACTCCAGCCTGGGCGACAAAAGCGAAACTCCGTGTCAAAAAGAAACGAGAGAGAGAGATGTTGAAATCTATACTGCAATTTAGATTGATCTATTTTTCCTTGCATTTTTTTTTTTTTTTTTTTTTTTTTTTTGCTATTCATCAGTTTATTTTAAAAGCTATTTCTCCTGCAGGTTAATAAGAAATACATTACAGAAATGCATTGTCGCTTATGATCCTAACACTGTAGGTGCCATTTTGTTCTATTTTTAACTTTAACTTTACAAAATTCTGAAATCTACATACTGTGTTTGTTAAGGACTGGAACGATAGACATAAAATTCAAATGTGACTGTGGATGAATGGATAAAGAAAATACGGCACATATACACAATAAAATACTATTCAGCCTTTAAAAAGAAGGAAATCCTGTTACTTGTAAGAACACAGATGAACCTGGAGGGTATTCTGGGTTTTTTCACTAGTCTTTCCATTTTTTTTTTTTATTTTTGTGGATACAGAGTAGGGGTATATATTTATGGGGTACATGAGATATTTTGGTTCAGGCTTGCCATGTGTAATAATCACATCAAAATGTATAGAGTATCCATCACCTCAAGGATTTATCCCTTGTGTTATAAACAATCCAATTATACTCGTTTAGTTTATTTTTCTTTGTATTTTAAGACAGAGTCTCACTCTGTTGCCCAGGCTGGAGTGCAGTGGCACCATCTCAGCTCACCGCAACCTCTGCCTCCTGAATTCAAGCGACTCTTCTGCCTCAGCCTCCCGAGTAGCTGGGATTACAGGTGCACACCACTGCGCCTGGCTAATTTTTGTATTTTTAGTAGAGACGGGGTTTCACCATGTTGGCCAGGCTGGTCTTGAACTCCTGACCTCAGGCGATCCGCCTGCCTCAGCCTTCCAAAATGCTGGGATTACAGGTGTGAGCCACTGCGCCCAGCCTCTTTTAGTTATTTTGTAAATGTACGTTAAATTATTTTTTACTATAGTCAACAGGTTGTGCTAGCAAATCCTAAGTCCTATTGTTTCTATTTTTTAATACCAATTAACCATCCCCACTTTCGCCCCAAGACCCCTCCACTACACTTCCCAGCCTCTGGTAATCACTCTTCTACTCTGTCTCCATAAGTTCAATTGCTTTAATTTTTAGCTCCCACAAGTAAGTGGGAAGTTTGTCTTTCTGTGCCTGGCTTATTTCACTTAACGACTGGAGGACATTATGTTAGATGGAATAAGTCAGGCACGAAAAGACAAATATCCCATGGTCTCACTTATATGTGAAATCTAAAAGAAATTTGATCTCAGAATTAGAGAATAGAGTAGTGGTTATTAGAGGCTGAGGAAGGTAGGAGGAAGTAAGGAAATAAGAAGAGGTGAGTTAATCAGTTGAAGTCAAGAGTTCGAGACCATCCTGGCCAACATTGTGAAACCCCTTCGCTACTAAAAATACAAAAATTAGCCAGACGTGGTGGTGGGCGCCTGTAATCCCAGCTACTCGGGAGGCTGAGGCAGGAGAATCACTTAAATCTGGGGGGTGGAGGTTGTAGTGAGCCAAGATAGCACCACTGCACTCCAGCCTGGGCAACAGAGTGAGACCCTATCTCAAAAAAAAAAAAAAAAATTGACGGAAGGAAGGAATTCATAATAAATGTGGGTTTCCATGTTAAGCAAAAACATTTGTGGTAACCTCTCTCTATATTATTAGTAAAACACTTATTTCTGCCTAAAATATAATATGATTGGATTAAGAATGTGTGGCCTTTCCCCACACTTCCCCCCCCTTCCTCATGGCCCGCTCCCGATGGTCGCTGTCTCTTCGGAGCTGTTGGGTACACCTCCCAGACAGGGCGGCCGGGCAGAGGCGCTCCTCGCTTCCCAGACGGGGCCGCCCGGGCAGAGGCGCTCCTCTCCTCCCAGACGGGGCGGCCGGGCAGAGGTGCTCCTCGCTTCCCAGACGGGGCCGCCCGGGCAGAGGCGCTCCTCGCTTCCCAGACGGGGCCGCCCGGGCAGAGGCGCTCCTCGCTTCCCAGACGGGGCCGCCCGGGCAGAGGCGCTCCTCACTTCCTCCCAGACCTGGTGGCAGCCGGGCAGAGGTGCTCCTCACTTCCTCCCAGACCTGGTGGCAGCCGGGCAGAGGCGCTCCTCACCTCCCAGACGGGGCAGCCGGGCAGAGGCGCTCCTCACCTCCCAGACGGGGCGGCCGGGCAGAGGCGCTCCTCACTTCCCAGAGGGGGTGGCCGGGCAGAGGCGCTCCTCACTTCCCAGAGGGGGTGGCCGGGCAGAGGCGCTCCTCACTTCCCAGACGATGGGTGGCCGGGCAGAGGCGCTCCTCACTTCCCAGACGGGGCGGCCGGGCAGAGACGCTCCTCACTTCCTCCCAGACGGGGTGGCGGCCAGGCAGAGGCGCTCCTCACTTCCCAGACAGGGCGGCCGGGCAGAGGCGCTCCTCACTTCCCAGACTGGGCGGCCGGGCAGAGGCGCTCCTCACTTCCCAGACTGGGCAGCCGGGCAGAGGCGCTCCTCACTTCCCAGACTGGGCGGCCGGGCAGAGGCGCTCCTCACCTCCTAGACGGGGTGGCCAGGCAGAGGCGCTCCTCACTTCCCAGACGGTGTGGCGGCTGGGCAGAGGTGCTCCTCACTTCCCAGACTGGGCGGCCGGGCAGAGGCGCTCCTCACTTCCCAGACTGGGCGGCCGGGCAGAGGCGCTCCTCACCTCCTAGACGGGGTGGCCAGGCAGAGGCGCTCCTCACTTCCCAGACGGTGTGGCGGCTGGGCAGAGGTGCTCCTCACTTCCCAGACTGGGCGGCCGGGCAGAGGCGCTCCTCACTTCCCAGACTGGGCGGCCGGGCAGAGGCGCTCCTCACCTCCTAGACGGGGTGGCCAGGCAGAGGCGCTCCTCACTTCCCAGACGGTGTGGCGGCTGGGCAGAGGTGCTCCTCCCTTCCCAGATGGGGCAGCCAGGCAGAGGCGCTCCTCACTTCCTCCCAGACGGGGTGGCGGCCAGGCAGAGGCGCTCCTCACTTCCCAGAGGGGGCGGCCGGGCAGAGGTGCTCCTCACTTCCTCCCAGACCGGGTGGCAGCCGGGCAGAGGCGCTCCTCACCTCCCAGACGGGGCGGCCGGGCAGAGGCGCTCCTCACTTCCCAGACTGGGCGGCCGGGCAGAGGCGCTCCTCACTTCCCAGACGGGGCGGCCGGGCAGAGGCGCTCCTCACTTCCCAGAGGGGGCGGCCGGGCAGAGGTGCTCCTCACTTCCTCCCAGACGGGGTGGCGGCTGGGCAGAGGCACTCCTCACCTCCCAGACGGGGCGGCCGGGCAGAGGTGCTCCTCACTTCCTCCCAGACGGGGTGGCGGCTGGGCAGAGGCACTCCTCACCTCCCAGACGGGGCGGCCGGGCAGAGGTGCTCCTCATCTCCCAGACGGGGCGGCCGGGCAGAGGTGCTCCTCACTTCCTCCCAGACGGGGTGACGGCCGGGCAGAGGCACTCCTCACCTCCCAGACGGGGCGGCCGGACAGAGGCGCTCCTCACTTCCCATACGGGGTGGCAGCCGGGCAGAGGCGCTCCTCACTTCCCAGATGGGGCAGCCGGGCAGAGGTGCTCCTCATCTCCCAGACGGGGCGGCCGGGCAGAGGTGCTCCTCACTTCCTCCCAGACGGGGTGGCGGCCGGGCAGAGGCGCTCCTCACTTCCCAGACGGGGCGGCCGGGCAGAGGTGCTCCTCACTTCCTCCCAGACGGGGTGGCGGCCGGGCAGAGGCGCTCCTCACCTCCCAGACGGGGTGGCCGGGCAGAGGCGCTCCTCCCTTCCCAGACGGAGTGGCCAGGCAGAGGCGCTCCTCACCTCCCAGAGTGGGCGGCCAGGCAGAGGCGCTCCTCACTTCCCAGAGTGGGCGGCCGGGCAGAGGCGCTCCTCATTTCCCATAGGGGGTGGCAGCCAGGCAGAGGCGCTCCTCACTTCCCAGATGGGGCAGCTGGGCAGAGGTGCTCCTCGCTTCCTCCCAGACCGGGTGGCGGCCAGGCAGAGGCGCTCCTCACCTCCCAGACAGGGCGGCCAGGCAGAGGCACTCCTCACCTCCCAGACGGGGCGGCTGGGCAGAGGCGCTCCTCACCTCCCAGAAGGGGCGGCTGGGCAGAGGCGCTCCTCACTTCCCATATGGAAATGGGGAAAGGAAGGAGAGATCAGATTGTTGCTGTGTCTGTGTAGAAAGGGGTGGGCATAGGAGACTCCACTTTGTTCTGACTAGGAGAAACTCTTCTGCCTTGGGATGCTGTTGATCTATGGCCTTTCCCCCAGCCCCATGCTCTCTTTCCTTGCATTTTTATTAGTTTTGGCTTTGTGTATTTTGAAGCTCTGTTACCAGGTAAAAATGTTTAGGATACTTAATATTTCTGAAATCTAGTTTGTCTAATGTGACTCCAGCTTTCTTGTAACTAATGCTAGCCATGTTTTTCTTTGCCATCCTTTTGCTTTTAACCTCCTAGTGTTAACATATTTAATCTTTCCTGTAGTTTCTCAAATATATGAAATAGTTTTGATAACTAATGTCTGTGTGTCTGAACTCTCCTTTGTGTTATTTCTGGGTCAGTTTGTATTGGTTGGTTCGTCCTCACAATGGGTTGGATTTTCTTGCTTCTTTGCACGCCTGGTAATTTTTTTTTTTTTTTTTTTTGAGACGGAGTCTCGCTCTGTCACCCAGGCTGGAGTGCAGTGGCACGATCTTGGCTCACTGCAAGCTCCGCCTCCCGGGTTCATGCCATTCTCCTGCCTCAGCCTCCTGAGTAGCTGGGACTACAGGGGCCCGCCACCACGTCCGTCTAATTTTTTGTATTTTTTAGTAGAGACGGGGTTTCACTGTGTTAGCCAGGATGGTCTTGATCTCCTGAACTCATGATCCGCCCGCCTCGGCCTCCCAAAGTGCTGGGATTACAGGCGTGAGCCACCGCGCCCGGCCCACGCCTGGTAATTTTTGATTGGATGCCAGATGTTGCTTTTGCCTTGGTGGTGCTGGATATTTTTGTGTTTCTGTTAGTATTCATGAGCTTTGTGCTGGGAGCTGGCTAAGTTACTAGGGAACAGTTTGATCTTGTCAGACCTTTCTTTATTAGCTTTGTTAGGTGAGACCGGAATGACGTTTAGTCTAGGACTAATTTGGTTGATTACTGAGGTGGAATCCTGAGCTCTGCCTGGTGCCCCATGAGTCATGACGCTTTCCACTCTGGCTGCTGGGAGCAGGCCCCATTCCTGGCCCTGTGGAAGCCCTGGATGTTGCTTCTCCTAATCCCTTTGTGTGGCTCTTTCCTAGTTTGTTCTCATACAAGGCATTTGTATTAGTTTTCTAGTGCTGATGCGATACATTACCACAAACTTAGTGCCTTAAGCAACACAAATTTATTACCATAAAGTTTTTGGAGTCAGAAGTCTACCAAGGGTGCCACCAGCTAGAACCCAGGCACCAGACAAATTTATTACCATAAAGTTCTTGGAGTCAGAAGTCTACCAAGGGTCTCACCAGCCAGAACCCAGGCGCCGGGGGCTGCTTCCCTTCCTGGCGCACCTGGGAATGATTGCTTCTGCTGTCTCAGGTTCCTGGCAGAATTTGGTTCTTTGCATCTGTAGGACAGAAGCTCCTGTTTTCTTGTCAGCCGCCGGCTGAGGGCCATTCGCAGCTTCTCCAGGACACCTGCATTCCTCGTCTCAGAGCCTCCCTCCTGCATCCTCCAAGCCAGCAGTTGTGGGGTGAGTCCTTCTCACGCTTCAACTTTCTCCTCCCCCCGTCTTCCGTCTCTTCTCTTTGACCCACCTGGGAAAGGTTCTCTACTTTTAAGGACTCACGTGATTAGTTTGGTCTCACCCAGGTAATCCAGGATAATCTCCCTGTCTCAGGGCCTGTACCCTTAATCTCATCTACTGAATCCCCTTTGCCGTGTAAGGGTTCATACACACAGGTTCTGGGGATTAGGGTGTGGGAAGCTTTAGGGCTATTATTCTGCTGATTAGTAACTTGCTGAGTGCCCAGGGAACCCACTGCAGGTCTCTAAAGTTCTCTCTGGGGAAGGCTTTCTCTGGTACGAGAGACTGCAGACTCCGGCCGCCTTGGTATCGGCCGGCACTCCCCATTCTGTCTCATCAGCTTAGGTGTTTTGCTGGGCCCTAGGACTGGGGCCTCTCTCCAGGCAGTGAGCTGGGCTCTTAGGGATCCGCCTCATTTCCTACCTCTCCGGCCTCACAGTCCTTCATTTTCTGATGTCCATTGTCCTGAGAAACAGCGGTTTCTTGTGTTTCATTCAGTTTTTTAGTTGTCCTGTGATTCTCACCTGGGCCGGGAGCAGGCAAGTCGAACTCCGTGTGCCCATTTGTTTTGTTAGCTCCCGTTTGAGTTGGGTGAGCGTGGTGCTGCACTGGAAGGGGTGCTTCACAGTCGTGGACTGGCGTTGGTTCCGCCCGTTTCTTCCTGGACGACGGAGTTGGGCAGTGCTGGCTACCCGCAGGGCATAGCCTCTGGTCCCAGAGCCCGGCCGCTCAGCCCAGCTCCTCCACCTCCCAGCTCAGCTCAGGCCTGGGAACTCTGGCTTGTGATGCTCCACGTCAGGCGTGCCCTTGTCTCTGGGAAGTGTGTGCTGTGGGCGCTCTCACGGGTTTTCTGCCCTGCCTGAGAGCCACTGCCCTCCTCAGCTCTTAACTCTTCCACAGCTTGGGATCTTTATGGAATATGTTTTTTTGTTTGTCTTTCCTTTCTTTTTTTTTTTTTTTTTTTTTTTAAGACAGAGTCTCACTCTGTCGCCCAGGCTGGAGTGCAGTGGCACGATCTCAGCTCACTGCAACCTCCGCCTCCCGGGTTCAAGCGATTCTTCTGCCTCAGCCTCCCGAGTAGCTGGGATTACAGGCGCGTGCCACCACACCAGCTAATTTTTGTATTTTTTTAGTACAGACTGGATTTCACCATGTTAGCCAGGCTGGTCTTGAAATCCTGACCTCAGATGATCCACCCGCCTCAGCCTCCCAAAGTGCTGGGATTACAGATATGAGCCGCTGCGCCCGGCCCTGTTTTTCTTTTCTTTTTTTTGATACAGGGCTCGCTCTGTTGCCCAGGCTGGAGTACAGTGCAGTAGTGCAATCTCAGTTCACTGTAACCTCCGCCTCCCAGGTTCAAGCAATTCTCCCACCTCAGCCTCCTGAGTAGCTGGGATTACAGGCATGAGCCACGACACTGGCTAATTTTTTTGTATTTTTAGTAGAGATGGTGTTTCACCATATTGGCCAGGCAGGTCTTGAACTCCTGGCCTTAAGTGGTCCACCTGCCTCAGCCTCCCAAAGTGCTGGAATTACAGGCATGAGCCAGTGTACCCGGCCCATGATGTCTTTTTTCTTTCTTTTTTTTTTTTTCTGAGACAGGGTCTCACTCTGTTGCTCAGGCTACAGTGCAGTGGTGTGTCTTTGGCTCACTACAACCTCTGCTTTCCAGGTTCAAGCGATTCTCATGCTTCAGCCCCCTGAGTAGCTGGGACTAAAGGTGCCTGCCACCACGCCCGGCTAATTTTTGTGTTTTTAGTAGAGACAGTTTCATCATATTGGCCAGGCTGGTCTCGAACTCCTGACCTCAAACCATCCACCCACCTTGGCCTCCCAAAGTGCTAGATTACAGGCATGAGCCATCGCTCTTGGCCAAGATTTCTATGATTTTTTACTTCGCCTCCAACCCATGTGTGCACAGCGCAGGGAGGTGTCCTGGCTGGTCAGGGATGGGTCATGGTGTCTCTCCTTCATTTTTCTCTGGAGTATGTTAGGAAGGAATGGTGGATGGGAGGTGATCAAGGGAATTAAGGGGCTGGTGGGAGCCTCAGAGAACAGAGAATGTGAGTGTTAGGATGCTGGCTGCCATGCTCATGGTGGGCCTGCGGCCCCTCTGATGACGTAGGTCCTCAGAAAGCGTGACACAAGACTTGAGTGTGTGTCCGTGGTGAAGAGGCAGAGGGAACTTGGACGCTTCCTGGACTCGATTCTTTGGGACCATTGTTGCATGCAGTGGCGCGTGGCATGCGATGTGTGAAGGCTGTGGTGCCCGTGCTCAGTTCCGCACAGCGTGGAGGAAGATGCTCTAGGTGCAGGTGCATCCACTCCTGCTGGGGCTGATGGTGACGAGGTGCCACTGTGGGCCAGCTGTGGATAAGCCTGTGCAGGTCCGTGAGGTGCTGGTAGGGACTGATGGGTGCTCAGGGATGGAGGAGAGCTGGAAACTGTTGAGGATCATGATGCCTTTTGCCCTCCCTGAGTGGCTCAAAGAAAATGTGACAGAAATATTTCCTCCAGAACAAATTCATTTAAATTGTGTATTTTACACGGAAATGGTAATTGCCTGTAAACTCAGATATCGTAGAGGCTTATGAATTAAATCTTGTGATTTTGGTTATTCCAGATGGGAGAAGAAGTTGTCCATGTTCACACTGGGTGAAGGAAGCCGAAACCACAGACATGACTGAGTCCTCCATGAAGAGTGAGTGCATGGGGATTGGGGGTGGCTGGGTGTGAGGCCTCTCTTGCCTCTGGGTGGTCAGGGCAGGCCAAGGCTCTTACAAGCTCCAATGGTGCCTGGAGTTTCCACCCTACACTCGGGAGCCTGAGTGGGTTCTGCGCAGGTTGGGTGACGTGGCAGGTGTAGACCTCTCCCACACGAGCCTTGAGTTTGGGATTCCAGAAAAGCACATGGCATCCAGGATGTGATTTGAAGGTTTTGTTTGACTTTTTTTCTTTAAGACAGGGTCGGCTGGGCACGGTGGCTCATGCCTGTAATCCCAGCACTTTGGGAGGCCAAGGTGGGCAGATTACCTGAGGTCAGGAGTTTGAGACCAGCCTGACTGACATGGTGAAACCCCGTCTCTACTAAAAATACAAAAATTAGCCAGGTATGGTGGCAGTCGCCTGTAGTCCCAGCTACTCGGGAGGCTGAGACAGGAGAATCGCTTGAACTCGGGAGGCGGAGGTTGCAGTGAGCCGAGATCGTGCCACTGCACTCCAGTCTGGGCGATGGAGCGAGACTCGGTCTCAAAAAAAAAAAAAAAGACAGGGTCTCCCACTGTCACCCAGGGTGGAGTGCAGTGGTACAATCATGGCTCACTGAAGCCTCAAATTCCTGAGCTCAGGTGATCCTCCTACCTCAGCCTCCCGAGTAGCTGGGACTACAGGTGCACGCCACTATGTCCAGAAGTATTTTTCATAGAGATGAGATTTTGTCATGTTGCCCAGGCTGCTCTTGAACTCCTGGGCTCAAGTGATCCACCCGCCTCAGCCTCCCAAAGTGCTGGGATTACAGGCATGAGCCATAGCGCCTGGACTGGAGTGACTGTTGAATGAACATGCTTTCTCCAGGTTTTCATCAGAAAAAAAAATTAGCAGTTTTCAAAGGCTGTTCAGGCTGCTGTAACAAAATATCTTAGATTGGGTAATTAATGAATAATGGAAATGTTTTTCTCACAGTACTGGCAGTTGGAAAGTCCCAGATGAAGGCACCGGCACATTCCATGTCTGTGAGGGCTGTTTTCTGACTCATAGATGGAGTCTCTTGCTGTGTCATCTCATGACTGGAGGGGCTGAAGAGACTAGGGTGTCCTTCAAGCCTTTGTTTGTTTGTTTGTTTTTTGAGGCAGGGTCTCACTGTGTTGTCCAGGCTAGAGTGCAGTGACCTCCAGGGCTCAAGCCATCCTCCCACCTCAGCCTCCCAAGTAGCTGAGATTACAGGCATGTGCCATCACACCCAGCTAATTTTTTTTTTTTTTTTTTTTGAGACGGAGTCTCACTCTGTCGCCGAGGCTGGAGTGCAGTGGATCTCGGCTCACTGCAACCTCCGCCTCCCGGATTCAAGCGATTCTCCCTGCCTCAGCCTCCTGAGCAGCTGGGATTACAGGTGCCCACCACCACGTGCGACTAATTTTTGTATTTTTAGTAGAGATGGGGTTTCACCAGGTTTGCCAGGCTGGTCTCGAACTCCTGACCTCAGGTGATCCATCCACCTCAGCCTCCTGAAGTGCTGAGATTACAGGCGTGAGCCACCGCGCCCAGCCCACACCCAGCCTATTTTTTAAAATTAGTTTTTGTAGAGATAAGGTCTCGCTATGTTGCTCAGGGTGGTCTTGAACACTTGCCTTCACATGATCCTCCTGCCTCGGCTTCACAAAGCACTGGGACTACAGCGTGAGCCACTATGCAGGGCCTCAATCTTTTTTGTGTGTGTTTTTGAGACTGGGTCTTGTTCTGTTGCTTATGCTGGAGTGTGGTGGTGCTCTCTCAGCTCATTGCAACCTCTGCCTCCTGTCCTCAAGGGATCCTCCCACCTCAGCCTCCTGAGTAGCTGGGACTACAGGTGCATGCCACTACGCCGTAATTTTTGTATTTTTTTTCTTTTTTTTTTTTTTTGTAGAGACGGGGTTTCACCATGTTGGCCAGGCTGGTCTCAAACTCCTGGACTCAAGTGATCCACCAGCCTCAGCCTCCCAAAGTGCTGGGATTACCAGCAGGAGCCACTGTGCCTGGCCATCAAGCATTTTTTTTTTTCCCCTCGAGATGGAGTCTCTGTCTGTTACCCAGGCTGGAGTGCAGTGGCGTGATCTTGGCTCATGCAATCTCTGCCTCTGAAGTTCAAGCAATTCTCCTGCCTCAGCCTCCTGAGTACCTGGGACTATAACCACCTGCCATCACACCCGGCTAATTTTTATATTTTTAGTAGAGATATGGTTTCACCATGTTGGCCAGACTGGTCTCGAACTCCTGACCTCAGGTGATCCACCCACCTTGGTCTCCCAAAGTGCTGGGATTACAGGCGTGAGCCATTGCGCCCGACCCCATCAAGCATTTTTATAAGGCTCTGATCCCATCTATGAGGGTGGAGCCCAAAGGCCCCACTCTTAATGCCGTCACATTGGGGGTTAAGTTCCAACATACGGATTTTGGAAGGACATGGCACTGAGGTTGTAGCAGCATTGCCATTGTAGTAGGGAGCACAGATTTGCCCAGAGGCTCAGTTCAGCCTGCTCTGAGTGGGAGGGTCCCTGGGTGGCTGAGCCTCTGCACCTGAGCACGCAGGCCCCGGTTTGAGTCTGGGGTCTGCTCTGGCTGCCACTGCTTCCCCAGCTGAGGCTGTGGCTCACTTAAGGCTGACTGTGTGCGGGGCCAGAATGGGTGAAGCTCTGCCCACTGGTCCCTGCTCCCTAGAGCTCTGTCCAAGGGATGAGCCACACCTCAGAGCTCTCTATAAGTGCCACTGTTGGGTGCCATGCCTTGAGCTTGAGGGAGACCGAGAGGCCCGGAACGGCACTGGGGTATTGATGGGTGGAGGTGGGGTGGTGAGAAGTCGTGAGTACAAGTGGGGCTGGGGCGCCGCCCAGCTGGGGCAGTGCAAAGCAGTGAGGAGGTGGGGTTGAGGGAGGGGGGAGGAGCCTCACTGTCCTCAGAGGGCAGGCTCCCAGAGCACATGAGACCCGGTGCTTCCAGACGTGAACGGCCACAGCCGGAAAAGCAGATGCAGACCTAGTTCAGCATGGGCCGGGTTTGCTTTACTGGCTGAACGTGGCCTTAGGTACGGTCAGATCTCATTGATTTGGATCAGCCTGTTTGTCTAACTACTGGACTTTGGAAATGGAGGGCTGTTGAAAGTCCAGCTTCCTGCTCAGATAGGAATACCTTCCCAGAGGGAGACTGAGTCACGCACTGATGCCTGTGTGTTCCTCTGCCCCAGCAGGTGCCTCCTGGGATGTCCTCATTGGCAGCCTGGGTGTGGTGCTGCTGGAGCAAAAGGGAGGGGACATCCCCAAACCAGCCTGGAGGGTCTTGTTGGGGTGGAGTGGCCGGTTGTTGGGGTGGAGTGGCCGGTTGTTGGGGTGGAGTGGACGGTTGTTGGGTGGAGTGGCCGGTTGTTGGGGTGGAGTGGCCGGTTGTTGGGTGGAGTGGTTGGTTGTTGGGGTGGAGTGACCGGTTGTTGGGGTGGAGTGGCCCGTTGTTGGGTAGAGTGGCCGGTTGTTGGGTAGAGTGGCCAGTTGTTGGGGTGGAGTGGCTGGTTGTTGCGGTGGAGTGGCCGGTTGGCACAAGTCCCTGGGATGCTTGGCCTGCCCTTTCCCATGTACAGGGAACCACCTGGCCTTGCCTGTAGAGCACTACATTTATTCAGTGATTTTCTTGATTCAGCTCTGGTCCATGGGGACTGAGAGCCATGGGATGAGGCTATATCTTTATTCCTTCATGTATTTCTCACTGCTGGGGTCTTGGACCCTCTGCCCAGCACCTGCCTGTCAAGGGCTATGTGTGGGCAGTGGGGCCATGGGGAATCCTAGGCTGCCTGGGCCTAGACCCTCAAGGAGCCTTCCTCAAGAGTCCAGCTGGTGAGTGAGCCAGTGTCCTCAAGGAAGCTCAGGCCATGTGATCAGGACCAGAACAGCCCCATGCCTGCCTGTGTGGGAGGCAGGCTGTGTCCTCTGTGTTGCTCAACCCTGATGGGCTAAATAGTGTATCCTGGCCAGGCAGCTCCTCAGGGGCAGCTGGAATGTGAGCCCTACAGCTCCACAGCCTGTTGCCACAGTGCACCTGACCCCCGCGGCAGCTCAGGTGGAGGGAGGTTATACAAGAGAGAAAGCAGCTGTGCCCTCTCCTGCTCTGTGTCTGTGATCCTCAGAGGCTACAGGTGTGCAGGAGTGGCAGCTGAGGTGTGATAGGAGAGGGTGCTTGGGCCTGAGCATGCTAACCGGGCTTTGTCACTGCAGAGCTGGCCTCCACCCTGCTGGATGCCATCACCGATAAGGACCCCCTGGTGCAGGAGCAGGTCTGCAGTGCCTTGTGCTCCCTTGGGGAGGTGCGGCCGGTGGAGACGCTCCGTGCCTGCGAGGAGTACCTGCGGCAGCATGACAAGGTATTTATGCTCCTTGGTGGGGATGATGTTGTCAGGGCCATGGTCGGTTGGGGCTTACTTGGTTTGGGAAGAGACAGTCCAGCCAGGAGCAGTGGGTTGGGTGTTACGCAGGGGTGGCCACATGTCTAACCCCCCCACACGTGCCTGTGTCAGGATGGGTAACCTGCCTTGTCTCATCATGTGTGGGGTGTGGCTGCATCCCCCAACTACGGCATTGTTCAACCCTCCTGGTCGAGGCTCTTTGCTGCCCCTTTTACTCACTAAGTGGAGGCCTAATGGCCGGGCTCTGTGTCTAGTGCCTGAGGGACAGACCATGGTCCCTGCTTGAGGGACAGAAGGTTGTTTCTGAGAGAATCTCATCGACCCAAGGGGCCAGAAACACTGATAAGTGTTCAGAGAGTCCCCAAGGGCCCGGCACTGCTGGTCTTCCTGCACCCTCAGGGAGGGGCTGCCCAGGAGGGGCCAGGGCCTTCCCTTGCTGTGCTGGAATGTCCTGTCCTCTTGCACAAACATTGCCCACTCAGGAGAGCTACAAGAGCCTCTTGGGAACTCTCTCTTCACCCCACAGGGATGCCAAATCAGTGATCTGAACCCTAGGACAGACATGGCCCGGCTGGCTCTCGCCTCCCGGGATTTCGGCCTCGCCTGAACTTGGTTCAGTGGTTCTCTGTCACCGCTGCCAGCATTAGCACTGCATTGTTTGAAACTTATGCACACTTTCTAGTTTTTCTCTGTGTGTGTGGTTTGGGCTGTTCTGGGAAGGGGAAGAGGCTTTTGTAGTATCAAAAGGCCATTATTCTTTTTGTTTTATTTAACATTTTGATATGTAAAAAGGGACCTCTATACGGTGTATTTCTTATCAGCTACCATCTCCTGGGGAAGATGACCCAGTTCCATGAAAACACCTGCCCACTGCCGTGGCCTGGAGGCCCTTCCTGGGTCAGGGTCTCTCCTTTCTTCCTCTGTCAGCTTCTTAGCTGTCTATTTTTATTTTTATTTTTAATAAATTTATTCATCATTATTATTATTATTATTATTATTATTTGAGATGGAGTCTCGCTCTGTTGCTCAGGTTGGAGTGCAATGGACCATCTTGGTTCACTGCAACCTCCACCTCCCAGGTTCAAGCGATTCTCCTGTCTCAGCCTCCTGAATAGCTGGGACCACAGGTGTGCACCACCACACATGGCTAATTTTGTATTTTTATTTTTATTATTTATTTATATATTTTTTTTGAGACAGAATTTGGCTCTGTCACCCAGGCTGGAGTGCAGTGGCGTGATCTCGGCTCACTGCAACCTCCACCTCCTGGGTTCAAGCAATTCTCCTGCCTCAGCCTCCCAAGTAGCTGGGATTACAGGTGCCTGCCACCATGCCCGGCTAATTTTTGTGTTTTAGTAGAGATGGGGTTTCACCATGTTGCCCAGGTTGGTCTCAAACTCCTGACCTCAAGTGATCTGCCAGCCTCGGCCTCCCAAAGTGCTGGGATTACAGGCGTGAGCCACCACCTGGCCAATATTTACAGGTTTTATGGCTGCCTTGGGGGAGAATGAGGAGGAGAGAGAGGAGGGCAGAGCAGATCTGAGAGGGACTTTGCTCCTGAGCCTCCGTTCTGAGGTGTCCTCCTCTGAGACCCAGCCACTCCATGCTTGTCCTACTTTGTTTCTGATTTTACCCCTTTTCTAGCCTTTACATTTTTTTAACTGAATTTTTAAAAAGTCTACCTTCACAGTTGCATATTTATATATTATACACATGCTGAGCTGGAAGCACTGACCCTGCGGGCTGTGACCCTTCCCAGGGACCTCCCCTGCCCTAGTCCTCTTCTGTCGTCTCCTCCTGCAGACCGCCTGTAGGAGGTTTGGGTCACTGCCTCCAGTTTCTGCCATTTGTTGGTGGGTCTCACTGTATCTGCACCTCGCTTGGTTGTGCCTTGCCTAGATAGCAGGCATGGTTCAAAGCCCCCTGAGTCTCTCCAGAAAGATGTGGAACAATAGGGAAAAGCAATGCCACATCCCCCTCCAGGCCTCAGATGTCAGCACAGTGTCCTGGGGTACACCTGGAGCTTTACAGGTTTCAGCTCCTGTCTGGCATCTGTGTTTGTGGTTCTGTTTTTATGAACCTGGAGGCCATGACTTTGTAGCATGCGACCTGTGCCGCTGAGGGGTGCTGGGCCTCATGGTTTTAGACACGTCCAATCTTGTACACGTCAGCCAGGGTCCTGCACAGGACAGACAGACTCCTCAGGGGCCGTCAGGCCATGGGGAGGGACGGGATTTGGGGAAGAGAAGCAATAATAGTAAAACTGGATTTTCAAATTCTGTGAGTGGAAAAACTCAAACTCACATTGTTTTCTCTGCTCTTACACCACACAACAATCAACACAGAAGACTTCTGTGACCAACTGTGGGGGATTTCTCTCCACCAGCAAACAGCAGTCAGTTGTGCAGTGGACACCAACTGGGTGTCCTCAATTCAATTCCAACACCATCCACCTGGAGGTCGCGTCAGATCCGGCAGGTGGAGGGCTCAGTCCCACACGACAGCCCCGCTTCTGATGCCAGTCGCAAGCTCCAGGTGTGGCCTGTGCTTCTGACTGACCTGCCATGAATCAGGGTTTTCATGACCCCCTCCTTGGGCTTGATGAATTGCAGCAGTGGCTCACAGAACGCAGGGACAGAGTGGCCTGTGTGTACCCATTTATGACACAGGCTGTGACGAAGGGTGCGGATGCACAGCAGGTGGAGGAGACGCTTGGTCAAGAATGGGGAGGGGCGCGGAGCTCCCGGGCCCTCCTGGGAACCACCTCCAGGCACCTCCGTGGGTTCCGCTACCGGAAGCTCCTTTTGAGGGTTTGCGTGCAGTTGCGCGAATGTTCACTTGAGGCATTCTTCCCTTACCAGCCGAGTGTTTCTAGAGGAAGGCCATATACCGGTTAAACACCACCATTTCACCTCAGTGTGCTTGTCAGAGCCCATTCACTTAACTCCTGAGATCCTCTAAGGAAGCTGCTGTCACCAGCCTTAGGTGTTTTCTTTCTTTCTTTTCCTTATTCCCCTATGCAGAAGCTTTAGGTGTTTTCCATCTGTTGTGAGACTGTCTTTCCCTGGTGCTGGCAGTGACCAATTATTATTGTAGAGAGATGCCTAAACAACTGCCTGACCATCACCTGATGACCGCCTGACATTCCTAGTTGGGGGCCTCTCCTGCCCTGTTCATGTCTGCCTAGCGGCCTACTCTAACATCCTCTTGTCCAAGGAGACCCGGGAGCAACCTGGAAAACTACATTCCAGGCTATGACAGACAGAAAGGGAGATTGGACAAAACTCGTTATACCTGCTCCCTTTTGGAGTTTGGACAACCAGCGAGCATTAGGTTAAAACAGAGATCGTAAGTCTGACAAAACAGACTCCTTGTAGCAATAAAATTCCAGACTGGACTCTGGCATAGCATCACGTGATAGATAGTGGGCCCTGAAGGAAATAAAAGTATTTTACCCCAAAATCTATTCTTGACATATTTTGGAATGGCCCTGCAAAACCATATTTTGTGGAGGAAAATTGCATCTGTGGAGAATCTCCTTCCGTTTCCAGGTGTTTTTCTGATCCAGAAGAGATTTAACTAAGAGTCTGACACCTTTAAGGTCTGAAAAGAGACATTTACCATCTATCTGAAGCCTGCTACCTGGAGGCTTCATCTACGTAACAAGAACCTTGGCTTTCACAAGCCCCTTTAATTCAGGCGTTTCTTTCTGCTGACTTCAAGTCCTTAGGCAACATTTAACTCTTTTTTTTTTTTTTCCTGAGAGAGAGTCTTGCTCTGTCGCCCAAGCTAGAGGGCAATGGCGCGATCTCGGCTCACTGCAGCCTCCACCTCCTGGGTTCAAGCGATTCTCCTGCCTCAGCCTCCTGAGTAGCTAGGGTTACAGGCGCCCGCCACCACACCGGCTAATTTTTGTATTTTTAGTAGAGACCGGGTTTCACCATGTTGGTCAGGCTGGTCTCGAACTCCTGACCTTGTGATCCGCCCACCTTGGCCTCCCAAAGTGCTGGGATTACAGGCGCGAGCAACCATGCCTGGCCAGTTTAACTCTTAACCAGTTGCCAATCAGAAAATCTCTGAATCCACCTATGCCCTATAAGAACTCCCTGAGATGTCCCACCTTTCTAGGCTGAACTAGTGTACACCTTCCATGTATTGATTTGTGTCTTTGCCTGTAATTCTGTCCCCTAAAATGTATAAAACCACACTAACCTGACCATCTTGGGTGTACTTTCTCAGATGTTCCCTGGGCTGTGGCCAGTCATAGTGGTACAGAATAAACCTTGTTAGGTATTTTAGAGTTTAGCTTTTTTGTCAACAGTATTTTTATTTAAAGGGGCTTATTACTGAGTTTGCTTTCTTTGAAGGCCCTAAGTGGGCCTTTTCCAACTGTGAATGGAGGCAGGGCTGTAAAAAGTATGGTACTTTTTTTTTTTTTTTTTTTCCTGAGGCAGAGTCTCACTCTGTTGCCCAGGCTTGAGTGCAGTGGTGTGATCTCAGCTCACTGCAACCTCTACCTCCTGGGTCAAGCAATTCTTGTGCCTCAGCCTCACGAGTAGCTGGGACTACAGGCACGTGCCACCACTCCTGGCTAATTTTTTTTTGTGGTTTTAGTAGAGATTGGGTTTCGCCATGTTGGCCAGGTTGGTCATGAACTCCTGCCTCAAGCAATCCACCTGCCTTGGCTTCCCAAAGTGCTGGTGATGTAGGATTCTTCTTTTTTATTTCTTTTTTATTTTATTTATTTATTTATTTATTTTTTTGAGACAGAGTCTCGCTCTGTCACCCAGGCTGGGCTGGAGTACAGTGGCGCAAACCGGCTCACTGTAACCTCTGCCTCCTGGGTTCAAGCAATTCTCCTGCCTCAGCCTCCTGAGTAGCTGGGATTATAGGTGCACGCCACCACACCTGTCTCATTTTTTTGTATTTTTAGTAGAGATGGGGTTTCACCATGTTGGTCAGGCTGGTCTCAAACTCCTGACCTGATGATCCACCCGCCTCGGCCTCCCAAAGTGCTGGGATGACAGGCCTGAGCCACTGCACCCAGCCATAGGATTCTTCTTCTTGGTCCCTTTGCAAGCCCTAGCGATGCCCTGCCTGGGCCTTGCCCAGCCATGCTGGCGTGCCTCAGCTTGCCTGCATTATAGCTTGTAACCATGTTTGGCGGTTCCTGAGCTCTTGTACCACACCCAAGAAGAATGAGGACACAGTGGACATTGAAGGGTGAGGAGAGCAGAGAAGAATTTTATTGAGCGATGAAAATGGCTCTTAGTGGAGAGGGGAGCTGGAGAGGGGACGGGAAGGACAGGTCATGTTCCCCGAAGTCAGGCTGTCTCTTCGCCCAAGTTAGGCCACCTCCCCTCTACCAACTGAGTCTGGGGTCTTTATAGGCACAGAACGAGGAGTGTCTGCTGATTGGTTTGTAAGTCTGCAAAAGAGGTTAAAGTGAAGACACCACTCAAAGGTGGACATAACAGTGTAGAAAGCCAATTAGAAAAGGGTAGGTACATGTAAAATAGGTGAAGGGTGGGGATCAATCAGAGGAAAGCACACCAGATAGGAAGACAGGCTCTCAATCCAGTCCGAGGATTTAACTTGTAGCTTGGCTTTCAGGCTTTAAACTGTTTTCGGCTTGGAGGTGGGGTTTCTCAGGGGACCCACCCCTCTCTGCCTAGGCATTTGGCTGCCTCCTGTCACTATCATGGGGATTACAGGCACGAACCACCATGCCCGGCCAAAGGTATGGTACTTACACCATAAAATAAAACAATTCAAACCAACCCTGAAACACAAGTAATACATAACTTTTTTTTTTTTTTTTTTTTTTTTAAATTCAGGGATGGACTCTCTGTGTTGCCTAGGCTGGAGTGCAGTGGTGCAATTTTGGCTCACTGCAGCCTCGATCTCCCATACAGAAGTGATCCTCCTGCTTCAGCCTCCAAAGTAGCTGGGACCACAGGTGCACCACCACACCTGGCTAATTGTTTTTATTTTTTGTAGAAACAGGGCCTTACTATGTTACCCAAGCTGGTCTTGAACTCCTGGGCTCAAATGATCCTCCCAACTTGGCCTCCCAAAGTGCTGGGGTTACAGGTGTGAGTCACTGTGGCTGGCCCCTATCCATTTTTTGTAAAATGTAGATTCCTATGCCTTTTTCATGGGTTCCTATGTTTTCCAGTTGCATAACCCATTGCAGACTTGCTGAGCCAGCCTGTCACCCTGCACTGAGGACTCAATCACCAGGACACAGAGTGACAGATGGAGATGCCACAGTTGTGAGTGGAATCTGGAGAACTCAGTCCCAGGACGCACTTCTCCCTATTGTTTTCCTCAGGAAAAAAGCAAAGATTTCTCTCAAACTTCCTCATATACATGAAGAGAATTAATAGCTAAAGATGGAAGCATAATGCAATTTGAGATGTGTTTCCAAGACCAAGAACCAGAGGATACGGCAGCTGTGGGTCTGGTCGGGTGGATATTAATGCCCTGCTGCACCTGAGCTCCTCCAAGCAGCGGATCTGGTAGGGTGGGTATAAATGCCCTGCTGCACCTGAGCTGCCCCTCCCAGCAGCGGGTCCAGTCGGATGAGTATAAATGCCCTGCTGCACCCAAGCTGCCCCTCCCAGGAACGGGTCCGGTCGGATGGGTATAAATGCCCTGCTGCACCCAAGCTGCTCCTCCCAGCAGCGGGTCCAGTCGGATGGGTATAAATGCCCTGCTGCACCCAAGCTGCCCCTCCCAGCAACAGGTCCGGTCGGATGGGTATAAATGCCCACTTGCTGCACCCAAGCTGCTGCTCCCAACTCAGCCATGCTCTGACTAGATAGAACCAGACCAATTTACACTGATTTTCAATTCTTTCCCCCCCAGTTCCTGCACTATACCAGCTGTGCTGTCCCGGCAGCTAATCCACCCACTTAGAGCCTCAGCTCTGTGACGTCCCAGGTGGGGATGGGCTTCTCAAGGACTACATTGTCTCCTACCTGGGAATTGTGTCCAGATTATGAAAGTCAGAAACAATAGGCTGGGTGCCAGGGCACACGCCTGTAATCCCAACACTTTGGGAGCCTGAGACGAGGATCGCTTGAGGCCAGGGGTTTGAGACCAGCCTGGGCAACATAGACCCCATCTCTAAAAAAATAAAATAGGTCGGGCTCAGTGGCTCACACCTGTAATCCCAGCACTTTGGGAGGCCGAGGCGAGCACATCACGAGATCAGGAGTTTGAGACCATCCTGGCCAACATGGTGAAACCCCGTCTCTACTAAAAATACAAAAATTATCCAGGCGTGGTGGCACGCACCTGTAGTTCCAGCTACTCAGGAGACTGAGGCAGAAGAACTGCTTGAACCTGGGAGGCGGAGGTTGCAGTGAGCCGAGATCATAACACTGCACTCCAACCTGGGTGACAGGGCGAGACTCTGTCTCAAAAAAATAAAAAAATAAATTAAAAAAAATAATTAGCAGGAGCTGGGTGCAGCAGCTCATGCCTGTAATCCCAAAACTTTGGGAGGCAGAGGCGGGTGGATCACTTGAGGCCAGGAGTTCAAGACCAGCCTGCCTGGCCAACATGGCAAAACCTCATTTCTACTGAAAATACAAAAAAAAATTAGCCAGGAGTGGTGGTACATACCTGTAGTCCCAGGTACTCGGGAGGCTGAGGCATGATCATCACTTGAACCTGGGATGCAGAGGTTGCAGTGAGCTGAGATTGTGCCACAGCACTCCAGCCTGGGTGACAGAGCGAGACTCCATCTCAAAAAAAAAAAAAAATTAGCTGAGTGTGGTGGTATGTGCCTGTAGTCCCAGCTACTTGAGAGGTTGTGGCAGGAGGATCTCTTGAGCCCGCAAGTTCAAGGTGCAGTGAGTTATGATCGCACAACTGGACTCTAGCCTGGGTGATGGAGTGAGATCCTGACTCAGAAAAAATAAAAGAAATCTGGCCGGGTGCGATGGCTCATGCCTATAATCTCAGCACTTTGGGAGGCTGAGGCAAGCGGATCACGAGGTCAGGAGTTCGACACCAGCCTGGCCAACATAGTGAAACCCCGTCTCTATTAAAAATACAAAAATTAGCCAGGCATGGTGGTGCACACCTGTAGTCCCAGCTACTCGGGAGGCTGAGGCAGGAGAATCACTTGAACCCGGAAGGCAGAGGTTGCAGTGAGCTGAGATTGTGCCACTGCACTCCAGCCTGGGCGACAGAGTGAGACTCTGTCTCAAAAAAAAAGAAATGATTCTCTAATATAGAATTTAAATACAGTCTGCCTGCAGAAGCCTTAAAGGAAAGGGAGTCATGTGTAGCCGGTGGGTGGAGGTGGCTGGTACAGTGAGACTGATCCCTCACCCGCCTCACTCTTGCCTCACTGCGGCACCAACACTCGAGGATGGGAAATCTAACAGTGAAAATCAACCCCAGCTGAAGCTCTTCCCCTGGAGAACTGGCAGATTCCACGTGAACTTAGTGTTCCGTGCTGAGGCTTGTGACCTACACTGGCTATTTTCAAGAACAAAAATCACTCCCACTTGTGGGCCTGGGGCTAAACCATGATAGTTTGTAACTCGTTCCACAGAGTGGCAGTGAGCAAGCCTGTCTGCTGCTACTGATGCTGGGACTCTCAACGTTTGAGACAGTTGCGTGATTCCGAACACGTGTGCCACAGCCACGTGCGGCAAGTGTATGTGGGCCTGGGAGCTGCCTGGCGCTGCCCCGTCACCGGCACTGCTGCAAAACAGGGCCAAGTGCATGTCAAGTGGCTGGGTGTCAACTTCCGATAGTTTCTGAACAAAACCAAGACTTTCACAAAGCTCCCAAGCCTTCCTACTATTGTTTCTCCTCCAAACGACCTTGTCACGCTCCCCTTCAAATGTCCCGCATGGCTGTCTTCACTGAGCACCTCCAAATGACCTTGTCACACTCCCCTTCAAATGTCCTGTGTGGCTGTCTTCACTGAGCTGGTATCACTTCTCCTATGTGGGCCCACCTCCACCTGCCGTGGCTGCCATAGCTGTCAGAGTGGATGAGGGGAGTGCAGATCCTGTGACCATCAGTGTCTGATCTGGTTTGAATCTGTGTCCCCACCCAAATCTCTTGTTGAAATGTAATCCCCAGTGCTGGAGGTGGGGCCTGGTGGGAGGTGACTGGATCCTGGGGGCGACTTCCCCCTTTGGTGCTGTTCTCATGATAGAGTTCTCAGGAGATCTGGTTGTTTGAAAGCATGTGGCTCCTTCTCCTCCTCCTCCACTGTCTTCCTCCTGCTCAGGCCATGTAAGATGTGCCTGCTTCCGCTTCATTTTCCACCACGATTGTGTTTTCCTGAGGCCTCCCCAGCCATGCTTTCTGTACAGCCTGCAACTTTGAGCTAATTAGACCTTTCTTCTTTGTAAGTTACCCAGTCTCAGGTATTTCTTCTTCTTTTTTGAGACAGTCTTGCTCTGTCGCCCAGGCTGGAGTGGTGTGATCTTGGCTCACTGCAACCTCCACCTCCCGGGTTCAAGCTTTTCTCCTGCCTCAGCCTCCCAAGTAGCTGGGATTACAGGTGCCCGCCACCATGACTGGGTAATTTTTGTTTTTGTTTTTGTTTTTTTTTGAGACAGAGTCTTGCTCTGTGGCCCAGGCTGTAGTGCAGTGGCGCGATTTCAGCTCACTGCAACCTCCGCCTCCCGGGTTCAAGCGATTCTTCTGCCTCAGCCTCCCGAGTAGCTGGGACTACAGGTGTGCGCCACCACACACGGCTAATTTTTGTATTTTTAGTTGAGACGGGGTTTCACCATATTGGCCAGGCTGGTCTCGAACCCCTGACATCAGGTGATCCGCCGGCCTTGGCCTCCCTAAGTGTTGGGATTATGGGCGTGAGCCACCACGCCCGGCCTGTACCTTTTTTTTTAGTAGAGACAGGGTTTCACCATGTTGGCCAGGCTGGTCTTGCACTCCTGACCTCAGGTGATCCGCCCGCCTCAGCCTCCCTGAGTGTTGGGATTACAGGAGGGAGCCACCGCACCTGTTCGGGTTTTTGCAGGTCACCTCTTTATAGCCATGTGAGAATGGACGACAGAGCCTGTGGGGCACTGGGCCGCCCTGTGCCGGCCCCTCCTGGCGCCATGTTGCCTCGTGCAGGCTGCTCTCAGGGTGGTGGAGGGAGGGGCCATGGTGGGTGCATCATTGGGGAGGGGCTGTCAACACAGGGTGGCCAGGTGCCCCAGGGTCCTTTCCTGGGTTGGGCGGTAGCCTACTCTGCTGTGTGCCCCCGCGGGTCCCAGCTTTCAGTCCCAGTCCTTGGTGTGTCCCCAGTTGAGGCAAGGATGGTGTGTGCTCTTTGGATTTACAGTGGGGGTGGTGGTCTACAGGAGAGCTGCTTAGGGGGAGGATGAAGGCAGGTGGTTGGACTCTGTGGAGGGTTAACCTGGGAGGTGGAGGTGGCCTGGGGGCATGGCAGAAGGTGGTGTGGTGGGTGGTGGTTTTCCTTAGCAGCCTTGGGGAGGGGCGGTTGGATACAAGCACTAGCCTAGCGGCAGAGACTGAGGCCATGACCACTGAGCTGGGGACAGGAGGGTGCTCCTCCTCTGACGGGAGGGCAGGGCAAGGAGGTGGAAGGGTCCTGGGAGCGTCCTGTGACTGGGAGACCCTGCTGGCTACCCCTGGAGGAGAGAAGCCCCCGCCTCGCCCTCAGCATGTTGGTTGTCTGACGCAGGATAACGCTCCACCCTTCTGGAGATGGGCCGTGAGTGTGGGGCTTGCAGGTCGGCTTTTAGGGTGTGAGGAGTGATCAGGTGTACCCCTCCCCTCCTGCGCTTGAGGCAGAGAGATTTGTGCAGTTTTGTCTTGTAGAGATAGTGACAGGCACTCAGACTGTCTGGACGTGGGGCTCACCTGGGACCGTCCTGGACGTTGTCTCTCCGCAGCTGGTGCACCCATACCGAGCGGCGGTCCTGAGGGCTATGGAGAGGGTCCTGAGCAGTCGCGCCAGTGAGCTGGACAAGGACACAGCCAGCACCATCATCCTCCTGGCCTCCAACGAGATGACCAAGACGAAGGTATTCAGCAGGCCCTCTGGCCTCACAGACTCAGGCCTAGCTTGGGAAGGGAAGCTGCTTCTTGGCCTTTCTACCCAGCAGCCTTGAGAGTATAGGGTGGTGTTTGGCTGCCTTGGGCTGGCAGAGGCCCCTCGGTCTCATGCACCACCCTGAAGGGGTGGGGGATGGTCCCCTGTGATTTTCAGAGGCAGCAACTGAAGCAGAGAGCAAGTTGCCAGAACTCAGCACACACAGGACCGTGGTGTGTGTGCAGCCGGGGTCAAAGGCTGTGCCTGGCATTGGGGTTGGTGCAGGGCTCTGGTGGGCCTAACTCTCGGGGCACTGAGCGCAGCCCACTCTCACCAGGACTCTGCTTCTCCTGTGTGTGGGGGGTCTCCTCAGCAGCCCCTCACGTCTCACCAGGGCTCTGCTGCTCCTGCGTGTGGGGTCTCCTCAGCAGCCCCTCAGCAGGGGAGGCTGTGCCCGCCACCTTCCCTGACCTGCACTTTCTAGGGACACTGAAAACAGCGTGCGCTTGTCCGAGGCTGGGAGCGACTGAGGGCAGAATGTCTTGGTCTTGCCTTTTGGGAGATTTCAGGGAGAGGTTCTACCTGCTGGTGTTTTGGGTTCAGGACCTGGTCTGGGACTGGCAGCAGGCGGCGAGTGGTGTCCTGGTGGCCGTGGGAAGGCAGTTCATCAGCAAGGTGATGGAGGAGCTGCTGCGCAGGCTGCACCCCGGGACCCTGCCACACTGCGCCGTGCTGCACACCCTCGCCAGCCTCTCAGTGGCCAACGGTAGGTGATGCGCAGCCTGCCCCAGGAGGAGCACAGGGCGCTGGAAGCCTTGGCAGAGGCCTTTGACAGTGTCCTCTCTCACAGCGTTCGGCGTAGTCCCCTTCCTGCCATCCGTCCTGAGCTCCCTGCTGCCCGTGCTGGGCATGGCCAAGCAGGACACGGTGCGTGTGGCGTTCTGCTCCGGTAAGAGGCGACCTCGTCACCTTCTGTCTCAAGTGCCCCTTTGTGGGGGGCTGTTCCCGGGCATGCCTGTTTTAGGGGGGACAGGTGGGCACTTTAGACTGCAGGAAGCGGGGCTGTTGGAGGGAGGGGCCCCCTGGCTGAGGCTGCTGGCTGGTTGGGGGGCCCATGTGGGGCTGACACAGCCTCTGTCTCTTGTTTCTCTCTGCTTCTGGGGAGCCCCCCCCCCCACCTTACACTGCGGGTCCACTGAGGCCTGGACATGCCTGGGGGGTAGGAAGAGACTTCCTTAAAGCCATGACTTTTTGTTTTCCTCCCCACTCCAGGCTAGAAAAGTGTCCGCTCTTTGGGCATCCCAGGACCCAGGGGATGGGGACACGTTCATTCACCCCCACCCTCTGCCAGGAGCCCCGTTCTTGGCAGCAGTGCCCACAGCCCTCTGTGTGCCTGGCAGGGGACTGCGGGCATGTCACGGGCCTGGACCTTGGTTTCCACTGCCACTGACAGTAGGGGAGTGGTTGGTGGGATTGGAGAGCATTTCTGTTAGAAGGGGATATGGAGATTGGAGATCCTGAGGTGCGCTTAGTGCCCTCACAGCCCACGGCCTCGTGTTCCCAGTGTCCCTTGTCAGGAAGACGGCCAGCCCTGGTAGCTGGCCAGGAGGAGAACAGGACCCTCGTGCCCAGGGGACCAGCCCTTGTAAAGACCCAGCCCTCTGGGGCAGGGGTCCATTAGGTTCCAGGCCTCCTTCCCAGTCAGCAAGTGTGGGAGGGCCCGGCCAGGTGATGGGGGAGGGGCCTGGTGGGGCCCTGGCAGGGCATGTTTTCGAAGCATGGAGGGAGTGGTTACAGGGCTGGGCTGGGCTCTGTTGACTGAAGGGTTGGTTTGGAGCATTTGGACCCACCTGCTCTGCTCCTGGTGACTTTGGGTTCAGATCACAGGGCTCCTGCCACCCTCTCCTCAGCCCCTGCGCTCTGTCTCTCCTGGCCCTGCTCTTTGATAGATGCCTTCATCTTTGGGGCACTCCTTCACAGGCTCTTTCTCACCTGTGGGTGAGGGCAGGGCCCCTTGGGTAGAAGGGATAGTAATCCCATGTGACCCAGTTTTGGCTAAAAATGGGATTGGTGACAGGATGGGGGCAGCTGCACACTGAGCCAGGTGTGAAGGAGCAGAGAGTAGAAGTGGGTGTGGGTGTGGACTCAGCTAAGGTGCCTGGGGCGCACGACGTGCCATCCAGGCTGCAGGGCGGACACAGAACGGGGCAGCTGGGGCACCTGCTGATCCCTCTGTCTCTGTGCTGCATGCTCATCGCCCCTTCCCGCCAGTCCTCTGGGAAGTACATGGCCTGATCCCTGCAGCCACTGGGGCTCTAAGCAGACACGGACTTGCAGTTCTGACACCTCTTGCTTACCTTCCCCTTCATAGGGGACCTGCAGCTCCTCTGGGCCCTACCATGCTGGCATTTTCCTCCATGTGTCAAACACATGGGTTCAGCCAGCGAAGATTGCATGGGGCCTCCTCGTGTGGGACGTGTGCTCCCCACCACAAATGCAACGTTCCTTGTTTGCATCTGGAGGGGATGGTGGTCCTGCTGGCTGGAGCAGCCTGGGGCCAGAGGAGGCCGTATCAGCTGGGTGAGGCCTAGTGGTGGGGGCTGTGGCAGGCCTGCGTCCACTGCGGGAGGGTGCAGGTCCAGCCAGGACAGGCAGTGTGCCAAGGACAGGAGTGCCCTCAGGGCACTGCAGCCAGGAGTCTGAGGAGCTACAGGAAAGACTTCCAGTGGTGGAGGCACGGCTGGCCTGGCCACGCCGTCCAGCAGGGGGCTGGCCTGGCCACGCCGTCCAGCAGGGCAGGCATCCAGTAATTCCTCCCGGCCGAGGAACCCTCCAGTAGGAAAGGTGGCAACAAAAGAAACAGACAGTAATTGGAGATGTAGATGGTTCAGGGAGAAGAAAATAACAGAGAAAGAAAATCTCTGATTAATATCCTCAGGGAAACAAGTGGGCATCATGCATTCACGGGACAAGAGGTGTCACCATGGAGAAGCCACATTCAGAGAATAAAATTGACCCTCTGTGAATTAAAGATGCCATAATAGAAATGGGAAAAATAATAGAAAAATTGGAAGAGAAAGTTGTGGAAATTTCCAGAAAATAGAGGAAAAAAGCAAAAATATGGAAAGTAGGAGAGAAAGAGGAATGAACTAGCAGGCTGAACCCTGAAGCCAGCATTCCAATCAGAGGCACCCTAGAAAGAATGGACAGAGATGAGGGGTCGAGAGATGACGCAAAAGCATGCCCCAGTGGCTGGGCGCGGTGGCTCACACCTGTAATCCCAGCACTTTGGGAAGCTGAAGCGGGCGGATCACTTGAGGTCAGGAGCTCAAGACCAGTCTGGCCAACATGGCGAAACCCCGTCTCTACTAAAAATACAAAAACATTAGCCCGGTGTGGTGGCGCATGCCTGTCATCCCTGATACTCTGGCTGAGACAAGAGGATTGCTTGAACCTGGGAAGCGGAGGCTGCAGTGAGCCAAGATTGCACCACTGTACTCCAGCCTGGGTGACAGAGTGAGACTGTGTCTCAAAACAAACAAAAAAATCAAAACTAGCTGGGCATGGTAGCTTACGCCTGTAATCCCAGTACTTTGGGAGGCCAAAATGGGAGGATCACTTGATCCCAGGAGTTCGAGACCAGGCTGGGCAACATGGTAAGACCCCATCGTTACAAAAAATATTTTTAAAAATTTGCCAGGTATGGTAGCACATGCCTGTATTCCAGCTCCTTGGAAGGCTGAGGCAGGAGGATTGCTTGACCCAGGAAGTCGAGGCTGCAGTGAACCAAGATCAAGCCACTGAACTCCAGCCTGGGTGACAGACCAAGACTCTGTGTCAAAAAAAAAAAAAAATCAAAACCTAATAACACAACAGGGGTGGGCTTCTGCTTCTGGCACTATGGTGGTCTGTTATTCTAAAAAACTTTCCCACTACAGAATACCTGGAATGCTGATGAGTTGACCAGCATCTTTCTGATCAATCAGAAGAAGAAACCTAGGCCCACAGAGACCAAGAGGGGAGGTGAGGGGTTAGAGCTCTCCAGTGGCCCCTGGGCGCCTGCCTGCCTTGATTTCACATGGGAGACAAGGCCGTTCTTTGCACTGGGTCAGAGCCCACCTGTACCAGACCCTCCAAGGCCCCTCCTCAGCAAAAAGTGATTGATGAGGAACCTTCCACTGTGCGCCCTGGGAGGTAGTCTGTTTTCTTTCAGAATTTATTTTAAATCCTCTCTCCTGAGAATTTGTAACCATGGTCTGTCCTGATGTAGTTGTAGGGTTCAAAGTTCTTCTTTGTGTTGGACTGGGAAGCCCTTAAGCTGAGACATTAGCCATGTAAATGGGCCAGGCTGAAGTGTCCTGGGTGGGGTGACCAGTGTCCTACTGAATGTTTGCGTCCCAGTCAGGCTGCATGGCAGTGGCTCTGGCCTGGGGGGTGTGGCTGTGGGAAGCAGTGCTTCCCTGGAGCGCAGGGTCTCGGCTCTGGTGTGGGGCCGGCAGCTCCCCACAGACCCAGGACCAGCAGTATCGGTTACAATCACAAAGCACACACGTCAGCACACAAAAAAAGGAGCATTAGAGCAGAAAGTCACATAATTTGGATTGATGAGATACAGGATAAAAATAGCAAGGTAAAGAGGTGAAAGGGAGAAAGGACAGGGTCCTGTGAGGACAGAGTCAGTGTGAAAAGAGAACCAAATACAGTCTAGAAACAAAACTATAACCATTTCCATTAAACAGTAAGGGGTGGGTGTGGCAGCCGGTTGCAGACACTGAAGAGAGTGCACCAGCTGGACAGGGGTCTGGGGACAACCCGGAGGGCAGCCCTGAGCTGGCAGAGAGAAGGGGGTGCGGGGCAGGCGTCAGGTGAGCTGGCCGAGCACCTCCCGCTAGAGAGCACAAGTCCAGAAGAGGTGAGAAGAGGCCCAGGGTCACCGGCATCATCAAAGAGAAACGCTGTGGAGGGGCCACCAGAAGCCGCTGACTTTCACAGCCAGTGCCAGACCTGTTCCCTGGAGCCCTGTCACCGCCACCCAGGGCAGAAGGACGCTATGGGGCTGGGGCAGAGCAGGAGTCCCCACCCCCTGCACTGGAGAGGGTGTGGAGGCCCTGGGTGCTGCGGGTGAGTGACAGGTGTGCAGGGGATCCCCGTGTCAGCAAGAAAGGAGCTGAGAAGGAGCGGGAGGCAGGCAGCCTCTTGGCCTTTTCTCTGTCAGGGAGGGAAGTGTCGTGTAGCTTTAGGGAATCCACTGCAGTGTTGCAGTCCCAGGATTTCTGTGCAGTGCGTCGCTCCTGCGGGGCTAGCAGCCTCCTTGCAGACAGCCTGCCGGTTCCACTGGAATCGTCGTGCTGTGCCGCCTGACCCTCCCTGGCCTCTGTGGTCTCTGCAGGGTGGGAAGTGGGAGCTGAGCCCTCCCGTCTCACTGTATGTGTCAGGCTGTTGCAAGTTTTGTCGTTACAGTGATCTTCTCAGCTACCCAGACCTGAGCAGAAAACACAGAAACTAATGCTTTAGAAATAAGCAGTTGGCAAAACGTTATGCTTTATACCTAGTTCTTTGAAATAAGTGAATTAAATACTTAAGCTGCTGCCTCATCAAGAGAAAAGGGAGAAACGAGCCAAGTGGTAAACAGGAGGTGAATAATGTGGGGACAGCGAGGGGTGGCGCGGGGACCGTGAGAGGGACGGTGAGGGGCGGCGCAGGGGCCTTGAGGGGACATGAGGGGCAGTGCGGGGACCGCGGGGGGGGCGGCGGGGGGACGGTGAGGGGCGGCGCGGGGGCCTTGAGGGGATGTGAGGGGCAGTGCGGGGACCGCAGGGGGGCAGTGAGGGGCGGCGCGGGGACCTCGAGGGGACATGAGGGGCAGTGCGGGGACCGCAGGGGGGCAGTGAGGGGCGGCTCAGGGACCTTGAGGGGACATGAGGGGCAGTGCGGGGACCGCAGGGGGGCAGTGAGGGGCGGCGCAGGGACCTCGAGGGGACATGAGGGGCAGTGCGGGGACCGCGGGGGAGCGGCGGGGGGATGGTGAGGGGCGGCGCAGGGACCTCGAGGGGATGTGAGGGGCGGCGCAGGGACCTCGAGGGGATGTGAGGGGCGGCGCAGGGACCTCGAGGGGACGTGAGGGGCAGTGCCGGGACCGCGGGGGGGGGCGGCGCAGGGACCTCGAGGGGACGTGAGGGGCAGTGCGGGGACCGCAGGGGGATGGTGAGGGGCGGCGCAGGGACCTCGAGGGGATGTGAGGGGCAGTGTGGGGACTGCGGGGGGGCGGTGAGGGGCGGCGCAGGGACCCCGAGGGGACGTGAGGGGCAGTGCGGGGACCGTGAGGGGGTGGTGAGGGGCGGCGGGGGGACCACAAGGGACCAGCAAGGGCCACCGAGGGGACCACGTGCCCATTGCAGCCACCTCTGAAGGCCCGGCAGCAAGTGCTCCAGGAGAGCGCCAGTTCCCAGGCAGTGTTCTGCGGGCTCCGCAGTGGGCTCTCTCCCAGTCCTCAGGGCTGTGTCACCCTGGGGAAATGAAGCAAAAAGGACAGTTTCCAATTTTTTTTTTTTTTTTTTGGAGACAGGGTCTCGCTGTGTCACCCAGGCTGGAGTGCAGTGGTATGATCTTGGCTCACTGCAACCTCTTGCCTCCCAGGCTGAAGTGATCCTCCCACCTCAGCTCCCTGAATAGCTGCGACCAGAGGTGCCCGCCACCACACCCAGCTAATTTTTGTATTTTTAGTAGAGACGGGGTTTCCCCATGTTGGCCAGGCTGGTCTTGAACTCCTGACCTCAGGTGATCTGTCCACCTCGGCCTCCCAAAGTGCTGCGATTACAGGCATGAGCCACTGCGCCCGGCCACAAATTATTTTTGTGACCTGAGCATCACCACAAAAGAGATCCTGGGACCAGCCTCACTCAGGGTCTGCCCTCCCAATCCATGCCCCTGCTGCTGAACCCAAGTCAGAGATGGTTTCAGGTGCCTTTGTTGGGATACGGTGACCCTTGATATCCCAAAATTTGGAACGAAGCAGATTCTTCTCACCTCGCATCCCCCACTGTGGTTGCTGACCCTAGGCTGACCCTAGGAATAAATCCATATTGCCTGGCATAGGGGCTGGCTCTGTCCTGACACGGGGGTCACCCCGGGAGTGAGAGGCCAGCTCCACATTGGGAGGGTGGGCCCTCACACTGATTGACATAAGAAGGAAAACCACACGGCCACTGCCCTTGTTGTTGATTCTTATTAAAAACTCGGGCTAGGCCGAGCGCGGTGGCTCACGCCTATAATCCCAGCCCTTTGGGAGGCTGAGGCGGGTGGATTGCCTGAGCTCAGGAGTTTGAGACCAGCCTGGGCAACACGGTGAAACCCCGTCTCAACTAAAATACAAAAAATTAAATTAGCCGGGTGTGGCAGCTTGTGCCTACAGTCCCAGCTACTCGGGAGGCTGAGGCAGGAGAATTGCTTGAACCTGGGAGGCAGAAGTTGCAGTGAGCCAAGATCGCGCCACTGCATTCCAGCCTCGGTGACAGAGTGAGACTGTCTCCAAAAAAAAAAAAACAAAAACAACTCAGGCCGGGCATGGTGGCCTACGCCTGTAATCCCAGCACTTTGGGAGGCCAAGGTGGTTGGATCGTTTGAACCCGGGAGTTTGAGACCAATCTGGGCATCATAGTGAGACTTCTGTTTCTAAAAAAATATAAAATAAAATTAGCCAGGTACAGTGTCACGCACCTGTAGTCCTAGCTACTTGAGAGGCTGAGGTGGGAGGATCACTTGAGCCCAGGAGGTCGAGGCTGCAGTGAGCTAAGTTGGTGTCACTACACTCCAGCCTGAGTGACAGACCGAGACCCTGTCAAAAAAAAAAGAAAAAAAACCAAAATCCTACAATCAACCACACAGACAAAGAATGGAAGAAACCAAAGGTTTTTGGTCTTCACTTAATAAAATTGTTTATATAAAATCCCAACACATTCCCACAAATTGTTAGAGGTGACAAGAATTTAGCAGGATGCTGTTGGAGGATCAGCAGCTAAAGCTTATCTGCATTCCTGTGTACTAGACTCAGAGGTGCCAGCTCCTCTATGAATCTATCATCACAGATTCTGGTGAGCTTCTGATGAGAGTCCCGCAGGGCCTGAGTCGACCATCGGGTTCGCGCCTGGAGGTGCTGGTGACCCTGAAGGCAGTGCTAGAAGGTGGCCAGTGGCCCCATGAAGGGGACGAGGGGTACAGGTGGAGATTTTTTGTCTGGGTGGCGCTTGTCAGGGCCTTTGCTCTTGCAGGGTTGCTGCAGGGTCTGTGTCAGAGGGAGGCTTTATGGGGACCGATGGCTACACGGCAGCCAGGTGGGGGGTGTGGGAAGCACAGAGCATAGGTGCGGGTTCCAGTGGTCTCAGGGTCCTCTTCCGTGAGGTTGTCAGCCCATTGTGAGGAGGGGTTTGTGGCGAGAAAAGGGTGTGAAACAGTTGCCCAAGCATGGAAAGCCAGGGACCAGCGAGCCTCGCAGGACTGTCGGGAGCACCTGCACCCTTTGATTCTTACAGGCTGTGTTTAAAGTGATTTCTTAAGATACAAAAAAGTATAAATCACAAAGGAAAAGATTAACAAGTTTGACATGACAAATTAAAGGAATTTGTTCATCAGAAGATCTGAAAAAATGTACAGAACTGCAGATGAACATCACCAAGAAAAAGAATTACCAAAGATGATATTATAAATAGTTTTCTCTACTTTATAAGAAGTGGAAAGGCTCACCCATGGCCCTGGGAGCAGCAGTGGATGGGGCCTAAGGCCAGTGGGAACTGGCACTCACACCCCAACCTGACCCTCTGTACCACATCTGCATCAGCCCAGGGGGGCCTCACAGCAGCCCTGGGTCAGGTGCTACCACTGCCCTATTTTTTTTTTTTTTTTTTTTTTTTTGAGACAATCTCACACTGTCGCCCAGGCTGCAGTGCAGTGACGTGATCTCAGCTCACTGCAACCTCCACCTCCCGGGTTCAAGCGATTCTCCTGCTTCAGCCTCCCAAGTAGCTGAGATTACAGGTGCGTGCCACCACACCCAGTTAATTTTTTGTATTTTTAGTACAGACGGGGTGTCAACATGTTGCCCAGGATAGTCTTGAACTCCTGATCTCATGATTTGCCCGCCTCAGCCTCCCAAAGTTCTGGGATTACAGGCATGAGCCACCGTGCCCGGCCACTGCCTCATTTTATGTGAGGAAACTGAGGCACAAAGAGACTGAGTAACTCGTCCCAGGCCATACACCCGGGGAGTGGGAGAGCCAGGACTAGGCCAGCCTGTACCTCTGAGCTGCCTTTTAAAGCAGATGTGGGAAGAACTGCTAGGAAATCAGAAGGGGAGACTACAGCTCAGAAAAATGGGGCAAGAAAAGGCCAGAACCACACAGCCAGCCAACATACACATAGAAAGGTGATCAGCCCACTATCTGCAAAGAGGTATTATCTCACATTAAGCAGTTTGGAGAAAATTAAAAGTAATTATTTGAAAATACCAAGTTTAGATTGTGCTTTGGAGCAGGGCCTGTAGCAGCGAGCTATTGGGATTGGCTCTTGGCAGCCACTCTGGAGAGAGTGGGCCCATCAGAAGAACTCAAGATTGGGGCAGCCGAGGTGGTCCCAGCAGCGCCCCCTTGGTCTTGTGCCTTGTGCGGCCCCTCCCCGTGAGGTGGGTGCGTCCTTTCAGGGCTCTGGACTTTGCCCTGAAGCTCATGGTCCCTTTGTGTTTCCTCCTCCGGTTTCTGCATCTCCTCCTGGTCCTCAGCAGGGCTGTGTGAAAGGTGCTGGCCTCAGTTTATCTCCCTGTCCCCCCATGTTCCCCCTTCACCCAGGGCCCAGCCCCACTGACCACTCACACATCAGCATCTGAGTTCGGCCCGTGTCCTGGGCTCCAGGCCCTACAGCCAGTGTTTTCTGACTCCACCCAGATGTCCACACCACTTGAAGCCTGGGTGGCCACCTGCCCAGCCTCTGCCTGCTCCCAGCTCTGCCCTCAGGGTCAGCCCAAGGCCACCGCTGAGTCACATCCACAGTCACTGGCGCACTGTCAGGAGCTGCCCACCCGTGGGAGGGCCTCATGCTGACCCTGGCATCCTGGTGCCCCTCCGCCCTGCCATTGTTCTCCCTGTGGATCTTCCTGCCCACACAGTGCCCAGCACGGCAGCCTTGGGCAGAACGTGTGGCACAAGTCTCTGTGAGGATGGGTGGGCGTGGCGCTGCTCCTCTTGTCTCTGGCAGGCTGGAGTGGGCAGGAACTTGTGGCCGGAGGGCATCTTGGGGAGGAGGTTGGTACTTGCGCCAGTTTTCTTTGGTGACAAGCACCAAGTGCAAATTAGGTGGCTTCAAACAACAGAAATGTATTTTCTCACAGTTTTGGAGACCGGAAGTCCAAGCTCAAGATGCCGGCAGGATTGGTTCCTTCTTGGGAGCCCAGAGACAGAATTCATTTTAGGCTCCCCAGCTTCTGGTGGGGCCATGGATTCTGGGTGTCCTTGGCCTGAGGCTGCCTCGCCCCAGTCTATGCCTCCATGTCACATGGCCATCTTCTTCCTGCCTCTGCGTCTCTTATAAGCATGTTGTCGTGTTGGAATTACGGCCCACGCTGCTTTGCTATGACCCCATTTTAACAGTCACATCTGGCCAGGCGCGGTGGCTGATGCTGTAATCTCAGCACTTTGGGAGGCCAAGGTGGGCAGATCACTTGAGGTCAGCAGTTTGAAACCAGCCTGGCCAACATGGTGAAACCCTGTCTCTTCTAAAAATATAAAAATTAGCCAAGTATGACGGTACACACCTGTAGTTCCAGCTAGTCAGGAGGCTAAGGCAGGAGAATTGCTTGAACCTGGGAGGCAAAGGTTGTAGTGAGCCGAGATCAAGCCACTGCATTCCAGCCTGGGTGACAGAGCAAGACTGTCACAACACACCAGCCTGAGTGACAGACCGAGCAAGACTCTGTCTCAAAAAAAAAAAAAAGGCACATCTGCAAAAACCCTATTTCCAATAAGGCCATGAATTTGGAGGGACACTCTTCACCCGTGTAGTCCTGGAGTTGTGTGCTTGGCTGGTGTTCTCGGGAGGGCATCTTGCAGGCTGCCATGGGGTCTCCAGAAGGGGCGGGAGGCAGACACAGGTGCTGAGGATCGTCACAAACCCATGGCCTGCAACCACTTACCACCGGCCGCTGTCGTAGCTCTGCAGCGCTTCAGCGAGGGTGCCCTGGAGTACCTGGCCAACCTGGACCGAGCCCCAGACCCCACGGTCAGGAAGGACGCCTTTGCCACCGACATCTTCAGTGCCTACGATGTTCTCTTCCACCAGTGGCTGCAGAGTCGCGAAGCCAAGGTTTGCCCTGTGGCTGCATCAGCCCACACCTGATGCCAGGGCGCTCTCCTCCCCACATTCCCTGCCCTTAGCAAATTGATCAGAGGGTGGTGGTGGTGCGTTGGCGAGCAGAGGTGCCCAATGAGAGGTGGCTCACCTTTATTTTTTTGAGACAGAGTCTCTGTCACCTAGGCTGGAGTGCAGTGGCATGACCTTGGCTCACTGCAGCCTCCACCTCCCTGCTTCAGGTGATTCTCATGCCTCAGCCTCCTGAGTAGTTGGGATTACAGGCACCTGCCACCACTCCCGACTAATTTTTGTATTGTTAGTAGAGATGAGGTTTCGCCATGTTGGCCAGGATGGTCTCGAACTCCTGACCTCAGGTGATCCACCCGCCTTGGCCTCCCAAAGCTCTGGGATTACAGGTGTGAGGCACCGTGCCCGGCCACCTTTAGGCTTCCACACCTGCGCAGGGCCCCCTCTGCAGTCCCCATACTTGTGACTTGTGCCAGAGGGGCCTAGTCACTGGGGGTTTTTCCTTCTGCCCAGAGGCCCAGTGCTGCTGGCAGGGCACTGAGCATCTCCTACAAACCCCCTGGGCCTGGCCAGCATCTGGCTTGCTGTGGTCTCCCCACAGCTGACCTCTGGGTGCTGGGCTCACGTCCCAACCCCCGTAGCACCCACTGGTAGCCCAGTGTTCGTTCATGTCCGTCACGGGTTCTTGCTGGACACGCTCTGAGCAGTCGGTGTTGACTAAGCAGCATAAGCTTCCCGCCCACTGTCCCCTCTCAGCTGCGTCTTGCCGTGGTGGAGGCTCTGGGGCCTATGAGCCATCTGCTGCCCAGTGAGAGGCTGGAAGAGCAGCTGCCCAAGCTCCTCCCTGGGATCCTCGCCCTCTACAAGAAGCACGCAGAGACCTTCTACTTGTCCAAGGTATCTGCAGGCAGGGCAGGTCTACTGTCCCTGAGGACCCCTCCGATCAGACTCCCTGGGGGTGGCTGTGAGTCCTCTGCTAGGGCTCAGTGGTGGGTGGGGGTGGCCGTGAGTCCTCTGCTAAGGCCCAGTGGTGGGCTGTGAAGGACAGGGCCCTCGTGGGGACCAGCTTAGTTTTCCCATCGCTCTGCCCTGGATGGTGCCAGGAACCTGGGCCTCTTGGTCCATGGCACCTGTGGCTTAGGGAGCCCCCTTCCTGGGCCCTCCCCGCCCCCCCAGCTCCGAGTTCTAGAGGTAGACAAAGGGCCTCCTCATTTGAGCCCCAAGGTGGGGCCCATGTCTTCCTGTGGCCCAACTGGGAGGCTCTGGTTGACCTCAGTCAGTTCGGGGGGCTGGAGGCAGGACTGACGGCCTCTTCTCCCTACTCCGAGCAGAGCCTGGGCCAGATCCTCGAGGCGGCCGTGAGTGTGGGCAGCCGCACACTGGAGACCCAACTGGATGCCCTCTTGGCTGCACTGCACTCCCAGGTAGGAGGCGGGCGTCGGGGTGGGTCCAGGTTCTGCACACCCTTCCGTGGGAAGTTGCTGGACGAGGGGTGCAGAAAGCAAGTCGGGGTGGACGGCTCAGCCACGTGGGGCTGAGGACTGGGCATTCCCTGAAGGTCACTCGGGTGACTTCTTAGCGATGTGGCGATGCTCTTGCCCTGCCCAGCAGTGGCACATGCAGGTGACATAGGAGCCCCCAGGATGGAGGTGGCAGGAGTGGGTGCCCAGGCCCAGTGCAGGCCCAGTACAGGTGGTCCCTGAGAAAGGTCAGTACAGCCAAAGTGCCAGTTGGGGAAGACTGCCCTGGGTTTCTGGGGATGGAGCTCAGAGGAGCAGAGGAGAGGCCCGGGGCTGCAGGATGGGGGTCTTGAAGGCCCTGCTGGAGAGGAAGTGATGTGGGGAGGAGGCTGAGCAGCTGGGACCCCTCCCCAGCTCGGGTGAATGAGGCTGAGAACGACTGAGGGACGCAGGTGCCGGGTCACCCATGACCTTGGCACTGGGGGTCATCTGTCCATGGGACTTTCTGGATGAGAGAGGAGAGGGGCAGGGAGCTAGAGAGGGTGGTGTGGTGAAGTCTGCAAGGAGACTTTCTGAAAAGAAGTGTGGAGGTGTGGGCTCGTGTGGAGGTGTGGGCTTGTGTGTGGAGGTGGGTTTACTGCTTGGCTCTGCCCCTCACCTGGCCCACTCCAGCTGGGCCCCACTCTCCACTGCCTGGATGGTCCTGGCTGCATCCCAGAAACAAAGGGGAAGAGGGGATGGCAGCCACAGAGTTAGTAAACATAATGTAAGTGCTGTGAACAGTTACATGGTAACAAACTGTTAAAACTGTACGAAATGGTTAGGTTCTTAGAAAGATAAAAATGTCAAAATTGGTACGAAAAGCAACAGAGAATTGAATAAGCCAATAAAGCAACGGAAATAATATTCTAAGACCTTTCTTCCTTAAAACAAGCCTGGGATCCAAATGGTTTCATGACTGAGTTCTGTCAGACTTTTGAGGAACAATTAATTCCTGTCCAGTACAAGTACATTTGGAAATAGAAAAAGATCCAGAGCTACCTCTTTCATTCTGTGAGGTCTTGGTCAAATCCCAGTCAGAGCCGTATAAGGAAATGCAGGTGTGTAATGATCAGCATAGACGTGAGGTTTTGCATAAAGTAGCAGGTTACTGAACCCACGACCATACTTTTATTTATTATGTATGTATGTATTTATTTATTTTTTTTTTGAGATGGAGTTTCACTCTTGATGCCCTGGCTGGAGTGCTGTGGCATGATCTCGGCTCACTGCAACCTCTGCCTCTCGGGTACAAGCGATCTCCTGCCTCAGCCTCCTGAGTAGCTGGGATTACAGGTGCCCACCGCCACACCTGGCTAGTGTTTTGTATTTTTAGTAGAGATGGGGTTTCACCATGTTGGCCAGGCTGATCTCGAACTCCTGACCTCAAGTGATGCACCTGCCTCGGCCTCCCAAAGTGTTGGGATTACAGGCAGGAGCCACGGAGCCCAGCCAAGACCGTGCTTTTCAAAACACCTTATGCAGGAGGGCTTAGCTCACAACGCAAGGCCGATCCAGCATTCGGGAGCTGCCAGTGCACTTCATCACAGTAATAGACTAAAGAAAAATAGTGTCTGAGTTCAATCGATGCAGAAAAAACTTTTGATGATTTTTTCTTTTCCCCTGAGATGGAGTTTCGCTCTTGTTGCCCAGGCTGGAGTGCAATGGCACGATCTTGGCTCACTGCAACCTCCGCCTCCCGTGTTTAAGCGATTCTCTTGCCTCAGCCTCCCAAGTAGCTGGGGTTACAGGCACGCGCCACCACGCCTGGCTAATTTTTGTATTTTTAATAGAGACGGGGTTTCACCATGTGGGCCAGGCTGGTCACGAACTCCTGACCTCAAGTGATCCCCCTGCTTCAGCCTCCCAAAGTATTGGGATTACAGGCGTGAGCCACTGTGCCTGGCCTAAAATTCTTAACAACTAAGATTGGAAAGGAACTTCCCTAAGTTAACAAAGTTTGTATACCCGAACCCTCAGTCTGCATCATAACTGATGGGAAGTGTTAGGAAATTCCCTGTAAGGTCAATAACAGGAAGGGCCTGCCTCTCACTGCAGATCGGGTCCTCTGCTGGTTCGATAGGGAAAGATGGCCATTATTCATCACCTGTCCACCTTTCTGGCCAAGCTATTAGGACTAATCAGAAGTTCCTGCAAGGTGTGGTGGCTCACATCTGTAATCCCAGCACTTTCGGAGGCTGAGGAGGAAGAACTGCTTGAGCCCAGGAGTTCGAGACCAACCTGGGCAACATAGGGAGACCCCCATCTCTACAGAAAAAAATTAGCCAAGTATAGTGGCACAGATCTGTAATCCCAGCTATTCAGGAGGCTGAGGTTGGAGGATCACTTGAGCCCAGGAAGTTGAGGCTGCAGTGAGCCATGATCATGCCACTGTACTCCAGCCTGGGTGACAGAGCAAGACCTTGTCTCGAAAAAGAAAAAAAAATTTCTGTAAATTTTCCAGTTACAAGATCAACCTACAAAAGCCAGGAACATTTTTCTACACCAGCACTGACCAGCTAGAAAGTATATGAAAACACTATCTACAATAGCAACAGAAACTTATTAACAGCCAGGTGTCATGGCGCATGCCTGTGGTTCCAGCTACTCGAGAGGCTGAGGTGGGAGGATCGCTTGAGCCCAGGAGGTTGATTGAGGCTTCAGTGAGCTGTGATTGCACCAGTGCATTCCAGCCTGGGTGACAGTGCAAGACTGTGTCTTTAAAAAAAAAAAAAAAAAAAAAAAATGCCCAGTGTCGTGACTCATGCCTGTAATCCCAGCACTTTGGGAGGCCAAGGCAGGCGGATCACGAGGTCAGGAGATCAAGACCATCCTCGATAACACGGTGAAACCCTGTCTCTACTAAAAATACAAAAAAATTAGTCGGGCATCGTAGCGGGTGCCTGTAGTCCCAGCTACTTGGGAGGCTGAAGCAGGAGAATGGCATGAACCCCAGAGGGGGAGCTTGCAGTGAGCCGAGATCGTGCCACCGCACTCCAGCCTGGGCAACAGAGAAAGACTCCGTCTCAAAAAAAAAAATAAAAGATAAAAAAAAAATAAAGGAAAAGAAACTTATTATGTATAGGAATTAATGAAGAATGTGCAAGAACTCTATGGAGAAAAAGTTTACAATTCTGAAAACGTAGTGAAAAAAAAGAGATGTGGCATAGTATCATTTACAAAGTCTAAAAATGAGCAAAACAACACACATTTGCAAATCTATAAAAACAAAGAATGATTATCTACATGGGGTGAGGATGGGAGTAGAGAATGGATTGAAAAGGGAAATAAGAATATACAAAAGCTGAGAAGGTAGAAAAATGTGTTATTTCCTATTCTTTGAGCTATCCATTCATTTCTTTTGTTTTTCCATTGCATTTTAGGTTTTGTTCATATTGATCTGTAGCAGTTATTTACTTAATTTTTTTAGAGACAGGGTCTTGCTCTGTCCTGCAGTCTGGAGTACAGTGATGTGGTCACAGCTCACTGCAGCTTCCAACACCTGGGCTCAAGCGATCTTCCCACTTCAGCCTCCAGAATAGCTGCGACTACAGGTGCACGCCACCATGCCTGGCTTTTTTTGTTTTTAATTTTTTGTAGAAATAGAGTCTTGGCCAGGCGCAGTGGCTCGTGCCTGTAATCCCAGCACTTTGGGAGGCCGAGGTGGACGGATCACCTGAGGTCAGGAGTTCAAGACCAGCCTGGCCAACACGGTGAAACCCTGTCTCTACTAAAAAATACAAAAAAAATTAGCCGGCTGTGGTGGCATGTGCCTGTAATCCCAGCTACTCAGGAGACTGAGGCTAGAGAATTGCTTGAACCCAGGAGGTGAAGGTTGCAGTTGCAGTGAGCTGAGATCACGCCACTGCACTTCAGCCTGGGCAACAGAGTGAGACTCTGTCTCAAAAAAAAAAAAAAAAAAGAAAAAGAAAGAAACAGAGTCTCACTCTGTTGCCCAGGCTGGTCTCCAACTCCTGGCTTCAGCTGATCCTCTTGTCTCAGCCTCCCAAAGTATTGAGATTACAGGTGTGAGCCACTGCGCCTGGCCTATAGCAGTTATTTATAACCTTGTATTATATATGTGAAAATATTTGTTCCTACTTTGAGTCATTAATTCATTCTTAAGACAGGGTCTCGCTTTGTCACACAGGCTGGAGTGCAGTGGCAATAACAGCTCACTGCAGCCTCGGCCTCCCAGGCTCAAACAATCCTCCTGCCTCATCTCCTCCCCTAACCCCAGTAGCTGGGACCACAAATCATGCTACTTTGTCCTTTATCTTTTAACTCTGTTTATGATATTTTTTGGCCATACAAAGTTGTTTAATTTTTACATTATCATTTATCCATCTTTCATGTTATAGTTCAGGTTTTGTTATGCATAGAAAACCCTTTCAAATTCAGTGATCAGTGGCCGGACACAGTGGTTCACGCCTGTAATCCCAGCACTTTGGGAGGCTGAGGTGGGCAAATCATGAGGTCAGGAGTTTGAGACCAGCCTGGCCAACATGGTGAAACCCTGTCTCTACTAAAAATACAAAAAATTAGCTTGGCGTGGTGGCAGGTGCCTGTAATCCCAACTACTCAGGAGGCCGAGGCAGGAGAATTGCTTGAACCCGGGAGGTGGAGGTTGCAGTGAGCCGAGATTGCGCCACCTCATTCCAGCCCGGGCGACAGAGTGAGATTCCGTCTCCAAAAAAAAAAAAAAAAATTCAGTAATTTTTGTTTTCTCAGTTCTCCCAATTTCCCCTACACTTTTATTATTATTATTATTATTGAGACAGAGTCTTTCACTGTGTCGCCCAGGCTGGAGTGCAGTGGTATGATCTTGACTCACTGCAACCTCTGCCTCCCAGGTTCAAGTCATTCTCCTGCCTCAGCCTCCTGAGTAGCTGGGATTACAGGCGCATGCTATGATGCCTGGCTAATTTTTGTATTTTTAATAGACGGGGTTTCACTATGTTGGCCAGGCTGGTCTTGAACTCCTGACCTCAAGTGATCTACCCACCTTGGCCTCCCAAAGTGCTGGGATTACAGGCATGAGCCTCTGTGCCCGGCCCCCTAAGCTTTTATTATTTAATCTGTCTGGGATTTATTTTAGGGAAGGAATGAGAATCCAACTGTATCTTTTTTCCAGATGGAATACTCATTTGCATTAGTTATATATTGCTGTGTAACCAATTACCACAAAACTTACCACCTTAAAACAACAACATCTAGGCCGGGTGCGGTGGCTCATGCCTGTAATCCCAGCACTTTGGGAGGCTGAGGCGGGTGGACCATGAGGTCAGGAGTTCGAGACCAGCCTGACCAACATGGTGTAACCCTTTCTCTACCAAAAATACAAACATTAGCCAGGCGTGGTGGCACGCACTTGTAATCCCAGCTACTCAGGAGGCTGAGGCAGGAGAATCACTTGAACCCAGGAGGCGGAGGTTGCAGTGAGCCAAGATCGCGCCATTGCACTCCAGTCTGGGAAACAGAGCGAGACTCTGTCTCAAAAAACAACAACAACATCTATTATCTCACAGTGGGTCCAGAAGGTGAGAGCAGCTCAGGGGGTCGCTTCAACTCAGGGTCCCTTGTTAGTTTACACCCATTCATGCTGTTGGCCTGGGCCGTGCCATCTGAAGGCTCTACTGGGATTGGAGGATCTGCTTCCAAGGCTGTTCATTCACATGGCTGTTGGCTGGAGGCCCCAGTTCCTTACCACGTTGATCTCTCCAGAAGGCCGCTTGAGTGTCCTCACAACATGGTAGCTAGCTTCCTGCAGGGTGAGTGATCTGAAAGAGCGGGCAGGAAGCTGCAGCATCTTTTTTTTTTTTTTTTTTTTGAGACAGAGTCTCGCTCTGTCACCCAGGCTGGAGTGCAGTGGCGCGATCTTGGCTCACTGCAAGCTCCGCCTCCCCAGTTCACGCCATTCTCCTGCCTCAGCCTCCCAAGCAGCTGGGACTACAGGTGCCCACAACCACACCTGGCTAATTTTTTGTATTTTTAGTAGAGATGGGGTTTCACCGTGTTAGCCAGGATGGTCTCGATCTCCTGACCTTGGGATCCGTACGCCTCGGCCTCCCAAAGTGCTGGGATTACAGGCGTGAGCCACTGCGCCCAGCCAACTGCAGCATCTTTTATGATCATATTTGGTCTTTACAGTAGAAATAACAAGGAGCACGCCGGGGGTGGTGACTCACGCCTGTAATCCCAGCACTTTGGGAGGCCGAGGCGGGCGGATCACCTGAGGTCAGGAGTTAGAGACCATCCTGACCAACATGGAGAAACCCGGTCTCCATTAAAAATACAAAAATTAAGTTGGTGGGTGCAGTGCACCAGCATGGCACATGTATACATATGTAACTTACCTGCACATTGGGCACATGTACCATAAAACCTAAAGTATAATAATAATAATAATAATAATAATTACAATAAAAGAAAAAAAAAAAAAATACAAAAATTAGCCAGGTGTGGTGGCACACACCTGAGGCTGAGGAGAATCGCTTGAACCCGGGAGGCGGAGGTTGCAGTGAGCCAAGATTGCGCCATTGCACTCCAGCCTGGGCAACAAGAGCGAAACCGTTTCAAAAAAAAAAAAAGAAAGAAAAAGAAATAACAAGGAGCTACCTGGGAATCTAGAGCCGAGCCCTCGGGCCAGCTTCTCCACCTCGCAGTGCTTTCTGACAGTTCTCTAAGAACCCAGGTTGGGGTGTGGCCCTGTGGGCCTGGGGCCTTTGCTGTGGTTACCTCTTCTGGCTCATAAGAGGGCTCTGCTGAAGAATTGCTTTGGAGCTCTTTGTGCAGAGAGACCCTGTCAGTGCCCTTTGCTGTGACACCTGCGAGTGGGGACCTAGGCTGTCACACCTGGATTAGTGGGGGTGTGCTTCTGTATCACCCGCTAAGGTACCATGGGACCCAGAGATGCATCTGCCAGCATCCTTAGTTTTTTGTTGTTGTTTGTTCATTTGTTTGAGACAGGGTCTTGCTCTGTACCCAGGCTGGAGTGCGGTGGCACCATCACAGCTCACTGCAGCCTCAACCTCTTGGGCTCAGGCAGTCCTCTCACTTCAGCCTCCTGAGTAGCTGGGACCACAGGCATGCACTACCATGCCCAGCCAACAGCCTTAGTTTTTGCTTTTTACCAATAAGACTTTTTTTTTCCTTATAACTTTGAACAAGTGGACTCCAAAAGTTTTGGGTTCCAGTACTTTATGTGTCCTAGAGATTCATGCTTTCCAGCCTGGGTCCTGGGCGTCATGCCTGGGGCATGGGAGACTCTCCTTTCTAGTCAAGAAATATTTCTTGGGAATCTCTTTTCCTGCTGCTGGTAGGAGGGGTGGAGGGTGGCAGGAGCAGGATGTATCCCTGGAGACTTGACAGTAGCTGTGTGTCTGCCTGTTGCTGCCTGTCTCCCTCTTTTCCCCCACCGTAAGGAGATGGGGCTCGTCTCTGGAGCGCCTCTGATTACAGGGGATGAGACTATCCTGCACTAGGGCTTGAGTGAGAAAGAGCCTGGAGCGCCTGCTGCCTGCTGTAGGCATGGGGTGAAAACCCAGAGCCCTCTGCCCAGCTGCCCAGGCCCAGAATCGTCAGAGGGCGGGAATACTTCCTTCTGACCTCTCTGGTCTGTAACCTCTGCCCCGTTCCTGGAGCAGATCTGTGTGCCTGTGGAGTCCTCAAGCCCCCTGGTGATGAGTAACCAGAAGGAGGTGCTGCGCTGCTTCACTGTGCTGGGTGAGTGGTGGGCCCAGCTTTGCCCACGGGCATCTGTGGACACTCATAGGGTCACCACCTGCTGTATGTGGAGGATGGTGGTGGCTGGGGTACTGGTCGGGGATGAGGAGGCCCCTGTTTCCACCTCTCCTGGGCCTACCCGTGGCTCCAGAGGCTTCTGAACCAGGGCCTGGGCAGTGGCTGCAGCCTGGAACGTTCTCCTCCAAGGAGCGTGCTGCTGACCTGCCCAAATCCTTGGGGGCCTCCACTCACGGCCCAGTCCGCGCATTCCCTACCTGCCCCCCGCCTACCTGTTTCTCCACACCCAATCTCTGGCTCCATGGCCTGCTCTCTGCTCCCCCAGGTGGCCCGCGGCTGCTAGCCCTGGTCACCTGCTAGTCTCCCATGACCCACCTGGAGGTGCCATGCATCCTGTCACCACCCCACTGGATGCTGTCCCTATGCCCTGCACAGGCCCTCATAGCCATCCTGGAGGGGCAGCAGATGGTGTGAGGAGGGGCCCTGCTTGCACTTGGGGCTGTCACCCTGCTGGGGCCACAGCATCAACATCTCCCTGGAGCTGGTCAGGCAGGCGGGGCCTGAGGTCCCCTACCTACATGAGCATCTGCCCTTAAACAAGATCCGCAGGAGGGGTGTGGAGAGACTGACTGCAGTCAGGCTGGGGGCAGGGTTGTGGTGGGCAGATGGACCACAGGTCTGATATCCAGGCAGAGCAGGCCTCCAGAGCCCACCTGGAATGGGGATGGCTCTGGTCCATGAAGTACTGGTAAGGGGACTGCTGCAGTCGTTGCCAGAGGGCTCCTGGAGCTTGGGCTGCATTAGCCCTGCTTGGGCTGGGAGTCTGTGTGCTTGACAGCTCGAGTCCCCTTGAGCCTTAGACTGGCCTAGAGCCAGGAGAGTCAAGAGGGGCCACTGAGGGCCCTCTTGTGGGCCCCCTTGTGAGCTGGAGATGCTGAAACAAGCACCGGTGTGCTGGGTGGGCCAAATCTAAGTCCCAGCATGCTCTGGGTGGTGCTGGCGCCGTGGGGTAAGGGCTACATGTGCTCCAACCCTGCCTTAGACAAGGGCATCGGAGCCAGGCCCAGTGATTAGGTGGCCCCAGCTTCTCACCTTCACAGAGCAACTCTCTTCTGGCTCCTCCCCTGTGCTGGAGAGTAGGTGGACGCTGTGTATAGGGATGAACAAGATGACATGGAGCCTAATCTGTACCTGTTGCCCTGTAGCCTGCAGCTCGCCTGACCGCCTACTGGCCTTCCTGCTGCCCAGGCTGGACACCAGCAATGAGAGGACCCGCGTGGGCACCCTGCAGGTGGTCAGACATGTCATCAACTCGGCTGGTGAGTGCCTCCATGCCAGCCTGGCCGCCACCCCTGGCCGTGTCCAGGATGGAGCAGGTCCTGGCAGATTGTGTCCCTCTAAGTGAAAGCACCATCCTGCTTTGAATTCTCTAGAAAGATTTCCCTGCTTTCTATTTTGCAAAATTCTAAACTTTTTGCAAAGTTGCGAGGGTGGTACCTATCTACCCTTCACCAGATGGTAGTGCCTCACACTTGCTTTGACAGCTGGCGGCAGACACCACGCGTGGCCACACTCCCCAGGTGACCATGCCTCTGAGGGCTCCCAGAGCCTAAGACAGCCATCCCTGAGCCCACTGCTCTAGCTCATTCTGGGATCTATTCAAAGACATACTTTGGTTTAGTTTGGTTGTCTCTTAGACTTGTTTGCCCAAGAGGAGCCTTTTTACTCTTTTTAAGAGATGAGGAGACCAATTGTTTCATAGAATGTCCCTCGATTTACATATGTGTGATGGTTTCTTCGCAGTTAGACTAAAAAAATTCATGTTTCCTTGTTTTAAGGCTAATTTTTTTTTTAAGTGGTCTTGTTCTGTCGCCAGGCTGGAGTGCAGTGGCGCGATCTTGGCTCCCTGCAACCTCCACCTCCCAGGTTCACACCATTCTCCAGCCTCAGCCTCCCGAGTAGCTGGAACTACAGGGGCGCACCACCAGGCCCAGCTAATTTTTGTATTTTTTTTTAGTAGAGACAGGGTTTCACCATGTTGGCCAGGATGGTCTCAATCTCCTGACCTCGTGATCTGCCCACCTCGGTCTCCCAAAGTGCTGGGATTACAGGCGTGAGCCACCGCACCCATCCGTAAGGCTAATTGAAGTGATTAGTGATAAGCCTGAAAACATACCATTTTTCACAAGTGAGCTTGTGGTTTCCAGCGTGGCTCTTCCGCAGGTCAGTGCACAGTGGCCATGGCCTGCCGGCCCTGCAGCCTGCCCATGCTCAGCCTGTGAGCTAGGGAGGTTGTTACATCTTTAATGGGTTATAAAAGCAAACAAAGGGATCACATGTGACCCACAAAGCCTAAAATATTTTCTGTCTGCCCTTTTCAGAAGCGGCGCACTGCCCCCTGTCCTGTGAGGTTCACTATCAGTCAGGTGCTGGGTTGCAAACAGCAGTCACCCAGAGAGTCCCATAGAGTTCTGGGACATATAGGAGCAGCTTGACAAAGCAGCAGGGTCGGCCGGGCAGTGGCTCACGCCTGTAATCCCAGCACTTTGGGAGGCCATGGCAGGCAGATCACTTGAGGTCAGGAGTTCAAGACCAGCCTGGCCAACATGGTGACACCCTGTCTTTACTAAAAATATTAAAAAAAAAAAAAAAAATTTAGCCTGGCGTGGTGGCGGGCGCCTGAAATCCAAGCTACTTGGGAGGCTGAGGCAGGAAAATTGCTTAAACCCAGAAGGTTGAGGTTGCAGTGAGCTGAGATGGCTAAACTGCACTCAAGCCTGGACAACAGAGTGAGACTCCGTCTCAAAAAAAAAAAAAAGAGAAAGCAGCAGGGCCAAGGGAGGACAGGGGCAGACGGGGCCACAGTGCGAATGTCACCAGGCTAAGAGTCAGGTGTAGGCACCTCAGGACACCGTCAGCGTCCCTTGCTCCAGCAGAAGCAGCCTGAGGTCCTGCTGCTTTGGACGTGCCCAGATTTCAGAGCCCAGGGTGGTGCTGTGTGCGGGCTGTCTGGAGGCTGGGGCCGGGGGAAGCGCCTGCTCTCTGTGGAGGGGCGGGGCGGGGAGGGGAGAGCCCGCTCTGTGTGGAGGGGCAGGGAGGGAAGCGCTCTGTCTGTGTGGAGGACTCTAGAGGGGCCTGGAGAGGAGCGTCAGCTCTCTGTGGAGGGGTTGGGAGGGGAGCGCCCGCTCTGTGTGGAGGGGAAGGGAAGGAAGCGCGGGCTCTGTGTGGAGGGGAAGGGAAGGAAGCGCGGGCTCTGTGTGGAGGGGAAGGGAAGGAAGCGCGGGCTCTGTGTGGAGGGGAAGGGAAGGAAGCGCGGGCTCTGTGTGGAGGGGAAGGGAAGGAAGCGCGGGCTCTGTGTGGAGGGGAAGGGAAGGAAGCGCGGGCTCTGTGTGGAGGGGCTGGGAGGGGAGCGCCCGCTCTCTGTGGAGGGGAAGGGAAGGAAGCGCGGGCTCTGTGTGGAGGGAAGGGAAGGAAGCGCGGGCTCTGTGTGGAGGGGCTGGGAGGGGAGCGCCCGCTCTCTGTGGAGGGGAAGGGAAGGAAGCGCGGGCTCTGTGTGGAGGGGAAGGGAAGGAAGCGCGGGCTCTCTGTGGAGGGGAAGGGAAGGAAGCGCGGGCTCTGTGTGGAGGGTCTGGGAGGGGAGCGCCCGCTCTGTGTGGAGGGGAAGGGAAGGAAGCGCGGGCTCTGTGTGGAGGGGAAGGGAAGGAAGCGCGGGCTCTGTGTGGAGGGGAAGGGAAGGAAGCGCGGGCTCTGTGTGGAGGGGAAGGGAAGGAAGCGCGGGCTCTGTGTGGAGGGGAAGGGAAGGAAGCGCGGGCTCTGTGTGGAGGGGCTGGGAGGAGAGCGCCCGCTCTCTGTGGAGGGGAAGGGAAGGAAGCGCGGGCTCTGTGTGGAGGGGAAGGGAAGGAAGCGCGGGCTCTGTGTGGAGGGGCTGGGAGGAGAGCGCCCGCTCTCTGTGGAGGGGAAGGGAAGGAAGCGCGGGCTCTGTGTGGAGGGGAAGGGAAGGAAGCGCGGGCTCTGTGTGGAGGGGAAGGGAAGGAAGCGCGGGCTCTGTGTGGAGGGAAGGGAAGGAAGCGCGGGCTCTGTGTGGAGGGGAAGGGAAGGAAGCGCGGGCTCTCTGTGGAGGGGAAGGGAAGGAAGCGCGGGCTCTGTGTGGAGGGGAAGGGAAGGAAGCGCGGGCTCTCTGTGGAGGGGAAGGGAAGGAAGCGCGGGCTCTGTGTGGAGGGTCTGGGAGGGGAGCGCCCGCTCTGTGTGGAGGGGAAGGGAAGGAAGCGCGGGCTCTGTGTGGAGGGGAAGGGAAGGAAGCGCGGGCTCTGTGTGGAGGGGAAGGGAAGGAAGCGCGGGCTCTCTGTGGAGGGGAAGGGAAGGAAGCGCGGGCTCTGTGTGGAGGGGAAGGGAAGGAAGCGCGGGCTCTGTGTGGAGGGGCTGGGAGGGGAGCGCCCGCTCTCTGTGGAGGGGAAGGGAAGGAAGCGCGGGCTCTGTGTGGAGGGGAAGGGAAGGAAGCGCGGGCTCTGTGTGGAGGGGCTGGGAGGAGAGCGCCCGCTCTCTGTGGAGGGGAAGGGAAGGAAGCGCGGGCTCTGTGTGGAGGGGAAGGGAAGGAAGCGCGGGCTCTGTGTGGAGGGGAAGGGAAGGAAGCGCGGGCTCTGTGGAGGGGAAGGGAAGGAAGCGCGGGCTCTGTGTGGAGGGGAAGGGAAGGAAGCGCGGGCTCTGTGTGGAGGGGAAGGGAAGGAAGCGCGGGCTCTGTGTGGAGGGGAAGGGAAGGAAGCGCGGGCTCTGTGTGGAGGGGAAGGGAAGGAAGCGCGGGCTCTGTGTGGAGGGGAAGGGAAGGAAGCGCGGGCTCTCTGTGGAGGGGAAGGGAAGGAAGCGCGGGCTCTCTGTGGAGGGGCTGGGAGGGGAGCGCCCGCTCTCTGTGGAGGCGAAGGGAAGGAAGCGCGGGCTCTGTGTGGAGGGGAAGGGAAGGAAGCGCGGGCTCTGTGTGGAGGGGTTGGGAGGGGAGCGCTCCCTCTGGAGGGGAAGGGAGGGAAGCGTAGGCTCTCTGTGGAGGGGTTGGGAGGGGAGTGCCTGCTCTCTGTGGAGTGGCCCGGAGAGGAGCACCTGCTCTCTGGAGGGGAAGAAAGGGAAGCGCAGGCTCTCTGTGGAGTGGCCCGGAGAGGAGCACCTGCTCTCTGGAGGGGAAGAAAGGGAAGCGCAGGCTCTCTGTGGAGGGCCTGAGAGGAGAGCGCCTGCAGCTTCCACACAGAGGGGCTGCTCTGGTCAGGGGTCATTGGGGAAGGGAGCCTCAGAGGTATGGGGCGTGTGGCAGCCCCACAGAAAGTAAACATCTGTGTCAGCAGCATGCACTCAGCCTCTGGTGGTAGAAGTAACCCTTGAGGCAGGTGCTCTTCTCCCCATTTACCTGATGAGGTTGGCATCTGAAGTGGAATTCTTAGTGCCTATGCTCTTGTTAGAGATGGGTTTTTCCATTCAGAAGTTCAGCATTTCATGTGATTAACCATGCTCAACTTCCCTTTGTTAATTCATCAATCACATTTATGCTTTTCAGCGTTCACTTTGTTTTCCCCATGTTTCATTTTTTCCTTGAAGTTCTTTCTCTGTGCATTTACGTATGTACAAATGCATGTACGCAAGGAAATATTTTAACCAAATGACATACTTCAAAACATGCTTTTTTCACTTGCTAGTATATCTTAGAGAACTTTTAACATCAGCACATATACATCTGTGTCATTTTTTTGTTTTGAGACAAGGTCTTGTTCTTTCACCCAGATTGGAATGCAGTGGTGCAGTCATAGCTCACTGTAGCCTTGAGCTCCTGTGCTCAAGCAATTCTCCCACCTCAGCCTCCCAAGTAGCTGGGACTACAGGTGTGCACCACCACACTCTGCCATTTTTTTGTATTTTTGTAGAAATGGGGTCTACTTATGTTGCCCAGGCTGGTCTCAAACTCCTGGGTTCAAGTGATCCTCCTTCCTTGGCCTCCCAAAGTGCTGGGATTACAGAAGTGAGATGGGCACCTATGCCATCTATGTCATTTTTAATTGTTTTTATTTTGAAGTATAATACATATACAGAAAAATGTACACATTAACTGTTCTGCTTCATGAATAATCACACAGTGAGCCTATGTATTTATTCACCAACCAGGTGAAGAAATGGGACATTGACAACACCCAGGGGTGGCACTCTCAAGTCCCTCAGAAGGGGTAACTTCTAACAATAGAAGATGGTGTTGCTGTTTTAGGATGTTGTACAAAGAGAATTGTATGGTGTAAATAATTTTGTATCTGGTTTCTTTTCCTCAGTATTCTCTTGGTGAAATTTATACATATAGTACAGCTTATTTATTTTCTCTCCCATGAAGGATTCCAGTGAATTATCTATTACAGTGATTCATTTTGCTTGTGATGGGTAAATGGCTATATCCAGTATTTAACTGTTAATGCATAATCCACTATTAACATTTGTCCTTTACACAGTTAGTGTTTACCTAGATGTAGAATTTTGGGTTATAAAGTATGTATGTGTTCAAGTTGCATAGATAAACCCTTCTGTTTTTCCAAAGTAGCTGTTTATACCCCAATTTATACCCCACACCTTATGTCTCACAAGTGGCTTATGAGCATTATTGCTTCATGTCCTCACCAACATTGGTTGGTCTTTAATTTTAGCCATTTTTGTGGGTGTGTTATGAGGTCCTGCGTTGTTGCCCAGGCTGGTCTCCAACTCCTGGGCTCAAGCAGTCCTCCCACCTTGGCCTCCCAAAGTACTGGGATTACAGGCGTGAGCCATTGCACCCAGCCAGAAGTCATTAAGTTTTCAATGAAAATATTGGAACATGATTGCAAGTTGAGGCCGTGGTTGGTCCCTGCATGTCACTCTTTCAGTCCATGGTCCAGAGAGCTGTTTCTCGTGTTAGACACCAGGCCATCTCAGTTTAAGTAGCTGGGTATAAAAGTCTGAGGTATCTTAATATGTTGCTTTCTTGTCTTCTAGAATCTATTACTGCTATTGATAACTCATTGATGACTATCTGATTTGACTGTGATTTTCCTTATACATGATTTGGTCTTTTCTGCCTAGATGCCCAAAATATTTATATATATATATATATAAATCCTTTGCATATATATAGACACACACAAACACACACACGCATGCATGCCAGGATTACAGGCTATTTTTATATTTTAAAACCGGAAATTTTATTGTGTCTCAGTGTTGGCTATTCTGAGTCGATTTCCCCCCTAGGTCCATAGAGTGCCCATTCAGCATGTGCGTCAATTCTGTTTTATCTCAAGAGACCTTGTTTTTGAGTCATAGTATTTCAGTACCCCATGACTTCGGAAGCCTTCTTTGGGATTCCCTGGTACATGTGTGTTGTGTCATTGTTGCCTATCTTATATACTTTTATAAATCAAATTTTTGAAAGGCTTTTGACCTCCAGTCATATTTTCTTCCAGAATTTTATTTTCTAAAATTGAACATAATCTTCAATAGAAATGCAGTAAAATGCATAAATCTTAAGTGTATACTTGGTGACATTTTACACATTGTTCACCCATATGACTACCACTCAAATCGAAATGTGGAACATTTTTCTAAAACCCAAAAAGTTTTGCTTGTATTTATTTTCAACTAACAGCCACGCCTACTGTTAAGAAGTGACCTCTTTTATGAGGTCACAGCGCAGGCTTGTGCTCTGTCGCCCAGGCTGGAGTGCAGTGGTGCAATCACAGCTCACTGCAGCCTTGACCCCAGGTTCAAGGGATCTTCCTGCCTCGGCCTCCCGAGTGGCTGGGACTGCAGGAGTGTGCCTGGCCCACCGTTATGACTTCTGTCACCACAATTAATTCTGCCTGCTGTTGAGTTCTGTGTAGATGGGCTAGTTGTAGGAGGACCCTTCGTGAATGTAGGCATTCACTGAGCACGGTGCTGCTGTCAGTACACTCTTCTTTACTGCCGAGTTGTATTCTGTTACATTTTGTGAATTTAAAAGTCATTTGTTTTCCTGTTAACAGACACTTGGGTTGTTCATGTTGTTGTTGTTGTTGTTGTTGTTGTTGTTGTTGTTTTTTTGAGACAGAGTTTCGCTCGTTGCCCAGGCTGGAATGTAGTGGCACAATCTCGGCTCACTGCAACCTCCACCTCCCGGGTTCAAGCAATTCTCCTGTCTCAGCTTCCTGAGTAGCTGGGATTACAGGCGAACACCACCACACCCGGCTAATTTTTGTATTTTTAGTAGAGATGGGGTTTTGCCATGTTGGCCAGGCTGGTCTAGAACTCCTGACCTCAGGTGATCCACCCGCCTCGGTCTCCCAAAGTGCTGGGATTACAGGCATGAGCCACCGTGTCTGGCCTTTTTTCTCATTTTAAATAGTCCTCTTTGCCAGACACGGTGGCTCACGCCTGTAATCCTAGAACTTTGCGAGGCCGAGGTAGGTGGATCACCTGAGGTCAGGAGTTCGAGACCAGCCTGGCCAACATGGCGAAACCCTCTCTCTACTACAAATACAAAAAAATTAGCCAGGTGTGGTGGCACACGCCTGTAGTTCCACCTACTCTGGAGGCTGAGGCAAGAGAATCGCTTGAACCTGGGCGGCAGAGGTTGCGTGAGGTTGCAGTGAGCCAAGACTGCACCACTGCACTCCAGCCTGGGCGACAAAGCGAGATTCTGTCTCAATTAAAAGAGAGAGAGAACAGAAATTAAAAAAAAAATGGAAGTTCCCTGGTGAGTAAATTGATGAAGCACCTTTTCATATGCTTATTGACCTTCAGATATATTTGCGTATATATGTTGAAGTTCCTGTTCAAGTCTTTTTTTTTTTGGGGGGGGGGGTAGGGGGCCGGTTGTTGTTTTTTTGAGATGGAGTCGTGCTCTATCACCAAGCCGGAGTGCAGTGGTGCTATCTTGGCTCACTGCAACCTCCGCCTCCCGGGTTCAAGCAGTTCTGCCTCAGCCTCCCAAGTAGCTAGGACTATAGGCGCTCGCCACCATGCCCAGCTAATTTTTGTATTTTTAGTAGAGACAGGGTTTCACCATGTTGGCCAGGATGGTCTTGATCTCTTGACCTTGTGATCTACCCACCTCGGCCCCCCAAAGTGCTGGGATTACAGGCGTGAGCCACCACGCCCGACCCCTGTTCAGGTCTTTTGCTCATTTTGATTGATTGATAGATAGAGGGTCTCACTACATTACTCAGGCTAGAGTGCAGCGCTGTGATCATAGCTTACTGCATCCTCGGCCTCCTGGGCTCAAGCGATCCTTCTGCCCTGGCCTCCAGAGTAGCCTGGGTTACAGGAGTGCACTACCATGCCCAGCTGTTGTTCATTTAACAACTGGGTTGTTTGTCGTTTTATTATGATTATTTTGTAGTGTTCTTTATTGGCTACATAGAGACATAAATATATGTTTTTATGATTAGTACCTTTATGTCTAAGAAAACTTTGCCTGCTCAGAAGTCATGAAGATATTCTTCTATATTTTCTTTTCGATGCTTTATTGTTTGAGCTTGCAAATTTATGTCTATGATTCATCTTTTACTAATGTTTGGGTGTGGGTGAAATGTAGGGGGCAAGGTTTTTTTTTTTCTAATTACTTTTTTTTTTTTTTTTTTTTGAGACAGAGTTTTGCTGTTGTTGCCCAGGCTGGAGTGCAGTGGCGCGATCTCAGCTCGCTGAAACCTCCATCTCCCAGGTTCAAGCGATTCTCCTGCCTCAGCCTCCCGAGCATCTGGGATTACAGGCACATGCCATCACACTGGCTAATTTTTTATTTTTAGTGGAGACAGGATTTTGCCATGTTGGTCAGGCTGGTCTCAAACTCCTGACCTCAGGTGATCCGCCTGCCTTGGCCTCCCAAAATGTTGGGATTACAGGCGTGAGCCACCACACCCGGCCTGCAAGGTTATTTTTATATGGATGTCCAGTTATTCCAGTCTCACTTGTTGGAAAGACTTTACTTTCTCCTTTGAATTGCTTCTGTGCCTTGATAGAAGGTCAAGTAACCTTATGTATTAATGTAACAGCTACAGTAGTAACAAAGTACCACCGACTGGGTGGTGGGTTGTTTTTTTTTTTTCTATTACCCTGCTCTCTGTTTTATCTTCATGTGCATTTTTCCTGTGTGCCTGTCTGTATCCCTGTATCCCCCTTTTATGAGGGCACCAGCCATACTGGATGAAGGGCCCACCCTACTCCAGTGTGACCCCCTCTCAACTCGTTAATTCTGCAGTAACTATTTCCAAATAAGGTCACATTCCGAGGTACAGGGGTTGGGATTTGCACATATGAATTTTGAGGCCACAATTCAACTTATAGCATCGTATATTTGTGGGTATATTTCAGGACTCTATTGTTTCCTTACACCAATATCACACTTTTTTTTTCTTTTTTCTTTTTTGAGACAAAGTCTCACTGTGTCACCCAGGCTGGAGTACAGTGGTGTGACCTCCACTCACTGCAGCCTCTGTCTCCTGGGTTCAAGCGATTCTCCTGCCTTAGGCTCCTGAGTAGCTGGGATTACAGGCATGCACCACCATGCCCAGCTAATTTTTGTGTTTTCAGTAGAGACGGGGTTTCACCATGTTGGCCAGGCTTGTCTTGAACTCCTGATCTCAGGTGATCCACCTGCCTTAGCCTCCCAAAGTGCTGGGATTATAGGCATGAGCCAATGCACTCGGCCTTTTTTTTTTTTTTGTATTTTTAGTGGAGACGGAGCTTCGCCATGTTGGTCAGGCTGGTCTCGAACTCCTGGACTCAAGTGATCTGCCCGCCTCAGCCTCCCAAAGTGCTGGGATTATAGGCCCATATCACACTTTCTCAATTGTTTTAGTTTTATCCTAAGGCTTTAAATCTGGTAGAGGATGTCCTTCAACTTTATTCTTCTTCAAGATTGTTCATCCCCATTGAAAAATCGTTAGTATAGGCCAGGCACGGTGGCTCAAATGCCTGTAATCCCAGCACTTTGGGAGGCCGAGGCGGGCGGATCACGAGGTTAGGAGATCGAGATCATCCTGGCTAACACGGTGAAACCCCGTCTCTACTAAAAATACAAAAAATTAGCTGGGCGTGGTGGCGGGCGCCTGTAGTCCCAGCTACTTGGGAGGCTGAGGCAGAGAATGGCGTGAACCCAGGAGGCAGAGCTTGCAGTGAGCTGAGATGGTGCCACTGCACTCCAGCCTGGGTGACAGAGTGAGACTCTGTCTCAAAAAAAAAAAAAAAAAAAAATCGTTAGTATAAAAGAAATCATGGAAGGGCACAGTGGCTCACGCCTGTAATCCTAGCACTTTGGGATCCCACAGCAGGCAGATCGCTCTATCCTAGGAGCTTGAGACTAGGCTGAAAAACATGGTGAAACCCTGTCTCTACTAAAAATAAAAAAAGCCAGGTGTAGTAGCATGCATCTGTAGTCCCAACTACTCTGGGGACTGAGGTGAGAGGATCACCCGAGCCCAGGAGGTCGAGGCTGCAGTGAGCTGTGATGGTGCCACTGCATTTCAGCCTTGGCTACAGAGTGAGACCCTGTCTCAAAAAAAAAAAAAAAAAAAAAAAAAAGGAGGGAAGGAAATGTAGAAACCACATAAAACAAATGTGTGACTTATTACATCATTCTAAGACAACAACATCAGATCTACCACCAGGTCTTTTGGATAGAAGTTGCCACCAAGACGCCCCTCCTTGCATCCTATTCCAGTCACAGTTTTTCACTCTCCAACAAGTAACAGCTATCCTGATATTTATAGTAATCACTCCCTTAGGATTAGCTGTGTCCACTTTAAAAGCCTACCTATGGCCAGGTGCGGTGGCTCACACCTGCAATCCTAGCACTTTGGGAGCCTGAGGGGGGCGGATCACTTGAGGTCAGGAATTTGAGACCAGCCTGGCCAATACAGGGAAACCCCGTCTCTACTAAAAATACAAAAATTAGCCGGCGTGGTGGCAGGTGCCTGTAATCCCAGCTAGTTGGGAGGCTGAGGCTTGAACCTGGGAGGGGGAGGTTGCAGTGAGCCGAGATTACTCCACTGCATAAACAGGCCCTGTGCGGTGGCTCACACCTGTAATCCCAGCACTTTGGGAGGCCAAGGCAGGCAGATTACTTGAGGCCAGGAGTTCGAAACCAGCCTGCGCAACATGATGAAACCCCGTCTCTACTAAAAATGCAAAAATTAGCTGGGTGTAGTGGCGCACACCTGTCCCAGCTACTCAGGAGGCTAAGACATGAGAATCGCTTGAGCCCAGGTGGCAGAGGTTGCAGTGAGCCAAGATTGTGCCACTGTACTCCAGCCTGGGTGACAGACGGAGACTCTGTCTCTCTCTCTCTATATATATATTTTCAAATTTATATAGAGATAATAATGTATAAATATATTTTTACATACATTTAAGTCTTTTTTTGGAGGCTTGACCATTGGTGATTTTGTTTATTTTTAGTGTGGTAAAATACATGTAACATAAAATTTAACATCTTAATCGTTTTTAAGCAAATGCTTCAGTAGTGTTAAGTACATTCTCATTGTCAGGCAACCGTCACCACCATCTGCCTCCAGAACTCTTTTCATCTTGCAAAACTGAAACTCCGTGCCTGTGAAACAGCAACTCCCCATATTTAAGTCCATCATAAGCTACAGGTTCCCCTCCATTCTCTTTCTCTTATAATTTATCTGTAGAAGAACCTGGCTGTTTGTTCTGTGGATTTGCTCATCGTTGAGTTTTGCTGACTGCATTGTCAAGGTGCAAGTCAACATGTTTCTCTGCCATCTGAATTTCTAGCACATCGGCAGCTGGATTCAGAAACAGATTCAGACTCAAGCTCAGTCCCTTGGGCAAGATGATAGGGGTCATGTGATATGTGGTATTCTCTCTTTTGAACATCAGTCTTAGCAGCATTGATGCCAAATGCCTGTATCCATTAATTAATTAATTGGTGGGAGGATGATACTATAATTCTATCATTTATTTTTCATTAAGTGGAACACCTTGACAAAGAGATACTTGCCCCAGGTACCATGTAGTTACCCAGGGGTATGGTTCATATAAGAAAGGCAGGGTTGGCCGGGTGCAGTGGCTCATGCCTGTAATCCCAGCACTTTAGGAGGTGGAGGCAGGTGGATCACGAGGTCAGGAGTTCAAGACCAGGCTGACCAACATGGCGAAACCCCCTCCCTACTAAAAAATACAAAAATTAGCCAGGCATGGTGACGTGCGCCTGTAATCCCAGCTACTCAGGAAGCTGAGGCAGAGAATCGCTTGAACCCAGGAGACAGAGGTTGCAGTGAGCCAAGATTGTGACACTGCACTCCAGCCTGTGCGACAAGTGAAATTCTGTCTCAAAAAAAAAGAAAAAAGAAAAAGAAAGGCAGGTTCAGCCTTTGATTCTTTTGTGTTTTTATTTATCAGTTTTCGAGGTAGTGGATTGGTTTCCTATCACCCTCCAAAGGTGGTTTGGAAGGACGCATTTGATGGCTTCAATGCAGTGCAGTCATCACCATTATCAAAGGTCAGATCGTCTCATCTTTGGCAAGTGGCAGCCTCTTGAGATCTGAATCCCTCTGACACGTCCCTGCTGGTCTTTGGCAGCTCATGTTTTAGGCTTCTTTCATCTATTTCTTGCTTTAGACCTGGAATTGGCCATTTCTACAGAAATAGCCCTGGTTCCTTTTAGTGAGAAGCTGTGTTGTTTTTTGTTTGTTTGTTTGTTTTTGAGATGGAGTCTCGCTCTGTCACCCAGGCTGGAGTGTAGCGGCTCAAACACGGCTCACTGCAACCCTAACCTCCTGGGCTTAAGGGATCCTCCTGTCTCAGCCTCCTAAGTAGCTGGGACTTGCAGGTGCACACCACCACGCCTGGCTAATTTTTCTATTTTTTGTAAAGATGGGGTCTCACTATGTTGCCCAGGCTGGTCCTGGACTCCTGGGCTCAAGTGATCCACTTGCCTCGGCCTCCCAAAGTACTGGCATTACAGGTATGAGTCACTACACCTAGCCAAGAAGTTACCTTTTAAGACAGTAGTCTGTTTCTGGAGGGCTCATTACTTCTGGACGGTTACTATTCCTGGGCCTTTTCAGTAGACAGAACTAGGAAATATCTCTATCAGTAGATAGATAAAATACCTTATGAGTTCATGTTGATACTTCTAGTTCAACATACGGACCTCAGAGATTTTTACCTCTTTTCCGTTACATCTTTTTTTTTTTTTTTTTTTTTTTTTGAGACAGTCTTGCTTTGTTCCCCAGGCTGGAGTGCAGTGGTGGGATCGTGGCTTACTGCAACCTCTGTTTGCCAGGTTCAAGCGATTCTCGTGCCCCAGCCTCCCTACTAGCTGGGACTACAGGCATGTGCCACCACACCCAGTTAATTTTTGTATTTTTTAGTACAGATGGGGTTTCACCATGTTGGCCAGACTGATCTTGAGCTCCTGGTCTCAAGTGATCCACCTGCCTCGGCCTCCCAAAGTGTTGGGATTACAGGCATGAGCCACCGCATCTAACCTCTTTTCTGTTACATCTCTATCTCTGTTCTCAAAAATCCAGTTCTCAAGGTTAATAGAATTGGACTATCCCATAATTACCATTTGTTTGATCTCGTTACACAGGCAGCACTAACACCAGAATAACACTGATGTTGCCATCACCAGTCACATGACTGAAACATGAGGACTGCCCTGCACGCGCTCCTCCACAGCCTGCCGATCTAACAGCCTTGCCCTGTGTCTGTTGTTTGAGTCACCATGGCTGTTATATCCCATGCTCTCCCTTCTCTGCCTTCTTGGTGTTGGTTCTGCAGGTGACTGCCCATGTGGCCCTCAGCCCCATCCTCTGTTCATGGCTCTCTGCCACTCTTGTTGTCCAAAGCTCTCTGTAGGTTCCATGGGAAGGGCTCATGGGAACATGATCCTCGACCTCATGCTTGCTGATGATAGTTTATTGTGCCTTTTATAGTTGATGGTTTTGCTGGTTACAGGATTCTTGGCTGACATTTCCTTGAGTGTCTTAAGTTATTCCATATTCTTCTGGCAGAGAGTTGCCAGATTTCGCAAAAACAAATAAACAGGATGCCCCAAATATTGTGTGGGACATTTTTGTACTGAAAACATGATTTGCTGGGCTGGGAACAGTGGTCCACGTCTGTAATCCCAGTACTTTGGGAGGCCAAGGTGGGCAGATCATTTGAGGTCAGGAGCTCAAGAACAGCCTGGGTAACATGGTGAAACCCTGTTTCTGCTAAAAATACAAAAGTTAGCTGGGTGTGGGGGCGTGTGCCTGTAATCCCAGCTACTCAGGAGGCTGAGGCAGGAGGATCACTTGAGCCTGGGAAGCAGAGGTTGCAGTGAGCCAAGATCACACACCGCACTCCAGCCTGGGCAGCAGAGCAAGACTCCGTCTCAAAAAAAAAAATTATTTGTTGTTTATCTGAAATTCAAATTTAACTGAGCATCTCATATTTTATCTGGCAACCCTATTATGGCATAAAGCATTGTTATCGAAGTCTGATGATAATCTAATTTTCTATCCTCTTAGATGCCATGGGTTTTTTTTGTTTCTTTGTTTTGTTTTTGTTTTCTGATGTCCAAAAGATGTTCTTTTTTTTCTTTAAAACACAGTAATTTCATAGAATATCCTGATGTTGGTCCTGCAGTCCCCTGCAGTTAGAACAGAGCCCTGCTCCTCACCACGGCCTTTCTGCTCCCACCAGCTCCCTGGGCCATCCTCCCACCATGGACCCCTCCTTGGCCACACTCGCTGCCTGATGTTGGAGGCTCTTCCAGCCTGGAATCATCTTTCTGTGGTTTCCACATAGCCAGCTCTCTTCCTTTGAGTCTTAGCTTCAGGGTCACTTTTCAGAATAGCCCTTGGTGTTGACCCCCTTCTTCCAATGCGACACCCCCATGAATATGTTTCTCAGCCTCTCGTCTGCACCTCTCCTGATGCTGCCACAGTGTGTGGTGATCTTATTTACTGTCCAGTTGTCTTTGTGTCTTTTCCATTAGGACATAAGCCACTTGAGGGCAGGCGCCATCTGCCTTGTAAAGGGCCTGGCAGGGAGTTGGCCTCCCCATAAACTTGAGGAGTGAATAAAATATTGCAGGTAAACCCCAGTGCATGTGAAATGTTATCGGTGACCGTAATTTTTGGTTTTTCCTTGGTGCTTTTTAGTTTGTTTGTTGTCTTGAATCTCAGGGACATGGGCCTGGATGGGCCCAAATCCTCAGCCGCACCCTGGCTTGCTTGTGTTCTGCATTCTCGTGTGGGGCCGCGGCCACCCCAGCCATTGTTCGTTCCCTTTGTCTCTTCTTCTGGGAGGCAACGGCTCATGGCTCATGTCCATTTTTCTATTGGGTTGTTTGTTTATATTCTTTAACTTTTTGTATTAGGGTTCTCTAGAGGGACAGAACTAATAGGATAGATGTGTATATGTAGGGGAGTTTCATGATCACAGGGTCCCACAATAGGCTGTCTGCAAGCTGAGGAGCAAGGAAGCCAGTCCCAGTCCCACAGCTGAAGAACCTGGAGTCTGATGTTGGAGGTCAGGAAGCATCCAGCATGGGAGAAAGATGCAGGCTGGGAGGCTAAGCCAGTGTAGTCTTTCCACATTCTTCCCGCATTTATTCTGGCCATGCTGGCATTTGATTAGATGGTGCCTACCAAGATTGAGGATGGGTCTGCCTTTCCCAGTCCACTGAGTCAAATGTTAATCTCCTTTGGCAACACCCTCACAGACACACCCAGGAACAATACTTTGCATCCTTCAATCTAATTAAGTCGACACTCAACTATTAACCATCAAACTTTTTAATCTTTTATTGGGAAATACAAATATAGGTTGAGTGTCTGTAATCTAAAAATTAGAAATCACAAATGTTCCAAAGTTCGAAACTTTTTGAACACTGACATCATGATGAAGATGACCTTAACACTACAGAAAATGTGCAGAAACACCGTGGTGAGTGTGCGATGGACTTACTGAAGAGCTGGAGCAGCAGGACACGTAACAGAGCAAGAAACCATGGCAGTGTACAAAATCAGAGTGATGTCTAAGACAAAAACCACTGTTAGTGAGGCAGATGACCCTGGAGAAATCACTTTAAAAAGCATCTGGCAGAATGCCCCTCCTCCCTAGAGGACCACTTCCTGGTCCCTCAGCTGCATCTGAGGTTTCTTCTAACCTAAAAAATGAAACACAGGCCGGGCATGGTGGCTTACGCCTGTAATCCCAGCACTTTGGGAGGCCGAGACCGGCAGATCACGAGGTCAGGAGATTGAGACCATCCTGGCTAACACGGTGAAACCCCGTCTCTACTAAAAATACAAAAAAAATTAGCCGGGCATGGTGGCGGGCACCTGTAGTCCCAGCTACTCCGGAGGCTGAGGCAGGAGAATGGCGTGAACCTGGGTGGCAGAGCTTGCAGTGAGCCAAGATTGTGCCACTGCACTCCAGCCCGGGTGATAGAGCGAGACTCCGTCTCAAAAAAAAAATAATAATAATAATGAAACATGGGCTGGGTGCTGTGGCTCACGCCTGTAATCCCAGCACTTTGGGAGGCCAAGGCAGGCAGATCACCTGTGGTCAGGAGTTCAAGACCAGCCTGGCCAACATGGTGAAACCCCCATCTCTACTAAAAATACAAAATTAGCTGGGCGTGGTGGCACGTGCCTGTAATCACAGCTACTTGGGAGGCAGGAGAATCACTTGAACCTGGGAGGCGGAGGTTGCAGTGAGCCGAGATTGCACCATTGCACTCCAGCCTGGGCAGCAAGAGCGAAACCCCATCTCAAAAAAAAAAAAAAAAGTCTGGCGCGGTGGCTCACGCCTGTAATCCCAACACTTTTGGAGGCTGAGGCAGGCAGATCACGAGGTCAGGAGAGCGAGACCATCCTGGTTAACACAGTGAAGCTCCGTCTCTACTAAAAATGCAAAAAATTAGCCGGGCGTGGTGGTGGGCGCCTGTAGTCCCAGCTACTCTGGAGGCTGAGGCAGGAGAATGGCATGAACCCAGGAGGCAGAGCTTGCAGTGAGCCGAGATCGTACCACTCCATTCCAGCCTGGGCGACAGAGCAAGACTCCATCTCAAAAAAATAAGAAGAAGAAGAAACACAGTGTCCAGTGTCCTTGCCATCAGTACTCAACAGTAGTCTTGTTTGTGAGTGGAGAGTGGAAGCTGCTGTTGGTTGCTGCTGCAGCTGTTTAATGGCTGCTCCAGGTGTTCTGGTGCTCCCACCGTTCACTTGGTTACCCTGAACACATGATGTCTTCATTGTATTAATGGTGTGTCATATTTTTTACTGCTTTTTTTTTTTGAAATGGAGTCTCGCTGTGTCGCCCAGGCTAGAGTGCAGTGTCATGATCTCGGCTCACTGCAACTTCCGCCTCCTGAGTTCAAGCGATTCTCCTGCCTCAGCTTCCCGAGTAGCTGGGATTACAGGCACCTGCCACCACGTCCGGCTAATTTTTGTATCTTTAGTAGAGACGGGGTTTCACCATGTTGGTCAGGCTGGTCTCAAACTCCTGACCTCCTGATCCATCCGCCTTGGCCTCCCAAAGTGCTGGGATTACAGGCGTGAGCCACCGCGCCCGGCCTATTGCTAAGTTCTTATGTGTGAATGAGTGTAAGAAATGATTGCTTATTGAGCTGGGTGTGGTGGCTCATGCCAGTAATCCCTGCGTTTTCGGAGGCCAAGGGAGGAGGATTGAGTCCAGGAGTTGGAGACCAGCCTGGGCAACATAGTGGGATCTCATCACCTAAAAAAACAAAACAAAACGATTGCTTATTGGTAGCATATAAATTTAGTCAGGAGTGACCGGGGCGGCCGACAACCACGGATTGTCCACACGCGTGCTAAAAGGTGACACCTTTGCTTTCTAACAGTTCGGTGTACACAAAGTTTGTTTTGTGCACAAAATTTTAGAAATCCCGTATGAAATACCTCCAGGCTATGTGTATAAGGTGTATGTGAACCATAAATGAATTTTGTGTTTGGACTTGGATTCCATTTCCAGGAACTCTCATTATGTATATGCAAATATTCCAAGCTCTGAAAGGCCCCAGAATCTGAAACACATCTGGTCCCAAGCATTTCAGATAAGGGAATGCTCAATCTATCCAAGCTGAAAGTTCTCAGAACACACAGGTGGGTTTAAGAAGTCGTGTTTGAGCTGAGCCCATCAGCCCCTCCACGGCAGTCACTGAGTGTCACAGGGTCTAGACCTTATTGTTGGTTGTTGTTGTTGTTGTTTTTCTTTTCTTTTCTTTTGAGACAGGGTCTTGCTCTGTCACCCAGGCTGGAGTGCAGTGGCATGATCTCGGCTCACTACAGCCTCTGCCTCCCGGGTTCAAGCGAATCTTGCACCTCAGCCTCCCGAGGAGCTGAGATGACAAGTGTGCGTGACCACACCTGCCTAATTTTTGTGGGACCAGACCTTATTGTTTTAGTTTTGCCACCATTGTTTGAGTCCCTAAGTAATATAATGTGGTCTTGCCCATTTCTGAACTTTATAGAAATAGGATCATACTGCTGTATTCTTCTGTGTTTTACCTCTTTATCCTGTGGGGCGTTGTCAGGATCCCCCTGGGTGGCTGTGTTAGTGCCCATCCTCTCAATTCCATTGCTGTGTCCTGCCCCATGGCTTGGAAGCCAGCGCCCCGTCAGCCCCTATCCTAGTGTGGTGTGCGCTCGGGCTCTTGGCAGTTTGCTGTCATAAACAGGCCGCCCTGCATATGTCAGAGCTCCTCTGGTGCAGGAACATTACCCGAGATGGACTTGTTGGGTCTTAGGTGTGTGTATCCTCTGCCTTTTAGATGATGCCGAGATGTTTTCCAAAATCCCCATGCCGGTTTCTCCAGCAGCCTCCCAGCATTCCACCTGTTCCAGCATCCTTACTCACATGAGGTTTTGCACCGGACTCCTGCGCCTGTTCCAGTCAGGCCGTCATCCTGTGTCTCTGGCCAGCGGGGAAACCCAGTGGCGTTGCATGGGTGTTGGCCATTGAGATTTTTGTTCACATCTTTCATCTTCCTGTTGATGAGTCTTGTTCTCATCAACTTGTTGGAATTCCCTGCACCCTTTGCTGTGTCCACCACAGTGGCTGTCCTTCCAGCTCTCTTCATACTATTTTGATTAACAGAAATTCTGAACTTCACTGAACTTCAGTGGTCCTTTACCATCCTCCCCTCCTCTCCCCTCCCCTCTCCCCTCCCCTCCCCTCTCCCCTCCTCTCCCCTCCCTTCTCCACTCCCCTCTCCTCTCCCATCTCCCCTCCCTTCTCCCCTCCCCTCCTCCCCTCCCTTCTCCCCCCTTCTCCCCTCCCCTTCTCTCCCCTCCCCTCTCCCCTCCTCCCCTCCCCTCCCCTCCCCCCTCCTCCCCTCCCCTCCCCCCTCCTCCCCTCCCCTCCCCCCTCCCCTCCCCTCCCCCCTCCTCCCCTCTCCCCTCCCCCTCCCCTCCCATCTCCCCTCCCTTCTCCCCTCCCTTCTCCCCTCCCCTCCCTTCTCCCTTCCCCTCCTTTCTCCCCTCCCCTCCCTTCTCCCCTCCCCTCCCGTCTCCCCTCCCTTCTCCCCTCCCGTCTCCCCTCCCTTCTTCCCTTGCATCTCCCCTCCCCTCCCTTCTCCCCTCCCCTCCTCCCCTCCCTTCTCCCCCCCCTTCTCCCCTCCTCACCTCCCCTCCTCACTTCCCCTCCCCTCCTCCCCTCCCCTCCCCTGTTTTGACAGAATCTTGCTCTGTCACCCAGGCTAGAGTGTGGTGGTGTGATCTCAGCTCACTGCAACCTCTGCCTCCTGGGCTCAAGCGATTCTTGTGCCTCGGCCTCCCAAGTAGCTGGGACTATAGGTGTGCACTACTACCCTTAGCTAATTTTTGTGTTTTTGTTGTTGTTGTTGTTGTTTGTTTTTGAGACGGAGTCTCGCTCTGTTGCCCAGGCTGGAGTGCAGTGGCACGATCTCAGCTCACGGCAAGCTCTGCCTCCCGGGTTCATGCCATTCTTCTGCCTCAGCCTCCCGAGTAGCTGGGACTACAGGCATCCACCACCATGCCCGGCTAATTTTTTGTATTTTTAGTAGAGACAAGGTTTCACCGTGTTAGCCAGGATGGTCTCGATCTCATGATCTCGTGATCCGCCCATCTCGGCCTCCCAGAGTGCTGGGATTACAGGCGTGAGCCACTGCTCCCGACCAATTTTTGTATTTTTTAGTACAGAAGGGGTTTGGCCATGTCGTCCAAGCTGGTGTTGAGCTCCTGGGCTCAAGTGATCTGCCCACCTTGGCCTCCCAAAGTGCTGGGTTTACAGCCATGAGCCACGGCGCCCAGCCCCTTACATCTTTTCTTATTGCCTTCCATACTTCCCAGTTCTGAGGCTATGAAGATCCTTCTACAGCATCTTCTAAAAGCAGTATGATGTGTCTCATGGTTAGATCTGGAACCTGTCTTTTCTGAGCTTCTATGGCACACGTCTGTTTCATCCTCCTAACCCAGGGCTGGAGTCGCCCCGGACGTGACAGGGGAGTTCCCACAAGGGAGTGTCCCAAACCCTCAGAGAGGGGACCAATTGGGATCCCAAAGAAGCACTAAATGCCAGCTCAGAGCATTAATTAGGGGAACACTGGCATAGAGAGCTGCAGCTGGGCTCAAAACTGACAGTGAGAGACAAGGTGTTCTACCCGGGTGTGCCCGCATTGAGGGGCCAGGGTATGGGGTGTATGAGCAGCTTTAAGGCACTGGGTTCCAGGCATGAAGAGGCTGTGTCTAGCTCTGCCATTTGCTGCTCCACAGTCCCTGGGGCCTCCAGTTCCTCATCTGTGACACTGGGTTGTGGTGACCCTTCTCTCCAAGGACTGTGGTGTGGGACAGCAGTCCTGTCCTGTGCAGTGGACCTCAGAGGGCACTGGCACTGTCCCCAGTGTCCTCCATTTTTCTAGTCTCTCAGCCACTCTTAGATATCCACTTTTTATCCCCATTTCAATATCTGGAAATGAAGGCCCTGTTGGTGGTTCTCAGGGTCTCCCCAGACCAGCAACGTCAGCTCACCTTGGAACATGTGAGAAATGCACACCCGAGCCCCCCAAGACCTGCTGAGTCAGCGCCTGGAGCGGGAGCAGGAGAGGACCCTGCCCCCAGTGCTTAATCCGCCTTCAGTGATTCTGATGCCGTAGCGCTTGAGAACCACTAAAGGAACTTCCCTGGCGTTGGAACCTGGGTGTACCTGACTCAGGCCCATTCTTCTACGACCGCCCTAAACTACTAGCCACTTAGCTTTTGAATTAGGTAGAATGATATTATTTGAGGAAAGTAAATCATTTGTTCCCTGAAGAAAAGTGGGTATGCTTTCCTTACGCTCTTCCTCCTACACGGGGACCACGGGGAAGCCAGGCCCCTGGTGATGTGGATATGGACCTTGAGGTCCTCATCTCACTGGTCGGCTGAGCTGTCCTGTTTGTTTCTTGCAGCTGCTCAGATGGAAGATAAAAAGCCCTTTATCCTGTCTTCCATGAGGCTTCCTCTCCTGGATACCAACAGCAAGGTAAACCACATGGGCCAGCCTAGGCTGCACCACCACACCACAGGCAGCTGCAGGGTGTGGCCAGGCTGTGCTGTGAGATCACCCACCAACCAGGCGGCCACCACCCTCAGCTGGACTGAGCTTGGGAACAAAGGACGACAGTGTGCCACTCAGTGTGTGGCTGGTGCTTTTCCCACATCTCACTCAGGAAACAGTCCCCAAGGCCACCCTACACTGGCACCAGTTATAGGCCCGCGGGTCCCTAGCCCCTCCTTCAGGCTCAGTGATTCTCTAGAAGGACCCAGAGTTCACAGTGCTGCTCTGCTCATGGTGATTGCAGCAAAAGGATGCAGGTCCACGTCAGCCATGGTTGGGGTGCCTGGGACAGAATCCAGGAGGGCCCACACACACAGCTCCCAGCTGTCCTCCCCTGGGGTCGCGGACAGCATTAGACCCCCCGGCCATCCTCACAGCAGCAATGTGGGTCACAGAGCATCACAACCAGGGAAGCTCCTGCCTCGGGGTCTGTCATGTAGACCTGGTTGGCGCCCTCATGGCTGAGCCATCTCCAGCCCCTCTGGAGGTGGAGCTGATGCCACGTGGCCCGTAGCCCCCACCTGTCACATGAGACCATCTGGTGTGGCCCAAGACCCCAGGTGGACAAGAACATTCTTACCAGGCCAGATGTTTGGGGCTTAGTGATGACCTCCCAGGACCCCAGGGCAGAGGCCAGGCCTAGCTTTGGGCGGGTGGATCTTTGTGAAAGTTAGGACTGCACCCAGGTTACCCAGGGGCTGCTGTCTTGGGTAGGACCTGCTTGCTACAGGGGGAGCAGAGACCCTTAGCCCTCTCGGGGGCTGCTCCAGCCTTTGTGCTGGGCCTCCTCTTGGGGTCCTTCTGTGAGACTCTTCTTGTTTCCCCAGAAGCTACTGAAACAGACCCCATGCCACATCTGTTGCGGTGCTCCTTACATGTTCCACACTCCCCAACGTTCAGAGCTCTTCTCCCCAACGTGCCCCTGACAGGGTCTTTTGGTCCTTTTGGACGCCTGCAATGCCAGGTGGCTAAATGCACAGTCTAGGCAGTCTGGGACCAACCGGCTTGCTCCTCCACACCCACCCTGTTCTCTGAGATAGCACAAGGAGGAAGTGCTTGGAGAAGCCTCCTCGGAGTGGGGATGCTGGACCTGAGAGCTGAAGGGGCAGAGGCGTGGTCGCGATGCTGGAGAAAAGGATCCCCAGGGAGGGCAGCATGGGCAGAAGCCATGGCTCAGGGGAAGGGCTGGTTAGACCACATTGGCCTGGCTGTGCCTTTGTCACCAGGCTTAGTTACTGGGCGAGGCTGGACATGCAGGCTTAACTCCTAGGATTGTTTGGGTGACAACTGCAGATTCAGGGACCAGATTTATGGTACACCCCAGGAAACATGGGGATCACATGAGAGAAGCTAGCTCAGAAAGACGGCAGCCCCACCCCCTGAGGCCAGGGTAAGCCCTGGACGGAGGGATGGATGTATTTGGAGCCTGGGAAGGGCAGCTGCCAGTGCCCAGGAGGCTGGGGGTTGGGGGCAGGGTGGCTTTGGGCGGAGCCCTCAGCAGAGCAGCTCTCTTGGAGTTGGGGTGCAGCTTGATGGAAGTGGATGGAGGAGGGAAAGTGAGTGAGATGCTCCCCTCTGGCAGCAGGGGAGGGAGGCAAGGGGAACTGGAGGAAAAGAATCCTTCCCTACGGACCTGAGCACATCCACAAGCTGGCAGGAAGGCTGCCTTCCAGGGACGAAGGGGCCTTCACACAGCCCAGGGACAGAGAAAAAGGCAGACACAGGCGCAGGTGCAGGTGCGGGTACAGGTACGTCCAGGTACAGGTGTGGGTGCAGACCCAGGTAGGTAGGTATAGATATGGGTGTGAGTGCAGGCTTAAGTGTGGATGCAGGTAATTATAGGTATGGGTGTTGGTGCTGGCACAGGTGTGGAGGAAGGTAGGTTCAGGTACAGGTGTGGGAGCAGGCATAGGTGTGGATATGGGTGCAGGTAGGTACAGGCGCAGGTATCGATGCAGGCACAGGTGCAAGTGTGGGTGCAGGCATAGGTGTGGGTATAGGTGTGGGCGTTGGCACAGGTATGTGGGTACAGGCCCAAGTGCAGGTATGTGGGTACAGGCCCAGGCCCAGGTATGTGGGTACAGGCCCAGGTGTGGATACAGGTAGGTAAAGGTGTGGGTACAGGTGCAGGCCCAGATGTGGGTGCAGGTAGATCCAGGTACAGATGTGGGGGTAGGTGCAGGTAGATCCAGGTACAGATGTGGGGGTAGGTCCAGGTACAGGTGTGGATTCAGGTGCAGGCCCAGGTGTGGGTGCAGGTACAGGTGTCAGTGTAGCTGCAGTTGCGGGCACGTGTGGATGTGGGTGGGAGGAAGAGTGAGGTTCCTCTCTGCTGGCTGGACTGGCATGGCAGTCTCTGCATCCCCTTCCTGATCTCCCATTTGTTCTGGGCAGGTGAAGCGGGCAGTGGTGCAGGTGATCAGCGCCATGGCCCACCACGGCTACCTGGAGCAGCCTGGAGGTGAGGCGATGATCGAGTATATCGTGCAGCAGTGCGCGCTGCCCCCCGAGCAGGAGGTAAGGGGCTGCCACCTTGCCCGCCTCCTAGGCCCATGCCGCCCCTGGCCTGTGTTAGGCACTGGCATCAGGAGCTGCTGGCCCAGCAGAGGGTGGATGTGTGGGCTGCAGTCTGCGTGCGGAGGTGCCCTCTGCTGTCTTTTGTTTGTTAATAGAGACAGGGTCTTGCTCTGTGGCCCAGGCTGGAGTGCAGTGGCTATTCTCAGGTGTGATCATAGCACACTGCAGCCTGGAACTCCTGGGATCAAGAGACCCTCCTGCCTCAGCCCCCCAGGACTATAGGCATATGCCACTGTGCCCGGCTCCCTCTGGTTTCTGAGTCAGAGCCTCTGCACCGAGCCAGTCCTCTCAGCAGCTCCCAGGACTCAGAACGCAGAAGCAGGAAATGGAGAGTTTGTCCTATTTGGGGCTTTTCTATTTAAGAAGTTACTGTACAAATGCCAATTTCTTCTTGAAGGAGAGCAAGGTAGAACATGGCGAAATAACCCACAGATGGTCTAGACAGCCCTCTGTCACCCTGAGCTGCAGCCCGCTGGCTGCTGAGCGCATCGGTGCTTGAGTCCCTGCAGCTCTGGGTCTGGTTCTTCAAGTTGGCAAAGCTGGTCTGTCCACCGAGGCCAGCTCAGAACAGAGACGCCGCCCTCCTTGTGTTCTCGTGACCATCACTGTGGTGCCCGCTGTGCTCCAAGTGGGATACGTGAATTTAACTGGAAACATCCGAGCTCAGTGAGAGCATGCTGTGATGTTGCCTCTAAGTGCGTGGTCGTCGGTGGTCAATGAGGAAGCTGCGCACGTGCCTGTTCTGCAGGCCCCAGCAGGTGGGCCACCACCTGCTCAGCTGATTCTGACCTCAGCATCTTCACAGCAGCTCCACGGGTCGTTAGGCATGAACTGGAGAGCCAAGGCCTCTGTTTTAGTCTTTTAGTTCCCAAGAGTTTGGGAGTTGGAGGTTTCTTTGAATATTAGAAAACGTTATTAAGGTTTTCTAAAACCAAAAGAAAAACCATTTTGAATAGGATGGAGTCTAACACTCAGATATTTATATCTATGTAATAATAATAATTGTTATTATTTTTGAGGCAGGGTCTCGCTCTGCCAGCCACACTGGAGTGCACTGGCGAGATCACAGCTCACTGAAGCCTTGAACTGGGCTGAAGCGATCCTCCTACTTCAGCCTCCTGAGTAGCTGGGACTACAGGCTCATGCCACCACACCTGGCTAATTTTTTTATTTTTTGTAGAGACGAGATTACACTATGTTGCCCAGGTTGCTTTCGAACTCCTGAGGTCAAGTAACCCTCCCACCTCGGCCTGAAAAAGTGCCGGGATTACAGGTGTGAGCCACCACACCCAGCACTCAAATGTGTTTTAACCACAGCACCTTGCTGTTTCCGTGGAGCCTCTCACTCAGTCTGCATTGCTTGATGTGCGGGGTTCAGTGTATCGAACTTTCTACTTTTGCATGTTTCAAATTATTCGTGATAAAATGTTCAGAAAGCAAAGCGGGACATGTTGCTCTGAGACAAGTGGGCCTTGGGGTGTTCGCCAGACACACTGCAGAGGGGGTGAGCGGCAGCGGCAGGCCCTGTGGTGCCACTGGGTGCTGGGCTCTGTGGTGCAGCCCAAGGGGTGGCTGGATGATTCTGGAGCAGGCAGGTGCAGGGCCACTGGGGAGGAGAAGACAAATCAGGGAGCCTCGCCTGGATGTAGATTCCCCTTTAAGGTTTTTGGAGAAACATGAGTTAAAGATTAGAATTAGTTATTATTTTACTGTTTTAGCTATATTACCCCACCTAACTTTCTTTTTTTTTTTCCATTTAAATTATTTTTATTTTTTTAATTTTTTAGAGACAAGGTCTCACTCTGTTGCCAAGGCTAGAGTGCAGTGGCACGATAATGGCCCATTGCAGGCTCAAACTCCTGGGCTCAAGTGATCTTCCTGCCTCAGCCTCCCAAGTAGGTGGGACCACAGGCATGCGCCAGCCACCATGGGTGGCACTTCTTGTGCCGATTTTCAAATTGGGTTGTTTTCTTATTATCGAATTTTGAGAGATCTTTCTATATTCTGGGCACAAGTCCTTTGTTGGATTTATGGCTTATAAATACATATATTTTAACTTTTAATACATAGTGTTTTGTTCTTGAATAGAGACAGCCTGTGTTACCCAGGCTGATCTCTAACTCTTGGCCTTGAATGATTCGCTTGCCTCAGCCTCCCAAAGTGCTGGGATTATAGGTATGGGCCACTGCTCCTGCCCATAAACATTTGCTTACAGGTCTGTTGCATGCTTGTCTTTTTACTTTCTTAACACTGTCTTTCAGAGAGCAGAAGTTTTAATTTTTTTTAATGGCCAGTTTACTTGAGATGGAGTTTCGCTCTGTTGCCCAGGCTGGAGTGCAGTGGTGCAATCTTGGCTCACTGCAACCTCCGCCTCCCAGGTTCAGGCGATTCTCCTGCCTCAGTCTCCTGAGTAGCTGGGATCACAGGCATGCACCACCACACCTGGCTAATTTTTTATTTTTAAAATTTTTTTTAGTACAGACAGAGTTTTACCATGTTGGCCAGGCTGGTCTTGAACTCCTGACCTCAGGTGATCTGCCCACCCCGGCCTCCCAAAGTGCTGGGATTACAGGTGTGAGCCACTGCGCCTGGCCTAAAAGTTTTAAGTTTTAGGATTCATATATAGGCCTATGATTCATTTTTAGTTTGTTTTTTTTTTTTTTTTTTTTTTTTTTTTAAGATGGCGTCTCACCCTATTGCCCAGGCTGGAGTGCAATGGCGTGATCTCAGCTCACTGCAACCTCCACCTCCTGGGTTCAAGCAATTCTCGTGCCTCAGCCTCCCGAGTAGCTGGGATTACAGGCATACACCACCACGCCAGGCTAATTTTTGTATTTTTAGTAGAGACAGGGTTTCACCATGTTGGACAGGCTGGTCTCAAACTCCTGACCTCAGGTGATCCTCCCGCCTCCGCCTCCCAAAGTGCTAGGATTACAGGCATGAGCCACTGTGCCCAGCCTTTTGAGTTAATTTTTGTTAAATGTGAGGTGTGTTTGAGGCTTGTTTTTTTGCATGTGAATGTCCAGTTGTCCCAGCACCACATGTTGAGAACACTGTTCTCTGTACATTGACAAATTGCCTTGCATCTTCTGTATGGATTCTCTCTAATGCTCCAGCTCCACTCATCTGTGGAATCTGTCATCATCTGTCATCAGTACCACACTGTCTTTCCATGGCTTTATGTTCTTTTTTTTTTTGAGACGGAGTCTTGCTCTGTTACTCAGGCTGGAGTAAAATGGTACCATGCCGGCTCACTGCAGCCTCCACCTCCCAGGTTCAAGCAATTCTCGTGCCTCAGCCTCCTGAGTAGCTGGGACTACAGGCACGCACAAACACGCCCAGCTATTTTTGTTTTGTTTTGTCTTGTTTTTTTAAAGATAGGTTTGGCTGTGTTGTCCAGGTTGGTCTTAAACTGCTGAGCTCAAGCAATCTGCCCACCTGGGTGACAGAGCAAGACTCTGTCTCAAACAAAAACAAAGAAAGAAATAATAAAATGCTCTTAAAATGTTCTCCATGCCGGCAATAAGGCTGTTTTGTTTTCTCTTAGCTTTTCCTTTGCAGTCATTACAGCTCATGCCTGTAATCCCAGCACTTTGGGAAGCTGAGGCCAGCGGATCACTTGAGGTTAGGACTTCGAGACCAGCCTGGCCAACATGGTGAAACCCCGTCTCTACTAAAAATACAAAAATTAGCTAAGCGTGGTGGACCACACCTGTATTCCCAGCTACTCGGGAAGCTGAGGCAGGAGAATCACTTGAACCTGGGAGGCAGAGGCTACAGTGAGCTGAGACGGCGCCACTGCACTCCAGCCTGGGCGACAGAGCTACACTCTGTCTCAAAAATAAATAAATAAATAAAAATTAATAATAATAATAATAATAATAATAATAATAATAATGCTCTTTGCTAATCTCCTGGACAACTTGTTGCAGTTTCTCCATCAGCAGTTTCTGCTGCACCTTGGTATTTTTGTTATGGAGACGGCTTCTTTCCTTAACCCTCATGAACCAACCTCTGCCAGCTTCCAGCTTTTCTTTTGTAGCTTCCTCTCTGCTCTCAGCCTTCACAGAGTTGAAAAGAGTTGCTCTGGATTAGGCTTCGTCTTAAGGGAATGTCTGGCCGGTCTGATTTTCTATGCAGACCATTCAGACTTTCTCAATGTCAGCAATAAGGCTGTTTTGTTTTCTTATCGTTCCCGTGTTCACTGGAGTAACACTTTTAATTTCCTTCAAGAGCTTTTCCTTTGTATTCACAACATGGCTGACTAGCACAAGAGGTCTGGCCTTTAGCCTGTGTCAGCTTTTGACATGCCTTCCTCACTAAGCTTAATCATTTCTGGCCTTTGATTTAAAGTGAGAGGTGTGCGGCTCTTCCTCTCACATGAACACATAGAGGCGATTGTAGGGTTTTAATTGGACTAATTTCAATATTGTTGTGTTTCAGGGAGCAAGGAGACCCTAGCAGAGGGAGAGAGGTGGGGAGTGGCTGGTCAGTGGGTCAGGACACCCAACATTCATTGATTAAGCTTGCAGTTTTATATACTGCAGTTCATAGCACCCCAAAACAATTATGATAGTAACATCAGAGATCTCTAATCACAAATCACCATCACAGATATAATATTAATGAAACGGTTTGAAATATTCCAAGAATTAGCAAAATGTGACACAGAGACACACACCAAGCACATGCTGTTGAAAAAGGCGCCCACAGACTCGCTGGACACACGGCTGCCCCAGACCTTCCACTTAGTTAAAATGCAGCACCTGTGATGTACAGTAAAGCAAAGCTCAGTGAAATAAGGTCACGCCCAAAGTGGGCTTGCTTTCTTGTTTTTATTGACACATAATAGATGTACATATACTTGGGGTACCTGTGATAATACATTCATATTATGTGTAAAGATCAAATCAGGGTAACTGGGATATCCACCACCTTGCATGTTGGTTCTTTCTTTATGCTAGAAGCATTCTAATTATTCCTTTCTAGCGATTTCGAAATGTACAATAGATTATACTATAATCTATAATCTATAGTAGGGTAAACTATAGTCACCCTACTGATCTGTAGGATACTAGGTCTTTTTTCTGAATATATATTTGTACCCATTAATCAGCCTCTCTTCATACCGCCACCTTCTACCCTTCCCAGCCTCTGGTAACCACCAGCCTACTCTCTGTCTCCATGACAGCCACTGTTTTTGCTCCCGCCTGTAATAGGTTTTCATTGATGCCCTTTATCAGCTTGAAGAACTTCCTTTCTATTTCTAGTTTTCTGAGACTTTATTATGGATTTTATGGATTGATGTCAAAATTGAAACATTTTTGTGCATCTATTAGTGAAATTTTTTCTTCCTTTGACTGTTAGTATGGTAGATTATATTGAGTGCTTTGTTTATTTATTCATTTATTTTTGAGATGGAGTGTCACTGTGTCACCCAAGCTGGAGGGCAGTGGCGCGATCTCGGCTCACTGCAACCTCCACCTCCCGGGTTCACACCATTCTCCTGCCTCAGCCTCCCAAGTAGCTGGGACTACGTGCACACACCGCCATGCCCGGCTAATTTTTTATATTTTCAGTAGAGATGGGGTTTCACTGTGTTAGCCAGGATGGTCTTGATCTCCTGACCTGGTGATCCGCCCATCTCGGCCTCCCAAAGTGCTGGCATCACAGGTGTGAGCCACTGCGCCCGGCCTATTTATTTTTTTTTATGAGACAGGGTCTTGCTTTGTTACCCAAGTTGGAGTATAGTGATGCAATCATGGCTTACTGCAGCCTCAACCTCCCAGGCTCAAGCAGTCCTCCTGCCTCAGTCTCCCAAGTAGCTGGGACCACAGGTGGGCACCACCATACCTGGCTAATTTTAAGTTGTGTTTTTGTAGGGATGGGGTCTCTCTGTGTTGCCCAGGCCAGTCTAGAACTCCTGGGCTCAAGCAGTCTTTCTGCCTTGGCCTCCCAAAGGGCTGGGATTACAGGCAAGAGCCACAGCACCTGGCCATGATTGCCTTTTTAGTAAAACATTTTTATGATGGTAAAATAACAGAAACTTGACTGTCTCAACCCATTTTAAGTGCACACTTCAGCGACATTAAGCTCATTCACATTATTGTGCAGCCGTCACCACCTTCCAGCTCCAGAGCTTGTCCATGTTCCCAAACAGAAACTCTGTCCCCATTAAATGCTAACTCCCATTCCCTCCCCCGCAGCTCCTGCACCCCACCATCCACCTTCCCTCCCCCGCAGCTCCTGCACCCCACCATCCACCTTCCCTCCCCCGCGGCTCCTGCACCCCACCATCCACCTTCCCTCCCCCCGCAGCTCCTGCACCCCACCATCCACCTTCCCTCCCCTGCAGCTCCTGCACCCCACCATCCACCTTCTCTCTCTACGAATTTCACTGCTCGAGGCACTTCGTATAAGTGGACGTAAACAGCGTTTGTCCTTTTGTGTCTGGCTTCTCCCACTCAGCATGAGGTCCTGAATGTTCTCCCATGGTTTGGCGCTGCTAGAATTTCGCTCCTTCAGGGCTCCATATTCCCTGTGTGGAGATGGCGAAGTGCTTATCCCATTCGTCCCTTCATGGACACTCGGGGTGCTGCCACCTTCTGGCTCCTGTGAATAATGCTGCTGTGAACATTGTTGCTTTGTAGCAAATTCTGAAATTGGGAAATACAAGTTCTCCAACTTTGTTCTTTTTCAAGGTCATGTTGGCTATTTTGGGTCCCTTGAATTCCCATGTGAATTTATTTTAGGATCCGCTTGTCAATTCTTGCACAGAAGTCACCCGGAATTTTTATAGGGATTGCACTGAATCTGTATATCTGTTTGGGGAGTAGTTCCATCTTTTTTTTTTTTTTTTTTTTTTTTGAGACGGAGTCTCGCTCTGTCGCCCAGGCTGGATGCAGTGGCACAATCTTGGCTCACTGCAAGCTCCGCCTCCCGGGTTCAGGCCATTCTTCTGCCTCAGCCTCCCGAGTAGCTGGGACTACAGGCGCCCGCCATCACGCCCGGCTAATTTTTTGTATTTTTAGTAGAGACGGGGTTTCACCGTGTTAGCCAGGACGGTCTCGATCTCCTGACCTCGTGATCTGCCCGCCTCGGCCTCCCAAAGTGCTGGAATTAAGGCATGAGCCACCGCGCCCGGCTGTAGTTCCATCTTAACAATATCAAAATCTTTGTATCTATGAACATGGGATGTATTTCTATTATTTAGGTCTTTAATTTATTTTAATATTTTGTAGTTTTCAGAGTATAAGTTTTGCACTTCTTTCGTTAGATTTATTCATAAATATTTTATTCTTTTTGATGCTATTATAAATGGAATTATTTTCTTTCTTTTTTTGTGTTGTTTTTCTTTTTCCTTTTTTTTTTTTTTTTTTTTTTTTTTTAGAAAGAGTCTTGCTCTGTCTCCCAGGCTGGAGTGCAGTGGCCCCATCTCGGCTCACTGCAATCTCCACTTCCTGAGTTCAAGCAATTCTCCTGCCTTAGCCTCCTGAGTAGCTGGGATTACAGGCGCCCACCACCATGCCTGGCTAATTTTTTTTTTTTTTTTTTTTTTTTTGGTAGAGATGGGGTTTCACCATGTTGGCCAGGCTGGTCTTGAACTCCTGACCTCAAGCCATTTACCCGCCTTGGCCTCCTTAAGTGCTGGGACCACAGGTGTGAGCCACTGCACCCAGTCTGAATTATTTTCTTAATTTCATTTTCAGTTTATTCTTTGCTACTGTATAGAAATACAATTATTCTTTTTCTTTTTTTTTTTTTTTCTGAGACAGAGTTTCACTTTGTTGCCCAGGCTGGAGTGCAATGGCACCCTCTAGGCTCACTGTGACCTCCGCCTCCCGGGTTCAAGCAGTTCTCATGCCTCAGCCTCCCAGTAGCTGGGATTACAGGCGCGTGCCACCATGCCCAGCTGATTTGTTTTTGTATTTTAGTAGAGACAGGGTTTCACCATGTTGGCCAGGCTGGTCTCGAACTCCTGAGCTCAGACAGTCTGCCCATCTCGGCCTCCCAAAGTGCTGGGATTACAGGCATAAGCCACTGTGCCCGGCCTACTATTATTCTTTCATATTGATCTTGTATACTGCAACCTTGTTGAACTTGCTTATTAGTTTTAATAGTTTTTATTGGATTTCTTAGGATTTTCTATAAGGATTGTGTCATCTACAACTATAGTTTTACTTCTTTTTTTTCAGTCTGGATGCCTTTTATTTAATTTTCTGTTGTCCCAGCTAGAACGTCCAATACTGTTGAATAAAATCGGTGCGAGCAGACACCCTTGTCTTGTTCCTTCCCTTTGTGTAGAAGCATTTAGGTATGATTCCCACTGTGGGCCTTCATCAGGTCACGGGTACCACCTTCTAGTCCTGCTTTGCTGAATGGTTTTGTTATGAAGTACTAGATCTGATGTGCTGTTTACTGTGTCTAAGATGAGCTTGTCGTTTTTGTCTTTATTTTAGTGATATGGTATATTTCATTAGGTGATTTTCAGATGTTAAACCTGCATTCCTGGGATAAATCCTACTTGGTCATGGTTTATAGTCATTTTTATACATTGTTGTGTTCAGTTTGCTGATATTTTGTTGAGGATTTTCATGTCTATATAAGAGATCATGGTATATGCTTTTCTTATGCCTTTGTATGATATTTGTGTAATCTGTACACACATACACAGGTACATACATGCACAATTTTTTTCCAACTCATTTGAGAGAAAATTTGAGACATCGTGTCCCTTTATCACTGACTACTAAATACCTTGTTTATTTCCTAAGAATAAGGACATTGTTCTACACAACCATAGTCCAGATGTTGGAATCAGGAAATTCTACATGGAGGCCACAATGTCACCTGATCCATGCACTTCGTCGGTCATCCCAGTTCTGTCCCTTTAGCTGCTTTCTGGCGCAGGCTACAGCCCAGACACATACATTATGTGGCTGCTGTGCCCTGTTAGCCTCCTGCCCTTGTGTTTGTTGACCTGGATACTTTCAAAGAATTGAGACCAGTTATTTTGTTGAATAGCTCAAGTATGGTGGTGTTTCCTCACGATTTGATCCAGGTGATGTAGTTTTGGGAGGAATCTCATGGAATCATGCATGTCCCCACCAGTGTATCATATCGGGGGTCCTAGTGTTGGTTTGTTTCAGTGTTGATCTTGTTAGTTCTGATCACTTGTCTATGCTCGGTTTCTGCACTGGAAAGTTGCTGTTTCTGCCTTGTAATAAATAAGTAGTTTGTAGGGAGATCTTTGGGATTAAGTAAACATCTTCTTGTGATTAAACTTTTAGTCAGGTGCGGTGGCTCACGCCTGTAATCCCAGCACTTTGGGAGGCCGAGGTGGGTGGATCACTTGAAGTCAGGAGTTCAAGACCAGCCTGGCCAACATGGTAAAACCCCATCTCTACTAAAAATACAAAAAAATTAGCCAGGTATGGTGGTGGGCACCCGTAATCTCAGCTACTCAGGAGGCTGAGGGAGGAGAATTGCTTGAACCCGGGAGGCAGAGGTTGCAGTGAGCTGAGATCACCCCACTGCACTCCAGCCTGGGTGACAGAGCGAGACTCCATCTCAAAAAATAAAATAAAATAAAATAAGTAAATAAACACTTAGTCAACATCAATTATTTTTAATTATCCATGGATGGTTTTCTAACTCCAGTGATATTGCTGTACTTAGTTCTTTGGCCTCTGTTATGACAGAGCCTCTCCTATTCTTTTTTTTTTTTTTTTAATTCAATTTCTTTATTAAGTAGGTAATTTCCAGAAATACATGAACCTTACTTCACCAAGTTCATACAAGAGTAAAATCAGGAATGAGAACTAAAGTTATTCCTTTGTTTTCTAAGGAAATTGTGTTAATAGATTTCTCATTTCTGACTCTGTACTCAGACATTTTTTTCCCTCCCAATCTGGACTTCATAGTAGTGAAACTAATGCTTGTCAGAAAAAAAACTACCTTTTTTCTTTCTTTCTTTCTTTCTCCTTCCTTCCTTCCTCTCTTCCTTTTCTTTTCTTTTTTATCTTTTCTTTTTTTTTCTTTTCTTTGCTGAGCTTCTCAAAGGCAATAAGCTCTATAATGTTGTGCTCTTAATTTTAGTTTTATTTCAGAATATGGTTTTCTTATTCATATATTTTTTCCTACTCTTTTTTTTTTTTTTAATTTATGAAGTATTTATTGATCATTCTTGGGTGTTTCTCGGAGAGGGGGATATGGCAGGGTCATAGGATAATAATGGAGAGAAGGTCAGCAGATAAACACATGAACAAAGGTCTCTGGTTTTCCTAGGCAGAGGTCCCTGCGGCCTTCCAGCCTTCTGCAGTGTTTGTGTCCCTGCGTACTTGAGATTAGGGAGTGGTGATGACTCTTAAAGAGCATGCTGCCTTCAAGCATCTGTTTAACAAAGCACATCTTGCACCGCCCTTAATCCATTTAACCCTCAGTTGACACAGCACATGTTTCAGACAGCACGGGGCTGGGGGCAAGGCCATAGATCAACAGCATCCCAAGGCAGAAGAATTTCTCCTAGTACAGAACAAAATGGAGTCTCCTATGCCCACCTGTTTCTACACAGACACAGCAACAGTCTGATCTCTCCTTCCTTTCCCCACACTTCCCCCCCTTCTCTTCAACAAAACCGCCATCGTCCTCATGGCCCGCTCCCGATGGTCGCTGTCTCTTCGGAGCTGTTGGGTACACCTCCCAGACGGGGAGGCCGGGCAGAGGCGCTCCTCACTTCCTCCCAGACGGGGTGGCGGCCGGGCAGAGGCGCTCCTCACTTCCCAGATGGGGCGGCCGGGCAGAGGTGCTCCTCACTTCCTCCCAGACGGGGTGGCAGCCGGGCAGAGGCGCTCCTCACTTCCCAGACGGGGCTGTCGGGCAGAGGCGCTCCTCACTTCCCAGATGGGGCAACCGGGCAGAGGCGCTCCTCACTTCCCAGAGGGGGGCGGCCGGGCAGAGGCGCTCCTCACTTCCCAGACGGGGCGGCCGGGCAGAGGCGCTCCTCACCTCCCAGACGGGGCCGCCGGGCAGAGGCACTCCTCACCTCCCAGACGGGGTGGCAGCCGGGCAGAGGCGTTCCTCACTTTCCAGACGGGGCAGCCGGGCAGAGGCGCTCCTCACTTCCCAGACGGGGCGGCCGGGCAGAGGCGCTCCTCACTTCCCAGACGTTGGGCGACTGGGCAGAGGTGCTCCTCCCTTCCCAGATGGGGCAGCCGGGCAGAGGCGCTCCTCACATCCCAGAACATGGGCGGCCAGGCAGAGACGTTCCTCACTTCCTATACGGGATGGCGGCCGGGCAGAGGCGCTCCTCACTTCCCAGATGGGGCAGCCGGGCAGAGGGGCTCCTCACATCCCAGACGATGGGCGGCCAGGCAGAGACGCTCCTCACTTCCTAGACGGGGTGGCGGCTGGGCAGAGGCTGTAATCTTAGCACTTTAAGAGGCCAAGGCAGGAGGCTGGTAGGTGGAGGTTGTAGCGAGCCGAGATCACGCCACTGCACTCCAGCCTGAGCACCATTGAGCATTGAGTGAGCAATCCCAGCACCTCGGGATTGCACTCCGTCTGCAATCCCAGCACCTCGGGAGGCCGAGGCAGGCAGATCACTCGAGGCCAGGAGCTGGAGACCAGCCCGGTCAACACGGCGAAACCCCGTCTCCACCAAAAACGCAAAAACCATTCAGGCGTGGCGGCGGGCGCCTGCAATCCCAGGCACCCGGCAGGCCGAGGCAGGAGAGTCACAGGAGCTCGAGGCAGGGAGGTTGCAGCGAGCCGAGATCACGGCAGCACAGTCCAGCTTCGGCAACAGAGGGAGACTGAAAAAAGGAGAGGGAGAGGGCTTTTTTTTTTTTTTTTTTTTTGAGACGGAGTCTCGCTCTGTCGCCCAGGCTGGAGTGCAGTGGGGTGATCTCGACTCACTGCAAGCTCCACCTGCCGGGTTCACACCGTTCTTCTGCCTCAGCCTCCCGAGTAGCTGGGACTACAGGCGCCTGCCACCACGCCCGGCTAATTTTTTGTATTTTTAGTAGAGACGGGGTTTCACTGTGTTAGCCAGGATGGTCTCGATCTCCTGACCTTGTGATCCGCCTCCGAAAGTGCTGGGATTATAGGCGTGAGCCACCGCGCCCGGCGAGAGCCTCTCCTATTCTTATATGCATGCATCTCTCTCCGCGTGGACTCGTGGTTTGCTGTTTGACGCAGGGGTCCATGTGCAGTCCCTGTTGCTGGCCTTAGTGTTCAAACTGTCCCACACTTGGTCGGTAGCACCCTTCGAGCGCGCCGGCCCCTGTCCTGAGGCCCCGTTGCCCTTTCTGGTGCAGGACGGTGTCCCAGCTCACCTGGGGCTGCCCGTGCCTCTGCTCTGCGGACCCTTCCATGAGCTGTTGGTCTCTTGTTTCTGGGAAGCTCGCTCCTTTATTTCTTGAGTATTTCTTGCCCCTGTTTTTGTGTCTCACTGACTTTGGTGTATCTGTTATCCGAAGGCTAGCACTGCTGTCTTCACATCTTTTAGCTTTTTCTTCTTCCATTCTTTTTAAATTTCTTCTTCCTTGAAGTCTTCGGCAGCCTGTTCTTCCAAGTTAGTAATTTCTTCCTCAGTGAATCGTTATATTATTCGTTTCCTGAATTGAATTCTTTATTTCACGGTTATACTTTTTCACACCCTGTCTCTGGGATTTTCCTTGTTCTTGGCTCCTCATTTCCCTGTTGTGGTTCCTTGTTTCCCTGTTGTGGTACTTTTGGTGCATTTTTTCGCATAGGCATTGTCCCTGGTCTGTGCCCTAACGTTTGTGTTTCTGGTGGAGTTGGAGTATGTCCTCAATGTTCGTTATCAGGTATTTTGCAGTTTCTATTTGGTTTCTTTATTAACACAAATGATTCTTTTATGATCTTTAAAATCTCCAGTCGATAGGTTTTCATGGGTGTTGTAGATTTATTGTTATATTGAATCTGGCCAGGTTGATTTCTGCTTTTAAGTGTTGGTTGCAATATTATTTTTGGCCTAATGGTCAGGATTTCAAAGTGTATGTTTGGTATGAAGTTCTATCTATATTTTTAGCACCTACTGTAAAAATTGAAGTTCAAGGCCTAAATATCACTATTTTTTTTTTTTCTGTGTGACTTTTGGCTTCTGAAAGAGAGGGATTAGAAGTCCCTGCAGTGTTGCCGTTTTTCCAAATATGCCGCTTTGTGGTTGAGCTTTTACTTTTTGGTATTTCAAAACCTGAATGGAACGTGTGGGAAACAGAAGTCGTCTGCTTGCAGGGACACCTTCCGGGGAGCTGAGCGTACAGAGAGGACGGCAGGCATCCAGCCCACTGTGGCTGCCGAGGCTGGGTGGTGTCCTGGTGGGAACCAGGTTTTCTGACATGGTTAACGTTCCCACAGAGGCTATCCCGTCCCTCCCCTGCAGGCATTGCAACGTCACGAGCAGTGATTTTTTATGGAGTCAGTGGCTTAGCAAATGCTCAAGGTTTTGCTTGTTGTGGAGATGAGAACTGAGGCAGGTGAGCCTGCTTTCTTGGGTGATCTTAGCGGAGAGTGCCTTTGCTGTCTGTGGCAGGTGGTGCACATGTCTGCATGTCCTGCGGCGAGGCCCAGGGTCTGCCCTGCTTCCGGGCAGGCTGCGTCCTCAGGCCCAGAGCCACGGCCGCCCATGCACGCCTTTGCCTTTTGCCTTCCTCCAGCCTGAGAAGCCAGGCCCCGGCAGCAAGGACCCCAAGGCCGACAGTGTGCGGGCCATCAGCGTGCGCACCCTCTACCTGGTCAGCACCACCGTGGACAGGATGAGTCACGTGAGTGCACAGCACCCGTCCCTGCCTGGCGACAACAGAGCTCTCCAGGGCAGTGGCCCAGGGTGCTTAGGCCCAGCAAAGGGTCTGTCTCCACCTTGGAGCTCTGGCAGGGCCCTATCTGCATGGGACCTCCCTCTGGGCGGATGCAGACCAGGCCCTCTGCTCCCCTAGGTCCTCTGGCCATACCTGCTCCAGTTCCTCATCCCTGTGCGCTTCACCGGGGCCCTGACTCCGCTCTGCAGGAGCCTCGTGCATCTGGCGCAGAAGAGGCAGGAGGCTGGGGCAGATGCCTTCCTCATCCAGTACAACGCCCATGGTGCGTGCCACACCGTACCCCACCTACTCGCTCCTGTCCCCACTTCCCCATCCTCCAGTTCCTGACACCCGCCCCAGGGCTACAGGCAGCCTCCCACTGACTATTTCCACCTCTCATCTCCAGCGAGCCTCCCGTCTCCCTATGCTGTAACCGGAAGACTGTTGGTGAGCCTCACCCTTTCACAGCGTGCCCGGCGCCCCACTCTGTGTCCCTGTGCTCCACCCAGGCTTGGAAGGGGTTACCTTCTCAGTGGGCAGCCGTGGTCAGGGCTCAGGTGTGGTTTTCCTCTAGGTGGGCGGCCCAGCTTTGGGAAGAGCCAGGCCCCCGTTGGGTGCTGTGGCCCTGCAGGTGCAGGTTGTGGGCATGGCCAGTGCTCCCTGCTCAGACCCGGCTCCCACGCTGCCTCTTTTCAGGTTGTGTCTTCCAGCCCCTACCTGGGGGACGGACGTGGGGTGGCAGCGCTGCACCTCCTCAGTGTTCTGCACCCAAACATTCACCCTTTGCTGGGTCAGCATTGGGAGACGACTGTCCCGCTGCTGCTGGGGTACCTGGATGGTGAGGCCGGGGTCAGGATGGGGTGCATAGCCCTGTGGGGAGGGCAGGTCTCAGAGTAGGAGGGTGCTAGCTCTGACCCCACCTTTGCCAAGTGGCACTAGGGTGGCCAGTGGGAACTAGGGTTGTATAATTGGAAAAAACAGTCTCCCCTGTGGTCCAAGAAAGGCCCCAGATGACCTGGGGCTTGAAAAGCACTCCCACTGGGTGCTTCCTGGGAGCAGGTGGGGGGCAGCAGGGCGGTGGGGCCTGTCTGTGCTGAGCATCCCCAGCTCCAGGGCAGGTGCTGGGCTCTGAGCCCCACGCGTGCGTGTTGGGGTGGGCTGGCCTGCACGGCTGTCGTGGGCCCTGTCTGTGCTGAGCATCCCCAGCTCCAGGGCAGGTGCTGGGCTCTGAGCCCCACGCGTGCGTGTTGGGGTGGGCTGGCCTGCACGGCTGTCGTTTCAGAGCACACAGAAGAGACCCTGCTACAGGAGGAGTGGGAGGAGAAGCTGTTGATGGTGAGGGCCGGGGATGGTGGGGACACGGCCCATCCTGGGCCTTAAGGTGTTGTCTGGCCTGGGGGGTGCTGGGGTGGCAGAGGCTGGGCCACCTGCCTCGACCTCACCTCGTGGTTTGGCTGGGGAGCCAAGGATCAGGCAGCGTCAAGGCTGAAGACCGCAGCAGCCTTGCAGTGGGGGACTTGCTGTGACAAGGCACCGGCCCTCTAGCAGTCACAGCCCCGAGCGTCACCGGCCACCTCTCACCCTGCCTGGTGAGCCAACTGCGGCATGGCTGTCCCCTGAGGGTTGGCTCTGCTGCCCCCGGCCTCCGCTGGAAGGCGGTCTGCAGCCCCTGCAGCCACAGCACATGGGGATGTGCCCAGACTCCAGCCGCCCTGTGAGGGGTCGGGCTCCCAGCCCCTCAGTGGCATCTTGGCCTGCAGTTCCTACGAGACACCCTGGCCATCATTTCTGACAACGCGTGGATCTGCCAGCTGAGCCTGGAGCTGTGCAGGCAGCTGCCCTGCTACGACGAGGCACCCCAGGAGAAGGTGGGGCGCCTGCTGGCGTTCTTGGTGTGGCACTTGGGCTCTGAGTCCTGGGTCTCGTGTCTGTCACTTGCTGTCTGGGCCCTGTCTCCCGTGGCCCTGGTGGCCTGGCAGAGCCTCCTCGTGGTGGCTGAGGGCCAAGAGTGCGAGAGCCCACCGGCCCCACCCCTTATTCCTCAGATATTGCCCCAGACTCACCCTGCAGTTCTCATCAGCTTGTGGGCAGGAGGTGCACCCCAGGGGCAGCCCCATGGCAGCGCTGGGTCTCCCTGTACTCAGGAGTCAGGCACAGCCATGTTCTCTGGTTTTGTTTCAGAACTTCCTGTACAAATGCATAGGAACCACCCTGGGTGCTGCTTCAAGTAAGGAGGTGGTGAGGAAGCACCTTCAAGAGCTGCTGGAGACGGCCAGATACCAGGAGGAGGCAGAACGCGAGGTGGGGCCACTCTCCCTACAGAAGCCCCAGACAACCCAGGGCTGGAGGACGGTGGCACCTGCTGTTCTCTGAGGCAGCCGGCTAGCCTGCATGCCTGTGCATGCCTGTGTGTGCCTGTGTGCATACACATGTGGTGTGCGTATATGCACAGAGAGGGTGTGTGCACGATATGTTGATGTGTATGCAGGTGTGTGCGTGTGTGTACATGTGGGTGTGCCCGTGTCCACACATGACAGTGTGCGTGCGTGTGTGGCAGCGCGTGCCCTCCCCTGCCCGGGGTAAGTGTGCTGCCCCCCAGGGCCTCGCCTGCTGCTTCGGGATCTGTGCCATCTCCCACCTCGAGGACACACTGGCCCAGCTGGAGGACTTCGTGAGGTCAGAGGTCTTCAGAAAATCCATTGGCATTCTCAACATTTTTAAGGTTAGGGTGACACCGGTGCAGGGCTGGGGACAGCTGTCTATCCACAAGTTTGAGGCTCAGGGGGTGCCCTGCGGGCTGGAGTGGGGCAGGAAGCTGGTTGTGTCCCTGGAGCAGTTTTTGCTCCTGCATTCCTTCCATGGGCGGGGCCTGTGTGTGGGTGCTCCCAGTGGGGAGGGCGGCAGAATGGCCTCCCAGAGGCAAACGTAGCTGTGGCCAGGGCCACGTCTCTGCCAGGTATGGGTGATGAGAGGGGCTCGCGGCCGGGGCAGGCCGATTCTGCATTCTTGCCGAACCACCAGCTGTGCTGGCAAAGCCTGAGCCTGGTTTAAGGAAGGAGTGGGCCCCTGCCACAGGCCCCTAACCCGGCTGTGGTCCCTCTATTTTCTGTCTCCCGTAACTGTCCCAGTTACAGCATCTCAGGGCTGGACCAAGCATGCAGGGCTTCCCAGCCCTTGCTGTGCAGATGGAGGCTGATCTGCAGCGCAGCAAGGGTGGGGCCTCGAGCTCTTCTCAGCTGCCTCCTGCCTGACTCTCACACATGGCTGCGCTGCCTTGACCCTTGGCCCTCTGTTACTCGGTACCCAGTGGGCCCATGCCTGGCTGGCTGCCTGTGCTCCTGCCCCTTTCAAAGAGGCTCTCCCCATCCCCAGATTCAGGCGGTGCCCTGCATGGCTGGGTCACACCTCTGCTGTCACTGACTGGCTCTGGCCCTTCTTCTGGGAGGATTTCAGGCGTTTCTGAGGCCAAGGATTCCCGTCGGGGAGTGTAATTGTGTAACTGCAGTCCCGCTGGTTCCTCTGGCCTCTCAGGATCGAAGTGAGAACGAGGTGGAGAAGGTGAAGAGTGCTCTGATCCTGTGCTACGGGCACGTGGCGGCCCGGGCCCCCCGGGAGCTGGTGCTGGCCAAGGTGGAGTCGGACATCCTCCGGAACATCTGCCAGCACTTCAACACCAAGGTGGGCACTGCGGTGGGCCTGCCATGCCAGGGGAGCTGGGACTGCCGGGGAGTCACATCTTAACTCATTTCACTTTTCGTTATTCAGGTTCTAGGAGTAAAGGTAGAAACCAAGGTACAGTGTGTAGGAATTAAGTGCTGGACTGGCTTCTCCCCTCTCGGCTCTCCTCTGGGCGGGTTGAGCTTCATGGGCAGAGGCCGGAGGGGGAGCTTGGAGCTTGCTGGGGCTTCCTGGTCTCCATCCCCAGGAGGCGTTCGAGAGCTTCACCAGGGCTCCTGCCCTGGCCTGGGCCCTGGACGGCAGTGGGAAGAAGGGAGGTGTCTGCGCCTCCAAGGGGCCGGGTCGTGGGCTGTCGCCCCCCAGGGAGTTCAGCCAGCCCCACCCGTCCCAGGACAGCTGGAACCTCCTCTGGCTCTGCTCCCCAGTGCTTGTGGGGGCTGTACCTCCCCGGACCCCAGTGAGCACCTAGGAGAGGGGCCAAGGCCCAAAGCCAGTGGAAGTGGTAGTGGAGGCTCCACTGACCCCCAAGGCCTCACCCCAGCCTAACAAGTTTCTCTTCTGGCCTCCCTGGCACTAACCTGACAAGCCCCTCTCTCGGGACAGTCAGCCCCTCCTTGAAGAACAGGCCCTCTGGTTCTCCTGCGGTGGCTGGGAGGGCAGGGCTGTTCTGAGAGGTTCTTTTCCCAGCCCTTCAGTGCTCCCTGGAGGACTCTCCTCCTGCTGTGGGGGGCCCTCTGGTCACACCACACAGTGTCTGCTCTGTGGCCTGTCTTCTCTGAAGTGTGACACGGGGGAACCCCTGGGTGGCCCCCGGCTTCTTCCACACGGACTTTGATAAGCAAAAGGGCTGGCTAGAGAGCTCCTTTGAGAGCAGAGTGCAGCACCTCTGGCTTCGGAGAAAAGAAAAGGGGGTGTGTGCGGGTTCAGCCCTGGAGGGCAGGCGTGGGCATCTCCTGTAGCCCTGCGTCCCTGCAGGACCCAGCCCTGAAGCTGTGCCTTGTCCAGAGTGTGTGCATGGTCAGCCGCGCCATCTGCAGCAGCACCCAGGCTGGCTCCTTCCACTTCACCCGGAAAGCAGAGCTGGTGGCACAGATGATGGTGAGCGTGGCCGTGGCCTGGCAGGTCCTCGGGCAGGTTCTTGGAGACTGAGGCCAGAGGTGGGGACTGGGGGCACTGAGGGTGACAACGTGAAGACAGCCTGGGAACGTGGGAGGGGCCATGTAGGGACACATGGGGCTCTGCTCCTCGGGCCCCGCCTGTCACTTAGGCTGGGGGACAGAGCTTGACCAGGGAGGGGAGCTGGCGTTTCCTCCAAGGGCTGAGTCATGCACCTGCCTCACCCAGGAGTTCATCAGGGCAGAGCCTCCAGACTCCCTGAGGACACCTATTCGGAAGAAAGCCATGCTCACCTGCACTTACTTGGTGTATCCTTTCCTGCCTCTGCACAGGCCCGTGCAGCTGCGTGTGTGCGTGCGTGTGTGTGCCTGTGTGCGTGTGTGCGTGTGTGCGCATGTGTGTGTGCATGTGTGCGTGCATGTGTGCATGTGTGTATGTGCGTGTGCACGCATGTGTATGTGCGTGCGTGCGCCTGTGCGTGCATGTGTGCATGTGTGCATGTGTGCTCGCGTGTGTATGTGCGTGTGTGTGCACGTGTGTGTGCATCCGTGCGTGCCTTGTGTGTGCATCTGTGCGTGCCTTGTGTGTGCGTGTGCATACGTGTGTATGCGCATGCTGCGTGGGTGCCACCATGGTCTGGAGCAGAGTAAACATGGCAGTGGCTGTGCTGCCGGCACAGGCCTGGAGGTTGCTGGGTGTCTGAGCCTCAGCCTCAGTATCATTGTCTGGGGCCCTTAACTTGCCTCTCAGCTCTGTGGAGCCTGCGCTGAACGAGCAGGCCCGGGCGGATGTGATCCGTGGCTGCCTGCACAGCGTCATGGCCCTGCTGCCTGAGCCCAAGGAGGAGGACGGAGGCTGCCAGAAGGTATCCCCGTGTTTCTCTTGCCTGTGTCCACACCCGTGAGAGCGGCGGGAGGCCACTGTAGGCCGCAGGGTCACTGGTGGGGCTGGACGGCCTGGCTCTCCTTCCAGTCCCTGTATCTGGAGACGCTGCACGCCCTTGAGGATCTGCTGACGAGCCTCCTGCAGCGGAACATGACCCCCCAAGGCCTGCAGATCATGATTGAGGTGTGCAGCGGGGAACTGTCATGGGGATGGGAATGGGGGCACAGAGGGCACTCCACCTGGCTGCTGGCCCTCTCTCCACATGTGGGCACCACAGGGACCGTTTGGTGCTCTCTGCAGTTGGAGGTGGTTTATGAACAGGCAGGTGCACCCCCTCCCATCTGGGCTGGCAAGCAGTTGGGGAGGCCCTGACCCAGGTGGGGCCTCTGGAGCCTGTCCTCTCCCGCCACTGCATGGCGTGGGGATGGAGGGGCCTACAGGTACTCATGGCTCCTGACTGGGAGCCGAGCTACCAGGGTGGCACTACAGTGGGCTAGGGTGGGGCCGACCCCCATGCTCGGAGTGTGTTCTTCTAGGACCAAGGTGGCCTCCACCCTGTCCCTCCACAGTCCTGGCTGGCACTGGGTCCACCTGGGCTGGGTTGTGTCTGTGACCAGACTGGAGGACAGAGTGGCAGGGCCAGAGGAGCTACGGTGGCCTGAGGCTGGCACCACTCTGGGTCCCCGGCTTGGCCCCCTGTAGCCCGGGAAGGATGGCCTGGCAGGGACGCTGAGCTGGCCCACGATGCACAAGGCTCCTGCCCCCAGGGCTGCCCTCTGAGCAGTACCTGTGTGAAGCCCCCTCTTCCTCAGCACCTGAGCCCGTGGATCAAGTCCCCAAGAGGTCACGAGCGGGCGCGGGCCCTGGGCCTGAGCGCCCTCCTGCTGCGCTACTTCCTGGAGCACCTGCGTGTCAGCGTGAGTACCTGGGTCCCCGGCCCAGGTGCTGCTTCCTGTGGCACTCATGACCCAGAGTGTGAGCTGCCTTCCTGGATTCCTCTGGCCACCACCCCAGCTCAGGCCACAGTCCTCTTCCTTGAGATGTGGATTGAGGGCCTGTCAGGGCCAGGAGTTGTCAGGGATAGCTGCTCAGAGTAGAGTCTGTTGTCATCAGGGGCCCACTGTTAGCCGGGAGGAACGTGCACCTCTGGTCTCCAGGGCTTCACTGTTGAGCGCGGTGCTTGATTTGGTTGGCGATATTATTATCATGTTCCAGAAGCATCTATTTGTTTTAATGAGAACTTTTATCAGGAACAGATATTAGATTTTGCTAAATATCTTTTTGTCGTCTATCAGGATTATTCTAGGCTTTCTTTTCTCTCTCTTTTTTTCCCTGAGACAGGGTCTCACTCTGTTGCCCGGGCTGGAGTGCAATGGTGCAAACACAGCTCACTGCAGCCTGGAACTCCTGGGCTCAAGTGATCCTCCCGCCTTGGCCTCCCGAGTAGCTGAGACTACAGGTGTATGCCACCACACCCAGTTGATTTTCTTTTCTTTTTTGTAGAGATGGGGTCTTGCTACATTGCCCAGGCTGGTCTTGAACTCTTGGGCTCAAGTGATCCTCCTGTCTCGGCCTCCCAAAGTGCTGGGATTACAGATGCTGGGGTTACAGATGTGAGCCCCCTGCACGTGGCCTTTTGTTAATGCACCAAAACTATCTTTTCTTTTTTTTTCTTTTCTTTTTTTTTTCTTTCCCTCACTCCCTTCCTCCCTTCCTTCTCTCCCTCCCTCCCTCCCTCCCTCCCTTCTTTCCTTCCTTTCCTTCCTGAGTCCGAGTCTCTCGCTCTCACCCAGGCTGGAGTGCAATGACGCAATCTTGGCTCACTGCAACCTCCGCCTCCTGGGTTCAAGCGATTCTCCTGCCCCAGCCTCGCGAGTAGCTGGGATTACAGGCGCCCACCACCACTCCCGGCTAATTTTTGTATTTTTAGTAGAGATGGGGTTTCATCATGTTGGCCAGGCTGGTCTTGAAGTCCTGACCTCAAGTGATCTGCCCACCTCAGCCTCCCAAAGTGCTGGGATTACAGGCATGAGCCACTGCGCCTGGCTGAAACTTTCATTCTTTATGTGGCCAAATCTCGTGTGTTCAGGGCTCTTCCCACCTCATGCTTTCATGGCCTGCTCATCACAGAACCCTGATCTGGCTGAAGCTCACCCTGGTGCACGGTGTGATGGATGCCCAGCCTAAGGACAGTGGCTGGTCACCCTGCAGTCTTTCTCTAACATTCCAACCTTCCCCTTCTGACTTGAAATTCTTTCTCATCAATGGTGCCCAAGTAGATACCAGGTTTCCATCTGAGCCCAGGAGCAGGGTGGGAGCACCTCCCAGGAAGGCCTCGCATGTGGGGGCTGAGGAGGGAGCAGGTGGTGGGAGGGGGACAGGTGCGTCTGCTGGGGAGGAGGTGTGGAAGTAGGAGGAAGGTGTTTGCCTATAGGAGCATGGGAGGGGCAGGACTGAGGAGAGCAGAAAGGCTCTGGAAGGCAGGACCAGGACAGTCAGCGTGTGAGGGGGTCTTGTACAGTCCCGCCCCTCACCCAAATTGGCAGAGCTCGTGCACTCCTCCCATTTGGGGCCCCCTCCTCACCCCAGTTGTCCGTCCGCTTGCACATGCCTGCGTGCCCACATCGGCATGGCCTGGTCCTCCTTCTTGTAGGGGCCCGGCCTGGGAGCCTGTGTGGCCCTGGTGTAGACGAGGTGTGGTCAGAGCTGAGCTGAGCAGCACCCACGCTGCAGCGGGAGGGGAGGGAGGAACTCACTGGGAGCTGTGTTGGCCACAGTGACGGCCCAGGGCTTCGTGGACACCAGCAGCACTCCTGGCCACACTCCAGCCCTCCTCTGGGTACAGGTGGCATAGGTGGCGTCCACCCATCCCAGCGTTCCAATAGCTCAGGCATCTCCTCCTCCAGGCCCTGGTGCCCTTCCACAACCTGGGCCTTCTCATCGGCCTCTTCTCCCCACGGTGTGCGGACCTGTGGCCTGCCACCCGCCAGGAGGCCGTGGACTGTGTCTACTCTCTGCTCTACCTCCAGCTCGGCTATGAGGGTGAGCCCTCGTCAGGAGTGTGGGGGCCAGTGGTCGTGCAGGGGTGCTTGGAGGGATGAGGTGCAGAGTCCAGGCTGCGGGATCGCCAGGGAGGGCCTGGGCCCGACTGCTTGTTCCTGCCGCCTCTCAGGCTTCTCCCGGGACTACCGCGATGACGTGGCGGAGCGGCTCCTCAGCCTCAAGGATGGCCTCGTGCACCCTGACCCCGCCATTCTCTTCCACACCTGCCACAGTGTAGGCCAGGTACCAGCTGGGAGCTCTGCGGCCGGAAGGCAGGCTGGCACTATCTGGGGCTAACAGGGACTTCCCAGGCAGCACCTGGCCTCCCCTAGCCTCTGTAAGTGCCACCCATGGCCAGTGGGCACGGGGCAGGGCCTGGGTGTTTGCATTAGTTGCCGGCGCTGCCCTGCACTGGCCCCATCACCCACCCCCACCTACGCTGGGGCAGTGCAGTCCATACGAGAGGAAGGTGCTGTTTGTCTTGAGACCTGGCAGAGGCCGAGGAGAGAATGGGGTGCCATGAGGCCCAGCCACCCTCTGCCTGCCACTGACACCCTGGCCTGCTCATGAAGATGCAGGTTTCTGGAACAGAATCTCCAGCGGCTGCCCTGTGTGGAGTTGTCCCCAGAGGCTATCCAAGAGCCACATGGGGGGCTAGGGTCATCGCCTGCAGGGTGCAGCGGGCTCTAGCCCTCTTGCCAAGGGGCCAGGGACGGGCCCTGCCCTTGGTTCCAGCTGGTCAAGGTGCTTTGTCCAGTACCATCTGAAGGGAGGATGGCCCTGGGCACTGCGTCCCCTCCCCGACCTGTGCCTGCCTGGTCCACTCTGAGGCTCAGCTCACAACACAAGCTTGAGTATTATTAAAGTATTGCATTTCGGGGGCGGGGGGGAAAAAAGTCCCTCCAAGGGGATGAGAAAGCTGCCCCTCCCTCCGTGCTCTCATGTGGGTCCCCAAGCTGGAACACGGCCTGTCTCCATTTGGTGCTTAGGAACGGCCTTCCAGGTCCAGAGACTGTGTCTCCTGCAGAGGAAGGAGGGGTAGGTCACCAGGGTCCTTTCTGGTGCTGGGATCACAGGTGTGAGCTAAGGCTCATCTGCCCTTGACCCCGTGTTCTAGAGAGCTCCAGGGCCACTGCACCACAGGGCTGCTCCCAGCCCACTTCACGGGTCAGAAGGAGCCCGAGGAGGGTGCTGTGACCCCAGCCCTGCAGCTGCCCAGGCACCACCTTCCAGGAGCCCGCCCAGGTTCCAGCGGGCCCTGGCAGTTCTGGAGAAGGAGACCCCACCCCCGTGCAGCGAGCTCATTGAAGGCACAGGGCCCGGCGGCTGGGGCCGGGCTGCAAGAAGGGGCGTGGCCTCCCGCCCTAACACGAGCCTCTGAGACTCAATGCCTCGGAGGAGTGGCGTTGGGGTACCCCCCTTCCCTCCTTAACCTCTGGCATCGCCTTCCTCCTAGATTATTGCCAAGCGCCTCCCCCCAGACCAGCTCATCAGCCTCTTGCTAACCATGTTTGAGGCCCTGGGAGATCCCGAAAAGAACTGCTCCCGAGCAGCTACCGTCATGATCAACTGCCTGCTGCAGGAGCGGGGCGGCGTGCTCCAGGAGAAGGTGGGAGAGGGCGGGGCGGTGGCTCGAGGAGATGGTGGGAGGGGGCGGGGCGGGCAGGGCAGGAGTGGAGTGATGGCTCCAGGAGAAGGTGGGAGAAGGTGGGAGAGGGTGGGGTGCGACGGGCAGGGCAGGAGCGGGGCGGCGTGCTCCAGGAGAAGGTGGGAGAGGGCGGGGGGGCGGGGCGGTGGCTCGAGGAGATGGTGGGAGAGGGCGGGGAGGGGCAGGGCGGGCAGGGCAGGAGTGGAGTGGTGGCTCCAGGAGAAGCTGGGAGAGGGTGCGGTGGGGTGGGGCGGGCAAGGCAGGGGCGGGGAGGTGGCTCTTGGAGAGGTGGCACCGCGGGAGAAAACAGGGTGGCCCTGGCCTGTCCTGGACCGCCCTGCCCAGCCCTCCTCGGGTGTGGCCCTCACTGCTATGCCCCCTCTCCCTACAGGACTACCATGGAGAAATCTTTCTCTTATGTCTGAAGACAGGGGTTAGAATTTGGCAAAAACAAGTGCTGAGAGAATAAGGGGGGAAAAGGAAGTGGAAAGGCGGGTGAAAGCACTCATGTCTCCCTGAGCCCACAGTCTGTCAGCCGTCCCCCAGGGCGAGCCAAGCCTGACCTCATGGCCCATTGCTTTGTTTGTTTTCACCCCACATCGTGGTATTTTCCAGCTGTGCAGTAGGCATTTGGCAGTAGGGGTCACCATGGCTGAGGCTGGAGAGGAGACTCCCAGGCCAATACCCACCGTGGGCAGGGAGCCTCCTCGTGACAAGGCCGTCCCCCAGAGTCAGGCGCACATGCTATGCTGCTGCTGGACTTGTGGTGGGCCTGGGGGTCCCAGGGCCAGCGTCCTCCGGCCCATGTTTCCCCCGTGTTCCGTTCACCTGCTTTCTGGAGCAGCAGGACAGTCGCAAACTCGCAGGCCCCCAAGTCCAATCCTTCCATCTCAGGCCCAGCTCCAGCCTCGGTCTGGGAATCTGTCTTCTTCTCCCTCCCCGCCAGGTCCCCAGCCCAACTCCTGCAGGAGTGCAGATGGCAGCTGTGTGGGTCCTGCCTCTGGTGGGCCTGCCAGGGGAGCCTGAGAGTTGGACCCAGCAGGCATGCTGTGAGGGCATGGGGCCGCTGGCTGTGTTGGATGCCTGCCCAGCTCCGCACCAGCCTCTGGGTCACATGTGCCTTCAGCGCTTCCTCTACCTCCCAGGGCACTGGCCACTTTGCACGAGGAATCCAGGTCGTGGCTCCAGTTCCTTGGCTTCTGGGCTGTCCGTGGCCCACGGGGAATCCTGGCCCTGCCTCAGGCTGGCACCAGCAGTATGGAGCTCTGCATCTCATGGGGCTCCCTCATGGCCCCACCCCCTTGGGCTGGCGTAGGTGTGCCCACAGCTGTCCCCCATGCATGGCCTGACCACCGTGTCCCGCCCATCTACAGGTGCCCGAGATCGTGAGCGTGCTGCGCTCAAAGCTTCAGGAGGCCCAGGGAGAGCACGTCCTGCCGGCCGCCCAGCACAGCGTGTACCTCCTGGCCACCCAGCACTGCTCGGCCGTGGTGTCCAGCCTCCTGGGCAGCCCCTTGCCCTTGGACAGGTACCTAGCTCAGACTCTAGGCTTAGGGGTCCCTCTGGAATGATGCTCCCCGAGCCTTCCACCCGGCTCTGCACCCCGACTTTCTGCACCCCAGCTTTCTGCATGAGTTCCCATGGCTGTAGGCCACGTGGGACAGAAAGTGACATGGAGACAGGCCCCAGTCTCTCAGGTACACATGAGGACCGCTCCTCTCCAGGCGTTTTGGGATCCTCACTGGCCCCGGTGGGCCCTGCACAGCACCCCCACAGGGAAGCTGCTGTTTCTGCCCTCCTCTAAGGTCCCAAAACTGCCTGGCTGCTCTGTCGGCCCCAGGCTCCAGCACACACTGGAGGCTGCCCCTCACCCTGTGTCTTGGTTCCAGCTGCCCCAAGCCTTGTCCTCTGCAGGGCATCCACTGCTGCCTGTGAGCAGACCCCCGGGAACTGCCTGATCTGAGCCCCCTCAGGAGCCCAAGGACAACCTTGTCTGTACCATACATCACTATGTCTTCCCAAACTCACACCTCCCAGCTTCCAGCAAAGGGCAGGGCGTGTCTACCACCCACCAGCCCAGTGGGGTCCCCCTTCCTCACTGAGGCCTCCGGAGCATGGGTCTGCTGGCCCTTCCTTTCTTTGCCATCTTAGTCGTGGACAGAGGCTGGCCCAGGGGCACCTGCCTTCCTATGACCTCCAGGAGACTCCATGCTGGGCAAGGCAGAGTGACCCTTCCCCTGGCAGGCGGGGGCACGAGGCTGCCGTGGGGACGCAGGTTTCCTTGCACCTGGCCCTTTACCCTGTCAGCTTTGCTTTTTTTCATATGCTCTGAGGCCCTCCCATTAGGTGCATCCAAGCTGCAATGCCCACTTCCTCCTGGCAGGGGGGACCCGCAGGCACCTTCTGCTCAGAGGTGCACTTGTCTGGTGGGCCTGCTCCTTCCTGGTACTGTTGACCTTTCTGTGTGTTTGTTTTAAATCTCTTGCATGGTAAATAGCTGCATTTTGTTACTGATAGAGGGAGTTTAAATCCACTGTCATATCTTTTGCGTCTTTGTTACACGTTTTGTTTTTTAAAAATCTTCTTTCTTATCCTTTTTTAGATTGACAGTGTCCCTCTTACCTCACTTTCTCCACTCAGTTTGCAATCCTGCAGTCTGTTGCTTTTCTTTTAGCATTTGCCCTAAAGGTGGCTGCATGTGTCCTCGCTGAAGTCCAGCATGGGCCCCGAATGCAGGCTGAGGTCTGGGTCTGGCTGGGCTGCTGGGCATCCGAGTCGTCATGACTGTTGTTCTTGGGCACAGCCGGCGTTGACTTGTATTTCCTCCGTGATTACCGCCTGGCTCATCAGTTTTCGCTTTCCGTGGAGGCATGGCTCACGCAAAGGGCAAGCACAGAGTCACTGGGCCCTGCGGGACTTTCCAGGTCAAGGCAGAGGAGGTGTCCAGTCCCCAGCAGGCTCCTATGTGCCCCTCAGTCCCCTAGAGGGTCAGGGCCACCTGACCGCCACCACTAGAGGTTTTGGCGATTGTGCTGTGTGCTGGGTCTTCCCAGCCTCTGCTTAGCACGGCGGTGCTGCTTCCCATCCTTCCTCCTTGCCGGGCAGTGCCGGGTGCTGTGTGCGCTGCACCGTGTGTCTGTTTCTAGGTGATGGACATTCGGGTTGTTTTTGGTTTGGGGCTGCTGGGGATGGCGATGCTTTGAATGTTCCTGGGAGTGTCTGTTGGTGGGTAGAGCATGCATTTCTCTTTCGTGTGTATATAGGAGTGGAATCAAGTCCGGGCACTGTGGCTCATACCTGTAATCCCAGCAGTGTGGGAGGCTGGAGGATCACCTGGGGTCAGAAGTTTGCGACCAGCCTGGCCAACATGGTGAAACCCTGTCTCTACTAAAAATATAAAAATTGGCCAGGCATGGCCAGGCGCAGTGGCTCACGCCTGTAATCCCAGCATTTTGGGAGGCCGAGGCGGGTGGATCATGAGGTCAGGAGATCAAGACCATCCTGGCTAACACGGTGAAACCCCGTCTCTACTAAAAATACAAAAAATTAGCCAGGCGAGGTGGCGGGCGCCTGTAGTCCCAGCTACTGGGGAGGCTGAGGCAGAAGAACGGCATGAACCTGGGAGGCGGAGCTTGCAGTGAGTCGAGATCACCCCACTGCACTCCAGCCTGGGTGACAGAGCGAGAACTCCGTCTCAAAAAAAAAAAAAAAAATTGGCCAGGCACGGTGGCTCACGCCTATAATCCCAACATTTTGGGAGGTGGACCACCTGAGGTTGGGAGTTCGAGACCAGCCTGACCAACATGGTGAAACCTCATCTCTACTAAAAATACAAAATTAGCCAGGTGTCGTGGTGCCTGTCTGTAATCACAGCTACTTGGGAGGCTGAGGCAGGAGAATCACTTGAACCCGGGAGGCGGAGGATGCGGTGAGCCATGATTGGGCCATTGCACTCCAGCCTGGGCAACAAGAGCAAAACTCCGTCTCAAAAAATAAATAAAATTTATTTCATATATATATATATATAAATTACCTGGGCGTGGCAGCACATGTCTGTAATCCCAGCTACTTGGGAGGCCAAGGCAGGAGAATCGCTTGAACCTGGAAAGTGGAGGTTACAGTGAGCTGAGATCACGCCATGGCACTCCAGCCTGGGCAACAGAGCAAGACTGTCTCAAAAAAAAAAGAAGTGGAGTAACTGTGGCCATCTCTACCCTGCCACCCCGTGAGCTAAGGATGGGTTCTGCATTCATAAATGGTCAGAAAAAGACCAGAAGAATATTTCATGACACATGAAAATGATAGGAAATCCTGATTCCAGGGTCCATGAGTTAAAGCTTCCAGAAGCACCCGCTCCATCCACTTCCACGCTGTCTGGCTGCTCTCGCACTACAGCGGCAGGCTTGATGAGCTGCCAGAGGCCACCCGGCTCCCAAGGCCTGAGCCACTGTCTGTCCTGGTCAGAAGCCTGCCAGCCCTTCCCTGGGCACAGGTTGGCTTGGCTGTCATATGCAGCCTCATGGGGGCCCACAGTGACTGAGTCTGTGGCCTCCTGGCGCCTCAGTGACGGCCACCGCGTCCTTGCTGGTGCGTGCTGTGTGCCTGCCCTCCTGTGCATTTGTCCACGTTTCCTGCCAGGTCATTTGCTCCCCATGCTCACGCCCTGCCCTCTGCTGCTTGCCTTCTGCTTGAAGGACATCTCCTGGAATTCCCGCCACGAGGATCAGTAACACACTGTCCGCCTTTGTTTACTTGCGAATGTCTTTATTTGGCCATCCCTTGTGACTGTTCTTTCTGTGGCTGAGTATCCTAGTTCAGTGGAGTTTGCTCAGGTATGTGACAGCACATCACTGTTTCTGGCTTCTGTCATTGCTCTTGAGAGCCAGGTGAAGTCTCCTAGCACCACATCTGTCCAGGAAGCCGCTTCCTGCTTGTTGCTCGTCTGCAGTTTGCAGATGGGGGTTGCTTTTCCTTTGTTCTGCCAGGCGGCTTCAGGGCTCCCTGTCTGTAGGTCAGTATATTTCATCAATTCTGAAAAACCCAACCTACTCCTTGTCAGCCATTGTTTCCTCTGTCTCTGGGACATCCATCAAATGTACGTTAGCCCTCATTCCATCTTCCGCGTCTCTTACTCTGTCCTCTGCCTTCCCACGTTATTCTTTCTCTGTAATAATTTATGTGAAATTTTTTTATCTTCCTGTTCACTGAGTAAGTTCTTAATCTTCCTATTTACTGTTTCTCTCTTCTACTGTATCTAGACTGGCACCAAATATGTCCACTGAGTACATTAGCGTTTCATTTCTAAAAGGGCTGTTTGGTTTTCTTTTAAATTTGCTGTATCTGTTTTTAGAATTTCCAGTTCCCGTCATATTCAGAGTTTGTTGTTTCTTTCTGCAAACACTGAGCGTAGCTGCCTCACAGTGCGTCTGCGGCGCCGTCTGAGTGTTCTTGGCAGCACTGCCAGGTATCCTTGGGAGCTGCACTCTTTGACCCTGTGCCGTCCTGAGGCCTGGGCCAGACGCTGCTTCCTCCAGGGAAGATTTGTTCTCCCTTCCAGCAGCTCCCCAGGGACCTCCCACACTACTGCCCTGGGCCCTGTGTGTATAGGCTCAGATTTTTCTCTGTGTCCTTTATTACCAGCTCTGTTTACAGACCCCTGGAGTCAGGGGAAGGGGTGAGCTCAGATCTGAGGCCAAGAGGCCATTTCCCAGCTGGCTGCAGCTGAGCCTGGTGGCCGTGTCTGAGCATCGTGGAGCCAGGGTCCACAGCACCCAGGTGGCGGGGGGCAGGGATGCCCGGCCCAGGTGCCGGCAGCGCCCTGACCAGCCGCGGCCTCAAGGTGACTCTCCTCCTGCCTTGCTTCAGCCACGCCTGCATGCTGTGGCGGGCGCTGGCGGTGGAGCCTCGCCTGGCTGCCCAGGTCCTGGGGCTGCTGCTGGAGAAGATGAGTAGGGACGTCCCATTCAAGGAGAGCCGGGCCTTCCTGCTGGGCCGCACCCCAGACCGCGTGGCCACGCTGCTGCCTCTCTCGGTGAGTCGGGCTCTCGGGGCCACCATGACACACCGTCCCTGCCCCGCTTGCCTGCGTGCCTGGGGGCAGGCCTTTCGATGAGGTGGCCCGGACGCCACCCCACGGGCACCTGGAGGCGGCACCAGGCTGGGAGCTCTGAGCTCAGGCTCGTAAAGGCCTCACAGGTGTGGGCTCCCAGGGGAGGCCACTTCATGTTTTATTCTGCGGAAAAAAAATAAACCCAGCTTGGCAGTGTTTTAAGCAGTAAAGCAGCTGTGAGAATTCCCTCCTCCTCCTTTCTGAGGAGCTGAGAACAGATGGCCTGAGGTCTGTCCTGTGAAGGCTGACTGCCCCTCTGTCCCTGTCTCCTGCCTCTACCCGAGGGCCACGCCATGCAGTAGTGCGCCTCGCCCTTCCTGCGCTGCAGCTGGGATCTGAGACCTCCGAGCACACGACGCATGCGAAGGGGGATGCGGGCTCATTGGGTGCAGGGCTCAGATCTCGTGCGGCCTGGAGGGAGGCATGGCCCTGTGATGACTTCTCCCCCAGGCTACCTGTGCACTGTTTGAGGTCATGTCCACATCTGCAGCGGGGCCCGCGGTGCTAGAGCTCTACCCCCAGCTGTTTGTGGCACTTCTGCTGCGCGTCAGCTGCACCGTAGGTGTCCAGCTGCCCCGGAACCTGCAGGCCCAGGAAAGGAGGGGTGCCAGTCCAGCCCTAGCCGCCAGGAACCTGGAACCCTGCAGGTATCTGGGTCCCCACTTCCCACCTCCAGTACTGATTCGGAAGCACAGGCATGTGTGTGCACGCGCATGGTGGGGGCGGGCAGCAGATCTGAACCATCGGGGGGGAGCGTGGGAGTGACTTTGCTCCCAGGGAGCTGGCGCCTCACCCAGGTGCAGGGCTGAGCTGTCAGTGGTGACATCCATGGCCACCCTTCTCACACTGGCTGTGAAGGCCTCCTTCCTCTCCTCTGCGGGCGGTCTGCGCAGTGGTGCTGAACACAGGCAGCTGGTGGGGGCTTCACGTGGCAGCTCAGGCAGGATCAGGGTGGTGCCTCCTTCTTCTGGGAGTGGAGTTGTGGGCAGTCTTTGGGGTATAGGCTGGGGCCAACCATGGCAGGACCAGCTTTGTCCCTGAAACTGCCCCAGCAGAGCGGCCTTTGGCACGTGCTCAAAGCCCCACACGTAAGAGCTGCCAAGGTGCCTGACATGAAGCATTTCAGGTCCTACACACCTGCCTGGAGCCATAGCACAGACAGAGAAAGCTGACACCCTGGGCAGGTGTGGCTGTGTGGCCTGACCCCAGGACCACAAGCCCATGTGAACGCAGGGCCGCCATGCCCCACCTGCCCAGGAGGGCTCCGGTTCTGTCCCACCCAGGCACTCAGGTTTGGGTGTGCACCTTGGCCAAGACACACCAGGGGGACAGCCTCACTTCAGCCCCCTCCCCCTACCCCAGCACCACAGGCTGCTCAGCCACAGGCCAGCTCGTAAAGCCCAGTGGGGCCGGCTGCCAGCGCTGCTCTGCCCCTAGCAAACTGAGTGGAAAATGTGAATGGGATGGGGCAGCCACCAGCCCCTGGGCCTGGCCTGCTGCGAATCAGTGCCTCCGCCCTGAGCTGTAGGGCTGCGGGCCCCACGCCCACCCCCAGGTACCCCTTCACTGGGACGATTGGAGAGTCTGGTGTACAGGCCGTCCGCCAGTGGGTCAGACCCTTGTGGGTGCCACATTCTTAAATGTCCTGGACACACAAGCAAGGGAGGCACCCTCATCCAAATCACTAACACATTCCTGAGCCAAACACACACTTCCCGTTAGATTTGTCGAAGCTAGTTGTGAATTGCTGCGCCTGCGCCATTTGCAGCCTGGAGCGCAGCCCCTGGTCCAGATGGCGCCTTGCAAGCCTCGAGGCCTGGAGCAGGGTGTGGAGCTGGAGGCAGAGCTGCACTCAAGCCGGGCCCTGGCTCAGACCATGAGGCCCAGCTGAACTGACTGTGGCCCTGTGGGTCCTCCCTCCACCTGCGGCTGGCCCGGCCTGTATGTGTCAAGGGCATCTCCCAGGAACTGCAGTGACTGGTGTGGCTCTGTCCTCTGCCTGTAGTCCGTGCTGGCTGTCCTGTTCCCAGGGCTAGAAGCCCCCTTGGCACCCAGGCTACCTGGGCTCAAAGATCAGGCCCCAACACTGGAACCATGTGACTCCTGGCTCTCCCAGAGCTGCCTTCTAGCACGTCCTACCTTGGGGAGGGAACCCCTGAGAGAGAGGAGCCTGGGGACACTCATCAAGGGCTGTGTGACGGGCTGGCCCTGCTGTTGGTCAGCACCAGACCACCCAGGCACACCCCATGGGGACAGTAGTATACTGGGAGCAGACCCCCAGCACCTCCTTCCTGGGCTGCCAAGACCCCATGGCCCTCAGCTCCTACAGCCCCCATCCAGCTCCCAGGCCGCCTCATTCCTGCCGGCATCACTGGCCCTGTGTACCCAACCGCCCAGAAGCCTCATGGGGCCCATCACCAGATCTCTAACAAGCTTGTCTCATGCTCCTGTGCCCACCACATCCTCCTCCTAGATCCCACCTGCATGAGGGCCTCACGCACCATCCAGGCGAGTAGGGCCTGGCCCCCAGCTTGGTGGGGCCACTTGTTCCCTGCTAGGCCTACTCCACTTCCCAGCACACCAGGGGGCCTGTGGGACACCTGGCAGGAGGTGACCAGGGCAGTGGCACTGTCACCGCAACCAGTGGTCACCACCCGGCCCATGCCACTCAGGGGTTGTCTGCTTTTGGGCCAGGTGCTCCTGAGGACGAAGCCTTGTGGGGACAGAGGTCCAAAGGCGGCGGGGGCCTAAGTGTGAGGTGCTAGTGGGCAGCGGAAAGCCACATGGCAGGGGCTGTGGAGTTGAAATGGAGGGTCCTGCTGGGTGGGGACGCTGGTGCAGGGCATCCTCTGCCCCAGACCGTGCCTGTTGGGTCGCACACTACGCCCCGCCCACTGGCAGCCAGGAGTGGAGCAGCCTCAGCAGGGAAGGGCTCATCTGAGCCGATGGTTGATGCCAGGCTCAAGCTGGGCCCTGTAGAGGCTTCAACATCAGACTCTCCCTGCCAGTTTCTGGCCCAGCCACTGCCAGGGAGACCAGAGGGCAAGGTGCTTGCCTGGTGGGGGTCTAGGGAGTCAGGCAGAGAGTTGGCCAAGGTGGCCCATTGCACGCCCAGGGCGCCTGCTCTTCAGCACCCTTGCAGCCCCTCCAGTTCTCGGCACCATCCCCCCGCTCACTTGCCAGCCAGCCTCAGCCAACACTGGGAGTGGGTCAGGGCCTTCCCGCCTCCCAGAGGGCTGTGGAGTCTCCTGGGGTACAGGTGTGAGAGCCCGAGGTGCCACCAGGAACAGGCCCGGGGTGGGGCACCTGTGGTGTGGGTGCCCAGCAGTGTCTGGGTGTCCAGAAAGGAAGGCAGGTGCAGCCAGGGGGCTTTGCCTGTGTCCAGCTCTCAGGCTGGTGGCCGGGTGGCCACAGGCTGACCTTGCTACTAGCTCACCTCCAAGCCAATATCTGCGTCCTTGCGTTGGGTGGGGAAACGGGGGGCCTCTAGCAGGTGGCCCAGAGCCTGCTTCCTGGAGGATGGCTCTGGCAGGGATAGGGCAAGCCCCCAGGTGGGCAACACACATTGGGTGCAGACCTGAGGGGTTCATCGGGAAGGGAGGTGGGCGTGTGTGCCCCAGCAGCTGAGCACCCTGGCAATCCTGCAGCTCTGCAGTGGACACCCTGCGGTCCATGCTGCTCCGCAGCAGCAGCGAGGATGTGGTGCAGCGCATGGACCTAGAGGGAGGCTGGGAGCTGCTCAGGACCTCGGCGGGGCATGAGGAGGGGGCCGCCAGGTTAGCCAGGTGAGCGGGCCCAGCCCACTGCGGCTCCAGCACTGGCTGGGCTCCGGGCTGCGCCGGATCTCGAGCCCAGGACGTGACAGGATCAGGCGGGGACCCATGCGTGTCAGGCCAGTGGTGGCCTGAGCTCCTGCCTGTTCGCTCTCTGGGGCAGGGGTAGGGAGGGACCCCCTGCAGAGGCCTGGCGAGGCAAGCTGGGAGGGATCCCTGACACGTAGAACTCCCAGAACCCGGCAGCTGGCGGTGGAGCGGACCAGGGCTGTGCAGGGTGGAAGGTGCCTGGGTAGGGTTCAGCACAGCAACAGCCCCTGCACCCTCAGCGGCCCCCTTTCCCAGGGCCATGGCTGAGCACGCAGGGCCCCGACTCCCCCTGGTGCTGAAGACGCTGGCATGCACACACAGCAGTGTGTATGAGAACCAGAGGGTGACCACCACCGCCTTCCTGGCCGAGGTAGGCCCTTCCAGGGACGGATGCTGGGCACCAGGGTGGGGCTCCTGCTCAGGACAGGCACGGGATGCCCTTTTCTTACCCCTAAAAGGCCCCCTTGACTGCGGCCTGCGAGGGAGAGTATGCGGATGCTAGCTACCTCCTCCCCCATGCCAGAACTCACTCAGTCCCACCCAGGGACACCCGCTCTGTTCCTGGTGAGAGGAGGACCCAGGCTGCCTGCAGCCTGTACTCTTCCCAAGTCCTGCTGGGTACATCTGTAGCTGGACAGGGCTGATCCCTGGGACCCCAGGTGCCCTTGGTGGTGTGGTCTTGGCCTTTGTGGCCAAAGATGCCAAAATCTTGCCCGAGGCCGTGCAGCAGAGCAGAGTGGGCATCAGAGCAGGCCCCAGCGGCACAACAGGGAGGGGTCGCCACTGATCTGAGACCCAGGGAGTAGGTCCTCCACCTCTGTCTGCCACGCCAGCGTGGGGCAGCCTCTGGTGTTCTGCGCTTGGACTGGTGGGTCGGGCCCTGGGGTCAGCGGGCAGGGGGAAGTCACAGCACCTCTGCCTGCAGCTGCTGAACAGCAACGTGGCCAACGACCTTATGCTCTTGGACTCGCTGCTGGAGAGCCTGGCGGCTCGCCAGAAGGACACATGCGCCAGCGTGCGGAGGCTGGTGCTCCGCGGCCTGGCCAACCTGGCCTCCGGCTGCCCTGACAAGGTGGGGTGGCCACCAGCCCCTCTGGGGCCCAGGCGGCATGGGTGGGGGGCTGTGCATGGAGGCGACTCTGTCTTGTGGGGTAGCAGACGGTGGCTCTGAGACCCAGGCTGAGCATAGGGTATCCTCAGGTGCGAGCCCACGGCCCCCAGCTTCTCACAGCCATGATTGGCGGGCTGGACGACGGGGACAACCCTCACAGCCCGGTGGCCCTGGAGGCCATGCTGGGCCTTGCAAGGCTGGTGCACCTGGTGGAGGCCTGGGACCTGCGCTCAGGACTGCTGCACGTGGCCATCCGCATCCGGCCTTTCTTCGACAGTGTAGGCTGGGTGGCACAGGGGGAGGGAAGAGGGCCCCAGCCCTTCCTGCCTCTTACTCTGAGCTTTAGCCCCAGCCCCACCCTCCTCCCTGTCTCCCACTGCGGCCAGGTGACCGTGGACAGCGCGGACCTGCAGGGCTGCTGCTTTGTTGGGCCTGGCAGCCCCCACCCGTCAGGGTGTTTCCTGGCCCGTGTCAGGCAAGGGCACCCATCAATGGCAGGGGGCTAGGCAGGCAGGCCTGCAGGGGCACAGCCTGTGAGGAGACATGTGCTGCATGTCCTTCCCAGGAAAAGATGGAGTTCCGGACGGCATCCATCCGCCTCTTTGGGCACCTTAACAAGGTCTGCCACGGAGACTGTGAGGACGTCTTCCTGGACCAGGTGGTGGGTGGGCTGGCGCCCCTGCTGCTGCACCTGCAGGACCCTCAGGCCACCGTGGCCAGCGTGAGTAGCCAGGGGGTGGGTGGGATGGGGTGGGTGGCCTCAACTGGACTTGGCCCCAGTGCCGCATCCCTTAGGCCTGCAGGTTCGCCCTGCGCATGTGTGGCCCCAACTTGGCATGTGAGGAGCTCTCAGCCGCTTTCCAGAAACATCTGCAGGAGGGCCGAGCCCTGCACTTTGGGGAGTTCCTCAACACCACCTGCAAGCACCTGGTGAGGGATGGGGCCAGGCGGGGCGTGGTGGGCGGGGCGGGGCCAGGCGGCACTGACCAGGCCTCTCCCCAGATGCACCATTTCCCAGACCTGCTGGGCCGCCTCCTGACCACCTGCCTGTTCTACTTCAAGAGCAGCTGGGAGGACGTCCGAGCTGCTGCACCACTCTTCACCGGTGAGCACCACCCCCTGCCCCGCCCCCATGCCACCCGGCAGCCCCGCCTGATGCCCCCACTTCACAGGGTTCCTGGTGCTGCACGCAGAGCCCAGGCAGCAGCCGCAGGTGGACCTGGACCAGCTCATTTCGGGTGAGCACCCCCTCCACGGGGCCCCTCCGCTGGGCCCTGCTGACCCTGTAGGCACCCGCAGGGACTAAGTGATTTTCCTGGATTTCAGGATTTTTTCCCTGTCACTGGTGACCTCATCGTCTCTAGTAATTCACGGAAACTTCTTAACTGTTCCAAAAGAGCTTAAAAAACACTAAAAAAGGAAAAACTATCTTTCCGTTGGCTCCTAAGCCTCCCAGCAGAGGCTGTCAGGAGAGCGTGGCCCACGCGCAGGCATGGGCATGCCGAGGTCACAGCCCGCAGGCAGTCCCCCTCCTCTACCCCCAGCGCTCCAGATCCTGCTGAAGGACCCGGCCCCCGAGGTGCGGACGAGGGCTGCTGAGGCCCTGGGCCGCCTGGTGAAGCTCGCCTAAGGCTCCAGCCAGCACCCCCAGCGAGGAGTACGCACCCAGACCTGTGCCTGAGCTCCAAGACGGGGCTTCCCGAGGACCACAGCCTGGGCACACGACTGGAGGGGCCTGGCCCCAAAACAGGCACTGCCAGGGACCAAACCCAAGCCCACAGGATGTGCCGAGGCCAGACAGGGTGCGGGAGTCTGTGTGCCCAATAAACTCATCTGGTCCCAGCGAGCGACTGACAGGGTGCGATGCTGCAGCCTCTTAGGGGATGGGCCAGAGGGTGCCCTGGACTGGATGTGTTGTCCCCACTGTTTTTGCAAAATTGAGTGAGGGGAAGGCTCGGCGCTATGGTGGGGGCAGCTTTGTTGGCAACCCCAATTCAAGAAGGTGGGAGCACCAGGCAGCACAGGCTAAGGCTCTATTGACTTCAGCACAACCGCCCCAGCCCCAGGCAGGTGGAACAGCTAGGTGAAGAGGCGGATGGTCCCGTCTGCCCCCGAGGAGAAGACCCACGGCTGGGTGGGGTGGAAGATGACGTCCAGCACTCCCAGGTCTCGGGTCAGCGCATGTCCCTTCAGCACCTTGACGGGCACCAGCAGGGGGTTCTGCAGAAGGTCACTGTGGGGACGAGGAGGGCTCAGGACACGGCCAGACACCACTGCCCTGGGGAGGGGGCCAGGCAGGGTCAGCACTCACTTGTACACCATGCCATGGCAGACGATGACGCTGCCGTCGTCCGAGCCCGACGCGAAGAGTGGGTACCGCGGGTGGAAGGCCACAGCCCGCAGAGCCTTCTTGTGGTGTCTGGGGTGAGGGAACCAGGTTGAAGGCAGGCTCGGGCTGAAGGGAGGGGCTCTGCTGGCCTCCTCCACCCCCAGTTCTCCTCACCTCAGCATCCTGTATGGCTTGGTGGAAAGATCCAGGTCAAACCACACAAGCTTGCTATCGTAGCTCCCACAGATGACGTTGTCACCTAGGGCCAAAGGCTGTGATGCAGGTGTTCCCGCTCTCACCTGCAGGGTGCACCGCCCTGCCCGTCACCTATACCCCTCACCTGCAGGGTGCACCGCCCCCACCACCCCTCACCTGCAGGGTGCACCGCCCACCACCCCTCACCTGCAGGGTGCACCGCCCCCACCACCCCTCACCTGCAGGGTGCACTGCCCCCACCACCCCTCACCTGCAGGGTGCACCGCCCCCACCACCCCTCACCTGCAGGGTGCACCGCCCCCACCACCCCTCACCTGCAGGGTGCACCGCCCCCACCACCCCTCACCTGCAGGGTGTACTGCCCCCACCCCTCACCTGCAGGGTGCACCGCCAGGCTGGACACCCACTTGCAGTTGGGCATCAGCTTCTTGGTGAGCTCCTGGCGCAGCAGGTGGTAGAGGCGGACACTGCGCTGGGACGCCACCAACAAGAAGGGCCGGGCAGGGTGGAAGGCCACTCGCTGCACCTGTCCGTGGCTGCGGCGGAACGGGCTCTGGCTGCGGCGACGGCTCAGCTGGTGAATCAGCACCTGGGTGTGGCCTTGGGTGGCCAGCACCACCGCCAGGTAGTCCCCACGCCCGTGCCAGGTCACCTGTGTCACTGGCTGCAGGAGAGCAAGGCTGGCTGATTGGCTGAGCCAGGCCCCTCCCACTGCAGCCTCACCCCCAATGCACCCCACGCACCTTGCCGTGGCAGATGCGCAGCCGCAGGCCCACTTGGCGCTCCTCCTCTGAGGCCTCCAGCCAGCGGGCCGGCTGCAAGGGGGGCTCCTCAGGCGGGACGAAGGCACTCAACAGCTGATCTGTGCTGCCCGCCACCAGCCGGTCCCCCAGAGCTGGGTTCAGCAGCAGCACTGAGTCCTCCCTGTGAGCCAGGCCCAGACACAGCCCCTAAGCACAGTGCCACCCCTGCCTCCCCAGCCCCCAGGGCCTCCACTTACACGGCCGCTGCCACCAGGCAGACAGCAGGGCTGGGGTTCCAGGCCACACTCTTCACCACGCCCCCCACGGACACAGTCCTCACACAGCGGGCGGTGGCCACCTCCCAGAGCCGCAGGGAGCCATCGTCGGAGCCTGGATACAGCAGAGACAGCTCTCAACACCTGGCCATCCCACCTGCCCCCCAGCTTAAGGCTGCCCCCAGTTTGGACCCACCTGAAACCAGCCACTGGCCCCCAGGAGAGACACTGAGGCACCGGACAAGGTTGCTGTGGCCCCTGTAGACCTGAGGAGGAGGCGGCAGCAGTGAGGAGCCAGACTCGGAGGGTACAACCCCAGCCCCCTAGTCTCCACTTACCAGGGCCTGGCACGTGGGGAAGGGCTGCAGGTCCCTCGGCCGAGGCAGCTTGGGGATGAGGTCCTCAGGGTCTACATTCACCTGGGGCATGAGAGCACCAGGTCAGCCTTGCCCCCTGTGCCGCCCCCCTGGTATGCCGCCCCCACACACCCTCATCTTGCGCTGCCGTGGGCACAGGTACAGGTCGAGGCAGCGCTCGAAGCGTTCCTGGATGAAGCGTCCATAGGCAGGCACGGCCCGCAGGCTCGGGAACTTGCGTGGCAAAAAGCTCAGCTTCCTCTCGCCCGGCTCCTGCTGTTCCCACGCCAAGCGCTGTGGAGACCGAGACACGGGTGGGGAGGGTCACAGGGGAGCGTGGGGACAGGGTCCCGGCCCCCAGGATGCAGGCCCACCTCCTCCTCGCTGAGCAGGTATTCAGGGGGTGGGTTGTACGACTCGGCATGGCCTGGCAGGGCCAGCTTGGGAGCGGGTACGTGCATCTTGTGGCGCCCTAGCACGGCGTTGGGGTCCTCCTGGGCCCACAGGTCATAGAAGCTGGGGGTGGGGTCTCGGGGACGGCGAGGCTGGATCCAGCCCATCTTGATGGCGTGCACCATGCGAGAGACCTGCACAGACAGCCGGGTCAGGACGGGCAGCGCGGGGCAGGCAGCCCAGGCCGAGCCCCAGGGGCCATGTGCCCCACCTTCTCCTTCTCCACCAGGGAGGGGATGAAGCTGCGCTTGTCGGCCGGGCGGCTGGTCACTGGGTGGATCATGACGTCCCCGCTGAAGAAGTCGACAGCCGGCTGGGGGAAAAGATGTGGGCGTGTGGGCCAGGGTGGCTGAGGCCCTGCTGGTGCCTCCAGGACCCCCACCCCAGGGCCAGCCACTGCCACCTACCTCATAGGGGTTGAAGCCCACGTCCCCAAACTGGCCACTCTGCAGCCGCAGCACCAGGGCCACCTGCTCATCTGTCAGTCTCAGGTCCCGCCCTGTCATCGGGTCCTGCACAGTGCGCCTGGAGACCGCCAGTCAGACCCCGCCAGCCCTGCCCCCCTCCTCGGGCCCACCCTGGCTGCTGGCCCCACCCCACCAGCCCTCACCAGTAGTCAGGGTCGTCCATCTTGTCCAGGAACTGGTCCAGCTCATCCCGGGTCCGCAGGGGCTTGTAGATGCGCCTGCCATCCAGGTCGTAGCCCACGTGGGGGAAGTCATCGTACCACTCCAAGGGCACGTTGCCCACCGTGTTCCGGATGTCCTGCAGCCGGGGGCCACCATGTCAGCATCTGACCCTACAATGCTCACCCCCGCTTCGGGCCACCCAGGGGAGCAGGTGAGGAGGTTGCAGGGTGAGTGCAGGCCCAGCCTCAAGTGCCCTGAGGTCACTGGCCCTGACCTACACCCGTTCCCCAGCCCTGGGGTCTGACGTGGCATGGCGGCCACGCTGCCCCCACCCCCGCCCTTGGAGGCGCCGGAGCTGCACCTTCACATTTTCCACTGAAGTGGTGCCAACCCCAGAGCTCCCCCCTCACTGGATTCCTTGGCCAGGGCTCTGGGCAGCCACAGACAGGGATGACCTCATCACCCACGGGCTCCCTCCCCTGGCAGGGGCCTTAGGCAGAAGTGGGCAGCTGTAAGACGGGGACTCGGGGAAGACCCCAACTGACCCATTCCAGAGAGAGGCAGAAGCCAAGACCTCTCTGTGGGGGACCCCCCACCGTCTGCCCTCGGCCCCTCCCCAGGCAGAACAGCCACGTTCCTGGACGTACATTCCTGGTTGCAGCCCCTGCCAGCCGCCACCCTCACTCCTTCCAGCCTGGGGACCGCTGCCCAGGCGGCTGCTTCCTGCAACAGTAGCCACGGGGAGGGGCCCAGGCAAGACAGAGCACAGCTGGGAGCCTGCCGGGCCCCCTGCCGCAGGAGGGACCCCTTGGGCCCTGCCCCCTGCTGCGGGTCCTTCCCTCTCCTCCCCATGGAGATAGGGGGCCATCCCCAAACTGGATAATGGGGGTATGTGTGTGTTTCTCCTGGTGACCCTGGAGAGGAACGGGGGAAGGAGGAGGGGGCAAGGAGACCGACGGGGTGAGAGGTCCACACAGCACAGGAACAGGGGACCTGGCCAGCTAGCAGGAAGCACAGTCTGTGCCAAGCCTGGAGAGGCAGGTGCAGGACAGACAGCCGGAGAGACTGAGCTCTAGGCCCCTGAATACTCGCCTGTGCCCGCCCCCTGCACACGGCCTGGCACAGGCAGGCGCTGGCGCACATGGGAGGCAGAGACAGACAGGGTGCGGTCAGGCAGCAGGGCCAGGGCGGCTGGGTTAACTCAGTTGTGCCACGGGAGAAAACGGGGTGGTGGGTCCCGCTGACCTTCCTCCCCTCTCCCAGGGAGGGGGTCACTGCAGTTTTGGGGCCCTGAGTAACTACAGCCCAGAAGCGACCTCCCACTTCCTCCGCATCCCCAGAGACGGAACGATGCTCCAAAGACCCCCCCCCGCCGCGCCCGCCGCCAAAGTGTGGCCACAGAAGGCCGAGGGACGCGGCGGGCGCTGCTCGAGGAGCCTCCGGGCTGAGAGGGGAGGGGCGTGCGCGGGGGAGGGGCCGGGACGCCGCTATAAAGGCGCAGCTCGGGGCCCCGCTCCAGCCCGGGACGCACATGTGCGCGCGGCGGCGCCCGGCAGCTGCCACCGCGGGGCGCAGCCGACACCCCGCGCCTCGCCCCGGCCGGCCCGCGAGGCCCGCGGCGGCCGCAGGAGGCGGCATGAGCAGCGCGCGACAGAGCTGACGCCGCGCCCCCGCCGGCCCCATGTCCTTCGCCACGCTGCGCCCGGCGCCGCCGGGCCGCTACCTGTACCCCGAGGTGAGCCCGCTGTCGGAGGACGAGGACCGTGGCAGCGACAGCTCGGGCTCCGACGAGAAACCCTGTCGCGTGCACGCGGCGCGCTGCGGCCTCCAGGGCGCCCGGCGGAGGGCGGGGGGCCGGCGGGCCGGGGGCGGGGGGCCAGGGGGCCGGCCAGGCCGTGAGCCCCGGCAGCGGCACACGGCGAACGCGCGCGAGCGAGACCGCACCAACAGCGTGAACACGGCCTTCACGGCGCTGCGCACGCTGATCCCCACCGAGCCCGCCGACCGCAAGCTCTCCAAGATTGAGACGCTGCGCCTGGCCTCCAGCTACATCTCGCACCTGGGCAACGTGCTGCTGGCGGGCGAGGCCTGCGGCGACGGACAGCCCTGCCACTCCGGGCCCGCCTTCTTCCACGCGGCGCGCGCCGGCAGCCCCCCGCCGCCGCCCCCGCCGCCTCCGGCGCGCGACGGCGAGAACACCCAGCCCAAACAGATCTGCACCTTCTGCCTCAGCAACCAGAGAAAGTTGGTGAGCACGGGCAGTGGGGCACGGAGGGGGCCTCCAACGCGCCCCTCAGCCCACACCTGCCAGGCAGAGGAGGCGAGGCCACACGGGCAGGGCTCCCCAACAGGGCACAGGCAGGCACACCTGTAACACAGGCCTGCCGGGGGCTGGGGCCTTCTCCTGGGGCTCCTCTCCAGGGCGTCCCTAGGACACTCGGCTCCCAGTGGAGTGTGTAGTCCCTGCTGCATGAGGGGTAAGAGCTAGGGATGGCCAAAGGGGCCCACCCAGGGCGGGGAGGCTGGGGAGCTGGACCAGGCCGCTGCAAGCTTCCCTTTTCAGCAAGTTGAAAGGTGGAGTGAAAACAGCTGAGTTCAGAAAGTAAGAGGCTGCAAGGCAAGAGAGGAAGGACCCCGGGGTCTTAGCCCCTGCGGCCCACCACTGGCCTAAGCCATCTTGGGCACCTGCTGTCCGTCCCCCACCTAGGCTGCACACCAAGACACCAGGTCCTGTAGGGCTGCCGGAGACGTCGGCCATTGGACATGAAGGCAGAGGCTGGCAGGAGATGTGGGGGCTGGGGGGTGAGGGCCCCTGCAGGAGACGCTGGCCAGCTGTGATTTACAGCTCCTGCTGTGCTTGGTGGCACCGGAAAAGCAGGGTGAGCAGGGAGAAAATACGGCACGGCTTTTCCCAATCCCCATTTCCTCTCCAGACAGCACGCGCGAGCTCCTGGGGCCTGAACATCTGGGAAATTTAATTTTACAATTTCGGCTGTGCAGCAGTATGCTCCCCTCCCCAAAACGCTTGAGGGAAGCTGGGGAGAGCCGGGAAGGAGGTGCCTCGGCGCTGGCCACCTGAGATGGCACCCAGCAGGGAGGCCAGAGAGGCACAGACTGGCGCTGGGCTCTGCCGGGGCCTGACACTCCTCCCTCCCCTCTGCAGAGCAAGGACCGCGACAGAAAGACAGCGATTCGCAGTTAGGAGGTGGCCGGCAGCAGCCAGGAGGCAGACGCTGCTGGGGGAGGTGGACGCCCGGGGTGACCACAGACAGCCCCCACCTTGGACCTGAGCTGGGCAAGGCCCACCGCAAGCATGCCCCCAGGCCAGCCCTGGCTGCGAGCGGGGCCGAGGGACAGACGGACGTACAGACATGCGCCGGCAGCGGGACTCTGCGCTGGCCCCAGCACCTGCCCGGGCCCACTGGAACTTTCTGCGCTGGCTTTTCTTCCGGCCACTGTGTGATGGCATCTTGTGTTTTTCATATGATAATATAAAGTCTGAAAATTTTGTATAATTAAAAACAAAACAGTATCTTCCAAATATGGAGGCCAACCGTCCTCGTGAAAGGTTCAGAACTCACCCCCAGCCCCCAGCCTGAGCCTCCATTCCCACCCTTGGTGGTCCCATCCTCCTTGGGCCAAGTACCCCGGCTCCCTGGGAAGCCCCCACTTTCCAGGCTCAGGGCCACCCCTCCCTGGGCTGAGGCGGTGAGGATGGGCTTAGCTCACCCGCAGAGCCTCATATCAGGAAGCTGTGGGGTGGGGACAAGGGAGCCACGCCGGGAGAGAGGGTGGAGGAGGAGCTGCGTGGCATAAGATGGGGAGGGCGAGGCACAAGGCAGGGACGCCGTAAGGCAGGGACAGGGAGGCAACGGCAGGGACGGAGGCAGCGGCAGGGCAAGGGTGCCCCCCACTCGGGCCTGCCGGGCACCCAGGGGCCCTGAGGGTGAGGAGGGCGCTGCATATGGCCACAAGGAGTGGAGCGAGCTGTGCTGCCCGGCAGAGGGGGTGGGCTTCCAGCCCCAGCGAGGGCAGTGGGTGTCCTGCCTCCACGAGCCTTGACTGGAGAGAGGGGCATCTCCTCATGCACCAGTGCCACTTGGCCCCTGGAAGCACTGCCCACATGGGAAGGAGGACCCCTGGCCATCCTCCTGCCACCACCACGTCCCACCCAGCCCCCTGAAGACCCCGCCCACCACAGGAGGTGGGTTAAGACCCCGCCCACCACAGGAGGTGGGTTTAGCCCCCACAGTGCTCTGTCACAGCTGGCCGGCCATTAAAACCCTGCAGGTGATAATTACCGTTTAGTGGTGTGAGCTCAGTGGGCACAGAGAGAAGAAAGGCGGGCGGTGCTGTGTGGACCACCTCCCCCCAACCCTGCCAGGCCACAGCCTAACTTCCGGCTGGGTGGACAATGGCTGACGGTGCCAGGTGTGGGCGTCAGGGCAGCGGCTGGCCCCAGTTCCCCACTAGCACAGGCACGGACGCACCCTCCAGGGGGAGACCAGGTGCTGTGGCCCACGTGGGCACCGGTGCAGGGCTGGCCCAGGACTGCCCCTCCTCTGCAAAGACAGGCTCCAGAGAACCGCGGAGCAGGAAGCAGTGGTGTAATTTTGGAGGAAATTCTCAAAGCCAGAGCCATTAAGGGCTAGAGGGGGGCTGCGTCCAATCTGATAGAAATATAACAGGATAAAAAGTCACAACGGCAGGTTTCGTTCAGAGAGAAACCCAACCCCAAATTTCCTCTCCCTAATCCTGCAGGAGCCCACAGCTGGCCAGAGGGAGGGGAGGAGACGACAAGCTCAGTCACTGCAGAAGCCTCTGCCGGGAAGCCAGGGCCCGGGGGACATGGGGATGCAGCTAGGGACTGAGGCAGCCCCTTCCCTTCTCGGGAGCTTTCCTCACACCCCCGCCCCGCCACCCTCCCAGGCACCAAGGCGCTGGTGAGTGAGGAGCAGGGTGGACCAGGAGCATGGCCAGGCCGGGCACTCTGCATAGCACCCTAAGGCCCACGGCGCCCACGCCGGCCCTCCCTCCCTCCCTCCACTGGGCACTGGGTGCAGTTGTGTAGGGAGGGTCCATAGCCCACCTACCCCTCACCTCCAGGCCTCCCATTTCCAGACCCGGGCCTGGTAGGGGTTGCAAACCTCTACATGAACCCCCCACCTCAGTGGCCGGTCAGCGTTGGGGACAAATCGGATGGAAGATACTGAAAGTCCCCAGGGCAGGGACACCAGGGGCTGCTGGCCTGAGCGGGCAGGTGCGGGGCGTCGGCGGCCGGCACCAAGGACAGGGCAGAGCCAGCCTGGAGCGGGAATGCAGGAGGCCAGACAGGAGCAGGTGGGAAGGTGCCGGCCGGGCTGGGGAGGTCTGGGCAGGGTCAAGAGCGAGTGCAGGGGAAAGGGACGTCAGAGCCCCCGTGGACGGGGGTCAGAGTCTGGGGTATCTAACGAGGCTAGAAGAAAGGGAACAGGGAACAACAACCTGGAGGCCTCGGAGCTGAAAGGATCCCCAGGGCCCTGCTGGTTGGGGTGCAGCACTCACAGCCAAGCCCTTCGCTGCGGGCCTGACTCCGACCGCGGCTGCAGCTTGGCCAGCCTCAGGCCTGGGCAGCCAGCCCAGCCGCTCCCTGAGCTGCACCGGTAGCAGCGGCCGAGGGCCCGGCCCGCCAGCCAGCAAGAGGGGAGGGGCGGGGGAGGAACACTCCGTCACCCTCCACTGCTCCAGAAATTCAAACCAGACCGGGGGTGGCGTGGGCTGACCCCCGGGCCTGCGGCAGCCCACCCGAATCCACTCGCAGCTCACAGCCGCCGGGCAGACGAGTGGCAGGTGCTCCCTGCCCACTACAGCCCCTGGCTCCCTTCCCAGAGTGCTGGCCTCACCTCCACAGAGACCCAGGGCTCCCTCCGCCTGTGCCCCACAGAGGCAGCTGGGACGGAAGGGGCCCCAGCCTGCACCCTGGGCCAGCAGCCGCCCCTGCGAGCCGAGCTGGGCTGGAAACGCTCTGCTGGGCCTCAGCTGTCAGCTCCTGTCCCCGGCCTGGGGAACGAGCTGCTGGCGGGACACATGATTCATCACGCCGCCTGCGCCCACCACCCGCCCCGCCCTGCGCAGCACCTGCGGGCTGCCAGGAAACACATGTGACCCCTCCGGGTCAGGCCCCGCACAGAGAGCCCCGGCCGGCCGGGGGCAAACACAGACCCAGCATCAGGGCTCTCCTGGGGGCCGCCCAGCCCCAAGGACAGGCCCCCAGCCCAGACTGCACCGGACACAGGCCGCAACTGGCTGATGTGTCGGCTGGGATTTTTCCGCTCTCGATGAGCCCCCTTCCCTCCCCCTCCCCAAAGTGGCTGCAGCTGTCAGGACCACAGATTGGAACTGCAGGTATGGGGCTGGCCCGCTGCCCGCCTCCTCCCGTGTCTGTCTGCGAGAGAGGAAGCCGGCCCACCTCTGGAATCCTTCACTCTCTCCTCGTTCCGCCTCTCCCACCTGTCCCCCGGGAGCGTGGGGTCAGCCGCCCTCGCTCCGTCTCTCTCTTCCCCAGCCCCTCTCCGATTACAATGCGGGTAGTGTTCAGCGTTCGCGCCGCTCCCCTGCACAAAACGCCCGCCTGTCTCGGAGCGCCACACGGCCTTCCTGTGCGACGTGAGGCCGCCGCCTCCTCCTCTTCCTCAGGGTTTTATCTGTCAAAGTGCTCAGGGCAAGGCCAGGGCGGGAGGCTCACCTGCTGCATCTCACCCTACTGAAGGTTCCAGCAGGGGTGCTGGGCCCTGGCGCCGGGGCTAGAGGGGAGAAAGCCAGGTCCTGCTTAGTCTCCTCCTCCTCAAAGTCCAAACTAGCTGAGCGGACCCCAGCCCAAGGTGGGGTCCCAGGCAGGAGGAGCCACCAGCCCAGACGCCCTCAGCTCCGGCCCGGCTCCCACCAACCACACATCTGCCCTTCTAGAAGCTGGGCACACAGCTCGGCCTTCTCCTGGCACCTCCACCACTGGAGAGAAGCCACTACTGACCCAGGGGTCCTTGCACCTCCACAGCTGGGAGGGCAGCAAGTCACCCCCTGGGGGTCTGCAGGCTGGAGAGAAACCACTACTGACCCAGGGGTTCCTCCAGATCTGGCCTGCCTCGGTCTCTGCTGGGGCTGGCCCAGGGACAGTAGCTGTTCCCAGGCAGAGCACCCCAATGCCTGGCATCTCATAAGCAGGGGCTCCCAGAAACTCCAGGATGCTGGGAGTGGGGCACAGGCTTGGGGCATGACACCCCAAACACCCCGCACCGACACCCACCAGTGCTCACCCCTCCTTGACCTGCTCTGAGCCCCACAACTCAGAGCTACAGCTTCCAGGTAGGGTGGGGACAGGGCTCTAGAGGTCCACACCCGCTCAGCCCCCAACTCTGGATACCTCCAAAATCTCATTCTGGAGACTTCCCCCAATCCTGATCCATGCACACACACGTACCTGGGACTCCCGTCCCCTGCGGAACAGCCCCAGCCTTGGGACACACACCCAGACCCAGCTCTCCCCAGCTGGCCTCCCCAGAGGGCCCAGAGCCTGCAGCTGTCACCACCTGCCCTAACAGACCTTGCCCTCCAATGCCTTCCTTGGCTCCACTCCACAGGCTGCTCTGCCAGCCCCAGGGCAAAGCCTCCACTCAAGAGCCCTGTAGAGCACTCCCCACCCCGGGTTCCAGCTGCCAAGGACACTGGCCCCGAGTGGGCACAGCAGGCCAGGGCCCCCACCACCCTTGCAGCCCACAAGCAGGAGGACGCGGCTCTGAAGAGGCCACTCCCACCTGCCAGCCACTGCCCGGCCCTGCTTCATCCCAGAGCCCAGGCGCCCCCATGAGGACCCTGGCTTCCCTGCCCCTCCTCGCTGACCCTAGGGTCTCTCCTCTCCCAAACCGGACAACTGAGCGCAGCAGGCCAGGCCTAGGAGGGCCTCCAAGCTGGCCAAGGGGCACGCAGCAGTCAGGCTACACACACCCACCCATAGCCTGGGTAGCAGGGCGCGCCCATTTCCCTCCTCGGTGGAAAGGGACCAGACCCGAGGGCCAGCCCCAGCCCAGTCAGCAGCCCCCTCGGAGGCAGGCATGCAGGCGGCCACGGGGGTGGATGGCCGCCAGGGAGATTGGGGCGGTCTGCAGGCCCGGGCGCCCTCCACAAGCAGCGTGGGGAGGGCCATTCGCTCGCCGGGAAACCTGAGCCGAGGCCGCGCTGCCAGCAGCGACGCAAGCCTGAGTGCGCGGGGCCAGGACGCGGGGGCGGGGGCGGCCCGGAGGAGCGGAGGCCGCCAGCACTGGAGGCAGCTGCCGGTTCAGTAGCTGGGAGAAGCCATTAACGGCGTTTGGCGCGAGAGCAGAGGGGACCACGGGCTCTGGACGCAGACAGGCCCGGCTGCATCCCTGCGGGAACCCGACTCACAGCCCAGGCAGGGTCAGGGGCACCGGGGAGCCGCCAAGGCTGCACCCCAGCCCCAGACTCCAGACCCCAGTGGAAGGCCTTGTGGGGGATGGCCCCAGGCCAGCACCACAGGGCACGGGAAAGGGACAGCAGAGGGCAGCTCCTCCGGCCAGAGTTGACGGCCACCCAGATCCCTCAGCCTGCTACGCTTTTCTGACAAACACGGCCACAGGCAGGGGGAGGGTGGGTGGCTGCATCCTCTGCCTGAGCAGCCACCCGGCCTCAGTTTCTCCCAACCGCTCAAATCAAAGCGGAGGGGCTGCTTCTGCAAAGGCCGAGCAGCCCCCTTGCCCCGCCCCTCCACCCCGGCCCACCTCCCCGGGGGTCCCAGCGGCTGGATGAGATCACGTCTGTGAAGCTCCAGGCGCGGTGGGAGAGGGGTGAGGTGGCCATGCGGGGGCGGGGCAGCCGCAGCTCAGCCGGCTCCTGGGGGCCCCCCACTGCCCGGCGGCAGGACCCCAGCCAGGCCCAGCGCCTCCTCCAGGGGCCCCGCCCGCCTCCCTCCGCCTGCTTGCTGCTGCCTGCGCACCTGGGGGAGGGGAATAAGAGACCAAGAGCTGGAGTACAGCTCTCCCTGAGGGGCTGCTCAGGTCTTCAAAAGTCAGCGTCCAGCAGGGGGTCCCTGAAGCGGTGAGAGGCCCTGAAGCCCCAGTGTCATCCAGGTCCAGGCCCTGGATCCAGACCCAGGAAGGGCAGGGAAATGGCCTGAGAAGAAGGGGAGGCAGGTGGGCAGGGGGTGGCAGGGAGGCACCTCCCACCAGCAGGAGCTTGGCCCCACCTTCTCAGCATCACAGCCACTGCCACCCGTGCGCTCCAGCTGAGATCGCCGCTCGCAGGAGCACACGCCCCAGAGGTGCCCTCCCTGCCCTGCTACCAGGGGCCCTCTCCACAGCCCCCAGCGGCGCCCTCCCTGCCCTGCTACCAGGGGCCCTCTCCACAGCCCTGAAGGGCCCCGGCAGTGAGGTCGGCCCTCTCTCAGCCAGCTCTGCCCAGTGCCAAGGAGGACCATGGTCCTGGTGCCAAGGCCACCTCCAAGGACACGGGGCTGCCTGATGGGCCCTGCTCTCCTCACCCCACTGTCTCATCGGAGAGCTGCAAGCTGTCTCCCACCTCCCAAGCCTCTTTCCTGCCCACCTGTGGCCCCAAATCACTCCCCTAGAGCCACTCCACTTTGCTCCAAGGGAACAGAGGCCCAGACAGATGTGGACTTCTCTGGACGGGAGGCATCTGTCCGGGCCTGGCCTGGCTCCTGAAAGTTGAGCTCTGCCGCCCCCTCGAGCCGCTGGCCGGCTGTGCTGGCAGGAGCACCGGGCGGCACCCCGGCTCCCTCGCTGTCACTCAGACCAACATATGGGATAGTCATCACTGGAGGAAGCAGCCCCCACATCCCTGGCCAGCTTCCTCCCGGCACAGCAGGGGGCTGCCCACCCGGCAGGCGGCAGTGGCACTGGACAGGCCTGGCAAAGCACCCCCAAGGGCAGCAGGGTCCCACAGGCCCTGCCGAGGCCCCTCCCCCGGCCTCTGCGCTCCGTTTACAATCATCATCGATTTCTCAAAATACCAAATATAAAAAAGTAGCCGACAGGATGTGGCTGCCGACAGCCAGAGCCCCTGGGAGGGGGAGGGGAGACAGGCAGGGAGTGCGCGGCGTGGCCCCCCCTCTCTGAGTGAGCCCGCTGCTCCGGCCAGGAAACCAATTTATTTTGTTTTGTCTCTGTTCTCTGAATGCGCAGCAGAGACCGGATCGGGCGGGCGGCCAAGGCTCCTGCAGCCACAGCCAAGAGAGCCGAAGGATGGGGGAGGAACCTGGGGGGAGGGGGGCGCGTGTCTCCCCCAGGCCCCCCGGGGACAGCCCCTGACAGGCAGGCAGGAAGAGCTCCTTTGGGAAGGCCCTACACCAAAGCCTTTTCCTTCCCCCGCAGCCCCCAGGGCCCAAAGGGGACTCCGCCTCACACCCAGGTGCTCCACTGGGACCAGTCCTACACTGGGGCCAGGCCACACTGAGGAGGGTACAGGCAGGCACTGCCTCTGGCCTCAGAGCTTCTCAGAGCTTCCAGCCCCTCCCAAATGAGGGCAGCCCCCCGCAGCCAAATCTGCTCCTGGACACAGCCCAGTGCCATCCTCTCCACGCCGGCAGAGCGCAGCCCAGTGCCAGCCTCTCCACGCCGGCGGAGCCCAGCCCGGTGCCAGCCTCTCCATGCCGGCGGAGCCCAGCCCGGTGCCAGCCTCTCCACGCTGGCGGGGCCCAGCCCGGTGCCAGCCTCTCCACGCTGGTGGAGCCCAGCCCAGCAGCACGCATCCCCCTTCGCCTGCAAGCTCCTTATGAGAAACAGCCGACCTCCTGCCCCTCCTGAGATGTGCTCCTGGGACTCAATCAGAGGTCCAGAGGCAATGGCCCCAGCCCACATCAGCCACCACCGGGGGTAGGGGGCGGGGGGACCCCAGGGGAAGGGAAGGGCCACCGCTGCCCAGAACATCAGGCCATTAGGAGGTGGCCCCGGCCCTGTTCTGCCCGCCTGGCCCACAGCCAACCTATGGCCCACCCCACAGCACACACGACAGGGGCACCACCCATGCCCGTGACCCCCACCCAGACCATGCACGCCGCGCCCAGGGAGCCCACGGCCACCCTGCAGACGCCACAGGAGCCCCCGGAGCCTGTCCACACGCCAGGGCCGACACAGGGGCACAGAGCCACACCCAGGCCCTTCCCTTCACAGGCCATGATGACACACATACACTGCAGTCTTGAGTCCCAGGCCCCGCAATTGCTCTTGCAGATGGGGAAGCAGGACGCCCACACGGGCCTCGGCTCCAACAGTGCAGCCCACCTGCGGCAGGTCCCAGCAACCCCAAGGGCAACCCCGGCCCCAACGCCCAGCACCTGCTAGGCTGTGATGGGAGCCGCCCCACCCTGCCCAGTGGGAAGCAGCCCCAGTCCCACCTCCTCATCAGAGCTGTCCTCCGCATACTCATCCCCAATCCAGGCGCTCGCCATCTCTGTCCTCGGGCAAGGGGTGCCGGCCTGCAGAGAGAGGGAGAAAATGGTGACTTCAGGGGATACAGGGTGCCCTTTGACCTTGGGGGGACCCCAGGAAGCCCACCACCCCCAAATCTCTGAGCAGCTCCAGCCTGGCACAGGCCTCAGCACAAGGCTGAGAACACCCAGCTCTAAGGGGGCCTCTGGGGGCTGTGGCTGGCACCCAGCACCGCAGGCCCTGCCCACGGCCCTGTCCTCTGTAAGGGCTGGACTGCAGCCTCCCCGGGCCTCTGTCCCTGGGCTGACACGGGTGTCACGCTAGACACGGAGGCCACTGGGGCAGTCAGGAGCAAACCCGCCAGCTGAGGACTAAGACCCCCACCCACCGCCAACCACCCCGTACCCCCATTCATGTCAAAGCCACAGGACTCCTCCCAGAGGCTCCACATGGTGCTCCTGCCGAGCCCCGCCTGGGACAGGGGGCAACATGGTCGGGGGGAAGGAGCAGACAGCCGTCGCAGCAGTGTCACTGGGGGCAATGCTCTTGAAGGGGCGGAGGACACACATTGTCCACCCATCCCGGGGGCCACGTCCAGCCCAGTCCAGCCAGCAGAGGGCCCAGAGAGGGCCCCAAACACTCAGAAGGGCTGCAGCCCCCACGGGCTCCCTGGCGCCCAGCATTCTCCTACCCACCACGTCCACAGCCCAGGCTGACCCCATCCCACCGGGTCACAGAGTGGGCGCTACTGAGAATTCACATCCCAACCTGGAAAACAGATTCTGCCCTCAACTGGGGAGGTGAGGATGGCTCCAACCGGATCGGGTTTACTGGCGGAACCAAGGCTGATGGGGAAAACAGGCCCACCTCTCACCCGTGGGGGCAGTAAAGTGCTCGGGCGCAGGAACCCCAGAGCAAGGGCGGGCACGCCCCCACCCCCGCCCCAAGCCCCTCTTCCCTCCGGCCCGGGCTCCTCCCCTGCCTGTTTTTTCCTTCAATATAAAGAGAGATGGGAGACTAAGTTTTTTCCCAGGCCAGGAACAAGGAAGGATTCAGTTTCCACATCTCCCCCTGCCGCTGACAGTGGCCTGGGGCGCTCAGTGACACTGAGCTCTTGCCCCTGCCTGGAGCACACAAGCCCCAACAGCCGCGGCAGATACACGTGACCCCGGCCCTAAGCCCCAGACCCGCACAAAGGCAGTTCCATACCAAGCTGCGGTCAGCTGCCCCCGCCTGGCCTCTGCTGACGGGTATCAGGCTGGGCTTCCGACCCCTCACAGTGGCCAGGGCTGAAGCACGGTACCCTGGAGTCCCAACCTCGCTGCTCACAGGCCACAGTCCCAGGGTCCTGGCAGGTGACAAAAAACTTATCACCCAGCGCTCTGTGCCCCGTAGCCCCTGTGCTGGATGTGGACAGGCCACGGCACAGGCAGGCTCTGGGCAGGGGGCAGAGGCGCCCTTCGGAGGTGCTGGGTTCCCAGGGGCGCAGCATCCCCGTGGGACAGCTGTGGGACACAGAGTCCACCACCAGGGGGCGACAGCGCTCAGCCAGGCCCAGCGCCCTAAGGGCAGGGGCGGTGCAGGCAGGGGCGACGTGGGCAGGGGCGGCCACTGCTGGGAACTGCCTGACCTAGAAGGCCCCTTCAGATTTTGGAGGTAGATGCTGTGGGGCATTGAACGTATTTTTTTAAATTTAAAAATTAGAGGAAAAGGCCACTAAAACCCTAACGACACAGACAACGGAACACGAGCCCACGCCACGCTCCGGACCCCTGGGGACAGGACCCCCTCCCGCCACGCCCATGCCTGGAGTCAGCCCAGATCCTCCAGGGCCTCCAGCACCACCCACAGTGTGCGTGGCCTGACTGAGGACCTCCACTGCTGGGGGGACACAAGGGATGCGGGGTCCAGGTGCAGGGGTCGCTGAGGACCTCCACTGCTGGGGGGACACAAGGGTTGCGGGGTCCAGGTGCAGGGGTCGCTGAGGAGGGGTCGGGCCTGATGGAGCCCGAGAGTCATGTGACGGTGAAGTGTGAAAAGCTGAGAGTGGGCGGGCAAGTGCCACTGGGCAGAGGCAGGCGGGTCTGAAGGACCGACGGGTGGGCAGGGAGCCGCTGAGGGGGAGTGCAAGGACAAGGTGTCAGGAGCTTGGCAGTGCCAGCAGGAGGTAGGGCCACTGGGGCCAAGGAAAGGCTGCTGCAGTCCCTGAACCCTGTGTGGCCTCTGCCCAGCCCCAGGGCTAGAATGTCACCACGAGGACCAAAGGGAGAAATCCACAGTGGGCTCAGCCAGCCAGAAACGGTGTCCAAGCGCATGGGCCCCCTATTGTGACCGCACCAGAGCCTCCCCTCCCCAGCATCAGGCCAGCCAGGCCATGCCCCACTGCCACCAACCAGGCATGAGACACGGGCTCTGCCCTCACCTCCTGGGAGAGGATGGCAACAGAGCTGCAGTGTCCTGGTTCGGTGGGAAGAGAACTCTGCTCCCAGGGCTGCCCACAAGAGGGTTCTGCTGCAGATGTGGACAGCAGGAGGGAAGCAGTCCTAATTTGCCCAGAGACCAGAGCCAGAACATTGCTGTCGGGGTGCCAAGGACACCAAGAGAACCCAGCACCCCAGCACTGCCAAGGCTCCCCAGGGCCCTGCCCACGCTAGCCGCAGGGTGCCCAGCACAGAGACGGGCTGGTATCCAAGAGCTCTGTGCTGATGGCTCATGTGACAGCAACGACTCATCAACAGGTACCTAGGAAACCAACATTTTGTTTTAAAGAAAGTACATCAGCAGGAACTGAAAAGCCCAGAGAAAATACAGCCGAAAAACATCCCTGTTTACTCAGGGAAAAGGAAGGTAACTCAGGGGAGGAGCCCAAGAGTGGCAGGGTCGTTCCCACGCATGGAGGCCAACCCTGCATGAGGCACTGGCCATGTGTGCTGCCACCAGAGGCCCCAAGACCACCACAGGCCATGACCACCACGGGCCACGACCACCATGGGCCTCAAGACCACCACAGGGCCACGACCACCATGGGGGCCACGACCACCACAGGCCATGACCACCATGGGGGCCACGACCACCACAGGCCATGACCACCACGGGTCTCAAGACCATCATGGGTCTCAAGGACAGGCCCCAAGACCACTGCGTGCCACGACCGCCACAGGCCCCAAGACCACCACGGGGCCATGACCACCACGGGCCCCACGACCACCACAGGCCACAACTGCCACAGGTCCCCTATACCACCATGGGCCCTGACCATCACAGGCCAAGACCACCATGGGCCAAGACCACCACGGCCAAGACCACCACCAGCCATGTGCCCAGCCACCTTAGGACCACCACAGACCAGAGACCACTCCACAGCACTGTGACTCGGTGCCCCACTGCAGACAGCTGTGCAGAGAGGGGCCCAAGGACCCCCATCTGCCAGGCCTGGTTTAGATGAGACCCTGGCAGTGGAATGAGGTTCTGAGGAGCGTTGGGGGAAGAGTATTTGGCAAGCGTAAGGGTGACTGTGACCATTTTAAAACACGGCCACAAACCTTTGATTTTCATCACATCAAGAGAGAGAGTCTCTGTCCCCCCACTGCAAATCTGGGTGGGCTTGTGGCTGCTTTACCCACCCAAGGGAGGCAGCCCACACTGATGCCACAGGATTCTGGGCTGAGGCCGTGAAGGCCGTGCGGCTCTGCCTGGCACAGGAGACCGCATCCTTGCAGCCCTGAGCCCTGGGAGAGGGGATGGCTGGACAGGGGTACCCTTCGTGAACGTGACTGTCAGGGGTGGTCTGGACGCACAAGAGGAGGCCCGGCTGTGCTCACCCGAGATCCTCACCCAAGTCCCAGAGCACAGGATGTGAGCTGAGTGTCAATCTTCCTCAAGTGGAATGTACCAGAACCCTCTGGGGCTCCCCGGCCCCTCAGCGTGACACTGTACTCAGGGTGTACTGACCCTACTGCTTTCGGCCTGAACTCTGACCCCTCGAATCCAGAATGCTACAAAATATCTGTTTGATGCTGCAAAGTGCCAGGGCAGGTGGCAGAACAGCTGCCTGACTCCCCCATGGGGGCCAAGAAGCTTGGAGCTGGCAGTCTTCAAAAGAACCCAAAGCAAGGCCACAGGCGGAGGCAAGAGCAGAGTTTACCACCAGCCCTGGCCCCTGGTCCCATCCCCAGCTCTGTGGTCCACACCCAGGCAACTTCGCCCGAGGTGGGCTCCACTAACCAGCTGGTAAGAATCACTGGGCAGCCCCTTTCCAGACTCCACAGAGCTGCAGCTCCAGACCCCTCTCCAACAGACGGCACCAGCGCCCAGACCCCAGAACCACAGCGACAGGAGGCCCGAGCCCAGGGTTCCGACGCTGCAGCAACACGCCCCGCTACCTGCCATTCCCAGAGCCTTTGCTGAGACGCTGGCGGGATCCCCTGCCCAAGAGTCTGCATTACGCTCCGGCACAGGCCAAACTCTCCTTAGATTATCTGGGAAGGCCGGGCCCGGTGGCTCACGCCTGTCATGCCAGCACTTTGGGAGACCGAGGCAGGTGGATCAGTTGAGGTTAAGAGTTCGAGACCAGCCTGGGCTACATGGAAAACCCTGTCTCTACTAAAAATACAAAAAATTAGCTGGGCGTGGTGGCACTCACCTGTAATCCCAGCGGGAGGCTGAGGCAGGAGAACTGCTTGAATGCGGGAGGTGGAGACTGCAGTGAGCCGAGATCAGGCTATTGCACTCCAGCCTGGGCGACAGACAGACTCTTGTCTCAGAAAAAAAAAAATCTGGAATCATCACTTTAATACCAGGGCTTCAGCCTTCTCTTACTTTAATACCAGGTCTTCGGCCTTCTCTCACTTTAATACCAGGTCTTAGGCCTTCTCTCACTTTGGCACTCACCTGTAATCCCAGCGGGAGGCTGAGGCAGGAGAACTGCTTGAATGCGGGAGGTGGAGACTGCAGTGAGCCGAGATCAGGCTATTGCACTCCAGCCTGGGCGACAGACAGACCCTTGTCTCAGAAAAAAAAAAATCTGGAATCATCACTTTAATACCAGGTCTTCGGCCTTCCCTTACTTTAATACCAGGTCTTAGGCCTTCTCTCACTTTAATACCAGGTCTTTGGCCTTCTCTCACTTTAATACCAGGTCTTCCGCCTTCTCTCACTTTAATACCAGGTCTTCGGCCTTCTCTCACTTTAATACCAAGTCTTCTGCCTTCTCTCACTTTAATACCAGGTCTTCCGCCTTCTCTCACTTTAATACCAGGTCTTCGGCCTTCTCTCACTTTAATACCAGGTCTTCCGCCTTCTCTCACTTTAATACCAGGTCTTCGGTCTTCTCTCACTTTAATACCAGGTCTTCGGCCTTCTCTCACTTTAATACCAGGTCTTCGGCCTTCTCTCACTTTAATACCAGGTCTTCGGCCTTCTCTCACTTTAATACCAGGTCTTCCGCCTTCTCTCACTTTAATACCAGGTCTTCCGCCTTCTCTCACTTTAATACCAGGTCTTCCGCCTTCTCTCACTTTAATACCAGGTCTTCGGCCTTCTCTCACTTTAATACCAGGTCTTAGGCCTTCTCTTACTTTAACACTAGGTCTTAGGCCTTCTCTTACTTGTGCTTTTTTCTTTCAAGACAGAGTCCCACTCACTCTGTCGCCGAGGATGGAGGCGGTGGCATGATCTCAGCTTACTCTAACTTCCGCCTCCCAGGCTCAAGCAATTCACATGAGGTTTCACCATGTCGGCCGGGCTGGTCTGGAACTCCTCAAGTGATCCACCCACCTCGGCCTCCCGAAGTGCTGGGATTACAGGTTTGGCTCACCACACCCAGTCTTTTCTCACATTCTTGACTGTGAGATTGCAGATTAACTTAACTTGCAATCTTAACTTGCAGATTAAATTGATAAAAACAGAAACTTCTGCACAAAAGAATAAAAAGAAAAAATTCACATAAATAAAAAGACAAAGCCAAGCACAGCTGGGAAATAAATGAATCTAAATGAGCACAGAAGGGAAAAAACAGCTCTGAGCGCACGGACCCCACAGATCCACTCGACACCAGCAATAGAGAAGGCCCTGCAACCAGTCCTCACTCTGGCGAGCCCGAGGCCCGCGCTGCCGTGCGCTGCTGGAGAGGGCACAGAGAACGAGGCACAGGCCGGCAGGAGGCAGGTTCCTCCCCGGCTGGTCAGTGGAGTGCTGGGAGCACCCGTGTCAGGGGTGCTGCAGGGCAGGGAGCACACAGCCCAGGGCGCCCCTCCAGTGGGACGGCTCGCAGACACGGTCAACAGCTGGAAGGGCAGGGGCTGGAGAAAGTCCCAGGGAATAGGAACCAGGCCAGGGGACAGAACTCCCAAGTCATCAGGTGGCACAGAACGCAATTAAGAGGCAGGACTGCGAGGCCCGAGGCAGGGAGGCTGGAGATGGGGTGGGCGCTGGGGTGAGGCTGGCCCAGCAAGCTCGTGCCAGAGCAGGTAGACTCAGAAAGAGGGGTTACTGTAGCAGGGACGCGAAGGGTGGGGAAGAGATGCCTGCCCCTAAGCCACACATACACAAAAATAAATCAAACCCACTGGCCCCAAGCAGGCTACTAGCAACAGCTGTGGGCCCTGCCATGGCCAAGACCAGATACTCCAGGGAGGGAAGGGGGAGGTATAGCACCCACCCCATCTTCTTGGGCCCTTTCCCTGTCCTCATCCCTATCCACTGACCACTCCCCAGACACAGAGTACCCTTCTTCACCTTCACTCCTGAGCTCCTCGTGCCAACAGTCAGGGGAGGAGCTGCGAAGGGCACAGCCAGACCCTGCTCCTCGAGTGCACCTCACAAAACGCCAGGACTCCTGACCCCAGAAACACAGACAGCAAATGCTCATTGTTGAAAGGCACTATGGTGGCCAGGTGTGGTGGCTCACGCCCGTAATCCCAACACTTTGGGAGGCCAAGGCAGGCGGATCACCTGAGGTCAGGAGTTCAAGACCAGCCTGGCCAACATGGTGACACCCCTTCTCTACTAAAAATACAAAAAAAAAAAAAAATTACCTGAGCATGGTGGCTAGCACCTGTAATCCCAGCTACTCAGGAGGCTGAGGCGCGAGAATCGCTTGAACCCAGGAGGCGGAGGTTGCAGGGAGCTGAGATCGTGCCATTGCACTCCAGCCTGGGCGATAAGAGCAAAAAAACTCCGTCTCAAAAAAAAAAAAAAAAAGGCTCTATGGTTTGGGCAGTTTGTTATAGTGCCAGATAACAAAACAAACAAACAGAGAAAACAGCAAAGGGCTCCTGGCCCAGGGAGCTCAGACCAAAATGACAAGAACCAGCTAGCTGTCCTGCCCTTGGGCAACAGCCGTGAGGGTTTCCAGCCAGCTAAGTGCACGGATGATCCCGCCACAGGGAAGAGACAGAAGGGCTTCCAAGACTGGGACCACGGGCACGCACCACCACGCCTGGCTCATTTTTTTTATTTTCTGTAAAAATGGGGTCTCACTATATGGCACAGGCTGGTCTTGAACTTCTGGGCTCAAGAGATCCACCTGCCTTGGCCTCCCAAACTGCTGGGATTACAGGTGTGAGCCACTGGGCCCAGCCTGTGACTCATTCTTTACTTTTATTTTTTCAGTTAAGCCCAGCTGTGCGAGCCTCATTCTTAATGAAAGAAAAACATCACTAAACAAGAGGAAAAGATGAAGCAGCAACACCATGAGGGACGCTGGTGGCGGGAAAGCAGCTGAGGGGCGGCTGCAGTAGTGCATGGCATCACCGCCTCGTGGAGGGACGCTCCAAGCACCTTCACAATTAAATGAATTGATGGCTGGGTGCGGCGGCTCACGCCTGTCATCCCAGCACTTTGGGAGGCCAAGGCAGGCGGATCACCCGAGGTCAGGAGTTTGAGACCAGCTCAGCCAACATGGTGAAACCCCGTCTCTCCTAAAAATACAAACATTAGCTGGGCGTGATGACGGGCGCCTGTAATCCCAGCTACTCAGGAGGCTGAGGCAGGAGAATCACTTGAACCCAGGAGGTGGAGGTTGCAGTGAGCCGAGATCGCGCCACCGTACTTCAGCCTCGGCGACAGAGTGAGCCTGTCTCAAAAAACAAAACAAAACAAAACAAAAAAAAATAGCCAGGCATGGTGGTGGGAGCCTGTAGTCCCAGCTACCAGGGAGGCTGAGGTAGAAGGATCCCTTGAACCCAGGAAGTTGAGGTTTTGGTGAGCCAACATCGCACCACTGCCCTCCAGCCTGAGTGACAGAGTGAGACCCTGTCTCAAAAAAAAAAAAAGCATTTACCCTTTGACCTAGAAATTCTCTTGGAATTTTTCCCAAGAACGGTGTGCACATGTGAGAAACAGCACATTATTGTCAGGTCAACTGTAAGAGCAAAAGCCTGCAACTGCCCACCCACTGGAGCTGGTGAGGCCGAGCTGCCAGCCACTCTGCGGGCACCAAGCACTCACTGTACAAACCAGAGTCACAGCCTCCTGGACAGAACCATCCTGAGACAGCGCACGGCTGCCCCTTCTCTTAAGAAACCACCATTCAAAAACTCTGTGCGAGTTTGGATGTGTCTAGAACATCCTGGAAAGAGACCTCAACACTGGAAACAGTAGTTGCCTGGATGCAGCAATAGGAGCCAGAAGGGAAGCGTAGGAGACTCGTTCCCTGGCACGCCCCTCAGGAGCACCTGAGCATCCACAGGTGCCCTAGAATGCCACATGCCCCTGTTCAATGAATGCCACGTAATTCTACACAGTCCCTAAAAAGAAGGCAGGGTCGTGTGCACATCAATGCTAAAGGCCTGAGGGCAGAAAGCCAGAGGGAAGCCTGTGGCCCGGCCCTGAAGCCAGATGCACGCCCACCCTGGGTCCACCCAGACAGGTCCGGAGCCCTTGGCAGGTCTCCACGGGGGCCGCCAGCAGCTGACCCCCAGCAGTCACCAGGCTCCCTGTTATAAGGGCCTCCCACTGTGGGGCTCTCGGCAGGGCGCCCCTGGCCTGTCTGTGTTGGTTTGGGGCACACACTTGGAATCAGATTTATGGAGGAGGCTCGCTGAAGGTGACCTGTCAGCCACGTCGCTGCCAGGATGGCAGAGATGAACAAGAGCCCCAGCTCCCTCCCATGCCAGTCACATAGCCCCTTCCCCACAGCACCATCAGGGCCGGGTATATCCACCGAGGGCTAGGCGGCCTGGGGAGTGAGGGCCTCGCTCTGCCTGACTTGGTGTGTCCCTGAGGTGTCCGTGACGTGACACACACATGCTGCCTGGAGCCCAGCCCCATCCTGATGTGATGCTGTGGCTGGGGTGTCCTTCAGACGCATGAGGCAGAGGCCGCGGGGGCCACGTCTTGACAACCACTGTGGAGGAAACAGCAATGGGAGGGAGTGGGGGGACAGGCAGAAGCACGTGGCAGAAGAGAAATTAGCAAAAACGTCACCTCATCCTTCAGGGGCTGCCAGGCAGACATTACCTTCACTTACCAAGTAGCCCACCGAGGCCCATGAACTGTCTGCAAGACCACACGAGTGGCCACGGCCAGGACCACAGAATCCCAAGTGCACCCACTGCAGGGCAAGGACACTTAGCAGCAGGAGAAGCTGCTATGTCACTGTGGTGTGAATTCCCAGAACCAAGGGGCACTGATTCTAGAAGCCGCTTAACGGAAGGGTTCTTGGGTTGAGGACCCACAACCACTGGCAGGGGCATTGGGGGCAGAATCCTCCAGATGGCTGTGGCGGGCGAGAGTGGCTGGCAGAGCCCATGGTGGCCTGGCCCCGTGGACCCACGATGCGAGTGGGAGGTGGCGGAGATACAGGCGTAAGGAACCCTGGACTGCTTTCAGGAAGACAGAGAAACAGGCCTAACCTGAGGCCACTAACTGGGCATGACGGGGCCATCTTGGCGGCACCCTGGGAGGCCTCACGTGGCCACGCTCACGGAAGCCCAGAGAACATGCAGGAAGCAGCACCAGGCTGCCGGCTGAGTTTCCACCTGCAGGGCTGCACGACGGGAAAGGACTCCCACCATTCAAGGGGGGTGCGGAGCGGAGGCAGGAGGGAATGGCCGCTCAGCAGGCCAAGGTGCCTGGGTGGCTTCTGATGAACTAGGGGGGACAAAGGAGGCGTTCCCACTAAGGAGCTGAAAGCACCCCCACCTCATCAATTCATTTTCCTGACCTGGAATAATTTAAATCCAGTCATGAGGATCACACTTTAGAACTGAAAACACCCTGACAGGGCCCAATGTGCCCCTCAGCTAAAGCACAGGACACGCAGGCAGAGGCATGAGCGCCACGGCAGGGCAGGGCCTCAGCCCCCCAGCTAAAGCACAGGACACACAGGCAGAGGCATGAGCACCACTGCAGGGCAGGGCCTCGGCCCCTCAGCTAAAGCACAGGACACGCAGGCAGAGGCATGAGCGCCACGGCAGGGCAGGGCCTCGGCCCCTCAGCTAAAGCACAGGACACACAGGCAGAGGCATGAGCACCACAACAGGGCGGGGCCTCAGGCAGGTCCTTGGGCCAGCCAGCAGCCAGAGGCGTGGGGAACTCTGAGGACCGCCCCACCAGCCCGGCTGGCCTTGCCGCCTCAGGCCCTGCTGGATGACGGAGCACACAGACCACAGACAACAGTGCTTTGGAAAACACCCTGCATGGGGCAGCCAGTTACGCGCTCACAGAAACCTGAGCAGGGCAATGGGCAGGGCGAGCACACACTCAGCAGTGCAGAGGACCTGGCGCTCCAGGGGCCAGGAGACAAGCAGCGAGAAGAGAAGACGGCACCTCCCCAGACTCCGCAGGACACCTCTAGTACCTTTCAAGTACTTGGATATGTTATTATGTGAAAAAATTTTTTTGGTTTTTGAGGCAGAGTCTCACTGTCACCCAGGCTGGAGTACAGTGGTGAGATCTCAGCTCACTGCAACCTCTGCCTCCCAGGTTCAAGTGATTCTAATGCCTCAGCCTCCCGAGTAGCTGGGATTACAGGCATGCACCACCACACCCAGCTAATTTTTGTATTTTTAGTAGAGACAGGGTTTCACCATGTTAGCCAGGCCGGCCTTGAACTCCTGACCTCAGGTGATCCATCCACCTTGGCCTCCCAAAGTGCTGAGATTACAGGCGTGAGTCACCGCGCCCAGCTGAAAGAATTTAATAAGAAAATCGTTAACATGTAAATGTGTAAATCCTTAATTTAAAAAGGGACAGAAGACCCAGAAAGATGTACATCAGACCACTAACTGTGCTCACGGGTTAGGTGTGAGGGCCCTGAGTGGGAGCTTCCACCCTACTGAATGGTGCTGCTGCAGTATCTAAGTTATTTTCCAGGATACTGTACCTCATAATTGTTATTTGAAACAGGGTCTTGCTTGTCGCCCAGGCTGGAGTGCAGTGGCTCTATCATAGCTCACTGCAACCTGGATTCCTGGGCTCAGGCGATCCTCCCACTTTGTCCTCTCGAGCTGCTAGGATTACAGGTATGAGCCACTGTGCCTGGCCCAGTATTGTGTCATTTTAAAAACTCAAGAAGGGGTAACGTAGTTGTCCATAATCTTACAAACCACTGCCAACACAGCACATCATTTTTTCTCTGTGTATGTTAGTGTTACAATTAAAGCCTGAATTAAGTGTGATTTTAAAGCTTTTCTTCCCAGCGAACAAGCCAACCCAACACAGCACAGAATGAACAAGCCATGGCTCCTTGGCTTCTATCACGGGAACCTCTGCCAAGGCCGTAACTTCCAGAACACCGAAACTACCGGGAAAGTAAATCCTTACAAACGATTTCCAGAATGTTCAGAGTAACAAATGCTGGGCTGGGCGCAGTGGCTCACACCTGTAATCCCAGCACTTTGGGAGGCCAAGGCAGGCAGATCACCTGAGGTCAAGAGTTCAAGACCAGCCTGGCCAACATGGTGAAACCCCATCTCTACTAAACATACAAAAAAAAATTAGCTGAGCCTGGTGGTGGGCACCTGTAATTCCAGCTACTCAGGAGGCTGAGACAGGAGAATTGTTTGAACCCAAGAGGTGGAAGATGCAGCGAGCCAAGATCGCCCCACTGCACTCCAGCCTGGGCAACAGAGTGAGACTCTATCTTAGAAAAAAAAAAAAAAATAGGCCGGGCATGGTGGCTCACCTGAGGTCAGGAGATTCAGACCAGCCTGGCCAACATGGCAAAACCCTGTCTCTACTAAAAATACAAAAATTAGCTGGGCGTGGTGGCATGTGCCTGTAATCCCAGCTACTAGAGAGGCTGAGGCAGAAGAATTGCTTGAACCCAGGGGATGGAGGTTGCAGTGAGCCAAGATTACATCACTGCACTCCAGCCTGGGTGACAGAGTGAGACTCTGTCTCAAAAAAAAAATAAAATAAAATAACAAGTGGTGTGTTTTAGTTAAATTATGCTTTTCTCCTGTTGTTCTCAATAAGAGTAGGGTGCATCCTCCCCCACCATCGCTGCAACAGGTACAATGTCAAACCCTCTACCCATGGGCTGCTCAGGCCCCTGAAGCCCTGTGGGGTCAGGCCCAGCTGGGTTCCGTTGGGGCCCCCATGCCGCCTGCTTGAGCCCTGCCACGCTGCTCAGCTCCCTCCTCAGCTGGATCCTGCCACTGGATCCCAGGCAGTAAAATCCCCACCTCGAGGAAACCCAGCCTATTGCCAGGAGGGTTGCCCGAGCATCATCTGAGGCGGAAGGGCCTAGGCATGTGGATTTTCAGAGTTCCTGGGAATGGCACACAACTGGGGATGGAAACCAGCGTCTTAGAGCCCAAGTGTGCCCCAGGTGCAGCGAAGGAGGGACGCCGGCCTTGGGGTTCTGAGGGACAGTGGAGAAGGCAGTGCGGTGGCAGCCTCAGAAAGCCCAAGGCCACCTGCACATGGGGGAGAGCCCTCGAGGGGGCTCCTTGCTCACCCACCTGCACCTGTTCCTCAGTGGTCTTTTCCATCCCACTTTGGCCCTCGTCATCAAGGGCCCCGTCCTGTCCCTCCTCGTCGCCTTCATCATCATCCTCACTGCTGTCACTGCCGGAATCTTCCAGGCCTGAGAACACACTCTCCTCGCTGTCGGAGACGCCAGAATCGCTGCCGGTGCTGTGGCTGAGAGGAGAGGTGCAGAGGAGAGGAGGCTGCAAGGAAACACTGGGTTGGTGACAACTGCTCCTCCAGGCATGGGGCGCTGAACACTGCAGGGAGAGCTCGCCCCTCCAGGCACCCACCAGCAGCTCCATGCGGCCTCCAGGACCACACCCCTCCAGTCACAAACTTCCACCAAAAGCATCCACCCAACCTGAGCCTTCCTCATCTTCTACCTCCACTGACAAGACAGCCTCTTGCCTTTGGCATCGACATTTTAATTCCTAGCACCTCACAGGGAACGGGCTTTACAAGGACAACCTCCTCCTCTTGGAGCTCAGCTCTCATCACAAAACTAACACTGCTCTCTACCACCTACTGCCACTCCAGAGGCCCTGTGGGGTCAGGCTGGGCTGGACTCCACTGGGTCCCTCACACAGCCTGCCTGAGCCCTCTCCAACCTCACCCTGGCATCCAAGGCCCCAGAGCCATGACGTCACTAGAAAAGGGGCTGGGGGCTGGAAGAGAACCGGGTCCCCAAAGGGCTTTTACCACCTGAAGCAGACGCCTCCTCATTTAACCAGATTGGGACCAAAGACTGATCAGTAAATTGAAAGGATTGGCTGACAAGTCACAGGAATGATACAGACTCTAATCGCAACCACGCACCAACCCACCCACTCCTCTCTCTGAGCAGGACCACAGCTGCCTCTGAGCAGAGCCCTGCTGGCTGCGTGACACCGGCACACACAGTGCTTGGGTCCTTCACTGGCCTTAAAAAGTGGAACAACAACTTAGACTCTTAGGAAGCAGTTGAAGGCCAGGCACAGTGGCTCACGTCTGTAATCCCAACACTTTGGGAGGCCGAGGCGGGTGGATCACCTGAGGTCAGGAGTTCAAGACCAGCCTGGCCAACATGGTGAAACCATCTCTACTAAAAATACAAAAATTAGCTGGTGGTGGCGGGCACCTGTAATCCCAGCTACTCAGGAAGCTGAGTTACCCGGGAGGCGGAAGCTGCAGTGAGCCAAGATTGCGCCACTGCACTCTAGCCTGGGCAACAGAGCAAGGCTCTGTCTCAAAAAAAAAAAAAAAAAGAAAAGAAAAGGAAAAGAAAAGAAAAAGGAAGCAGTTGAATGCAGAATTCTACATTTTACTGCTTTCCTTAAGTGCAAGCCTCACTTAAGGTACGACCTGCACGTATTAGCTATTGCATACCGAGTGTTCACACAATGCCTCTCTCACACACAGTCATGATGTGTCTTGGTGTTCAGTCGGCTACACAATCACAATAACTAGTGGAAATGGCATCCGTGGCCTGCGCGTAAACAACTGGCTCCTGAGGACCGTTCAGCCCAAGGGTGGAAGTAGCAGAACCTGGTGCCTAGAGTGGCCTGGGGGCCATGCAGCCCATGGGAACCAGGATGAGTTGAGTTCGCTTCACAAAGCAATGGGGCAGTTTCAACAACCCAGCGCGGCCGCGACCGAGGGGGCTGTGAGGGGCTGGCTGTCCATCCCCTCCACCACCCAATTTGATGATCCCCACAATCAAGACGGGGCTGAGCTAGCAGAGAGCAAAAGTGAGTTCTGATACAGCAAATGCAGCAGACACCGGGTTCTATTCAGGTTTTCTTATTCTCATGTCTATCCCATGAGCATAAAAACGCAATTAACTAGCGTATACGTAGGTTAAGCACTTACTGGGAGCGCAAGCCGAGCCCTTTTATTGGCAGGATGCACAAATGGAACGGCTGGAGAGGCTGCTGCAAGGGGCGCCCCGTCCCCACTCCCTGCTCCCCCGTTTCTTTGCTTCCCGGACGCCGTCCTTCATCCCGCAGTCCGCTCTGCCTAAGACCCGCCGATAGAGGAGCTGCGTCCACGCCCAAGGCCGGTTCACTGGGCACGGGCGCCCAGGTGACAGCAGCCGGGCCCACCCGCCCCAGCGCGGCCACGTGCCCGCCGGGCCCTCTAGGGACGCGCCCCGCCGCCCCGCATCGCCACAGTCACCTCCGGCTCGGGCTCAGGCTCCATCTCGGGCTCAGATCGCCGCTTCTCCTGCCGCACTCTCGGCGCCGCCGTGCGCCCCGCGCCCCGCGCACCCGCCATGCCCCGCCGCGCGCCGGCCGCCACCCGCACAGCCGCTTCCGACAGCCACCGAGCCGCGTGCGCAGGAGGACGCGCCCCGCCCAGCCCGGCCCCGATTGGCGGGCGGAGGGCGGTGGGGGGGCGGGACCAACACGCGCAGGCGCGCGGCGGGGCCGGGGACCGGGGCGGGGTCGGGGCCTGCGTGCTCGCGCCGGGGATGACGAGGGAGGGCGGCAGCGGCGGCAGCGGGAGCGCGCCCGTTGCAAGATGGCGGCGGCCATGCTGGGCCCCGGGGCTGTGTGTGCGCAGCGGGCGGCGGCGCGGCCCGGAAGGCTGGCGCGGCGACGGCGTTAGCCCCGCCTTCGGCCCCTCTTCGCGGCCGCTCCCTCCGCCTCTTCCTGCCTTGCCCGAGATGGATCTGCCCGTGGGCCCCGGCGCGGCGGGGCCCAGCAACGTCCCGGCCTTCCTGACCAAGCTGTGGACCCTCGTGAGCGACCCGGACACCGACGCGCTCATCTGCTGGAGCCCGGTGAGGGCAGCGCGCGGGCGCGGGGCCCGTGGGGACCGGGAGGGAGCAGAGCCGCGGCGGACGGCGCGGGAGGGCTGCGGGGAGGGGCCCTGCCGCACCTCAGCTTTTGCGCGGTGAGCCTGCCCTGCCCCCGCCAGAGAAGGACGGCGGGTCCCGAGCTTGCTCAGACCCAGAGCCTTAAGTTGGGAAAGCGGCCACGAGACCCACACTCGGTTCAACCCCTGCCCCAGCGAAGTTTCCCTGGGATGGGGAGAATGGGGCGTCTGTTGTATTGGGCTTCTGCTAACTGTTGGGCGGTTGCGGAAGTGTCCGCGCTTAGGGCAAGCACCCGGCTTCGCCAGCGGACGCTGTGCCCCAGAGGACATCGGCGTCCCCAGGGGACAGCCTACGGGGTGCTGGGTCGGCAACTATTCGGAGAAAGTCAGGACTTGGCACGTGAAGCGGAGGGCGTTGCTGTAGTGGAACAGGAAAGGCAGTGGAAACAGAAAGTAAGACGTCATGAAGCTTCAGGTTGATCTCAAGCCCGTTTCCGAATCCCAGATCTGGGTTTCCCAAGAGTTTTGTTTTTCATTCCTTTTGGGGCGTCTTTATTCGTGTCTCTGTCTTCAGTTGCCTGGCAGCAGGCTTGTTTACATGGTCCGACCCTGCAAGACCGGACAGCTCCGGTTTGCAGAAGTAAATCAGTGATTGTCTGGAGTTGGAGATCAGAATCTGCTGTTCACATCCCGGCTGTGACGTCGTGTCCGGTGAGGGGCAGAGCCACAGCCTGTGGCTGGCAAGTGATGGCCTGAAGAAGGGCCACACTGGCCAAGCGGGGTGACTCTTGCCTGTAATCCTAGCACTTTGGGAGGCGGAGGCGGGTGGATCACTTGAGGCCAGGAGTTCGAGACCAGCCCGGACAATATGGCAAAACCCCAACTCTACTAAAAATACAAAAAATTAGCCGGGCGTGGTGGTGCTTGCCTGTGGTCCTAGCTACTTGGGAGGCTGAGATAGGAGGACTCCCTGAACGTGGGAGGCAGAGGTTGCACTGAACCGAGATCCCGCCACTGCAGCCTGGCAAAGAGTGAGACCCTGTCTAAGAAGAAAAAGAAAAAAGAAAGGCCACTGATCATTGGGAGCTTTTGGAGGTACCATGACAGGCAGGATGCCACCAAGCATGTGTGGCCTCCCGGGAGCTAAGACCCCAGAGTTCTTCAGGCTCTGCTGAGTGCCTCCCATTTGCACAGCCTCTTTATGCTGTTAGGAATGAAGAAAAGTCTGAACTGAAGCTTCCCCAGGCAGGAGGCCAGGTTTTCTGCTTCTTGGGTTTACTGAGGCTCTGCTTTACCTACAGAGTGTTTGAGAATAAAAAGAAGACTGGAAATCTTTGCTCGTGTTAGAAACACTTTGTGTGTGTCCTGCTGACACCTCTGTTGGCCTTCCCATCCCCAGGTCCCATTAAGGCGCAGTGCACCTTCCTGGAGGCTGGCTTCATTTCACCATCTCTTCATTCTAGACCTTGGATTCTTGTGCAAAGGAAATACTCCCAGGTTTCTGTCTTCTTTTATCTGTCTTTTTCTTTTTTTTTTTTGAGACAGAGTCTTGCTCTGTCGCCCAGGTTGGAGTGCAGTGGTGTGATCTCGGCTCACTGCGACCTCCACCTCCCGGGTTCAAGCAATTCTCCTGCCTCAGCCTCCCGAGTAGCCGGGACTACAGGTGCGTGCCGCCACACCCGGCTAATTGTTGTATTTTTAGTAGAGATGGGGTTTCACCACAGTGGACAGGCTGGTCTGGAACTCCTGACCTCAAGTTATCCACCCACCTTGGCCTCCCAAAGTGCTGGGATTACTGGTGTGAGCCACTGCACCCAGCCCTTCCTTCTTTTTCTTATTCCCCTTAACCCTCAGAAGTTAAGGGGAATAACTCCCCCATTGGGGGAGGGGCATCCAAGATTATCTGGGATATTCTAAGCTTAATCCTACTAGCATGATCTGTCCTGTCCCGTAATCTGCTTGCTGTTTCTGCTTAAAGATTATGAGATGTGTGGGTTAGGGCCCTGTGTACTCTTTTTTGGGACTGAGGCATGTTCTGGGCAGGGCTTTTGAGCAAGGGAGGCAGGTTTGATGAGGCCCGTAGCCAGCCTCCACTCCACTCACAGGTGCGCCACCTGTGGATCTGTTCTCCCTGGTGAGGGATGGGGAGCCAACTGGAATGTGAGTGTTTGGTTCCACCTGGTCAGTATGAAGTGGCAATGGTTGGTGCAGGATGTAGCACTGGGGGCGAGCACGGCAATGAGACAGAAACACTGACTTAAAACTGGAAGGAAGCCCTTCTCCAGGCTGCGCAGGGGGCTGCAGAGCTTTCTGTTGCTGGCTGCCTGGCCTAGAGAGAGGAGATGATCATCCCATCCTGTGGCTTTGAGAGCACTCACACAAGCCCTGAGGACTCCCTGTCGGCAGAGTCCCAACAGGGGACCCTCCCACAAATCTACTGCCCAGGCCCAGCTGGCTCTCGGAGGCCTTGAGAAGGCCCTGGTGCTCTTGCTCTCTGCTGCCTTCTCTGGGAGAGTCTCCTTCTGGCTCAGAGTCTTACCACCATTCTGCCAAGAAAAACCCTCCCTGTTTGACACAAGAAGATGAGGCAGAATCACAAGCATGGTGACTAACTCTCAAGGCTGAATAACCTGGGGGAGACCGAGGCCCAGAAACTGGCCAGTAACTTTACTGAGCCTGGCCAGGAATGGGACCAGGTCTGGACAACAATTGCACGTCCCCTCCCTGGCCTGAGATGAGGACTCCCACTGCAGCCACTGGAGACAGAATGCCAGGTCACTGCCCAGGACACCCCATTGGTGGGGACTGTGGCAGCTGCCCCATCCCTGTGGTGTTTGATTTCCCACCCCCCACCCCAGACCTTCATTCCCATGAGCACCCCACCCACACAGGCAAGGGCCTTGAGGGGACCCAGCAAGTCGTGGAGGACAGCACAGCCTTGGAGAGGAAATGTGTCAGCCACAAGGTTATGATCCCGGGAGATCCACATAAGAGCATGGTGTGCACATGGGTGGTCCTCCCTCAGCCAGCTTCTCAACAGCTTATCCCAAAGGTGCACCTGGATCCAGTACCACTGAGACCCAAAGACGGAGTTGGGGAACTGAATACCTGGACTGACAGGCAGCTCCATAGAACTGAGACCCATGAGACCCGAGACCCGCAGCCTCCCTGCCCCGTGCCCTGGTGCCGGCCCTCAGCCCAGCTTCCTCGTCTGCATGCAGCAGGTCCTCTGTCCACCAGCGGAGGCTCTTCTAGGGCCTTGCTGGGCTGCAGCTGACTCAGGAGGGCAGCAGCCTCTTCAGAGAATTTGACAGCATGGAGAACCAAACAAAAGCAGAAAGTGAAGGCTCAGAACTGGGTTCATCATCATCTCAGTTTTTTACAAGCTATGATTTTGTCCCATCTTTATTAACAAGATAAGGAAGTATGAAAAGTAATCTTGACATCTGAGATGGTGAGATTACAGCCCCAGGAACCACCCAGCTGGCTGAGGAGCCTGAGAACAAGGCACAGCCACATGACCTGTGCCAGACAAATGCTAGAATGATGGCCACACAGGTTAGAATGAACCCAGGTAGACGGAGGCCTCAGGATCAAGGTGAGGCCAGAGGGGGCACCTGGGTGCAAAATTTAAGGAAGCACCTTTTTTTTTTTTTTTTTTTTTTTTTAAACAAGGTCTCCCTCTGTTGCCCAGGCTGGAGTGCAGGGCTATGATTGCAGCTCACTGCAGCCTCTGCCTCCCGGGCTCAAGTGATCCAGTCACCTCAGCTGAGTCACTGGGACTACAGGCTTGCACCACCAGACCTGGCTTTTTTTTTTTTTTTTTTTTTTAAAGGTTTTAGTAGAGAGGGTCTTGCTGTATTGCCCAAGCTAGTCTGGAACTCGTGGGCTCAAGCCATCCTCCCACCTCAGCCTCCCGAAGTGCTGGGATTACAGGCTTGAGCCACCACGCCTGGCCCTGAGGCATTCCTTTTTAAGACCCACCTGCATTTGGATGGCGCTGAGAGTGGAGGCCTCCTTAGATGTGGGCTCCTGGACGCTTCTCTGTCTTCACCTGGCCCCAGCCTCATGGGTGCAGCTCCCTTCTCTTTGGCAGCAGGAAAGACTCTAGAAGGATGTGCTGAAACCCTGGGGCTCCCTGAGACTGACTGAGCTAGAGATCACCAAGGCCCTCAGCCTATCCCGGGAGAGAGGTCCATTGAAAGCCAGTGGTCAGATGGCCGCTGTGGAGGGTCTCTGGGTGGACAGTTGGGAGCAGAGTGGTCCCTGCAGTGAGGCAGGGGGCAGGGCATGAGTGGTCCCTGCAGTGAGGCAGGGGGCAGGGCATCCACTCATAAGCACACAAGGAGTTGCAGAAGCAGAGCCGACCTGGCCACGCTCAGTCACTCAGACCCTGGCCACAGATCGTGTCCGGAGCTCCCACGGCAGGCAGGGCCACCCCTGCTTCCCTGGTTCTGAGAGCTGCCAAGACCCAGCAGGCCCACTTGCCCCGCCCTGGAAGATCTGGTGTTTGGCCCAAGATGCTGGAGGCCCCACAGCAGCAGCTGTGAGAAGTGCTGCAGGGTCTGGAGGGCCTGATGTGTGCCCGGAGCAGAGTGCCTCCTGGTGTGGCCATAAGAAGACACACAGCTGGGGCTGGTCGTGGTGGCTCACGCCTGTAATCCCAGCACTTTGGGAGGCTGAGGTGGGCGGATCATGAGATCAGGAGGTCAGGAGATTGAGACCATCCTGGCTAACACGGTGAAACCCCGTCTATACTAAAAAATACAAAAAACTAGCTGGACGTGGTGGTGGGTGCCTGTAGTCCCAGCTACTTGCGAGGCTGAGGCGGGAGAATGGCGTGAACCCAGGAGGTGGGGCTTGCAGTGAGCCGAGATCGTGCCATTGCACTCCAGCCTGGGCGATAGAGCGAGACTCCATCTGAAAAAAAAAAAAAAGAAGGCACACATCTGTCCTCATACAGCTTCTGTGCATAGCACGAGGTTAAGCTTGCTCTTTGTCCTGTTCCATCTGTAGCCATTCAGGTAGATGGCATAATTTTCACTTTATAGATAAGAAAACCAAGGCTCTGGATGTGAAGAAGCTTCCCTAAGTGCTGGAACATGGTGAAACCAACTCCAGAGTCCGTGCTCCCTCCCCGAGGGGTCCAGCTGCCACTCAGCGCCCGGCACCATGCCTTTCCCAAGTAGTGCAGCAGGGGCTCACCCATCCCACTGGCCCTCTTAGTTAGACCCCAGCCACCTGTGGAGTGAGTGAGTGGTATTTCTGGTTCATAGTCAGAACTGTATTTTGGATTTTCCCACAAGTGTTCTCCTTCCCCTTCCATAGAGATAGACAAATATACACACACAGGTATAGATCTATAAACACTATAAAAGGCAGGCTCTGGCCGGGCGCGGTGACTCACACCTGTAATCCTAGCACTTTGGGAGGCCGAGGAGGGCAGATCACATGAGGCCAGAAGTTTAAGACCAACCTGGCCAATATGGTGAAACCTCGTCTCTACTAAAAATACAAAAATTAGCCATGCGTGGCACAGCCAGTAACCCCAGCTGCTTGGGAGGCTGAGGCACAAGAATCACTTCAGCCCCAGAGGTGGAGGCTGCAGTGAGCTGAGATCGAGCCACAGCACTCCAGCCTGGGCGACAGAGCAAGACCCTGTCTCAAAAAGTAAATAAAAAAAAATTTAAAAGGCTCTGTGCTGTAGCCTCCTGTGTTTCCTCTGCCCTGGATGGTGTGGTGGGGGGGTGCGGTGAGGAGGGGCCCAGGGCACAGAAGGGCTGGGCTGCAGTGGCCTCCTGGGGGGAGGGCAGATGCCTCCAGTGCCCCGTGCCCACCCAGCTGCACAGGCTAGTGTTTGCTCAGTCCTTTATTGAGGGACCAGGGATGGACAGCCTGGCCCTGGAAGTCTCTCAGTTTTGGAGGAGTCAGCCTTTGTGCAGGGAGAGCTGGAGAGGGGTCGGTGGGGCTCACAGTGCCTTCCCGGAGGAAGCAAGCAGCTCCCATCGGGTATATCGAGGGCTGTTGGCTCCAGGGTCTCCTCAAGGTCTGGCAGGTGGAGGGGAGGCTGTCTAAGGAAAGGAGGTGGTCCCAAATGTCTCAAGGCACCTGGCAGCACTGGCTGCTGCTGCCTCAGCCTCCTCCCTATGACCTTGTGGGCCATGGTGAGCAGCGGTAGCCACCACACTTGTGCACGGCAGCCAGTGACGAGATGTAATGAGAGATGAGGGCGATTGTGCTGCTCTTGGTCCTTGTGTGGCGAGAACACGCTGGAAGCTCCTCCGGAGCGGAAACAAGAAGAGTGTTTATGAGAAAGATGCAGCTGGCTCAAACGTGGACAGAACTAGGCCAGGGAACGGGGCCACAAAGTCAGCCACTTTCTCTGCACCTGCTCGCGCTTCCCGCCTGCCTCACTGCTTCCATGCCCCGACCCCGGTGGTCCCCGCTCCCCACACGTGGGCTGCAGCTACTCACACACGCGCTCCCACTGCTCCTAAAGCCCATACTCCCGGGACCCGGAGAGGGAACAGCCAGCCAGCCCAGCCCAGGAGCCCAGATCACCCGTCAGCAGATACAGCTTTGACTTGGCAGGAGGCTGGAACAAGAGGCTTGTGGCCTGGGCTCTGGGGCCACCTTGTAGAATATGGCACTGTTCACGTTTTGGGCCAGGGAGCCCTCTGAGAAGATACTCAGAGACACAGACACTTTCTATGTAAGGTGTCCCTGCAGGCAGGATCTCAGGTCCTTCACAGTGCTGCGGAAAATGAGGCCACAGGCTCCAAGTTTACTGCAAGCTGCGGGGTTTGCTGACACCTACACTTCTCAGCGTGTGGCATCTCGCACCAGCCAGGGGCCTCCCATTTCCAGTGGCAGGTTTTCATGATATCCAGTTATGACCTGTGACTCCTCCAAGAGGCGCCTGTGGTCAGCAGAGGAGGAACCTTGTTCCACTGAGGCAGGAAGATGAGACACTGGGTTCTCTGATGGGTTCACCAGCAGACCCTGTGAAATTCATAATGGCCCCTAAGGTAGGGGTTGCCTGACATGTTCAACTTGGATTTAACCCTTAAGGCATAAGAAACCACTGAACAATGTTCAGACATTAGAAAACTAGGGCCGGGCACGGTGGCTCACGGCCGTAATCCCAGCACTTTGGGAGGCCGAGGCGGTTGGATCACCTGAGGTCAGCAGTTCAAGACCAGCCTGACCAACATGGTGAAACCCCGTCTCTACTAAAAATACAAAAAAAAAAAAAATTAGCCAGGCGTGGTGGTGCGTGCCTGTAATCCCAGCTACTCGGGAGGCTGAGGCAGGAGAATCACTTGAACCTGGGATACGGAGGTTGCAGCGAGCTGAGATTGTGCCACTGCACTCCAGCCACAGTTCGAGAAACTGTCTCAAAAAAAAAAAGAAAGAAAAGAAAAAGAAAACTGGTGAGGACTGAGGTAAACCAGCAAATTGTCCAGGCTCTCTATGTGGAGGCAATTTGCAGACTCACGTGCAGAGAACCCAACAAACCCAGAGTTTGGGGAAGCTGAGGCAGCTAGAATTTGTGGGGTGTGGTGCCAGAAAGGAAGGAGTTACGCCCAAAAAAAAGAGTTCCAGCAATCTGAGCAAGAACCCGCTTGCATCTTGGGTTGGATCCGATTTGCTGGTGCACACACCAGTTTCACACAGTGAAACCTCGTGGAGCTGGACCAAGAGCAACTTGAAGGGGAAGAATAAGTATAAGGGGACAGATGAGCAGGACTCACACAGGGCCGTGGTGATTTCAGTTCCCACCAGCCAGAGTACAGAAGCCACTTTAAATACACGGAGCATTCATGAGACCTTAGAGGAACCACAGCCTGGAAGTGGTGCAGAATAAGCTGGAGAGGAAAGGCCACTCCACATGCCGTGGAAACAAGTGCAAGGCGAGCCCTGGAAACACCACTGCCTGCTAGCACGGAGTACACACAGCACTCTTGAGAAGAAGACAGAAGCCAGGCGAAGCGGCTCACACCTGTCATCTCAGGTGTGATGAGGCCGAAGCAGGCGGATCATCTGAGGTCAGGAGTTCAAGACCAGCCTGGCCAATATGGTGAAACCCTGTCTGTACTACAAAAAATTAGCCATGTGTGGTGATGGGCGCCTGTAGTCCCAGCTACTTGGGAGGCTGAGGCAAGAGAACCACATGAGCCCGGGAGGCAGAGGTTGCAGTGAGCCGAGATCGCATCACTGCACTTCAGCCTGGGCAACAGAGCAAGACTCCGTCTAAAAAAAAAAAAAAATTTCACATCCGGAATCTAATCAGTCACGGGCAGACAAGCCAAGGCAGAAAGATGGACTTGTCACTGGAGGGGGATAGTCCAGTAGCAGGCCCGGTTTTGATAGGATTAGCTGACAAAGACAGTAAACAATTATAAAAATGTTCCCTGTGCTCAAGGAAATAACGCAAAAATGTGACTGAGGGCCGGGCACGGTGGCTCACGCCTGTAATCCCAGCACTTTGGAAGGCCGAGGCGGGTGGATCACGAGGTCAGGAGATCGAGACCATCCTGGCTAACATGGTGAAACCCCGTCTCTACTAAAGATACAAAAAATTAGCCGGGCGTGGTGGCGGCCGCCTGTAGTCCCAGCTCCTCCGGAGGCTGAGGCAGGAGAATTGCTTGGACCTGGGAGGTGAAGCTTGCAGTGAGCCAGGATCGTGCCACTGCACTCCAGCCTGGGTGACAGAGTGAGATTCCGTCTCAAAAAATAAGAAAACATGACTGAGAAATGGAAGATACAGAAAAGAAGCAAGTTGGACAAAATGTCACTGGAACTAATCTCCCAAGTAGAAGAATTCCACGTTGTTTACTGAGGTAGTTCTCCTTCGAGGAGGTGATGCTTAACTCCTCACTCCAGAAGCCTGGGCTGCACCTAGTGACCCCCTTCCAAAGAGCAGAGCACAGAAGCAGGAGGAGCAGCTTTCCAGTGGAGACCTCCAGCAACACAGCCTCACCAGGGGCGACGCTCACCATCAGCAGTGACATGCGTATCACTGTTGTGTACTCTTTTTTTTTTTTTTTGAGACGGAGTCTCGCTCTGTCGCCAGGCTGGAGTGCAGTGGCGCAATCTCGGCTCACTGCAACCTCCACCTCCCGGGTCCAAGCAATTCTCCTGCCTCAGCCTCCCACGTAGCTGGGACTACAGGCGCCCGCCACCACGCCCGGCTAATTTTTTGGTATTTTTAGTAGAGATGGGGTTTCACTGTGTTAGCCAGGATGGTCTCAATCTTCTGACCTCGTGATCCGCCCACCTTGGCCTCCCAAAGTGCTGGGATTACAGGCGTGAGCCACCACGCCCAGCCTGTTGTGTACTCTTGATAGGATGATGAGAACAGCACTCTCTTGGATCTTCCTCCCAAAAACATACGTAACCCCAGCTAATGATGAAAAAACATAACACAAATCCAAATTGAGAGACATTCCACAAACTATTTGATGAGTCCTCAAAATTGTCAAGGTTCTCAAAAACTAGGCAAGTCTGAAAGGTGTCAGAGCCAGTGGAACTGAAGGAGATGTGACAACTGGATGGATTTTGGATGATGTCCTGGAGCAGAGGAAGGATTGGGTTAACAGCTAAGGAAGCTAAATAGAATGTGGGTCCTAGTTAACAATGTGTCTAATGTTCTTGAGACAAATGTACCACACAAAGGCGGGATGTTAATGATGGGGGACACTGGTGTAGGGCATGTATTCTAAAGTAAAAAGGGGGTTCTTCAGAGTCATCGGAGCGGTTTAACAAAACATTAGAAACTTCAGAAGAAAAGATTCCTGAACTAAAAGCAATGGAAACTATCCACAGTGATGTACAGAGAGAAAAAGGACTGCAAAAACTTAGCCGAGATTCAAGGAGATAATATCATGTGGTCTAACGTATTTGAGGTTCCAGAAAACAGTGGGGAAGAGAATACAGAAATACGACCAAAAGGCCAGACATGGTGGCTCCTGGCCAAGATCCCAGCACTTTGGGAGGCTGAGGTGGGTGGATCGCTTGAGCCCAGGCGTTCAAGACCAGCCTGGGCAACATAGCAAGACCTTGTCTCTATAAATAATACAAAAATTAGCTGGGTGTGGTAGTGCCTGCCTGTGGTCCCAACTACTCAGGAGGCTGAGGCAGGAGGATCAATCTGAGCACACGAGGTGGAGGCTGCAGTGAGCCATGATCGTACCACTGCACTCCAGCCTGGGCAACAGAGCCCTGTCTCAAAAAAAAAAAAAAAAAAAATTATGGCCAAAATTTTTCCCAAAGTTTTGAAAAGCTGTAAGCTCACAAATCCAAGAATATCGGTCTTAAGCAGGATAAAACCAAAACCATATCAAGGCACATTATACAATCAAAGTGCTGGAACAGGCTGGTGAAGAGAAAATCTTAGAAGCATCCAGAAGAGGCTGGGCGCGGTGGCTCACACCTGTCATCCCAGCACTTTGGGAGGCCGAGGTGGGCGGATCACCAGATCAGGAGGTCGAGACCATCCTGGCTAACATGGTGAAACCCCGTCTCTACTAAAAATACAAAAAACTAGCCGGGCATGGTGGCGGGCTCCTGTAGTCCCAGCTACTCGGGAGGCTGAGGCAGGAGAATGGCATGAACCCAGGAGGCGGAGCTTTCACTGAGCTGAGATCGCACCACTGCACTCCAGCCTGGGGGACAGGGTGAGACTCCATCTCAAAAAAAAAAAAAAAAAAAGGCATCCAGAAGAGCCATGCATGGTGGTGGCGCCTGTGGTGCCAGCTACTCAGAGGCTAAGGTGGAAGGATTGCTCCCAGATAGGGCAACATAGCCTGGCCAACATGGTGAAACCTTGTCTCTACTAAAAATACAAAAACTAGCTGGGTGTGGTGGCGCGCGCCCGTAATCCCCACTACTCGGGAGGCTGTGGCAGGAGAATCTCTGGAACCCAGGAGGCAGAGGCTGCAGTGAGCCGAAACTGCGCCATTGCACTCCAACCTGGGTGACACAGCGAGACTCTGTCTCCAAAAAAAAATTTTTTTTTTTGCAACTCAGGAAGACAACGATTTAAAAAAAATAAAAAGCAGGCCGGACACCGGGGCTCACGCCTGTAATCCCAGCACTTTGGAAGGCCGAGGCAGGCGGATCACAATGTCAGGAGTTCAAAACCAGCCTGGCCAATATGGTGAAACCCTGTCTCTACTGAAAATACAAAAATTAGCTGGGCGTGGTGGCAGGTGCCTGTAGTCCCAGCTACTCAGGAGGCTGAGGTGGGAGAATCGCGTGAACCCGGGAGGCAGAAGTTGCAGTGAGCCGAGATCGCGCCATTGCACTCTAGCCTGGGCAGTAGAGCGAGACTCTGTCTAAAAATAATAATAATAATAATAAGTAAAAGGCAAGTGGCTGAGCATGGTAGCTGACACCTGTAATCCCAACACTTTGAGAGGCCAGTGCGGGTAGATTGCTTCCACTCAGGAGTTCGAGACCAGCCTGGGCAACATAGGGAGACCCATCTCTACAAAAAAAAATGAGCCCGGTGTGGTGGTGTGCTCCTGCGGTCCCAGCTACTCGGGAGGCTGAGGTGGGAGGATCTCTTGATCCCAGGAGGTAGAGGTTGCAGTGAGCCCAGATCACACCACTGCACTCCAGGCTAGGTGACAAAGCAAGACTCTGTCTCGAAAAAACATATATTGAAAAAGGCAGAAGATTTGAACAGATACATCAAAAAAAGACATATAGCAAATAAGCACTTGAACAGATGCTCAGCATCATTAGTTGTCAGAGAAATGCACACGAAAACCTCAGTGAGAGCGACTAGAACAGCCAGGTGCTGAGGAGGGCGTGGAGCCCCTGGAACTCACCTGTGCTGCTGAGAACACAAATGCTGCATCCGCTTTGGAAAGCAGCTTGGGAGCTGCATGTGAGATTCAGCATTTACCACACGGCCAGCAGTTCCGCTTTGGTTATTCTACTCCAGAGTTTCCACTGGGGGTCCTTTATGATTTCATCTCTTTTATCATTTTTTTGGTATAGATGGGGGTCTCGCTATTTGGATTGTTGTTGCAGGCGTGTTTGGGGTTTTTGAGCAGTGGTAGTGTCTGAGGTCAGTCAGGGTTGTTCTGGCCCCAGCAGGGCTCTTCGTAGCTTTCCCTTTGCAGGTGAACAAGCCTGTGGTTTCACTTGTTTCTCTTAATTTAGAGAAGCTATTGTTTCCAAGAGCAATCTTGGGCTGAACTTTCAAATAAAATGAGTTTCCTCGGGTAGCTTCAGAGCTCTTTCCTTACGGGCGGCCTCTCTCCCCAGGCTGATTCTCTGCACCACCCCTCTGGACACTGGGCAAGACAGCAGCCTCTGATCTTCTTGGCCTGGCTTTCCCAGCATGGGTGCTCTACCCTACTGTTTTAACCTAGAAAGCCTGAATTGTGTTTAAAACTTGTGGTTTTTAAGGCCAGGCACAGTGGCTCATGCCTGTAATCCCAGCACTTTGGGAAGCCAAGGTGGGTGGATCACTTATGGTCAGGAGTTCAAGACCAGCCTGACCAACCTGGTGAAAGCCTGTCTCTACTAAAAATATAAAAATTAGCCGGGCGTGGTGGCACATGCCTGTAATCCCAGCTACCCAGGAAGCTGAGGCAGGAGAATCGCTTGAACCCAGGAGGCGGAGGTTGCAGTGAGCCAAGATGGCACCACTGCACTCCAGCCTGGGCAACAGAGCAAGACTCCATATCAAAAAAAAAAAAATTGTGGTTTTGAAAATGCTTTAATTAGGTGGGAGCTGCGGGAAGGGTGATCAGCGACCTGGGTGTCCTCAGCCTGCTGTGGTGGGGTAGAGTCTCCTCTCTGAGGTGTGGGCAAGGCGGAGGAAGGGAGCCCCTGGCTTCTTGGCATGCACCAGGATCTTAGTCTCTTCAACTTGGAGTTGGTGAGGATGTGAAACTCTGGTGGTCTGCCCAGCCCATGAGATCCAGGAAACCTTATTTGGGAATTGAGGGGAGAAGGGTCCCCATCTTCCTGCTCCCCTCTCCCTGAGTGTAGTACCCATCATGGTGAGCTGGGGTGAGAGGGAAAGAGGAGGCTGAGGCTCAGATGCCACCAGGCTCAATGTTCGTACCAGGTGTCAGTAGATTTTACTCCATAAGTGTTTATCTGTTACATGCCTTTAGGACAGTTTTGAGACTTTAAATAGTTTAAGCTTTGCTTGTTTCACAGGAAGTACTTCCACGAAGCTCCTCACATTGCTGTTCCAGAAGTGGAAATCTCTCCGTTTTCAAAGCATAGTTTTGCCGGATATTGAATTTTTATGTTTTGTAGAGATGGGGTCTCGCTATGTTGCCCAGGCTGGTCTCCAACTCCTGGCTCAAGGGATCCTCCTGCCTTGGCCTCCCAAAGTGCTGGGATTACAGGCATGAGTCACTATACCCGGCCAATATACAAAGATTGAGTGGCAGGGTCTTTTATTTTAATGCTTTTATTTTATTTGTTTTGGTTTGTTTTTGTTTTTTTGGAGATGGAGTCTCGCTCTGTCGCCCAGGCTAGAGGGCAGTGGCACGATCTGTGCTCACTATAAATTCCACCTCCCGGGTTCAAGCAATTCTCTTGTCTCAACCTCCCAAGTAGCTGGGATTACAGGCATGAGTCACCACACTGAAATTTTTCCATTTTTAGTAGAGGCGGGGTTTCACCACGCTGGCCAGGCTGGAACTCCTGACCTCAAACGATCCACCCACCTCAGCCTCCCAAAGTGTTGGGATTACAGGCATGAGCTACCACACCAGGCAACCAGGCATTTTAATCCTTTTTTTTTTTTTTTGACAGTCTCACTCTGTCCCCCAGGCTGGAGTGCAGTGGGGTGATCTCGGCTCACTGCAACCTCTGCCTCCTGGGTTCAAGCGATTCTCCTGCCTCAGCCTCCCGAGCAGCTGGGACTGCAGGCACATGCCACCATGCCGGGCTAATTTTTATATTTTTAGTAAAGACAGGGTTTCCCCATGTTGGCCAGGCTGGTCTCGAATTCCTAACCTCAGGTGATCTGCCTGGCTCAGCCTCCCAAAATGCTGGGATTACAGGTGTGAGCCACCATGCCCGGCCGTATTACACTTTTTGTGGTGTCTCACAGGTCTCTGAGGCTCTGCTCATTTTTGTTTTTGTTTTTATTTTTTTGAGACAGAGTCTCTTTCTGTCGCTTGGCTGGAGTACAGTGGTGCAATCGCGGCTCACTGCTACCTCTGCCTCCAGAGTTCAAGCGATTCTTTTGCCTCAGCCTCCCAAGTAGCTGGGATTACAGGCACACGCCACCATGCCCAACTGATTTTTTTTGTATTTTTAGTAGAGATGGGGTTTGACCATGTTGGCCAGGATGGTCTCGATCTCTTGACCTCGTGATCCGTCCACCTTAGCCTCCCAAAGTGCTGAGATTACAGGCGTGAGCCACCGCGCCCGGCCAGCTCGTCTCCTTATTCCTTTCTTTTTTTCTCCTACTGGACCACCTCAATTGACTTATCTTCATGTTTGCTGACTCCTTCTCCTAGTCAGATCTGCTCTTAAGCCCCTCTGGTTAACTTTTTTTTGTTTTGTTTTGATTTTTGAGACGGAGTCTCGCTCCGTTGCCCAGGCTGGAGTGCAATGGCGTGATCTCAGCTCACTGCAACCTCCGCCTCCCGGGTTCAAACAATTCTCCTACCTCAGCCTCCTGAGTAGCCGGGATTACAGGCATGAGCCACCACGCCTGGCTAATTTTGTATTTTTAGTAGAGACGGGGTTTCTCCATGTTGGTCAGGTTGGTCTCCAACTCCTGACCTCAGGTGATCCGCCTGCCTTGGCCTCCCAAAGTGCTGGGATTACAGGCGTGAGCCACCACGCCCGGCCCCTCTGGTTGACTTTTAGTCTGAGTTATTATACTCTTCAGCTCCATAATTTTGATTTCGTGCTTCTTTACAATTTTTATCTCTTTATTGATACTCTCTGATAAGATGTCATTCTCATACTTTAGTTCTTCAGATGTGGTTTCCTTTAGTTGTTTGAACATATTTGAAGTGATTGACTTAAAATCTTTGCCTCATAAGTCCAATGTCCAATGTTTTGGCTTCTTTGGGGACAGTTTCTATTGATTGCCTTTTTTTTTTTTCCTGTGTATGGGGTATGGGTCCTAGCTTCTTGTTTCTTTGCATAACTCTTTTTTTTTTTTTAAACTAGAGTTTTTTGTTTGTTTGTTTTTGAGTCTGTTACCCAGGCTGGAGTGCAGTAGTTCGATCACAGCTCACTGCAGCCTTCACCTCCGGAGCTCAAGGGATCCTCCCTCCTCAGCCTCCTGAGTAGCTGGGATGATAGGTGTGCGCCACCATGCCCATTTAATTTTTGTATTTTTTCTAGAGACGGGGTTTTGCCTTGTTGCCCAGGCCAGTCTCCAACTCCTGAGCTCGAGCAACCCACCCGCCTCGGCCTCCCAAAGTGCTGGGACCGCAGGCGTGAGCCAGCGCAGCTGGCTGGAAAACTGAACCTCTCATTGGTTGAGAGTGGCAGCTCTAGAGCTGGGACTCCCCCACCTCCCCAGGATTTGTCATTGCTGCTGTTTGTCGTGGTTGTCTGTCAGGTAGCTTTCGCCACTAATTCTGTAAAGGTTGTGTTCTTTCTTGTTCGTGGCCACTGCAGTCTCTGTTCAGTTAACTAAGGTAGGTGGTGATGGGGCAGAAATGTTCTTGAATGCCTGGACCCATTGAGTCTCCCGTCTTTTCTGGGGGCTGTGTGTGTGTGTGTTGGGGACGCCTTCAGCACTCGGCCAGGCAGTGGACAACCCAACTGTATGCCTGACTTCCTGCTTACTCAGAGCCTCAAGGTCAGCCAGAAGTGAGAGCTCGGGGCTGGCTCAGGTCTTTCCTGAACATGGGCACGGCTCACACATGTACACGGCTGCAAGATGTCCTGGAATATCTCAGAGCTTTTCAGAGCCCCCAGTGGTGCCTCCTTCTCCCCAGCTGCCAGGCACTGCCTCAGTCAGCCACAGCGTTCAAAAATCACCTCTAAAGGTTTCAACAAGCACAGCTCGGCAAACAGCTTTTTTATTCAGGAGAGCTTCAGGTCAAATCAGAGACAGCCTTGGGAGTGGACTCTTAGGCCAGAGGCTGACAGTCCTCTGGGAACGGGGCCCTGGAGGAGCCCAAGCTCTGGCCCACCCCGCGGCGGCTGCCAGGACGCTGGTTCCCACGGGGACTGCAGCTGTTAGTTTTTAAGGCTGTAGATGGAGTGGGAATAGGGCATGTAAAATGCCACAAAGCCTGGCCGGGCACAGTGGCTCACGCCTGTAATCCCAGCACTGCAGGAGGCCAAGGTAGGCGGATCACTTGAGGTCAGGAGTTCGAGACCAGCCTGGGCAACATGGTGAAACCCCATCTCTACTGAAAATACAGAAATTAGCCGGGCGTGGTGGCGCCTATAGTCAGCTACTCGGGAGGCTGAGGCAGGAGAATCGCTTGAACTCGGGAGGCTGAGGCAGGAGAATCGCTTGAACTCGGGAGGCTGAGGCACGAGAATCGCTTGAACTCGGGAGGCTGAGGCACGAGAATCGCTTGAACTCGGGAGGCTGAGGCACGAGAATCGCTTGAACTCGGGAGGCTGAGGCACGAGAATCGCTTGAACTCGGGAGGCTGAGGCAGGAGAATCGCTTGAACTCGGGAGGCTGAGGCACGAGAATCGCTTGAACTGGGAGTCAGAGGCTGCAGTGAGCCATGTTGGTGCTGGTGCACTCCAGCCTGGGCGACAGAGCAAGACCTTGTCTCAAAAAAAAAAGTTCACAAAGCCCACTGTTCTTACTAAGATTCAGCTGTTTTTCTTGAATAAATGCTCCCCATGCTACTGTAATTCTTTGGTTAATTTTCAGAGTTCTGGAAAGTTGGCTTGGCGCTTTTCGCCGTCTCTCTCCTGCTGCCTTGGGGTCCTCTCCGTGACCGTTTCCCTCCCTGACACGTGCACACCCTGTGTATTTCACATCTCTATGTTGGAAAGCAGTTCTCCACTTCTAGTGCCACACCACGGGGGTCTTTCTGGCTTTTTCCCTGTTTGCATCTGCAGCTCCGTTCCCTGGCAGGGAGAAACCTGCCCCACTGCCCTTCACCAGTTTCTTCACTGAGTCAGCTGCCCCTTCCTATGCAGACACCCCTCACCTCTCTCTGGCCCTGCTTCAGGCCCCCCTTCCCCACCGTGTGGGCTTCTCGCTGTCCCCTAAGCCTTCGATGCCCCCTCTGAGCCACTGCAGCCATGGCCAACAGGGATGCCTCCCTCGCCAGCTCCTCCTGATAGCTCTGGGCCTGAGCTCGGGAGAGAAATGGAAGAGGAAGAGTATATGCAGTGTTTGACTGTCTCTGTTTCTTGTCTCACGTCACAAAACAAGAATGAATTTGGATTTCTGAAGGCAACTGTGTTTTCCTTGGGAGTAATGAAATTAGGGCTCCATTTCCTTCGGTGTTCCTAAGAGAAATGTCCTGCTTAAACAGGTGCTTTGTGAGTGGAAACGTGGCTTTCTCTAGAAGCCCTGGGGAGGGGCTTCCCGACTGAGAGGAAGGCCCCGCATCTGCCCACTGCCCAGTCCTGGGCCTCACAGTGAGGATGCAGGTCATGCTGCACAGATGAGGCCCGTGTGGCAGGTGGTCCCAGGAACGAACTCACCTCCCGCCAGCCCCCCTGGGCCTCCCATGGCCCCAGCCCCATCAGGTGGAATGTGCACTGCCTGCGTTCCAGAAGGGGCGGCCCGGGGAAGGGGCGGCTTGGGCACGCTGCCCCTCACCACCACACGTGACCCACCCATGTCTCCCTTTCAGAGCGGGAACAGCTTCCACGTGTTCGACCAGGGCCAGTTTGCCAAGGAGGTGCTGCCCAAGTACTTCAAGCACAACAACATGGCCAGCTTCGTGCGGCAACTCAACATGTGTGAGTGCTGCCTCCAGGCAGCGCAGGGGTGCGGGAGGCAGACCTGCAGATGGCGGGACCACAGCAGGAGGACCCTGTGGATGAAGGACGGGGCGTCCTGTGCTGGCCAAGGGCATGGCGTGGGACCCTGCAAGCCTGGGGCCGGGGGCAGCTGCCTCTTCCATGGGGGAGGGTCCTTGTGGGTATGAACCTGGGGTCCCCAGGGAAGAACCGTGAAGCCAGAGCTGTACTCCACATGTGTCGGGCACGGAGAGCCCTGTGGGGACACAGGGTCTCCCTTAGACCAAGGCCACCCGGCCACCCAGGCATGGGGCTCTGAGGGGCAGGGCAAGGTCTGACCGTGGCCAAGCCCTGCAGCAGCCTCCTGGAGCAGTGGCCGCTCTTCAAGGGTTCTGGTCCCGCCCTGAGACAGAGCCACCCCCTTCCCTGTCATGTGCAGATGGCTTCCGGAAAGTCGTCCACATCGAGCAGGGCGGCCTGGTCAAGCCAGAGAGAGACGACACGGAGTTCCAGCACCCATGCTTCCTGCGTGGCCAGGAGCAGCTCCTTGAGAACATCAAGAGGAAAGTGACCAGTGTGAGTGCCAGCCCCGCACCCTCGCCCGGTCTTGCCTGCCACAGCTCTTCCCGCCCGCACCTCCCTGAGAGCTCCCACCCCAGCCTGCCCCTTCCTGAGGGACCTGGCTGCAGTGGACGAGCCTGAGCCTGCCAAGCTCCTAGGCTGCTCCAGTGACTCCTGTCCCTCTCGGGAATCCAGGTGTCCACCCTGAAGAGTGAAGACATAAAGATCCGCCAGGACAGCGTCACCAAGCTGCTGACAGACGTGCAGCTGATGAAGGGGAAGCAGGAGTGCATGGACTCCAAGCTCCTGGCCATGAAGCAGTAGGTCCCACACCAGCACTGTGGGCCGCAGTGGGTCCTGGTGCCCACCAGGAGGCCCCGGGTGCTGTGGGGGCAGGGCCCTGACCGGGGCCAGATGCTCAGCTCCACCCTCCCGCTCCACGCAGATCTACCCTAGGCGTCTGCCCCAGCCCCGCCGCCCATGGCTGCTGCAACAGCTCTGGGGCCAGCCGTTTTCCATGTGCAGAAGAGGGTTGGGAGGGTCCCCTGCTCTGCACATCCCCAGCGCCCTCTGAGCCATCGGCTTCTGCCTGGCTCTGAGCTTGGTGGGACCAACCAGCCTACTTTTGAGGACAAGCCCTGCACAGCAGACCCATCCCACCTGCCTCCGGCCTGGGGTCAGACCCATCTCAGGCCCTTCCTGGAACCTCTGCCCCACACTTGCCTGGGCCCATGGAGCTAGCCCCCCGGCCCCTCCTCACTGGGACCCTGCGGCTCTGGGGAAGCCTTAGCAGGAGCCTAACACACGGTGGCACCTGAGAAACTGAGGCAAGCCCACCTCGGAAGGCCAGCTCAGGTCTCACGTCCACTTTGGGGCTCCAGGCATGCGGGAACCCCAATGCCAGTACGGCGTCCTCGGCTCCGTGCACCAGGCGCTCTTGACCCCCACGTCACAGAGGAGGCCTTGGCCTCAGACTCTCCTGCATGGGGTCCAGCAGGAGCCACCGGTTTTGTGATTCCTGGAGTCCGGCCACATGGACCTGGCCTACCAAGAAGACTCAGGCTTGACAGTGCCCAGCCTCCCAGAGCAGCCTTCCCTACCCCGTGGGGCCACCTCTGAGCCACTTCCAGGCCTGGCGAGGGCCCTGAGCACCTACAGGACATGGGACAGCCAGTGTCGCGGCCTGAAGAACTGTCCTCCCTTAACCTGGCTTCTCAGGCCTTGGAAGGGCGGCTCAAGGGTCTGCTCCTGGCCTGTGTCCAAGGCAGCCCTCCAGGTGTTGGCTAGGATGGATGCCAGGATCCGGGTGCACCTGGCTCGCATGGATCCATCCCCAACACCCTACCTGACGCCGGGTGTCCCTGGCAGGGAGGGGCAGTGGGACCAGCAAGCCCTGGCCCTGGCCTCCAGTCCTTCCACACACAAGTTCTTATCCTGGGGTGGGCCAGGCCAGACATGGTCACACTTACCCTGCTCCTGCCTGGGGGACAGGGAGGGTCTGTGGGGCTCCCTCAGCCCTGGGGCTCATGGGATTGGGCCCCACTGACCCAGCCTGGTCTGTTGCAGTGAGAATGAGGCTCTGTGGCGGGAGGTGGCCAGCCTTCGGCAGAAGCATGCCCAGCAACAGAAAGTCGTCAACAAGGTGGGGGCAGGGCCAGAGGGCCGGCGGGGGCCCCACAAGGGCCAGGGTGACTGTGTCCTTTCTCCCCACAGCTCATTCAGTTCCTGATCTCACTGGTGCAGTCAAACCGGATCCTGGGGGTGAAGAGAAAGATGTGAGGTTTTGGGGATGCCTGCATCCACCACCCGGGGCCCAGGGCTGTCCCCCTCCTCTGTCAGCTGTGCCCCAGGTACCCCAAGGTGGGGGGTGGTGGCTGACCTGCACCCTTCCCCGCAGCCCCCTGATGCTGAACGACAGTAGCTCAGCACATTCCATGCCCAAGTACGGCCGGCAGTTCTCCCTGGAGCACGTCCATGGCTCGGGCCCCTACTCGGTGAGTGCCGGAGACAGGGCACCCACCCAGGCATGCAGGCGGCAGTGGGGTGGGTTTCCCCTGCCGGCACTGCATGGACCTCCTGCCTTTGATTGCAGGCCCCCTCCCCGGCCTACAGCAGCTCCAGCCTCTACGCCCCCGATGCTGTGGCCAGCTCTGGACCCATCATCTCCGACATCACCGAGCTGGCTCCTGCCAGCCCCGTGGCCTCCCCTGGCGGGAGCATAGACGAGAGGTGGGGGCCGCATCACCCCAGACATCCTGTCCCCCAACGAGGCGAGCCCCTGTGGGCCCAGGGCAGAGTTGGGGATGAGGTGGGGCTGGCCAAGACGCCAGCTAACCTGGCCCCCCTCGTGTCCAGGCCCCTGTCCAGCAGCCCCCTGGTGCGTGTCAAGGAGGAGCCCCCCAGCCCGCCTCAGAGCCCCCGGGTAGAGGAGGCGAGTCCCGGGCGCCCATCTTCCGTGGACACCCTTTTGTCCCCGACCGCCCTCATTGACTCCATCCTGCGGGAGAGTGAACCTGCCCCCGCCTCCGCCACAGCCCTCACGGATGCCAGGGGCCACACGGACACCGAGGGCCGGCCTCCCTCACCCCCGCCCACCTCCACCCCTGAAAAGTGCCTCAGCGTAGCCTGCCTGGACAAGTGAGTGCCGCCCACCCACGGCCCCACCCACAGTGCCTGGATGCACAGCCCTGGGCTTCAGTTCCAATTGTCCCAGTGGACTGAGCAGGGCAGCTGGCGAGGCAGGACCCTACCCCCAACCTTGGAGCTCGGGGCTGGGGAGGGAGACAGGTGCCAGCCAGATCACCCCACAGTCCCAAATGCCACAGAAGCCAAGGGCGTGTCCGGACAGGCTGCTGGGCCCTGCTCTCAGCCACCCCTCCTGATGCCACCACCCTTGCCACAGGCCACGGGTCCTGGCAGGTCATGCTGCCCAGACACATGGCAGGAGATGGTGAGCAGGGCCCGGCCTCCACACTCCCAGACCCTGCCCAGCCCCCGCCTGCAATGGGGGCTCTTGTTTTTGTATCTTGCAGTTTGGCTCGCACTTCACAGATGTCTAGGGTCGCCCGCCTCTTCCCCTACCCCTCTTCCTGTCCGCATGGCCAAGTCCAGCCAGGGTTAGCGCCGACCCCACTGGGGAGGGAGGAGGGCCCTGCCAGAGCTCGGGCCCTCCCACACAGCCGTGGACCAGACCCAGCCTGGCCGGGCATGAGCGTCAGGCCTGGGCGGAAGCGGCCGGGACCCCTCTGTGGTGGGGGCTCAGTGTCATCATGGCTCCCCTGGCCACGGGCCTGTGGTCATTGCCTGTGACAGGGATGACGGGGACAGGCCTCCCTGGTCTGGCACGGCCTCTGGTGCTGGCAGGATCCAGACTGCGGTGCTGACTGCACTTCCTGTCAGGCAGGGTCTCCGGGGCACCTCCGGAACCCAGCCTGGCTGCCAGTCCCATGGCCCAGGTGTGCCCCGTGGCCTAGGGCTTTGTTGGTCACAGCCACCAGACCGTGGGTCTCATCCCCACAGCAGCACCAGGGCAGGGACTGAGCCACCCACACACTGAGCACAGCCCCAGCCGTTTTCCCAGTGCAACGGGAAACCTCACCAACCCTGAAAACTGAAATCCCTGATCCTTGTGCTAGAGCTGAATATGCCCCTTGTCTCCTGGGTCCACTGCCACCAGGGCCTCCCGGCCCTCATGGCAAAGGGATGCCCAGCATGGGCCCAGCCGCACCCCTGCAGGGCACAGAGCCTCCACCACCTTCCAGGCCGTCCTCGAATGCGCTGCCCCCTCCAGCCTGTGCAGGCGTACACGGGGGTGCAGCTTGGGGGATACAGTCAAGGGGAGCCCTTCTCCCACAGGAGGACATTGGGGTGTGGGGCCTGGGGCACTGGTTCAGGTACCCCCTTATCCCGGGCCAGGAATGAGCTCAGTGACCACTTGGATGCTATGGACTCCAACCTGGACAACCTGCAGACCATGCTGAGCAGCCACGGCTTCAGCGTGGACACCAGTGCCCTGCTGGACGTGAGTCGAGCCCCGCCTCCCCGCCCCGCCCCGCCCCGCCCCCGGGTGCTGTTCTGACTTCCCTCCCTCCTCTGCAGCTGTTCAGCCCCTCGGTGACCGTGCCCGACATGAGCCTGCCTGACCTTGACAGCAGCCTGGCCAGTGTGCGTAGGCGGGCGGGGGGTGAGGGGGAATGAGACCAGCAGGAGTGCTCACAATACCATCTCCTCCACCCCACAGATCCAAGAGCTCCTGTCTCCCCAGGAGCCCCCCAGGCCTCCTGAGGCAGAGAACAGCAGCCCGGATTCAGGTGAGCCAAGTCCCACCAGCCCCATCTCTGCCCCCAACCCCCACTGCCTTGACACCCCCACCCCCACAGGGAAGCAGCTGGTACACTACACAGCGCAGCCGCTGTTCCTGCTGGACCCCGGCTCCGTGGACACCGGGAGCAACGACCTGCCGGTGCTGTTTGAGCTGGGAGAGGGCTCCTACTTCTCTGAAGGGGACAGCTTCGCAGAGGACCCCACCATCTCCCTGCTGACAGGCTCGGAGCCTCCCAAAGCCAAGGACCCCACTGTCTCCTAGAGGCCCTGGAGGAGCTGGGCCAGCCATGGCCTGCCCACCCCCACCCCCAGTGCAGGGCTGGTCTTGGGGAGGCAGGGCAGCCTCGCGGTCTTGGGCACTGGTGGGTCGGCCGCCATAGCCCCAGTAGGACAAACGGGCTCGGGTCTGGGCAGCACTTCTGGTCAGGAGGGTCACCCCGGCCTGCCAGTCTGCCTTCCCCCAACCCCGTGTCCTGTGGTTTGGTTGGGGCTTCACAGCCACACCTGGACTGACCCTGCAGGTTGTTCATAGTCAGAATTGTATTTTGGATTTTTACACAACTGTCCTGTTCCCCGCTCCATAGAGATATACAAATATATACACACAGTGGATGGACGGACAAGACAGGCAGAGATCTATAAACAGACAGGCTCTATGCTGTGGCTCCCATGTGTTTCCTCTGTCCCAGGCTGGTGCCGTGGGTGGTGGTGCAATGAGGAGGAGCCCAGGGCACAGAAGGGCCGGGCTGCAGTGGCCTCCTGGGGGAAGACGGATGCTTGCAGCTAGCCCCATGCCTGCCCAACTCCACAGGACCAGCGTTTGCTCGCAGTTCTTTATTGAGGGACCAGGGGTGGGCACCTTGGCCCTGGGGGTCTCTGGTTGTCACAGGACCACCAGGAACCCCCTTCCCAAGGTGTCTGCACTCAGGGACAGGTGATGCAGGGCAGGCACACTGTCTTCCTGTCACAGCCAGCACCCTATGTAGGCACAGGCAACGAGAGCCTGTCCCATAGCTTTAGGGTTCTCCACTCAGCCTGGTGGAGGAAGGGAAGGGGGCCTGCGGTGGGCAGTGGAGCAGGCTTTGCCGCTTTATCTGGCAGCAACAGCTTGTTCTCAAGCTCCATTGGCCAACTGATGGGGAGAGGCACAGGAGCCTATGTGGGATGGAGGAGTCGGCCCCACACCTGTCCCTCAACCAGGAGCTCACCCACTACTGCCATCCTCAGCAGGGCCCAAGGAGATGCCTTCCACCTCAGGGCCCACCAGGCCCCCACTGGGGTAGAGGGAGGATACCACCAAGGTAGCCTACCCTCCCCTCACACCACCAGTCCAGCAGGTTGCTGATGAGGCCCCCGGTGCAGTCCTGGGACCCCGTGCAGGGCCTCCTCAAACACCTGCCGTGTTGGGCCATAGCTGCAGGTCTGGGGACACCAGGGCCTGGTCCAGTCTTGGGGTCTTTAATCAAGCAGTCACCCCAGCAAGGTAAGGCAGCAGCAGGGCCATGGGGTTACCCCTGACCTCCCGCTACCACCAAGGGGGGCCCCATCTATCCAGCTTGGTGGATTGCAGGGCCTAGGAACAAAGTGTCCTGAAGGCTGCAGGGCTGCACTGTCTGCACTGCCCAGCCTGGTGCCAGAAGAGCAGAGGGCAAGGCAGGCCTAGGGATCAGGGGTGCCCCAACCTCGTGGAGGGCAGCTGAGAGCCACCAGCCCACCTGTCTGCCCAGGTTCCATGTGAAGGAAAGAGGCTGCCAACCCGAGCCCTGCCCCAAGGCAAATAGCCATGGACATAGCCATTGTGTACCGTAGCCCGTCGGCTCACCAGACCCACACCAGAAAGGCCCTGTGGACTGCCCATCCCTGGGCCATCCTGGCTGGAGCCCACTTCCAGCAAACCCAGGGCGACCTCTTCCCAAGCTGAAGCTGAGCATGGTGGGTGCAAGTTGACCATCCTGCACTCAGGGCCAGAGTGCTGATTCCCCCACACCCAGCAGGAGTAGCACCAGGAGAGGACGCCTGAGCTGAGCTTTTCTAGGTAGGGGAGTGTGGGGAATGGGGGCGTCTGCCTGGCCTTGCACTCCCCCTACCGGCCATGCCCGCCCTGCTGCAGTGGAGCTGCTTCTCCCCGGCAGGTCCTGGGACCCTCAGGCCTCCTGGCCCCTGGAACAGCTATCCACACGGCTCTGGCACTCACCCTTGTGGGTGTGGCCATACCCCCCACCAGGCCCCAGGCCCCTGGCAGACTGAAGAGGTCACTGGACAGCACTTTATTGACACCCTCGGACCCGGGGCAGGGTCAGCAAGACTCCCAGCTGGCATCAGACTGTGTCTGGCCTGCTGTCGCCATCCCTGCGGGGTGCAGGACAGAGCCCCATAGGGGCAGAGAGGCCTCCCTGGGACAGGAGGAGGATGCTGTGCAGCCAGGCCCATCCCCAGCACTCGAGGCCTAGGAGGAGAGGTGGGCTCTGGCAGCGGGTGTGAGGTGGCAGTGAGAAGCCAGGCCCTCAGGTGCAGCTCAGGCCTGTGCCGCTGGGGCCTCATAGTTGAGCACGTAGTAGTCATGGACGTACATGAGGACGGCTATTGGCTGTCCAATGATGAGTGACAGCCACACAGCTGCGTTGCCATAGTTGCCCTGGAAAAAGCGGCCCACGAACCAGGCCAGTGGGATCTGGGGAATGAGGGGCCAAGTCAGTCGGCCATGGTGACCACAGGGCTGGGGGCTTCAGGGTCCACGGGCATGGCGGAGGGGGGGTCAGCCCAGGGGTTCAGGCGCGGGGTAAATGGGCAAGTGAGAGGCCACGTGGGGGTCGCTCACCTGAGCCATCATGCCCGTGAACGCCCAGAGGCGGAACATTCGCAGAGGGACGCTCACCAGGTACTGAGATGGGAGGGAGAGAGGATGTCAGGGAGTGGGGCGTCAGCCGTCCCTGCTGTGGGCATACCCCTGCCCAGGGATGAGGCAGGATGCCCCCACAGAGCACTGACCTCGTGGAAGAAGGCCGAGGCCAGGAACACCCCTGTCCTGGCCATCCACTTGCTGCTGCCCCGTCGAAGCATGGGCTTGTAGAAGTGCCTGCAGAGGAGGGGGCATGGAAAGCGGTTCAGGTTCACAGCCATGTTCCACATTCACACGCACACACCACGTGGTTTCTGCAGAGGGGGAGTGTGGAAAGGGGTCAGGTTCACAGCCATGTTCCACATCACACACACACACCTCACCTACCTGATGCACCACTTGTGCACAGGGATGTTCCAGTTCTGCCAGAAGTAGGTGACAGACTCGGAGTTCCTAGGGGCCAAGAGACCACAGGGGGATCAGAGCACACCATGGCCCATCCCAGCCCCCAGGGACACCCCAGGGCCACTCACCACCAGTCCCGGTAGAACTCCCGGTCTCCAAACTGCATGAGCTCAGCCACGGCATTCAGGCAGGAGTGGAAGAGCCAGTAGAAGAAGATGAGCCAGATGAGGTGGTTGGGGACCTGGCAGGGGGGTGGGGGTGGGCACCAAGTTCTAGAACCTTCCCCCACATGCCACCGTCCCCTCCTGTCCCGTGCATGCGCCACCTGTCCGCACTCACCGCCAGCTTCAGGAGGCGCTCGATGATGCGTGAGTAGTCCATGTCCTGCAGAAACAAGCCCTTCAGCTAGCCATGCTCCCGGTCACTCCCTTACCACCCCAGCTGCAAGAGCACCTGAGCCACTCACCTTGAAGGGCTTCATGGAGTTCTGGATGGTGGGGACCATCCACTGCAAAGGAGGGCACCATGTCAGCTCCCAACCGTGCCCAGCTGCACCCAGCCCTGCCCTACCCCACTTACCTGCTGGATCAGCCCCACCTGGAGCTGGGTGAAGAACAGCTGGGGGGGAACCAGAGAGCAGCCAGCTGAGGCCCTGGCTAGCCTGAAGGCCCCCCAGCCTCCAGTGGCTGCCCCCAGCCCCCAACCTCACCATCTCAAGGATCCGTCGCAGCAGAAAGCGCTTCCGGATGCGGGGAGAGCGGGGAAAGTTGAGCTCGTAGCACAAGGTGGGGGCGAAGAGGAAGTAGTAGAGATCTGGAATGGGAATGGGGGGTTGGTGCCAGAACAGGCCCAGCCTGTCCCCCGCACCTCAGCCCCACAGAGGTCCTCACCGCGGTAGGTCAGATTGTCCGGGTAGCTCACGGTGTGCGGGGCAGCAGCACTGCTGGCCTTCTTCCCTGCAGAGGCTACGAGCACAGCAGAGTGGAAGGGGGGTGGTGGGGCCCTGCTGCTGCCCAGCCCCCCAGCGGGCAGCCCCAGCCCCCGGCAGCCCCTCACCAGCCTTGGCCCTGGCCCTGCGGCACCACAAGTTGACGTCGCGGTAGGAGAAGAGCTTGAGGAAGAGGATGGTGTGCGCCATCAGCGCCAGCAGGGAGCCCACTGCAGGAGAGGTGGACTCAGGCCTCCACAGGGCCACAGCCAGAGGCCATGCCCGTGGCCGGCCCAAGACAGACAGGCAGGGTGGGATGGGGGCGCACCTGGAGTGACAGACTCAACCAGTAAGACCACAGTCGCTGGGAAACACAGAATGGCGGCCAGGTTGGCCACGTGCAACAGCAGTCCCGCCTGCTCCGTCAGGGCACCCTGGAGTGGGGAGCAGAGCACTCAACCAGGGCTCCCATTGCCTGGGGGAGGGCTGCCAGGCCTGGGGAGCAGCTCCTCCCAGGAGCGCACACAGCAGGGGGAGCGCACACAGCAGGGTGAGCACACACGGAGGTGAGGGGCACTGCTTACCACCGCCAGGCACTTCTCAACCTGGAACGCAGCCACAGCAAAGACATTGGCCGCTGTGGACAGAAGCACCAAGAGGCAGGTTGAGGGCCACGTCAGCCTGATCCCCACCCGAGGCCCTCCTCAGAGCCCAGCTCACCAATAACCAGGCATGGGGCGGGCCAGCTATAGGGATCCTTCAGGAACAGAGAAACCACCTGGATGGGGTCCACCAGGATGCCATACCTGGGGGTGGAGGGATGGGGGCCTGAGTGGGTGGCAGGTGGGGCTGTGGGGCGGGGCCTGGACAGGCCATGGGTGGGGCAGGGGTGGGACCTGGCAAAGGCACTCACTTGATGAGGTTCTCCAGAAATAACCGGGCATTGCTCAAGATCTGCGAGGGATGGACAGGAGGGTGCAGCCCCTTTAGTCCTGGCCACAGGGTACTCACCCCAGATCCTCCCAACACCTCTGGGCACATCCCAGCCCAAGCTCAGGGCGGCAGCCTCAGGCTTGCAGACCCAGCCCTGTCTGGTCTCCATGCCAAGCTCCGAGACTCAGCACCTACCTCAGTCAACACCAGTGCTGGGTAAGGGGAAGTCCCTCCCTGTCCCCATCACACCAGAGGGTCCCGCATGGAGGGAACCAACCGGCCAGACCAACCAACCCTGCCAGACGCCTGGGTCTTCAGGAGCAGAAAAACCAGCTGCTGAGCTGCTCACATCCCTCCTGCTGAGCCGAGCCAGTGAGGGACCCAAGGCTCCCACAGCCAACCACACCACAGAGACAGCCCCAGACTACAGGCCTGCCCAGGGAGGCCTGCCCACGGCTGAGCCCCAAGGAACCGGTCCCTACTGGTGGCTCAGGCTGAAGAGGGGGAGTCGTCTACTCTTTCTCTGCAGGAGCAGTGCCCAGCTGTGTCACAAGGGGGGCTGGGCCTGGAGTGCTTCCCAAGGCTTGTGTCCCGCCTGCCTCTTCTGCTTCCTGCAGCCCTCCAAGCCTTGGACACTTGGCTCCAAAGCAACTTCCCAGGACTGAGCCCCCATGGAAAAAGGCTCCTGGGACTAGCCTGGAGTTGGGTGCTTGGCCTCCCTCTGCAGGGACAGGAACCTCCTCCATCTTACAAGCACTACCAACACCTCCATGAGCTGGGCCCCAATGCCACAGACCTGGCTGACCACCCAGAGCTCAGGCCTCATGCGGCAGTGAACTGGTGCTGGGGAAGAGGGTCGCTGGCAAAGGGAACACTGAGGGTCTCTTGCCTGGATGATCAGGGAAGGCTTCATGAGAGAGAAGACTGCTTCAGAGACACAAGGGCTACTGCCCTGCCTCCCCCGGCCGTAGGGCTGACACGCAGGCCTTCTGCACGGACACATGTGGCCCACACTGTCACCGGCCTCTCCTGAGGGCTGCCAGCAGGCAGGCGCCAAAGCTGCCAATGGACGGTACCCACCTCCAGGCCCAGGCCACAGAAGGAATGCAACAAGCAGCCCAGAGCAGGACACGTGCCCGGGGTGGGGGCATGGGGGAGCCAAAGCAGGGAAAAGGCTTCAGGGCTGGGCCAAAGGGCCAGGCAGGCCCAAGGGGTTGGGGAGAACACACAGTGCTGCCTGGGCTGGACAAGGCCCAGCCTGGACCAGGAATGGGCTGCGTCTCCTGAGTGCTGGGCTGCACAAGGCCCAGCCTGGGCCAGGAATGGCCTGTGTCTCCTGAGTGCTGGGCTGGCGCTGGGCCCACTGTCCTCCTGCCTGGCCAGCTTCTCAGCCACCAGGACTCGTGGGCCTCCACAGCTGGCCACCCCCAGGGAACCTAGGACCATGGGCGGTGGGGGATGTGGATGTGCGTGGAGCCCCTTCCACGTGGGTAGCCACAGGAGCAGCACCCAAGGCCAGAGACAGACACACCTGGGTGAAGGTCAAAGGCCTCGAGCCACATCAGCCCTGAGTGGGGGAGGCTGGGCCCAGATAGCCCTTGTCCCCAACCTGCCCTGCAGATGCCCCTTTGAGCCCTAGACTCCAACTGTTTCTGGGGTGGGGCTGGCAGCCTCACCCCACGAAGTACCAGTGGGAACCAGGCCCAGAGGCAGCAGGCCGTGGACGTGGCACAGGGCTCCATCTAATCACCTTCCTGGGGGGCTCCTAGGACCCACAGCTGAGGAAAGGGGCCAGGAGGAATGCAGAGTGGTGGCCAGGCCTGCAGGGCTCCATACCCACACAGGCCATGTGGCATAGCACAGGAAGCTCTTCTCACATCCCCTGCCAGAGAGGCCTTGTGTCCACAGAGCATGCAGTCCACTCTCCCACCAGCCCAGGGCAAGACCCCTCCACCCTGCCCTCCATGGAGGCCCTGCACCCCTCAGGCCCAGCTCACAACACACAGGCTCCAGCCAGGCACTGTTCGGCCTCCCCACGCCCACACCACATCTGCAGGGCTCTCCTGGGATCCAATGGGAAGCAGCAAGTATGTGGTACATGGGCGCCCAAGTGACCACAGCAGGGGCAGCCACTGCCACTCCCCTCCCCAACAGTCCAGTGCTGGCGGCCACATAGAGGTGCAGCCTGCTCCACACACCCCAGCCCACAGGGGCTCCAGCCCCGACACCCTGGGTGGCAGAGCCTGTTCTCAGGCAAAGGCCAGCCTGGGGCAGAGCCCCACCTGGACCTAGATCTGCTCCCGACACCACATCCCACTCACCAGCATCACCACACACCAGTTCAGGATGCCACGGTAGTTGCTGAAGCCACTGTCAGAGCTGAACAAAGAATCCTGCAGGCGATGGCACCTGACAAGAGCACAACACAAGCACCCCCTGAGTGGGCACCAGCAGGGCAGGGCCGCCCCCGCAGGATCCAGGCCCCCACCCCAGTGTCCTCGTCTGCCCTCAGGCCCCACTCCTTATTTACAACCAGGAGGAGAAGCCAGTCAGAGCCACACTGTGGCCTCAAGACCTACAGTGGGCAAAGCTCTCAGGACCCCCAGAGCCTGCACCTCCAGGCAGTGGGAAGAGCACGTCAGGGTCAGAAGCAAGCTCAGCTGGCCCTGCCCGGACTGGACCTACATGGAGCTTGGACACTCCAGGCCTCACTCTCCAGAGGCCTCTGGCCACTGCCATGCACTCTGGCTGTGGACTAGCACTGGGGCCACAAGCAGGGTCCAACCTGGGGATGGAACAGGGGGCAATGCCCAGCACTGCGGGGACCAAGTGGTGAGTGTTGAGTCCACCCTATTCAGTTGGCCTATCCCAGCACCCGGGAGCCAAGGGGTCCCCACACTTGGATGTGCAGGCTCAAACTGGCAAAGGCAGGCCAAGTGCCAGCCACACACCAGCCTGACATGCACTTTCCCAGAGGCAGGGATCCAGCCCTCGTGTGCCGGTGTAGCCTCCACTTGTTTGTGATGTGTTCCAGCCCAGGCTGAGGGGGCTGAAAGGAACCCACCGGGGACTAGGTGCCTGCTGGCCGAGAGGCTTCCAACAGAGGCAGGCGCCCACCTATGATCTCCCAACCAGCGCTGGAGGGGCACAGGCAGACCCTGCCTGGTCCTCAGCATACTGCACAGGTGGAAGAGGGCACCCAGCCCAATAGAGGGACTGCCATATAGCTAGGACAAGGACAGCAGGAGCTTGGCCAGTCCCCACACGTCCTAGGAAGCAGTGCTGGCTCATATACACTAGCTGCAAGCCCGCCTCACCCCCCATCTGCCGTGCCACCAGGACACCACACACAGCATTGAGCAAGTCCTCAACTTTGTAAGAGGAGAGGCCAGAGCCTCCCTTTCCCTCCCACACACGCACATCTGCCCCTCAGAGCCCCTAGGCAGGGAGAGTGGGCCTGAGAGCGATGGCAGGAGCCCCATGAGGCAGACGCCCTCAGGGCACCCAAGGCAAGCTGGCTAGGATTGGGGTCAGCAGTCAGACAGCCCTGCCCAGGAGGCAAAGGGCCAGGGAGGCAGAGAGGCAATGCCAACAAGCCCAACCTTTGCCCCCCAAGACCAAGGCTGGTGCAACACCTGCCCCGTCTACACCTACACAGTTCCTGGACAAGTCTACACTAGCCCCCAAGACCCCCAGCCAGGGAGGATGCTCACACCTTTCCCTCTGCCCATCTAGACTGGAACACAGGGGCAGGCAGCTTCACCCAGCCCCTGCCTCTCCCAGCTCCAGCCTAAGCATCCTGCGTCCACCCACCAGGTCCATCTTGGGCCATGTAGTGAGGCTGTGGTCTCCACCTGAGCCTCCCTCCTCCCCAAGTTGGCAGCTGCCTTCCCAACTGACCACGGCCCTTGGCTCATCTCCCCAGCCTACTCCACTCACTGCCTGCCCACAACCAGGAGGCTGGGTGTGGACACCGCCAGAGCCCCAGCACCATGACGGGAGCAGGGGCACGAGGCCCAACTGCCCAGCAGCCTCCCTGGGCTGTCTGTCTGGGGGCCTCTCCACTGCCCCCTCTTCCCCAAGTTCAAGCCCATTTGTTTTCAACAGAACCATCCCAAGCCTCAGGGTTGGCCTTCTTGTGCCACAACCTGCCAACAACAGCTGTTTCACAACAGTGTGACCCCTGCCCCCTTGAGCCACCAAGGACAGCATGCTGGCTTTATCCGTGCCCATCTCCAAGGTGAAAACGGAGTTGGGAAAGGGCGGTGCTTCCCAAAGCTCACTGCAGACAATCCTACACAAGCTTTCTCAGGGGCCCCTTGACAGGCTTCCAAGGCCTTCCTCAACCCAGCCACAGCCTTGCCTCAGGCCCTTCACAGGCCTGACCGGCCCCACCCGAAGGCAGCACCCCCACTGCGCTACCCCTACCCCTCACAGGCCCCCATGAGGAGGAAGCCGGGTCCACCAGTACCCACAGAGCTCCAAGCAGCCAGTGCAGCCAGCGGCTTGTGGGCTAGAGGGCAGGCTGCATGGAGCGGCATGGGGAGGCGGGATCTGCCCCTGTGCCCAGAGCACCTTTATCACCCTCTCACCGACTGGAGGGTCTGCCCAAGCCTCTGCACCTTCCAGCTGTCCCTACACCCACTCCCTAGTCCAAGAAGACTCGGAGCAGCCTGCCCTCCCTCCTGCAGCCCCCAGGCCCACCCATCCAGCAGGATCCTCTCAGTGTCACAGCAACATTGAGACCTTGGCACATGCCCACCCGCCACCCTGTCTCCAGGTTCAAAGTGTGTCCAAATGCACAGGTCCCAGTGAGTCCCACACTTGGGGCGCACACAGTGCAGCTCCAGGGCCAAGCACAATGAGGAGGGGGCAGAGTCCAGCTCTGCTCGCTGCCGCCTCCTCCACTGTGGCCTCTGGGCTGGGCCTGGGTTCAAGATGGTTGGGGCAGGCTCCCTGCACCTCGCAGGCCCTGCTGGAGAGAGAAAGGGAGAGTCAGAGAGGACACCTCAGGGACAAAACACCCTGGAGAAGCCAGAAACCGGATGGCCCCAACTGGGGTGCCTGTGAGCAGAGGGCTGGTGGGTGTGTGCAAAGAGCCTGGCAGGAGCGAGCCACAGGCAGAGCCGAAAGGGGTGCCCTCTCCTGCCTGCCTCACAGCCTCACCTTGCCACGGGGCCGGAAGAAAGGAGCTCACACCCAGAGCCCAGCCCTAGGTGAGCAGGAAGTGGCCGTGAGGGGAGGAGGCACGAGCTCAAGAAGTAATGAGGAAGCGGGAGAGGAAAGGCTGGGCTGGGCCAAGAGCAGCAGGAAGCTGGAGGGAGGGGAGGCTGTGAGGCTGACAAGGGGGTGCACTAGAGGCCAAGTCCCAGGAGGGCAGGCAGAGCAAGGCCTGACCCAGACAGCAGGGAGAAGAGTCCAGTGTCCACAGCCAGTGGGCCCCGAGCCCTGCTGCATCCCTAGGTCTGAGGGACAAGCGCACATGGCCTGCAAGTCCTGGAGACCCAGGAGCAGACAGACTTTCGGTCTCAGCCTCCAGCCCCAGGAAGGCCTCACCTCTGCCATCTACTGCCCCTCTTCCCAAGAAGACCTGACCTCAATGGCAGGGACAGGGACTCACCAGGCCTCTCCCACGAGCTCTGCACCCATCCCACACCAGCAGAAGTACAGGAAAGTCTTGCTGGTTTGCAAAGCAGGAAGGTGACTGCTCTCCCCTGCCTACCCCCGGGTGGCAGCTTGGCCCAAAGCTGGGACTACCCTCATCTCACACTAAAAAAAATCTCAATTCCCGGCCGGGCGCGGTGGGTCACACCTGTAATCCCAGCACTTTGGGAGGCCAAGGCAGGTGGATCACCTGAGTTCAGGAGTTCGAGACCAGCCTGACCAACATGGAGAAACCTCATCTCTACTAAAAATACAAAATTAGCCGGGTGTGGTGGGCGCCTGAAATCCCAGCTACTCTGGAGGCTGAGGCAGGAGAATCACTTGAACCTGGGAGGCAGAGGTTGCAGTGAGCCAAGACTGTGCCATCTTACTCCAGCCTGGGCAACAAGAGCAAAACTAGTCTCAAAAAAAAAAAGAAAAAAAAAGAAATCTCAATTCCCATGTCCTCCACAGGTCATGTAGCCATCCCCCTGCCTCCTGGAAAGAGAGTAACTCCAGGAGCCACACCCCCTTTTCAGGCAGGAGGTGCCTAGGCCAGCCTCCCTCACCAACACCCCAGGCCCACAGCAGGCAAGCACCCCTCTCAGGAGGGCCACCCTCCTCCCCACGGCGCCTTCATGGGCTCCGTGCCCGACCTTTGTCCACATTGCTCCATGCCTGACTCTTGCTGAGGTTATCTTATCTCCCAGATGAACTGAGCACCCTGAGGGCCACGACAGTGCCTGCCCTCCCCCGACCCCCTCCCCATGGTGCCCCGTGAAGGAAAGCTCCGCTCTTGCTCACTGAGAGAGCAAATCATTGGCAACTACATGTCCAAAATAAGCCCACTTCCGCCTTGATAACCTCTAGGCCCTCAGCTGCCCTCTAAAACAAAGCCCCTGAGGGCCCCTGGGCTAGGGTAAAGGCCATAAAGGGGGGATGGAGGGTGGCAAGGGGATTGCTCAAGGCCAGCTTGGAGGAGGAAGCCAATGCCCAGGCTGGCCAAGTCCTTCCCATTGGCCATGGTTCTCTCCCTCCACCCCTCTCTGTCAGTCATCCAGCTGAGCAGGGCACACGCCTGCAAGTGTGTCCACCACCCCCATACCCCACTCCCCACCTGGAGGATGGAAGTCCCAACACAGAACCCAACTCTCTATCCCTACAACAGACGCTGGTTCTGGCAACATCAGCAGGGCTCCAGGCCAGCCTAACCACTGGAGAAATGAATGGGCCACGCAGCCTCTCTCAGGAGGGTCTGCAAGGACAAGAACGCCTCTTACACTGCCCCTTGTCCGGGGCAGCTGCTGATTCCCCTGTCCTCGGACAGGCCTGGGCTCCTCTGGCCCCCTTCCTGGCAGGCCAGCCCTCCTCTGGGAGCCTTTCCTACCCGCAAGGCACCGCTCATAGCACCAAGAAGGAACCCATCACCACAAACTGCCCAGATCTTATCTGACTCCTTCCAGATAAGGGGACACTGTCCAGGGCCGGGCCCCCACCAGCCCGCCCCTCGAAAAGCTCCTCAGGAGCCCCTGAGGATGCACAGACCCAAGAGGATCTGAATGCGGGACACCTGCCGGCTCCCCTCTGCCTGGCCAAGGCCAGCTCCAGAGCCCCTACCCAGTGACCTTGTCAGGAGACTCTCCCCGCCAAGCCTCAGTTTCCCCACAGGGCCCATAGGGCAGACCAATCCCCGCTTAGCCCAGGGCCCATGTTCTCGGACTCGGAGCTCGCACTTCGGCCAACCCCGGAAAGTCGCGGGGCCCTTGGGTCAGAGGTCAGGGGGTCAGGCGCTCCGCTACCTCAGCTCCCAGTGGCCGCTGCCTACGCCGGCGTCTCCGTCCTTGTTGGGGGCCGGGGCTGGCGCGTCTCCCGCGGCTCCCACGTCGGGGCCCGCAGCGGCGTCCCGTACCTCCTCTTCCGCCGCCGCAGGCCCGCCGCCGCCGTGGCTCGAGGGCCGCGACCCTGTCCTCCGGCGCCGGGAGCCGCCGCGGTCGCCCATGGCCTCAGCCAGCACCTGGCCGCAGCCAAGCTTAGGCCCGCCGGGTTCGTAGCGCCCGAGGCGCGCGGCCCCACCTCCAGGCCCTCGACAACGGCCTCCACCGCCCCCTGCCGGCCGCCGTAGCCCGGATGCCCGCCCCACCGGCGCGTTCGACCCGCCCGCGTCGGGCCCGTCGGCCTCAAGGACAACGGCCGCGTCGCTCCGGAGCCGCTAACTAATGGATGGCCGCCTCTCACATCCATTTGTAGTCCGCGGCCGACCTGAGGCGGGGCCTGGAGAGGCTGACGGGGCGCAGAGCACCCTGGGAGTCGTAGTCGCCGCGGGAGCGCCGGCGCAGAGCACCCTGGGAGTCGTAGTCGTCGCGGACGCACCGGCGCGGAGTACCCTGGGAGCCGTGGTCGCTCCACGGGCTGCGGGCCGCAAGTGCGCGCAGCGGGAACGGACCTCGCATCTCCCCCGCGTGGTCCCGGGGTCCTGTCTCGCCCCACGGAGCGGGATGGTCCGCTGAGGGGTGCGCTGGGTCCCGGCTTCCTGGCCGCTGTGCGCCCGCCCCTCGTCCCACTTGTGTACACGCGGGGTCTCGGCGAGTCACTCGGGGCGATCATTTAGGAAGCGCCTAGTGCGCCACGGTCCAGCTGCCCGGGCCGGTGTCCGCGGCGGCTCGCGTCGCCCGCCACCCAGCGCGTTGGTTTCTGCGCGCGCAGCTTACAGTAACGTCCCTGGCGCGCTTGTGCTCCGCGAGCCCTCTGGTTACCCCGGCAGGAACCTGCTTTTCTTCGCCTTAGGGGGGCGTCAGACAAGGGCCAGGTCAGAAGACCAAGCTGGAGAAATGCACCAGGCCCTGCGTCACCGGGACGCCTGCCTTGCACGCGACTCCCAGGCTCTCCACCTCCCCGCCTGCAGAGCCCGGTGAGAGGAGGGCGAGGGCAAGGGCGCAGGCCCCTTGGTGGTGTCTTCTCGGCCCACCCACTCCCTCCACAAGTAGCTCCACGTCCCTCAACTCTCAGGGCCTCCCAGTTTCCAACGTGGGCCAGCCTCTCCAGGATGTCAGAAGTCTGGGCCGCTGGATCGCCGGGACTCAAGAGGCTTCTGTGCACTTGCACGGCCTGTGCAAGCGCCCTGTTGTTTTTTGTTGTTTTCTTTTATCTTTTTTTGAGGCAGAGTCTCGCTCTGTCGCCAGGCTGGAGTGCAGTAGCGCGATCTCGTCTCACTGCAACCTCTGCCTCCTGGGTTCAAGCGATTCTCCTGCCTCAGCCTCCCAAGTAGCCGGAACTACAGGCGTGTGCCACCACGCCCAGCTAATTTTTGTGTTTTTAATAGAGACGGGCTTTCACCATATTGGCCAGGCTGGTCTCGATCTCCTGACCTCGTGATCCGCCCACCTCGGCCTCCCAAAGTGCTGGGATTATAGGCGCAAGCCACTGCGCCTGGTCTGTTATTTTTTCTAAAGACGGGGGTCTCGCTATTCTGCCCAGGCTGGTCTTGAACTGCTGGCCTCACGCAATCCTCCCACCTCGGCCTCTGAAGGTGCTGGGATTACAAGTATGAGCCGCTGCCCCAGACATCTTTTATGTTAAATGAAGCAACTAATCAACTGTAACAGCCACAGTTGCGGCCCACCTTGGCTTGGTGTGCATATTGTACAGACCATGGAGTGAGAACATCCTGGATCTCAGGATGCCAGGGTTCACTGAGGACTCTGACTCTAGAAACACCTTCATTCCTCTGGGGTGAGCAGGGGCAAGCAGCGCTTCTCTGGAAGCAAACAGGTGCTCCTCCTGAGGTGGGGTCCTCTCCTGTGGGCTGGTCACAGCTTCCCCTCTGAGCTCTGTCCTCTTCCACCATCTCCACCAACAGTGGCCAGCAGGGCTGCCCCCTTGGTTGCCCCCCGGTGACATATTCTTGTCACCACAGGCCACTGTGGGTTGCTGCCAGCCAGATATCAGGCAGGCTGGAGTTACGTGGCAGATGCCCTTTGTGTAGCCTGCTGAGTGGGGCCGCCCTCACTGGACCCCAGAGCCCCTCACACATGGGCCTTGGTCGGTCAGGACCAGCCCCATCTCCTACCCAGTCTCCTAGAATATTCATTTGTTGATTGCAGTCGCTGGCAGACACACTCTGTGGCCAGGCAGGCCCTGTACCCTGGGATCTAGGGTGAGGGGAATGGTCAGGGTAGGTGAGGTTGGTTGGGGACAAGGGTGTGTATGGCTGGGTCATCGAGGAAAGCATGATGCATATCACCCTGCTGGGGGCAGCAACAAATGAGGGGGCCCAAGCCTGAAGCAAGTTGCCTTCCAGGGCTAGTGGAATAAAGGGCCGGAAGTGGGTTGGGGCCTCAGGCTGACCCCAGGGCCTAGGGGGCCATGGGTGGGTCAAGAAGGCCTGTGAGAAGCAAGGGTCCCAGGAGAGTTCACAGCCAGTGGTGGTCTGTGGCCCATGCCACTCATTCAGAGGGAAGGTTGTGTTCGTGGCTGGGAGGAACTGGGGGGTCAAGCTCATCCCAGGCCTCAGGGAGGCCACCTCCATCCTTCTACCCACTGTACGCATCAGAATCCTGGAGAAGTAGAAACAGCCACTCGCTGTTGGAGTCCTTCAGAAGGAGTGAGGCTAGGAGCCTTCGTCCCGGCCATTGCTGTCTGCCATTGTCATTGCTGGAAACAGCCACTCGCTGTTGGAGTCCTTCGGAAGGAGTGAGGCTAGGAGCCTTCCTCCCCGCCATTGCTGCCTGCCATTGTCATTGCTGGTAGTGCTCTCCCAAAGAGAGCATCCACCTGCACCACAGCCCCTCCCAGTGCCAGGCACACAGGCCATGACATGCTGCAGACCTGGTTCCCCTGCTCTCCACTGCAGTGGAGTCTGGGCAGGTCTGTCCCCTGTCCCTGCCAGGGTGTGGGCAGCTTTGCTGGCCCTCGACCTAGGACTGACCTGGTTTGAATGTATGTGCCCGTAGACTTTGGGCCTCTCAACTCATGCCTGCCTACCTGGTTACCAGGGGACATTGCTGGGCAAAGGGTCCCTGTCCCTTATCTCCTCCACTACTCACTCTGTCTAGAGCCCTTGGGCGATGGTTGCAGAAGCCTCTCTGCCCCCTGGGCACCTCCTCCCTGGAACCGGTCCAACCCAGCTATCCATGGAGGCATCCGCAGACACTGGGGGGGCACATCTGGGACGCCTGGGGGTCAGAATGTGGGCAGCAGGCCACAGGAAAAGGGCCAGACCTCAAACTCTCCACTGTCCCCATTTCCTGCAACAGCATCTCAGAGGGCTTGAGGTGGCTGTCAGGCTTTCCGTCACAGCGTAAAGCTCCTTCAGGGAGAGAAGAGTGAAGGCACCCAGGCTGGGGAACGGCAGCTCCTACTATATCTACCCTGCCCACTCAGCCTGACTTTAGACTGGAGCCCCTTAGTGCTCCTGTTCCTGGTGCAGAGCAGATCCACCTACCCCAGGGGAAATGCCAACTACTTTGCCTTCAGACTTGCTGCTCCTGTGGTTGGGCCTGCCAAGCCTGCCCTCCCCAGTGGAAGAAGAGGGCCGTCTTGTGAAAGGCCTCAGGCTGACCCTTGCAGCACCAGCCTCTGAGGTACTGCCAGACTGGGAAGACCCTCCCAGCCACCCAACAGCGTGGTCCCAGCCCAGGACACATCAGCCCGACACTCCAAATTCTATCAAGAGTGGCATTTATTCTCCTTGTGGAGGTGCGGTGCTCCAGGGAGCTGGTGCTATTGTGCTTAGGAAGGAGGTCTGTCCGTCCGTCCGTCTGTCCGGCCGGCCTGGCCCCAAATGGGGGCGGAAGAGGGGCACGGCCCGAGTAAAAATCCCGGCCTATTCCGGGTGGGAATATGTACAAGGCGGCGGGGCACAGGCGGGGGTGGGGGCGGGCGGGCCGGCGGCCGCAGCCCCCACCCGAGGGCCCCCGCACCTCGGGCCCTACTTGTAGAATCAGTACAAAATAGGTGCTACCTAAACGTTCCTTCTACCTGAATTCGCTAAGTCGGTTATTGTGCTGCTTAGTTATGGGGGCGGGAGGGGGCCCATGGCTTTCCACGGCGGCGGGGTGTAGGGGGAAGCAGGAGACCCTGACGGGCCCACAGCCCTCCAGCTTTCTCCTTAGGTAGGTAGACAGGAGTATGGGGTGGGGTGAGGTGGGGGCGCCTGTGTGTGCGTGTGCATGCGGCACAGGTGGGCAGGCCCCAGCTTGGGAGCTGTGCAGGCACCACACCTGGTTGTGTAGGGTGTTTGGATGTGGGCACTGCTGTGCAGAGCGGCGGGTCATCCCTGTGGGGGCAGCCACGCTTGCTGCTGGGGGTGAGGCTGTCCACACCATAGGCAACAGCTGGCACCTTCTTCTCCAGCCATGGCTCTGCCCCTGGCTGGACATGGCAGATGCGTGTTGGCCAGAGGATCAGAGAAGTGGCCACCTGTGTGGGGGCCCAGGATCCCTGGATCTGTCCCCCTCAGCTGGAGCCAAAAGGCTTAACTCAAAGGTAGAGCCCAGTTGTACCCAGCAGGGACTGGTTGAGATGGGGAGGAGTGTGGGGGGCATCTGAGCCCAGGGACCTGGTCTCTCTGCATCTGCCGTTCTTCCCTGGCCCACCCAAGCCGGTTGGACCCCTGTCCTGCAAACACACCTCCCAGCAGGTGGCTGCGCTCCTGGCGGACTCAGCAATTGGCCTGGTACATAGTAGGTGCTCAATGAACGATCAGTGAATGATTAATGACTGAAGGAGAGGTCTTGGGTGCAACCACCCCACCCCCGCCCATGGAACCATTACAGCCGCCGGGCTCTGCCGTGGGGGTCGGGGAGGGGTGGGGAGAAAGTCTGCGCGGCCGGCCCCGCGCAGCGTCCCTGATCTAGGGGCCTATGGGGTGGGTAGGGCGAGGGGATACCTGATTCTCAGTAACTCTAGAGGCGGCGGCAGCTTCGCATGCAGTGCGCATTATTGCTCTATAGTCGGCTTCGGACTACCTAAGAGGGAGGGGGAGCGGGCAGCCCCGGGTAGGATCGGGAGGAGGGGTGGGGCTGCATGCAGTGACGTCACAAAGGCGGCGGCCAATGGGGCGGGCCCTTGGGGCTGGGTCGCCGCCGAGGCTTTGGCATAGACGGGCGAAAGTTGGCAACCGAGCGGGGGCGGGGCCTGGGTCTCAGGGGAGGGGCCTGCCTCGGAGAGGCGGGGCCTGAGGCTCCCTAGAGGCTCCCAGCTAGGGGCGGGCCTCGGGGCGTGGAAAGTAATCCCGGACATCCCAAGCCCCCGGCGTCGGCGGGCAAGCTGGGGGTTCAGCGCCCCCTCCCTGACCCGAGTGCAATCCGTTCATAAATAAAACGTACAAATACAGAAAGAAAGAAACCCGACGCGTCCGCAACCCCCCCAGGGGGCTTTACCCGCAAAGCGAAGACAGAGGTGTGTAGAGGGCAGCGCCCAGGCCTGCCTGCCGGCCCCGGGAATCCGTCCTCCAACACGAATGCCTGGGGTACGGGGGGGTGGGGGCCCGGGGCAGGGCGGAAGCGGGGTCTGAGGAGGTCGGATAAGTCCATGCGATTCGATATGTGTCATTATTATTCGATATGGAGGACAGAGCCCGGGAAGCTGGGCTGGAAGAATTCGGATTTGGCAGAGGATGCGAGGCGAGGGTAGGAGGGCGGCTCCGACTGAGGCCCCAGAAGCAACCCGAGGGAGGGAGTGCCGCCGTCCGCCCTTCTCCCCGACCCACAACGCGTCTAACACTCCCGGGAGTTCCGCGAAGACTGCGAGGCAGGGGCGTCCCTGCAGGCCCGCCCGCTCCTGCTCCGCCCCGGCCTGCTGCCGGGGAGGGGCCGGCTCCCTGGACGTCTGGGCCGCAGGCCCTGCGCTAGAAGGCTTGGGAAGGGGTGGGGAAGACCTGAGTCCCTGCGACGCGATCCAAGGGCGCAGAGGCGGGAGAAGGAGGGCGCTCCCTACCTCACCTCACCCCCGTCTTCAGAGACCCAACTCGGAGATGAGGCTCGGTTCTAGGTCTCGTCGACCCTATTGCTGGGAGAAAGCCGGGGGCACCCTGGAGGGGAGGGGAGGGGGCTCGGGGTGGGTCTCCCCTCGGGACCCTATTGCTTGAAGGGGCCGGCAAGGCCCCTGGCGGGCGGGGCGGGGTGGGACCGGGCCCCCCTCCCCCTATTGCTGTGAGGAGGGGCCCGCCCTCCGGCCCCTCCACCCGGACGCCAGCGAAGACTTCCCTGGGGGGCCGTATTGCTGAGAGCCGACCTGGCTGTGGGAGGCCCCGCCGCCCTAGGCCTGCACAGGGCTGAGCTGTGGCGGCGCAGGAGCCGCGGGGCCTCCGGCGCCGCCCTTGAAGCAGGCCGACTCGTAGTGCTTGTTGAGATAGGACTTGAGCGCGAAGCTCTTCTTGCAGCGCTTGCACTGGAAGTGCTTGAAGGCCGAATGCGTCTGCATGTGCGCGCGCAGGTTGGAGCGGTCGGCGAAGGCCTTGCCGCAGTGCGCGCAGCCGAAGGGTTTCTCGCCGGTGTGCGAGCGCATGTGGCCCTGCAGCAGCCAGGGCCGCGAGAAGGCTTTGCCGCACACGCCGCACTTGTGGCGCAGGTCGTGCGTGAGCAGGTGCATGGCCATGGCCGGCATGGACACGTACACCTTGCCGCACGTCGGGCAGCGCCGCGCCAGCTGGCTGTCCAGGCTGCGGTGGGTCTGCTTGTGGCGGCTCAGGTTCGACGACGTGGCGTATGTTTTGCCGCACTCGCCGCACGCGTGCCGGCCGCCAGCACCTGCGGCCCCTGGCCCCGCGCGCGCCTCGGTGCCTGCCCCCGCGCGCGTGCCGCCCCGGCCCCCCGGCCCGGATCCCAAGCTGCGCCCGCCCGCCCCGCCCCCGCCTCCGGCGTCGCCGTCGGGGGCCGCCGCCGAGGCTGTGGAGGGAGCGGCGGCAGCGCCGGCACTGGAAGCCTTACGCCGCGAGCGCCCGTCGGTGATGAAGAAGGCGTCGGCCGCGTAGCCCTCGCTGACGGCCGCGTCACCATTGATGTAGCCGCCCGCAGCGGTGGCCAGCTCCGGGCGCGGGGTGGGCGGCGGCGCAGACCCTGCAGCCGCCGGACCCAGCTCTCCACGCACAGCTGCTGCGTACATGGGCTCCGGCGACGGCCCTTTGAGCAGCGCAGCCTCGGCGTCGCCATCGTAGACGGACGAGGGCCCCACGTAGTCGCTGAGGTACCCTGCGGGCCGAGGCGGACGGACAGCGGGAAGGGAATGGGGCGGCGGCAGGACACACACGGGGGGTGGGGGGGCAGGAGACAGCAGACGCGGACCGGGAGACCCGGGTCCGGGAGAGAAGCGAACAGGAAGGAGGACAAAGGAGAGGGGGCCGAGGGACCGCGGGGCAGGGAGGATGGAGACAGCAGGGAGGGGAAGAGAGGGGAGGAGAGGATGAGACAGGGCCGGGCCAGGCTCCGCCCCCGCCGCCCCACCCTCGCAGAGAGGAGGAGAGAGGCGCGTCTTCGGGCGCGGCTGCCCCCCTTCCGCGGAGCCTCAAGGTCAGGGGGGAGGGGCGGCGCTTCCCTCTCCCTCCTCCCCCACCCACCCTCCCCTCCCCCTCGGGTTCTCCCCACTTCAGCAGTTTTCCCTGATTATGCAACACACTGCAGACCCGCGGCGCACAAAGCCAGGACTGCCGGCCCAGGGACCCCGTCTGTCCCGCCTCTCCGGGGTCCTGGCCGGCTCTCCCCCTGACCTGCAGAACGTGCGCTCCATTTGGATGTTGACCCCCTCTGGCCTTCTGGTTCCTCCAACAAGCCCTGAAGACGTCTCCCTCCCCCAGTTCCCTCCGGCCTCACCAGCACCTCCCTCAGCTCTCCTGCCACCCACTGGACTTGACCCTGCCCTCACTGCTCCTCCACGCACTCTGCTTCTCTCCCCAACTCCCTCTCACCATCCTGCACCCTTGGGTCCTACCGTGTTCAACATTGCCCTCTCCTGCTCACACCCTAACCCCTTTCAGGGCCTTCCCAAGCCCCTGAACAGTGCAGAGAGGGCCAGGGCGTCCACTTTCACAGGGAGGAGCTGCAGGAGGGCATCACTTATACCGGTAGCTGCAGTTGCTCCCCAGGCACAAGATGGACCTCATAACCTCAAAGTCACAAATGCACGCCCCTCGCGATGCTCTGGCTCCTTCAGGGCTACACCCAGTCTCCCAGCATCATCAGCCCTTGTGTGCCCTCACAGGGTGGGCTGCATGCTGATGTGCCGAACTCACCACCTCCTCACTCACGCAGGGTCACACATGCAGTCACCCCGGACACACTCTCAGTCACATGGTGCACAGTGGCCTCGGAGTCACATGGTCCCATGTAGTGGCACACAGGCGAGCACACACACACACAGGGTCACACACAAGCGCACACGGTCACATGGCCACACACAGTCACATGGACCCACACAGGCTCACACTCCTGCAGGTCACACTCGCTCTGCCACCCCATGCTGCTGGCACTCCCGTCCCCCTCTCCTGCATGCTGACAGTTGTCCTTGAACTCGGGCACCCTTACACAAAGAGCCTCCCCCTGCCTCCCACACCTTGGGCGTCCCTTGCTCACAGCCTCCTCCCTGTTTCCTCTCCCTGACCCAGGCTTCAGGGAAGAGAGTGCTGCTGCCTCTGCTGGCCCTCTGCTCTGACAGGTGGGCGGCCCTATTGGACCCCCTGCCTACTCCCTGGAGCTCCCTGCATTCCCTAGCTAACCCTAGCAGGTGTCCTGGTGCAGCCAAGGAAGAGGAGAGGGTGGCGAGGCGGCCCTGGTCTCTTGAGTGTAGGTCTGTGTGTGCCGGCATGGCTGGGTCCCGTCATGGCAGCGTCCATGCGGCTGTGTCTGTCCCAGGATGGGTCAGGGTGTGGGTCCATGTGTGCGTTCGGGTACCTCAATTCCTGATCCTCTTCCCCACCCTCTCTCCAACGTCGACACTCTCCCTGCCCAGCCTTGGCCTCTGTGTTCCCCTTCCTCCCCTCTGCTGTCCAGGCTCCAGCCACAGACTCTTGCCTTTTCTGGTTCCCTTCAGTCTGTTTCCCCGGGCCCTGCCTTCCACCCCCACACTCTGGCTCTCCACCGCTTCCAGCAAAGCCCCAGGCCCCGCGCCCTGGTCTCAGACCAGCGCTCACCTTTATCGTGCAGTGGCGCGCCGAGGTCGCTGCGGGCGCGTCCGTAGGCGCTCTCCAGGTCGGCCGAAGAGAACGCGTCAAGTTTGACCTTCTTGACCAGGAAGGACCTGGGCATGATTCCTGCGGGGCTCCGGCGCTGTGGGCCTGCGGAGCCGGGGCTTGGGGGGGCTGCGGCGGCAGGGCCCCGTCACCATCCGAGGAGCGGCGGAGGCAGCACTGGTCCTCACTCTGGCCTTTGGATGCTGCCGCGCGAGTGGTGTCCTCTCTCCTTGCTGCCCTGCGTCTCCTCCGTTGCCCCTCCGGATCTCTCTTCTTCCTCCTTCCTTCAATCCTTCCTTCCTTCCTTCCTTCAATCCTTCCTTCCTTCTCTCCTCTCCTCTCCTCTTCCTTCCTTCCCTCCTCTGGTCCCGGCTTCCCAGCCCGCAGTGCCGCCCCTGGACAGGCGGGGGAGGAGGCTGGGGGGGCGGAGAGGGGGGGAGCGGCTCCGTCCCGGGCCTGGAGGCTGCGAGTGGGTGCAGGGCTGGCCCGGCTCGGTGGCCCCCTTCCCCTCCCCCCCCCGCCGCCGCGGCGGAGCCTCAGTCAGCGGCCCCCCATGCCCCCGGGGGCGGCGGCGCCGGGCCCGGAGAACGCGGCGGCAGCGGCAGCGCCGGCAGCTTCAGCACCGCGGCCAGCGCCGGCCTGGGCAGCACCGCGGCCAGCGCCCGGGCGCGCTCAACCGGCGCGGGCGGAGAGGGGCGGTCCGCGGGGGTTTGGCCGCCGGGCAGGGGTCCTCGGCGGGGGTCTCTGGGAGGCTTGCTTTATTGTTCTGCAGCCGGAGCGAGAGGCAGTGGCGACGGCGGCGGCGGCGGCGGCGGCGGCGGCGGGCGGGGGGCGGGGGTCCTGGGGGGAGGGGTACGCAGGGAGGGCGGGCCGAGGGAGGGAGGGAGGGAGGGACAGGGGCTCCGGGGGCGGGGCTCGGCGCTCGGACTGCTCCTGGGCCCGGCCTCCAGAGCCCGCAGCCGCCTCTGCCTGCGGCCCGGCCCAGCCTCTGGCTTTTAAAGCCCAGGAGCTGGGGGAGGGGGAGGGAGGTGGGGGAGAGGCCGGCAGAAATGGCTGCGCTGGGCCGAGCCCCGGCCTGAATCTCCTGGGAGGGGTCCCGGGGATGCCTCAGCCTGCGCGAGTGGGGAATTCCCCCGCGCGGCTCGGGGAACCGCGGCCCTGCGGCCAGCAGCATTGTCGGGCGTGTGGGGAGAAATGGAGCCAGGCCTGGGATCCACGCGCCCCGGACTCGGGGTCTTCTGGGGAGGAACGCAGGGAGGACCCCAGTCCCGCCTGCCTCGCTCGGGGCCTGGGGCGCGGGATCTGCGGGGGCGGGGGAGGCGGGAGCCGAAGGAGCGAGTGCTGAGGCAGCGAAAGCGCAGCGCGCGCGACCCGTGCCGCAGTGGCTCCCGCCGCTCGGTCACCCCGGCTGACCCCGTGCACGCTGGAGGGGCCTACCCGCCCCCGCCTCTCTCCCCTTGGGCGGGTGTGCGGCGCAGCGGCGTCGCTGCGAGCCGGGTGTGGAGCTGGAAAGGGGCTGCCACGACCCTGCTCCAGAAATTCTGCTGCTTTGGGGGTTTTCCGCCCTTCCGCGCGGCTGCAGCTCCCCACGGCAGCCCCGCAACCAGGCGGATAACCCTTTCCTCGGCCGCCCGCCCAGCGTTTGCAGCCCCCATGACGTCAGGCTCAGCGGCCAATGGCGGGGCGCCGGGCGCGGGGGCTCCGGGGCTCCGGGCCGCACAATGGCCGCGCGCGGGTGCCTCTGTCCCCAATTAGGGCCTGGCGCCGCCATTGTCCCCTCACCCGCCCCGCCCGGTGGTCCGGGTCTACGGGCTCCGAGCGCGCTCCCACGCGCCCCGCTGCCGCTGGGGACCAAGGTCGCGGGGGCGGCCCCGGGGAGCGTCCGGGCGCGGGTGTGCCAGGAGCGCGTGCGATACTGGAGCGCGCTCGTTGCGGCGCACAGTGACCTTGCGCGGGGCGGACCCGCGGACAGAGGCTGGGAGCGCGCGGCGGGCGGGCCCCGGGAAAGACGGCCTGCGGGGGCGCGCTGCACTTGCTGAGCTCAGCGCCCCGCCCCCGGTCGCCCGGCCCCGCGCCGAGCCCGGGTGGGTGTGACCCGGCCCGCCCGCGCGGGGGGCGCGGCGGAGACCACGGATCCGCTTTGTGCCAGCCGCCCCGGCCCCGGCAGCGGCGGGACATTCATCTTGCGTGGCAGGCGCTCCCGAGGGGTGGGGGCGGGGCGCGGCCGCCCCCTTATCTCCAAGCGGCAGCCGGCTAGGCTCGCGGTGGGGGCGGGGGCGGGATCCCCCTCGGCCGCGCCGCGCGGGTCCTGGCTCCCTCCCAGGAGGGGGCCGGGCCAAGGCACAGCCGGAGGCGCGGGGCCAATTAACATTTTGATTGCGGGACTGGGGGGCCATCTGGACCGAGGCCTAATTACCCGGCAGACCCTCGGGGCGCCGGCGGGACGTGCCAGGCGCGATCCCCTCATCACCCAGCGCTCACCGCCTCCTCCCGGACCCTGTCCCCGCCCTCAACTCTGTCCTTCGACTCCATCCTTGGCCTCTTCCGCTCGTCCTAGCATTCTTGCCTCTCTGTCCCCACCCTCCGGGTCCTCGGACCCCCAACTCTGTCCCCTTCCCCCATTCTTCCGTTCGTCTGCCCTGTCCCCCCACCCCCCGTTTCTCTCCTCTGCCCCTCCCACTTCATCCCTTCTCCCCGCGCCATTCCTGTCGCCCTGCACTCACCCCGTTTCCCTGTCCCTCCATCCACCCTCTCAGCCCCTTCCTCTCCTGCCTCTGTGCACATACCTGCCTCCCTCTGTCAAGCTCCTCGCCCCTTTTGCCCCCAGCCCCCTTGACGGAAGAGGCATCAGAGCAGCACACATGTGTCCCGTGGCCAGGCGCTCCCGCGGGAACCATTGGGGCGGCCCTTGCTCCCGCTCGGGTGGAGCCCGCAGCCCCCCGGGACCCCTGGCGGGGAGGGACAGCTGGGTCCAGGCCTTGGCCATCAGTCTCCACCGACCGGGGTGCAGAGCGCACATGCGACCCGGGCGCAATTACTTGGGCCTCCTGGCCCCGCCCCCGCACCAGCATCCTGATCCCCCCCTCGCCCTCACCCCCAGCATCAGGAGGTCGCTGTGGTGCCCCAGTCCTGGGCCCCAGCTAGGAGAGGCCGGAGGAGGACAGTGGACGATTCTCACGCTTTGGAAAAGTGTCAGCCCTCCTGCATGGGAGGCCTCCCCGAGTCTCTTACTGAGAGCTGGGGCCTTGGGAGGCTTTGTTGCAGGAGAAGAGATGGTCAGGGTCCCCAGGCAAGGCTGCCTTGGTCCCCAGCCAATTAAAGTCCTGGTCCCCCTAGCCACTCTCTGCAGAGCTCCTCTTGGGGAGTCTCTTCCTGCCGCCCTGATGCAAGCCCTAGTTCTGCCCCTTGTCCCTTCGTGTGGGTGCAGTGTTGGCTCTGAACCCTCTGTGCCCTCTGCTGCTGGCCGCACCTCTCCCTGCCCCTCCCAGGCCCCATGTTGTGGAAAGGTCAGCCATAAGGGTCAGGGGTCCCCACTCTTGTGTCTCCAGCACCCCACCCTCAGCAAAGCCAGATCCCCTGGTGTGCCCACCCTCAGATCCCGCAGTTGCATTCTCACCCACCCCTGCCCTATTGAGGCTCCAACCCAGGAAATCAGTGGACAGCCCAGATCCGAGGGTCCACCCTGCTGGACTGAAGCGATGGGCAGAGAATAGGGTGTTGAATGGAGGTGACAGGTATGGGGTGCAGTTACTGGTGGTGATGGAGCACAGTTGGGTTAGAAGATGAGGACATTGACTTGGAGAAGAGGTCAAGGCTTGGAGGGGACAGGCAGTCTGCAGTGGTTCATCCACGAGAACATTAGACCACCAGGAATTCAGGCAGCAACGGGCGGGGGCGAAGCCACAGTGAGAGCTGCTGCTGGGTGTTTGGTGGCCGATGACATGTGCTCCAGCTGGGACGCTCAAGGAGAGGAGGGAATTGGGGTCTGCAGGCCTCAGCCAGGAGCACAGGAGTGTTTGGGGGAGAGAGAAAGCAGCCCCCAGAGAGGGCTGTGGGGAGGGACAGCATGGAAGGAGGGCCCTCAGCAGGGAGGACGTGGGGTCACTGGGGACGGAGCCCCTGGGGAAGGTTTCAGGATGGGGGGTCTGTATTCCAAAATGGTTCTTCTGGTGGGGTTGGGGGTAGGCAAGGGGACAAGGGCATGAGGAGTGGCCCAGAAAAGCCCGTGGGCAGACTTGGTCCCTGCTGGGCAGGAGCTTTGGAGGAGCCACAAGAGCAAGGTTGCTGCACAACACAACTGTAAATGTGCATATGAAAAAGAGAAGCAGAGAGCAAGGGCAAGTATCAGTGCCAGAAAATACTTGCACTAAACATAACAACAGGATAATATTCTGATTGTCGGAAGAAATAACTGGTATAAATGAACTTTTTACAGAACAAAGATGCTGAGACTCCAAAGGGCTTAGCAGGTGATTGACTACAGAAGAAATAAGAGACCTTATTAGGAATCAAAGTCATGCTGGCTGGGTGCAGTGGCTCATCTGTAATCCCAGCACTTTGGGAGGCCAAAATGGGTGGATCACTTGAGGTCAGGAGTTCGAGACCAGCCTGGCCAACATGGTGAAACCCTGTCTCTACTAAAAATACAAAAATTAGCTGGGCGTGGTGGCGCACACACCTGTAATCCCAGCTACTTGGGAGGCTGAAGCAGGAGAATTGCTTGAACCCAGGAGGCAGAAGTTCCAGTGAGCTGAGATTGCACCATTGCACTCCAGCCTGGGCAACAGAGCTAGACTCTGTCTTTAAAAAAAAAAAAAAAAGGAATCAAAGACATGCAAATTAAAGGACAAAATGCAAATTACAGGGTTTTTTTCTTGTTTTATTACAGAAAATATCAAATACGCACAGATGTGCAGAGAGCCAGTTAATGCAGGTTCCCCTCTTGCCCAATAAGCACCTTCACTAAAGACCAGCCTATGGGTGGCAGGGCGTCTGTAATCCCAGCACTTTGGGAGGCCGAGGCAGGCGGATCACAAGGTCAGGAGATCAAGACCATCCTGACTAACATGGTGAAACCCCGTCTCTACTAAAAATACAAAAAAAAATTAGCTGGGTGTGGTAGCGGGTGCCTGTAGTCCCAGCTACTCAGGAGGCTGAGGCAGGAGAATGGCGTGAACCCAGGAGGTGGAGCTTGCAGTGAGCCAAGATCGTGTCACTGCACTCCAGCCTGGGCGACAGAGTGAGACTCCGTAAAAAAAAAAAAAAAAAACAGCCAACAGCCTGTAGGCATCTTGCTTCCTCCCCGACTCCCTCATCATTTTGAAGCAAATCCCAGACATGGCATCACAGAACGCCATCTTTGGCAGGGCGCAGTGGCCCACATCTGTAATCCCAACACTTTGGGGGGCCGAGGTGGGTGGATCACTTGAAGTCAGGAGTTTGAGACCAGCCTGGCCAACATGGTGAAACCCCGCCTCTACTAAAAATACAAAAATTGGCTGGGCATGGTGGCTCATGCCTGTAATCTCAGCACTTTGGGAGGCCAAGGTGGGTGGATCACCTGAGGTCAGGGGTTCGAGACCAGCCTGGCCAACATGGAGAAACCCCACCTCTACTAAAAATACAAAAAATTAGCCAGGCGTGGTGGCAAGCACCTGTAATCCCAGCTACTTGGGAGGCTGAGGCAGGAGAATCATTTGAACCAGAGTGGCGGAGGTTGCAGTGAGCTGAGACTGCGCCACTGTACTCCAACCTGGGCAACAGAGCAAGACTCTGCCTCAGCAACAACAACAAAAAATATATATATATATACACATATATATACAAAAAAAAATTAGCCAGGTGTAGCCGGGTGTGGTGGCTTATGCCTGCAATCCCAGCACTTTGGGAGGCCAAGGCAGATGGATCAGAAGGTCAGGAGTTCAAGACGAGCCTGGCCAACATGGTGAAACCATGTCTCTACTAAAAATACAAAAATTAGCCGGGTGTGGTGGTGGGCGCCTGTAATCCCAGCAACTTGGGAGGCTGAGGCAGAGAATCCCTTGAAATCACGAGGCGGAGGTTGCAGTGAGCCAAGACCGCACCACTGCACTCCAGCCCGGGCAACAGAGTGAGACTCTGTCTCAAGAAAAAAACAAAAAACAACACGGCCATTTTCTCTTGATAAAGACATGAGCGGTACACATGAGCAAGCGTGGGGGTGCAGCTAAGAAGCTGCAGAGCTGGGCCTCAGGGTCCTACTCGGACCCAGCCCAGCTTGAGCTGGGGGTGCCTGGAGACAGGATTGGACCCCGCCTCCTTCTTGCTTTCAGCAGGGCAACCCCTCAGTCTCCTGTGTCCCCCTGGCTGCATAGCGAGAGGCCAGCAGCCCTGAAGTGGCCCAAATCCCACCCCCTTCCAAGAGGTCCAATTGCCTGACCTGCTCAGACCTTCAGCTTCAGGCAGGGGTCACTTAATTTATCTAAAGTGGAGATATAATTTTCTTTTTTTTTTTCTTTTTTTTCTTTTTTTTTTTTTTTTGAGACAGAGTCTTGCTCTTGCCCAGGCTAGAGCGCAGTGGCGCAATCTCAGCTCACTGCAAGCTCCGCCTCCTGGGTTCATGCCATTCTCCTGCCTCAGCTTCCTGAGTAGCTGGGACTACAGGCGCCCACCACCACGCCCGGCTAATTTTGTTGTATTTTTAGTAGAGACGGGGTTTCACTGTGTTAGCCAGGATGGTCTCGATCTCCTGACCTTGTGATCCGCCCGCCTCGGCCTCCCAGAGTGCTGGGATTACAGGCATGAGCCACTGCGCCCAGCCAACTGGAGATACAATTTTCATATGTAAAATATCTTAAATGTAGAATTCCATCAGCTTTAAAAACACATATTCTCTTGTAACCCACTCACCTACAGAGACACAGGATACTTCCACACCTTACAGGGTGGTCCTTCGGGGCAGGTGTAAAGTTATAAAGGAGACATTGAGGAGAGGCTAGGGGAACCTGAGAGTGAGGCCTGGGAGGAGGTAGAGACGGGGGATGTGGGGAGGAAAGGGGTGGGGGAGGAAGAGGCAGGGGTGGAGGAGGCGACTCCGGAGGAGGGAGAGGAGAGGGCTTCCACCAGAGGGCAGCCGGGCCCCACCTAAGCACTGCAAGCATTCCTGGCAGCTGGGCTCACTGCTTTCCTAGTAGGGTGATACGAGGAGGGCTCTGGAAGTGGCCGGGGGGCACTGACCTGCCTGCACAGTGGAGGCCCAGTGTCGACAGCCTCCTATGCAGCCTCCTAATTCCTGATGCAGCATGAGCCTCCCCACCCTCAGCTTCCTGGACCTGCCCCTGGTGTGGCTTCCTGCTGTCCCAGCTGCTGGGAGTCTTGTCACCAGCAGCCTTGAGGGATGGCTGCAGCTGCAGAGCCCCTCGCCCAGGACCACACCCTCCTAGGGGTGGCCACACCTGGTGACTGATGGAGGCCCTGGCATTCCTGCCTGAGGCAGGACAACCTTGAGGGGTGATCTCAGCTCAGGCCTTTTGGGGGCCAGCCGGAGCCGTTGCTGCTGGGTGGCCATCACTCCTCCCTCAGCCTCATCTGACCCCTCGCCCTCCCTCCACAGATGTCCATCCCTAGGGCAGTCTTGTAAATATCCTAAAGTTCCAAACTCAGGATCAGAGTCCCTTCCCAGAGCTTCATTCTGCTCCCTCCAATGGAATGTGATATTTCCAGCCAAGTTCACACTCCTGTCCCCACTTCCACCCCAGCCCCACGCTCCCCTACCCCAGGTTCCCTGAAGACCTTTGGGCCTGACGGTCCTCTCCACACTCTCCTGTTGGCTGAAAATTCCCTGGGGACAGTGCCTCTGCAACAACCGTTTCTACTCCTCACCCTGGCCCAGCCGTCCTGGGCTTCTTCTCATGCCTATTCACCCTGCGGGGGGGCCCAAGGCTCCTTCCAGGAACCCCATCATCTCCTTGCCCTCTCCCACCCTCAGCTCCTCTACCCCGGTGCTGTCACTCCAGCACCTCAAACTCAGTAGAGCCTTCAGCCCCACCACTTCTCACTGCCTATGGCCACTGTTCTCATGGAGCCCCAGGAATCATTCCTCCGGGCATCGCTCTTGAGGTGCCCCCTCCGATATTGACCTGGGTCCGGCTGTGGGCATCAGCAAGATTGGTGCAAGCCAAGGCTGTAACCACACACACCATGGGGTGACTCCAGAGCTCTCGCTCGCTTTGGGATGCCTGCAGCTACGGCTGTCAAGAGCTTAGACGGGGCCGCTGAGGACAGGCCATGCGGAGCGTTTCTGTGAGACAGGTGCTACAGATGGTCCAGCCCCAGCAGACTTCCCAGCCAAATGCAGTCACACAAGTAACCCCAGCTACAGTGCTTGGGGTAGAACTGCCCCATGGAGCCAGTCAGCCTGCATGATCGGATAACTAATAAGTTGCTACTGGCTGGGCACGGTGGCTCACGCCTGTAATCCCAGCACTGTGGGAGGCCAAGGCAGACAGATCACCTAAGGTCAGGCATTCAAGAGCAGCCTGGCCAATATGGTGAAACCCTGTCTCTACTAAAACATACAAAAGTTAGTCCAGGTGCAAGTGGCTCACACCTGTAATCCCAGCACTTTGGGAGGCCGAGGCAGGCGGATCACCTGAGGTTGGGAGTTTGAGACCAGCCTGACCAACATGGAGAAACCCCGTCTCTACTAAAAATACAAACTTAGCCAGGCGTGGTGGCGCATGCCTGTAATGCCAGCTACTTGGGAGGCTGAGGCAGAAGAATCACTTGAACCTGGGGGGCAGAGGTTGCAGCGAGCCAAGATGGTCACTGCACTCCAGCCTGGGTAACAAGAGCGAAAATCCATCTAAAAATAAAAATAAAAATTAGCCGGGCACAGTGGCTCACACCTGTAATCCCGGAACTTTGGGAGGCTGAGGAAGGTGGATCACCTGAGATCAGGAGTTCGAGACCAGCCTGGCCAACATAGTGAAACCCCATCTCTACAAAAATACAAAAAAAATTAGCTGGATGTGGTGGTGGGCGCCTATAATCCCAGCTACTAGGGAGGCTGAGGCAGAAGAATCGCTTGAGCCTGGGAGGCAGAGGTCTCAGTGAACCGAGATCGTGCCGTTGCATTCCAGCCTGGGCAACAAGAGCAAAACTCTGTCTCAAAAACAAAACAAAACAAAAATTAGTGGGGCATGGTGGCACATGCCTGTAATCACAGCTACTTGGGAGGCTGAGGCAGGAGAATCGCTCAAACCAGGAAGGCGGAGGTTGCAGTAAGCTGAGATCGCACCACTGTGCTCCAGCCTGGGTGACAGAGCAAGACTCCGTCTCAAAAAGAAAAAAAAGTTGCTAGTAGCGTCTACATTTTACATAGCAAATAGGTGACTGAAATAGAAGTTGGCAGCTGGAGGCGGGGTGCTGCTGGACCAATACCTAAAATCAGTGGCACTGGCTCCAGGACTGGGTGGCATGGCAAGCAGAGACCTGAGGAGACTGTCAACAGAGACTGGGAGTGAAGGAGCCCACGAGGAGGATGGAGGAAGATGAGCCATGTCAGCAGGAGTCCAGAGTGGCGTTGCCACAGCAACCTGGAGACACAGCTGCACCTGATGCTGGTTTCTGGGCCCCGAGATGCAGGCAAAAATGTGGAGGGGCCTGGTATGGGATGAAATGCCCCACCACCAAATGAGGATGTGTTGAAGCCCTAATCCACAGTGTCTCAGAATATCTCAGAATATGACAATATTGGGAAATAGGCCCATTGCGTGCAGATTTAATTAGCTCAAGTGATGGTGGAGTAGTGTGGCCTTTTTTTTTTTTTTTTTTTTTTTTTTTAAAGACAGGGTCAGCCAGGCGAGGTGGCTCACGCCTACAATCCCAGCACTTTGGGAGGCCGAGGTGGGCAGATCACCTGAGGTCGGGAGTTCAAGACCAGCCTGGTCAACATAGTGAAACCCCGTCTCTACTAAAAATACAAAATTAGCCAGGCGTGGTGGCTCATGCCTGTACTGTAATCCCAGCTACTCAGGAGGCTGAGGCAGGAGAATTGCATGAACTCAGGAGGCGGAGGTTGCAGTGAGCGAAGATCACACCATTGCACTCCAGCCTGGGCAACAAAAGAGAAACTCCATCTCAAAAAAAAAAAAAAACAAAAAGGCCGGGCTTGGTGACTCACGCCTGTAATCCCAGCACTTTGGGAGGCCAAGGCAGGCGGATTGCAAGGTCAGGAGATCAAGACCATCCTGGCTAACATGATGAAACCCTGTTTCTACTAAAAATACAAAAAAAAATTATCTGGGTGTGGTGGCAGGCACCTGTAGTCCCAGCTACTCGGGAGGCCGAGGCAGGAGAATGGCGTGAACCCGGAAGGCGGAGCTTGCAGTGAGCCGAGATCACGCCACTGCACTCCAGCCTGGGCGATAGAGTGAGACTCCATCTCAAAAAAAAAAAAAAAACAGGGTCTCATCCTGTTGTCCAGGCTAGAGTGCAGTGGTACAATCACAGCTCACTGCAGCCTCGACCTCTTGGGCTAAAGTGACCCTGCCACCTCAGCCACAGGTGCATGTCACTGTACCCAGCTAATTTTTAAAAAGTTGGCTGGGCATGGTGGCTCACGCCTGTAATCCCAGCACTTTGGGAGGCTGAGGCAGGCAGATCACTTGAGGTCAGGAGTTCAAGACCAGCCTGGGCAACATGGTAAAACTCTGTCTCTACTTAAAAAAAAAAAAAAAAAAAATACAAAAATTAGCCCAGCCTGGTAACACATGCCTGTAATCCCAGCTACTGGGGAGACTGAGGCAGGAGAATCACTTGAACCCAGGAGGCGGAGATTGCAGTGAGCTGGGATCATACCCAGTGCACTCCAGCCTGGGCGACAGATTGAGACTCCATTTAAAAAAAAAAAAAATTTTTTTTTTGTAAAGACGAGGTAGCACTATGTTGCCCAGGCTGGGCTTGAACTCCTGGGCTCAAGGGAGCCTCCTGCCTTGTCCTCTCGAAGTGCTAGGATTACAGCTGTGGGCCACTGAGCCCGGCCTGTCTTCCATGCCTATGGTTCCTTTGTCACAATTAAGACACCAACATTGGGCTGGGCCCAGTGGCTCATGCCTGTAATCCCAGCACTTTGGGAGACCGAGGTGGGTGGATCCCCTGAGGTCAGGAGTTCAAGACCAGCCTGGCCAACATGGTGAAACCCCGTCTCTGCTAAAAATATAAAAAAACTAGCATGGTGGTGGCCACCTGAAATCTCAGCTACTCGGGAGGCTGAGGCAGAGTTGCTTGAACTCAGGAGACGGAGGTTGCAGTGAGCTGACACAGTACCACTGCACTCCAGTCTCAGTGACAGAGTAAGATTCCGTTGCAAAAAAAAAAAAAAAAAAGAAACCAACCTTGATATGTTACTGCTAACTCCAGGCTTTATTTGAATTTCACTAGTTTTTCCATCTACATCTTCTATCTGTTACAGAAATCAATTCAAGATACGACTTTGCATTTAGCTATCACATCTCTTTAGTCTCCTGTGGTCTGTGACAATTTCTCAGTCTTTCCCTGTTTTTCATGATCTTGACAGTTTTGAGGAGCACTGCTCAATTTTATAGATTGAATGAGTCTTTGGTAAAGTGTCCCTCAGTTGGGGTTTGTCTGATGTGCTCTCGTGATGAGGGTTTGGGGTGTGGGGAGGAGACCATGGAGGCGATGTGGTCTTCTCATTACATCATCGCAGGGCTCATGTGACGTCACTGTGACATCACTGGTGAGGCTGACCTCAGTCACCTGGTTAATGTGGTGTCTGCCAGATTCTTCCGCTGTCAAGTTACTATTTTTCTTTTCTTTCTTTCTTTTTTTTTTTTTTGAGACGGAATCTTGCTCTGTCTCCCAGGCTGGAGTGCAATGGTGTAATCTTGGCTCACTGCAACCTCTGCCTTCCAGGTTCAAGCGATTCTCCTCCCTCAACCTCCTGAGTAGCTGTGATTAGAGGCAACTGCCACCATGCCCGGCTAATTTTCTATTTTTAGTAGAGACGGGTTTCGCCATGTTGGCCAGGCTGGTCTCGAACTCCCGACCTTGTGATACACCTGCCTCGGTCACCCAAACTGCTGGGATTATAGGCGTGAGCCACCACACCTAGCCCTTTCTTCTTTTCTCTTCTTTTTTTTTTTTTTTGAGACAGAGTTTTGCTCTTGTTGCCAAGGCTGGGGTGCAGTGACGTGATCTGGGCTCACTGCAACCTCCGCCTCCTGGGTTCAAGCGATTCTACTGCCTCAGCCTCCCGAGTGGCTGGGATTACAGGAGCCCACCACCATGCCCGGCTAATTTTTGTATTTTTAGTAGAGAGGGGGTTTCACCATGTTGGCCAAGCTGATCTCGAACTCCTGAGCTCAGGTGATCTGCCCACCTCGATCCCCCAAAGTGCTGGGATTACAGGAGCCCACCACCATGCCCGGCTAATTTTTGTATTTTTAGTAGAGAGGGGGTTTCACCATGTTGGCCAAGCTGATCTCGAACTCCTGAGCTCAGGTGATCTGCCCACCTCGATCCCCCAAAGTGCTGGGATTACAGGCACGAGCCACCAGGCCCGGCCACCTACCCTTGTTTGACCCAACTAACTGCCTACTCCACACTTGCGTCTAAGCAGCAAACCTTTGCTATAGAAAAACAACCACATCACTGACCCTTCACACGTATGACACACATCTCTACTGAGCACCCCACACTGCCTGACAATCTTACTATACTTTCCCTATCCAGTTACTCTCCTGCTCCCTGGGAAGACTATTTCACACCTCGTCTTTTTGACTTAAAACCTGCTAATCCCCTCCACCTTCAAAGCTAATAACCTTTTTTTTTTTTTTTTTTTGAGACAGAGTCTCGCTCTGTCGCCCAGGCTGGAGTGCAGTGGTGCGATCTCGGCTCACTGCAAGCTCCGCCTCCTGGGTTCACACCATTCTCCTGCCTCAGCGTCCCAAGTAGCTGGGACTACAGGTGCCCACCACCATGCCCAGCTAATTTTTTTTAATATTTTTAGTAGAGATGGGGTTTCACCGTGTTAGCCAGGATGGTCTTGATCTCCTGACCTCGTGATCCGCCTGCCTCGGCCTCCCAAAGTGCTGGGATTACAGGCATGAGCCACCGCGCCCGGCCAACCATTTTTTTTTTTTTAAGAGATGGGGTCTCACTATGTTGTCTAGCCTGGTCTCAAACTCCTGGGCTCAAGCGATTCTCTTGCCTCAGCCCAGCCTCCCAAGTAGTTGAGACTACAGGTGTGCGGAACCACATCTGGCTAATTTTTGTATTTTCTGTAGAGACAAGGTTCACCATGTTACCCAGGGTGGTCTTGAACTCCTGGGTTCAAGCAGTCCACCTGCTTTAGCCTCCCAAAGTGCTAGCATCACAGGCACAAGCCACAACGTTCGGCCTAATAATTTTATTAATTAGAATCACACTTGCCAGCAACTGTTAGAAAACTCCAAATAGGCTGGGCATGGTGGCTCATGCCTGTAATCCTAACATTTTAGGAGGCCGAGGCAGGTGGATCAAATAGGCCGGGCGTCGTGGCTCACACCTGTCATCCCAGCACTTTAGGAGGCCGAGGCAGGCAGATCATGAGGTCAGGAGTTTGAGACCAGCCTGGCCAACATGGTGAAACTCTGTCTCTACTGAAAATACAAAAATTAGCCAGGCATGGTGGCGGGCACCTGTAATCCCAGCTATTCGGGACGCTGAGGCAGGAGAATCACTTGGAACAGGAAGGCAGAGGTTGCAGTGAGCTGAGATCATACCACTGCACTCCAGCCTGGGCAAAAGGGCGAAACTCCATCTCAACAATGACAACAACAACAACAACAAATGTAAATTACAGTAGCTTAAACTGGAAATTTGTCTCTTTCACATAAATAGAGTCCAGTAGAAGCCATGCAGGACTAGTAGGGCAACTCTACAATCACAGAGCTCCCTAATTCTATTGGTTTGTTTGTTTTGAGACAGAGTAATTCCAGCACTTTGGGAGGCCGAGGCGGGTGGATCACCTGAGGTCAGGAGTTCAAGACCAGCCTGGCCAACATGGTGAAACCTCGTCTCTACTAAAAATACAAAAATTAGCCAGGTGTGATGGCACAGGCCTGTAATCCCAGGTACTCGGGAGGCTGAGGCAGGAGAATTGCTTGAGCCCAGGAAGCAGAGGTTGCAGTGAGCCGAGATCGCCACTGCACTGCAGCCTGGGTGACAGAGCAAGACTCGGTCTCAATAAATAAATAAATAAAATCTCTATTGGGCCATGCGCACCTGCACACCAACAAGCAAGACCTTCCTCCTGCAAGCTGCCCCCTGGTTTCTCTGCCCATGACAGTGAAACTTCTTGTGTGAGCTTTCCTCTCCTTTCGGCCGTGTCTCCCTCCCTCCTCCCCTCCCCAGTTCTGTGCTGCTGAGGCCCCTTCTTGAGGCTATTCCTGCAGGGGTGTTTGTGCCTCTTATGAGTCCCCATCTTACTCAACATGGGTTCCTTCTCCCTCTGTTTGGGTCCTCTTTCCCCTTGGCCCCTTGTCTGCCTCTGTGTCTGATGCCAGAGCTCCATCTTTGGCCCTCCTCCTGTTCTTCCCCATCTTCTGCGTTGCCAGGGACATCTCATCTAGTGCTTTAGCTTTAGGGACCTCCCAGGGCATGATGGTTTCAGGTCTGTGCTTCCCCCTTTCCTTTCTCCCCAGGGCCTTTCTGCCTTTTCAAAATCTCCCCCGCAAGGTCCCGTAAGCTCCTCAGGCCTTGTCTAATTCAGAACTCCTGACTGCCAACCTCTCTCCCCATGGCCTCCAGCCCCAGTGCCCAGGCCAGAAACTCTGGACTCCCCTGAGTCACTTTTCTTCCCAGCCCACTTCCCGCCCAGCAGCAAATCCCATCCATGGAGCCGGAGCTCAGAACTGCCTGTGGTCCTTGCTCCTCTCTGTTCCCCTCTGCCCCTACGGCTCCCTTTCCTGCACAATTCCTGCAGCCTCCTGGCCTTTCCCCACCACTCCCTCCCTGGGTCTTAGTGCATCTCTGCTTACAGCTCTCCAGCAGATTCCCATGGCACACAGGACTAAAGCTCTGAGCTATGGCCTCCAAGGATGCTGCCCGCCCTTCCCACCTCATCTCAGGCCTCCTTCTCCCTTGTCCTCTCTACTCTGACCAGCCCAATCCCCTTGCAGCTTCTCCAGCACACCCAGCTCAATCCTGTATCACGCCCTTGTGCTGTGCATACTCTCTGCCCGGGATGCCCTTCCCCCAAAGCTCCCCAGCCAGAGGGACCCTGCCCCTCCAACCACTCTTCATTCTGGGTTCCTCTTAGATCACCAGCTCCAGGGAGGAGGGACTTTGCCTGCCTGAGTGAAACTGAGCCCTCAACCCAAACCTAAGTTTGGTGCTGCCACTGTAGGACACCTTGAGCCCCATCTTCTGGGGAGTGGGGGTCCCTGCACTTGTGCTGTTAATAACAATTGCTCCCAGGGATTACCTAAAGCCACTTCAGTAGCCCCCAGATCCTGCCCCAGAGAGGGGCCAGGGTGCCTGTATGCCCAGAGAGGAGCCGGGGTGCCTGTGTGCCCAGAGAGGGGCCGGGGTGCCTGTGTGCCCAGAAAGGGGCCAGGGTGCCTGTGTGCCCAGAGAGGGGCTGGGGAGTGAGTTTTGAGCGGCCTTGGGATTGGGGATCAAGTGGAGACTCTAAGTCATGGTTCCAGGCAGAACTGGCTTCATGAGCCTGCAACCTGGGCAGTCACACAGGGCCCCAGGCTCAGAAAGTCCCCATACTTGGATTTTTGTTGCTGTTGTTGTTGTTGTCGTTGTCGTTTTGGGATGGAGTCTCGCTCTGTCGCCCAGGCTGGAGTGCAATGGCTCGATCTCTGCTTACTGCAACCTCCGCCTCCCAGGTTCAAGCGATTCTATTCCTTCAGCCTCCCGAGTAGCTGACGTTACAGGCATGAACCACAACGCCCAGCTAATTATATATTTTTAGTAGAAACAGGGTTTCACCATGTTGGTCAGGCTGGTCTCGAACTCCTGACCTCAGATGATCCGCCCACCTCGGCCTCCCAAAGTGCTGGGATGACAGGCGTGAGCCACCACGCCCAGTCTATCTTGAAATTCTTAATAACTTTATTTTTATTTTTATTGTTTATTTTATTAGAGACTAGGATCTTACTATGTTGTTCAGGCTAGCCTTGAACTCCTGGGTTTAAGCTGTCCTCTCACCTCAGCCTCCTGAGCAGCTGAGACTACAGGTATACACCACTGTACCCCACTTAATAACTTCCTAACAATGGGCTCCAAATTTTCATTTGGCATGGAGCCCTGCAAATTATGTAGCTGCTCCTGGTTGCAGGGACATTCAGCTGATAATGCCTGAAGATCCGGAGAGCCAGGTGCTGCTTTCCCTGGGACCCCATGGCCCACAGCCTTCTCGGCTTCCACAACAGCCCCCAGCACTCAGGAGGCCTCAGGTGCTGCAGTGAGAGCTGGGGGATCCACTGGACAGGGTAGTGCGGGCCTGGGGTTCCAGCGGGCACAGTGAGCGGGTGTCAGGGGCGCGGGCCTGGGGTTCCAGTGGGCACGGCGAGTGGGTGTCAGGGGCGCGGGCCTGGGGTTCCAGTGGGCACGGCAAGTGGGTATCAGGGCACTGCACATCCTCCCTCCTAGGAGGCCCTGCACCCTGGCCCGGGACTCTCGCGCCCACCCCCCTGGAGGCAAGCAGCAGCAGCTTTGTGGGTACTGGGCAAGCATGCACCCCAGGCACAGGGCTTGTTCTCTGGCCGCACCCCACCCCATTGCTGGTTGGAGTAGCAGCAGGCACGGGGTCCAGAATGGGCCAGATTCTGACTCCTGGATTCCACGCATTGGTCAGCACCTCTGAGGTCAGGTAGGACAACTTAAGTGCTGCTGGCTAAGAGGAGACGGAGTTCCCAGCCTCTCTAGTGATGGGCGGAACCTGAGAGGCCTGGCTATATGCCATCCCTTGCTCTCAGCTGTTCTGTCTTTGAACCAAGCTGTGGGGTTTGCTTCAGTCAGCTGGAAGGCACAGGCTCTCTGAGGTCCTAGGAGTGCGCAACAGTGGAAGACCTAGGCACCAGAGGGCCTCCCCTGCCCCCTAAAATGACCCGTGTGGAAGCTGAGGCAGCTTTATTGAAAGGAAGGCCAGTGAGTGGGACTCACATTTGATCTGCCCCAGAGTGGGGCTGGGAGGTTACTGAGAACGAAGTCCCGGAGTGGGGGAGGCCCTCAGAGTCACACCTCCAAGCTGGACTGAGAGGAGCTGGGTTTGTGACCCATGGGGTTCTTGCCCAGCATCACAGTGCCAGCGCCAGGGGGTGGCCAGTGGCGAACCACGTGCCGGTAGGAGGTGGCCAGGTAGTCGAAGTAGTTGATGTTGAGTTTCCGGGCGATGTAACGGCCCAAGTATTCCATTTGCTGTGGGAGCAGGTGGCGCTCAACTGGGGCCGGGACAAGACAGACCCGAGTCGCCGGCCAGGCGTCTCCTTCCCCTACCAGGCCGCATCCCCAGTCCTGCCCGAAGCCCCGGCGCCCTCTCCACGGCCCCGAGCACCGAAGACCGTGTTGTATTTACCCTCTGCGTGCGGAAACGGCCCCACCCAAAGACCTTAAACAGTGATCGGTGTCATCGTGTCCCGAGGAGGGCGCGTGTCTGGGCGGGACCCACCTCATAGTGCTCCGACAGCTGCACCAGCACCAGGGGCTCCAACCTGTGGCCGCCGAGGACCAGCTGGAAGAAGCACCTTCCGTAGGCTGCGGGGAGAGCGGACTTAGCAGGCCTGGCCGCCCCTCCGACCTCCCAAGCGGCCTCCCCGTCCCTGGCCCACCCTCCCGGCCCGTTACCGTCGGAGCTGAGCGCCAGGCGCACGTAGACCAGGTGCAAGGGGCCCTGGCACACGGTGCGGCCCTGAATGGAGAAGTGGTACACGCCGCGCGTGTGGTTCAGCACCAGGCGGCGCTGCGGCAGCGACGAGATCACGAGCCACAGGCCCACGCCCACGCCGTACACGAGGAAGACCCAGGTCTCTTGCTTCTGCACCTGCAGGCGCCACGGGGAGCGTCTGAGCGGCGCGGGGCCGGCCCTCAGGGGAGGAGGGCGGTGGGGGTCAGGCCCAGGGGCTCACACCTCTCTCAGGGAGCTGAAGCTGGCCAGGACCACGCTGATGATGAAGAGCAGCATCCCCTTCCACAGTGTGTCCAGGTAGTACTCGAGCACGAAGACTGGGGGAGGCGCGGTGCGTGAGGACGCCCCGGCCCTGCCCGCAGCCGGGGGTGGCGGTGCCAGGGCTTGGCCCGTACTAGCTGGGTCCGCGCAAGGCTCGCGGAGGCGGCGTCTCGGTCCCCAGGAGCACCGGCCGGCCCCACCCAGCGCCCTGGCCCTGCCCACCTGGCTCCGCCCCATTCAGGCCTCGGGCCCGTCTCCCTCCTCCCCCGCCCCGCCCTTCCCTGCCCTGCCCCGCCCCGCCCCCGCCCCCGCCCCCGCCCCGCCTCGCGCGCACCGTTTGGCTGCTGCTGCATGAATGGGTAGAAGCTATTGTTCTTGAGGCGCCTGGCCAGGTGGCGCTCCGGGCAGGAGAGTCCTAGGGACCAGAGCTGGAAGCGCCAGCCGATGGAGGTCGTGGGCAGGCTGCCGGCCCGGCCCTTAGGCATCTGAGTCAGGCAGAGGTGGTCAGCCTGGCCGCTCCTCCGCTGCCGCCGCCCACTGCCCACAGCGGCACTCCTACCTGGGTGAGCAAATTCTCTAGGGCTACAGGCCCAGGAAGGAGGAGCTCATAGGCGACTGACAGGGCAGCGAGGCCAGGGAGCGGCCCAGGGTGGACCACGGAGGGGTTCTAGAAGTTCTGGGTAGGTTCTAGAAGGGGCTCCTCTGTTGATCACCTCTTAAGGGATGTGGGGTGAGGTCCTGCAGCGGGCATTAACTTCTTGGCCAGTCCATCCACTGGAGGCCCCCTGTATGGCCTGTTCAGTCTTCATGTGAAGGGTGGACACCCCAGGCCTGAGCTGGAGAGAAATTTGCAGACGGGGACCCCTCAGTGCGCCCCACAGCTGGGCGGGCCCCCCCCCCCCCCCACATGCAACCACAGACAAGCTCACCAGTGTCCCCGAGGGCGGAACACACACACTGGACCCAGCAGTGGGCAGGCAAAGGCATGGCCACCTGCAGGCTCAAGAGCCCATGGGGCCACCCTGACCCCACAACACACAGGCTCTGGGACGGCTGTGGCCCCAGTGGCTCCATCAGGTATAACCTGTTGTCCAACCCTACCCTGAGGACCACACACACAAAACTTCTAAAAACGTTTTATTTTAACAAAATGCTCAAATATCTGAAATTGGGCAAAGGTGAGGGGGGCAGGCTGGCTGAGGTGTCCCAGGTCTGTGGCTGCCTAGCTGGGTGAGGGGCTGGTGAGCAGCTGCTCCAGACACCACTGGACTTCCTCCAGGCCCCGGTAGGCCCGCTTCAGACCCCGGGGAAGGCAGCGGCAGGACTCCAGGTTGAGGTAGAGCAGGCCTGGGCAGCTGCTGATCACAGAGCTGTGGGGAGGGCAGACCACAGGAAGTTGAGCTGTTGCCCCAGAAGGGCTGGGCCAGGCTAGGGAGGCTGTGCCTGCTGGTGTTCCACACCTGGCTCTGCCACCTATAGCCACCAAGGCCAAGCCCACTTCCCCTGGTGTCCTCAAGCCCACCCCACGCAGGGGCTTGGACAGTATGCATGCCCCTCTGACCCTTGGAGGTCTCAGGCCAGGCAGGACACAACTTCCAGGCCCCAGGCAGACGTGGTGACAGCCACACTGGCTCCAGGGACTGGGGTAGGGGATGCTGACCTGACCGTGCTTGGTGTGACCCGGGTGCCCCTGAGATTAAGAGAGCACAGGGCTGGGTGTGAGCTTCCAGGGGTGCTTAAGAAGGCAGCCAGGGCCTGCTCCAGGTCCTTCTCACTGAACCACTGGCCACTCAAGTCCAGTTCTCGCAGTGTATGGCACCACTTCTGGGTCAACAAGGGGCTGCCCTCCTTGGCTAGAGTCAGCCGGTCTGACGTGCCATACAGGCCCAGATGAAGCTGCTCCAGCTCTGCAGTGAGACGAGTGAGCATAAGCTGCAGGGCAACAAGGGTCCCCACACCTCACCCACCTGGCCACCACCCAGGACCGCTGACCCTGGCACAGCACAAGGGCCTCCACACCTCACGTGCCTGGCCACAACCCAGAACCACTGACCCCGACATGGCAGATCCTGAAGGCCAGCCGGCGTGATGCGGGCACAGCCACGAAGATCCAGTAAGCGCAGGTTGGGAGAGCCGTGGAGTAGGCGGCCCAGGACCTCGTTGCTCACAAAGTTGCAGGTTGAACTCGCCAGGCAGAGCTCCTCCAGGCTGGGGAAGCCTGGTCCGGGAGCCGCCCCTCGTCCTGGAGGCTTGGGCAGCCACATCAGGTTCAGCAGCCGCAGCACCTGGGGGCAAGGCCCAGGCTGTAGATGGGGGAGGGTGTGACAGGTGGGAGAGGCAGGGCGCCAGGTACCTGGAGCTGAGGGCAGCCTTTCTGCAGAGCCTCGACAGGCAGCTGAAGGGGAATGCTATTACGGTTGATACCGGTGCTCACCTCCAGGACCTGGAGCTGCGGGCAGCAGCTGCCCTGCAGAGGTGGGGTGAGGGGGGTCACAGGGTCAGTGGCCTGGCAGTCCCCACCTCAGCATCTGCCTCTTCTCCCACCAATGCCAACCTACCAGCAGTGCGCCCAGGATGGCTGTCGTCTGGGAGCTGTAGGTCAGCCACAACCTGCGCATTCGGGACCCTGCCTCCTCCAAGAAGCTCACCACAGCTGTGGACTCCACCTGGGGCCCCAATACAAAAGCACCCGTCACCCCGGCCTGGGTTTTTTTAGGGCCCCTTGGGACACAGGGCTTACCATGGAGTGCTGTAGGTCCAGGCTATGGAGCTGGCAGCAGGCTTTGGCTAGCATGACCAGAGCGTCAGCAGTCACGCCGTGGCAGCCGGAGAGCTTGAGGAAAGTGAGCCGAGGACAGCACTCACCTACCAGCTGCGGGGAGACAGAGGGGCAGCTGGGGTTGGGAGAGGACAGGCTAAGATCCACAAGGGAAACAGACAAGTGGCTGGTGCCAATCCCACTCTACCGCCTTAGCTGTGACCTCCTTTCTACCCATGCCAGGCCTACTTGGGTGTCCTCGCCTCTGATACCTCCCTGCTGGAGGAAGCAGCAGGAAAAGAGAACCAGGCAGGCAGGCAGACATCCCCACGGAGCAGCGTTGGGCCCCCAAGGTGCCTGACCCACTTCCTAGAGTACTGAACAGTCCCAGAGGGTCACAGCTGGTGTGCAGGGCAGCCTGGAGCTCTCACCTTCAACACGGGGTGTACCTGAGACTTCCAGTGGATGAGGGTCAGCCTCTGGAGCTGTGAAAACCTGGGCCGACAGCAGAGGCAGAGCTGCACTAATGTTCCCACACGAGTCCTTCCCACCCAACACCTTGGCGCAGGGAGACAGAAGGAGCCTGGAGCCAGGGGTAAGGAAGAGAGGGAACCCCTCACCGATTGGGCATAAGCCACTCCAGGGAAGCAAGGAGCTTCTTCTCCGCCTTGACCCCGCCCTTGGCAGGCCGGCCGACCAGCGGGGACGACAGGGTCACGGTATGCCAGAGCGCGGGTTGGGAAGCGGCCTCCTGCCAGCGGCGGCACACGCGCGCAGCCCTGGGAGGACAGCGTGCTGAGGATGCCGGCCCCTCCGTAGGCGATGCCCCCCTCTCGCAGCGCAGTGGACACCCCGGCTCAAAGCCGGGCTCCTGGGACTCCAACTGGGCGCCTAAGGGGTTGCGCTCTCGGACGGAGGAGTGCGCGCTCCGATGCTTTCGCCCTCCGCCCCCGCCCGGGCCACCGCTCGGACCACGTCTGGCCCAAGCCGCTACGCTCGGCGGCGGGCCCGGCAGCAGCGTTACCTGCCCAGGAAGGGCATGGGGCCGTCCGCCGCCACCAACAACCCGAAAATCTGCACCAGGATTTCCAAGGGAATGCGGTCTCCCCAGCCCGCGTCTTGCCCTTCCTCGGGCGTGGGCGTGGGTGCAGGTGCGGGTGCGCGCGCGGCCGCGGGCGAGGGCGCTGGCTTGGGCCTGAGCCTGGCCTTGGGCTTGGCCGCGGCGCGGAGGCCCGGGGGCGGCTGCCGGGGAGTGCGGCGGGCAGCGCGTCGCTGTGCGCGGGGCCGGGCGGGGCCGGGTTCGGACAGCACCAGCAGCATGTTGTCGGACTGCAGCAGGTGGTACCCCGAGCCCCTCGGCGCCAGCCGGTCCCACCACCAGTCCTCGGCCTTGCGGGGCCGCGGCGCTGCCCGGGCTCTGCGTCGGACCTGCCCGGAGGCTGGAGCAGCCATGACCACCAACGGCGCTCGGGGAAGCCCCAGGGAGCGGAACGGGCAAGGCTTATAGACCGACACCCCCCGGCTCCTCTCAGCGCCCGCCCGCCGACCCGCTTCCGGGGCGGAACTTCCGGTCGTGGCCATGCCGGGGGCGGGCCCGGAGCCGCCACGGGTGAGTCGGGTCGTGGCTGCTGCTGGGTCGTGCGCGCTCTGGGCTGAGGTGGCGTCCCTGGGCCGGACGGCGGTGTCCTGGCGTGGCGGGAAGCCGGCACTGGAGCGGAAGCGCACCGGGCGCGGGACCGGCAGGCGCAGGGACCGGACGGCTCCCGGGTTGCCCACCTGAGGCTAGCGAGAGGGCGGCGCTCCTGCGAGCAGAGCCGTCCCGGCCACTCCCCTAGGATCTGACTTGGCTCCTGCGGTCGCGGGCACCGTGAAGCCGTGGGGCGTGCGTGGCTCTTGCTGGTAGGCGCCCTTTCCCGGCGTCCGGCTTGGGGTGGTGGTTGCGGTGACTCCAGCCCCGCCTCTCTCTGGAGAGGAGGGCTACACTCGCTCCTTCGGCCTCCTCCCCTGGGGCCGCAGCGACTCGGGCCGGCTTCCTGCTTCTCTACCTACCGGCGGTCCCGACGCTGGCGGGCGGTGCTGCTGGGTACGTTTTAGCCAATCCTCCCCATCTCCACTCCTGCCCGGGGCTCCCCCAGTTCCCCTGGTCTCACCCTGTTCGGAGTTCGGCTGTGCATCCTATCTGCTTCTCTGTTTCTTTCAAGCTAGAAGAGGCCTTCAGTTCTCAGGAGAGCCAAAGCGTCTCTGGCCCTAGGTGGGAAAAGAACTGGCTGTGACCTTTGCCCTGACCTGGAAGGGCCCAGCTTTGGGCTGAATGGCAGCACCCACGCCCGCCCGTCCGGTGCTGACCCACCTGCTGGTGGCTCTCTTCGGCATGGGCTCCTGGGCTGCGGTCAATGGGATCTGGGTGGAGCTACCTGTGGTGGTCAAAGAGCTTCCAGAGGGTGAGTGGGAGGAGGTGCAGGTGTGCCCAGGAAGGTGGGCTTTGGCACTCTTCTTCCCTTGGGCATCATGCCCCTGACATAGCCTTCTCTCTTCCCTGCAGGTTGGAGCCTCCCCTCCTACGTCTCTGTGCTTGTGGCGCTGGGGAACCTGGGTCTGCTGGTGGTGACCCTCTGGAGGAGGCTGGCCCCAGGAAAGGATGAGCAGGTCCCCATCCGGGTGGTGCAGGTGCTGGGCATGGTGGGCACAGCCCTGCTGGCCTCTCTGTGGCACCATGTGGCCCCGGTGGCAGGACAGTTGCATTCCGTGGCCTTCCTAGCACTGGCCTTTGTGCTGGCACTGGCATGCTGTGCCTCTAATGTCACTTTCCTGCCCTTCTTGAGCCACCTGCCACCTCGCTTCTTACGGTCATTCTTCCTGGGTCAAGGCCTGAGTGCCCTGCTGCCCTGCGTGTTGGCCCTAGCGCAGGGTGTGGGCCGCCTCGAGTGCCCGCCAGCCCCTATCAACGGCACCCCTGGCCCCCCGCTCGACTTCCTTGAGCGTTTTCCCGCCAGCACCTTCTTCTGGGCACTGACTGCTCTTCTGGTTGCTTCAGCTGCTGCCTTCCAGGGTCTCCTGCTGCTGTTGCCGCCACCACCATCTGTACCCACAGGGGACTTAGGATCAGGCCTCCAGGTAGGAGCCCTAGGAGCAGAGGAAGAGGTAGAAGAGGCCTCACCATTGCAAGAGCCACCAAGCCAGACAGCAGCCACCACCCCTGGTCCAGACCCTAAGGCCTATCAGCTTCTCTCAGCCCGCAGTGCCTGCCTGCTGGGCCTGTTGGCCGCCACCAACGCGCTGACCAACGGCGTGCTGCCTGCCGTGCAGAGCTTTTCCTGCTTACCCTACGGGCGTCTGGCCTACCACCTGGCTGTGGTGCTGGGCAGTGCTGCCAATCCCCTGGCCTGCTTCCTGGCCATGGGTGTGCTGTGCAGGTACACAAGGACCCCCAGCCCCTGTGCGGGTGGAACTCAGGGCTGGGAGCCAGGTCCTGGCGCAGTCAGCCCTGACATTCTGCTCACTCACTGCAGGTCCTTGGCGGGGCTGGGCGGCCTCTCTCTGCTGGGCGTGCTCTGTGGGGGCTACCTGATGGCGCTGGCAGTCCTGAGCCCCTGCCCGCCCCTGGTGGGCACCTCGGCAGGGGTGGTCCTCGTGGTGAGCACAGGGGGACATGAAGTGGGGCAGGGGGCGTTGCCCTGGAGCAGGCACATCTCACGCTCAGCTGGTGCTGTGTCCCCCTCAGGTGCTGTCGTGGGTGCTGTGTCTTGGCGTGTTCTCCTACGTGAAGGTGGCAGCCAGCTCCCTGCTGCATGGCGGGGGCCGGCCAGCATTGCTGGCAGCTGGCGTGGCCATCCAGGTGGGCTCTCTGCTCGGCGCTGTTGCTATGTTCCCCCCTACCAGCATCTATCACGTGTTCCACAGCAGAAAGGACTGTGCAGACCCCTGTGACTCCTGAGCCTGGGCAGGTGGGGACCCCGCTCCCCAACACCTGTCTTTCCCTCAATGCTGCCATCATGCCTGAGTGCCTGCAGCCCAGGAGGCCTGCGCAGCGGTACACTCGTGGACACTTACACACTCCATAGAAGACCCTGGCTCTCCAGGGCGGGCAAGGCAAGGAGTAGGCTTGGAGCCAGGGACCGGTGGGGGCTGTAGGGTAAGCCCTTGAGCCTGGGACCTACATGTGGTTTGCATAATAAAACATTTTTATTTAATGAGTTGGCATTAATTCTTTGAGCACGTCTCTCTGTATGGATGCTTCCCTGAACTAGAGCCATGGCTTGGCCTGTTTAACAGGGGCCACCTCTCCCCAGGCCCTGGGCAAATCCTTACCCACCACAGGCTGGTCTCACGGATCGTACAGTCATGCCCTCTGAGCCCAGACTCCCCCACATTACTTCTTGGAACTGCCCTGGGTTCTCTGGGCCCACACGAGCTACCAGCTTCGGTGGTCAGAGGAGTAGAGGAGCCGCTTCCTGGCAAGGCCACTGCTCCACGAGCACCTCTCAAGGGCATGAAGGTCAGTCGGATGGGGCTGCGATGTGCTGAGCTCCCTGTCCACCCTTAGCCCTGGAATGACTGTTTGCCTGCTAGCTTCCCAGGAGTTTCCTGCTAGGGATTTACACCAGGGGGTTGGTGGTGTGCAGGCACTGGGGTACTCAGTGAGGGGGACTCAGAAGAAACAGAGTTTAAGGTTTTAGCCCATCAGGACCGTTTGGCCTGAGCATTACCCCCTCCCCTGAGCCTCCAGCCTCTCAGTGACAACTCCTCCTGCAATCAGACCCCCAAAGGCCCCAAACCCTTTCTTTAGGCAGACTTGGCTACAGCTGCCTTCTCCCTGGGCTGCTGGCACACTGCCCCTGGCCCTGAGCAGCCTGGGCCTGTATGTGTTGGCATCTGCAGGGAGCAGGACCTTGGCACTGACCATGGCCTGTCCTGGGCTGGACGGTTCTTGGGCTCCCACAAAAAGGGCTGGAGCTGCAAAGGAACTAACAGAGGAGCCCCTGAGCCTGGCAGCAAGGATCTGGAAGAAAGTGCTGGGAGAGGCCATGCCAAGGTAGGAGCCTGGCTTTCTTCACCTCATGGGCCACCACCCCAGGGAGGCAGGACACCGAACTGTGATCAGTATGACGGGCCTGGCAGCAAGGCCCATTCTCCCAGGCAAGAGGCCCCACTTCTGCAGAGGGGCCCCTGCAGCTGCAGGGAGCGTGCAGGCACCGGGGATGGTGGGTCTGTTGCTGCTGCCCAAGCTCTCCGGAGGCCCTTTCTGATTGTCCTTGAGTTGGCCTGGACACGGGCCTTTGAAGGCCTGCTCTTCCTTCCCGCTTCTACTCCGTCCTGTCTTGGCAGGACCATCGGAGGAAGAAGCAGCCCCCGTGACCCGGAAAGCCTCTGGTCTGGGCTCCATCAAACATCAGGGGCAGGCCAGCTCCCAGGGGGGCTCAGGACCACCCAGCTCTGAGGGCAGAGGCCACTGCCAGCTCCAGCTTTCCAGGATGCTGCCGCCTGAAGCTGGGCCCTTGTCCAGCTGACCCGGCTGCTTCCCTTTGGGGATTGCAGGTACTGAGGGCTCTAGGGGGTGGGGGCTGCAGGTTGAGTGTGAGCTTCAGAAGTCGCCTGGTAAAAGAAGAAAACTTCTGAGGGAGGACGAGGACAAGGATGGGCCAAGGTGGGTGGTGTTGCTGGCATAGCTATGGGCAACAGGGCTCCTGGTCTCATGCTTGCCCCCTTCCCCTCATCGCTCTGCCACCACCCCCATCAGCACCGGTGCTTGGGGCCTGCCCTCTCCTGTCCACCCTGGGCTGCAGGCTTGGTAGAGCTACCTCCCAGCTTCTTCTGTCTTCCCTCCCATAAGGCAGCGATCAAAGGCATCCATGGAGCCTCTGCTCTGTACCACACATGAGCCGCACTCCCCCAGGCTGCAGAGGAGCAAGGTGCACAAGCCTGAGTGAGGAATCCGCTGCCTTTTGAAGTCTCCGTGAGCTTCCTGCCTATGCCCACTAGGAACTGGGGCAGGGGTCAGAATAATAATGGCGGGAAGGTGCCTTGGGACCAAGGCCTTGAGCACTGCTCACTTACAGTTTCCCAGGGCTGAGTCCAGGGCCAAAGCTGGGCCCCTGGGAGGCAGGATAGCCCACCACGCAGGGCCTGCTGGGGCCAGGGTGCCCACCACCACCAGCTGCACAGCAAGTGGCCAGAGGCTCTGAAGCGTGAAACCCTGCCCAAGAGGAATTTGGAGGAGACTCCATCCTCCACCGGAAGGCAGGAGTGGAGCCGGACCTGATGCCCCACACTGACCCCAGAGGGTGGTTCCCTGAGTAGGAGCAAAGCCTGCAACTCACTATTCCTTGTTCCTCCACAAGGAAAGGTCTCCTGGGCTCCTCAACAGCAGAGAAGGGGCCAGGTGCAGTAGCTCGTGCGTGTAATCCCAGCACTTTGGGAGGCCGAGGCGGGTGGACCACCTGAGGTCAGGAGTTCGAGACCAGCCTGGCAAACATGGCAAAACCCCGTCTCTACTAAAAATGCAAAAATATGCTGGGCGTGGTAGCAGGTGTCTGTAATCCCAGCTACTCGAGAGGCTGAGGCAGGAGAATTGCTTGAACCCGGGAGGCGGAGGTTGCAGTGAGCTGAGATCGCGCCATTGCACTCCAGCCTGGGCAACAAGAGCGAAACTGCATTTCAAAAAAAGAAAAAAACCAGCAGTAAAGGGCCAGCCAGGCCATGGCCACCATGTGCAGCCGCCTCTCCCAGGTGTGTGGCCATCCCATCTGATGCTGATCCCGTGTGTGGGAGGACAAGCCTCGCTGGCTGTGATTGAGTGGCTGACCTAAGAGCCTTCCCCTTCTTCAGTTCTGTAGTTCTCTGCCCAGCTTAGTTCCTAGATGGGTACAGGTGACTACGGGGTTAAGGAACAGTTGCACCCCTTGATTTTTTTTTTTTTTTTTTTGGGACGGAGTCTCGCTCTTTCGCCTAGGCCGGAGTGCAGTGGCGCTGTCTTGGCTCACTGCAAGCTCTGCCTCCCGAGTTCACGCCATTCTCCTGCATCAGCCTCCCAAGTAGCTGGGACTACAGGCGCCCGCCACTGCGCCCAGCTAATTTTTTGTATTTTTAGTAGAGATGGGGTTTCACGACGTTAGCCAGGATGGTCTCGATCTCCTGACCTCGTGATTCGCCCGCCTCGGCCTCCCAAAGTGCTGGGATTACAGGCGTGAGACATTGCACCCGGTCTTGTTTGTTTGTCTTTTAGAGATAGGGTCTCGCTCTGTTGCCCAGGCCTGAGGCTCAAGTGAGGTTGAGGACTCAAATGATCCTCCCACCTCAGCCTCCTGAGTAGCTGGGACAACAAGCACACACCACCACCCTGGCTGATTTTCTTTTCTTTTTTTTTTGAGACTGAGTCTCGCTCTGTCACCAGGCTGGAGTGCAATGGCGCGATCTCAGCTCATTGCAACCTCCGCCTCCTGGGTTCAAGCGATTCTCCTGCCTTAGCCTCCCAAGTAGCCGGGATTACAGGCGTGCGCCACTACGCCCAGCTAATTTTTGTATTTTTAGTAGAGACGGGATTTCACCATGTTGGCCAGGCTGGTCTCAATCTCCTGACCTCAGGTGATCCGCCCACCTCGGCCTCCCACAGTGCTGAGATGACAGGTGTGAGCCATGGCGCCCGGCCCAAGATAGTTTTAGATATGAGAAAACATCCTGATAGAAACTGAAACCCTCTGCTGGGCATGGTGGCTCACGCCTGTCATCTCAGCACTGTGGGAGGCTGAGGTGGGCAGATCACCTGAGGTCAGGAGTTCGAGACCAGCCTGGCCAACATGGTCTCTACTAAAAATACAAAAATTAGCCGGGCGTGGTGGCGGGCGCCTGCAATCCTAGCTACTCAGGAGGCTGAGGCAGGAGAATCGCTTGAACCCAGGAGGCGGAGGTTGCAGTGAGCTGAGATCACGCCATTGCCCTCCAGCCTAGGCTATAACAGAGCAAGACTCTGTCTCAAAAAAAAAAAACTTGAGCCTGGGCAACATAGTGAGATCCCATATCTACCAAAAAATTAAAAATTGGCTGGGCACGGTGGTGAGAGCCTACAGTCCCACTTACTCAGGAGGCTGAGGCAGGAGGATCACTTGAGCCCAAGAGGTCTAGGCTGCAGTGAGCTTTAATTGTACCACCGGACTTCAGCCTGGGTAACAGAGCGAGACTCTGTCTCTAAATAAAATAAATACATGATCTTGGAGATTCCCCAGAGATTTGTCCTTTCACCTCCTGCCCTTGATTCTCAGAGGCTCTTACTGAGCCTCCTCATTTTTCATGGCAACATAGGTATTTGCATGGTGTCTTGTGGGCAGAGGATTACCTAGGTGCTGAGGCAAGAGACTGAAGGCAGAAACTGTTTCAGTATAATAAAGAAAATAGTTAGAATAAGAATAGTCATAATACAAATTAGATAGAGATGACCATGGACAATTATCAATCCTTATTATAAACATTAATCATTAGCTTTTAATATTACTCTTCGTTGCATTGCTAATATAACCAAGAAATAACTGGTGGGTATAGGGTCAGGTGCTGAAGGGATATTATGAGAAGTGACCTAGAAGGCAAGAGGTGAGCCCTCTGTCACGCCCGCATAAGGGCCGCTTGAGGGCTCCTTGGTCAAGCCGTAACACCAGTGTCTGGGAAGGCACCCGTTACTTAGCAGACCACAAAAGGGAGTCTCCTTTCCTTGGAGGAGTCAGGGAACACTCTGCTCCACCAGCTTCTTGTGGGAGGCTGGATATTATCCAGGCCTGGCCGCAGTCATCCAGAGGCCTAAACCCCTCCCTGTGGTGCTTCAGTGGTCACGCTCCTTGTCCACTTTCATGCTCCTCCCGTACTCCTGATTCCTCTTTAAAGTTCGTAGTAGAGAGCGGTAGAAGAAATAGTGAAAGTCTTAAAGTCTTTGATCTTTCTTATAAGTGCATAGAAGAAAACGCTGACATTTGCTGCCTTCTCTCTCTGCTCAGCTACCTAAGAGGGAAGGGCCCCCCGTCCTATGATCACATGACTTCCTTCACCTTGTCAATCACTTAGAAGATTCACCCTCTTTACCCTGCATCCTTGTCTTGTATGCAATAAATATCAGCACGCCCAGCCGTTCGGGGCCACTACCAGTCTCTGCGTCTTGATGGTAGTGGTCCCCCGGGCCCAGCTGTTTTCTCTTTATTTCTTTGTCTTGTGTCTTTATTTATCACAATCTCTCATCTCTGCATACGGGGAGAACAACCGCTAAGCCCCATAGGGCTGGACCCTACAATGTCTTAGTTCATTTTGTCCTGCTATGATGCCACAGACTGGGTAATTGATAATAAATGGATTTATTGGTTCTGGAGATTTGGACGTCCAAAAGGGAGGGGCCACATCTCATGAGGACTTTCTTGCTGCCACATAACATGCCAGGAGGCTTTATGTGGCTGGATGGAAAGGGGCCAAAGTCATCCTTTTATAAGGAATCAATTCCCGAAATAATGGCTTTAATCCCTTCATGAGGGCGAAGCCCTCAAGACCTAATCACCTCTTAAAGGTCCCACCTCTGGCCAGGTGTGGTGGCTCACAACTGTAATCCCAGCACTTTGGGAGGTGGAGGCGGGCGGATCATGAGGTCAGGAGTTCAAGACCAGCCTGACCAACATGGAGAAACCCCGTCTCTCTAAATATACAAAATTTGCCAGGCGTGGTGGCACAGGCCTGTAATCCCAGCTATTCGGGAGGCTGAGGCAGGAGAATTGTTTGAACCTGGGAGGCAGAGGTTGTGACAAGCCAAGATCACACCATTGCACTCCAGCCTGGGATGACAGAGTGAGATTCCATCTCAAAAAAAAAAAAAGTCCCACCTCCAATACTGCCACACTGGGGATCAGGTTTGCAATCCATGAACTCTGGGGGACACTTTCAAACCACAGCACATAGATTCAGTTAAGAGACTCTTCTCCTTTTACAGAATACAATTGGACGAAATTGGTTAGGCCATCAGGGCCTTGTCTAGGTTGTCATATGGAGAGTTCTGCTCTTTCACTGGGGATGACCAGCCGCTGCTGCGGACCTTGGGTTGCTGTTATGAAGGAGTGCGTGCAAATCCTCCTGAGGGTGCAGAACCCAGGCCTTGCAGGTGACCAGGAAGGTGATTTCCTGGCAGACCCAGGAACATTGAAATTGACCCAAACTATAGGTATTGCGTTTCTTGCCTCTGCAAAGAAGCAAACAATACAGGTCCACTCTGATATTTCTTTTCTTTTCTTTTTTTTTTTTTTTTTTTTGAGACTGTTTCACTTTTGTCGCCCAGGCTGGAGTCCAATGGTGTGATCTCAGCTCACTGCAACCTCCGCCTCCTGGGTTCAAGCGATTCTCCTGCCTCAGCCTCCCGAGTAGCTGAAATTACAGGCGTCTGCCACCACCCCCAGCTATTTTTTGTTTTGTTTTGTTTTGTTTTTTTGAGACGGAGTCTTGCTCTGTCACTCAGGCTGGCGCAGTGGTGCGATCTTGGCTCACTGCAACCTCTACCTTCTGGGTTCAAGTGATTCTCCTGCCTCAGCCACACGAGTAGCTGGGACTACAGGCACGTGCCAACACGCCCACCTAATTTTTTTTTTTCGTATTTTTAGTAGAGATGGGGTTTCACCGTGTTAGCCAGGATGGTCTTGATCTCCTGACCTCGTGATCCGCCCGCCTTGGCCTCCCAAAGTGCTGGGATTACAGGCATGAGACACCACACCTGGCAATTTTTGTATTTTTAGTAGAGACAGAGTTTCACCATGTTGATCAGGCTGGTTTCGAACTTCCGACCGCAAGTGATCCACCTGCCTCAGCCTGCCAAAGTGCTGGGATTACAGGCATGAGCCACTGCACCCAGCCCCAATCTGATATTTCTTATGAAAACTTCCAGCAAAGCAAATGTAAGGTGGCCTATATGGGGTATTTGCACTCTTTCTGCACCTATGTAAATAATTGGACCACACTTGCTGACACGAGCTTCATTTTATGGCCTCGTGTGATTTATTTTTTATTTTATTTAATTTTAATTTAATTTTATTTTATTTTGAGACAAGGTCTCACTTTTTTGCCCAGGCTGGAGTGCAATGGCTCAATCTTGGCTCACTGCAACCTCCACCTCCTGAGTTCAAGCAATTCTCCTGCCTCAGCCTCCCGAGTAGCTGGGATTACAGGCATGGGCCACCACGCCTGGCTAATTTTGTATTTTTAGTAGAGACAGGGTTTTTCCATGTTGGTGGTTAGGCTGGTCTGAAACTCCCAACTTCAGGTGATCCGCCTGCCTCGGCCTCCCAAAGTGCTGGGATTACAGGCATGAGCCACTGTGGTCAGTCTTTTTTTTTTTTTTTTTTGAGATGGAGTTTTGCTCTGTCACCCAGGCTGGAGTGTAGTGGCGAGATCTCGGTTCTCTGCAACCTCCGCCTCCCGGGTTCAAGTGATTCTCTTGCCTCAGCCTCCCAAGTAGCTGGAACTACAAGCATGCGCCACCATGCCCAGTTAATTTTGTATTTTTCGTAGAGACGGGGTTTCTCCATGTTGGCCAGGCTGGTCTTGAACTCCTGACCTCAGGACCTGCCTGGGCCTCCTGAAGTGTTGGCATTACAGGCCTGAGCCACCACACCCAGCTAAGTTAATTAGTTAAATGAACTTTGACACACTGTCCTCATTCCTAGGGCTGCCAGAACAAATTACCACAAAGTTAGTGACTTAAAATTGATGAACAATTTTATTCTCAGTCACCTTGCAAGCCAGGGACCTCCAGCCGACGACGCCCCACCTGGGCCTTGCTGGGCCACGATACCTGCTGCAGAGACAGCTTGCCCACTCACCGCACCCAGGCCGAGTCTGGCTTGCACACTGGTTCCCAAGTTCTTGTCCTGCACCCACAAAGAATGGGGATACACTGGCAATCGAAGAGTGAGGATGGAGATTTTATTGAGTGATAAAATAGGTGGGGGTTTATTGGGTGATAAAACAGTTTTCAGCAGAGAGGTGACGTGGGGGTGGTCCCCCTACCTAAAAGCAGGAAAGTCCCCTCAATGTGGCTGAGTCCAGGGCTTTTATGGGCTCAGTATTGGGGAGGGGCAGGTCATAGGTAGTATTAGAGAATGCAACATTCGACTGGTTAAAAGCATTATTCAGGCTGGGTGTTGTGGCTCATGCCTGTAATCCCAACAGTTTGGGAGGCTGAGGCAGGCAGATCACCATCTGAGATCAGGAGTTTGGGACCAGCCTGGCCAACATGGCGAAACCCTATCTCTACTAAAATACAAAAAATAGCTGGGTGTGGTGGCGTTCGCCTTCGCCTGTAATCCCAGCTACTGGGGAGGCTGAGGCATGAGAATCGCTTGTACCAGGACGTAGAGGTTGCGGTGAGCCAGGATTGTGCTACTGCACTCCAGCCTGGGTGACAGAGTGAGGCTTTCTCTCTCAAAATAATAATAATAATAATAATAATAATAATAATAACAACAACAATAATAAACTAAAAGCATTATTCGGAAAGAATCCATCAGGAAAGGGCAGGCAAACAGGAACAGAAATTCTCGCTCTGGGTCTCGGGTTTCATCCCAGACCAGCAGTTCTGTCTTTCAGGCTTCAGACTGATTTTTTCGGCTTGGAGGTGAGGTTTCACCAGGGACCCGCCCTATCTGCCTATGCATTTGGCTGCCTCCTGTCGCTATCAACATGTCAGGGTTGAGTTCAGTGGCTCTTGCCTATAATCCCAGTACTTTGGGAGGCTGAGGTGGGGAGGACTGCTTGAGACTAGGACTCAAGCAATCAACGCTGTCTTGGGCCAGGCGTGGTGGCTCACGCCTGTCATCCCAGCACTTTGGGAGGCCAAGGTGGGCGGATCACCTGAGGTCGGGAGTTTGAGACCAGCCTGACCAACATGGAGAAACCCCGTCTCTGCTAAAAATACAAAATTAGCCGGGCATGGTGGTGCATGCCTGTAATCTCAGCTACTTGAGAGACTGAGGCACGAGAATTGCTTGAACCCGGGAGGCGGAGGTTGCGGTGAGCAGAGATCGTGCCATTACACTCCAGCCTGGGCAACAACAGTGAAACTCTGTCTCAAACAAACAAACAAACAAACGAAAAAAACCACTGTCTCTACAGAAAAATTTAAAAATTAGCTAGGTGTGGTGGTGCATGTCTATAGTCCCAGCTACTTGGGAAGCTGAGAAGGGGGAGGATCCCTTGATCCCAGGAGGTCGAGGCTGCAGTGAGCCATGATTGCATCACTGCACCCGAGTCTGGGCCACAGAGTGAGACCCTGTCTCTTAAAAAAATAAAAATAAAAATAATAGTGCCAGGGGCTGGGCACAGTGGCTCATGCCTGTTATCCCAGCACTTTGGGAGGCCGAGGCAGGCGGATCACGAGGTCAGGAGATCGAGACCATCCTGGCTAACACGGTGAAAGTCTGTATTAAAAATACAAAAAAAATTAGCCGGGCGTGCTGGCGGGCGCCTGTAGTCACAGCTACACGGGAGGCTGAGGCAGGAAAATGGCGTGAACCCGGGAGGCGGAGCCTGCGGTGAGCTGAGATTGTGCCAGGTACTCAGGAGACTGAGGCAGGAGAATCGCTTGAACTCGGGAGAAAGTTGCAGTGAGCCAAGATTGCACCATTGCACTCCAGCCTGGGCAACAGAGTGACACTCGGTCTCAAAAAAATAAAATAAATAAATAAATAAATAAATATAAAACAGCCAGAAATTTATTCTCTCAAAGTTTTAGAAACCGGAAGTCTGAAATTGCAGTGCTGTGTGTGTGTAAACAAAACAGACAAACAAAAACACTGGTCTGAAATCAAGGTGTCAACAGGGTTGGTTCTCTCTGAGGCTCTGAGGAAGAACCTGCCAATTCTCTTCCCTGCTGTGGAGCTGCCGGCTCCGGGCACCTCGGCCGTGATCCTCTCCCGTCTCTACCTCCACCTTCATATGGCCTTTCCCTCTGTGTCCCAAATCTGCCTCTCTCTTCTCCTGTAAGGACACTGGTCATTGGATTCAGGGCCTGCCCTTACCCACAGTGACTTTGTCTAAAGACCCTTGGCTGAATTTCATCTGTAATGATCCCATTTCCAAATAAATTTGCATCCCCAGGCTCTAGGGCTTAGGACAGTGTCTTCTTTTTTTTTTTTTTTTTTTGAGACAGTGTCTTGCTGTGTCACCAGGCTGGAGTGCAGTGGCGTGATCTTGGCTCACTGCAACCTCCGCCTCCCAGGTTCAAGTAATTCTTCTGGATTCTCCTGCCTCAGCCTCCCGAGTAGCTGGGACTACAGGCGCCTGCCACCACACCCAGCTAATTTTTTGTATTTTAGTAGAGACAGGGTTTCTCCATGTTGGGCAGGACGGTCTTGATCTCCCGACCTCATGATCCACCCCCGCTTCCGCCTCCCAAAGTGCTGGGATTACAGACGTGAGCCACCATGCCTGGCCTGGACAGTGTTCTTTTGGGGGATAGTGCTCAGCCCAGGAGACATGAACACATGCTCATTTTATAGCTATGTGACAGCCATGCTTCTTAACACCTATTTAACCTTCTCTTTCTTTTTCTTTTCTTTTCTTTTTTTTTTTTTTTTTGAGACAGTTTTACTCTGTCGCCCGGGCAGGAGTGCAATGGCTTGATCTTGGCTCACTGCAACCTCTGCCTCCCGGGTTCAAGCGATTCTCCTGCCTCAGCCTCCTGAGTAGCTGGGATTACAGGCGCACGCCACTACACCCAGCTAATTTTTGTATTTTTAGTAGAGATGAGCTTTCACCATGTTCCCCGGGCTGGTCTCAAACTGACCTCAGGTGATTTGCCCGCCTCGGCCTCCCAAAGTGCTGGGATGACAGGCGTGAGCCACTGTGCCCCGCCCCTTCTTTCTTTAATGACAGTTCTGGAGACCAAAGAGACGGGGAACACAAGGTTTTGGGAATGTGGGAGTGCTGGGAGGTGACGGATGGGCTTGAGAGCGGGCCCGCACTGAAGGGCTGGAGTGAGCTGCATTTCTGGGGCTTGGATGGGGCAGGGGCTGTGGGCACTTGGGACCTGGGGAAGGCTTTCACCACGTCCCCGGGCCCTGTGGCTCAGCTGTGTGACATCGACTCCCCGCCACACCCTCAGGGGGCAGGATGTGACGCCCCATCCAGAGCCCTGCAGCCGGGCAGGATCCTAGGCCCCAGTGTGGCTCCCGTGATGCTAAAACAGGACAGAGGTCATTCCTTCGTTCATTTTGGGGGTGTTACCCAAGAGTGGGTGGCAGAGTCCTCCACCTGACCCTTCCCACCATGGGGCAGCCATGTCGGTTGGTGGCCAAACCTCCCTGTGATGGCAGTGCCCGGGCCACTAGGCAAGGCATGGATATCCCGCCCTGCAGCTCACCCTGCTCACGTCACGGCACAGATGCCTGGAGGCCTTACTGCGTCAGCCCACATGGCTCTTCTGGACCTGTTCCATTACACAGGAAAGGTTGCCGAGGGAGGCAGATGTTAGCAAACGAGAACACTCCAGAAAGCCCGGCTCCGGGAGGGGCCCCAGGTCCATCTGTCAAGTTCTAGTCTGGGCTTTGGGGATGAGGGACTGAAGACTGGAGGCCAATCCCTGTCCTGCTAGCAAAGTGATGCAGGGCACACAGAATCATTGAGCCAAGCATACTTGACCTTGGGGATGACGGAGACTTCACAGGAGACACGCCATAACAGAAGGGGCACTAGAGGGCTGGAGGCACCGGCTTTCCCTAGGCAGGGACCACCCCACTGAAGAGATGCCTTTGGGTTCAGTCCCAGTGGGAGGAGCAAGAGGAGTGTAGGAAGATGAGGAGGAGAAGCCACTTGTGGGAGGAGGAGGAGCCACTTGTGGGAGGAGGAGGGGCCACTTGTGGGAGGAGGAGGAGCCACTTGTGGGAGGAGGAGGAGGAGACACTTGTGGGAGGAGGAGGAGGAGACACTTGTGGGAGGAGGAGCCACTTGTGGGAGGAGGAGGAGCCACTTGTGGGAGGAGGAGGAGCCACTTGGAGGAGGAGGAGCCACTTGGAGGAGGAGGAGGGGCCACTTGTGGGAGGAGGAGGAGCCACTTGGAGGAGGAGGAGCCACTTGGAGGAGGAGGAGGAGCCACTTGTGGGAGGAGGAGCCACTTGTGGGAGGAGGAGGAGCCACTTGGAGGAGGAGGAGCCACTTGGAGGAGGAGGAGGGGCCACTTGTGGGAGGAGGAGGAGCCACTTGTGGAAGGAGGAGGAGCCACTTGGAGGAGGAGGAGGGGCCACTTGTGGGAGGAGGAGGAGCCACTTGTGGAAGGAGGAGGAGCCACTTGGAGGAGGAGGAGGAGCCACTTGTGGGAGGAGGAGGAGCCACTTGTGGGAGGAGGAGCCACTTGTGGGAGGAGGAGCCACTTGTGGGAGGAGGAGGAGCCACTTGTGGGAGGAGGAGGAGACACTTGTGGGAGGAGGAGAAACTTGTGGGAGGAGGAGGAGCCACTTGGAGGAGGAGGAGGGGCCACTTGTGGGAGGAGGAGGAGCCACTTGGAGGAGGAGGAGGAGCCACTTGGAGGAGGAGGAGGAGCCACTTGTGGGAGGAGGAGGAGCCACTTGTGGGAGGAGGAGCCACTTGTGGGAGGAGGAGGAGACACTTGTGGGAGGAGGGGCCACTTGTGGGAGGAGGAGGAGACACGTGGGAGGAGGGGCCACTTGTGGGAGGAGGAGGGGCCACTTGTGGGAGGAGGAGCCACTTGGAGGAGGAGGAGGAGCCACTTGGAGGAGGAGGAGGAGCCACTTGTGGGAGGAGGAGACACTTGTGGGAGGAGGAGGAGCCACTTGTGGGAGGAGGAGACACTTGTGGGAGGAGGAGCCACTTGTGGGAGGAGGAGCCACTTGTGGGAGGAGGAGGAGCCACTTGTGGGAGGAGGAGGGGCCACTTGTAGGAGGAGGAGGAGCCACTTGTGAGAGTTATGAAAAGGCCTTGAGGCCTGAAAACCTCTCCCTTTCAGCTACTGTGGCACCCTTAGGCCAAGCTGACTCAGGAGGCCTCGCGGATTCCACAAGGACGGTGTTTTATTTCATGCTCACAGTGGGGTCTAGGAGGGCTTCCAGGCAGTAAGTGCCAGGACCCGTGTTGGCACCCGAGGATCCCTGGCCTGTTCAGGGACGGTGACGTCAGTCCAGCAGCGGTGACGTCAGTCCAGCAGCGGTGACGTCAGTCCAGCAGCAGCCTTGCTGGCTGCATGGCATGCCCGGGCCTCGTCCTACCCAGTCAGGGCTGTCACAGAGTGCGTAGCAGCCTAGGGCACTGCAGGAGGCTGTGACGTCACTGACGTTCCCATAAGAAGCTAAGTGACAGGGACCAAGGGGGGCGGCAAAGTGAACCCCAGAATCTGAAGCCCTGGCCCTGGGAAGGTCTCCCCATGGGCACGGGAGCTGCTCCAGGAGCCCTTTGGCCACTCTCCTGGTTGTCTTCCAGTTCCCAGTCAGAGGCGTCATCTTGGCCCTCACACAGGCAGGTGGTGAGCTGGAGTCCTGAGGTTAAAGAGATTCACGCTAATCACACTAGCACGGAGTGTTAAGGACGGGCCGATGCCGGGCCGTGAGGACCTCAGGAAGCCCTCAGCCCTCCCCGGATTATCCACGTGCTTCTCACAGCAGTCCTTCCGGCAGGTGCCTGCCCGGGGAATGCGCAGTGCGCCGAGGGCGGGACTGGAACCTTCCGCTCTCAGGAGGCGCGGTCCAGGCGCCAAAAGGTACGCCTCTGGGGGCCGCCAGGGGACGCTGCCCCGCCGCGGAGGCCCGCACGACTCGGGGCGTGGCCTCCAGCCCCGCCCACCGCCCACGGGGCGGGGCTCTCGGTTCTGGCGCGTGCGCACTGCGCGCCCTCCCGCAGGGACTGCTGGGCTGCGAGACGCGAAGCGGCGCCGGGCGGGAGAGGAGCGGAGCAGTGGTCGGAGATGTGGCGACCGGTGAGGACCCTCCCGGCCCGGGGCGCCCGAGATCCTGCACACCAGCCCCAGAGACCCGAGACCCGCAGGTCCCCAGACCCCGCCCCAGAGACCCTCGGGGCTTTTTCCCTCTTTTTTTTTTGAGGCAGGGTCTCGCTCTGTCGCCCTGGAGCGCAGTGGCGCGATCTCCGCTCACCGCAGCTTTCGCCTCCCGGACTCAGGAGATCCTCCCGCCTCGGCCCCGCAAGTAGCTGACACCGCAGGCTTGACCGCGCCCGGCCGACTCTGTATTTAGCAGAGTCGGGGTCTCGCCGTGTTGCTCAGGCTGGTCTCGAACTCCTGGGCTCTAGCGATCCGCCCGCCTTAGCCTCCCCGAGAGCTGGGATTTCAGGCAGGAGCCGCTCCCGCAGCCCTGACCGCTGCCTGAACCGGGAGCCGCAGCTCCCCGCCCGGAGGCGGGTGCCCGGCGCCCCAGAGAGCGCCATCTCCAGAGGACAGGGGCCCCGCGGGGAAGCCTCTGGCGCCGTTCCCCTCGCGAGTCGGCCTCCCGGGATCACGGACGCCTCCCTGCCCAGCCTGCTGCCCCGGACCTCCTCCGCTCGCCTCCCCGCCGGGCCCGCCCTGCCGAGAGGCGGCGGCGGGCGGGCGGGCGGGGGCTGCAGGGCGGGCTCTGCTCTGAGCGCCCCTGCCTCGGCTCAGGGGCGCGCCCCCCACGGCTCCGAGGCCCCCTCTCTCAGGCTCTCGGCGTCTCCCCGCTCCCACGTGGCCGCCGGGTCCCGTTCCTCTGTCCCTGCTGTTAGGACTGCGGGGGGGCGGGGCAGAGGCCTTGACACGCATCTTACCCACCCGCTTCCAGAAGATTTGGAAGGGGCTCCCGGCGCCGTTCCTTTTTTTCTTGGAATGTCAGCAGAGCTTGTGTTTGGTGATAAGCTAGCCTTGCCGGTCTGGCTATAAATAGCACGGATGGACGGCCCACTCGTGCCCCAGCCCAGCTGTGTGACCCCAGGGTGCTTCATGAGCCGGGGAGGTGGCCTTCAGTGCAGCTCCTTCCAGGTGGCAAAGTCTTCCCACGTGCAGGCCACTCAGTCCCTCCCCAGCCCCAGCGAGTGGACAGGTCGGTTTAACCCCTGGTTAGGAGCTGCTCATGGCCAATGAGCAGGGCTGGGTCCAGTCGGCGTTTGAGGGCTGGCTGGGGCTGAGAGGGTCACACACCCTGGGAGAAGGACAGTGTGTGTGGTCACCAGACCCATTTACCCTGCCCAGACTCCCAATCTGTCTCTTCCTAACTTTGGGGACAATTATGTGCCTCAGTTTCCCCTCCTGTTGAGGTGCACAGTGCTGTTGGGTTCCCCAGGCTCTGGTCATCCGTTCATGGTTTTTAGTTTCTGGCGTCATTCTGAGACTAGGCAGTTGCTTTTCACTGCTGCTGCCAGGCCTGTCTGTGGGACCTGTATCCTCCTCATCTGCAGGTGCTGGAAAACCAAACACGATTGGACATGCATGTGGTTCTGCGGCCAAAGCACGCCGTTTGGTTGTGAACTTCATGATACCTGTGTGAGTGTTACCACTCAGAACACTTGCTGCTTTCAAGGTAGTCAGCTGTGGTCTAGAGTCACTCTGGAAAGGGAGGTGTTTCTGTTTGTGCAGACAGACTGCACACACTCACCACAAGAAAGCATGAGAGGTTGGGGCAGAGGGCACCCGTTTCATCTTGTCCAAACTGGAAGGCTTTGGAAGTCGGGGGAGCTGCAGGATAAGTGTCACCAGGGCTGTCTCAGGTGTGTGGGGGGAAGGCCCTGGGGACCCACCATCTAAAAGACGGCTTATCTTCTGGCAGTTTAGAGGTCGTGTTCTGGGTGCGGTTGGGGCTGTGTGTCACGTGAGAATTGCCCTGGATTGGGCTCTGGGAAGTCTTCCTGGGAGGTGTGGCTGCAGGCTCACCCCCCAACCCATAACCTCTTTGGGCCTTGGGGACCTCTCCTGTGTGATGGGAATTTCAGAGAGGATAGTCTGGGTGTGCTGGGCGCCCCACATTCGGAGGAGCCAGGCTCTTGCACAGCCTCATGGGCCCTGGCAGGCACTGTGGGTTATCAGTGCCTGTTGCTTGGCAGGGCCATGTGGGGTTCTGTTCAGTCCTGTGCTTCACAGCTGTTGGTCTCATTCGGCAGGCATTCATTGAGTGCCTGCTTGTTTAGAGATGGTTGAGAGGTGGCCCTGCTCACAGTCTAGTGGGAAGACAGATTCCGTAAGTTAACAGTCACGCTGGTGTGTGATGAGGACAGTGGCAGGATAGGACCACGGTGAAGAAGGTGGAGCCGGGCATGGGCATGAGCGAGGCTGCTGGTGGACAGGGTAAGGTGATGGTGGCCTGGGGTCTACTGGAGGGATCTCGGTCCTGGATGAGAATGGGAGTGAGAGACGCAGCTGGAGCCCCTTCTGCAGTGCTGGTTCCTGAGGAAAGAGCAGAAAACTGTTGTTGGAGACAGCGATCAGCCAGCCATGACTTTCCTGGCCTCACCTGCTTGGTGGAGCCCATTGAAACGCAAGCAGCTTGCGTTGCTGATAACGGATGAGGTGGGCAGTGGTTGGGATAGCCACCTGGAGGTAGCTCCCTTGCAGCCACTTACGAGCTGCTGTTCAGAGTCTCTCCACAGTCCGTGGGCACAACTGCCTGATCTTGGGTCCTCTGGCCGTGCATGCGCTGGCACCAGAGGTGGCTAGGGTCAGGAGGTGCAGGCTGGGTAGGCAGCAGGTGGATGGTCTGCCTGAGTCGCTGCCCAGCTGCCTCGGGTTTTCCCTGTGAATCAGCACTTGCTGCATGTGACCTCGCCAAGCAGGGGTTTCTGTCAACCCGCCCTCTAGGGACAAGAGGCCATGGACTTTTCCCTTTGGCTTTCGTGTTGTTTGGAGTCCTCAAAATCTTCTCCAGGGCTCTGAGCTCTGGCCAGAAACCAGCTGGCAAGTCAGTTCCTTACTAGGTCCAGTGTTGAGGACCATGTTAGCGTCTGTGCCATGGGGCATGACTGGCTATGCACAGTCCTTTCCCCCCAAACCCTGACTTGTTAGAAGAGCTCTCAGTTGGGGAATTTGGGGTTGAGGGAGTTGTAAGACCTCATCATAGGTCAAGTGTGATTGGGAGACCAAGGTTTCCGGTGAGAGCTGTGGTGTTTTCTTTTTCTTTTCTTTTCTTTTCTTTTCTTTCTTTTCTCCTTCTTTTTCTTTTCTTTTCTTTTCATTTCTTTCTTTCTTTTTCTTTCTTTTCTTTCTTTCTTTCTTTCTTTCTTTCTTTCTTTTTTTCTCTTTCTTTCTTTCTTTCTTTCTTTCTTTCTTTCTTTCTTTCTTTCAATAATACTGTAAGTTCTATGTGGTGTTTTCATAGTCACAAAAATAAAGCAGCGCGATGTGTCAAGAGTCTCGTGGTGGGGCTTCTTTATTTATGTGTTTATTTTTCTAAATGGAGTCCCGTTCTGTCGCCCAGGCTGGAGTGCAGTGTCTCGATCTTGGCTCACTGCAATCTCCGCCTACCAAGTTTAAGCGATTCTCCTGTCTCAGCCTCCCAAGTACCTGGGATTACAGGTATGCACCATCACACCTGGCTACTTTTTTTGTATTTCTAGTAGAGACAGGGTTTCGCCATGTTGGCCAGGATGGTCTCGATCTCCTGACCTCATGATCCACCTGCGTTGGCAAAGTGCTGGGATTAGAGGCGTGAGCCACCGCGCCCGGCCCTCAGGGCTTCTTTACGTGTGTCCTGCTAGCTGCAGCATGTCCTCTCCTCCTCCAAGTAGAAGCTGTACAGGGTCCCTGTCTGTGGGGTCTCAGTAAGTTGTAAGTTTCTTCATTTGCTTTCAGAACAGTGACCTACGCAGGCCACTCCTCCCATCCAGGCGTCCACCTTCAAGGTTGGCGTCTGCTGTCTGATTCCGTGGCTGGGCACTGTTGCCACTTCCTTCTGAGATGAGGACTGCTTTCCTCTGGCCACTGGTCAGTGGCCTCAGCAGCAGGAAACAGTAAATGACAGGCCAGGGTGCTGCCAAGAGAGTGCAGGGGCAGGGACGGGGTGGGTCCCATCCCAGATGAGGCAGATGGTGACGCCATCTCTTCCTGCAGAGACTGAGGGGACATTCAGAGACAGGGTGTGTTTGATGACCTGTCAGCACCCGAGGCATCAGCCCTGGTTAAGCTGTGTTAGCCTTCTCTCCTGTGATACTTTGACTGTCAGCCTTGCTCCCAGGAGGTAGGATAGTGTTTCCATTACAGAATCAAAGATGATGGGAACCTGGCTTCCTGGCATGAGCCCAGCGGTGCTGACAGTCTTTGCTGACTGACTTGGTGATGTGGTTTGGCTTTGTGTCCCCACCCAAAGCTCATCTGAGTCGCGGTTCCCAGTGTTGGAGGAGGGGTCTGGTGGGAGGTGATCTGGTCATGGAGGCAGATTCCCCCTTGCTGTTGTCGTGATAGTGAGTGAGTTCTCAGGTCTGATGGTTTAAAAGTGTGTGTGACACTTTCCCCTTTGTCCTCTCGCTCGCCCTTTCTCTCTGTCCGCCCCCCAACTGCTTCGCCCATACTGTGCTTGCTTCCCATTTGCCTTCTGCCATGACTGTAAGTTTCCTGAGGCCTCTCAGTGATGCTTCCTGGACAGCCTGTGGAACTGTGAGTCAGTTAAACCCAGGCCAGCCGTGGTGGCTCACACCTATAATCCCAGCACTTTGGGAGGCTGAGGAGGGCAGATCACTTGAGGTCAGGAGTTCTAGACCAGCCTGGCCAACATGGTGAAACCCCGTCTCTACTAAAATACAAAAATTAGCTGGATGTGGTGGCGCATGATTGTAGTCAGCTGAGATCGTGCCATTGCACTCCAGCCTGGGCGACAGAGCAAGACTCCATCTCAGAAAAACAAACAAACCTCTTTTCTTCATAAATTACCCAGTCTTGCTTGGGTAGTTTTTTTTTTTGTTGTTGTTGTTGTTGTTGTTGTTGAGATGGAGTTTCGCTCTGTTGCCTAGGCTAGAGTGTAGTGGCACAATTTCAGCTCACTGCAACCTCTGCCTCCCAGGTTCAAGCGATTCTCCTGGCTCAGCCTCCCAGGTAGCTGGGATTACACATGCACCACCATACCCCACTAATTTTGTATTTTTAGTAGAGACGGGCTTTCACCATGTTAATCAGGCTGGTCTCAAACTCCTGGCCTCAGATGATCCACCCGCCTTGGCCTCCTAAAGTGCTGGGATTAAAGGTGTGAGCCCCCGCGCCTGGCCTGGGTAGTTCTTTAGAGCAGTGTGAGAACGGACTCATAAATTAGGTTTAGGGTTAGGCTGCCTCAGACTCCAGCGCATGTAAGTGCTGGTAGTGGTTGAGGGCAGGGGCGTGTCCTGGCCTCGTTTGACCCCACACAATTTCCTCTCTTTGCAGTTGCAGCTTTGCCATTTCCACTCTGCTCTGCTGCACAGCAGGCAGAAGCCCTGGCCGTCCCCTGCTGCGTTCTTCAGGAGAAACGTCAGGGTCCTTCCTCCAAGGTAACGAGTCCTCCATGGGCACGCGCCTCTCACCCAGGCAGGCATGGGTGGCTGGGTGGAGTCTGTGTGCATGCAGAGGTGGCAGTTGAGGGCCCAAGGCTGGACCTTCTCCTGTATCCCCAACCAAGACAGGATATGTTTGCTCCTCAGTGCGGTGCACTGGGACCAGAGACCCCCAGGTCCTGACCCATGGGACCGTGCCCAGGGGTGGGCACACCCTGACCACAGCATTTAGAACAGACAGCTAGCAAATCGGGAAGGGTGCACATGGAGCGCCTGCTCTGAAGAGCAAACCGGGTCATTCAGAGCCTGGAGGAGGGCGGGGTGACTATAGTTGGGAGTCACACAAGAGGAAGAGCAGCAAGAAGAGATGGGGAGGGATGTTCTGAGCAGAAGGAAAGGCCAGACAAGGTCCTGAGGCCAGCAAGTCTGGACCACAGTGGGCAGATGGACGGTGGCAAGGCAGGAAGGCCGTGGAGGGTAGACGTGGCCAGGCAGGGCAGGCAGGGTGAGCTGCCCAAGTGCCACTGGCTCAGTGAACCTGGCAGGGGTCTCCTTCTCCTGAGAGCTCTGCAGTAAGAGAACCTGTGTCCCTGGGACAGATGTGGCCAAGTACGGAAACAGATGTGTGCTCAGGCACCTGCCGCACTCAGGATTATGGGCCCGATGTAGAAACAGATGTGTGCTCAGGCGCCTGCCGCACTCAGGATTATGGGCCGGGTGTAGAAACAGATGTGTGCTCAGGTGCCTGCCACACTCAGGATTATGGGCCGGGTGCAGAAACAGATGTGTGCTCAGGCACCTGCTGCACTCAGGATTATGGGCCCGGTGTAGAAACAGATGTGTGCTTAGGCGCCTGCCGCACTCAGGATTATGGGCCGGGTGTAGAAACAGATGTGTGCTCAGGCGCCTGCCACACTCAGGATTATGGGCCGGGTGCAGAAACAGATGTGTGCTCAGGCACCTGCCGCACTCAGCATTATGGGTTTCCTGCTGGATTCAGCATATATGGAGCTCCTACTGTGTTCAGCATAGGTAGAGCTCCTGCTGTATTCAGCAAGTATTGGGCTTCTGCTGTATTTGGCAACTATTGGACTCCTGTATTCAGCAAGTATTGGACTCCTGCTGTATTCAGCGAGTATTGGGCTCCTGCTGTATTCAGCATGTATGGGGATCCTACTATGTTCAGCATGGGGGAAGCTCCCTTTCTTGCTCTGTACTGTCATGTGACTCAGCATGTGCCGACCTCAGCATCTTCTCTGTCTCTGCTGTGCTGATAACCATCCAGTTGAACCCTGCGAGGTGGACGGTGGTTGTGATTCTCCACAGCATAGGTGGCCCCGGTCCGTGAGGAACACAGACCTGCCATTGAGTTGCTTCCTTTACCTGAGGAGCCATTTCCATGTCCCATGGCCCCATTGGCTGGGTCTCTGGACAGACCTGAGTGAGACCTGCCCCTTACGGCCATCTGGTGCCGGGCTTTGGTGCAGGGGTTCAGGGAAGGGGACACTGATGCAGTGGTGTTCTCTGCTGACCACACCGTCAGAATGGCTGTGCACACAGGAGTGAGAGGTGGTGCTGGGGGAGGTGGTGGGCAGAGGTCAGAGCCCAGCTGAATGTGGGGGGGTGGCGCCTCCAGCCTGCATTATCTCCCCTCAGGTTCTCGAGCCCCACACCCCTGTGGAGGAAGGTGCTCTCCAGCGCGGTAGTGGGGGCGCCCCTGCTCCTCGGAGCCCGCTATGTCATGGCAGAGGCGCGTGAGAAGAGGAGGATGCGGCTCATGGTGGATGGCATGGGGCGCTTTGGCAGGTAGGAGGGCCCAGCGGTGGCGGGCAGGGGGTGCGCTGTGCAGGAGTGCCTGCTCCAGATGCTCTCACAGACGAGGGGCGTGGGGCTGGGAGGCCTGCAGAGCTTGCTGAGGATTTTACAGCTGCTTGTCAGGTGTCCTTTCCTACATGGAAGGTGCTGGCTGAAGGGACAGTGAGCACTGGCAGGCCTATAGGATGTGGTGTAGACAAGGGTCCTCCACATTGGATGCAGCCGCCACAGGCCCTTCCCTAGTTCAGCCTTGGCCTGAGCGGGGAGGGGCTCCAGCCCTGGGCCGGTGCCTTCTCCCTCAGGCTTCTAGGCTGGCGGAGAAGCAGCTGCCCTGCCTTCCTTCTCTTCTTGCCCCATTCCAAGGTTTGGGCCTGGGAAAGGAGGCTGCCTCTGTCCCTGCCCCTGGAGATGGGCAAAATTGGGTTATTGCTGTCAGGGCCCTTTCTTCCTCCTTTACCTTACAGTGCAGAACTCAGGGGGAGAGTGAGGACACCTTCTGTTGGAACCCTTGGGCGGGCATTCCTGCTTTTGGTCAGATCCCAGAATTCTTGCAGCCACAAAGCCCTGCCTAGCCTGAGCCTGGTGGAGCCAGCTCTTGGCTTTGAGAGAAACCTGTTAGCCGAAAGCCCTTTTTTTTTTTTTTTTTTTGAGACAGAGTCTCTCTCACTCTGTCACCCAGGCTGGAGTGCAGTGGCGCAATCTTGGCTCACTGCAAGCTCCGCCTCCCAGGTTCACGCCATTCTCCTGCCTCAGCCTCCTGAGTAGCCGGGACTACAGGCGCCCGCCACCACGCCCGGCTAATTAATTAATTTATTTATTTAGTATTTTTAGTAGAAATGGGGTTTCACTATGTTAGCCAGGATAGTCTCGATCTCCTGACCTCGTGATCCACCTGCCTTGGCCTCCCAAAGTGCTGGGATGACAGGTGTGAGTCACCGCGCCTGGCCCCCAAAGCCCCTTTGAATGGAGTGTCAGGGGAGGAAGGAGGCAGGGAGGGTGTGGTCCTGTTCTGCGTGCCTCCAAGCATCTGCCAGGCCTAGGTCAGTTTCTCAGCAAGTGCCTCGGCTTCTGGTGCCTTCAGGGATTTCACCAGAAGTTTCACAGAAATTTCCTCCAGCAGTGAGTGGAAGCTTGTGGATAGCTGGGCACCTGAGGATTTTCAGCCTAAAGGACAAAACAGTCGTTCCCCATGTGGGTCTCCCTGGCATCTGGTTTTGCTTGGAGTTCCTGCTGTCCCTGCCTGCAGATTTTGGGTGGCATTGTCTGTTTTGCAGGGCCATCCAGTCTCGCAGCCTGGGGTGGGTGAGGACAGAGCCTCGGGTCCTCTGCCTTTTTCTGGTGACCCTCCACTGCGGTGCATGCAAGGGCCACACAGGGCTGCCAGCCACTGTCCCCTGCAGCCTGGTTCTGAAATGTCGGCTTGGCAGGCCTGGGTTTGTCTCACCCTCTATTTCATGGCATGCAGCTGTGTCTGGTGTCCACCTCCTCAGCCACCGGCTTGGTGAGCCTGCATTCTGGGCTCACTTTGTGGGAAAACATCTTTTCACAGCTTGCTCTCAGGGGCTGAGCTGGGGTTGCAGGGAGGGACCTCTGTTAATTTTCCCAGCAGTCTGCATGTTCTCCTCGGCTCTAAGCTGTCACGGTTGCATAGACAAGCAGGCCTGTGGAGCTTCCCTGGCAGGGCACAGGGTAGCCCGGGAACACATCCTGGGTGACAGCAGCACCCACGCAGGAGCCCAGGAAGGAGCGCGGGTGAGGAGCATGGCGGGGCCAGTGCACCATGAGAAAAGGCAGCAGAGGTCAGAAAAGGCCGCAGGTACCCGAATGATCAGGGGCTGCCCAGAAAGGTGGAAGGTTTGGGACAATGTTTCTCTACCTCAGAGCCCTGTCTCTAATCTGCCACTCCTTACATTTTCTTTGTTTTTTTTTTTTTTTTTTTTGAGACGGTGTCTTGCTCTGTCACCCAGGGTGGAGTGCAGTGGTGCAATCTCAGCTCACTGCAACCTCTGCTCCCTTGGTTTAAGCGATTCTCCTGTCTCGCCCCCCAAGTAGCTTGTATTACGGGTGTGTGCCACCACGCCTGGCTAGTTTTTGTATTTTTAGTAGAGACAGGGTTTCGTCATGTTGGACAGGCTGGTCTCCAACTCCTGACCTCAGGTGATCTGCTCAGCTCGGCCTCTCAAACTGCTGGGATTACAGGTGTGAGCCACCACACCTGGCCCTAAACTTAAATCACCACCAGGCGCAGTGGCTCACACCTGTAATCCCAGCTACTTTGAGAGGCTGAGGCAGGGGAATCACTTGAACCTGGGAGGTGGAGGTTGCAGTGAACCGAGATCACGCCATTGCACTCCAGCCTGGAAGACAGAGCCAGACCCGTCTCAAAAAATAAAAATAAAAAATAAAATCACCTATGTGTGGCCGGGCGTGGTGGCTCACGCCTGTAATCCCAGCACTTTGGGAGGCCGAGGTGGGTGGATCACGAGGTCAGGAGATCGAGACCATCCTGGCTAACACGGTGAAACCCCGTCTCTACTAAAAAATACAAAAAATTAGCCGGGCATGGTGGCGGTCGCCTGTAGTCCCAGCTACTTGGGAGGCTGAGGCAGGAGAATGGCGTGAACCCAGGAGGCGGAGCTTGCAGTGAGCTGAGATCGTGCCACTGCACTCTAGCCTGGGTGACAGAGCGAGACACCGTCTCAAAAAAAAAAAATCACCTATGTGTTTTGTTTTACCCCCACCCCCCCCTTTTTTCTTTATTTTTTGGAGACAGTCTCACTCTGTTGCCCAGGCTGGAGTGCAGTGGCTTCATCTCAGCTCACTGCAACCTCCATATCCCAGGTTCAAGCAATTCTCATGCTTCGGCCTCCCGAGTAGCTGGAACTACAGGCGTGTGCCACCACTCCCGGCTAATTTTTTATATTGTTAGTAGAGATGGGGTTTTGCCATGATGCCCAGGCTGGTCTTGAACTCCTGAGTTCAGGTGATCCGTTTGCCTCAGCCTCCCAAACGGCTGGGATTACAGGTGTGAGCTACCATACCTGACCTAAATTTAACTTTTTTTTTTAATTTTTAATTTTTTAATTTTTTATTTAACTTATTTTTTTTTTATTTTTTGAGACGGAGTTTTGCTCTTGCTGCCCAGGCTGGAGTGCAGTGGTGGGATCTCGGCTCACTGCATCCTCCACCTCCCGGGTTCAAGCGATTCTCCTGCCTCAGCCTTCTGAGTAGCTGGAATTACAGGTGCCCACCATCATGCCTGGCTAATTTTTGTATTTTCAGTAGCAATAGGTTTTCACCATGTTGGCCAGGCTGGTCTTGAACTGCTGACCTCAAGTGATCTGTCCGCCTCGGACTCCCAAAGTGCTGGGATTACAGCCGTGAACCACTGCGCGGGCCATGCCTGGAGTTTTTGTTGGGGTATTAATACTTGGGCGGGATTGATTGAAAATCTCCAGTTTCTCAGAAAATCCCAGGAACTCAGTTTCTAGCCCTGGTCCTCCCCCTCCCATCCCCGTAGGCCCCAAAGTGGTGGATCTTCGCCCTGAGTCCCTCCTTAGCATAAGCCCTCAGGGCTACCATGGAAAACAGAGGCCCTCCTTATCACTCAGGAAATCCCGAGGACTTAAGAAGGGACAAAGGTCAGACCTCTCTTTGGGTAAAGTTAATTCTTCATTGCACATGATTGGACACCTTTGAAGATTACAGGCTTGTAAGTATTGTATAACAAGAGTCAGCAAACTGTGGTCCCTGGGCCAAGTGCAGGGGCCCAGTGTGGCAGCTGTCTGATTTGTAAATAAAGCTTTATTGGAACACAGCCATGCCCATGCATTGCCTGTGACCACTTGGTGCATAGTTGCCCATGTGCTCATGCATGGCCGTAGTGCCTAAAATAATTACCATCTCATCTGTTACAGAAATATTTCACTGCTTCTTATTTTCTCAGTGTGGGTTTGTCTGATGTTTGCTTGTGGTCATATTCATCATCCGTTTTGGCAGGAATCACACGGGAGTGACACTGCTTCTGTCCTGCCGGGGGCACACGATTTCAGTTTCCCCATTTGAGTCCCTTGTAATTAGCTGTATGGAGGCAGTTGAGATGATGTGTCTGTTCTCACTGCTCCTCCACCCAGCAGTTTGTTTGTTTCTTTATTTATTTATTGAGACGGAGTCTTGCTCTGTCACTCAGGCTGGAGTATAGTGGCGACATCTCGGCTCACTTCAGCCTCTGCCTCCTGGGTTCAAGCAATTCTCCCAGCCCCAGTCTCCCCAGTAGCTGGGATTATAGACACTTGCCACCACACCCCGGCTAATTTTTTTCAATTTTTAGTAGAGACGGGGTTTCTCCATGTTGGCCAAGCTGGTCTTGAACTCCTGACCTTAAGTGATCCATCTGTCTCAGCCTCCCAAAGTGCTGGGATTATAGGCATGAGCCACCGTGCCTGGCCTCCACCCAGCAGTTTAGCACTCACTGACACTTTTTTTTTTTTTTTTGAGACAGAGTTTCACTCTTGTTGCCCAGGCTGGAGTGCAATGGCGGGATCTCCGCTCACTGCAACCTCCACCTCCTGGATTCAAGCGATTCTCCTGCCTCAGCCTCCTGAGTAGCTGGGGATTACAGGCACACGCCACCACGCCCAGCTAATTTTGTATTTGTTAGTAGAGGCGGGTTTCTCTGTGTTGGTCAGGCTGGTCTTGAACTCCTGACCTCAGGTGATCCGCCTGCCTTGGCCTCCCAAAGTGCTGGGATTATAAGTGTGAGCCACCACACCCAGCCTCCAACATTTTATTGTGAAAAACTTCAAACATACAGCAATGTTGGAAATGCTCTGTGAGGCAATGTGAAATGCAATGCGAAAATGCTTTGGGAGGCCGAGGAGGGCGGATCACGAGGTCAGGAGTTCGAGACCAGCCTGACCAACATGGAGAAACCCCATCTCTACTAAAGATAGAAAAATTAGCTGGGCATGGTGGTGGGCACCTGTAGTCCCAGCTACTCGGGAGGTTGAGGTGGGAGAATCGCTTGAACCCGGGAGGCGGAGGTTGCAGTGAGCCTAGACTGTGCCATTGCACTCCAGTCTGGGCGACAGAGCGAGACTCCATCTCAAAAAGAAAAAAAATTAAATTCCTTCTCCCCCAAGTACAAGTCTGTGGGACTTTTTCACATCTTTAAGTTTTGTTACAAAAGTGTTGTGTTTACTATAACAAATTTTAATAGTAGAAAAGTTAAAGCCGGGCGCGGTGGCTCATGCCTGTAATCCCAGCACTTTGGGAGGCCAAGGCGGGGGTATCACAAGGTCAGAAGATCGAGACCATCCTGGCTAACACGGTGAAACCCCGTCTCTACTAAAAATACAAAAAAAATTAGCCGGGCGTGGTAGCGGGCGCCTGTAGTCCCAGCTACTCAGGAGGCTGAGCCAGAAGAATGGCGTGAACCCGGGAGGTGGAGCTTACAGTGAGCCGAGATTGCAGCACAGCACTCCAGCCTGGGCGACAGAGCGAGACTCCGTCTCAAGAAAAAAAAAAAAGAAAAGTTAGAAATGTAGAAAGCTCCCCTGAGACCCACACCAAGGGTAAAAATTCTCCAAGAATTTTATCAATGCATATTGGCTCATGTTTCAGCCCACACACTCTTCTAAATGTACAGATGTGACCTAAAATGAGATGCACCTGCCCTGCCCTTGGACGTCTCCCGCTGCAGTCCACAGCTACCTTCACATGGCCTCTTAGGTACCTCAAGGGTAAAAGGATTTTAACCTTTTATTATTATTATTATTATTATTATTATTATTATTATTATTTTGAGACAGTCTCACTCTCTCACCCAGGCTGGAGTGCAGTGGCACAATCTTGGCTCACTGCAACTTCCACCTCCTGGGTTCAAGTGATTCTCTCGCCTCAGCCTCCCGAGTAGCTGGGATTACAGGCATGTGCCACCACATCCTGCTAATCTTTGTATTTTTAGTAGAGACGGGGTTTTGCCATGTTGGCCAGGCTGATCTCAAATTCCTGACCTCAGGTGATCTGCCTGCCTTGGCCTCCCAAAGTGCTGGGATTACAGGCGTGAGCTACTCACCTGGCTCACTGCAACTGCAATCTGCCTCCCGAGTTCAAGCGATTCTTGTGCCTCAGCCCCTCCCGGGTAGCTCTGGGACTACAGGCATGCACCACCACACCCAGCTAATATTTGTATTTTTAGTAGATACAGGGTTTCACCATGTTGGTCAGGCTGGTCTTGAACTCCTGACCTCAGGTGATCCACCCGCCTCGGCCTCCCAAAATGCGGGGATTACCGGCGTGAGCCACTGTGCCCGGCCTAACCATTTTTGATATAACTTTTCTTGACTCTATGTCAAAACTGCTTGCTGTATCAATAGCCTCAGCTCTAGGTCACAGAAATCACTGTGTTGCTGTATCAATAGCCTCAGCTCTAGGTCATAGAAATCACTGTGTTGCTGTATCAATAGCCTCAGCTCTAGGTCACAGAAATCACTGTGTTGCTGTATCAATAGCCTCAGCTCTAGGTCATAGAAATCACTGTGTTGCTGTATCAATAGCCTCAGCTCTAGGTCATAGAAATCACTGTGTTGCTGTATCAATAGCCTCAGCTCTAGGTCATAGAAATCACTGTGTTGCTGTATCAATAGCCTCAGCTCTAGGTCACAGAAATCACTGTGTTGCTGTATCAATAGCCTCAGCTCTAGGTCATAGAAATCACTGTGTTGCTGTATCAATAGCCTCAGCTCTAGGTCATAGAAATCACTGTGTTGCTGTATCAATAGCCTCAGCTCTAGGTCATAGAAATCACTGTGTTGCTGTATCAATAGCCTCAGCTCTAGGTCATAGAAATCATTGTGTTGCTGTATCAATAGCCTCAGCTCTAGGTCACAGAAATCACTGTGTTGCTGTATCAATAGCCTCAGCTCTAGGTCACAGAAATCACTGTGTTGCTGTATCAATAGCCTCAGCTCTAGGTCATAGAAATCATTGTGTTGGCTCACGTGCACACAGGCATTGACTGCGGAACGCAGGGTGCTGCTGGGGTCTTGTGCTCATGTGCGCAGGTCGGGGTGGATGGGGCAGCTTGTCGGGACAGGCAGGCTGGTTTGCAGAAAGGGCAGCTGGGCTTGGCCTCTCCATGTGCCTTCTTGGGCAAACGCCATGGAACGTATGCTGGTAGCTCCATCACCTGTTCATCTCTTCAGTGTTTTTGAGGTGTCAGTTCAGTGCCAGCCACAGAAACGAGGCGGCTGGAGGCCCTGCCTTCCCCGTCAGTCACTAACCACCGCAAGCATGTCCTGTGCCTGCCACGAGCAGTTAGGCTTCTCTCGCACGCCTGGGTCTCGACGAGGGTCTTAGGGTCTAAAGCTGATGCACTCTGGTCCAAAGCCAGCACTGCCCACCGAGTAGCCTTTGAGTCCCAGAGCACATTTAGAAACCCTGGCCCAACTTGGCTGGGCGCGGTGGCTCACGCCTGTAATCCCAGCACTTTGGGAGGCCGAGGCGGGCGGATCACTTGAGGTCAGGTGTTCGAGACCAGCCTGGAGAAACCCCGTCTCTACTAAAAATACAAAATTAGCTGGGCGTGGTGACACATGCCTGTAATCCCAGCTAGTTGGGAGGCTGAGGCAGGAGAATCGCTTGAACCTGACAGGCAGAGGTTGTGGTGAGCCGAGATGGTGCCTTTGCACTCCAGCTTGGGCAACAAGAGCGAAACTCGGTCTCAAAAAAAAAAAAAAAAAAGAAAGGAAACCCTGGCCTGTCAGGTGCGGTGGCTCACGCCTGTAATCCCAGCACTTTGGGAGGCCGAGGCGGGCAGATCACGAGGTCAGGAGATCGAGACCATCCTGGCTAACACAGTGAAACCCCGTCTCTACTAAAAATACAAAAAAATTAGCTGGTCGTGGTGGCAGGCGCCTGTAGTCCCAGCTACTCGGGAGGCTGAGGCAGGAGAATGGCGTGAACCTGGGAGGCGGAGCTCGCAGTGAGCCGAGATCGCGCCACTGCACTCCAGCCTGGGCGACAGAGTGAGACTCTGCCTCAAAAAAAAAGAAAAAGAAACCCTGGCCTAACTCAACCAACACACTCCAGGTGCTCTGCTCTATGGGGGCCCAGAGTGGGGCCTGAATGGCCGGGGGGTCTCCCTGGATTGATGGGGGACACAGAGCCCACCTGAGCAGCCAGAGCTGTGCATCAGGAATGACTGTGGGCCCTGTCCCCAGGCAGGTACATGAGCTTCGCAGAACGCATGGACAGGCCTCTGGCCATGGCCAGCCTTGGAGAAGCCACTCTGACCTCAACCCCTCCCTGTGCACCTGTGTGTGGTCTGTCCGCTGCCTGGCGCCTCATTCCAGGGCTGCCCAGCTGGTCCCCAGAGTTCCCCCAGGGCTCCCACCCTGATATCCTAACTGGGGCCAGGCCTGGGGACAGCCCTCTACCCCAGCATTCCCATCCTCTTGCCTAAATCTCCCCCAGGAGCCCAGTACCTGCTCAACAGATACCCAGGATGTCCCCCACTTCCTGCCTTAACTGGGCTCTCTTCCCTGCAGACCTTGCCTCCCCAGGCCTTGGAGACCCACCCTCCTGGTGTCCTCCTCTCTCCCTAGTGGACCTCAGGCTGTAGGTGACCTTGACCCTGCTGTGACCTCTGCTGCCTCAGCCCTGCCCCCTTGCTGCCATCCTTTACCTTCACAGACAGCCTTGGAACCCCATCTCTCCAGGGGATACCACCATCCATACCGTCCCCTACCCCATCTTACCTGGGCACCCTTGAGGGTGGCAGGGAGTGAGGGTGGCATGGACACAGGCTGCCCATTCTGCAGATCTTTTTTTTGTTTTTTGAGACGGAGTCTCGCTCTGTCGCCAGGCTGGAGTGCAGTGGCGCAATTTCAGCTCACCGAAACCTCCGCCTCCTGACTTCAAGTGATTGTCCTGCCTTAGCCTCCCGAGTAGCTGGCACTACAGGCATGCACCACCACACCTAGCTAATTTTTGTATTTTTAGTAGAGACGGGGTTTCACCATGTTGGTCAGGATGGTTTCAATCTCTTGACTTTGTGATCTGCCCGCCTCAGCCTCCCAAAGTGCTGGGATTATAGGCGTGAGCCACTGTGCCCGGCCTCTTTTTTTTTGAGACCGAGTTTCGCTCTTGTTGCCCAAGCTGGAATGCAATGGCACCATCTTGACTCACTGCAACCTCCACCTCCTGGGTTCAAGCAATTCTCCTGCCTCAGTCTCCCGAGTAGCTGGGATTACAGGTGTGCACCATCACACCCGGCTAATTTTTTTGTATTTTTAGTAGAAACGGGGTTTCACCATGTTGGCCAGGCTGGTCTTGAACTCCTGACCTCTGGTGATCTGCTCATCTCGGCCTCCCAAAGTGCTGGAATTACAGGCATGAGCCACTGTGCCCGGCACTGCAGATCTTTTTTTGGACGGAGTCTCGCTCTGTCGCCCAGGCTGGGGTGCAGTGGTGCAATCTCGGCTTACTGCAGTCTCCGCCTCCTAGGCTCAAACGATCCTCCTGCCTCAGCTTCCTGAGGAGCTGGGACCACAGGTGTGCACCACCATGCCTGCCTAATTTTTTGTATTTTTGGTAGAGACGGGGTTTCAACATGTTGCCCGGGCCAGTCTCGAACTCCTGAGCTCAAGTAATCCTCCCAGCACAGCCTCCCAGTGTGTTGGGATAACTAACGTGAGCCACCGCGCCTGGCCCCGTTCTACTGCTCTTGAGCTGAGACTGACCTGCAGGGCCACAGGACACCCCATGAGCTCAGCAGCCCCCCTTGTGCTCACACAGGCCTATGCGGCGGTAGGCTGGACCCTGGCTTGGCCTCACCCTTGGGACATGAAGGGCTGGCCAGGGTGAGGCTGGACCATGAGGGCTCTGACAAGAGGACCAAGCACCGGGGCCCTGAGCCTGCCCCGCTGGAGACTGAGGCCACCTCTGCCCACAGGTCTCTGAAGGTCGGCCTGCAGATCTCCCTGGACTACTGGTGGTGCACCAATGTTGTCCTTCGAGGGGTGGAAGAGGTTTGTCCTGGCGCCCTGGGCATGAGGTGGTGGGCACGAGTTGGTGGGCTGGGTGGGACTGAGGAGGCAGCCACCTGTCGCCATGTGTTCTCCCATGCCTGGTCAGAACAGCCCGGGCTACTTGGAGGTGATGTCTGCGTGTCACCAGCGGGCGGCTGATGCCCTGGTGGCAGGGGCCATCAGCAACGGGGGCCTCTATGTGAAGCTGGGCCAGGGGCTGTGCTCCTTCAACCACCTGCTTCCCCCCGAGTATACCCGGACCCTGCGCGTGCTAGAGGACAGAGCCCTCAAGCGGGGCTTCCAGGAGGTGAGTGCTGCGCTCAGGCAGGGAGAGGTGGGGCCTCCGGCAGTGGCCCCAGGCTGCTTTGAGCACCTGTCCTTCCAGGTGGACGAGTTGTTCCTTGAGGACTTCCAGGCCCTGCCCCATGAGCTCTTCCAGGAGTTTGACTACCAGCCAATTGCTGCCGCCAGCCTGGCACAGGTGCACAGAGCCAAGCTGCACGATGGCACCAGCGTGGCCGTGAAGGTATATGGGGGCTGCCTTGTTCAGCAGTGGGCTGGGGGGGGCACAGTGGGGCCCCACGTCCTCACCACACCCTCGCCCAGTGCAGGTGCAGTACATTGACCTGCGGGACCGCTTTGATGGGGACATCCACACCCTGGAGCTCCTGCTGCGGCTCATTGAGGTCATGCACCCCAGCTTTGGCTTCAGCTGGGTCCTCCAGGTACCGCCCCACCCCTTCCCCGGCCAGCAGGAGCAAGCACGTAGGCAGAGCTGGTAGGAGCAGCTGGTAGGCAGAGCTGGTCCTCAACCGCCATCTGGCCCCCAGGACCTGAAGGGGACCCTGGCCCAGGAGCTGGACTTCGAGAATGAGGGCCGCAACGCAGAGCGCTGTGCGCGGGAGCTGGCGCACTTCCCCTACGTCGTGGTGCCCCGCGTGCACTGGGACAAGTCCAGCAAGGTGGGCTGGGCCAGGCCCTTGGGGTGGGCACAGCGCCGGGCCTGCTGAGCCCAGCCTCTTGCTCTCCCCAGCGCGTGCTCACTGCCGACTTCTGCGCCGGCTGCAAGGTCAACGATGCGGAGGCCATCAGGAGCCAGGGGCTGGCGGTGCAGGACGTGAGTGCGGGGGCTGGGGCGGGGGCGGGTCAAGGCGGGCTGGTGCTGCGTCCACTGCAAGGCCTCTCCTCTCCCCAGATAGCAGAAAAGCTCATCAAGGCCTTTGCGGAGCAGATATTTTACACGGGTTTCATCCACTCGGACCCACACCCTGGCAACGGTAGGAAGTTACCCTGGGGGTGGGGGTCTCAGGTTGGGGGCGCGGCGCGACCTAAGAGGCTGTATCCCTAGTTCTGGTGCGGAAAGGCCCGGACGGGAAAGCGGAGCTGGTGCTGCTGGACCACGGGCTCTACCAGTTCCTGGAGGAGAAGTGAGCGCGGGTGGGTGGGCGTGGGGCAGGGCAAGCCTCTCCTGCCGCAGGGGGCTCATGGCTGCGGGCCCATCCACACCCAGGGACCGCGCAGCCCTGTGCCAGCTGTGGCGGGCCATCATCCTGAGGGACGACGCCGCCATGAGGGCGCACGCAGCCGCACTGGGGGTACAAGGTGAGGGCGTGCAGGGATGGCTGGGGCACCACAGAAGGGAGGCGGGTGGCGCGGAGCCCAGCTCAGAGCCCCCTCCCTCCCCAGACTACCTCCTGTTCTCCGAGATGCTCATGCAGCGCCCCGTGCGCCTGGGGCAGCTGTGGGGCTCGCACCTACTGAGCCGCGAGGAGGCAGCCTACATGGTGGACATGGCTCGCCAGCGCTTCGAGGCCGTCATGGCGGTGCTCAGGGCGCTGCCGCGGCCCATGCTGCTGGTGCTGCGCAACATCAACACCGTGCGTGCTATCAACGTGGCCCTCGGCGCCCCGGTGGACCGCTACTTCCTTATGGCTAAGAGGTCGGTGGCCCGAGGAGGCGCCCCGGCCGTGGTGGGGCTGGTGTGGGGCTGTCGCGGCGCTAACGCGGGTGTGTGCAGGGCTGTCCGGGGCTGGAGCCGCCTGGCGGGTGCCACGTACCGGGGTGTCTTCGGCACTAGCCTCCTGCGCCATGCTAAGGTCGTCTGGGAGATGCTCAAGTTTGAAGTAGCGCTCAGGTGAGTGGCCGCAGGGCAGGTGGGTGGCGGGGGCCTGCTCCCGCCACCCACCTGTGACCTGTGACCTGACCCACGCAGGCTGGAGACCTTGGCCATGCGGCTGACCGCCCTCCTGGCTCGTGCTCTGGTCCACCTGAGCCTCGTGCCCCCAGCGGAGGAGCTCTACCAGTACCTGGAGACCTAGGGTGCAACCGCCCAGGGCCGGTGGGGCCCTTTTCGCCTTGGGCTGACGGAGGTGGCCGGGCTAGAGATGTGGACACCCCGAGCCCCGTGGGCACTCGCATTGGGGGGCTATGACAGCAGCTGGGCCAGGAGGCCGTGTAATGACCACACACTCCTCTCAAGCAAAAATGTTTTTCCTTGTGTTTTGTACAAAAATGGGGGTGGGAGGTAGTGCGGTGTGCTGGTGGTGACGGCATCCACGGGGCTAGAAGTGGGCGGTGACGCGGTCCGTCTCCAGCAAGTCGTCCAGGATCTGCAGGGGATGGACGGGTGGATGGGTGGGTGGGGATGCGCGCGGAGGGGCGGGGCGCGCGGAGGGGCAGGGCGCGCACTCACTATGTCGGGCGTGGTGCCGATCTTCTTGGCCAGCTCGCTGCGCTCCATGGTGCTCAGGTACAGGTAGCGGTTGAGCAGCTCCCCATCCAACACGTTGCGCACGGCATTCTGGAGGGTGCGGCGGTCCACGTGCAGCATCCTGGGGCGTACAGGCACGGGTGTCAGGGCAGGCTGGGGTGGAAGGGGTGCTGCACAGGGGCAGGGCCGGGGCTCACCGGAAGGCGCGAGGGTTGAGGCCGGCGTGGTGTGGCAACATAGTGGTCAGCGCGTTCTGCAGCATCAGCAGCCGCCGGTAGGTCTTCTCCTGCATGGGCAGCAGCAGCCCGATGCCGCCGTCCAGGGTGGCTGGTGGGGGGTGGGGGGTAAGGGGAGGGTTTTGGTGTGAGCCAGGCCAACCCTAGGGCCCCCCCCCACCCAGACACACCTGCCCCCGCCACACTCACCAAACCACGTGATGTGCTTATTCTCCCACACGACCGACTTTTTGCTGAGCCCCTCAGCGGCCCCCCGGCACGGGGTCCTCCAGAACGTGTTCACGTGGGCACCCACGTGGAAGTCCGCCCGGCGCAGCAGGCGCATGCCCCCGAAACTCTCCTTGGCTAGACCAGAAAGGCCTAGGGTCACTGCTAGCCCAGCCCCGGCCCAGGCAGAGGGGGTGGAGGAAGCACTCACCTTCAGGCAGGTACATGTACACCATGAGGTTGCGGTCGCGGTCAGACACTGGGGAGCAGAGGCCCAGAGTCAGCTGCGGCCACTCCCAGAGCCTCAGCTCCCCAGACCCTGCCACATACCCAGAAAACCCAGCTGGGCATTGTCCACCATGAAGTCCACGCTGTACACCTCCAGGGGCTTGGCATCCTGGGGCAGGGAGGGAGCGTCAGAGGTGCCTTGGGCGGGTACCCACCCAGACACGGGCACCGCGGCCACAGGCGTACCCGCGACACCAGGCTCAGCGTCTTGCTTTCCTCCTGGTAGCGCAGCAGCGAAATGCTCTTCATGACGTCGGCTGCCAGGATGAAGTTCTTGACGCTGATCATCTGGTGGATGTAGAGCTGCGTGTCGATGAAGGCCATGCCTGTCAGCTCGCTGGCCCGCAGGCTCCACAGGAAAATCTGGGGGCGAGGGGGAGGGTGAGCGGGGGCGGATCTGGAGTCAGGTGGGGGTGAGCCGGGGGGCACACGCCGGGTGGGACTGGCACACCTTCTGGCCGATGGCCGACACCAGGTGGCCATTGCAGTGGCACAGGGCGGTCACGGGCCCCTTCTGCTCCTTCTCGTAAAGGACTTTGAACTTGTTCTTGGTCAAGGGCTGGCCAGGCTCGGGCACCACCTCAATCACATCCATGATCAAGATCTGGAGGGCATGGGTATGGCTGTGGGATGGCTGTGGGGATGACAGAGGGGCTGCCAGCTCCCGCCCCCGCTCACTGGCCCCTTACCCGCCCTCGGCACGTGACCTCCTCCCCCTGCATGAGGCAGGTCCCGGCGGCCACGTAGCCTTTGAGGCCCGACACGGTCTCCTCGCTGCGCAGCGACACTGTCTTCATGCAGGTCACATGCTCCCACTCCTGCAGCTCGATCCTGTGGGGGCCGGGGGCCTCAGGATGCTGCCCGGAGGCCTTGGGCAGACCCCACGCCGGCTGGCCCAGCCTCACCTGGCATTGGGAATAGCCTCCCAGCTGACCGGGGAGATGAGCTGGATGGAGAAGGCCTCCTGCTGGGGGTGGATGTACCGCTCATCTGTGGGGACCAAGGGCGGCAGTCAGGGTAGGGCTTCCCCAAGGTGGGGCTGAAGATGGGCGTGTGGTGTGGGCGTCACCACCTCTCTCGATGGTCTCAAACTCCTTCTCCTCGCCAGTCATGCGTGGGATGCGGGCACACGGCGTGTTGGTGCTGGTGGCCACAGCATACACCTGTGGGTTAGTGGGGGTCACACACCAGTGGCCCGGCCAAGCCCAGAAGGTCCCTGGTGGGGTGGGGGCGGGGGCAGACCTTGGACTCCACGTGGTAAGCCACATAGTGGGCTGTGCAGCGCAGCGGGATCTTCCTGACAGGCCATGGGGCATCGTAGGACAGGTAGGCAGGCAGGACACTGATCCTTAGCTCACCCTGGGGTGGGGGCACAGGGTCAGGGGACCCAGGGCTAGCCAAGGGCAGGGGTAGGCAGGCCCAGGCCGCCAAGAGCCCTGGGATGTTACCCTCAGCTCTGTGGGAGCAGGGGTGGGTGAGGGGCAGCTGTGTCCAGGTGAGGTCCTGGAAGGGGCTGCCGCTCAGCCTCTGGGGCTCCTGTCCATTTTCCCAGGCTCAGCTGGGGCTAGGGGTGCTGGCCACAGGGGATGGGAAAGCTACGCCAGGAAGGCACTGGAGGCTGCAGACAAAGGGCAGTCCACAGACTGCCATGCTGGGGACTGAAAACCAGGCAGAGGGAGCCAGGGCTGCCTTCTTTCACGGACAGTCCTGAGTCCTCAGGCGCCCAGGAAGCACTCACCGCATCCCAGTCAGGGTCTCAAGTGATCTGGTGTTGTGGTGGTGTGGTGGCTTAAACAGGGAACCAGGATCAGAAAGCCTGTGTGCCCTCCCAAAGTCACAGAGCAGCCAAGGGGCAGAGCTAGCACTCAAGTCAGCTCTCCTGAGAAGTGTGGAGGCCAGGCCCTGCGAGGGCTTGCCCAGCAAGCCAGCGGAGCAGTGAGGGGCCCCCGGGGGCTGTAGCCCCAACTCCCAACCACCCCTTTCCAGACTTTTGGAGCACCAAGTCACAGGTTCCACCTCCTCGGCCTCAACCCCATCGCCCTCTGGACACTCCTTCCTGGTCCTCAGGGTGGAGCCAATGGCCCCTTCTGTCCCCTCCCCCTCAGCTGGGGCAGCATCAGCCAGTGCTGCTGGGAACCGGCCGGGCCCCACCTGTCTGTTGAAGTACAGGAAGCCGCGGGGACAGTTGACATTGTGGAATGGAGCGAAAGAGTCGACGGGGCCGTCGATGGCCATGGGGTGTAGCCGCAGAGCCCCTCGGCCAGTCACCAGGAGCCAGTGAGGGGAGGGGCCGCAGATGAACACCTGGGGGCAGGCACCATGAGGATGCTGTGGATGAGGCCGCGTCTCCCTTCTACCACAGACCCCTGCAAAGGCGCCGGCCTACCCCTGAGTAGCCATAAATATCCTCGAAGTAGCGGAAACGCGCCACGCGGCCCCGGGCCCCGGCCCCCTCCTCCGTGCTGCCACCTTCTGCTTTCTTCTTGGATGGCTTTGGCTTCTTCTCACGGAAGTTGATGTTGTGAGGGACCTGGGGGGGAACCATGCAGGTCCTCCAGGGGCTGCCGGTCTGAAACCCACACCTTGTACCACACCCACCCCATGCCCTAGCAGTCCAGCCACTGGCACCTTCTTAAAGCGGACTTTGAGATTGCCCTGGCCCAGCTGAGAGTCGTGGGGGAAGGCCTCGTAGATAAGCAGCTCTTGGTCCACATGCACCTGGCAGGATGAGGGGGGCCGTGGGGGAACGGGCAGGGACATGGAGAAGATGGGATGGGCCACGGGAAGAGGTGGGCTGTGGGTAAGGGGCGGGGCTGTGGGGGAGATGGGGTGGAGCCGTGGGTAAGGGGCGGGGCTGTGGGGGAGATGGGGTGGAGCCGTGGGTAAGGGGCGGGGCTGTGGGGGAACGGGCTGGGCCAGGGGGAAGATGGGAAGGGGAGGCCAGGCCAGGGGGAAGATGGGAAGGGGAGGCCAGGCCAGGGGGAAGATGGGAAGGGGAGGCCAGGCCAGGCGTGCTCACCAGCAGGTAGGGCCTACTCTGGCGGCTGCCCAGCGCCACCAGCAGCACCTCTTTGACCAGGGGCAGCTCCCCCTGGCGCGTGGCCTCCTCCCTGCGGGCCTCGCCCTGTGTAGTGGGCTGTCCAAAGGAGCTGTCCACGAGGACCCGCTGCCCCACAGGGAAGTTCTTCACCAGGAACACCAGCCGCCAGTCGGGGAGCTGGTAGATCTGCGGGGTGGGCAGCAGTCAGTGGAGGCAGGTGGGTGGAGCAAGCTGGGCCACAGTGCAGGGCAACACCTACCTCCATGGTGCCATTCTCCCGCACCAGCAGGCACCAGTGGGTAGGCTCTGCCCGGAAGGGTGCAGGGTCCCGGTCAGCAGGGGGCTGGCTGCTTCTTCGGGCCTCCTCCTTGCTGGGGCTGAAGAGGGAGCCCGAATCCCCATACAGCATCTCCTCCTCGTCATCCACTGTGGGGCTGGGGGCCAGCAGAGGGTCACAGGTGGCCTGTCAGCCACAGGGACCCAAGCCCCTACCTGCACCCCTGGCCCCCACGCACCTAGTCTCTGAGCCCAGGCCCTCGGCCTCCGAGCCGCTGCGGCCCCCGAGCTCGTCACGGGCCCCGCCCAGGCGGCTTTCAGTGGTGAACATGCCACTGAGGTCTCGGTACAGGCACAGCGTGATCACCTTGGACTGCTGCGGGGAGAGGGGTGGGCTCAGTGGCGGGCAGGGGGCGGGGACAGGCGGGTGCCAGGAATGAGGAGGCCTACATGGTGCAGCGGGGGCTTGTGCAGCGCCAGGCGGTGGTGGCGGCCACCGTAGGAGTCACTCTTCAGCAGGAACATGGTGACGTGGCCCTCGGCACTCATGATGACCACATAGGGGTCGGCCACGGCACACTGCACGATGGGGGCGCCCAGGTCCACAGGGATGAAGTGCAGCTGATTCACTGTGGGCACAGGACAGTCAGCACGCGCCTACCCAGGGTCCAACCACCAACACCCCGCCCCACCATCCCCACCTACCTCCTTCCAGCAGGTGGATGCCCAGGGCCCAACCACCCCCCCGCCGCCGTCCCCACCCACCTACCTCCTTCCAGCAGGCGGATGCCCAGTGGTGACACTTGGACAATGTAGCGGTTGTCCCCGATGTTCCCAGCAAAGACCGTGGGGCCCTGAGTGGCGAAGCCGCTGGTGTCCAGCTCCATGATCTCCTGCCCCGTCTGCAAGATCTGCGGGCAACAGCTGTGAGGGAGGCGCCCCCCGCAGGGGACCCCAGCCCCAGGTCCCAGGCCCTGCCCCTCACCATGGTGGAGTCTTCCCGGCTCAGAATCAGGAATCCGTGTCTGCGGCCGTCATCGTCTGCTTCAGGGGTGCTGGGTTCCTGCTCTGTGCCCTCCCCCTTGGGATTGTCCTCCTGTCAGGGCCAAAGGGGAGCAGGCTGGAAGCCACAGTGCAGTGAAGGCAGGTACGCAGGTGCGACCTGGGCCCCCCCCAGCCTATGAGAAGGCAGTGCCGGTCCCATCCCAGGGCCTCCCTGCAGCGGGCTCACACCTACCTCCTCCTTACGCACTGGGGCGATGACTGTCCACATGTCATAGCAGCCGGGAAGCTCAAAGGTTGTCACCACCTGGGGCCGGATGCTCTTCTAGAATGATGATGGGGTGGGGGTGTGATGGGGGTGTCAGCCCACCCAGGTCCGACCAGGAGGCGCCCGCCCCCTACCTGCCCACGCACCTGCAGCACCGACAAAGCCCCGTTCTTCCCGTGGCCGGAGCAAACCACAATCTCCAGGTCCGGCTCAGGGCTGTTCTGAAACTGCACAGGACTTGGGGGTGAGGACTATGCCCCCCACCTACCCTCACACTCCAGCCCCTGCCCCCAGCCCCGACCCCAACCCTTGGCACCTCTTCAGAGAGGAAGGCAGGCTCGCCCATGGCGGCATTGGCGCAGGGTCCGATGTTAAGGATGCTGTCACACACCTGTGGCACAGCAACAGTCAGGGGCTTGCTGGGGGGCATTGGCTGGGATGGGGGCCCTGCTGCCTCAATCTCACCTCAAAGGAGTAGGTGGCCAGCTGTGTGCCCGACTGGGCCTCGCTGCCGTACACTTCAATCTCGTCCACTTCGTCCTGCGGCACCGACTTGCCTGCAGCTGCACACAGAGAGCCCACCTGAGCGCAGCCCTGGGTCACCTGGCCCCGCTCCTGACCAGCCCTGGCCCGGCCCTCACCTGACCAGCCCTGGACCAGCCCTCACCTGACCAGCCGGCCGTTGCATCCACTCGCTTCTTCTTTGAGGGAGGCTCTTCCTGTGAGGCAGGAGGGGCACTGAGTGGCATGCCACAGCAGTGCCCACATGAAGGGTGGTGGCCCAATGGGCCCAGGAAACCCACCTTGTCAGCAGCCTCACGGACAGCACTGGCCGGGGGCTCCTGCAGCTTCTCCGTGTACTTGAGGAGGAGGGAGTTGCCCAGGCGAGAACCCAGGAACAGGTACCCGGGCTCCATGGTGACCATCTGAGGGAGGGCAGGTGTGTGAGGGCGGGGCCGGGCCTGGACCCAGAACCAACCCCTAGTCCCAACTCACGCTGGTGGTGAGGACGCTGGCGGCCGCCTTGTCAAAGTGGAACGCTCGGACACTGCGCATGCCATCGGTGATGAGAGTCAGCACATAGCTGGGGGCAGAGAGAATTCTGACTCGGGGATGGGGACCCTGGGGGAGTGAAGGGGGCCAGGGGACCCTATGGGACTTGTTGGGGATAGTGTGGGCAGAGTTCATGGGCGGGGGAGGGGCTCACATCTCGCCGCCCTTGAGGGAGATGACCATCTTGTCGTAGGAGATGAAAGTGGCCTGGGCGCAGTCCAGGGTGATCCGCACACCCTCCTGGGTGCCTGTGGGGTGGGTGGTCAGGCCGACTAGGCAGGCCCAAGCCGTCCCTGGCCCCCGCCCAGCCACCCCACACTCACGAAGCGGGAAAGCCGTGGTGCCTGTGGTGAGGCTGTTGAGAGCCACGCCATACGGGGGGACGCTCTGGTTCAGGTACAACAGCGAGTTGACGGCAAACACCACCACCCCACCTGGAGGTGGACACAGGCTGGTAGGCAGGCTCAGTGCTCCCTCCACACACTCCCCTATCCACTTCCAGGACACACACCTATGGGCTTGGGCACAGCCAGAGCCTGAGTGCAGTCAAAGGGCAGGCTGGTGAGGGACCAGATGACGGGGTGCACCTTCTGCGTGATGTTCAGTGAGATGGCCACAATGGAGCAAGTGTCCTGCCGCACGGCCACGCGCCTGGGGACGCCAGTGGGTCAGCCAAGGGCCTTGCCTCCCCGCAGAGACCCAGGCCCAGCTCCTCCTGAGCAAGCCCCACCCACACCCCATAATCCCCGCCCTAAACCCCACCAATGCCCCATGAACCCCACCCCAGGCAGAGGCAGCTGGGGGGCCCACAGTGCAGAGGGGCCTCCTTAGAGGGCTCACCCAGGCCAGGTCTGGTTGGGCTCAAACAGGATGAGCAGGGTGGGCTCGTAGTAGCCATGCAGGAACTGCAGGTCGATGATGTTGAGCAGCTTCTCGTCTAGCGCCCGCACATCGATGATGTAGCTGGGCAGGAAGCTGGACCTCTGCCTGGGGGGCCAGGGGCTTCAGCAGGAGAGGAGGGGATGCGGGGAGGGGACCTCGGGCTCTGGCACCCCCCACCCCAGCACCACAGCCTGCCTTAGCTGGCACTCACCCCTCACCCACGAGCCCCTCGTGCTCCTCAGCCAGGCTCTCCCTGCGGAAGGGCAGGACCACCAGCCGTGTGCCGTAGACAAGCATGGCTGCGCAGCGCCCATCGGGGTCCACCCGCACTCGCGGCGTGTGTACATTCTGCACAAACCCGTCCTGGGGGCAGAGGGAGCATCAGCCAGGCCCAGCGTAGGAGACCCCGAGGGAAGCACTTGGGGCCATAGAACTCAGCTGCAGGGGGAGGGAGGGTGGCTGGGCTGGGGCCTGGGTGGGGGCAGGAGCATGGCCCTACCCGAAGCTCAGGCTCCTCAAAGTAGTGCAGTGACAGGGTCTTCAGGTCGTGGGTGCCCGGGTCGTACTCCACCACAGACAGCTGGGGTCAGAGGGCACAGCCGTGGCTGCCGACTGCCTGTCCTGACAGTGTCGCCCCTGGCAACCAACGGCTGTACCCAGGCCCACCCCACCAGGCCCTGGCACCCACTCCCATGCCTTAGCCAGGCCCACCCCACCAAGCCTACCACTCACCTTGGCATCCTTGAAGCTTAGGAGCAGGGCATCCCGCTTGGCTCCTGCCAGCTGCACGCTGGCCATGGACATGACGTTGCCGAAAAAGGAGAAGGAGGCAGCAAGCTCGAGCTTCTCCCGGTGGGCCTTCCCCTCTAGGGGAGACGCCAGGGCTCAGGGTCAGGGCCCAGCCATGCCTGGCACCCACACAGCCCCAGGCCGCCCCACCACACTCACCAGTGCTCCTGTCATTCTTGGTCAGAGCCTGGAGGGGAGAGAAAGAGAGGGCAGTGAGGGGACACATCTGGCAGCTCACCTCATCCAGGGAACGAGAAAAGACCACCAAGTCTGGCCCCTGCCTCCTGGGAGCTCTGCCCAAACCCTCTCTGCGGCAGGGAGGGAGGGAGCAGACCAGGGACTTCTGGAGACAGCTGTGCACACCCCCCGACAGCGACCCCCATTCATGCTCTCACGCCCACAGCCCAGCCCTGGCACAAGCCCCACCCCAGGAAGCCCCTACCTCACGGCTCCCTGGCAGCCAGGAAACCACTACCTCACGGCTCCCTAGCAGCCAGGCCCTGTGCAGCAAGCAGTCAGGGTTAGAGTGCACTCTGTGTCTGAACACCCCCAAACCTGCCTGGTTGCACACCCACAGCAGCCCAGCCCCGGCCCCTGGGTCCGAATGTCACAGGACAGAAAGCCAGAGCCAAGGGGTATCTGTAGCTACTGATCCATGTGCCTGTTAGAGAAGAGGAAGCCCTGAGCTATCCTGACACCCTGGGCACCCCCAGGCTCCCTCTCTATCTTCTCCCTTTTCACTGCCCTCCCAGAATGATAAGAGGCTGTGTGTTCTTTGCTACTAAGTAGCTAGTTGAACTAGCTAGCTGACTTATATTCCATTGCCTCAAGGCAAGGGAAAAGTGGTTTTTGGTTTGTTTTTTGTTTTTTTTTTGAGACTGAGTCTTACTCTGTCACCCAGGCTGGAGTGCAGTGGCGCGATCTCGGCTCACTGCAACCTGTGCCTCCTAGGTTCAAGTGATTCTCCCGCCTCAGCCTCCCAAGTAGCTGAGATTACAGACACCTGCCACCACGCCTGGCTAATTTCTGTATCTTTAATAGAGACAGCGTTTCACCATGTTGGCCAGGCTGGTCTCGAACTGCTGACCTCAGGTGATCCACCTGTCTCGGTCTCCCAAAGTGCTGGGATTACAGGCGTGAGCCACCTCAAGGTCATTTTTCACGATGGACTTGTGCTATGGGGAGGGCATCTTGGAAGCTGGTTAACAGATACAGAAAAGGCATCCACAAACCAATACCCATCTCACAGCAACAAGGGCAACTCCAGGTCTTCACCCGAAAATTCTACCAAAGGTTTCAGAAGTAATGACACACTTAAAAAAAAAAACAAACACACCCACTCATGTGGGGCTGACGGCACTGCAGGCAGCTCAGGCCACCCCAACAGCCCACAGACAGGTGGGACAGGAAGTGACACCAACCTCCTCAAAACACCTGCAGATGAGCCCAGTGACAAGCAGGGGTATTATAACACAACCGGGTTGAGTTATTCCAGGAACGCAAAACTAGATTTCCACAAGAACAGCCATCACTAAACTTACTGCGCTGTCAAAATTAAGGAGAAAAATCATGTCATTTTAATGGATACAAAAAAGCATCTGATAAAGGCATTCATGACAGAAACTCCTACTAAAGCAAAAATAGGAAGAAAAAAATTTTTTTTTTGAGATGGAGTCTCATTTGTTGCCCATCCTGGAGTGCAATGGTGTGATCTTGGCTCCCTGCAACCCCGCCTTCCAGGTTGAAGCAATTCTCCTGTCTCAGCCTCCTCAGTAGCTGGGCTTCACAGGCGCGCACCACCACGTCCGGCTAATTTTTGTATTTTTAGTACAGACAGGGTTTTGCCACGGCCAGGCTGGTCTTGAACTCCTGACCTCAAGCGATACACTCACCTTGGCCTCTCAAAGCGCTGGGATTACAGGCATATACCACGACGCCAGGCCTTTGTTTTTTGACATAGGGCCTCACTGTCTCCCAGGTTGGAGTGCAGAGGAGCAATCATGGTTCACTGCAGCCTCGACCTCCTGGGCTTAGGTGATCCTCCCACCTCAGCCTCCTGAGTAGCTGGGACCACATGTGAGTCACCACACCTGACTAATTTATTTATTTTTTAAATTTTGAGACAGTGTCTCACTCTGTCACCCAGGCTGGAGGGCAGTGGTGTGATCTCAGCTCCCTGCAACCTCTGCCTCCTGGGTTCAAGCAATTCTGCCTCATCTTCCCAAGTAGCTGGGATTACAGGCATGTGCTACCATGCCCGGCTAATTTTTGTATTTTTAATAGATAGGGTTTTGCCATGTTGGCCAGGATGGTCTCGAACCCCTGACCTCAGGTGATCCACCCACCTCGGCCTCCCAAAGTGCAAGGATTATAGACATGAGCCACCGCACCCAACTTCCTTAATCAAATAAAGGGTATCTACAAAAAGTCTACAGCAATGTGGTGCTGGGAGTGAAACGTTACAAGTTTTCCCTCTTCAGGCCGGGTGCAGTGGCTCACGCCTGTAATCCCAACACTTTGGGAGGCCGAGGTGGGTGGATCACCTGAGGTCAGGAGTTCGAGACCAGTCTGGCCAACACGGTGACATAATGAAATCCCGTCTCTACTAAAAATACAAAAATTAGCCGGGTGTGGTGGCGGGTGCCTGTAATCCCAGCTACTTGGGAGGCTGAGGCAGGAGAATTGCTTGAATCCGGGAGGCGGAGGTTGCAGAGAGCTGAGATCACGCCATTGCACTCCAGCCTGGGGGACAAGAGAGAAACTTTGTCTCAAAAAAAAAAAAAAAAAAAAAGTTTTCCCTCTTGGTCAGGACCAGCCAAGGACGCCTGATCCACCCTGCCAAGCATAAAGTCAATACACAGAGACCAACTGCACTTCTGCACACATGCAAGAAACGGGTAACCACTCAGAAGAATTTTTTGAGACGGAGTCTTGCTCTGTCGCCAGGCTAGAGTGCAGTGGCACAATCTTGGCTCACTGCAAGCTCTGCCTCCCGGCTTCAAGCCATTCTCCTGCCTCAGTCTACCGAGTAGCTGGGACTACAAGTGCCTGCAACCATGCCCGGCTAATTTTTTTTTTTTGTATTTTGGTAGAGTCGGGGTTTCACCGTGTTGCACAGGCTGGTCTTGAACTCCTGAGCTCAGGCAATCCACCTGCCTCGGCCTTCCAAAGTGCTGGGATTACAGGCGTGAGCCACTGCGCCCGGCCACCACTCAGAAGGATTTTAAGAAAAATGTGTACATAGTCAAATGGTCTAATGTCTAACTGGCATCTTGGGGGAAAGGGGACAGAATCAATAGCTAAAGAAATAGTGACCAAAGGCTGGGCACGGTGGTTCACGCCTGTAATCCCAGCACTTTGGGAGGCCGAGGCGGGCGGATCACGAGGTCAGGCGATCGAGACCATCCTGGCTAACACAGTGAAACCCCATCTCTACTAAAAATACAAAAAAATTAGTTGGGCATGGTGGCAGGCGCCTGTTGTCCCAGCTACTCGGGAGGCTGAGGCAGGAGAATTGCTTGAACCCAGGAGATAGAACTTGCAGTGAGCCGAGATTGCGCCACTGCACTCCAGCCTGGGTGATAGCGTGATAGAGCGAGACTCCGTCTCAAAAAAAAAAAAAAAAAGAAAAGAAAAAAAACCTCAAAAATTTGAATAAGAGAATGTTTACAGGGTTTCAAAATAAGTCCCTACAAGATACTTTTAGTTACAAAAGGAAGAAATAACCTTACAGTGGGGGAATACAGGCCAACACTACCCAACCAAGCATCAAAGCATCAGCATCCAGTCATGAGGCAAAGGCCCCCAGCCGCCTCCTGAAAGCTGATGGGGGTGCTGTGTGCCTCTTCTGTGGTGTTCCTGTCAAAAATACAAATGTCTCATCTAAACACCTGGGAATTTCTTGGCTGGGCACAGTGGCTCACACCTGTAATCCCAGCACTTTGGGAGGCCAAGGCGGGTAGATCACTTGAGGTCAGGAGTTCGAGACCAGCCTGGCCAACATGGTGAAACCCCATCTCTACTAAAAATACAAAAAATTAGCTGGGTGTGGTGGTGCACGCCTGTAATCCCAGCTACTCAGGAGGTTGAGACAGGAGAACTGCTTGAACCCAGGAGGCGGAGGTTGCAGTGAGCTGAGATTGCGCCACTGCACTCCAGCCTGGGCAACAAGAACAAAACTCTGTCTCAAAAAAAAAAAAAAAAAGGGACTTTTATTAATTTCAACAGTGTTGTATATTTTCTTCCCCATAAAGGGGCCTTTGGTGCTGCCCAAGTCCACATGCTTGCCTATTTCCTATCCATGCCTTCTTCTCCCTCTCTCTGCAAAGCAACAGCGTCTCAACACCCTGAGGCACAACTGGCCTTGCTTCCTGCCTCCCCGGAGACTGAGGTACCAGCAGACACCCCCACCCTCCTCACTGCGCCCATGTTCTGTGCCTGCCTTCCCGTGGCCATGGGTGAGCGGGTCACACTCAAGCCAAGCCAAGCCAAGCCAAGCCTGCACTAGATTCTCTGGGACAGATTCAAGACAGTTACACGAGGCCGGGCACAGTGGCTCAAGCCTGTATTCCCAGAGCTTTGGGAGGCTGAGGCGGGTGGATTGCCTGAGGTCAGGAGTTCGAGACCAGCCTGAGCAACATAATGAAACTCTGTCTCTACTAAAAATTAGCAGGGTGTGGTGGTGGCGCCTGTAGTCCCAGCTACTCAGGAGGCTGAGGCAGGAGAATCGCTTGAACCCGGGAGGCAGAGGCTGCAGTGAGCTGAGATCGCACCGTTGCACTCTAGCCTGGGTGACAGAGGGAGACTCTGTCTCAAAAAAGAAAAAAAAAGACAGCTGTATGAAAGGTGGCTGTCTCCCTCCCTCTCCAGGTGAATCTGGGCTGGAGGCTGCCTTTAGGGCAGACTGTGGTGGCAGGGACGGTGCCCTCCTGGTCTAGCCCTTAAAGTGACTGGCAGCTTCTGCCTTAGCCTCCTAGGGCTCTGAGTTCCTGCAAGAAGCTCAACTACACCAACACCGCCATGCTGCCAGGAAAACCAAGCTAGCCATGCTGGGGACAGGGGAGAGTGGAGGGATGGTGTGGGGGTAGGGGAAGACACATCTGGCCTGTCCCCAGCTCTTCAAGTCGTCCCTGTCAAGGCTCGCCCTGGTGGAGGAGAGCCAACGGCTCCACACACTGATGAATCCCTGAAAACCTGGCTTCCAGGTGTGCAATTATGATAAAAGACCTCGTTTGTATATTCCAGGGCAGTTTGTTACAGAGCCATGACTAGACTGACCCCAGGAGGATGGCTTGAGCCCAGGAGTTCGAGGCCAGCCTGGACAACATAGCAAGACCCTGTTTCTTAAAAAGAAAAAACAAAACAGAAGAAGAAAACCTCTTTTCCTGCCATTTATGGCTCTATTTCTTGCTTCAGTTTACGCACATCTTCTCCAGAGTTGTCTGTGTTCATTGTTACTGACTCTCCTCCTCTGCTGGGCTCTCATCCCTGCTCCATTCAGACCACCACCCTCATGCCACCAGACTGCCCTGTCAGAGTCACCAAGCATCACCTGAGGCTCAGCAGCGTGGGACTCAGTGTCGAGTCCCTCCCAGCTGCCTTCCCTGGGCCTCCAGGGCCCTGCCTTCCAGGCCATGCCACCTCCAGCTCTTTCATGGCCTCTCATCTCCCCAATCTCTCAATGTTGGGGTGCCCCAAGACCCTGTCCTTGTCTATATTCTGGGTGATCTCAACCAGTTTCTAAGGGCAGACACCAACCCCAGGCCGAAGACTCTGACTTGACCTCCATACCAGACCTCAATCCTCAACTCCAGACTCTTGCGCACACCCTCCTGCTCTGCACTGCTGCCTGATGTGGAATGAGCACCTCGGCCAACCTACGGTGGCCACCATCCAAGGCAGCACAATGTCCTCTGCAGTGAATGCTGGGAGGTGTTGCACCCTTCGCATCCCCCACCAGGGTTGGTACATATGACCAGTAGAATATGACAGAAGATTAACAGTGTATTACTACTTTTTTTTTTTAGATGGAGTTTTGCTCTGTCACCCAGGCTGGAGTGGAGTGCAATCTTGGCTCATTGCAACCTCCGCCTATGGGTTCAAGCAATTCTCCTGCCTCAGCCTCCTGAGTAGCTGGGATTACAGGTGCCTGCCACCACATCCAGCTAATTTTTGTATTTTTAGTAGACACAGGGTTTTGCCATGTTGGCCAGACTAGTCTTGAACCCATGACCTCAGGTGATCCACTCGCCTCGCCCTCCCAAAGTGCTAGGATGATAGACGTGAGCCACCGTGCCTGGCCTCTTTTTTTTTTTTTTTTTTTTTTGAGATAGGGTCTCACTCTGTTGTCCAGGCTGGAGTGTAATGGTGCAATCATAGCTCACTGCAGCCTTGACCTTCTGGGCTTGAGCAATCCTCCTGCTCTGGTCTCCCATGTAGCTAGGACTACACACAGGCCACCATGCCCAACTAACTTTTATATTTTATATTTGGGCCGAGCACAGTGGTGCACTCCTGTAATCCCAGCACTTTGGAAGGCCAAGGTGAGTGGACTGCCTGAGCTCAGGAGTTTGAGACCAGCCTGGCCAATGTGGCGAAACCGTCTCTATTAAAAATGCAAAAAGAAATTAGCCGGGCGTGGTGTCACACATCTGTAATCCCAGCTACTGGGTGGAGGGTTTAGGGGGCTGAGGCACAAGAATTGCCTGAACTCATGAGGCGGAGGTTAAAGTTAGCTGAGATCACACCACTTCATTCCAGCCTGAGTGACAGAGCAAGACTCCGTCTCACCAGGAAAAACAACAAAAAAAATTATTTGTAGAGATGGGGTCTTGCTATGTTGCTCAGGCCAGTCCTGAACTCCTGGCCTCAAGCAATCATCCCACTTCAGCCTCTCAGTGTGGGACTATAGGTGTGAGTCAATGCACCCAGCCTGAGATTCGGTTACAGGACTCACCGTGGCTTCAGTCTTGGTGGGTCTCTCATTGTGAGGGAGGCTGCCATGTTGTGAGCTGCCCCAGGGAGGGGCCCATGTGGTAAGGAACTTCGGCCTCCTGCCAATAGTGTGTTAGGGAGCAGAAACTCCAGCCCTCGTCAAGCCTTCAGAGGACAGGAGCCCTGGCTAGCAAATACATGTGTATGCTGGCGTAGGTGACCAGGAGGGTTGGCCTCCTTTGGCCTGAGCTTCTGACCCATCTGCCTGCTGGGTCAGCCCCTATTCACAACCCTCTTGTGGCTCCTCCCTGCTTTGTGGAGAACAGTCCTGACCATTGCCTACCTCCCTCCATCCCCACCACAATATCCACTCTATACCACGGCCACACTGTGCATGACTGTCCACCCTCAACTGCTTTGGGCCTGTGCACAGGCTGTTTCTTCTGCCTGGAACACCCTCCTCTCACCATCCCTGGGCCTGGGTAAGAGGTACTCCTCCCTTCAAGAACAATGGAGAAACTGCCTCTTGCAAGTTGCCTTCCTGGACCAGCTTTCAACTCTCTGGCAACCAGAACACCACTGTATTTCCCAAACCCTTGAGGCGTGTGCCTCACTGTACCAAGGCTCCTGTCAACAGTCTGTCCCCATCCTAGACCTGGCCTTGTTCCTTGTGCTAGGAATGTCCTTCCCCCGACAAACTCCCGCTCTGCCTCAGACAGGCTCTTCTGATCATCCGACTGGAAATACAGTCTCCTTCCTTCACTCCTTTATCCCCGCAGCAGCACTTGCTGCAGGGGCAGGTGTGTTTATTTAGATGTTCCCCTTCCCCAAGCGTCTGCAGGTGTGGTTCACATGGTATCTCTGCCACCCAGCACACAGTGGGAGTTCGCTCCTTCCAAACAACTTGCTGAAAAAACGGAAGAGCAAACAAGACGGCTAGGGCAGCGCGCCCTTCCCGGTGGGGTACGAAGGGAGGCAGAACAGGGTAGCAGCTGTGAGAAAGGATCTGAGCACAAGAGATTCAGGGTCATGTCCTGGCTCCTCAGGCTGGGACAAGCAAATCACTGAACTTGTCTGGGGCTTGGCTCTTCCATCGGCAACCCGGGGCGGTGAGAGCACCCACGTCGCGGACAGCGGGGAGGGCTCCCAGGGCCCGACCTACCTCGGCGTCGCGGTTGAGGCGGTACACGTAGAGCTGCGAGGTCCCGGCCACCACCAGGTTGCGCTCGCTGTTGTTGAAGAAGTTGCAGTACATGGAGAACTCCAGGCCGGTGGGCGGATGCGCCTGTTTGTACACGGCGTACATGGCGCCAACCCGGGCTGCGCAAGGCCGGGAGAGGAGAGGTGAGCGGGGCCGCCCACACAGGAGCCCGGCCCCGCACCGCACCCCTGACTGGCCTCGCGCTGCCGCCTCAGCCGCCCGCCCGGCCGCCCACCTGGCAGTTGGAGCCGACTCGAAGGGAACCGGGACGGCGGCGAACTCGGTCCGGCCGGATCCGGAAGCTGGGCGCGAAGGTTCCTGGCTTCTGCGCCTGCGCAGCGGCCGCCGCGTGAGCGTGGCTGCAGGGGCGACAGCGGGCCCTGGTGGCCCGGGATGCGGATGGCTGGCGGCTCGGCTCCGGGCTGGGCGTCAGGACCCCAAACCCCCTAGCGCGCGAAGTGCGGGGCCTCTGCTGCGGGCGGAGCAGCGCGGGTGGGAAGCCGCAGGGGCCCCGGTTGCAGCGGCTCGGGGTCGGCCGGGGGTGCGTCCCCACCAGACCCAGGACGGCTGCAGGAAGAAGCGACTCCGCTCGTAGCCCCCCGGGTTCAGGGGGCCGCGCCAGGATCCAGAAGAGGGGGCGCGGCGCCTCGCCAGTGTCTGGGGCTCCGAGAAAGCTTCTTAGAGAGGCCGCACGCCCCCTCTGCCCAGTGTCCCCGCGCAGAGCGACCCCCGCCGCCAACACTCCCGCGGAAGACGCAGGACCACGCCGGCTCGCGAGCCCAGCGCTGTCCGCCCGCCTTACTCACTGCTGCCTACCCAGGGCGGGCCCAGTGCCAGCTTCCAGGAGCTTGGATCCTGGATCAGGCATGGGCCTAGGACCTAGAAACGGAATCATGAGAAATAAAACAAGACAGTATGGTTACGCCCAAGAATATGGCGTGGAAATATATGTTTTTGTTGCATCCAAATCTACTCACTTGCTCCTTGGGCAGTGGGGGAAGGGCCTCTTGGATGCTCAGGCGTGTGACCCCTGAGCCACACTCAACAGCCTTTTAAAAGTCAATAGGAGGCGGTGGCTCACGCCTGTAATCCCAACACTTTGGAAGGCCGAGGTGGGCTGATCACCTGAGGTCAGGAATTTGAGACCAGCCTGGCCAACATGGTGAAACCCAGTCTCTACTAAAAATACAAAAATTGTGGGGAAAAGAAAGAGAGACCAGATTGTTACTGTGTCTATGTAGAAAACGAAGACATAAGAAACTCCATTTTGATCTGTACTGAGAAAAATTGTTTCTGCTTTGAGATGCTGTTAACCTGTAACTTTAGCCCCAACCCTGTGCTCACAGAAACATGTGCTGTAATGAATCAAAGTTTAAGGGATTTAGGGCTATGCAGGATGTGCCTTGTTAACAATATGTTTGTAGGCAGTATGCTTGGTAAAAGTCATCGCCATTCTTCATTCTCGATTAACCAGGGACACGATGCACTGCGGAAAGCCGCAGGGACCTCTGCCCAAGAAAGCCTGGGTATTGTCCAAGGTTTTCCCCCACTGAGACAGCCTGAGATATGGCCTCATCAGAAAGGAAAGACCTTACAGTCCCCCCAGCCCAACACCTGTAAAGAGTCTGTGCTGAGGAGTAATAAAGAGGGAGGCCTCTTTGCAGTTGAGATAAGAGGAAGGCTTCTGTCTCCTGTCTTTGGGAATGGAATGTCTCAGTGTAAAGCTGCCCATTCCCTTTTGTTCTATTCTGAGATAGGAGAAAACTGCCTGGAAGCGAGATATGCTGGTAGCAATACTGCTCTGTTACTCTTTCCTACACTGAGATGCTTGGGTAAAGAGAAACATAAATCTATTGCTGCTGCTCTGTTACTCTTTGCTACACTGACATGTTTGGGTAAAGAGAAACATAAATCTAGCCTACCTGCACATCCGGGCACAGTACCTTTCCTTGAACTTATTCATGATACAGATTCCTTTGCTCATATGTTTCCCCGCTGACCTTCTCCCCACTTGTTGCCCTGCTACACTCCCCTTGCTAAGATAGTAAAAATGATGATCAATAAATACTGAAGGAACTCGGAGGCTGGTGCTGGTGTGGGTCCTCTGTATGCTGGGTCCTCTGGGCCCACTCTTCTCTATACTTCGTCTCTGTGTCTTATTTCTTTTCTCAGTCTCTCGTCCCACCTGATGAGAAATACCCACAGGTGTGGAGGGGCTGGCCCCCTTCAAAAATTAGCCAGGCATGGTGGCACACGCCTGTAATCTCAGCTACTCGGGAGACTGAGGCAGGAGAATCGCTTGAACCCAGGAGGCAGAGGTTGCAATGAGCCAAGATCATGTCATTGTGCTCCAGCCTGGGTGACAAGAGTCACATACAATAAAAATAATCAGAAGAGACAGAAACACAAGAAAGAAGGTCATGTGGCCCGGGCGCCGTAGCTCACACCTGTAATCCTAGCACTTTGGGAGATCGAGGTGGGTAGATTACCTGAGGTCAGGAGATCGAGACCAGCCTGGCCAACATGGTGAAACCCCGTCCTACTAAAAATATACAAATTAGCTGGGCGTGGTGGCGGGTGCCTGTAATCCCAGCTACTCGGGAGGCTGATGCTGGAGAATTGCTTGAACCTGGGAGGCAGAGGTTGCAATGAGCCGAGATGGTGCCACTGCACGCCAGCCTGGGTGACAGAGTGAAGCTCTGTCTCAAAAGAAGAAAAGAAAAGGGGAGGGGAGGTCATATGAAGACAGAGGCAGGGATTGGAGTCATACTGCCCACAAACCAAGGAACACCTGGGGCCACCAGTAGCCAGGAAAGGCTCATGGAACAGACTTTCCTAGAGACTTCAGAGGGAGCATTGCTCTCCTGACACTTTGATTCCTAACTTTTAGCCTCCAGAACTGTGAGAATAAGTTTCTGTTTGTAAGGCACTCAGTTTGTGGTAGGCTGTGTTATGGTAGCCCTAGGAGGCCACCACACAGGGACTCAGGATTAACGCCTCAGAGTCAGAAGAGGCTGGGGTCCCAGGAACCGTGGGCTGCCACACACTCTGGTCTGATGATCTCCAGGCTTGCTTTCCATGACAGAGAAATAAGCCCTCGGCTGTGTAAGCAGTTATGGGTAAGCAAATTTGATTCCTGTTCGGGGACAGGTCCCACCTGCTGCCCACACACCCAGGTGAATTTCCCTGACCCTACTCCTCAGGCAGGCAGGGTCTCCACATGAAAGAGGGGGCGCCTGAGGCTGGCTGCCCGGGGGGGGCCTGAGTGCAGCTCTTCCAGCTTCGAGGCACCCTGATGGGGAGAAGGCAGTGCCACAATTGTCCTTTCTCAGCTGAGGACCCTTCCCACCCAGCAAGGAGAGCACAGCCACGCTCCAAGGACAAGAGTGTCTTTACTGGAGTTGGGACTGGGGCCTCTATAGGGGCTTCTGGTTTCTGGGCTGTAGGTTTGTGAGGTGTGGGATCTTAAGTCAAAGGTAGGGCACTAGGGCAGGGTATCAGAGGGTGATGTCATCCTCGTACAGGGACAGCAGCAGCAGGACGGTCCAGCCGCCCAGCAGGCCCACGTTGTGCAGCAGGAAGAGGAGCCAGGGCCGCGGGTCCCGTACTTTCAACATCGCCGGGAGCTGAGAAGCAAATGGGCACCGGGTCAGCGCCCCTGCTCAGCTCCTCTGCTCAGCTCCCGGCCCAGAGCAGCCCCTCCCCTCGCCATCCTGACCATGTCGCAGAGTGCTACGTAGAGGAACAGGCCGGTGGCCACTGCCAGGATCCAGGCCTCGCTCTCCTCGCCGACTCCAACCGCGAGTGCCACGTAGAGACCGGCGAAGGCCGTGAGCGCGGAGGCCAGGTTCAGCAGCAGTGCTTGGCGCACGGACAGCCCCGCGTGCAGCAAGGCCGCGAAGTCCCCTGGGGGCGGGTCCACATCAACAGCTCCGCCCTCCTATCTACATGCCCCACCCACCTCCTTTCGGTCCCGCCCTCTTACCACCAGGCCCCGCCCACCGGTTCCCGGCCTCCCCGCCCAGCCGTCAGACCCCGCCCATCTCCTTCCAGGCCCCGCCCACCTGTTCCTGGTCTCCCCGCCCGGCCCCTTCCAGGCCTCGCCTGCGCTCACCCAGCTCGTGCGGCAACTCGTGGCAGAACACGGCCAGCGACGTGGCCAGCCCGGTCTTCCAAGAGGACGCGAAGGCGGCGCCCACGGCCAGCCCGTCGGCGAAGTTGTGCACGGCATCGCCCAGCGTGATCACATAGGGCAGTAGCCTCAACTCTGCGGGCGCAGAGGCCCGTGGGTTCGCGTGGCCTGTCGCCTACCCCCAAGCCTTGGGCCCCGTCCGCGCTCCACACAAACCCCAGATCCCCCAGCCCTTCCGGGGTCGCACCCTGGGCTCACCTGGGCTCAGTCTCCTGGGCTCAGGGTTCAGCAGCTCCGGTCTCTCCTCTGCCACCTGGGAGGAGCCTTGAGTAAGTCCCGCCCGGAAGTGGAGGAGGAACGCGGTGGGGCGGGGCCCCAGATCACCGCGGGAGGCGGAGCCGCAGGCCTGGGGTGGGGCTGGGAGTGTGGGCGTGGGAAGGGGCCGGTGAGAGGGGCTCCGCGTAGGGTGGGGCATCTGGCGCCCACTCACCAGGTCTGCGCGGGAGCCCTCGTGGGGCGGCTTGGGCTGCCGGAGCTCGCTGGGTGCCAGCTGCAGGGACACACCGTGGCTGTGGCCCCCGTGGCTGTGGCTGCTGTGGCCGCAGGGCCCGTCCTCCAGGTCCTGTGAGGGTAGCCGCTCAGTGTCCACCAGGCCCCCAGCACACCCACCCGCCGGGTACCTTGCCAAGAAGCCTGACCTCCGGGTCCCTTGGCAGCAGAAGGTTGAAGAGGTTCTCAAACAGGAAGAAGGCGTAGAGCCCGGCCAGCATAGCCAGGAGGCGCCAGGTGGGCTGTGGGCTGAGGCCCTCTTCGCTGTGTGTGTGCAGCCCCAGCACCTGGGGAGTAGGGGCGCTGGGCTGGGGGGGTCCCAGGGCGCCTCCCACCAAGAACCAGGGAGAGGGGTCAGGGGGTGGGGTGGGTAAGGGCCCTGGGAAGGCACGGCCTGGGAGTCCATGGTGGGGAACGGAGGGCCAGGGTCGGGGGTTTGTGGGGGCAGACCTTGGGCGTCAGATGCAGGACAGCGTCCCCAGTGAGTGCACCCACTGCCAGGCTCAGGAAGGTCTGCAGGATGTAGTGGGTGACCCCCCTGCAGCCAGTGCAGGTCAGCAGCAGGAGGCCAATAACCGCGCAGAGGCAGATGAGCAGCGTGGCCAGGGAGCCGTACAGATACCCTGGGGGCGGGTGAGGCGGCTGTGAGAGCTTTTCTTCCAGACTCAGCTCCTGCTTCCTGGGCGTCGCTCACCAGAGCTGCAGGCGGTCAGTGTGGGCCAGGCCCTCACTCAGGCTGACCCTCCTGCCTCAAAGCCCCACTCTCCTCCTGGCGACGCCACCTTCCCCTGTGTCTGTTGTTTCTACTTCCAGCCCCTGCTCGCTCTCTCCATTCCTCATCCTCGGCAGCCACTCCTTCCTCCCTACGTGGGCCCCACCTCTGCGCTGCTAGCACAGTGTAGGCGTCGGCACTCACTCTCTGCCTGGCTGAGCTGGTCCTGGACGGGGGGCCTGGGCTGGGAGGTGCAGGCTCCACTCAGCTGCTGTTGGAGCAGGGCAGGGCTCAGTTGGGCCCAGGCCTCCGGGGTCACCCCAGCCTGTTCCGACAGTCCATACACAGCCATCACGTCCCTGGCACTCAGGCATACCTGGGGAGTGGCAGGACAGGCTCAGGGGCCTGAGCAGACCCCAGTGGGGCCCCATCTTACCCCAGGGCGCAGCTCACCGTGTCCCACACACTGGAGCTGTTGTTGGAGGTGATGAGGGGCACAGGGTCCTGGCCGCTGGCTCCCCTGTGCTGATGACTGTGGTCGCTGTGGGCCTCCCTGCCCACCCCCAGGCGCTGCATCAAGGCTGACAGCTCTGGCAGGGAGAAGAGTTGGCACCGCAAGTCTGTGTGGGCTCCAGCCCTGCCCCCCAGGGACATGAAGGCTGGGGACTCGGGGGTACCCCCCTCCACAGCCCAGCCCAGGCCTCACCGGCCAGTGTCATAGGAACCTCGCTGCTGTGCTGCTGGAACACAAAGTCCACGAAGTACTGAGGGCTCGGCAAGGCGTGGAAGCAAGACCCGCTCCTGACGTGGTCCAGCAGGGCAGCCAGGACGCTGCCAGCACTGCCCGGAGCCCCTGCCCCTACTGCCTCCTCCAGCAGCTGAGGGATATCTACGCAGGCCTGGGGAAGAGGGGTCCTCTGTCTCAGCCTTTGGTGTGACCTTGCATCCAGCTCTGCCATCCACCCCGCTGCCCCTGGATGCATCTCCCACCCCCAACTACAGCATCTGCCCCCACCAGCCCCGCCCCTCCCCGGAGCCACAGCCCTCCCTGCCGGGCCCAGCTGCTTCAGGCTGCCACTCAGGCCTCTGGGTTCCTCCCTCATGAGGCCCCTCCTGGGGCTCCTACAGGCTCCTAACTGCCCAGTAGTGAGCCCCACGTTGTGAATCCCCAGCTGGAGGCCAACTCCCAGCGTCTCCCCAGGCCCCCAGGCTCCCTGAAGGCTTTGCAGCCAGGCCGGGCCCCCTGGGCCATGGGGCCCTCAGCACCCACTCCCCTGGTCTGCCTGGACTCTCCCTCACCATCTTGGGGGTCTGGCCAGCAGCCCGGGCCTGCATTCTCTGCAGCAGCCAGCTCAGGCCTGGGGTCAGGGCCTCGGGGCTCTCGAGCAGGGCCAGGAGGTGGTCTGCATGAGAGGCCCAGAGGCCAGCCCGAGCGTCCTCACATGTGCTCTCGGGGTTGCTGAGGTACAGGACGGCGGCAGCACTGAGGCGAGCGATGTATCTGGCCTCCAGGACTGGGCCCGGGGGCAGCCCTGGTCCCTCAGGCTCGCCCAGGCCCAGGGCGTCCTCCACAGACAGGCACTGTGGGCAGAGACGGGTGAGCAGGGGCGCTGGGCCCACCAGGGAGGGGAGAGGCAGGCCTGGCCAAGGGGCTTCCCCGCAGGCCTGTTTCCTCTCCCTATTAGGTCCAACAACGTCCACCATCCTTCCTCAACTCTTTGTGCCCTTCCGTCTCCCCAGGTCCCTGTTCTGCTTCCCCAGCTATAGGGGTGCACGCAGAGGGGTCCCCAACAGTGGTCCCCCATCCCCAGGGGACTTCCCTGGAGCCACTGCCAATTTGATGGCAGAGATCCGGCAGGGGGACGTGGCCCTGGGGTCCTGGGGAGAAGAGGGACTGTGTCCCTGGAGAGGCCTGTCTGCCCTCATGAGCAGGAGGGTGGGCTCTGGCTTGTGGGGAGGGCCAGGGTGCTCAGGTACTGCCGTAAGCCTCCTCCGCCTCCTGGAGTTTGCCCAGGGCCCTTTGCTGCCGGCTGGCAGGGCGGAGCGGGCGGGAAGAGTCCAGGGCTGGGGGACCCGTCGGGTGGGGCTGTTACCTTTCCACACGGCCCGTTGGCGCAGTGCACACGGTCCGCCAGCGTATTTAACAGGCCGCCCAGAGCCTCTTGATCCAGAGCGCCCTGGCCAGAGGTGAGCAGGCTCAGCAGACTAGCAGGCGGGGACGCCGTCGCCGTCTCCGTCACTACCAGCACAGCCAGCAGCAGCCCCAGCTCCAGCGAGACCAGGGACGCCATACTCAGCTCCCAGCGTGCTCAGTGGGTGTTGCTGGGGCCAAGGCCCAGTGCTTCTGGGCTGGCTGAGGGCGGCTTTGCTGGGGTTGTCCAGGGCCAGACTGGGGCTGGGCTAGGACCCGCCCGGGCTGCATGAGGACCTCTCCCAGGTATTCCTGCAGAGCTCTGTGATTGGCTGCTGGAGATGCCTGGGTTAACCATTCCAGCGGCAGATCCTCCCCAACAGCCTAGAGACACTGCGTGTGGGGGGCGAGGGCTGGGCCCCTTCCCCTGGACAGGCAGCCTGGGTGGGCTTTTTTTTTTTTGAGTTGGAGTTTTGCTCTTGCTGCCCAGGCTGGAGTGCAGTGGCGTGATCTCGGCTCACCGCAACTTCCGCCTCCCGGGTTCAAGTGATTCTCCTGCCTCAGCCTCCCGAGTAGCTGGGATTACAGGCAGCGCCACCACGCCTGGTTACTTTTGTATTTTTAGTAGAGACAGTGTTTCTCCATGTTGGTCAGGCGGGTCTTGAACTCCCAACCTCAGGTGATTCGCCTGCCTTGGCCTCCCAAAGTGCTGGGATTACAGGCATGGGCCACCACTCCAGGCCAGCCTGGGTGGGCTTCTGTCCTCTGCCTGCTGCCCCCCAAGCTGTGGGGCAGGGCTGGGGTGTCCCCTTCTGGCTCTCCATCTGGGGGCTGCCTCCAAGCTGGGGGACACAGGGCAGAGGTGCACAGATGCCCCCAGAGCCTGAAAGCTCCCAGATCCCTGCCTCCGCCCCTCCCAACAGAGGCTGCCCAGACACCCTCAGTGGCCCCTGTTGCAGGTGGGGACATGGACCTCCCTCCTCCTGGGTCCTGGGCTGTGGTCCTTGTTGGGGACTGCGATGGAGTCAAAGGAACTGAAAAGGTGCCTGCTGCGTCATGCTCCCTTAGGCCGGAGACAGCCCCAGGAAGCTCCAACACAGGCAAACAGGAAGACGGACCTGGGCCCTGGCAGCCACCTGGCCGAGCTTGGGTCAGGATGAGATTGGGGCAAGACCCCAGCTCTAGCCCCGGGGGCAGGGAGGCTGTGGCTCCCAGCCCTGCCCTCTCTGTGGGCTCCCTCTCTGGCCTTTGAGCCTAGAGGCCTTATCTGTACTGTGGTGGTGATGACAGGAAGTCTGGGGGAAGGGGAAGGCAGATGTCAGGGCAGCTTTGCCTTCTGAAGGGGGAGTCCAGATGCCGCCTCCCGCCCGGTCCAGCCAGCCTGACCCTGAGCGTTGTGGGTGGGGCTGCGGTGGGGAGCTGGGTGCCTGAGGCCCAAGGACTCTGTCCCGCCATGCACAGGGCGGGACGGGGCAGGGCGGGCATTGGGCCCAGTGTCCTGGGGTCAGGGTGCTTCCCCTGCCGGCCTCACCCCGCCAAGTGGATCTCATGGTGCCCCTCTGGCTGGGCCCACCCACAGTGGTATCCTTCTGGGGGCCCTTAGTGGAGCCTGCCGGGGGTGCAGATCCTGCCGGGGGTGCAGAGCCTGCTCGGGGTGCAGATGATTTCTGGGTCCCAGGACCATGAGGGGGCCACTCGACACACAGCCCGAAGATGCTGTGGACCCAAACTGGCCCTTTCCCTCCCACACCACCCCAGGACCAATGGGCTGGCTGAAGGCCACCCATTCTAAAATAGGCTCCAGGGCCAATTTTAGCTTCTGGGCAAAGGTCTTGGCCTGGGCCTGACTCTGTGGCCTTCCTGAGCTGCCTCCCCAGTAGGCCTCAGTGCCCATACAGGCCTCCTCCATTCCCTCCATTCATGTGACCCCACCCCTCCCAGCAGAAACTCTCTTTCGTAGCCCAGGAGCAGCTGTTGAGGGTTTCACCTGCCCATGCCCCAGCCTGAGGCCAGCTTCCCCAGAGCAGAGGGGTTGCACTCTCCTGCCTCTCAGGCCCACTCTGTCATCCAACAAGCTTGCTGCAATTGGCGCATCTTAAAAACAACACTGGCCAGTCATGCTGGCTCACGCCTGTAATCCCAGCACTTTGGGAGGCTGAGGCGGGTGGATCACTTGAAGTCAGGAGCTTAAGACCAGCCTGGGCAACATGGTGAAACCCGAGCTCTACTAAAAACAAAAACAAATTAGGGCACCCTGAGTGGTGGTGGGCGCCTGTAGTCCCAGCGACTCGGGAGGCTGAGGCAGAATTGCTTGATCCCAGGAGGTAGAGGCTGCAGTGAGCCACGATCGCATCATGCACTCCAGCCTGGGCAACTTGGCAAGACCCTGACTCTAAAAAGAAAAAAACAAAAAACATAAACCCATGTTCAATAGCAGCACTATTCAAAAGATAGAAGCAACTCAAGTATCCAAACATGCATAAGTGAACACATTGTGGCTCATCCACAGTTGAACATGATTCAGCCTGAAAAAGGAAGGAAACCGGCCTGCGCCGTGACTTGGATGCGCCTTGAGGAGATTGTGATGAGAGAAAGCAGCCAGACGCAAAAGGGCAAGAACGGTGTGATCTGACTGATGTGAGGACCCCAGCCAGTCAAATTCATGGAGACAGAAAGTAAAAGCATTTTGGGAGGCCAAGGCTGGCAGATCACCTGAGGTCAGGACTTTGAGACCAGCCTAGCCAACATGGTGAAACCCCATCTCTACTAAAAAATACAAAAATTAGCCAGGCATGGTGGCAGGGTCCCAGCTGCTCAGAAGTCTGAGGTGGGAGAATCGCTTGAACCCCAGAGGCAGAGGTTGCAGTGAGCCGAGATCATGCCATTGCACTCTAGCCTAGGTGACAGAGCAAGACTCCGTCTCAAAAATAATAATAACAAAAAATTAAAAAAAACAACAGACTGGGCACAGTGGCTCATGCCTGTAATCCCAATACTTTGGGAGGCCAAGGCAGGCGGATCACCTGAGGTTGGGAGTGTAAGACCAGCCTGGCCAACATGGTGAAAACCCCTCTCTACTAAAAGATACAAAACTTAGCTGGGCATAGTGGCAGGAGCCTGTAATCCCAGCTACTCAGGAGGCTAAGGCAGAAGAATTGCTTGAACCCGGAAGGCAGAGGTTGCAGTGAACTGAGATCACACCATGGCACTCCACCCTGGGCGACGGAGCGAGACTCCGTCTCACAAAAGAAAAAAAAATTAAATCCATTAAAAAAATACATGCCTGGCACCCAGTGGCTCATGCCTGTAATCCTAGTACTTTGGGAGGCCAAGGCAGGCGGATCACCTGAGGTCGGGAGTTCGAGACCAGCCTGACCAACATGGAGAAGAAACCCCATCTTTACTAAAATTACAAAATTAGCCGGCCGGGCGCGGTGGCTCACGCCTGTAATCCCAGCACTTTGGAAGGCCGAAGCAGATGGATCACGAGGTCAGGAGATCGAGACCATCCTGGCTAACACGGTGAAACCCCATCTCTACTAAAAATAAAAAAAATTAGCCGGGCGTGGTGGCGGGTGCCTGTAGTCCCAGCTACTTGGGAGGCTGTGGCAGGAGAATGGCGTGAACCCAGGAGGTGGAGCTTGCAGTGAGCCGAGATTGTGCCACTGCACTCCAGGTGGGCAACAAAGCAAGACTCCATATAAAAAATAATAATAATAATAATACAAAATTAGCCGGGTGTGGTGGCACACGCCTGTAATCCCAGCTACTCAGGAGGCTGAGGCAGGCGACTCTTGAACCTGGGAGGCGGAGCTTGCAGAGAGCCGAGATTGCGCCATTGTACTCCAGCCTGGATAACAAGAGCGAAACTCTGACTCAAAAACAAACAAACAAATACAAAACTTAAGCCAGGCTGGTGGGATACCTCTGTAGTCCCAGCTACTCAGGAGGCTGAGGCAGGAGAATCACTTGAACCTGGGAGGTGGAGGCTGCAGCGAGCCGAGATCGTGCCACTGCACTCCAGCCTGGGCGACAGAGCCAAACTCCCTCTCAAAAAAAAAAAAAAAAAAAAAAAGAAAGAAAAAAAGAAAAGAAAGAAGGGTGACTGCCAGGGCTGGGGAGGGGAGAATGCGCGTGAGTGTTTAATGGGGATGGAGCTTTACTTTGTTTGGATGGAAAAGTTCTGGAGGTAGACGGAAGAAAGGAAGGAGGAAAGAAAGAAAGAAGAAGGAAGGAAGAAGGGAGGGAGGGAGGTAGGCAGGGAGGGACAAAGGAAGAGAGGCCGGGCATGGCGGCTCACGCCTGTAATCCCAGCACTTTGGGAGGCCGAGGCGGGCGGATCACGAGGTCAGGAGATTGAGACCGTCCTGGCTAACATGGTGAAACCCCGTCTCTACTAAAAATAAAAAAAATTAGCTGGGCGTGGTGGTGGGAGCCTGTAGTCCCAGCTACTCAGGAGGCTGAGGCAGGAGAATGGTGTGAACCTGGGAGGTGGAGCTTGCAGTGAGCCGAGATTGTGCCACTGCACTCCAGCCTGGGTGACAGTGCGAGACTCTGTCTCAAAAACAAAAAAAAAAAGAAAGAAAGGAAGAGAAAGAGCGACTGCCAGAGCTGGGGAGGGGAGAATGTGCGTGAGTGTTTAATGGGGATGGAGCTTTAATTTGTTAGGATGGAAAAATTCCGGAGGCAGACGGCGATGAGGTTGCACAATAATGTAAATACACTTAATACCACTGAGCTGTGTACTTAAAATCGGTTAAAATGGCAACGTTTGTTGTATTTTATCATAGAAAAAAGAAAAAAATAAAATAGGCCGGGCACGGTGGCTCACGCCTGTAATCCCAGCACTTTGGGAGGCCGGGGTGTGATAATCACCTGAGGTCAGGAGTTCTAGACCATCCTGGCTAACACGGTGAAACCCCATCTCTACTAAAAATACAAAATTAGCTGGGTGTGGTGGCGGGCACCTGTAATCCCAGCTACTCGGGAGGCTGAGGCAGGAAAATCGCTTGAACCCGGGAGGTGGAGGTTGTAGTGAGCCGAGATTGCACCACTGCACTCCAGCCTGGGCAATAGAACGAGACTCCATCTCAAAAAAAAAAAATTACAAAATTAGCCAGGCGTGGTGGCACATGCCTGTAATCCCAGCTACTCAGGAGGCTGAGGCAGGCGACTCTTGAACCTGGGAGGCGGAGGTTGCAGTGAGCTGTGATCGCGCCATTGCACTCCAGCCTGGACAACAAGAGCAAAACTCCGACTCAAAAACAAACAAACAAAATACAAAACTTAAGCCAGGCTGGCAGCATACCCTGTAGTCCCAGCTACTCGGGAGGCTGAGGCAGGAGAATCACTTGAACCTGGGAGGTGGAGGCTGCAGTGAGCCGAGATCGTGCCACTACACTCCAGCCTGGGCGACAAAGCCAAACTCTCTCTCTCAAAAAAAAAAAAAAAAAAAAAAGAAAAGAAAGAAGGGTGACTGCCATAACTGGGGAGGGGAGAATGTGTGTGAGTGTTTAATGGAGATGGAGCTTTACTTTGTTTGGATGGAAAAGTTCTGGAGGTAGACGGTGGTGAGGCTGTACAATAATGTAAATACACTTAATGCTCCTGAACTGTGTACTTAAAAATCAGTTAAAATGGCGAAGTTTGTTATATTTTATCACAGTAAAAAAAATAAAATAGGCCAGGCACAGTGGTTCACGCCTGTCATCCCAGCATTTTGGGAGGCTGAGGCGGGCGAATCACCTGAGGTCAGGATTTGAGACTAGCGTGGCTAACATGGTGGAACCCCGTGTCTACTAAAGATACAAAAATTAGCCGGCTGGGTACAGTGGCTCACGCCTGTAATCCCAGTACTTTGGGAGGCGGAGGCCGGCGGATCATGAGGTCAGGAGATCCAGACCATCCTGGCTAACATGGTGAGACCCCGTCTCTACTAAAAATACAAAAAATTAGCCAGGCATGGTGGCGGGCGCCTGTAGTCCCAGCTACTTGGGAGGCTGAGGCAGGAGAGTGGTGTGAACCCGGGAGGCAGGGCTTGCTGTGAGCAGAGATGGTGCCACTGCACTCCAGCCTGGGCAACAGAGGGAGACTCCATCTCAAAAAAAAAAAAAAATTAGCTGGGCATGGTGTCTCCCGCCTGTAGTCCCAGCTACTCGGGAGGCTGAGGCAAGAGAATTGTTTGAACCCGGGAGGCGGAGGTTGCAGTGAGCCGAGATCGTGCCATTGCACTCTAGCCCGGGCGAAAGAGGGAGACGCCGTCTCAAATAAAAAAACTGAAATTAAAATTAAAAAAAAAAAAAAACAGGCCGGGCATGGTGGCTCACGCCTGTAATCCCAATACTTTGGGAGGCCAAGGCGGCAGATCACCTGAGGTCAGGAGTTGGAGACCAGCCTGACCAATGTGGAGAAACCGTATTTTTACTAAAAATACACCATTAGCCGGGCATGGTGGCAACACGTGTAATCCCAGCTACTCAGAAAGGTAAGGCAGGAGAATTGCTTGAACCCTGGAGGCAGAGGTTGCAGTGAGCCGAGATCACACCATTGCACTCTAGCCTAGGTGACAAGTGAGAGTCTGTCTCAAAAAAAAAACCAAAAATTAAATTAAAAAAAAAAACAGATGCCTGGCAACCAGTGGCTCACACCTGTAATCCCAGTACTTTGGGAGGCCAAGGCAGGCAGATCACCTGAGGTTGGGAGTTGGAGACCGGCCTGACCAAACATGAAGAAACCTGATCTCTACTAAAAATACAAAATTAGCCGGGCATGGTGGCATGCCCCCGTAGTCCCAGCTACTCAGGAGGCTGAGGCAGGAGAACCACTTGAACCTGGGAGGTGGAGGTCGCAGTGAGCCGAGATCGCGCCATTGCACTCCACCCTGGGCGAGAGCGAGCGACTCCTTCTCAAAAAAAAAAAAAAAAAGATCAAAATGACCCTCCCTGGCCACCTGCCCCCCTTGACACACACACGTTTCTGGGTGCTGGTCTTCCCTCGAAGCACCCTGCTTGACGGCCCCCCTTGGCCGTCTGAGAGGCAGCCCCCACTCAGCCCGTGCAGAGCCCACCTGCCTCCATGATGTCCCAAGCCCCCATGGAAATCCACGCGACTTGATTTTCACCATCTGCCTTTCTCTACACACCTCATTCCATCGGCTCTAGATGCCACAGATGTCAAGAGGTTCTGGCATTCTCAGCCACTGAGAGAGAAAAATTCTACAATGGCACCCTGGCACGTCCCTTGTCCTGATAGCATAGTTGCTAAGACGTGAAGCACGCGGCTCTTGGAACCCAGAGGTGTGGTGTGTGGTCTGCTGCTTTCCCCTGGGGGCAGCAGCAGGTGTGCAGCACACGCTGTGAATGGACGGCGTCCACCACCCGCTGCCTCCCCACCAGGCCTGGCCTTGACTCTTGGGCTTTGCTCAGGGGCTTGGGGACAGGCCCTGGTGGTGGGCATGACAAACTCCCACCCATTGAGTCATTGGCTGGAGCTACAGATAAGTCAGGAGTCCTGGGCCAGGGTGCAGTCATGAGTGGAGAAGTGGGTGTGGAGCAGCTGACAGCATGAAGTGCACCCCGCCTGTGAGCCCAGCCTGGCCCAGTGCGCTGGGACCTGACTGCACTCAGAAGACCTGGTGCTGCCCTGGGCTTCAGTGAGGGGTGGGGAGGGGTGGCAGGCAGCCTCAGCCTCCTCTGTAGCCAGAGTCAAGCCACACCTGGCCCAGGTGGTGGACCTGTTCTCCAGGCCTCGGGGCTATGGAAACGCCCCTGCCTCCCATTACGTGCCCAGGCAGAGCCCACCAGGGAAGCAGCTGTCACTGAGTGACACAGGCCATGAGGGATGCAGTGGCAGGGACAGAGCCAGGGCCGGGCCACCACACACGTCGGGGGAGGGTAGACGAGAGGGGCTCTATGCTGAGAGTCCCAGGAGGGTGGAGAGAATACACAGGGCAGGCCTGGGGGAGCCACCCAAGCAGGAAGGTCAGAGTGCATCTTTATTGTGGGGAGGGGCCCGGCTCCCAAAGTTCTGACACCAAAGACAGACACAAGACAGGCAGCTACAGAGAGTGAGTTGTGTGGATGACCAGGGCCTGTGTGGCGGACAGAGGACCAGGAGCCATCGCCTCAGACTCTGCCCTTCTGTGCAAGCGCTGGCGCCACGGGCTCAGGCATGCAGGAAGCGGTTGAAGGCATTGTAGGCTGACTCCAGGTCGAACAGCATCTGACGCACCTGTGAGTCGTCCAGCTCATCCGACGCCGACATGCCGCTCAGGGTCTGCAGCCTGGGAGTGCAGCACAGGGCATGTGGGGGCAGGCAGGGTCTCAGGGGCACTGGGGGGGCTCTGCCTGGCTGGGAGGGCCTCAGGGGCACTGCGGGGCTCTGCCTGGCTGGGAGGGTCTCAGGGGCACTGCGGGGCTCTGCCTGGCTGGGAGGGCCTCAGGGGCACTGCGGGGGCTCTGCCTGGCTGGGAGGGTCTCAGGGGCACTGCGGGGCTCTGCCTGGCTGGGAGGGTCTCAGGGGCACTGCAGGGCTCTGCCTGGCGGGGAGGGACACCCACCACTGGCTGACCGTCTGGCGGCCCTCAAAGTCGGGCGGGAGGTGGCTCATGCGGTGCATAGTCTCCATCAGCTCTCGCAGATCGGGCTGGATCTGGGACACACACAGCGGCTGGGACCCCGACATCGTCTCCATCCCCTCCTGCCTAGGCCCCCTGCCAGCCCAATGCCTGCACCTCATCCATGGCGCGGATCTCCAGGCGCAGCTTGTCCATGACCGTGATGAAGAGCTGGGGGCGGGTGTGCACATGAGGCTTGCGTGTCCAGGGGTGCGGGAGGCCCCGCAGCTCACAGGCCCCAACCCCTCCTCAGCCACAGCTGTCACTCAGGCCTCCTCACTGCACTCTGTTCCCAAACCCTGCAGGCCTCCTGGGTGAACGAGGTCCTGGCTGCCCAGACAGCTGTGTGGGAACTGGAGGGTGGGCCCACACACTCTCTCCCGAGGCTGGGACCCCGCCAGAACACACCCTGTGCTCATCCCCCCAGCAGGAGTCCAGGTGGCCTGGGGGCCTCCCCACACGCTACCCACCCCTCATTCCTAGTTAAAGGGGTTCCCTTCTGCCCAGCAAGTCAGAGTGCTGCTCAGCTCTGGAGGCCCAGGACTCTATGCTTGTGCCCAGCTGCAGCAGGCAGCCTCAGCCCTCCTAGCCATGCGCCCTGGGGGCTGGGGCGCACCGAGACCACGTCGGCAATGCAGCGGTTGAGGTTGCCCTTGTCGTCCTTGATGGTGATGGGCCGGTCCTCCTTGATCCGCTCCATGGCCAGCGGGCAGTCCAGCTGTGGGGGGCTGACATGGGTGCTGGGGCTCTCAGGATAGCAAGCCCCAGGTGGCCAGAGCCCTCTGGCACCCCATACCCATGCCCGACAGTCCCCGCCCCATGGGGGTGGAAGGACCAGGCACTCACGCGGAACTTGCGGCAGAACTCGTCAATAGAACTGATTTCTGAGCCCTGGACCTGCCTGAAAGCAGCTTTGTACTGGACCAGGAGGCGGGAGCAGGCTGCAGTGTACCTAGGGAGAGGTCAGCTGCTGCCCAAGCATGGGACCACCCCACCCAGCTCATCCTGCCCCCCTCGGCTGGTCCAGAGGCAGATCAGCTCCCAGAAAAGGCTAGGCGACAGGAAAAGGCAGGCTGAGCAAGGAGGAGAGGCTGCTAGTAGCTTTCGGGGGTGAGGCCCTGAGCACGTAGTGTGGCTTGTAGCTCAGCTCCAGGTGGAGGCCCCAGCCCCCAACCCCTGCCCACGCTCTGAACCACAGCGACCAGCCCTCTGTTCTGATGGCCCCATCCACAGCTCATGGTCCTGTGCGGTGGCCTGTGAGGGTCTTGTCACTTCATTGAACAAAGCCCCCCCAAAACATCCTGGGACATCCCCAAGCTTCTCGACCGTCTTTTAAGGTTGTGTGTGGTGGGGGATGAGGCTGGGGGAGTGGGCCGGATGACACCCCAGGAGCTGCCCCTCTGCCTGCCTCCCTCACCAGCCCCCAGGACTTCCCTGGCTGAGACCCAGGGGCACCTTCCTCACACTGGGTAGGCTCCACACAAGTGGGCGCCTCACAGCCTGACCAGACGCCTGCTGTTGCTGCCTATGGAGCACCCAGGCCCGGTAGGGCAGGAACAGGCCTCCCAGGAAGTGGGCTCTTACTCGCTGGGGGAGACACAGTCCTTGATGTAGGCCTTCTCCAGGGCTTGCATTGTCTTCACCACCGCAAACAGCTCTGCCATGTTGTCGTACCTGAGGACACACCTGTCTATCGGGCCAGGCCCCGGGGTGCCAAGCCTAGAGCCCAGAGCGCTACCCCCTGCCCGGAGGTGCCACTGCGGGAGCTCTGCCCACCTCTCGCTCCATCCTGGAGTGCCTCAGGAGCAGTTCCCCAGCCTGACCCCGCGTCCTCCCACCCCTCAGTTTGGGGGGGTCTGGGGGGCGCTGCCCCAGGGCAGCCAGATGCGCATGGGTGTGTTGGGGCAGCCTGGGCGCCTGGACTTACTTCTCCCGCTCCCGGGCGTTCTTGTACAACTTCACTTCCTGCCGGAGAGAGCAGGCTCTGTGGGCCAGTGCCAACAGGGGCTGCAGGGCCCTGGCGAGGCCACACAGGCATTTGCTGTTGGCCAATGCCGGCCAGGTGGGCACCTGCCACTCACCTCATACAGCTCTGGCTTGTTCCCAGGGGCTGCAAGAGAAGAAAAAGTGCTGGCAGGCTGGCCCCAAAGGGAACCCAAGGGCAGGCTCCAGTCCCAGCCTCCATTTCAGTTCCTCCCTGAGGCCTCCCAGGCTGGGTCCCAAAGAGCCCAGAGGGAGCTGGAGCACAGGGGTTCCAACCTCACCCCTATCAGTGTGTGGGGGGACCTGATGATAACACCTCTGAGAAGCCGGGGGCCGCATGACAGGCCCAGCTCCCCAGCTCCACTGTGTCTCCCTGGCCGAGTCACCTGCACAACAGTGGCCAACTCTGCTTGTGGATCATGATGCAGTACCAACAAGGCTCACCACACACAGCCTCTCCCCTGAGATTGGTGACACAGGGTGCCCAGGACCCCCACCGTTCTGGCCACACCGAAGCTCATCATCTCTGCCCAGCAGGACCAAGCCAGTTCTGCCTGGAGGTTTCTGAGCCCTCAGTGCTCCTGTGATGAACTATTTAGCCTCTGGCCACTCCCAAGGCTGTACGAGAGCAGGGACAGATACCTCCCCACCACTGATCCCCAATACCCAATACTGCCCGTCAGCCCCTGCAGCAGGGGCTAAAAGCCTGCGCCCTTCCAGCCACACTCACCTCCTATGCCTGGAGTGGCTGGGATCCCATGAAACATCCTCTAGGCTCTGGGGGGGCCACAGCACTGAGACCTGGGGAGCAGAGCCAGGGCCGACTCAAAGATGGCCCCTAAGCCAGGCACAGTGGCTCACGCCTGTAATCCCAGCACTTTGGGAAGCTGAGGTGAGCGGATCACCTGAGGTCAGGAGTTTGAGACCAGCCTGGACAACATAGTGAAACCCCGTCTCTAGTAAAAATACAAAATTAGCCGGAAGTGGTGGCATACAGCTGTAATCCCAGCTACTCAGGAGGCTGAGGCAGGAGAATGGCTTGAACCCAAGAGGTGAAGGTTTCAATGAGCCAAGATTGAGCCACTGCACTCCAGCCTGGGAGACAGAGCAAGACCCTGTCTCAAAACAAACAAACAAACAAAAAAACCAACAAAAAAAGACAGCCCGTGCCAGGTCCTGAAGAGCCAGGGCTCCATGAAGAGCTCTCCTGAGCTCAATAATGGTGAACATAGAGGGTGCTATGGGGGCTGCCAGGAAAAAGTGAGGTACTGTGGACACTCAGGACAGCGGGGCGGGTGCTGCATTGGAGTGTGGTCCAAGCTGGAGATTGAGGGAGGTGATGAGGGAGGCAGGCAGCTGTTTGATGGCCCAGGAGGAGAGTCTGGGAGTTTGGGGCACAGGAAACAACACACTTAACAGCCCGCCTTTAATTAGGCATGAACTTGGAAGAACCAACTAGCCGAAGATGGAGCTTCTCGAAGGAGGGGGTCCTAGGGCATGAAGATGGAGAGGTGCCCCTAGGTGGGCAGCGAGCTGAGAAATAATGGGAGCGGAGCCCGTGGGAGGGTCCTGCCTAGTACGGAAGCTCGGCCAGCTCCAGACGTTCTCTCTAAGTGGAGCCGTCAGATCCGCCGAGGAATTTGAGATAGGATTAAAATAAAGGAGTTACGAACGACACCCCTGTTTTTGGCCCAATGAGCCGGACAGTAAGGTAAACTCAGACGGAGAAGGGAGGAGCGGGCCTGGCGGGCAGGCGCAGGAAGCTCTCGGTGGAGAGGCCCGGGAGGGCAGCGCTGAGCAGGCTAACTGGGAGTGGACGGTGCTACCGGGGATGGGAGAAGAGCAGAAGGGAGGGAAGGCGGCCCGCGCCGAAGCCCTGGGGCGCCCCAGCCGCGGAAGAGCCGGGAAAGAGCGGCGCCGCTCATGTAGGAAGGAAACGTCTGGGTCAAGCTCTCCGAGGGTCGAGGCCATTTCGAGCCGCGGGGTGGGGACCGAGGCTGCTCGGTAGCCGTCACGCAGCCGCCAGGCAGGAGAGCGCCGAGGAGCCAACCGCCCCAACCACGCAGGGGCTTCTGCCCAACAGCGAAAGCGGACGTTCTGCCACAAGCAAACGTGCAAAACAACCTCGCAGAGTGGACAATGAGCAAGGAAAGCCAATTTCTAGAACATGCCAATAACGTGACTTTTGCGGCGCTCAGCCGAAGCTGTGCGGAGGCCCAGGCGCGCCCGGAGGGTGCCAGGCCCTGAGTCGCCTCTCTCCACTCGGCCCCTTCCCCGCCCACCGGCCGGGCCCCGGGTACCTGGACGGCTCGCGGTCGGGAAGATGGCGCCGGGGGCGGGGCGCGATCAGCGACTCGGCGTTCGCCCCTCATGTCTGCGCCTGCGCGCCTCGGGGAGACCCCTCCCCCTCGGCAGCTCGGCTCTCAGCCCTCACGCCTGGACCGCCAGTGCTTCGGGCCATGCCCCCCAGCCGCGCAGCCCCCGGGACGGAACCGGCGCAGCAGACTCGAAGCCCGGTCTTACCCCGCCCACCCGCCTGCCAGGCAGCCACGGGGAGGGAGGCAGCAGCTTCATTTATTTTATTATTATTATTTTTTGAGACGGAGTCTCGCTCTGTCGCCCAGGCTGGAGTGCAGGGGCGCAATCTCGGCTGGCTGCAAGGCCCAGCTCCCGGGTTCACGCCATTCTCCAGCCTCAGCCTCCTGAGTAGCTGGTACTACAGGCTCCCGCCACCATGCCCGGCTAATTTTTTGTATTTTTAGTAGAGACGGGGTTTCACTGTGTTAGCCAGGATGGTCTCGATCTCCTGACCTCGTGATCCGCCCGCCTCGGCCTCCCAAAGTGTTGGGATTACAGGCGTGAGCCACCGCGCCCGGCCAGCAGCTTCATTTTTTAGGGGCTTCGGTGAGGGTGGGGAAAGGCAGCGCCGGGGTCAGAGGCGCCGGAAGAAGAGCTTGGAGCCGTGGTCCAGCGTGCACTCGCCGGGGCCCGAACGACTGGGCTGCAGCTGACGCAGGGCGTCCCGGTCCTCAGCGCAGAGGCGTCTGCTGCACAGCTGCAGTTCCCGGAGCTGCGCGGCTATCTTGTCCCACAGGCCCAGGCCCAGGGGACCCTGGACGGCGCAGCCTGCGGAGGGGAAGAGGGCAGACCTCAGCGCTGCGGAGGCCGGCAGCACGGTGCCCGCGGCAGCCTCCAGGGAACAAACTCGCTTTCCCTGAGGGCCCCAGGGCTGTAGCGAGGGGCAGTGGGCAGAGCTCAGGAGAGGCCCCATGACACTCCAGGAAGGGGTGGGATCATCTGCACAGCCAGCGGTCAGGCAGGAGGAAGGGTGGCTCCCTTCTATACCTCTGACAGTGCCTGATCTCAAAGTCCATGCCTACACGTCAGTCTCCCCACCCGTAAGAAGGACATAATGGGTCTGCTTGCAAATCTGTACATCGTGGGCCTGAATGGATCAAGAGGGCACTAAGCTCAGGAATTCAGGGAGCTGGGTGGGAAGGTACAGATGCCAGGAACCGAGGTGTGGGGAAGGGGTCTCACACCAGCACTCGGGTGCCTTCCTGGAAAAGGCGGCCTGGCCCTGGGAGGTGAAGCGGGGGGCGCAGGAAGAAAGCAGAGCCCCTCCTTGTGCACAGTCACTTACAGCCCTCATCCCCTGGAGGGCAGAGCCTGCCCCAGCCCCAGCGGGGCAAGCCAGGTCATCAAAGCCCCTCCTGGGGTTGTCTTCCAGACAGCTCAGGTTGGGGACTGCCCTGATGTGGCTCAAGAGAGAACAAGCTAAATCAGACCACAGCCTGGGCAGGGTTGTGTCAGAGGAGCCCCTGCCAGGAAGTGGGAGGGTCCCTTTGCAGCTTTCAACACCCTGACCTTGGGCGCCCTTTTCCTGCCAGGGACAACAAGAAAGTCCCTATGGAACGGGGTCTTCCTTACCATAGTCTGCTTTGAAGGTTAGGTTGGAGAGACCAGAGGCAGAGACCCACCTCGCCCCCTAACCCATGGTTTTAGGAGCTGGGATCATGCCCCCTTTCTGTCACTGTCACTCTGCCCCCCGCTGCCCCAGCCTCATGGAGCCCAGCCTTGCTGCCTGGCTGGTAGCAGTGACAGCCCCTTAGGAGGAGGCACCTGGGTCTCAAGCAGGTCCCTGAAAAGGCCGAACATGGCAGGCGTGGCCACCCTACCAGCCCTCACCTGACAGGCCAAGGAAGCTAAGGCCTTGGGGCCGCTTTTGGAGGGTGGACAGGAGCTCTTCCAGGCTGGCACAGCTGATCTCAGGGTTGGCAGACAGATCCAGCGAGATGAGTGAGGGGCACAGAGAGAGACATCTGAGATAATGTGGGAAGAAGTGCAAAGGTTGGCTTCCAGAGAGGCCGTGCCCCAACACTAGGAAAGCTGCCCAGACAAATGCCAGCTCAGGGAGCCTCAGGCCAGGCCCAGGGGCTCTGCCTCAGCCTGGCCCAGCAGCAGGTACCCCTCTAGGGTTGGGGGTCCTTCCCAGGGGTCAGGGCCACAGTGGCTAGCTCTGGGTGTGCCTGGCCCATCTTGGGCTCCTCTTGACACTCCCCAGAGAGCTGACTGAGGCTCCAGGTCATAAGAGCAGTGCCCTCATGTGGGCCGAGGCACAGGAGTGACAAGGACACGCCTGGAGGAGCACTCTCAAGAGCCACAGGCCCATGCTAAGAAAGAAGCCAGAGGGTAGTCCGCCTTCCAGGACAGCCTGAGGCTGGTGGAAACCGAAGGAGCCAGGTCTTGGGATGTGCTGGGGAGGAGGAGCTCGTACCATTTCTGTGGCCCTTCTCCCATAGCCCAGCTCCCTTGGGGTCCAGAGCCATGAGATCAGACCCCCAGGTCAGCAGGCAGCAGGGCAAGGGAGTTACCTGCACAGGTCTCTAACAGCCTTGTCTCCCAGGTGGTTTGCAGACAGGGTCAGGTGGGCTAGAGCACAGCCTTCCTGGACATGAGCAGAGGCCCAAGGGGGCCAAATGGAGTGGCGCACCTGCCCTGCCTGCTTCCCAGCAGATGCACCACATCCAGGGGCCCAGAAAGGAGCAGAGTCCCCCATCAAGTTGGAGATCGGAAGGAAACACCTCTCCTGATGTGGGTCACACTCTGCACGTGATGGTGTGAAAATAATAGGGTCCCAGTTGTGCCTGGAAGACCCCCCAGGAGACAGCATCAGGGGCCCTAGTGTGCCCCTTGGGACCTGCCTGGGGGTGGGCAAGGCCACCCTGGGTCCCGGGTCCTATCTGGTGGGCAGGAATTCACAGCCTGAGACAGGCAGCTGTACAAAAGCATTCCCCCAGCTGTTTTTTATTTCTTTTTTTTTTTGAGACAGAGTCTTGCTCTGTCGCCCAGGGTGAAGTGCAGTGGCGCCATCTCGGCTCACTGCAAGCTCCGCCTCCCGGGTCCATGCCATTCTCCTGCCTGTCTCCCGAGTAGCTGGGACTCCAGGAGCCCATCACCACGCCCGGCTAATTTTTTGTATTTTTTAGTAGAGATGGTGTTTCACCATGTTAGCCAGGATGGTCTTGATCTCCTGACCTCGTGATCCACCCGCCTCGGCCTCCCAAAGTGCTAGGATTACAGCCGTGAGCCACCATGCCCAGCCTGTTTCTTTTTATTTTTTGAGACGGAGTCTCGCTCTGTCGCCCAGGCTGGAGTGCAATGGTGCGATCTTGGCTCACTGCAACCTCTGCCTCCCGGGTTCAACCAATTCTCTGCCTCAGCATCCCGAGTAGCTAGGATTACAAGCACCTGCCACCATGCCTGGGTAATTTTTGTATTTTTACTAGAGACAAGGTTTCACCATGTTGGCCAGGCTGCTTTTGAACTCCTGACCTTCTGATCCACCCGCCTTGGCCTCCCAAAGTACTGGGATTACAGGCGTGAGCCACCGCTCCTGGCCCCCCAGCTGTTTTTTCTAAACCTCCAAACCTCTAACCCTCTCTGCAGAGCCCCTCAGTGAGTGCAGCCAGAATCTGGGGAGAGGTGAGCTCCTCCCAGCAACCCTGGGACCTCTGGCCTCTGAGGCTCAGTATTTTCTGGGTTCTTCCCCACCTCGTACCTTGGCGAGGTATCGGACTACAGGCTCCATGAGGTCTGAGTCACCCTTGCCGGCTGCCACGGAGCTGAGCTCTAGGTGCAGGAGGGTGTGGGCGGGCAGGCTCTGCAGGGTCCTGGCCAGGGCAAGGGCTCCCAGGGCATTGTAGGACAGAGACAGGGTCTTCAGGTGCTCAGCATCTGCACCGGGGCCAGAATCCGTTAGCCCCACGTGGCCACAGCCCTGTTCCCACCCCAAGTTCTGGGCCCAGAACCCTCAGGACCCCTTTGGGGAAACCACTACCACAGTGCTCGCGGGGTGGGGTGGCAAGTGCAGAGGCAAAGGCTCTCGCCCAGGTTCTCCCAGCTGGGAGGGCGGGGCCAGACTTCCAAGCTCAGCTGCCCCCAGTTCTGGACACCTTGCCCTCTCCCACCCCACAACCACACGGTCCTGGGCCACATGCCTCTGCACGGTGGGGGTGCCAGGGGAGGGCACTGACCATTGCTGCCCCCCTTACACTCCCCCACCCCTGGATGACACCCAATTCCCAGCCTCTTGGCACTGGGACCCCAGTCTCTGCAGCCTGGGTGGGCTCACAGTGGAACTGCCTCAGGAGAACAGCACTCAGCTGGCGAGCATGGGATGGGGACCACAGGACACTAAGCTGCCTGGACTCTGCTCTCGGTGTGTCCTGCGGGGGTCAGCCTGGCTGGGTGGGCACCAGACGCCCCTCGGAGGCAGACCATGTACCCACACATCCATCTATTGCTCCCAGGCGCCAGGCCCTCCTGGAGAGCCAGGTCTGGCATCCCAGGCCCCTAGACGTTGTTTTGTTTTTTTGAGACGGAGTCTCGCCCTGTTGCCCAGGCTGGAGTGCAGTGGCGCGATCTCGGCCCACTGCAAGCTCCGCTTCCTGGGTTCACACCATTCTGCCTCAGCCTCCCGCGTAGCTGGGACTACAGGCGCCCGCCACCACACCCGGCTAATTTTTTGTATTTTTAGTAGAGATGGGGTTTCACTGTGTTAGCCAGGATGGTCTCGATCTCCTGACCTCGTGATCTGCCCGCCTCGGCCTCCCAAAGTGCTGGGATTACAGGCATGAGCCACTGTGCCCGGCCATTTTTTGTATTTTTATTAGAGACAGGGTTTCTCCATGTTGGTCAGGCTGGTCTCCAACTCCCGACCTCAGGTGATTCGCCCGCCTAGGCCTCCCAAAGTGCTGGGATTACAGGCGTGAGCCACCATGCCCAGCCTAGACATTTTTTTCTTAAGGGATGGGGTCTCACTGTGTGGGCCAGGCTTTCCTGGAACTCTTGGCTCAAGGGATACTCCCGCCTCAGCCTCTCAAGTAGCTGGGACCACAGGTGTTGCCCCTGTGTGCCCAGCCCGGGCCCCCTCTGAAAGTCCTCGAAACCCTCAATGCCCCGGGGCTAGGGAGTGGACAGGGAGTGCCTGGTCAGCTCACCTTGGAAAGCACTACCCAGTGCTGTCTGGTGGCTCAGGAAGAAGCTGGGGCCAAAGCCACAGGCCTGCAGGCGCAGGGTGCTGAGTAAGGGGCAGGCACGCAGGAGGGAGGCCAGGGACTGGCCACAGCCGTCCCCCAGGGGGTTCATGCTTAAGTCCAGCTCCTCCAAACTCTGGAAGACACAGGCTGGCAGTGAGCCTCCAGCAGTCCCACGGACAGGGTCCCCCTTGGGGCTTGGCTTGGCAGTCTCTTCCCCACCTTGCCTGGCATAGCCTATTACAGCCGGGCACTGGCTGGCTCTCCCAACTGCCCTAGACCACCCAGGGACCTGCAGAATGGGAGCCCCGACACCCCGCTGTTGAGGGCCCGCTGCTCCCTGTGCCTATACCTGCAAGGTGGCTTGGCCTGGGAGCCCCATGGCAAGCTGGCGCAGGCCTTCGGGACCCAGGTGATTGGAGGAGAGGTCAAGGAGGGCCAGGCTGGGCATGGTGCCCAGGGCGGCCACCAGCTCAGCCACACACTTGTCCCCCAGCCGATTCCCTGCCAGGCGCAACTCCCGGAGTGCTGTGTGTAGCTTGAGGGCCCGCAGCAGGGGTGTAAGCTGGGCCTGGTGCAGGGCCAGGGAGCAGGCGCTGAATGAGAGGCCCAAGCCCTGGAGCTCCACAGCCTGCAGCACCTGTTGGTGCTCCCCTGCGGGAGAGATGTGGTGTCACCAGGGTAAGGCTGGCCCTTTCTGCCCTCTGAATCCCAGAGGGCAAACCAGGCAGCCCCTTTTCAACAGCCCCGGGGTCACCCACTGGACACGCTGCAGAGCCCACTCGCACATGCCTGTGGGTCTAGCACTGTGAGGCCCTGGGGGCCGAGGTGGGTCTGCAGCACCCTGAGCTCCACCAGTCACCGCCAGATTCCACACCCTCCCAGGACAAGCTTTCTGGGAAACTTCCCCAGCAGCTCCCAGCCCATGTGAGGCCCTCCTCCTTGGGCTTGACTTTCCAGGCTTTCGGCTGCTTTTTGCCACCTCCCTGTCAGCAAATCATGGGGGCTGAGGACTGTCCTCTCCCTGCCACCCACACATCCAAGTGCAGGACACAGCACCCACCAGGCAGGGGGAGGTGCACCCCGAAACACCCGAGGCCCAGGAACCAACTGGGCTGGTAGAGCCTGTGTGCCCAACCCCCTTGCACGACCTCACCCAGAAACTGCAGCTCTCCTGGCCCTCACCTTGCCCCAGGCTCTGGCAGGCCCTGCGGTAGCGGTCGGTCAACGGGGGCAGGTCCCACGAAGTCACCTCAGCCAACACCTGGAAGGCACCATACCATCATGAGCCACCTGGGGGCTCCCCCAGTTCACCTCGTCATTGCTCTGCAGCCACGAGCCACCCGGGGGCTCCCGGTGCCTGAGGCCCTGGCTACCCCCGCCGCAGCTCACCTCGTCATTGCTCTGCAGCACATCAGGGATGAGGTCCTGTGGGGCCAGCAGGGCCCCCTCTTTCCGTAGGGTGAGCCTGGGCAGCAGCCCGCAGGTCTGGTAGTAGCGCTGGGCCGCCTGCTCGGCCAGCCAGGCCACAGAGTGGGTCTCGCTGCTGCAGGGACAGAGGCGCTGCTGCTGCTGCCTGCACACAGCCAGGGTGATGCCCCAGGAACCCGCCATCCCTGCCCAGGGCCAAAAGCCCCCTCAGCTGCTTCTCCCACTCCCAGGTAGCCAGCCCCTCCTCTCCCTGCAGCCCAGCACACCACCAGCCCCTCGGCCATTCCTGGGGGCCACAGGGTCCTCCTGGAACACACCAGGGAGCCCTCGTCACATGCCCCACCCTGACGTGCAAACACAAGCACCCTGGCATGGAGCTCCACAGGTGGGCTGTGGGGTAGGGCAGGCGATGCCTCACCTGTGTGGGACAGGGATGAGGAAGAGATGATCCTGAACTTGAACTCGAACCCGGATGGGAGGGGGCAGGGCCGGACCCTGGCAGGTGAAGGCAGCAGGGCTGAGTCAAAAGCCACAGTGGGCTCCACCCTACACCTGCCTGCCCGGAGTTGGGAGAGGGCTCTGCTCCAGGTCTGCACACCCACCAAGGGCTGGCCTGCTGCAGAGCTGTCCCCACTGGGCTCTGAGACCCTGGCGGTGCTGGGGCTCCCTGGAGGTTCTGAAGCCAGGCTGCTGAGCCCTGCGTTAACCGGCACACTGCAACTCTGCACGCAGGTCAGGTGGACCTGCTTGGCTCGGGCACGGGGCCTGCTCTCCTCACTGTCCGACCCGGAGGTACTACTGCGCCTGTGGTTGTCCCCAGTGCCCCGGGGGCGGGGCCGGCGGCTGCGGGTCAGGGGCGTGTCCTGCTCCAGCCAGTCCTCAGCCAGGCACTCCTTCTCCGGGATGAGCGCTGCCTGGGGGGCGAGGGCTTTGCTCCAGCCCCGTGGTGGGCCAGGCCCCAGCCGGCTCTGAGCACTGCCCACACCCCGGATGGCTGCCTGGTAGGCTGCCCGGCTGGTGCTGGCTGTGGCTGCTTCCCTGTTGCTGGGAGGGCCAGGCGTCCGGGCCGCTACCCGTTGTGCTGTGGCCGAGCACCGAGGCCTCTTCTGGGACGGCCGCGGGGGGCCTGTGCTGTCCTCACCTTCTGAGCTGCTGCTGCTGCTGGCTGGCCCATGCCTGCTCCTCCGAGGCCTGGCCACGGCTGTTGCTGCCTGCCCTGGGGAGACCCTGGCATGGGCCTGAGAAGCCTCTGGGGGTCTAGTGCTATTAGAGGGGGGTTCTGGGCAGGGACTCAAAGGAGGAGAGGTCTCGGGGTCAAACAGAAGGCTGCTTGGGGTGCGGAAGGCCTGGGAGCTGTGGGGATCTGTGGGAGAGAGAATCCGTGTTGAGGCAGGGGCCCAGCACCTCCCACATGCTCCACCTGTGATGGAGCATCTCCCGAAATCAGGGCCCGGGGACTCTCAGGGTAGGCGCAGCAACCCCAGGGACAAGGGAGGCCCTGCTTGCCTTGGCCCGAGGCAGCCGCCTGGAGGAGCATCTCCATGGCCCTGGCCTTCTGCCGCGTCTCCAGGTCCAGGTCCCTGCGGTACAGCTTCACCCACTGCTGCAGCGTCTCCAGCGGGCTGAGGCCCTGTGTGGCATCAGTTGAGCAGGGGCACGGCAGCCCCCATAACCTCGCCCTTGACCTCCTCACCAGGCTCACCTTTCGAGTGCGGAGGGTGACGGACGCCCCCCGTTCAAGCAGCAGCTCAGCCACCTCAAAGTGGCCACAGTTGAGGGCATCGTGCAGGGGGGTGATGCCTTCGCAGCCCTGGCCACCCGGGTCGTCCACTGCGGCCCCGTGGTCCAGCAGGAAGCGGACAATTTCTGCAGACCAGGAGACGTGAGCCCAGCTCCTGACGCCCCGCCAGGACTGACTCTTCACCCCACGTGTCCACCAAGGTGCGCCAGGCTCCTTCTGTCCCTTGCTCACCTAGATGCCCGTAGTTGCAGGCCTCGTGCAGAGGCGTCCAGCCACAGTAGTCCCGAGGGTTCAGGGGGTGGCCCTGTGACCAAGGACAGGAAGGAGCCTGGCCCTGTGTACCTTACAGCCTGGCCCCAGCCCCGTGAGCTCTGCAGCCTGAGCTGGGCCCAGGGCCTCAGTCTTAGAGCCCAGAGCAAGTCCGCGGCCCTGCCCTCTCCTCCTCCGGCCTAGGTGTCATCAGTGAAGGACATGCTTCCCCCTGAGACAGATGGACCAGCCACAGCATATCCTCCAGCCTCTGTACCTGCCCAGTCCTCTTGTGGGGAGACAGTGCACCCAGTCGCAGAGGCATGAGGCAGGCGGGGCGGGACGGTGCCTAGGTCTCAGCCCATGGGCTAGCCCCCATCCTGGCCAGGCTGACCAACTCAGCTGCAACACAGATGCATACCACACAGCGGGTACCCCATTTTTTTGAGACCAGCCAGGCTGGTCTCAAGCTCCTGACCTCGTGATATGCCCACCTCGGCCTCCCAAAGTGCTGGGATTACAGGTGTGAACCACCGCACCCGGCCTAGGCACCCCATTTTTTTGTGTTTTTTTTTGAGACAGAGTCTCGCTCTGTCACCCAGGCTGGAGTGCAGCGGCGTGATTTCATCTCACTGCAACCTCCGCCTCCCAGGTTCAAGCGATTCTCCTGCTTCAGCCTCCCGAGTAGCTGGGACTACAGGTGTATGCCACCATACCCAGCTAATTTTTTTGTATTTTTAGTAGAGACAGGGTTTCACCATGTTAGCCAGACTGGTCTCAAACTCCTGACCTCAGGCAGTCTGCCCGCCTCAGCCTCCCAAAGTGCTAGGATTATAGGCAAAAGCCACTGTACCCGGCCTGTGGCTTTTCTTCTGAGACAGGGTCTTGCTCTGTCACACAGGTTGGAATGAGGTGGCAAGATCATGGCTCACTGCAGCCTCCACCTCCTAGGCTCAAGCAACCCTCCCACCTCAACCTCCAGAGTAGCTGAGACTATAGGCACACGCCACCACATCCAGCTAATTTTTAAATTTCTTGTAGTGACAAGGTCTTGCCAGGTTGCCCAGGCTGGTCTCGAACTCCTAGGCTCATGTGATCTGCTTGCCTTGGCATCCCAAAGTGCTGGGATTACCGGCATAAGCCACCCTGCTCAGCCTCCGCTTTTTAAATTTTTTTGAAACAGGGTCTCACTCTGTTGCCCAGGCTGGAGTGCAGTGGCAGAATCACGACTCCTGGAGCCTCAACCTCCCAGGATCAAGTGATCCTCCTGCCTCTAGGACCACAGGCAAGTGCCACCATGCTTGCTAAGGGGCCTCATTTTGAAGATGAGGAAGTTGAGAGTTAGAGAGATCAGGGGATCCGGCACAAACGCACAGCTCCTCCATGCCGAGCATCCCGTCCCATGTCCCAGAGCAGGGCCCACCTGCCTCACAAGGTCCTGGACGCGGCGCAGCTGGCCCTCAATGCAGGCTCGGTGCAGCAGGGTCTCCCCCATGTCGTTTCGCCGGTTCCACTGTGGGCACAGCCAACCCAGCACAGGGCAGGGGCGTGAGGACCTGGCAGGGCTGCTGAGCGGGGTGGGTGGGGGCAGGGCGCTGTCCTTACCTTGCTCCCCTTCCGCCGGCCCAGGCGGCCCTGCAGCTCCTCGTCCTCCTCCAGCTGCGGGGTCAGGCCATCAGCATCATCCTCTGGAACAGAGCCAAGCCCACTCCAGGTGAGTCTGTGGGAGGGGAAGGTTAGCAGCCCCCACCCTGCTGCAAGCTCCCCAAACTCCCAGATACAAAGGAGCCAGAGACGGGAGGGCTGAGCTCTGAGGCTGCTGGGCTCTGGGGGCTCCTCAGCAATGGTCCCAGCACTGCCTCCACGTCTACCTGACCCTGCTGGGACCCTGCTCCTGCCCACCATCCCTCTACCCACTTGAGACACACCCCTGAGCTTCCTGCCCTAACCCACGCCTGGTCCTCCCTCAGAAGGCCTGCCCAAGGCCCCATCCATCCGTGCGCCAGCCACTCATCCCCACACCCAGGCCGGCTTGTGAGCCAGTCTTCCTCCATCCCACGCCTTATCCACCCCCATCTCCTGAGCTGTGTCATCAGGCCAGGTCAGCCCTGGAGCCTGGGTGTCCTGCACCTTGCAGCCTCCACCCTGCCTAGGCAGCAGACACACCTACCTCCGTCCCTGCTCTGGGTGACCCCTCGTCACTACGCCCTTCACACCCTGCCAGCTGCCTCTGGGTCTTTCCCCAGCTCCTCACTGTGCCCACCAGCTGAGCAGCATTCCCCAAAATTCTAGATCCTGATCCACCTCCCCCCAGCAACCAATCTGGCAAGGCCCCAACTTCCCACAGCTGCCTGGCCACTCAGGGTTCTAACGACACCCTCGGGTTCAAAGCTGAAGTCACAGCCTTCCCTGGAACACCCCACAACAGGCCTCACGGACAGGCTCCTGCCACCCACCACTCAGTCAGAAACCAGCCCCCCGGCTACCCGCTAATCGCGCTCTCAGCCCTCTCTCCCTGCACCATGGCCAAGATGGCTTCAGTCCAGGCCCCGCTCCAGCCAGTCCCTCATGCCTGCCCTCCATGCAGCTGATGTCGCTGGCCTCTGGAGGAAACCCAAGCCTGCTCTGGAGGGTTTCAAGAAGGTGCTCAGCTCTTGCAGAGGCACCCGCGGCTCTTCAAAGTGCACCGTCTCACCCCCAGCCCCAGATGGCACAAGCGTCTCTAACGGAACCATGCCCCAGCTGACACTCACTCGGCTCCCAACCACTGTCTCCTCCAGCAGGCCAAGGCCTGCCCCAGGCTCCCTGCGGGTCACCACCTTCTCTGTCCACTTCCGGGAAAGCACTGGCCGTCCTGCCTGCCTGCGGCTGTTCCTGCTACAAGACCTGAGCAGCCTCCACAGCAGCACAGCACACCCCTCTCCAGTCCGGCCCAGAGCAGGCCCAGGGAAATGCGAGGTGCCACTGGCCCTCACCGCTCTCCGAGAGCTCCACCTCGCCAGCCTCCAGGGCTTCGCTCTCCGCTGTGGCTGCCGCCTCCTCCGCCTCCTCCTCCTCATCTTCACCCTCAGCTACGCCGAGCTCCCGTAGTCTGGTTTCGGTGTCAGGGGCCTCCTGGGGCTGCAGCCGCAGCTGCACGGTATGGAGATGCTGCAAGACCTGCCTCTGAGGAGCAGAGGGATGCTCAGCTCAGGACTGGGGGCTGTGGACACAGAGAAAGATGGGGATGGGGGACAAGGGGCAGGCAGGCTGCAACGAAGCCGGGCTCATTGGGGAGCCGGTGTGGGTGGGATGGGCTCTTGCACCTGCAGCTGGGGACGCTGGGCATGCTGGGCACAGCTGAGCGCCTTCTGGAAGCACGGGGCCAGCAGCTCGTAGGCATCACCGGCCTCCTCGCGGGACAGTGCGATGTTCAGCCAGGTCTTGGCCTCCTGGAGCAGGAGGAAGGACGGGGTCGGGGGCTGCCGCTCTCCGCGTCCAATGGGCCCCAGTCAAGTTTCCCCGGCTGCCCACACGAAATGGGAGCCCAGCCTCCCAGCTGCCGAGGGTGGATGGTCCTAGGAAGGAGCTGCCCGTCCAGTAAGGACGCCTGTCCATGGCCACCCTGAGAATAGCAGTCGTGAGGCAGAGACATGGGTGAACCTGCATTCAGGCGGGGAGCAAGGGTTTCACCTCCAGCACGTTGCCGCTGCGCAGCCTCAGTTCCTCCTCGTAGTGGCGCACGGCCCCATGGTGGTCCTTCATGTCACCCAGTGTGGTGGCCAGGGACACGTGGATAATGGCCCGCTCGGCACCTGGTCTGTCCAGCAGCTCAGCGAAACGCAGCTGGGGGCAGGCAGTGCCAGTGAGGCCGGGGACTGCCACCCTGGCCAGGCCTCATCAACCTCACTGGCCCTTCCCTCCCACCCAGCCGGGGCCACACACCTGCTTCTGGTAAGCCTCAGCTGCCCTGGGAAAGTCTCCTGCCTTGGAGAAGAGGTCCCCTAGCTGCTCACAGATGGCCATGGCGCCCTGAGGGTCACTGCCCTCGGCCTCTTCCAGCTGTTGCTGCAGCCGGACCACTGCCAGCACTGCCAGGAAGAGGTTCATGCAGGGGGGGGTAGCACAGGGGGTCCTGACCCCAACTCTACCACCTGCAAGCTGTGAGCCCTGTGGTGGCCCCCCCACCCTCTCCACACCTCTGCCTGCCTGTTGGTTTGGGGGTTAATAGCAGGGTCTATCTTGGGGACTGGTCTCAAGGGTCACAAGAACTAACACACTTAAAAACTCGGGGCCAGGTGCAGTGGCTCACGCCTGTAATCTTAGGACTTTGGGAGGCCGAGGCAGGCAGATCATGAGGTCAGGAGATCAAGACCATCCTGGCTAACATGATGAAACCTCGTCTCTACTAAAAATACAAAAAATTAGCCAGGCATGGTGGCAGGCACCTGTAGTCCCAGCTACTCAGGAGGCTGAGGCAAGAGAATGGCATGAACCCTGGAAGCGAAGCTTGCAGTGAGCCAAGGTCGTGCCACTGCACTCCAGCCTGGGCGACAGAGCGAGACTCCGTCTCAAGGAAAAAAAAAAAAACAGCACGGATGGTGCCTGGCTCAAAGCAAGGGCTGACTGCTGCCAACCTCCAATGGCGGTCTCGGCCATCAGCACTCCTGGACCACACGCATGCCACCTCCTCTCCCACCCCGGGAGGCTAGGGGAACAACTACTGTCTCCAGTTTGCCAATGAAGATGGTGGCTGCGAAATAAAAGCCCAGCTGGTCTCCTGGCCGCCCTTTCATTGCCCCTGACACAGTGTGTTGAGCTCAGAGAAAAAAGGGGGTCTTCTCCTGTCAGGAAGTAGGGGTACCTGCCCTTCTTGCTGAAGCTGCTGCCTCCAAGGACAGGTGCTCAGGCCTCCTCTGTGAGGGAGAGAGCCCTGTACACACCTGGCGGGGACTCCACCCCGCCCCCAGGCTCACCCCTGCACACACCTCCCAGGGCCCCATTCGGAGCCCCAGGCTCACCGTGCTGGAGGTTCTGACAGATGGCTGCCCTCTGCACAGGCTTCTGGGAGCCCAGCCTGTAGGCCTTCTTCAGGGCTCGCTTGGCAGCCAAAAAGTCTCCCAGGTCTTGGAGGACCTGGAGAGCAAAGGACAGCAAGGTTTTTGCAGAATCCCCAAGGCCCGAGTCTCCGGAAGCCTGAGCTCGGAGCCACGCACAGCGGGTACCTGTGCGATGGCCACGCAGCACTCGCTCTCCATGAACCGCTTCCTCATGGTGTGCGCACACTCCCGGGCACCCTCCAAGCAGCGCATAGCCTGGGAGTGCTGGCCCGCGCGCCAGTGGACGGTGCCCAGGTTGTAGCGGGCGCGGAATAGGTCCTCGTAAAGGTGGTTCTGCCTGCAGAGGGGTGACGACCACTGAGCGCCCAGGAGCGTCCAGCCGTGACAGCTGCTGATGCCACACGGGACCCAGCCCTGCCATGCTATGGTCTCAGGGCCCTAACCATGCCTGGCCTTCCCCCAGTGTGCAGCACAGGTGTGAGAGGTGGGGGAATGAGGCCCAGCCAGACTGCTCTCTCAGCAGGACCCTGGGAAAAATACTCCCCTAACTACTTCCTCCAGGAACAAGGGACTCCACTCCCTCCTGGGGCGGGGCAGGGCCTTACTCCGCAAGGAAGATGCTCTTCCTGAAGTAATCGTTGCACAGGGCTGTCTGCTGCAGGCTCTCAAAGGTGAGGCCCAGGTTGAGGTAGAGGCGGGTCCTCATCTCATTCAGCTCTCCCTGGGCCAGTGTCCCTGGAAGATGCCCCCCAAACACTCAGCCACTTCCTCCCCACATGGGGTTTCCAGCTTTGAGCCCCATTTGGGGCCTGTGCCGCGCCTCTCCTACCCCCTCCCTCCTCCCGAGGTGGGTGCAAGGGTCCTGCTACAGATGGAGCACAGAGTGGATAAAGAGATGACATCTCCAGGGGAAAGATTGAGGGGGGCATGCACCCCTCACACAAGAGCCCTGCAAAGGGAGGGCCCCAGAAGACGGGATCACCCAAGGAGGCTGCGGGGGTGCTGGGCTGCAGCCTCTTCGGCCCGCAGTTCAGGAGGCAGAAAACGCGGAGGGGCCGGCCCACCCTCCAGCTCCTCATCCACAATAGCCAAGCTCTTCTCAAAGGCAGCCTGTGCCTGCAGCAAAGCATCCCTCGACTGGCAGTGGTCATAGATGTCCAGGTGGGTGCGGCCGATGGTGGCCCAGGCCCTCTGCAGCTCCGTGTGGTTGCGCAGGGAATGTGCCAGCTCCAGGTACTGGTGCTGGTGCTGAGTGCGGAAGGAAGTCACTGCTGTGAGCCGACTCCGCCTCAAGCAAACCGGCACTGCCAGATTCCCAGAGACCCTGTTCTTGCTAAGGAAAGATCCTGCTCCCCTTAACCCCCACAGAGCAAGCCAAGGTCAGACACGTGACTCTCCTCTGCATGCCAAGGGCTGTCTGTGGTGACAGTGGCTTCACACTGTATGCAGCCAACGCTGTCACGTCGGGAGGGGCGGCTGGGAGTTGGCGGGCGGTTGCAGTCCTGCCCCCAGCAGCCAGGATCAGGGAGAGCTTTTGGGGTGGGGCCTGACCACCCCCAACACAAATACAGCTAAAATAACATTCAGTAATGGTTTCTGGTGCCAGGAAACCTACTCCTGCCCCAGTCCCAGGAAAGGCTGTGGGGTCCCCACCGGAGGACTGGCCCGGGGCGGTGAAGGCACGGCTGCGTCAGGCCAGGTGTCCTCTCCAGCCCGAGGCTCCTGATGGCGAAGACCAGGCCTCCCTCCTCAGAAAAGGGCTCCAAACAGAGGCCGACCGGAGTGGGCGAGGCCAGTGAGGGCGTCCGCACCTGCAAGGCAGCCGGGTAGTCCTCCATCTCGGCCAGGCGCTCTCCGATCTTGCGGTGGGCCACGGCACAGCCCAGGGGGTCGTCAGCGCGCTCCCGGAGCTGCAGCTCCTGCCAGTGCTGCTCCAGAGCCTCGGCGTAGCGGCCTAGGCGGGGGCACAGCACGGCCTGGCAGGCGTCGCGGGTGCGAGGGCGGCCCTGGAGCGGCGTCTGCGGGCAGAGCCCGTCGCCCCCCGGCCCCCGACCCCGGCCCGGGCCCGGGCCCCAGCCCCCAGCCCCGCCCCCGGCCCCGGCCCTGCCTCCCGCCTCCTGGTCCCGGCGCTCACCATGGCCGGCCAGGAGCTCCCCCAGCTGGTGGCACAGCGCGGCCTCCTCGCGCCGCTGCCCGGCCCTCTGCGCCCTGGCTTTCGCCTTGCTCAGCTCTGTGGGAAGAAGAGGAGGGCTGGGCCTCCGCGGCGGGGTCCGGGGCCGGGGCCGAGTCCCAAGCCCTCCCCAGCCTCCGCGCCCCCGAAGGAAGGGGCCCCCGAGGGACTTACGGCGAAGCTCGCGCTCCAGGCTCATGCTCCGGTCGCCGCGGGATCCGGACTTCCCGCGCTGCGCCGCGGCCCCGCCTCTCGCCGCCGACACGCAGGCCCCGCCCCTAGACGGCGGCGGCGGGCGCGGGGTATTTTGGGAAGTACGGTCGGCCCGCCCGCGGTATCCTCGGAGCTCTCGTGCGGGAGGAGCTGGGGCGGGGAGGCGGCGACAACTGGGGCGTCCGACCCGAGGGGCCGTCTTCCCGGATACCGGGTTGGCCCGCGCGTGGAGCCCTCTGCCCGGCCCGGGGAGTACCTGGTGGGGACCCCGTTCCTCCTCGCAGGCGGCGGGGACGCGGGAGGCCGGGGGCCCGGAGCCAGCCCGTCCGGGGTCGCAGCGCGCCCTGGGTGGGGTCTTCTGGGCTGCAGCCCCCGTGCCGCCCGCGCCTCTCATGGTGGACGAGCCGTGCCGCCGCCCCAATTCCTCCCGAAATTCACACACACAGCCTGCTCACAGGCGCAACTATTAAAAACGAACGTAGTGTCCAGACAGACTGACGATAAATTCACGAGCATTTGGCTGTGGGGACGTAATAAGGCGTCAGGCGCACTCCCCCTCCACAGAACGCAGCTGGGTCACATTTGGGGACTCGGCCCCAAGGACTGTTTTGGGAGGGGAATGTGTTTTCCATAGTGAACAAGTACTGTTTCAGCAACGGGTATGCCAGCTGTATTCTCGGAAGAGTCAGTGAACCTGTGCTTAAGCTGCAGAAGTAGCCCGGGCACAGTGGCCCGTACTGTAATCCAAGCGCTATGGGAGGCCCAGTCAGGAGGATCGCTTGAGCCTAGCAGTTCGAGACCAGCCTGGGCAACATAGTGAGGCCCCATCTTTTTTTTTTTTTTTTGGTGAGACGGTGTCTCGTTCTGTCGCCCAGGCTGGCGTGCAATGGTGCGATCTCGGCTCAGGACAACCTCCGCCTCCCGAGTTCAAGCAATTCTCCTGCCTCAGCTTTCCAAGTAGCTGGGACTACAGGCACGTGCCAGCATGCCCGGCTAATTTTTGCATTTTTACTAGAGACGGGGTTTCACCATGCTGGCCAGGCTGGTTTCAAACTCCTGACCTTGTGATCCGCCCGCCTCGGCCTCCCGAAGTGCTGGTATTACAGGCGTAAGCCACCATGACCAGTCTGATACCCTATCTTTATTTGAAAAAAGAAAGGGAGAGAGGGAGGAAAAGAAAGAAGAAAAAAAAAGAAAAGAAGAAAGAGAGGGCCGGGCGCAATGGCTCATGTCTGTAATCCCAGCACTTTGGGAGGCCGAGGCAGGCAGATCATGATGAGGTCAGTAGATCGAGATCATCCTAGCTAACACAGTGAAACCCCGTCTGTACTAAAAATACAAAAAATTCGCCGGGCGTGGTCATGGGCATCTGTAGTCCCAGCTACTGGGGAGGCTGAGGCAGGAGAATGGCGTGAAACCGGGAGGCAGAGCTTGCGGTGAGCGGAGATGGTGCCACTGCACTCCAGCCTGGGCGATAGAGCGAGACTCTGTCTCAAAAGAAAAAAAAAGAAAACGACTGCAAAATTATGTCTAGAATCCTGTGACATGGGGCACCCAGGCCTCTAAAATACCCTTGCTGTCGCCCATTACCTTGAGGACCAAACACCTGCCATGCCTTGGGTTTCTTGACTCCCGGCTACACAGCATACCCAGCAGCGCACTCAGGTGTGGTGGCTGGTTTCCCAGAGGCCCCAGAGGAGGCTGGGTGCAGAGTCCAACTGAGGAGCCTCAGAAGGAGTGGAAGATAGATGAGTTAATTTCCATCGTGATTACAGCAAGTCATTGGGCAAAACTCAGCCAGAGAGGTCTGTTGGGGAGAGAGTGGCGTGATGCACTGACAGGTCCCTGGGTCCAGTAAAGGCTGCCGGGGCCCTCCTCAGGCTGACAGCAGAGTGCTGGCCTCCTGGCGTGGCCCTGGACTGGGCAGATTTGGGCCTCGGTGCCTCCAAGGCTGCAGGCCAAGCCTGCACACCTGTGCAATCACAAGCTGCAGGAGGCAGGAAATCCAGGCAGGCCTGGGTGTGAGGACATGTTGTGGAGGTCTGCACTGCCAACCCCTTGCCCATCCAAAGCATGGCTCTGAGCCAAAGCAACTACTTGGAGGGCAAGCTGGTGAGGTGTGCGAGGGGCACAGTGAGGCTTGAGGGAGGCAGTGGGGAGTGAGATTCAGAATCAGAGGACTCAGATGAACAGCTGAGGACAGGGTGGCTTGGACACCAGACGGGCTCCCTGAGCTACCTGGACAATGATTAAGTATCCCCTCCAGCCCCAGAGTCCACAGGACAGCCCGGCTCCTGGAAGCCGAATTCCCCTTCAGAGACAACCCAATTTCTCTCTTTTTTTTTTTTTTCTGAGACAGAATTTTGTTCTTGTTGCCCGGGCTGGGGTACAATGGCGTGATCCCGGCTTACTGCAACCTCCTTCTCTCAGGTTCAAGTGATTCTCCTGCCTCAGCCTCTTGAGTAGCTGGGATTACAGATGCCCACCACCACGCCCAGCTAATTTTTTTTTTTGAGATGGAGTCTCACTCTGTCACCCAGGCTGGAGTGCAATGGCACAACCTCAGCTCGCTGCAACCTCTGCCTCCTGGGTTCAGGCAATTCTCCTTGCTTCAGCCTGCTGAATAGCTGGAATTACAGATGCCCCCCACCACGCCCAGCTAATTTTTGTATTTTTGTAGAGACGGGGTTTCACCATGTTGGTCAGGCTGGTCTCGAACTCCCGACCTCAGGTGATCCACCCGTCTCAGCCTCCCAAAGTGCTGGGATCACAGGTGTGAGCCACCATGCCCGGCTGACAACCCAATTTCTCTATGCCTATTTCCCCAGTAACCAGACAAGGTACACACGTCAGGCAGTGCCATGCAGGGCTGCAGGCCTGGTGCAGATTGCCACAGGCTGGGGGCAGCAGGGGAGGCCAACAGAGCCCAGAAGGCCCAGCCGTGTGTGTCTTCTGGTAAGGAAACACAGACAAAACATGGGTTGGAATATTTTTTTAAACTACAGTTGTTACATACAGAAAATATCCAAAGAGAACGCGGACCACAAAAGTGACACATAAGTCATTTCCAACAATGGTAAAAACACTTCTTGCTCTGCTCTTTAAAAAATTATTATTTTTTTGAGACGGAATCTCACTTCGTCACCCAGGATGGAGTGCAGTGGCGCAATCTCAGCTCACTGAAACCTCTGCCTCCCGGGTTCAAGTGATTCTCCTGCCCCAGCCTCCTGAGTAGCTGGGATTACAGGCGCGCGCCACCACGCCCAGCTAATTTTTGTATTTTTAGTAGAGACGGGGTTTCACCATGTTGGTCAGGCTGGTCTCAAACTCCTAACCTCAGGTGATCTGCCCGCCTCGGCCTCCCAAAGTGCTGGGATAATAGGCGTGACCCACCATGCCTGGCCTATTTTTATTATTTTTGTAAATGAGGGAATGTGGTGCTCACCAGGGGGTGGGGGTGAGACAAGGGAAGGAGAAGGGTGGGGCCTGGCTTAGGCTATGCCCCCCACATCTGTGGAGTCTGGACCCCCACGCCCCCATCCTCAGAGAAGACAAAGGAGCAGGTCGGGACGCCAAGATGTCTCAGGGTCTTGGACACAAGCCGTGTGTTTGGCGGCCCCGTCATGTGTGGCCCACGTTGACAATGCCACGGGAAGCCTGTGCTCCAGTCCCCGGTGGCCGAGGACACACTGTGGTCCTCCCAGGCACCTGGCTCCCCCAGGCCGTAAGGCTCAGCTGCTGCATGTCATGGTCACAGGGCAGATACCTGCTGAGTACACTGGGCCGCACTTGCAGACTTGAGGCACCCACATCCCACATCTTGAAGGGCCTTGTGTAGACACTGCCCTTGCCCTCAGGCCGGCCCCTCCCATCCTGAACTCCCACAGGGCTGGCTGCAGCTCAACCAGCCCCGGGTCTCCTTTCTCCATGTGGCCCGCCAACCTGCAGAGATGTGCTGCCTCCAGGCCCCTGGCGTCCCAGCCTGGCTGTCCCCATGAAGAACAAGCCTCCCACCTTCCCCATCCCAGAGACATGCTGGGGCCTGTCCTTCTGTTAAGTCAGTCTCTCACACACGCAACCAAACAGGTGACAGGGCAAGCCTGCCCTACCCGTGCCCCCACACCATCACCCTGGACCCAGAAACACTACGCTAGAGGGCGTCGGGCTTCCAAAGAGATGCAGAGCCATAGCCCACCCCTCTGTGCCTGCGGGTGGAGCATGTGGGAGGGCAGCCCCAAAGCGCAGCCCTGAGGTGCCCGAGTTCACCCTGGTGGTGCCAGAGTCAGCGGCAGCTGCTCCCAAGGATGTGCTGGGGGCTGGGTGGGGTCTTTCTTTGTGGTTAGCAGAAAAACAAACATGGGGCCTTCCCATGCCCTTGGTGGCCAGGCCACATCAGCTTTGCAGGAGATAAGGCTCCAGCAGCGAGGCACTCCCAGCAGGCCACACGCCCTGGCCTGGGAGTAGAAACCCACAGGATTCTCAGAAACAGCCCCAGAAAGTTTTAGCCTGTGAGGGGCAGTGCGGCGGCCTGGGAGGGAAGAGCTGACTGGGAGGGTCATGCTGGGCTGTGCCATGGTCAGCTGCCCAGATGATGGCACTTGCATGCTGCCCCCAGTTCCTCTCCATTTCTCAGCCCTCGACCCGTGACCAGGAAAGCACAGGACAATGCGAGCCAGGCCCCAGCAGCCAGGTGGGGCGGGTGGGGCTGCTGTGAGGCACGTTAATGCACCTGACTGGAGCAGAGGAAACCAGTTCTTTGGTATTGAAGCAACAAAAAGCTATCACGGAAGAGCCACATCCTCTAAGCAAAGGTGGGGGAGTCAAGCTGTATCCTTCCCAGTAGCCCTGAGAGTCCCAGGAGAAGAAAGGACCAGGGCTTACCCCTCCAGGCAGGGTTTCTTCCCATCCTGTTAGGCCAGCCCTGCTCAGCCACCACAGGGCACATCACGGGGCAGCCAGAGTGAGGATGGGAAGGGCCCGCCTCCTCCAGGTGAGAACTGGGCTGCTCAACCTCTGACCTCTGCAGCGAGCCCTGAATGCAGGGCCAGCAGCAGGACCCCGAGAGCAGCATGGGGGACACCCCTCAGACTCTCACCCAGCCAGGCACCCAAGCACTGACCCAAGCTTTCCACACAGCCTGGGGATGCTGGGCACTCAAGGCTGAATCTACAGTAAATAGACTCTTTCTCACTAAAATTGTGTAACTTATCGAAGAACCTGCAAGGAGTTTAATCTTTTTCCTGGGAAGAGACAATTTCACCCTGCTTTCCGAAAATGTCTGCTGAGCCCTGGTGGCTGAGTCCTGTCTCCCTGGAAGCGGCCGGTTGGCCAGGGCAGCCCCGACCCTACCTGGATCTCCCTGCCCAAGCCTCAGTCTCAAGACCCCTTGACAGAGTGTAGGGGGAGGCAGTGTCTCTGAGTCTTTCCTCAGGGGACGTGTGCGGGAACAGAGATGGGGACGGGGCAGGCTCTGACCCCCAGGCCAAACCAAAGCTCCCACGCTGTCCATTCACAGCCATGCCTTCCCCTCAAACAAAACAGAAAGTACGAAACAAGGCTGCCTTTTAATTGCTATCAGATATTCGGATATCCCATCTGACGTCAGCAAGGCCCCCGCGCCCGGCCGGAACCCGCAGGGATGGAGCAGCACCGCCGCCTGACCGCACAGAAGGGCTGGGGCAGGGTCGCTGTGCCCCTCGGCCTCCTTGCTGCCACCGTCTCTGAGCCTCGGGGCGCCTGGTGCACCGTCTCCTCTTCGGGTCAGCCCAGCCTCTGGTGGCCCTCGGAAGGAGGGGAGGCAGGGGTGGGGGGGTGAGCCGGAGGCGGGGGCCCCGTCGCGCACGCATGCAGACTTGCCCTGTGTTGGCTTCGTTTGTTCTCCTCCTTTGCTAAAGTGATCAGATAGTCCTGTGAAGCAGCTGCCAGCCAGGTGGACAGGGCAGCGGTGCTGGGATGCCGCCCGTCGGCTCCTCGGGCGTCCTGAGGCCCTGCCCTACTTCTGTATCTGGAACAGGAAGAGCCGCAGGTTGATGTTCTTGGCGGCCAGCAGCTTGTTGCACTCCACGGAGTCAATGATGGGCAGTGGCACGTAGTCCGTCTCGTTGCTCTCGTTGGTGAAGACAAAGTGGTAGATGACGGGGCTAATCCTCACGTCGTCGTAGGGGCCCTTGAGCAGCAGGAAGGAGCACTCCAGCGGTGCTGTGACCTTGCTCTTGAGGAGGAGCTGGAAGGAGAGCGTACGCTTGCAGGACAGGTTGGGGTTACGCTCCGAGTCGTTGACGCGAGCCTTCAGGACCCACGTTTGGTTCAGCACCGTGAACCTGGGCGTCTCATAGTACAGGCGCGTGATGAAGTCGTCCGTGCGGTATGGCCGGAACTGGACCTCTGTGGAGACAGACAGGGCCGGAAAGAGCCAGCTGTTAGCGTGGGCAGGGCTGGGCAGCAACGCCTTCCCTGACCAGGCCGAGGGCAGGCTCAGCCGGGGAGGAAGGCAACTTACCCGGACACCGAGCTCTGCTTGTCACAAGCAAGCCAAACGCAACTATGGCAAATGGAGGTGCACACAAGCTTTGAGGGGAACAACTACAAACAGAATCAACATGGATTAGCTGGAGAGTCCAGAGGCTGCACGTGTCAGGCCACACCCCAGGCGTGCCCGACCCACGCTGGCCTCCCTCATCGCCCCAGCCCCGGGTGTCCCCCAGGGCGGGGTAAGCAGACACACAGACAGGATGCGGTTCCGAGAACAAGTGCACTTTATTGGTTCTGATACAGAGGAGCTGCCAGAAAAGCCAGCAGGCGGCTGCGGCACCCAGCCCTGCCCGAGGGGAGCACCAGGTCTGCAGGCACCAGGCCTGATCCGGAGCTGCCAGTCAGCAGGCAGCCCTGTCTGCACAGTCCTCTTGGGCAGCCCACAGCCTGTGGCTGGCAAGTCCCTCCGCGGAGGCATGGGTTCCCAGGTGGCCAGTCTTTCCTGCACGAATGGGGCTTCCCACCTGGCCACGGCCGCAGCCACAGTGCCCCAGCCTGCCTAGACTCCACGAGGCCCCGGTATCTCCAGGACAGCTAAGGCTGCTACTCACCACGGGCTGTGGCTGCTGCAGAGACCCCAGGCCCTCGGCCTCTCTGGCCCGCTCGGGCCCACATCCCGCTGGGCACAGTCCAGGCAGCAGGGCGGGACTGGCTGCCCACGACCACCCTGCTTGTGCCACGCCTGGTGCTCTGAGCTGGCCGCCTGGTGTGGGTTGAGAGTAGAGGGATGGAGCTTCCTCCAGTGGCCACAGCATCAACAGGTGCTTCTCGCTGTCCTCTGGGCCAGGCTCTGGCCTGGCTTCTGCTCCCCGACACGTTCAAAGGCGGTGGCAGTGGCCCAGAGAGCCACGAGATCCAGTGTGCCTGTGCACGCATCCAGCCTGTGCGTCTGTGGGTGTCCACTCCCGGTTCTACAGTTTGAGTCGGGCACCCTCAGCTTGTTCTGGAGCCCTGTCCCTGAACGGCTTCGTGCCAGCCTTGAGAGGCCCACGGCTGGGGCAGTGACTGCCTGCAGGCAGGACCTCACTCAGCCGGGTGCTCTTCTTGCCCCAGGGTCCAAGGGGCAGGCCCCTAGCTCCCAGGCCCCCTGAGACTGGCCCACTTTCTGATTAGACCCTGACTGTCTTGAGGCTCTGGAGCCCCACAGTGAGATGCCACCTTGCAGGGGTGATGAAGCCAGGGTGGGGAGGACAGGTGGGCGGGGCTGCTGTGAGAGCCACGCAGGTGTGCACCTGGGGTCTGCCTCAGCCCCTCCTTCTGCTCAGTCTCCGGCCTGTCTTCTCGCCCGAGGTGTCCGCCTGTCCACCGGGAGCTTGTCCAGAGCCCGGCCGTCCGGAGCCGTCAGTGCCCAGTGCCCAGAGCCTGCTACCCCCAGGATCCTGGCTGCCAGACCCCCAGGCCCACACCTGTGTGGCATGCAGCAGGTGGCAGGGCGCCTCACCTGTGTAGCCAATCTTCTCGAAGCTGAGCAGGCTGAAGATGCTGTTGTACAGCTGCATCTCCTTGCGGTGGCTCTGGTCCATCCCATCCAGGATCTCCATCAGCTCGCTGCCTGTCTTGGTTGGGTGGGCGCACGCAGCCTCGTGCACCGTCAGCTCGTGGAAGGGGCCGTGCCATGGGCAGCCGATGCGTTTGTACTTGCACTGGGTTACCCTGGGGGAGGCAGGTACATCACTCACAGCCTGAGCCCCGAACAGGAGGCTGCCACAAGCTGTCCTCCCATGTGGCTTCCATCCAGCTAAGAACCCCTTCCTGCAGGACCCACTAACTGTGAGCCCAGCCCCCAGGATGAGGTCAGAGTGGCAGCATGTGGAGAGGAAGGAGACAGGCAGAAAAAGGGAGAGAGAGGGGAAGGAAGAGTGCAGGCTTGAGCCTGTGTGCCCCACACCGTGGCGTGGTTCTCTCCTCTGCTTGGTAGTGGTGGTCCTGCACAGCCTCACTGCAGGAGACTTGGTGGCTGCCTCCACTGGATGGGTAGCCATGGACAGTGTAGCCTCACACCAAGCTCCCTGAGGTCCTGCGTTGGACACGCTGTCCTGGGCCCTTCAAGGGGCTCTCCCACAGCCACAAAGAGCGCTGGAAGAGGCTAGGCTCATGTCCGGATAACAACTAGGCACAAAACCCGCGTGTCCCCATCCTGTGCAGGCACCCTCCCTCAGGGCCGTCACTGGGCTACACAGGTGGTCCCCAAGGCTCAGGCAGCAGAGACAGCCAGATCACCCTGCACAGGGCCCTGCTGCACCAGGGTGGGCTTCCAGCAGTCCTGGGCCCTGCCTGTGAGGCTAAGCCCCTGACCCTCAGTTACCTGTCCTGGCATTCCTCTTTCTGGTGCCTCTCCAGGAGGGAGCGGGGAAACTGGCGCAGGCAGAAGCCACACTCTGAAGGCAGCTCGCTCACGGCTTTCTCCACGGCCAGGTTCCGGCAGCAGAGGCTCTTACTGATCTCACAACGACAATTGGGGCACGTGGCCTGCTCCTCCTTCAGCCGGGCATCTGCTAGTAGGTGGATAAAACAGCCAGCGCACATCAAGTGACCATTAGTACACTGCGAAGAAGGAAAGGGAGACGAAGCTCACAGACCTGCGGGCTCATGCTTGCACACACCCGCCCATGCCCGTCAGCTCCAGCCAGGTGTCCTGAGGGACTCCAGCTGGTGCATAGAGGGGCGCACGTGCCTGTCCCGAGTCGTGCTGGAGTGTGGTGAACACTGCGAGCTGCTCAGGAGAGACAGGCAGAGCCAGCTTGGGTTCTTGCAGAGATTAGAGGTCCTAAAAGCAGGGCCTCATCAGCTCACAGAGGTGACAGCTCGCCCTGGCAGTGATGGGTTCAGCCACCTGGGGCTTAGAGTCAGGCTTTTCCCTTAGGGACCGGTCCAGAGTTTGGGAGCCCTCCAGGAACGCTGGGCTCTTGGCCAACACTGTCAGGTGGGGAGCAGACGCAGCTCCCACACTGGGGCAGGCATGCTCTCTGGGCCTTCAGAAAGGCCATTCATCCTGGGTTGAGAGGACCTGGCTCACAGTGAGCCCAGCCTGGCCCTTCAATTCCAGCCCTCCCCAGGGAGCCCAGGTGAGAGAAGGCAGCTGCCCCCTTGTCCAGGGAGGTCAGCTACCTGCAGAGGCCTCCTCAGAGCTGGGAGGTAGGAGCCAAGCTGGCCCAGGACAAGGGCAGGTAGGCACACGGGGAGTGCCTGGGGAGTGGAAGTGGGGGCTGTGAGTGGCTCCCGAGCCTGCTGGGGTAACCAGGACTGGCAGGAGCAGGGAACCTCCTGCTGGGCTCCCTGCCTGTGTAGGCTCCCAGCACGCCCAGTGGCCCATCCTGGCTCTCACTCCCTCAACATAAGCCTCGAGCGTCCACTTGGTGCCACTGAGAGACATATGGCAAGCTGCGGTCCCAGCCTGTGTGGGCTCATAGCGTAGGAGGCGGGAAGCCCAGGTCAGAACCAAGAAGTCCAAGAGCAAACAAAGCCTTTTGCACCTGAGCAGACACAGTTCCCACAGCCCTGGCTGGAGTGGGGTGTGCGGGCTGAGGCATTCCAGGGCCAGCCAGGAGTGACAGGGATGTGATGTGCCTCCCACCTAAAGACTCTTAGAGCTCGCTGAGGGGAGCAGTCAGCAGAGTTGCTCCTGTCCTGATGCCTCTCCAGTAGCTGGCCCAGGCTTGCCAGCCATGCAAACCTCCAGAAAGCCACTGGGCTACAGGCTTCCTTTGGGACCCGGGACCCTCTTGAGAATGGGATGTGGTGCAGCAGAGGGGCCTGCCCAGGCCCAGCCTCTCTACAAGGTGTGTGTCAGGTAGGGGACACTCACAGGGCCCTGCCTGGTGGTGCTGGGAGGCCACCCCTGCACACGTGGGGCCCTGGGAAGCCTGAGCTGCCATCCTACTGCTTCAGCGGCCTGTGCACCCCAAGCTAAGGAGCTGTCAGATGCTGGGGCTGTTCACTCAGCACCTGTGGACTAGGCCTAAGGTCTGCTGAGTCAAAGGACCTACGTGTGGAGAACCGACAGTGAGGACAAAGCCCTCTTTCATGGAATCCACGTCCACATGACCACCCGTTACCTGAATTCAATCCTCAAGTTCTCAGTTTTGTTAAAAATTAAAATTATAGGTGGTGGCTCATGCCTGTAATCCCAGCACTTTGGAAGGCAGAGGCAGGCAGGTCACCTGAGGTTAGGAGTTCAAGACCAGCCTGGCCAACATGGTGAAACCTCGTCTCTACTAAAAATACAAAAATTAGCCAGGAATGGTGGCGAGCGCCTGTAATCTCAGCTTCTCGGAAGGCTGAGGCAGGAGAATGGCTTGAACCCAGGAGGTGGAGGTTGCAGTGAGCCAAAATGGTGCCACTGCACTCCAGCCTGGGAGACAGAGTGAGACTCTGTCTCATTAATATGTAAATAAATTAAAATTAAAACATACACAGCTGCCTGAGGCAGGGAGTGAGGCTGGCTCTGACTGGGGTGGGGACAAGCTGAGGCCTGCCCCCAGGAGAAGGTGGGAAAATCTGCCAGCCAAGTCCAGGGGTCAGCGGTGGGTGGACTATGGGCAGGAGTGGGCACAGATGCTATTGAAGCAGCTGTCCCATGGGAGGCACAGACCAAGGGCCCACACCACTGTCTTCTCACAGTCCCCCACCCTGGAGGCGTGCCACTCCATGTGGCCAGCTCTAGACACCTCCTGGTGAGACTGCCCGGGGACCTTGGACAAGGTTCTGGGTCCAGCTCTGCACGTACAGTGGCCTTAGCAAAGGCACAACAGTACTCTTCTTGGCTGTGGCCCAGCCCCCAAGGGACTTCCAGGCAGGGCTGGAGCACCTAATCCCACACACCAAGGCCACCTGGCCCCTCTTCGTGGCTCTGGATAGCCCAGAAAGGTTCGAGGTGGGATCTTAGACCCTCCTAAGGGAGCACTGAGGCTGCCGAGCACATCACCACTTACCTCCCAGCACTGCCAGCCTCTCCCCTGAAAGCCACCCCAGCTCCTGGGCCGGCCCCTGGCCACAGGCCTCATTCCTTTGGGGCCTCCAGACCCCAGCATGGGCTCAGTCAATTCCATACCATGAGGAGGTAGCAGTGACTCTGCCCTCCTCTGGCTCCCTCTGGGCCTCCGAGAGGACCTGCAAGCTCCGAGGAGACACAGGGCCACTGCCCCTTCAGCCTGAAGAGCTCCACTCAAGTCAGAACACAGGGAGTCCCTAGAGTGCCCTGGACCACACTGGCCCAGCAGCCAAGGGACACAGCCACACCCAGCCCCAGACCCTCCCCATTGGTCAAAGGACATCGTCTAGGTGCATGGCCCGGGCCCGACCAACACTCAGCCCAGGAGGTCTGTCCACAGCAGGATGGTCACCGGTCACATGCTCCGGAGCCTTCCCCACCATCTGGGTCCCCTCAGTCCCTGAGCAAGACTCTGGCTCCACACCAAGGCCAGGCCACAGGCAGCTGCATCCTTGGCCCTGGCAGCATCTGACCAGATGCACTTGATTCTGACTTGTGCCCACCCCCCAACAGAAGCTGGGCCCTGGACGGCTCCACACAGTCCAGGGGATGGCATGGGCCAAGGCCCCCAAGAACCCAGGCACCTTCCAGAGCAGCTGCTGCAGCACCCAGGCCAGGCCACCTCTCCCCACCAGCCAGGAAGACCCCACGGGAGGGGAGAGGAGGGGATCCCACAACCCCCCACAACCAAGGATGACGCCATGGGGGATGACATCATGGGCGAGACATCACAGAGGATGATGTCAGAGGAGTGACATCGTGGGAGATTGACATCACATGGGGAATGACATCATAGGGGAGACATCACGGGAATGATATCATGGGATGATGTCACATGAATGACATAACGGGTGACATCACATGGGGAATGACATCATGGGGGAGACATCATGGGAATGATATCACGGGATGACATCACATGCATGACATCACAGGGGTGACATCATGGGATACTGACATCACATGGGGGGATGACATCACAGGGGCATGACATTGCAGGGGAATGGCATCATGGGGGGTGACATCACAGAATGACATCACACTGGCATCATGGGGGAATGACATCATGGGGGATAACATTACGGGGATGACATCATGGGAAATTGACATCACGGGAGGCTAACATCATGGGGGGATGGCATCATGGGGGACTAACATCATGGGGGGATGGCATCACGGGGGGAATGACATCATGGGGATGACATTAAAAGGGGTATTGACATCACAGAGGTGATACCACAGGGGATGACATCAGGTGGTGACAGCACAGGAATGACGTCACATGGATGACATCACAGGGGAATGATGTCACGGGGGATAACATTGCGGGGGAATGCCACCACGGGGGAATGACATCACAGGGGACTGTCATCACAGGGTATTGATATCACAGGGCCTCCTGGGCCCTCCTAGGGCAGATGTGGGCTTGAAGCCACAGTGCTGGGCTCAGACCCCAGCCCACAGGTCCCCAGTAATATGACCTTGGGCTCCCCTCTTGGGGCCTCAGTTTCCTCATGTGCACAGATGATGAGTATAGGACCAGCTTCATTCTGTGCTGATGAGGTGGGATGGGACAGGGTGGCACTGCCCCACACCCAGCAGGCACAGAGGAAATATCACCACCTTGGGCAGCCATGGCAGAGCCCCTGGGGGTGCCAACCCCAGAAGCCAGACCCCAGGCCCCTCTGCAGATGCTGATACACACAGGTGGCCCAGAAATGGACATTTGCACCTGCATCCTCAGGACAGCACCCAGCCCTCCCCCCTGCTGGCTACAGGCAGCTCACGTGACCCCCATGCAGACCCAGGGTCTCCACCTGAGCTACTTCTTCCCTGGGGTTAAAGGGGAGCTGGATGGGCTGAACAGGCCAAAGGAGCCCTGACTCCATCCCCTGGCCGAGGGCCCCCATGACTTCCTGGTGGTCCCAAGGTCCCTATGGTCAGCTGGCCTTGTAGGACCCCTTTCAAGCCTGGACTGCATGGTTCTCTCAGACCCTGGGGACCTCCTGTTTCCCACTGAAGGATGGCACAGTGCCCAGGCCCATGGGAGCAGTGCCCTTGCTCACCCAGGGGTCAGGGACCCACAGGCCCTTGACAGAGGTCGTCAGAGCCAAAACGCAGCCAAAGGGCTTCCCTGTGGCAGAAACCCCAAAAGCGCTGCTCAGCCAGTTGGAGGTCCCCCTTCCTCTGCCATCCGCATGCAGGCAAGGCCTCACCAGGGCCAATGGTGCTTCAGGGCACACCCCACACACCCCGCATGCTCAGGCCCTAGCCTCCCGGATCAAACATGGGTCTGAGAGGGACTGGCATGTTGTCCAAGGCCACACAGCTGTTAAGCATGAAGCCAGGACTCGAACCCTCCACCCAGGCTGGATTTGAAGTCCCTCACCCTGCTACTGCTGTCAGACCTCAAACGGGGGCCAATCAATCCCCAGAATCGGGCTCACATTCAGAACAAGGCTGCTTAGATCTAAAAGTAACTCAAATGATAACCACCACAGAAAGCAAAAATTCCAACTAACCAGAGATTCCAGAACATCTTCTTTGCTCCTGTGTTTTAGATACCTAAGCAGACGTATTTACAAAGATGTTTTCTGCCACTTCCCTCACCTCAAAGAGTGAGTCAGCTGCAGTCCTGCACTGCTGCCCAGGAGACTGGGGAAGAGGGGCCTGAAGCTCCTTGGACATGTGGATGGTGACTCCACCCCCACAGGACTGTGCACTGTTGGGCTGGTTGGGGGTGTGGGGCTTGGGCAAAGAGGAGCCATCTCTGCTTCCTGGGTTGTTATCAATGGACTGTCAACATGTGGCATAGAGACACGGGCGCTACAGGCGGGAGGGCAGCGGCACACACCAACCCACCCACAGAACAGAGTGGACACACCCTGGTCAGATGGGGCAGGAGGGGATCCTTGTAGCAAGGAGAGAACAAAGTCTCAAAGTGGGGGCGCTGCCTCTGCAGGGCCCAAGAGGTGGGCAGGGGCAGGGAGAGGACACCTCAGGCAGGAGGGCACGGGAGTGGTGGGGCACTGTGCAGGGCCGAGTTAGAGGGAGCAGCTGGACCACATCTGTGAGAGGCCCCTGCCCGGCCCTTACACCCGAGCGAGCTTGTTTTTGCCTTAAGAATGCCCCATGAGGGGTGGGAACAATGCGCAGTCCCTTCCTCCAGGTGCTAGCACCAAGGCCCAGAGCCTCAGCTGACATCAGCAGGAAGGGTCAGGGCCAGGTCTGTCTTATTCAGGATCACACTGGGCCTCGTCTGAAGGGCCAAAACGGAGGGAGAGAAGTCAGGGATGAGGCTGCGGCTGCAACGTCCCAGGCACCACTGAGGCTGTGTCTTCCCAGAGGAGGTGCCCCATGAGCAGAGGTGCCAACAGGCCACACCTGCCCTTGGGCCACAGAGCAGGGAGCCGGCAGGAGCGACCTGACCACCTGCTCGACCTGGACAGGCCAGAAACTCCTGCATAGGTGTCCCTGCTGCCCCACCAGCCCTCCTGCCACCCACCTGAGACTCCAGAAGGTGGCTGCACACCTTGTCAGGCCAGTCCCCCAGGACACATCTAACACCCACACAGAGAGCATCAAAGCTTGAGTCTTGCTGTACTGGATGCGGCCGCAACCTGACGTGACGCAGGACTCGGTGGTGGCGGAAACCTTTTGCATGAGGGCCTCAGTCTGACACCCAAGCAGGTTTCCCAGCCTGCGAGGCATCATCGTACGGGCACAGGCCCATGGGTCAGCTGGCCCTGCAAGCCCAAGGGCTCAGACCTGGGGCACCACCTGAGGCTTCCCTGCCAGCACTGGTGGCATCTGGTATCTGGATGACAAGCTCTCGAGTTACTGAGGACCCAGCCAACTCCAGAGGCCCATGGAGTTGTCCCCCACAGCCCCAGTGCCAGGGACAACACACAAGGCTCAGCATGGCCACTCCCCTCTTCTCCTCACCAGAGTCGGGGACTGTCTGAGTCAGCCCCCAGCTTGGCTGGTGCCCACCCTGAGCCATGTGTTCTGCTGGGGTCAGGAAAAGCGTTCTAGCAGGAACAGAGAGTGGAACCTGCTGCATTCCTGACACTGGCTGCCTCGAGACAGCCAATCAACATGGTTACCAAGGAAAGCTAGTAGAATATGGTAGACTGAACCCAAGCTGGGGTGACGGCCAGCATGGGCCCAACCAGGGACACGCAGAAGGCAGCATGTGGGGGCCCACACCATCTGTGCCCAGATTCTCCAGGGAGCAGAGCAGGCCAGAGCCCAGGTCTCCAGGTTTGTGTTGCCCTTCCAGGGGCACCACTTACAGCAGAGAGCCACCCCCCCGGAGGTGTTCTCGCAGCATTCAGGGAGGCCTGTGCCCACAGCACTCCTCGCTCAGCTGCTCTGTTCCCAGGGAAGTCACTGAGCAGAGCCCCCAGGCCAGGAAGGGCCACCAGCCAGGGCAGCCCCAGCGCCTTCGGTCTCCATTACACCTGTTCAGCTCCCTGCCTCTGGCCGCCCAGGGCAGAATTCCACTCTGCACAGTGCAGGCCGGTTTGAACCAGCCAGGCTCAGAGACCTGGTCACCAGGAGCTCCGGTCAGAAGCAGAGCCATCACTCTGTGCTGGGCCAGTCTAGATGGGGGATGCAGTGCACCAGGGACAAGTACCATGTGGCCCATCACCACCAGGTCCAGCTCCAGCTCCAGCCCACCCACCAATGGGGAGACAAGGAAACTTGCCTGTTCCCCCGTGGCCTCGCACCATTGGCTTGGCTTGTTGGAGTCTCCCTTGATATCCAAGAAAAAGAGTTCTGGCCGCACGCAGTGGCTCATGCCTGTAATCTCAGCACTTTGGGAGGCTGAGGCAGGTGGACTACCCAATGTCAGGAGTTCGAGACCAGCCTGGCCAACATGGCGAAACCCTGTCTCTACTAAAAAATACAAAAACAGCCGGGCATGGTGGCAGGTGCCTGTAATCCCAGCTACTTGGGAGGCTGAAGTAGGGAGAATTGCTTGAACCCAGGAAGTGGAGATTGCAGCGAGCAGAGATTGTGCCACTTCACTCCAGCCTGGGTGACAGAGTGAGACTCCGTCTCAAAAAAAAAGAGAGTTCTTCCGCCTGGGAGGATCGAAGGTTGTGAGCCAGGAAAAAGGAGCTGGAGAGTGGGCACATCTTGGAAGCTGAGGCACTACCAAAGCCAAGGAGTAACTGCTAACTCTGGGAGCCAGCGGCTCTGAAAAGTGCTCCCCTAGCTGGCCCTGGTGCCTGACACCCAGGAGGGTGGGTAAGAGCCAGTGCCCTCTCCCCACCCAGGCACACTGGAGTCCTCCCAACAAGGTCATGCCACAGCAAGAAGGACTTGGAGATTCAGAGTTTGGGGAAATGGCAACCTAGACTAGCCCTACACCACCTGTTACAAAAGTAGCTCCTCATTCAGGCCCCCAGTTCAAACACAAGCAGGGAAACAAGGCTCCATTAGCTACTTTCAGCTCCTGTAAGTGTAAAGAAAGCTGACAGGGAACCTGCTTCATTTCTCACAGGGACTGGGGAGTTAAAAGGGAGGGAAAGACACAAGGAAGGTGGGGACACTGTACTCTGCCTCTGGGTGACAACCAGTTTGTCCCTGCTGCTACCTGGGAAAGGGCATGTCAAACCCACCTGGGCCAGGTACCCTCTCTAACAGCCCTAGGCTGCTTAAGGGATGAGTCCCACTGCCATGCGGATGTGAAGATGGGTGAGGAGGGGTGGGCCGGCTCCTGGAGCACTGGCTGCCTAGGAAGCCTGGCCTGGCCGGGGTGAGGTGGGCAGGAGCCTAGCGTGGGGCATGGCAGGTCCAGTTGGATGTGGGGTTTGGCTGGGACTGAAGAAGGTACCCAAACTGTGGGGCTTGTTGCAAATGGTTCATCCCGACAAGCAGCAATCCCCTCTCCTTACTGTTCTTCAGGATGAAGTGGAAATGGACCAAGTGAAAAGATTCTTCCACCCAGGAGGGTAGAAAAGGAGGTGTCCATAGGATGTTCAGGACTGGAGGGACAAACTCGGGGGTGTGGCTGCCAGAAGAATGGGGAAAGAGCTCTCGAGCACAGAACTCTGAGCCCAGGGAGCTTGGGACTGGGTGGGCTGCGGGAAGCAGTTGTGGGCTAAGGATCAGTTTGAGGGTGTGGGTTGGGGATGTTGAGGGAACCGTGGGGAAGTCTAGAAAAGAGAAACGAGACGTAAGCAGAAGACAAGCGATTCAGATCGGGAAGTAACGTGGATCAGAAAACAAAAAAGGGGGGTCCCGAGCGGAAAATAAAGCCCCGAGAGGAACTTCGGAGCAGGCGCTGGAGCCCCGCTGGGCGAGAAAGTGGCTGTAAGGGCCGGAGAGGGTTCCCGGCCGCCGGGCCCCGCAGGCCTGGCCTCCGAGGAGACGCGGATCCTGGGGCCCCGCGGCGGGGGCTGCAGCCCCGGGCTGGGCCGGGTCGGGGTCGGCCGGCGGCCCTACCTGGTACACGGAGGCCTTGGGCAGGTCCAGGCACACGGTGCAGCACAGCACCGAGTAGAGCCGCTCCTCCAGTTTCCCGCTGCCGGCCGCCGCCGCCGCCGCCGCCGCCTCGGCCGCCTCGGCTGCCCGCAGCCGCTTCTTGGGCGGCGCGTCGGGGTCGCCGGCCGCCTCCTGCAGCTGTAGCTGCCGGGCGCCCGCCAAGCCCGCCTCGTCCGGGATCCCAGGCCCCGCCGCCTCGCCCAGAGCCGCCACCGCCGCCTGCCCGGCGACCGCCCCGGGCCCGGCTCCGACCCCGACCCCGACCCCGGCAGGCACGGAGCCCGCGGGCCCCGCGGCCGGGCCGCCCCCGCCGGCCTCCTCGGCGCCGGACATAGCGGCCGGCCGGCCCGGCGGGCGGATGCCGGCGCGCTCCCGCGACTAGAAGTTAGGGGCGCCGCGCGCTCCCGCCTCTCTCCCTGCGCCGCCGCCGCGACCCCGCAGCCCCGCTCCCTGCGCCGCCGCCTCAGTGGGCCCGGCCCGCGCGTCGCCCCACAGCCGCCGCGGCCACCGACCCCGGCACGGCCGCCATCTTTGTTTTCGCTGTGCGCTTCCCCCCGCCCCGCCGCCACCACCCCCTCGTCTTCCCCGTCACGTGAGCCCCGCGCGGGGCCAATGGGAGCGCCGCTTGGGGCAAGAAGGCGCAGGGACTAGAACCAATGGGAGAGCGAGGCCCCGAAGGCCCGCCCCTGCAGAATGTGGGCGGGGAGGGGGCGGGGCCTGCGAGAGTCGCTGAGGGACTCGCACCTGGGGGCAGGGAGGCCTACGCGAGCCGCGGCACCGGCGCGGCACCCACGCTCCACGAGCCAGTAGCGGCCGCCGACCCCTACGGCGGGGTGTACCTGGGTCTTTGTCCCCCAAGACTCAGGCTTGTGTGTTAGGGGCTCTCGCCCGGTTCCCCGGAGGGGAAGGACACAGGTGAAAAACCCCGCCGGCCACCCCTCTCTGTCGGGTGCGGGACCCCTTAGGTCTCCACAGGAGCAAGCGGAGAGACTTCCAGGAGAGGGGACTCCAGACCCCTAACCCACCGGAATCTAATCCTCTGCTCGTCCGAACCCCCCCTCCTAACCCTGGGGTTGGAGGCTGAAGGGGTCCACTGAGGAAAACGAAGGTCTTAGGGAATAGGGCTGGCTTCTACAGGCCGAAGGTACACAGGAGGTCGCATCAGCTCTGGGAAGGATGTGCGTTTCTCGAAATGGCTATGGTACAGCGCTCCCCTGCCTCCACCCTACTCGTCAGTTCTTGAAGGTCACTGCCCCAGAGGGCCACCTGCCAAGCCAGGCCACGATATCTGGAACTCCACCATGTCCCAGAAGAGTAAGGGCCCAGAGCTATGTCTTCTCAGCCCCGGGGTCTTCCTGACAATAGTCAAAAGGAGGCCCGGCTGCATGAGGCCCCATCCTAGTTCCAGCACATACCCTATCAGGGTAACTGGCTACTGTCCTGAGGGGCCTTAGGAAGCTCACTGAAGGATCCCTCAATCCCTCTCAAAAATGGGCAGATTCCATATTCCTGCAAAATTCCTAAGATTTATTGGAGACTAGGCCTCTTCTCTGGATCCACAACCATGTCCAGCCCAGAATCAGGCCCCCCAAACGTGTCTGGGACCCTGTCCCTTTCATTCTGGTCTAGACAAGTCCCCACACGTGGCCAAAGGACAGCACCCAGACTCTGCCCCTGACCAGTCAATGTGCAGCAAGCACACTTCAGTAGGCAGGAGAGTCTACCCCTAGGGGAGAAGGCGCCAGGAGTAGGCAGGGGGGAGGGAAAATGTTCGGCAAGGCAGAAACCCTGCCTTGCTGTATCCAACTGTCACTCCCACTGGAGGCGCTGTGTATGCAGGGCCCGGCAGTAAGCCCAGCTGCCTGCAGCCAGGGCCCAGCGACAGACATCCTCCTTCGGTAGCAGCAGCAGTCTGTCCTCCTCCAGCCGGCTCAGGAGGCCTGCCACACCCAGCATCGCCCCCCCCCACATCCCATAAGTGTTGGCTGTGAAGACAGCTACAATGAGGATGGTCACTGCGACCACCAACAGCATTGCCTGACCAGCCACAGAGCGGCCCTCAGGGCCGAGGTGGCCGCCAGCCACTGCCAGCACCATGCCTCCTCCCAGGAGCAGGTTGGCAGAGGAGCGGTCCCCATTCACCCAGTGGAAATCGAAGGCCAGAAGGGGAAGGCCGATGACAGTGGCCACCCAGGCTCCAGCAAGACAGTCTTCATGTGTGCTCAGCCCTGGGGCCAGCATGGTGGTGGCAGCCAAGACCTGGAGCAGGAAGCCAGCAGCAGCCCCTCGACTTGCCTGTCAACACAGGGAACGGAGAACATGTGGGAAAAAGAGGCCGGGGCCACCCTTTTAAACAGGAAAGGGTTTGGGGCTTCCATAGAGACCTGGTCTTAGATGCACTTCCCACCAACCTCTCCCTAATTCAGGAAACTAGGTCCTTGGGGTTTGGGAGGTATGGGGATGCGCCCCTGCTCAGCCCCAGTGTACTCACCTCGGCTGTGCTCACGGCTGCGTGCAGAGACACCACTCCCAGAACCAGATGAGACAGGGCTGTGCTCCACTCGGCCCCCGGCTTGGGGGCCATGGCACCTCAGGCGGTAGTAAGTATGAGGACACAGATAGGAGATATTCAACTTTGGAGAGGAAGAAAGCGCAGAAGCCAGCGACCTGGAGCCCTAAGCACGGCACTCTAGTACACCCAGGTTCCAGGTCCCCATTACTGGATGTTAGGAGAGGTTCAGTCCTAGACTTTCCGGATCCCTGAGGCCACTGCACACACCTGTGGAGAAGAAGAACCTAATTCAGCCGGGAAACGGGGGAAAACGACTCAAGGTCTAGGCTGGGGGAACGTGAGCCCTGGGGCCCTGGAGCCCAAGTGGGAGTGCGGGCCTGGGGAAGAGAGAGCGGCGGGGCGCTGCAGGCCCACGCGGCGGCCCCGGCCTGCTCCCTGCGCTCCGGGAGGCGCTGTCCTGGGAACCTGGGTCCAGGAGGAGCGACGGCGCAGGACTCCGGGAGGCCAGCCGTGCGCAGTTACCGGGCTGCGCGGTCCCAACGCAGCGGCGAGCGGGAGGCCCGAGCCTGCCCAGCGCACCGCCCACTGCCGTCGGCCCTGCCTCCTCTGCCTTGCCTCCAGTTGCGGGAGCGAGCGCGGTCAGGAACCTCCACCAGCGAGAGGAGCAGAGGCTAGAGCGGCCAGGCGGGGCTAGAGCGGCGAGGGGGGGGGCGGGGCCTGGGGGGGGCCGGTTGGAGGCCATAGGAGCGGGTGGGGTCGGGAGGAGCTCGGGGACCAGAAAACGCTCCGTTTGGGTGGGTGCGTGGGCATAGTGGTTAGGAAGGAGCGTGATGAGGGGAGAAGGGCCGGGGCGGGGCTGCGAGGGGCGGGGTCTGGGCGGGGCTGCGAGGGGGTCTGGGCGGGGCTGAGGGAGATAAGGTTTAGGCGGGGCTCAGAGCGGCGGGTGGGGGGGGGGTCTGGGTGGGGCGGGGCCTGGGCGTGGCTGAGAGGGGCGGGGTATGGGCGGGGCTGCGAGGAGCGGTGTCTGGGCGAGACTGAGAGGGGCCGAGAGGGGAGGAGCCTGGGCGAGGCTGCAAGGGACGGGGTTTGGGCGGGGCTGCGAGGAGCGGGGGGGCTGGGCGGGGCTGAAATGGGCGGGGCTGCGGGGAGGGGAAGGAGAATCCCAGCGTGTTGAAGGGTCCGCGAAACCGAGCGGTGGGGGACTACGCGAAGGGTGGGAGGAATTCCGAGAGGAGGGTCGCGGGAGCCGCGGGCGCTCTCAGCCCGGTGTCCGCGGTGTAGGGGTTGGGGCGCGCGCGGCGGCGCCGTGAGAAACGGCGGGTCTCCAGGTGCGGCCGGGGGCACCTGTTTCTAGTACTCCTGTCCCCGCGCTGGCCCTCCAGCCGTGGGAGCCGGGCCGTGGGGGCGGCCGTCGCGAGCATGCGCACCGGCACTGCGGCGGGCGGGCGCCGAGTCTGGGCGCGGGGACGCGGGGCGGCGCGAAGCGGGGCCCTCTGCCGCCCCGCGCTCCCATGTACGCCTTTTACTCGCTGCTCATCTACATCTTCTACAGCCTCTTCCGCAGGGATGGTGGCGCCGCGGCGGCCGCGGAGCCCGGGGACCCCGCCCAGGTGAGCGGGGCTGGCCGTGCAGCCCGTCGTCCCCCGCCGCCTGCCCCACCCCCACGCCGAGGTTCCCGGGGCGGGGGCGGGCACGGGGCGCGGGGCGACGGGGCCGTGCCGAGGACCCTCGGCTTGGCTCCGGTGCTGGAAGCGTAGACTTCGGCCCCAATCCTCCGGCCCGGTTCGCGGAGGGAAGGGGCCAGCAGGCTGCCTGCCCCCTCCTCAGGGGCGCCCCTGCCCCCTCCCTAGAGAGCCCGCAAGCCCCGGGGTCGCCGGCGCCCAGACCTTCCCGCGCCAGAGCTGTGGACCGAGCTGACTGGCCTGGCCGGTAGGTGCGGGATGGGAGTCCCGCGGGGCGAGGGCGGTGCTGGGACCTCCCAGGGAGGGGTGGAGGCCTGGCTCCAGCACGTGACCCGAAATGTCTCCCGCTCTCCTCCCTGACCGGCAGGCAGCTCCGAGCCTGAGGATGGGTCGGAAGGCGCAGCCGAGGGCCGCGCGGCCGCGGTGTCCCTAGAAGAGGCCCTACTGCGCCTCGCCGAGTTCCTCTCCGTCCAGCTGGGGGCGGAAGAGAGCTGCGGGAGCCCGGCCGACCTGGGCCAGGTGAGCGCGGCGGAGGGGCTGCTGGCAGCTACCACCTGCGCCGGCCTTCCTGGCTCTAACAGCCCTGCTCCGATTCTTGTTTCCTTCGCAGTCTGGCGAGGTCCCCCCACTGTTGACGGTGACCAGTCAGCTCTTGGCCCTTCTGGCATGGCTCCGAAGCCCCAGGGGGAGGCAGGCCCTGCTCCAGGGGACTCAGCCAGCCCCTCGGGTCCGGCCCCCGTCTCCAGATGGTGAGTAAAGGACAGTAAGTTGAAAGACTCTGGAGGGAGCAAATCCCGGTAGAACCTGGGCGGCTTGGAGTTCGGGGTCCGGTTCCTGAAGATTTGGACTGGAGACCTTTTCAGTGCTAACTGGGCCCACCCTACATCAGGATCCACATCCCAAGAAGAAAGTCCTTCCCACTTCGCCGCAGTCCCAGGCGAGCCACTGGGGGATGAGGCCCAGGGACAGCAGCCCCTCCAGTTGGAGGAGGATCAGAGGGCGTGGCAGCGGCTGGAGCAGCTCATCCTGGGACAGGTGAGGCCCCCGGAGCCAGAAGGAATTGGGGGCTGGGGCGCCAGAAAAAGGAGGTCCACCCTGTCTCTCTTACCTCTCCCCAGCTGGAGGAGCTGAAGCAGCAGCTGGAACAGCAGGAGGAGGAGTTGGGTCGACTGCGCCTGGGCGTGGTGAGGCTGCGGGGGGACCTGGCAGGGCCGGGCATGGAGGGGGTGCTTCAGGTGAGTGCCGAGGCTTCCTTTCCACCAGGGGGCGACAGACTCAGAGAAAAGGGTTCAGCATCTGACCCTGGAGAACGAGGCCCTGAAGCAGAGCCTGAGCCTCATGCGGGACCTCCTGCTGCATTGGGGCCCCGGGCCCCCCATCAGGGCTCCGCAGGTACTCTGCTCCCGAGTTGCAGCCATTCCTGCAGCCTGGGGCTCTTGCACACCTGGCATGCAGCCACAGGACCCAAGCCTCCTCAGGATCTCCCGGGATGGTCTGTGTAGGGCAGCCCCATCAGGGAGGCTGATGCCAGTGGGAGGACCCCCCTCTCCGTGGTTCCTCTGAGTGGCTGATCCCAGGAGAGCAGAGGGACCGTGGGAAGGAGCTCTGCGTGGAGTTGGGAGGCATGGGTTCACAGCCAGCTCTGCCCACCTCTTGACTTGACTTTCCCATCTGTGAAATGGTACCGCAGACCGTCCCTCTCTGAGTCCCTCCTGGCCCCCACCCTCCCGCAGGAGGAGGCGGAGGCATTGGTAGAGCTCCAGGGCCGGCTTCAGGAGGCCCAGGACACCACAGAAGCCCTCCGAGCCCAGGTGGGCATGGGGCTCAGGGATCCGTGGCTCAGGGGTGAGGAGGGCTGGGGTGCTGGGAGGGGCTTATCTGAGGCAGGGCCTGGTAAGTGCCTGTTTCCTCAGTGACAGGGGTGGGGTTGGGCGGGGCAGCTGGGGGTGCAGGAGGTGCAGCTGCAGGGCCTTCAAGGGGCCCTCCAGCAGCTCCAGCAGGAGACGGAGCAGAACTGCAGGCGTGAGCTACAGCAGATGCATGGGCAGCTGGCAGGTAAGGGCTGGGGCTGGGGCTCACGGGAGGCCCTGGAGGCTGGGCCTTCCCTTCCAACAGACTTCCCTCTCCAGGACTTCGGGCACGGATGGCCAGCCTGCGTCAGGGCTGTGGGGACCTCCGAGGTTTGGTCAGCACCTTTACCCAGAGCTGTCAGGGTTCACTGAGTGAGGCCCGGGGCCAGGTCAGTATCCCTCCCCGCCTAGCCCCTCCTCTCTGGGAAGCCTATTCACTGTTCTTTTGACGGGGGTGCTCCTGGGGATTTGGCTGTACTAAGAAGTGGGGCTCTGGAACCCAAACAGCTTCTGTGTGACCCAGGGTAGGACTTCACTTTTGGGCCTTGTTCTAATTCTATGCATACTTGGTTGACAATAAACTCTTAAAGCATTGCCCAGAAGCATGGAGGAGACAGATAATGTGGTGTCCTTCTCTGTCATTCCTGGGTTTTATCCTAAGGCTACTGAATGATGTCCCCAGGGGCCCAGAGCCACTGAAAGTTGTGGCTAAGCACAGCTGAGCGGCCCTGTGGGGGCTCCCTGCCACTCTCAGGACCCTCCCACCTCCCACCTTCGCAGCTCCTTGGCTGACCCCTTGCCTTCTGTACATCCCTGTTCCCTCAGGTGTCCTGGGCCTTGGGGGCACTGTCATCTGGAGAGCCTGGCACTCAGCTCCCTGAGGGGCAGCAAGGGCCCCCAGCCGGATGCCCGGGGCGGCTGCCAGAACTCAAGGGTATAACAGGCTTGGGAGCCCAGTGGGGGCAGGGAGGGTGGCTGGAGGAAGCGCAGCCTCTCTGTGCTTTAGGGTCTGCGAGGCATTCCGCTGACCTGATCCCCACTGCAGGAAATATCCGTGTGCTGTGTCGGCTGAGGCCAGGGACATCCTCCAGCCTCGTGAGCGTGGAGCCTGGCCCAGGGGGCACCGTCACCACCTGCTACCGGGGGCGCCATCGTCGATTCCGCCTAGACTGGGTCTTCCCTCCAGACGCCAGCCAGGAGGAGGTGACGGCCTGCCTTTGCACCCATCCTGACCCTTTCTCAGAGTTCCCTGAAGAGCAGGAGAGGCTCCAGTTTCCCCTTCCCAGTCTGGCTGTCCACCTGGAGGAGCGAGGGTAGCTGGGCTCTAGCCAGGAAGGAAAGGGAACCAAGGGGGCTGGGAAGCAGGGCAGGCAGCCCAGCTTGCTGCCTCCTCCTCCCAGGCTTCACTGCCTGCCCACTCCTCTTTGCTGGGGTCCAGGGTCTGCCCAGCTATGAGGGCCTCTCATTGCTTTGTGGCCCCAAGGCAGGCGGTGGGTGGTGGGGGCCGTGGGTGGGCAGGCAAGCTTCTAGTCTTAGTGTGCTCTCTCTGCCTTGCCTGGATCCCACTCTCCTTCCCTACCCTTTTCCTGCCAGACGCCTGTGGAAAAGCAGGGGCTCCAGCCCCAGCCCACCCCACCCCACCTTCACACACATTTTCATCTGCACGTGCCCTTTGCTGCTAGAGCTCCCATGGCTGAGGAGATGGCAGCTCAGAGCCAGGGGAGATTAGGTAAGGGGCAGAATGGCAGCGACTCCCACCCAGGCTGCCTGCCAGCCTCACAGGGACAGGGGGACGACTGCCCAGCAGGTGGCCAGGGTCACCCTGATTCCCACTTCTCCAACCACTTATTTCTTCATCCTACACATCCCTCTGGCCTTAGCCCCACCCCAAACTGCAGCCCTGTGCAAGGCATGCTTTGTGCACTGTTCTCTGGACAGCCGTACTGGACAGGGTCCTCTAATTCAATGTGTCTGAACCAAAGGCATCTGTGGACAAGCCCCTCATCTGTGTTCCCGTTTCTGCAGTGGTGCCATGATGTGCTCCTGAATGTCATCCACAGTGCCACCTCCATCCAATCATGGAATCTCAGTGACCACACAGAATTCTAGATTCTAGCCTCATGGCTGTCTTCAAAGAGAGCTGACAGCCCACCCTGTTACCAGCGACCTTCTGGGCATAAAAGCCAGCCATGTTGTTGCTCAAAAGACTGTTGGTGTCCAGTCCCAATGGGGTGAATGTCCCAACCTTGTGTCTCTCTCACCACCTGTCTGTGCCTGGGCTCCAGCAGGCCTGGCTGGCCACCATCCCCCATACCTGCAGGCCCTTCCTGGGGTCATGCTTTGTGAGCCAGGTACTGCTGTGGCCCTCTAGGTGCACTGCCATGACTGTTCACAGCAGGTGCCACTGTAGCCCTTACCTCTCGGGAAACTGAGGCACAGGAAGGTCAAGTAAACTCCAATCATACCCGGGTTTGAACTGAGCAGTCACACCCCAACATCTGGGCTCTTTTTTTTTCTTTATTTTTGAGATGGAATCCCACTCTGTCGCCCAGGCTATAGTTCAGTGGTGCGATCTTGGCTCACTGCAACCTCCGCCTCCTGGGTTCAAGCAATTCTCCTGCTTCAGTCTCTGAAGTAGCTGGGATTACAGGTGCGTGCCACCATGCCCGGCTAATTTTTGTATTTTTAGTAGAGACGGGGTTTCACCGTGTTTGCCAGGCTGGTCTCGAACTCCTGACCTTGTGATCTGCCTGCCTTGGCCTCCCAAAGTGCTGGGCTTACAGGCGTGAGCCACCTCGCCCAGCCCGTCTGGGCTCTTTTAAACATTTTTTAAAATTTTTACTATATATATATATTTTTTGTTTTTTTATTTTTTTTTTGATAGAGTCACACTTTGTCATCACCCTGGAGTGCAGCGCGATCTCAGGTCACTACAACCTCTGCTTCCCGGGCTCAAGAGATCCTTCCATCTCAGCTTGCCGAGTAGCTGGGACCACAGATGTGCAACACCATGCCTGGCTAATTTTTTTTGTAGCTTTTGTAGAGAGGGGGTTTCACCATGTTGCCTAGGCTGGTCTCAAACTCCGGAGCTCAACCAATCCACCCGCCTCGGCCTCCCAAAATGCTGGGATTTATTTTTGTTTTTTTCACGTTGGCTTCCACATTAAGGACACCACACCTGCACTCTTAACTGCTGTCCCCAGGCCTCCTACGTGGTCTTCAGGACTCCAGAGCCTCTGCATAGGCTGTTCCTCTTCTCATTGCGTCTTTTCCCTTCTTTGCCTGGCAAATTCTTGTAAGCACCACCTTCTCTAGGGAGACAGAGGGTCTCTGTAAGACACATCCTCCCCCATGGTCCCTTAGAGCCATCTTCCCAGGGGACTAGGCTCTGCTCACACCTGCCTTCATGGCACTCCCCACCCCACCAAATAGGTCATAAACAGGCAATGTGGGGAGGACTCAAAACACATTCTCCCGCCTCCCCCAGGTCTTCAGAGAGCTGGAACCTGCGGTGCTGTCCTGCCTCCGGGGCTACAGCGTCTGCATCTTCACCTATGGCCAGACAGGGACCGGGAAGACCTACAGCATGGAGGTGGGACAGAGCCCACGCCCCAGTGGGAGAGGCCCCAGGGGCCCTGCATGACTTGGATGTGAGCCCGGTGTGCACCCCACCCCATCCTCAGGGCCCTCCTGAGGACCCCGGCATAGTTCCTAGGGCGCTGCAGTCGCTGTTCCGGGAGATGGGGGCCGGCCGGCAGCACCGGGTGACACTCAGCATGGTGGAGATCTACAATGAGGCTGTCAGGTGGGCTGCTCCATCAGGGAGGCCTTCTCCCCACCCCTGGCCCAGGGCCCTTCCGGATTTCCAGAGAACTCTGGAACCAAGACCTTCCCCTTTCTCACCAGGGACCTCCTTGCTCCAGGGCCTCCCGAGCGCCTGGCCGTGAGGCAGGGCCCAGAAGGCCAGGGCGGGATCCAGGTGGCTGGCCTCACCCACTGGGACGTGCCCAACCTGGAGACATTGCACCAGGTAGGGCTGCACCGCCTTGCGAGACCCCGCCCCGTGCTTCCACTTGGGGGCGGGGACCCTGCACCTGACCAGGCCTATCGCTCCGACTTTCAGATGCTGAAACTGGGGAGGAGCAATCGGGCCACCGCCGCCACCGCCATGAACCAGCGCAGCTCCCGGTCGCACGCCCTGGTCACGCTGACGCTGCGCTTGGCGTCTCCACCGCGCGCTCCAGGCACCGCAGGTACCACGGTCGGTGCCTGAGCCCTGCGGAGTCTCCAGCACACCTGAGGCCCAGCCTTCCCCCATGTCGGGCTCGCTCGCCCCTCTAGGCACGCTGCACCTGGTGGACCTTGCGGGATCTGAACGCGCACGGAAGGCAGGGGCGGCCGGCCCGCCGCGGGGAGACCCAGACGGCGCCCGGCGCCTGCGGGAGGCCCAGACCATAAACCGCTCGCTGCTGGCGCTAGGAGGCGTGATGGCCGCACTGCGGGCCCACCGGCCGCACGTGCCCTTCCGCGACTCGCAGCTCACGCGACTGCTGCAGCCGGCGCTGGGCCCAGGCACCACCGCGGTGCTGCTGCTGCAGGTGGGCGCCGGGGCGGCGCAGGCGCGGGGCAGGTGTGTGCATGCCGGTCACCGCCCACCCGCGCCTCTTGCCCGCAGATCTCCACGCGGCCGGAGGATCTCGGGGAGACAGTCTGCTCACTCAAGTTCGCCGAGCGAGTGGGTCAAGTGGAGCTGGGGCCAGCCCGGCGCCGCAGGGTCCCGCGCTCCTCCGGGACGCCCTCCTCCCTGAGTACCGACACTCCGCTCACCGGGACCCCCTGCACCCCTACGCCGTCCCCTGGCAGTCCTCCATGCCCCAGTCCCGACAACGGCTCGGGCTCGGCCCTCGCGCCCGCAGAGGGCCTGCCCCTGTAGTCCTGGGTCGCGGCCCTGCCCATGGGGTCTCAGGCCAGGTCTCTGCTGGCAGAGGCGGTAGTAAAGTCCCTGTACCCCGTCTCCCAGGGCACAAGCTCCCTAGCCTCTTTGGATCCACTGCTCCTGAACTCCCAGAGTCACCCCTCCACCTCCGCAGCCAGTGAAGTGTGTTGTGCCTGCTGAAGTGATCACCCCCCGCCCCCAGCCCTGCATCAGGCCATAGGTCTTGGCTTCCTCCTTATCACCATTTGCTGTTATCACGGCACACAGCAGGGAATCCCAGGCCCCCGGCCAAGTGGTTACCCAAGTCACCACTCCTGACCCAAAAATCAGGCATGGCATTAAAACATTGCAAATTCCTTTACTGTTATCCTCCCCACCACCAGGACCATGTAGGGTGCAGTCTTTACTCCCTAACCCCTTTCCCGAAAAAGGTGCTACCTCCTTCCCAGATAGATGAGAGAGGGCAGGACTTCAGGCTGGACCCACTACTGGGCTCTCCCTCCCCCAGCCTGGAGCACCGGAGGGGAGGTGACGGCTGGTGACGAGGGGAGGTGACGGTTGGTGACGGATGGATGGGTAGTGGGCTGAGAAGAGGGGACTAGGAAGGGCTATTCCAGGCTCAGCCCTGCCCCTCCAGCCTTGCCTCTGAGTGTAGGAGAAACAGAGGCATGACTGACCAGGATGAGGGTTGTGCCCAGCTGGGTCACGGCCATGCATGGGGTGGTCCAATAAACACCGTGGACTCCCAGCAAGGCTGCTGCCTGGTGTTTCGAGGCTGCTGTGGTCGCAGACAGCCGCCTCGCCTTGGCTCCCTGTCAACAAGGTGGGGGTGGGAGCGGGAGGGAGGAGCGGCCCCTGTCTTAGGAGCCTCACAGGCTGCACCAGGAGAGCAGCCAGCCTGGGCCAGGGGCTGCCAGGTCCCGAGGGTGGCTGACCCAAACGTCGTAGATGCTTTTGTTGGGTGGCACCCCCTGGAAGAGGGCGTCTAGATCGCAGAGCAGCCCTGGGGGCCCTCGGGTTTCAGGGGTCACGCCCCAGTAGGCAGGGCTGGTTGATGGTGGACACCGGGGACAGGAGGTGGGTGGTGGTGCCAAGGGCATTACCACATTGGGAGTGTAGATAGGCAAGTAGGAGGTGGGCAGCTGCCCCCAGAGGGAGGCCCTGTGTCCCCCGCTGGACAGTCCCCTAGGAACTGAGGTGCCCTGCAGTAAGTGGAGAGGCCAGGCCCTAGGCTCTGGGGAGAGGGTCGAGGGCCTGATGGCTCCCCGCTGCAGAGTCTCCCCCTCCACTCTGGTGGGGACAGGAAGGGGGCAGAGGGGCCACAGAGGCCTTTCAGAAGAGGGAAGGGGTGGGGTGGGCACCGCCTCCTCCCCACTGTTCCCTGTGCCTGCAGGAACTGGGCTGCTCTGTGGAGCTAGCCCCGGCCAGGGTGCCCCCTCCCCGGACCCCCCTAGCAGGGACTTGATGCTGAAGCCCTCACTGGGTGGCGGAGGGGGACTGGGCGGCCGGTATGGCCGGCCCTGCAGCACGTAGGGGCCCAGGTCCTTGGCGAAGGCTCCACGCGCACCTCGGTTCTGCCAGCGCCGGCACAGGGCCGTGTTCTGCAGCCGTAGCGCCTCAGCTGGGATCAGGCTCACGTCGACCGCCCAGAAGTTGCCTTTGGCCTGGGGCTTTGCAGGGTCCTTGGGCACCTGGGTGTGGGGGTCAGACATGGGTGGGGCTGCCCAACCTCGGATGCTCAGGACTTCCGCGCGCGCTCCGCCCCCGGGTTCGGACCCCGGCCTGCCCCACCTTGCGGAAGCATCGGTTGGAGGAAAGGTTGTGGCGAATGGAGTCTTTCCAGCCCTCGTAGTCTTCCCTGAAGAAGGGGAACACGGCCTGGACCTGACGGATGATCTGAAACCGCCAGGCGGCCGGCCGGCGCCGTGAGCCCAGACGGGGATGGGGTAGCGCCCCACCCCTCCCCCACTACCGGGCTCAGGGGCGCGCGGTGCCGGCCCCTGCTCTCCCCGAAGAAGGACATTTCTGTGCGGAAGGGCGGCAGAGGGGGCAAGGGGCTCCCGGAGAAGGGTCGTGCCTTGAGGCCCTCAGCTCTCAGGACTGGTCCCACTGGCATACCTGGGTGGGCTAGGAAGGGGTGGGGGTCAGGGCTTGAGCCTGGAAGTGGGTGGGGAACGAGTCTGGGGAAAGAGAGAGTGGGGGCCGGGGCCCGCTCACCTGGGCCAGCTTCAGTCTGCGGGAGGGCGCGGCCTGAATCACCAAGGCGATCATGGCCAAGTAGGTGTAGGGGGGCTTGTCATGTCGCAGGTACCTCTTCTTCCTCCTCTTAGGGGGCTGGGAGGGCGACTCTGCCTCTGGGGGCCCCAGGCGGGAGCCGCTGCAGGGCCCCATGCCGGACGGTAGACAGCGTGGGCAGGGGCCTGGCCGGGTGGAGGGCGCAGGGCAGTGGGGCAGTGTAGGAGGCAGGGCCGGGACCTGAGGCCGGGCTGGGGCAGGCGGGCTGGGGCCTTTATCATTCGTAGGAAGGGGGAGGGGAGAGAAGGGAGGAAGAGGCTGTGGGGGAGGGGAGCATGCCGAGGGCTGCCACAATTAGCAGGTTTTGGTTAATCTGGAAGGGAGGGGCAGAGAGGATTCTAGTGGGGGCTTCTCCTGAGGCCTCAGTCTCCACCCCTGAGCTGCCTTTGGGTGGCCAGGCCTCGCTTCAAAGGGGCTGCGATGACCCATGGCTACTTTATCCCGTCTTCCCTGGCCAGGTTTCAGGACCCCATTTAACAGATGGGGGAGTAATTAGCCCATGCCAAGCTCCCAAGGAGTGGGAGTTCAAGACCTAGCAGCTAGTAGGCCCTGAGCTATGGGGGCTGGATACCCACCCAGGACATGATCAGGTGGAGCTTCCTGGAGGAGAAGGCCATGAAGCCCCCACCCTAGGAACAAAAGGGGGACACATTGACTCAACTGATTTCCTGGGAGTTGCTTCAGGAGCCCAGGTGGACCGCTCACCTCCTCCTCCCTAGCCATCTCTGCTCCTCCAGCCAAGCAAGGCTGGTATTATGTATCCTGCCCCAAAGCCCAGGTTCTCCTCCCTCACAAGGGGCAAGTTTGCCCAAGAGGATAGCAGCTCTGGGAATTAGCAGTGTGGTAGGTGCTGGCACCAGGCCAAGGGCCCCCAGACACACGGGGGCCCAGGGATACACTTTTGCCCTTCACTCTGAGAATTCAGCTTTTCTTGTGCAGCCTCCACCATGATAACCTCAAAGGGCTGAAAATCTGCAGCATACAGTGAGGTCCAGCACACCCCGAGGTGCGGAGGGGAAGGACAGGCAGCGAGTGTCCAGGAGGAGGAGGCCTGGGCCGCAAGGGGCCTTGTATATGGGGTGCCACACTGCTCCTGCCCCCACGCCCCTGGTCGGGTGGTGCCCCTTTTCCTTCTGTCTCTGACTCTCCCCTCAGACCCCACGTGGTTTCCCTCAGGACTCCTGTCACCACCTCGACGCCGCTGGGGCCCTCTCTGCTGTGTTCCCTAGGTTATGGCTGCACAGTCCTGTGCCTCATGAGGCTAATACTTGTGGCCACTTACCCCGCTCGGTCAGCAAGGCGTCGTTCTTTCCTACAAGTGTTTGTTGTTGTTGTTGTTTTGAGACAAGGTCTCACTCTGTTGCCCAGGCTGGAGTGCAGTGGTGCGATCTGGGCCCCGTGCAGCCTCCACCTCCCCCGCTAGGGCGATCCTCCCGCCTCAGCGTCCCGGGACTACAGGCGTGTGCCACAGAACCCAGCTAATTTCTTAATTTTTGGTAGGGACGGGGCCTCCCTATGTTGCTCAGGTTGGTCTCCCCGGCTCAAGCGACCCACTGGCCTCGGCCCCCTCCCAAAGTGCTGGGATCACAGACGTGAGCCACCGCGCCGGGACATTCCCATAAGTTTTTTTTTTTTTTTTTTTTGAGACGGAGTCTGGCTGTGTTGCCCAGGCTGGAGTGCAGTGGCGGGATCCCGCCTCACTGCAAGCTCCGCCTCCCGGGTTCACGCCATTCTCCTGCCTTAGCCTCCCGACAAGGTGGGACTACAGGCGCCCACCATCACGCTCAGCTAATTTTTTTGTATTTTTAGTAGAGATGGGGTTTCACCATGTTAGCCAGGATGGTCTCGATTTGCTGACCTCGTGATCCGCCCGCCTCAGCCTCCCAAAGTGCTGGGATTACAGGCGTGAGACACCGCACCCGGTCTCCCATAATTTTTAAGGCACCCCCCTCTTCACTGGCGCCTCCTTGGTGGGGCGCTGGAGGCTCCCCAAGTTCTGACCGCCCCTTTCCGACTGCACTATCCCGGGCCCGAAACCACCCCCAAAGCTGCCACTCATTCCCCTGGCGCCCGTCCCGTTGCCCACGATGACTCGGTTTTGTCCAGCATAAATCAGTGACCACCGTTCCAGGAGCCTTGGAGCATTCCCGTCCCACCCAGGCCCCAAGGAGATCCCAGCCGCGGAGGACTCGCCCGGCCGCCCGCAGGTGTCCCCCTTGGCCCCCACCCCCGACCGTCCCTCCCCAGGCCCCGCCCCCGATCGTCCCTCCCTCAGGCTCCGCCCCCTGCTCCCACGGGGCACCGCGGCTTCCGGCTGTGGGTAGCGCGGACCGGAAGTGTAGCGTTGCCATGGCGAGGGCCGGGCGCGGTGCCCGCCCCCGCAGCGCCTCAGGGAGCGCGGGGCCCACTGACCCGCGGAAGCCAGCGGACTCACTTGCGCGGCGGTCGGCGCGGGGCGCGAGGTGAGGCGCGGACTCCCGGGTCATGCGGCGGGAGCGGAGCGAGGGAGAGGGGCCCCGGCCAGGGACAGCAGCGGCGGGCCCGGGAAGGAGGGGCACTGGGTCGACACCGAGAGAGGAGACCGGACCGGGGAAGGATGAGGCAGAGGGGAGGGAAGAGGCCGGGAAGGGCGAGAGGAGGAGGAGACCGAGGGGAGAGAGGAGGCTGGCGAGGGAGGAGGCCGGGGAGGGGCCCTCGGGAGACGCGGCTGCCGGCACGCGGGCGCCCAGGGCACAGGTCCCGTCGGGCCGCCTTGGGCGTTGCTGGCTGAGGCCCAGGGCAGCAGGTGCCAAGGGTCAGGAAAGGCAGGGAGCCGAAGGCTGCCGGTGGGCGCTTCGCATTTTGTTCCAAGGCGAAGGTGTGTGGATTCCCCGCAGCCCGTCGGTCAGGCAGACAGCTCCGGAATTATCTTCATTTTCAGATGAGGAAATCAAGTCCGCAGAGAAGGGATTTACCCAAGCTTAAGCTTTATGTGGGCCTTGGAGCTAGGCTGAAGGAGAAAGTGGAGTCTCTCTGGGGCAAGTTCCTTCAACTTTCGGGGATTCAAATGACCTCACTTGTAGTGCGGGGCGTCCGGACCACCCCTCAGGAATTGGGATCAGGGCAAGAATTACTAAGCAAGCACCCCGCCTGGGAGGGAGTGTCCAGGACTGGTGTGGGCCCCTGTCTGTACCAGAGCGGAGGCCCCGGGCGCGGTGGGATTAATTTCCATGGGTGCAGAGAGGGGAGCCATGTACGGAGTCATTCTAGGCTTAGGGGAGATAGAGCAAAGTTAGCCCTCCCCAAACCTCTGTGCCTTCCTTTTCTTCCTGGATTCCTACCTGGGGGTGGAGGTGGAGGCGGGGGTACCGCTGCCTTTTTCAAAGCGTGTCTAGCCCAACAGTGAGCCCTCCTGGGCGTCTTGGCGCCGCAGTTGCTTCCTGGACGTATTGGGGTTTCTCTGGGAGAAGGGTCTTGCCTGCAGTACCCTGGGCCTCCTGAAGAGGCCTCTGGCTGCGTTACCTGATTCAGGGACCCAGAGCCACGACTAGCCGAGAGGAGCTCCGGCGGCGTGTGGCTGGGTTGCCTGAGGGGCTGGGGGCTGCCTGGTGGACTTGCACACATGCTGGCTCCATGCTTGTCACTGTGGTGGACGCTCAGAGCTCTACAGGGCCAGCTGCCTGCCCCTGCCCCAAGTCCCCCGGGCTCGGGTTGGGATGGGGGAGGCTTTAGGGGGTCCTGGCCCCTCCTGGTGCTCAAGCTGGATTTCCTCCCTGTTGGCTGGGGCCATCCCTCGTGTCTCTTGATTGGCCTGTCCTGGCCTCATCCCTCACCTGCTTGGGATGCACCTGGACTCCACTTTGCCCCGAGGGTTGCCTGGGCTGGCACCTAGCAGGGGGGCTCCTCCTGTATGACTGTACTTTGGGGTCTGTGTTCTAGGGATTCTTGAACCTCTGGTCTGAATGAACAGCCGATTGATACAGCTCTCCACTGCATGCAGCTTAGGAACCTCAGTCTCAGGTGACCCCACAGACTGTACCAGCACCCCCAGCTCCACCCTTGCTCTTCCCCGAGCGTGTCCTAACCGTAGCACTTGTGCCACATCTACCCATTGGCCAAAATGAGAACTGGGTGGCAGTTCCAGGCCCTTCTTTCATGCCGAGGCTCTCCTGGCACTGGTGCACGCACACCTAAGTGAGGCCTTTTCATCAGACTTGCTCAGCCAGGAGCTCGGAGCCTTCCATGTCACATCCTGTGCTGGGACCCCTGTGCCAGAGGCTCAGTAGCTGTTCACCTGTTCAGCCCACTGCACTTACTGAGTGCTTCCTATGAGTCAGGAACTGGCCAAGTTCTTAGGATGCAGCAGGGAAACAAACAGTAACTGGCATGTCAAGAATTAAAACAAGGTGATGAGATAAGAGAATGACAAGGTAACCACAGAAGATCTCTGAGGAGGTCACACTTAAGATGTGATCCGAGTCCCAAGAAGGAGCATGCTGTCCTAAGATCCGGTGGAAGAACTTTCCAGACAGAATGAGCAGCTGACGAAGGTGGGGGTGATGATGAAGCTGGTAGCACCAAATAAATGTGCTAGACCAGGGGTTGGCCAGCTTTTACTGGGAAGGGCTAGGTAGTAAACATTTTAGGCTTTGCTGACCATGTGGCTTTCTGTTTTTTTGTTTGTTTGAGAGGGAGTCTCACTCTGTCGCCCAGACTGGAGTGCGGTGGCACGATCTCCACTCACTGCAACCTCTGCTTCCCGCGTTCAAATGATTCTCCTGCCTCAGCCTCCCCAGTAGCTGGGATTACAGGAACATGCTACCATGCCAGCTAATTTTTATATCTTTTTTTTTTTTTTTTTTTGAGACAGAGTCTTGCTGTGTCGCCAGGCTGCAGTGCAGTGGTGCGATCTCAGCTCACTGCAACCTCCGTCTCCCGAATTCAAGTGATTCTCCTGCCTCAGCCTCCCAAGTAGCTGGGACTACAGGTGCCCACCACCACGCCCGGCTAATTTTTTGTATTTTTTTAGTAGAGACGGGGTTTCACCGTGTTAGCCAGGATGGTCTCGATCTCCTGACCTCGTGATCCACCCGCCTTGGCCTCCCAAAGTGCTGGGATTACGGGCGTGACCACCGCGCCCGGCTTGTTTGATGGGTTTTGTAAACACCATCATAATCCAAATATAAAACATTTCCGTTGCCCCCAAAAGTTCTCTCGTGCTCCTCTGTGGTAAGCCCTTCCTCACACCCAGCCCAGGCAATAGTGATCTGCTTTCTATTACTGTAGGTTTGGCGTCCCTTTTTAAGAATTTCACATCAGCTGGGCATGGGGGCTCACGCCTGTAATCCCAGCACTTTGGGAGGCTGAGGCGGGTGGATCACCTGAGGTTGGGAGTTCGAGACTAGCCTGACCACCATGGAGAAACCCTGTCTCTACTAAAAATACAAAAGGTTAGCCGGGCGTGGTGGCGCATGCCTGTAATTCCAGCTACTCGGGAGGCTGAGGTAGGAGAATCCCTTGGATGTGGGAGGCGGAGGTTGCGGTGAGCCGAGATCGCACTATTGCACTCTAGCCTGGGCAAAAAGAGCGAAACTCCGTCTCAAAAAATAAAATAATTTCACATCAATGGAATCATATGGAATGAATACTTTTGTGTCTGATTTATTTTGCCAGACGACAATGTTTTGGAGATTCAAGTGGTTATGTGTATCCGTAGTTGATTCCCTTTTTCTTTCTTTCTTTTTTTTTTTTTTTGTTTTTTTGAGACAGAGTCTTGCTCTGTTGTCCGGGCTGGAGTGCAGCGGCATGATCTCGGCTCACTGCAACCTCCACCTGCCAGGTTCAAGCAATTCTCCTGCCTCAGCTTTCTGAGTAGCTGGGACTACTCCTGCCACCATGCCCTGCTAATTTTTTGTATTTTTAGTAGAGACAGGGTTTCACCATGCTGGCCAGGCTGGTCTGGAACTCCTGACCTCATGATCCGCCTGCCTTGGCCACCCAAAATGCTGGGATTACTGGTGTGAGCCACTGTGCCCAGCTGCTGCTGCTGCTGCTGCTTCTTTTTTTTTTTTTTTTTGGAGATGGAGTCTCGCCAAGTGCAGTGGTGTCATCTCGGCTTATTGCAGCCTCGGCCTCCCGGGTTCAAGCAATTCTCCTGCCTCAGCCTCCCAAGCAGCTGGGACTGTAGGCATGTACCACCACACCCAGCTAATTTTTGTATTTTTAGTAGAGACGGGGTTTCTCCATGTTGGCCAGGCTGGTCTCAAACTCCTGACCTGAAGTGGTCCGCCTGCCTCTGCCTCCCAAAGTGCTGGGATTATAGGCATGAGCCACCGCTCCTGGCCAGTTTATAGTTTTCTTATTTTTTATTTTATTTTTATTTACTTATTTTTGAGATGGAGTCTTGCTCTGTCGCCCAGGCTGGAGTGCAGTGGCACAATCTCGGCTCACTGCAACCTCCACCTCCTGGGTTCAAGCAGTTTTCCCTGCCTCAACCTCCTGAGTAGCTGGGACTACAGGCACATGCCAGCATGCCCGGCTTTTTTTTTTTTTTTTTTCTGGGACAGTCTCACTCTATCGCCAGGCTACAGTGCAGTAATCTCGGCTCACTGCAACCTCTGCCTCCTGGGTTCAAGCGATTCTCCTGCCTCAGCCTCCCGAGTAGCTGGGACTACAGGCGCCGGCCACCACGCCCAGCTGATTTTTGTAATTTTAGTAGAGACGGGTTTTACCATGTTGGCCAGGATAGTCTTGAGCTCCTGACCTCATGATCCACCCTCCTCAACCTCCCAAAGTGCTGGGATTACAGGCGTGAGCCACCGTGCCCGGCCTATTTTTTTGTATTTTTAGTAGAGACGGGGTTTTGCCATTTTGGCCAGGCTGGTCTTGAACTCCTGACCTCAGGTGATCCGCCTCCCTCAACTCCCAAAGTGCTGGAATTACAGGTGTGAGCCACCGTGCCCGGCCCAATTTTCATTTCTTTTGCGTATGTACCCAGAAGTAGGATATGCCTTCATTTTTACGTTGTGTGGCTGACAGAGTTACATTCTGTTCTGTAACCACAGTTCACATGTCAGTCTTTCTATCTACAGAGCCAGGCAGTGTGTGTAAAGTAGGTTTCCTCATCTATGGGTCCAGTGTCCCAATTCCTGCCTCCTACAAATGATGTTCTTGGCCGGCTTCAAGTTCAAAGGCTTTCCTCCTGTTTCATGCATCATCAGTCTCCTTCATCACGTGAATTTTTTGAACTTTGTCATCCTATGTGTTGTGTCCTTCTGTTTTCTTTATTTATTTTTATTTATTCATTCATTTTTGAGACGAAGTCTTGCTCTGTCGCCCAGGCTGGAGTGCAGTGGCAGCATCTTGGCTCACTGCAACCTCTGCCTCCTGGATTCAAGTGATTCTCGTGCCTCAGCTTCCTGAGTAGCTGAGATTACAGGTGCACGCCGCCACGACCGGCTTTTGTATTTTTAGTAGAAATGGGGTTTTACCCTGTTGGTCAGGCTGGTCTCAAACTCTTGACCTCAGGTGATCCACCCGCCTCGGCCTCCCAAAGTGCTGGGATTACAGGCATGAGCCACTGCGCCCGGCCTCTTTTTTTTTGAGACAGAGTCTTGCTCTGTTGCCCAGGCTGGAGAGCAGTGGTGCGATTAGAGATCACTGCAGCCTCAAACTCCTGGGTTCAAGCAATCCTCCTGCTTTGGCCTCCCAAATGTTGGGATTATAGGCATGAGCCACCATGCCCAGCCCTTCCCTGTTTTCTTTTTCCTTGGCCACCTTCCCCTGCTCATCTCTCTGCTCTGACAGCTCCCACCATCTTTCCTTCCAACTCCTAGGAATGTGCTGGCTGACTGTGAGCTCTCTTTCTTGGAAATGCCTTTCCAGCTCCTGTCCCAGGCTCACAGGCATCTCAGTGGCTTACTGTGGCACCTGCACCCTAGGTTGGTTGTCTAGACCCCACACCTCTGTTGTCCTAAGGCTGGGGACCCTCATGGTCCCAGTGTTGCCTCCTTCCACACTCCCAGGTCCTGTGCCACTGGCACACCTGTCCGCAGGTCCCCTTCCCACAGCCCCACCTAGACCGAAAGGTCTGTGTCTCTGTAAGGAAGTGAATACCGAGTCAGAGCAAATCCTGGGTTACAGCGCTGACCCCTCGGAAGCTCACTTTTGTTATTTTGGTTTCCTCACCATTGTACTTGACAGGCCTTAGTTGCCACATCTACTCCGTGGGGGTTATGGCCCATTAGAGCTATGAAGCTGAACGAGGCAGTTCATAGGGAAGGGTGCTTGTGGCCCTGGCTTCCAGAAAGGTGTGATCTGCAGGGGCTACTGGAAGCCTTCCCTGCCCTGTCTTCCCTTTCTTTTGGTCTAGGGCTGGCTTTTATCTTCAGTCCTCATTGAGTCTCTTTTCAAATGCAGATGCCTCAGGCTGCCAGCTTCTTTCATTTAGGCGTCTGGGCCTTTGACACCTTGCTGTGAGTTAGTTTATTCGATTGATTTTGGAGCCAGGCGGCAAGGGGAAAGGAAATTGGAGAGGGAGATGCAACGCTTCCCCTGATTTCTGGGGAGAGGCTTCCCTGATTCTCCAGCCCCTGACAGACATTGCGTGAGAGCTCATGGTTAGCGGGCCAGTCCCTGGTGTGGTCCACACATATCTCCTGTCCCGGGCTGGAAGCGTGATGTGTGCAAATGTCCAAATCACGGGGTCTTCCCTCCCTCACAGGGCTTTAGCCAGGCAGCTGTTACTGAGGTAAATAATGATTTGTGTTTGTAGATCAAAAATATGGAATAGTTTCAATTTCATATAGTTCTGCTGCTAAGTATTATGCAGGGGGAGTCTGAGGAGCACTGAGATCACTGGGAGAGAGGCCGGGCGCGTGGCTCACGCCTGTCATCCCAGCACTTCGGGAGGCCGAGGCAGAATGAAGAATCTCATGCCAGGGGCCAGAAAGGAGGCTGAGACCAGAGTGTGAGCAGGAGTCAGCCCCGAGAGGTGGGACCAGAGAGGAGGCTCCTTAGGAAGCCATAGTGAGGAGGACATGTGGGACAGGCTCAAGGATTGACAAAAGAACCAGTAAAAAAGAATAGAATCTAGAAAAAAAAAAAGGGCCAGGCGCAGTGGCTCATGCCGGTAATTCTAGCACTTTGGGAGGCCAAGGTGGGTGGATCACTTGAGGTCAGGAGTTCAAGAATAGCCTGGCCAACATGGTGAAACCGTATCTCTACTAAAAATACAAAAAATTAGCCAGGCGTGGTGGCACGCACCTGTAATCCCAGCTACCCGGGAGGCTGAGGCAGGAGAATGGCATGAACCCAGGAGGCAGAGCTTGCAGTGAGCTGAGATCACGCCACTGCACTGCAGCCCGGGTGACAGAGCAACACTCCGTCTCGAAAAAAAAAACAATAGATAAAGAAAAATAAATAAAAAAAGAAAAGAGATGGCTCAGAGATCCCTTGCAGACTTCCCGGATACTCATGTGGTAACATTGCACCTGTCAATGGAGTACAGCAGCTCAAGGGGATGTTGACATCAATGTGCTCCATTGACCTTATTCAGATTTCACAGCTTTCCATGTGTCCACCTGTGTGTGTGTGGTTTAGTTCTGCGCATCTGTCACTGTAGGGTTTGTGTGAGCCCATGGTCAAGATGCAGCACAGCCGCCATAGGGACCTCTTGAGCTGCCCTCTTACAGCCACAGCCACCTCCCTTTCCCAGCCTTAGCCCCTGAGAGCCACTGGTATGTTCTCCATCTGTATGGTTTCATAATTACAAGAATGTTCCATAAATGGAGTGCTGTAGGGTGTGGGCGTTGAGGTCAGCGTGATGTCCTGAGGTCCATCCAGTTGTGTGCACTACTAGTGTGTTCCTTTGACTGGAGGAACCTTCCATGGTATGGATGGATGGACCACCATGTTTTTAACCATTCACCTGTTACAGGACATTTGTTTTTTCCCCCAGTTTTTTGCTATTATGAATAAAGTTGCCATGAACATTTATGTAGTTTTTTGTGTGACTTAATTTTTTTTTTTTTTTTTTGAGACAGAGCCTCACACACTGTTGCCACGTTGGAGTGCAGTGGTGTGATCTCGCCCCACCACACCCGGCTAATTTTTGTATTTTTAGTACAGATGGGGTTTTGCCATGTTGGCCAGGCTGGTCTTGAATTCGACCTCACGTGATCCCGCCTGCCCCAGCCTCCGAAAGTGCTGCGTTACAGGTGTGAGCCACCACGCCTGACTTAAATTTTCATTTCTCTGGGATAAAGGCCTGTGAGCGCAGCTGCTGGGTGGTTTGGGAGTTGCATGTTGAGCTGTTTTGGTTTAAGAAACTTCCACACTGCTCTCCAGAGTGGTGGCTGTTTTACTTCACGGGTTTTCATCAGCTCCTGTGAGATTCCTTTGTCCTCACATCCTTGCCATTTGGATTGGTGGGCAGCGGTATCTCGCTGTGGCCCTAATGTGCATTTTCCGAATGGTGGGTGATGTTGAGCATCTTGTCATGGACGCATTTGCCATCTGTGGATCCTCTTCAGTGAGGTGTGTCTTGGCATCCTCTGCCCATTTTCTAATTGGATCGTTTCATTTTCACTGCTGATTTTTTGAGACTCGTGTGTTCTTGACAGCAGTCCTTTGTTCTGTGTGTGGTCTGTGGATATTTACTCACTCAGTAGCTGTCTTTTCACCCTCCTCACAGGGTTTTTAGCAAGGCAAACGTTTTTAATCTTGTCAAGGTCCAGTTTTTCCATTTTTCGTTTTATAGACTGTGCTTTTGCTTTTGGTGTCACCACTCTGTAGAAGTGCTATTATTTCACCTTTATGTTAGATTTGCATTTCACCTGGGGTGGAGATCAAGATTCTTTTATCTTCTTTATTTCTTTATTTATTCATTTATTTTTATTTTCTGTCACCCAGTCTGCAGTGCAGTGGTGCGATCTCGGCTCACTGCGACCTCCACCTCCCAGGTTCAAGCGATTCTCCTACCTCAGCCTTCAGAGTAGCTGGGACTACAGGTGTGTGGCACCACAACCGGCTAATTTTTTGTATTTCTAGTAGAGACGGGGTTTCACCCTGTTGGTCTTGAACTCCTGATCTCAAGCAATCCTTCCCCCTCAGCCTCCCAAAGTGCTGGGATTACAGGTGTGAGTCACTGCGCCTGGCCTCGGCACCATTTATTGAAGGCTTTTCCACTCCCAGCAGTGTCGCAAATTGCATGTCTACACATGTGTAGGTTTATTTCTGTTTTTTTTTTTTTTTTTTTGAGACAGAGTCTTGCTCTGTCGCCGAGGCTGGAGTGCAGTGTTGATTTTGGCTCACTGCAACCTCCACCTCCCAGGCTCAAGTGATCTTCCCACCTCAGCCTCCTGAGTAGCTGGAACTATAGGGGCGCACCACCACGCCTGGCTAATTTTTTAAATTTTTTGTAGAGATGAGGGTCTCCCTGTTTTGCCTAGGCTGGCCTTGAACCCCTGGGCTCAAGTGATCCTCCTGCCTCGGCCTCCCAAATTGCTGGGATTGCAGGTGTGAGCTGCCTCATCTGGCAATTTTCTGGACTCGACTGTATTCCACTGGTTTATTTCTCTATGCCTAAGCCAGTAACTTAGGTCTTACTTACGAAACTGTACATAGTAAGTCTTGACATCTAATAGTGTAAGTACTTCAAATTTGTTCTCTTTTAGGTTTCTCCCTACTGTTCTTGGCCTTTTGTGTTCCCATATGTGGAGAATTAGCTTGTGAGTCTCACACTGTTGGGATTTTGATTGGGACTACGTCAAATCGTGGATGAATTTGGGGAGAAATGACATCTTTTCAGTTCTGGGTTTTGCGACATATAACGTGATGTCTCCTCCCGTATCTTCCCATAAAGATATGGTTGTGGTTTTCTGTGTACATCTTTTGTTAGGCTTATTCCGAGGCATTGAGGCTTTTGGGTGCTATTCTGTTGTTCAGTTCTAAGTAGGAGTGGACATCCTCCCCTGACAGCCTCTGTCTTTCCAGGGAATTTGCTTTGTCTGGGAGGGCAGGAGAGAAAAGGCAAGGGAAGCAGATTTCTGCAAGCATCAGAGCCCTTGAGGGAGTGGCTCTGCTATGTTCAGAGTCACTGGGGCTGTGGGAGCAGGAGGGCATGGGGCAAGGTGAGGGCATGGGGCAAGGTGAGGGCATGGCAGCGAGGGAGGCACTGGAGGGTTGGAGTAGCGAGCCAGGCAGAGACGAGGTGATGGGCAGAGAGTGGGGTATTGAATGGAGGTGACAGGCGTGGACTGCCGTTACTGGTGGTGATGGAGCACAGTTGGCCAGAAGATAAGGACACTGGTGTAGAGAAGAGGTCAAGGCTCGGAGGGGATAGGCAGTCCGCAAAGGTTTGTCCACGAGAACATTAGACCAGGAATTCAGGCAGCAATGGGCGGGGGTGAAGCCACAGTGAGGGCCGGTGCTGCGTGGTTGTTGCCTGATGATGTGTGCTCCAGCTGGGATGCTCAGGGAGAGGAGGGGAGGGGGACTCCAGGCCTCAGCCAGGAGCACAGGGGTTGGGGAAGGAGGGCCCTCAGTAGGGAGGACATGGTGTCGCTGGGGACAGAGCCCCAGGGGAGGGTTTCAGGATGGAGGGTGGAGAGAGCCTGGATCAGAAGCCCGCTTCTGGCCTGGTGCAGTGGCTCACCCCTGTAATCCCAGCACTTTGGGAGGCTGAGGCAGGTGGATCACTTGAGGTCAGGAGTTCAAGACCAGCCTTGCCAACATGGTGAAACCCGCCCTCTACTAAAAATACAAATATTAGCCGGGTGTTGTGGCACACACCTATAATCGCAGCTACTCAGGAGGCTGAGGCAGGAGAATCATTTGAACCCAGGAGCCGGAGGTTGCAGTATTTCATGCCGACGCAGGTGCTTTGGGATGAACTTCTTAGGGTTGGACTGGGAGGGGGGTTGGTCTGGGAGGGGGGTTGGTCTGGGAGGGGGGTTGGACTGGGAAGGGGGTTGGACTGGGAGGGGGGTTGGTCTGAGGGGGGTTGGACTGGGAGGGGGGTTGGACTGGGAGGGGGGTTGGACTGGGATAGGGGTTGTTCTGGGAGGGGGTTGGACTGGGAGGGGGGTTGGACTGGGAGGGGGGTTGGTCTGGGAGGGGGGTTGGTCTGAGGGGGGTTGGACTGGGAGGGGGGTTGGTCTGAGGGGGGTTGGACTGGGAGGGGGGTTGGTCTGGGAGGGGGGTTGGACTGGGAGGGGGGTTGGACTGGGATGGGGGTTGTTCTGGGAGGGGGTTGGACTGGGAGGGGGGTTGGACTGGGAGGGGGGTTGGTCTGGGAGCGGGTGAGCTGCACACTGGGCCCTGGAGGACACTCAGACCCTCCCTCCTGTCCCCATCACCACTCACTCGTCCAGCCACCACTTCCCCTAAACTGCTGCTTCCTTGGAGCAGTCTGCAGGCCCCAGGGATGCCTTGTGTGTAGGAAACTTACTGCTGGGGCCTCCCTCCCAGAGCTTCATGTGGCTGCAGAGGCCCCTCCAGAGCCTCTTCTGCCCTGGACACCCCCATGCCTTCCGTGCTGACCGCAGTAGACATGGTGTGACGTGCTGATGTGCATCCTGCAAGTCGGCTCCAGTCCCCAGATGTAGCCTGCTTCAGGGCAGGGCCTGCTCCCACTGTCCCTCCCCAGGGCACAGCCAGACAAGTGCAAATGGAACCTCTCCAGCAGCCACCAACCTGCTTTATGGCTGGTGCTGTCCTTGTCATGTTTCGGGAGGTCTCTGGACATTTGGCTTCTTTTCCGAGTGGACCATATGAGCCGCGGGTCACGGGCCATGGGGAGCCTTGGCCTGAGCTTGTCTCCTCCTTAGCCGCACTGAGCTGTGCCTGCCTTGCCAGCATCTGCCTGGCTCCCTCGGTCCTTCACAAAGACTCATGAAGGCCCCTCTTCCAGGTGCTGGCACACAGGTGAGGAGTCATAGAAGAGGGGCCTGCAGATTGTGCTCTCAGCAAGCCTGTCGTCTAGTGGAAGACACTGGCCGGGACACAGAGTCCACGTGTGGACACCGCTGTGGGTTGGTGGCAGGGGTCGAGAAGGTGCCATCAGGCACATGAACGGTGGAGTCTTCAAAGGTGAGCTGCTGGGGCCGGGCGCGATGGCTCATGCCTGTAATCCCAGCACTTTGGGAGGCCAAGGCAGGCAGATCACCTGAGGTCAGGAGTTCCAGACCAGCCTGGCCAACATGGTGAAACTTCGTATCTACTAAAAATACAAAAATTAGCCCGTGTGGTGGTGGGCGCCTGTAATCCCAGCTACTTGGGAGACTTAGGCAGGAGAATCGCTTGAACCTGGGAGGTGGAGGTTGCAGTGAGCCAAGATCGTGCCACTGCACTCCAGCCTGGGTGACAGAGCGAGACCCTGTCTCAAAAAAAAAAAATAAAGAAAGTGACCTTCTGTCTGCCAAGCCAAGGGCTGGGGAGAGACCAGCAGTCTGGCTGGAGAAGCCTCCCATCCAGCGTTGCATGTGAATAGTGAACAGTCACTCTGGTGGGACATCCAGCACTGGGGTTGGTTACAGCTGAGGTAAGGCATGTCTCCAGAGCCTGCACCTTCAGAAGGTCAGCAGTCCTCCTGAGAGTCCAGCACTGCAGCCACTGACCCCCAGACAGCCTCTCTGCCCATATGAATAAGTATGGCCAGGCATGGTGACGCATGCCTGTGATCACAACACTTTGGGAGGCTGAGGCAGGAGGATCGCGTCAGCCTAGGAGTTTGAGACCAGTCTGGGCAACATAGGGAGACCCCAACTCCACACACAAAAAAGACAATAACAAATTAGCCGGGTGTGGTGGCGTGCACCTGTAGTCCCAGCTACTGGGGAGGCTGAGGTGGGAGGATTGCTGGACCCCAGGAAGTTGAGGCTGCAGTGAGCTGTGACTGCAGCACTACACTCCAGCCTGGGGACAGAGCAAGACCCTGCCTCAGAAACAAACAAAACAGAATCAAACAAACCAGTCTGTGTGTATGTAACACCTTTAGCCAGGCTCTGGCAGCCTCTGCATCCACGGGCAAGACACCATAGCCATTCTCCCATGGACGGGGAGACCCACCTCAGCTTGTTAACAGATGTGCATGTGTAGATGTTATTCTACAGAATGGCTACACAGTTATTTTCCCAGAATGATGGGCATCTAGGGATTTTCCCATTTTTTGCTCTGTATCTCATAGATATTGCTACAAATAAAATCAAATCTGGTCGGGTGCGGTGGCTCATACCTATAATCCCAGCACTTTGGGAGGCCAAGGCATAAGGATTGCTTAAGACCAGGAATTCCAGACACCAGCCTGGGCAACATAGGGAAACACTGTCTCTACAAAACAAATTTAAAAATTAGCTGGGTGTAGGCCTGGCATGCTGGCTTACACCTGTAATCCCAGCACTTTGGGAGGCCGACGTGGGCGGATCACGTCAGGAGATCGAGACCATCCTGGCTAACACGGTGAAACCGTGTCTCTACTAAAAATACAAAAAATTAGCTGGGTGAAGTGGCAGGCGCCTGTAGTTCCAGCTACTCGGGAGGCTGAGGCAGGAGAATGGCATGAACCTGGGAGGCGGGGCTTGCAGTGAGCGGCGATTGCACCACTGCACTCCAGCCTGGGCGATGGAGCGAGACTCTGTTTCAAAAAAAAAATCAGCCAGGTGTGGTGGTGTCCACCTGTGGTCCCAGCTACGTGGGAGGCCAAGGCGGGAGGACTGCTTGACCTTGGGAGGTCGAGGCTGCAGTGAGCCGTGATTGCACCACTGCACCCCAGCCTGGGCAACAGAGTGAGAACCTGTCTCTTAAAAAACATAAAAAATCAACAACAAAACAACGAAGTCTTTTAGTTATAAGTTACAGGAACCAACTCCACCAAGCCTAAGCATAACTGGGCTATTAAAGCCCCCAGAACCAGCCGGAGGGCAGGCAGTGTGGGGGCACTGGGCCGGCCCCCAGAACCAGCCGTAGGGCAGGCGGTGTGGGGGCACTGGGCCGGCGGTATGGGGGCGCTGGGCCGGCGGTGTGGGGGCGCTGGGCCGGCCCATCACTGCCGGGGCTCCCGTGCTGACTGTGCAGATGCCGCCCACTGCACTGTGGCGCTTGGGCTTTCACCCTGCGATGTGCGGCCAGAGGGCAGGCAGGCTTACTTCTCTCTGCCTCCCCAGCACTGTCAGTCCCTCTAGCTGACCTGCTCTGGGGGTTTTAGTAGGATGGGGTCCTAGAAATGGGGCTGTCAAAAGGTGTACTTTTTTTTTTTTTTTTTTTTTTGAGATGGAGTCTCTGTCACCCAGGCTGGGGTGCAGTGGTGCGATCTCAGCTCAGTGCAAGCTCCGCCTCCTGGATTCAAGCAATTCTCCTGCCTCAGCCTCCCAAGTAGCTGGGACTACAGGCGCCCACCACCACACCCAGCTAATTTTTTGTATTTTTAGTAGAGACGGGGTTTTACCTTGTTAGCAAGGATGGTCTCGATCTCCTGACCTCGTGATCTGCCCGCCTTGGCCTCCCAGAGTGCTGGGATTACAGGCGTGAGCCACTGCGCCTAGGTGCACTTTTCAAGTTTGGAGGTGCACCTTACTGAGGTGCACCGTACACACATCCTTGTGAATGGGGGAGCCTACAGCAGGTCCCCGGTCTTCCGCCCTACCTGTAGAAGCAAGTTCCCATCCTCTTTTCGCACCCTCCTCACCATTTCTCTGAGACTCTTCCTTCCCCTGCCCCTTTCCTCCCTTTTCTTTCTCTGAATGGCATGCAGCCTCTTCCTGTCCCTTGTCTCTATCTCTGGGTGAATAGAGTGACACCGCCCCTCAGGCTCTGGGCTCTCGTCGTACCATGGACACTGGGAGGTGGGCACTGTGGTGAAGTAGTGACCAGGGCAGCTCTGGGTTTAGGCGTGGCCATGGTCTCCCCATGTGGAAGATGGGGTGATGGCAGGCACCTGAGGTAGTGATGGGAGTAGAGAGGGTGCTGAGGCCCTCAGGCCTGGAGCTGTCCTCACGGGGGCTCCTGGGAGCTTGGGCTGGGCCTCCCTTCCTGAAGCCACATGGCCCAGGGGTATGTAGGCTGTGAGGGGACGGTGGGTGGGGGTTGGGGACAGTGCCCAGTATCCTCCATGGGGCTTCTCCCACCTGGGTCCCACACTCATGTGCAGCTGGCCTGGGCTTTGAGAACTGGAATGAACCCACCGGGTTATCTGTTTAGAACTGGAATGAACCGACCCGGGAATCTGTTTGACATTCCAAGGAGGTTTGGGGGAAGGTTTGTGGAGTAGAGGGAGCCGCCCTGCCCAGCCCCTTCAGCCTGGGTGTGTCCATTTGGTGGGACTACAAGCTGGCCACCAGGCCCTCATGGCTCAGCCAAGGGGCAAGTCTTCTCGGCTCTGGTGGGCTGTTCCTTGTCTGTCCTGTGGCTGGGAGGAGGAGACAAACTTCTGCTAGAAGTTCTGCTAGGGCAGCCAAGATTCAGGCAGGAGGGAGGCAGCCTTTCCTCCTGGAGCCCTCAGCCCACTGCTGTGGGCCTTCGGCCAGCCTCTTCCTTCTGAGGTTGGTTCCTGGGCAGGGAGGCCAGAGTGGGACGCTTAGGGCTCAGCCTGGGGGGAGGTGGGCACTGGGACACCCCCTAGCACCCACTCTTGGGGGGCCCTGGGCTCACTGTGGGTACCTCGTTTTCTCTTAGAGGAGGCAGTTGGGCCCTCGAGCAGGACAGGAACCTGCCCAGAGTCCCGTGGAGACATGGGGCAGCTTCCAGCTAGGAAGGTGGGCCTGCTAGGGTGGGGGCCGAGTGACCTGTGAGCTGTGCTGGGTGGGGTGGGGGAGGTAGAGCCTCCCCGCCTGTGGGCCTCCCTCTGCAGCCAGGAGGTACTGGGGGGGTTCCCACCGTCCAGCTGCTGTTCTCTGACAAATTTTCACGGATGCGCCTAGGAATGAGAAACGAGACAGGCGTCCCGTCGGGAGTGCAGCTGACAAACGAGACAGGTGTCCCGTTGGGAGTGCGGCTGCTGCACTCAGGCTTTCTCTTCTGTAGGACATGGGCAACAGAACATCTTTTTTCCTTTTTAAATATTTGTTTTTTTCTCTTACATTATTTTAATTATTTTTAAATAATATAATATAAATTGAGATGGGGTCTCGCTGTGTTGCCCAACCTGGTCTCGAATTCCTGGGCTCAAATGACCTGCCTGCTTCGGCCTCCCAAAGTGCTGGGATTACAGGTATGAGCCACTGTGCCCCGCCGATTTTTTCTTCTATACAATGCTAGGGACAGTAGGTGGTGTCTGTTAAATCCTTTTTTTTTTGAGACAGGATCGCCCTCTGTCTGCCAGGCTGGAGTGCAGGCTGTGATCTCGGCTCGCTGCAGCCTCTACCTCCCAGGCTCAAGGGGTCCTCCCACCTCAGCCTCCCAAGGAGCTGGGACCACAGGCGCACGCCACCAGCTAATTTTAAAATTATTTTGTAGAGACGTGGTCTTACCCTGTTGCCCAGGCTGGCCTTGAACTCCTGGGTTCAAGTGATCTTACTACCTTGGCCTCCCAAAGTGCTGGCATGAGCCACTGCTCCCTGATGGTTAAATCTTAATCTTTCCTTCCCGTGGCTGGAGAGAGACTGGGGCTAGGCAAGGGCAGCCTGCCTTGCTCTTGGCTTGTGATCTCTTTGGGTTGGGGTGGGGGTGAGTAGCTACTGCCCAGGTGGGTTCTCTGGCAGGTGCAGAGATGCCAATGACCGAGAAGTGAGGATCTCATCTTGCCAGCCCTGTCAGGAAGAGGGTGTGAGCTGTGAGTGGCTGGCAGGGAGGGCTCTGCCATGCCAGGTGTGGTCTGCCTCCTCTGTCCTCATGGATGCGGAGCTGGCAGCATGCCTGCAGGACTGGCTGTCCCGCCTCTCTGGTACCCATGCTGTGTCTCTAGAGGGCAAGGGGAGGACTTGGGAGCCTGGGCAGGGTGTCTGGCCAGTGTGTGCTTGCTGTAGCCTCTGCGGTCTACAGAGCTGGCCAGGCTTGGGAGCACGCTGCTCGGAGGGAGAGTTACTGTCTGGAAAAGCTCTTTACCTGGCAGACAAAGCCAGGTCGGGGCCACTGGCCTTACTGGCCGTGTCCTCAGGAAGCTTCTGAGGCCAGGCCTGCAGAGGGGGACTATGTCTAGAGTAGGCTGAACCTGTAAAGTGGGGCTCCCAGATAAATTGGGGGCCCCTGAGCAGGAAGGACCTGACTGGCTTAATTTGACCTGGTCCAGGACAGTTCCCTTGCTGAAAGAAGGGGGCATTCTATGAAACACCTGGGTATAAGTCCAGCAGTGAAGAGTTGGGTCAGTGTGTAGATGGCCATGAGGCCTGGCTGGGTGGAGAATGGGACTCCTGGCAGGCATTTTCTGCAGAGCACGGAGTGCCTTATTTCTTTTCTTTCTTCTTTTCTTCCTTTCTTTCTTTCTCGGAGTCTCGCTCTGTCGCCCAGGCTGGAGTGCAGTGGCGCGATCTTGGCTCATCGCAAGCTCTGCCTCCCGGGTTCATGCCATTCTCCTGCCTCAGCCTCCCCAGTAGCTGGGACTATAGGCACGCGCCACCACGTCCAGCTAATTTTTTGTATTTTTAGCAGAGATGGGGTTTCACCCTGTTAGCCAGGATGGTCTCAATCTCCTGACCTCATGATCCACCCGCCTCGGCCTCCCAAAGTGCTCGGATTACAGGCATGAGCCACCGCGCCCGGCCAAGCACGGAGTGCCTTCTGAGGTGAGGCCTGTGGCCAGCCCGGCAACCACACTTAGTGTGTCGGGCAGGACTAGGGCCATAGCGGGTACATAGGCAGGGTTGTGCCCCAGCTGAAGCTGTCTGCCTGCCTGTCTGTCCCCATAGGCCTTAAGCCAGGCACCAGGTGGGGGCTTTTATTGCAGCCTAGGATGGCAGAGGCATTGTGGGAGCCCATCAAGGAAGAGGTCTAGAGACTGGGCAGTGAGAGGCTGCAGTGTCAGTCAGGACCGGCGGAGGCCCAGGAGGCGGGGCCTGCCCTTGGAAGGCAGGAGAGGCGAGGCCCAGGAGGCGGGGCCTGCCCTTGGAAGGCAGTAGCCTGCAAAGCCCTCATGGCTGTTCCACGAGGCCTCACCCTGCCCAGCCTGTGGGCAGTGCCTGGCCCTGGAGGAGCAGCCTAGCAGGGAACACCTCGCTGGGGTGGGTGGCCCTTTCTGGAAAGGGTGGGTGGGAGGAGCCTGACATGCCTTTCCCCAGCTCCTCTCTGAACCTGGGGCAGAATGGGGGCAGAGTAGCTCCCTGTACCCCCAGGACTGTTGCCCTGCAGTGCTCTCTGTGGACAGAGGGTGGGCCTCACACAGGGCAGGACCTGAGACAGCTGGAAGCCTGGTCTCACCTGAGGCCCAGGGCAGGGGCTCCCCGGGGCCACCCTGCCTCACGCCCGCCGTGATGTGCTTCCTCGTTCCCCACTTCTCAGGTGTGAGCAGCTGCCGGAAGGGGAGGTGCTCCTGAAGACACTGCGGCCGGCCCGCCTGTGCCCTTGGTGCCCTGGCTGCCTAGAGAGCCTCACCCCTGAGCCCTGGGGCCAGGACTCCAGGACTCTGACCACCTGCCCTCCCCCAGCCTCAGCGGCTGCACCTCCTCATTAGTACTGATGCACTGACCTCGGCACACAGCTGGGAGGGGTTGGGGGGCTGGGTCATGGCTGCTCCCAGGCCCCACCCAGGCTCCTGAGCCTAGAAGGTGAAAAGAGGGCTCCAGGGGCTCACAGGGGCTCTCACTGCTGATTGGCCCTGCCCTCCCTTCCCCCCTCAGCGAGGTGCCAGGAAGCTGGAACCTTGTTATCTGGGTAATTAGTTTCAGACCCTGGACTGAGGCCGGCCAGGTCTCGGGGCTGCCTCCCATAGGTTGTGCACCCTGACCCCGAGAGGGAGGCGAGGCGCTGCTGGTCGACAGCTAGAGGCTGGCCTGGGGAGCAGGTTTGGGGTGCCCTCCCACACTGCCCTCCCTGCCCCAGCCCGTGCCCCCCAGGGCTGCCTGGGCCTAGTTATCGTGTGGGGCCTCCTGACCCAGCCAAGGGCACGGAGTTTTGGGAAGGGGATGCCCCCGAGGGTGCCAGTCCAGCCAGCTGCCCCACCCCTCAGGCCCAGCCTGGCCCCCAAGCTCCCCACTCTGGTGCCCCGAGCAGCCTTGTGGGCAAGCAGCCGCCGCCATGGCCGAGCACCTGGAGCTGCTGGCAGAGATGCCCATGGTGGGCAGGATGAGCACGCAGGAGCGGCTGAAGCATGCCCAGAAGCGGCGCGCCCAGCAGGTGAAGATGTGGGCCCAGGCTGAGAAGGAGGCCCAGGGCAAGAAGGGTCCTGGGGAGCGTCCCCGGAAGGAGGCAGCCAGCCAAGGGCCCCTGAAGCAGGTCCTCTTCCCTCCCAGTGTTGTCCTTCTGGAGGCTGCTGCCCGAAATGACCTGGAAGAAGGTGAGTGTGGCTGAGCCCAGAGCAGCTCCCAGCAGAGAGCCCACTCCCTGCTACCTGGGTGCCGTCTCATACCAAGGCTGGGGGCTGGGCCTGTCCACAGCTCCTGGGCTCCAGCCCCTAGGTCTTGCCTGGTCTCTTCAGGCTGGGTGGCCCAGGGTCCCCTCATCAGGCAAGCCCCAAGCAGTGGGCAGCCCTGAGGTGAGCCCTTGCGGGACAGCCGTCCCTCAGGCGGGGGCTGCGTGCAGAGGGCTCCTGCTGTGAGGTGAGCCGAGGCCATGAGTGGACCCCCAGGAGCCTGCAGAAACACCTAGTGCGGGGCTCGACGGGAGCAGGGGTGGCCGGTAGTCATTGCTGCTGCTTGCTAGGCTGCTCAGGAGAGCCCTGGTCTCCACCTCCGTGAAATAGGGTGGGACCACCCACCTCTGCGGGTTAGAGAGCCAGGCCCCGGATAGGCACAGAGCCTATGCAGGTGGGCCCCCTCTTGGTGCCTGCCCTAGGCTCTGCTTTTGACTCTGTTCTCCTCACCTGTGCCCCACGCTTGCAGCCCCAGCTGTGTGGGTTCCACTTCTGGTGTTCTGGGGTCTGGGGGGAAGAGGCACTGTGGTGGCCCTTGAGACTTCTTCCTGCCTCCCTCCGGAGCAGAGAGTAAGGAGGAGCCGGCAGTGTCTGGCTTGCATCTTCCCATGTGGACAGGAGCCCTCCCGGGAGGCCTGGAGGCAGAGGGAAGAGGCGGAGGGTGCCATGGTCCACAGGGAGCTGTGGGAAGGTGGGAGCCCTCCTGCTGCACCCCAGGCACCGTCAGGGAGAACCCTGGTGACCTTCGCGAGAGCTGGGCCCGAGTTGGGATCTTTGATGGGAAGGGGAGTGAGAGCAGGGATGTGCTCTGGTGGTGGGGAGCCTCAGGTCAGGTCCCAGAGGACCCAGGGGAACTCATGAACACAGGGCTGGCCGGTTGTCAGGGAAGAGCTGAAGGAGCTGCAGTAGCCTCCAGGCAGGGAGCCCTTCCTGGGCTGGAGGGAGGTGTGGGATTCTCGGAGCACTGCTCTCACACAGGAGCACAGCCTGTTCTGGGGGTCGGAGGGCTGGAGCACCATCATGAAGGGCCTGCAGGTGGGTGGAGGCAGAGAGGGCTTCTGGGAGTGTGACTGGCCTGGGCCAGACAGATGCCTGGTGCTTCTGCCCCCACTCCTGGGCTCTGGTGTGCCTCCTGCCATTGGCACCACTGTTTTCCTTGTCCTTCCCTGGGTCTTGGGCCGAAGCACAGTTGACAGGACCTGACCAGGGGTAGGACCCTGTCCTCACCTTGCCACCTTTTTGCAGTCCGCCAGTTCCTTGGGAGTGGGGTCAGCCCTGACTTGGCCAATGAGGACGGCCTGACGGCCCTGCACCAGGTCAGCCCGCACTGGGTGTGGGCGGGGTGGGGGCTGGCCCCCGTGCTCTGGCCGCTCACGTGGCACGGTTTGCAGTGCTGCATCGATGATTTCCGAGAGATGGTGCAGCAGCTCCTGGAGGCTGGGGCCAACATCAATGCCTGTGACAGTGAGTGCTGGACGCCTCTGCATGCTGCGGCCACCTGCGGCCACCTGCACCTGGTGGAGCTGCTCATCGCCAGGTAGGGCCTGCTGGGCGTCCATGGCAGGGAGAGGCTTCCTCTCAGATGGCTGTTCAGGAGGCTCCTCTTGGGCAGTGTCTGTGGCTCTTGGCCTCCTGTGTTCCCGCCTTCACCTTTGCTGACCCTGCCTGTGTCCTGGCATGGAGAGCAGGGCCTGGGGCCCCAGGGGAATGGGCATGTGCCCAGGGCAGCGCGGTCTCTGCCTCCCCAGCATTCATCCTCCTGCCGAGAGGGCAGGCCTCGGGTCCCCCCAGGGTGTGCACAGAGAAATGTCTTGGTCAGTGAGGAGGGCAGAACTGGTAAGGAAGGAAGGGGAGTGAGAAGGCCAGGTGGCTTGGGAGGAGAGGGTACCTGAGCACAGGTAGGGCCTTTACCTTTAACACAGAGGGACGTAGAGCAGGGGGAGCTCTGAGCAGGGAGGGTGGTGGCCTCACCAGGGTCCACGAGCCTTCTCCCTTCCTTCCCGTTCGCTCCAGGCGCATCTGTAGTGGGAGAGAGATCAGGGCTGCGGTCATTTTCGAGGGCCCCTGTGAGGCCGGGTGGGGTGTGGATGGCGGTCCTGTCACACACAGGTTCTGCGGGGTGGGTGGGGATGTGGGGTGTCCACAGGTAGGCCTGCTTCTCCACTGCACACAGGCACCCCTTTCTGTGTCCTGGGCTCCCCTTCTCCTTCCCTGGGACCATGCTCCCCACAGCTCAGCAGCCCCTCAGTGTGGCTGCCTGATCCTGCACCCCCACCACCCTGTGCTCCCTGGGGTCCCCAGGGTCCCTGCTCCCCAGCAGGCAGGCCCATCCAGTGCATGTTTATGGGGGCACCGCTGCTCCTGGAGGTGCCAGGAACCTGGAGCCCTGGATGGACAGAGACTGTAGGAGGCCTGTCTGGCTTAATGACAGGATCTAGGACAGCCGATGGGCCTCAAGGCCGCCTCTCCCAGCAGCAGGTGGACAGGGTGCCTCCTGAGGGGCAGCCCTGGGCTGAGGGGCCCTGGGGGGGACTTCTCCAAGTGAGGAGCCTGGCAAGCGGGGAAGGGCCTTGTGCCCAGCACCCCGTCCGTCTTCCCTGCAGTGGCGCCAATCTCCTGGCGGTCAACACCGACGGGAACATGCCCTATGACCTGTGTGATGATGACCAGACGCTGGACTGCCTGGAGACTGCCATGGCCGACCGTGGTAGGTGCGGCGGTGCGGCTGTGGGAGGGCTGCCGGTCGCGCTCCCTCTGAGCCTGCCGCCTCGCAGGCATCACCCAGGACAGCATCGAGGCCGCCCGGGCCGTGCCAGAACTGCGCATGCTGGATGACATCCGGAGCCGGCTGCAGGCCGGGGCAGACCTCCATGCCCCCCTGGACCACGGGGCCACGCTGGTGAGGGCTGGAGGGTGACGGGCACACGGGGCTGGGGGCCTTGCTACTTGGAGGTGGGGGATGGGGCCGAATTCAGGCCGGGCGCTTGCCTGCAGCTGCACATCGCAGCCGCCAACGGGTTCAGCGACGCGGCCGCCCTGCTGCTGGAACACAGAGCCAGCCTGAGCGCTAAGGACCAAGACGGCTGGGAGCCGCTGCACGCCGCGGCCTACTGGGGCCAGGTGAGTGCGGGCGGGAGCAGGTGGGAGGGGGCTTCCAGCGCAGCAGTCTGCAGCTCCGGCCTGCCGCCTACAGGTGCCCCTGGTGGAGCTGCTCGTGGCGCACGGGGCCGACCTGAACGCAAAGTCTCTGATGGACGAGACGCCCCTTGGTGAGCTTGCGGGGCCCACCTCCACCTGGGGGAGAGGACAGGCGGGGAGGGCGCCCCTGACGCCCGCGCCCACTTCTCAGATGTGTGCGGGGACGAGGAGGTGCGGGCCAAGCTGCTGGAGCTGAAGCACAAGCACGACGCCCTCCTGCGCGCCCAGGGCCGCCAGCGCTGCTTGCTGCGCCGCCGCACCTCCAGCGCCGGCAGCCGCGGGTGAGCGCCGCCCCCAGCAGGCCCCGCCCCGGGCTTGGCCCCGCGGACGTCAGCCCCGGACGGAGTGCCAGCCGAACTGGGGGCAGAGTCCGAGGGGGCGGGCGGGGTCCTCCCGGCACTCCCCTTCCCCTCACTCCCTCTTCTCTCTCCTCCCCAGGAAAGTGGTGAGGCGGGTGAGCCTAACCCAGCGCACCGACCTGTACCGCAAGCAGCACGCCCAGGAGGCCATCGTGTGGCAACAGCCACCACCCACCAGCCCGGAGCCGCCCGAGGACAACGATGACCGCCAGACAGGCGCAGAGCTCAGGCCGCCGCCCCCGGAGGTGAGCGCCCCGTCCCTGCTCCGCCCAGCGCAGGGGTGGGCCTGGCTCTGCCCTGGTTCTCTCTCCGCTTGGACCCCCTCCTGCCTGTATTAGGAATGGTGCCCTGCAGAGGCCAGCTGCCCCATCTCTCGTCTGTCCCTTCATGGCCACACAGCCTGAACCCAAGGCCGGGGAGGGGGGAGGAGCCTCCTGATGGCTCTGGGAACCTTCACTGCCCGCAGGAGGACAACCCCGAAGTGGTCAGGCCGCACAATGGCCGAGTAGGGGGCTCCCCAGCGCGGCATCTGTACTCCAAGCGACTAGACCGGAGTGTCTCCTACCAGCTGAGCCCCCTGGACAGCACCACCCCCCACGCCCTGGTCCACGACAAGGCCCACCACACCCTGGCTGACCTGAAGCGCCAGCGAGCTGCTGCCAAGCTGCAGCGACCCCTGCCTGAGGGGCCCGAGAGCCCTGAGACAGCTGAGCCTGGCCTGCCTGGTGACACGGTGACCCCCCAGCCTGACTGTGGCTTCAGGGCAGGTGGGGACCCACCCCTGCTCAAGCTCACAGCCCCGGCGGTGGAGGCTCCCATGGAGAGGAGGCCGTGCTGCCTGCTCATGTGAGGCTGTTGCTCAGCGTGTGGGGGGCCCTGTCCCGGGCACAGCCCAAGGCTGCCTCTCCGTGGTGCGTGCCCTGGTGCTGCGGGTGCAGCACGGAAACCCCGGCTTCTACTGTACAGGACACTGGCCCCTCTCAGGTCAGAAGACATGCCTGGAGGGACGTCTGGCTGCAAAGATTATTTTTATCCTGCAACTCTTGATAAAGGGCTGTTTTGCCATGGAGCCTCATTGTGTGTTGTGTGTCTCAGCTGGGTCGCTGTCCCACGGTGGGGAGTGGGTTGTGCCACCCACGCCTGTGAGCAGGAAAGCCTGTAGGTGCGCGCCGGGGCATGTGGCAGCCCTGGCCGTGTGGGAGTGAGGCCCACAGCCACTGGGCTGGAAGCCTGGGCCTCACCCACTCCCTCCCGTGCTCAGCCTCCCGGAGCCTTCTCCGTAACCCTTTGCTTTCCTGAGAGGAGCCGGGTGCTTTGAAGGAGCCTCCATGGGAGCCAGGGCCTAGGGTGTCTGTGCTGAGGGGTGGAGGGTGGGGGTCCCAGGAACCATGGCCTGGAAAGGGAGGTCATGTTTTCCACAAGACTCTTGTGTCAGAGCCAGAGGGGCAAAACAAGCACAAGGCTGTGTCAGAAGCTCCCTGGGGGGGTTGTGGGTCCCCAGTTGCTGGCATACAGCCTTAATCCTGGGGCCTGGCTGCCAGCTTCCGCCTGGGCTGGCATAGGGGACACGCAGTTGGCCACTCTGGCTCTGAGCTGGCTGAGCACAACGTGTCAGGGTGAGGGGGCCCCTTAGGGGCCTCAAGCAGGAGGACTGAGGGCACCGCCAGTTTGTCTGTTCATGGTGGGCGGCCTTGTGTGGCCACCAGTGCTGGGTGGCGTGGACTTGGGCTGTTCTCCCTCCTGGCTCAGCACGGGCCCGTCAGCCCAGTGTCCTTTGGGCCTGGCCTTCCCCTGGCATCCCTGGTTGGAAGGGTGTCCTCACAGGGCTGTGGGTGGGCGAGGGCTGGCTGCTGGTTAAATTTAGTGTGGGGGGTGGGGCAGCTGCCCAAGGTCCACCTGCCACCAGGGCTGTCACTTGGACTCCCTTGCCAGGGGGCGGGCAGGGGCTGGCTCTGCCTGGGGCCAGGCCCATGTTAACCTGTGCCCTGGCCTGGGGGCCAGAGGGGCAGGCCTGCGCACTGGGAGGCTGTTGTGGCAGCGGAGCAGAGAAGTGCAAGGTGAGAGGCCTGGGGGCTGGCCGTCCAGGGCTCCTGATGGCTTTTCTCCCAGCCAGCAGGATCAGAGGAGCCAAGGTCCGCCTTGGGCCTGACTGGTTGCCCACAGCCCTGCTCAGAGGACCAGCTCTCTGACCCCCGTGGTTCAGGTTTCGTTGCCGGACGGTGGGGTGGGCCAGTGTTGAGCCTGGCCTTTCAGCTCAGCAGGCCTGTGGAGGTGGGGCTCTGACGGCCTATCCCGGCTCGTTTCCTACTCTCTCCTCCAACCAGGAACAAGAGGGCTGGAGAGCTCAGGTCACCCCTAGCCTGGGGTGTGTCCCAAGGGCAACCCCCAGCTGGTGCCTGGTGAAAGGGCATGACAGCAGCCACAGTGTGAGCTGTCCCAGGGCCCAGGGCTGGACTGCCTGGCTCCAGCCCCCTCCCCCAGCCCCTCGCAGTGCTCATCAGGGACCAAGGTCCAGCTACAGAGCTCTTGCAGCCTCTGGGCCATAGCTGCCAGGCCTGGAGGGGCCAGATGGAACCCAGAGCCTGAACACCCCTCCTCTCCCCCCAGCACCCCCTGGATTCCTGAGGCCTGGCTCAGTTACTAGGAGACAGGTCCTCTGGCCCAAGCAAAGATGCGGGTGCCACGAGGGCCAGGCCTCGGCCAAGCCCTGCTGGGGTAAATCCCAGCAGCCCAGGCTCCAGTCTTGCCTCAGGGGTCCCTCCTTTCCAGCTCTGCCAGCCCCTCAGGGCTGCTGGGCACCCCCCCTTCACCTCCTGAGCACCCCAGGCGCTCAGCCCTCTCCCCCTCCCATGTCTAGTCCCTCAGCGCTGTCCGGACGGACTGACGTGTGTACCTACCCCCCATGTGGGTCTCCTGCTCTCCCTTCGTGGGGACACTGGGCAGGCACTGGGCCTTGCCCCAAGCCCCGCCTGCCACCTCACCCACTGCCTCTGCCTCCCTGGGGCAGAGCTGTTCCCAGACGGGTGGGGCGGGGCCCAACTGTCCCCAGCTCCTTCAGCCCTTTCTGTCCCTCCCAGTGAGGCCAGCTGCGGTGAAGAGGGTGCCTTCTTGCCTGGAGTTCCCTCTGCTACGGCTGCCCCCTCCCAGCCCTGGCCCACTGAGCCAGACCCAGCTGTCCCCATTCCCACTTCTGGTCCTGCCACCTCCTGAGCCACCTTCTCACCTGGTCTGGGTAAAGTAATGGCCTCGAGCACAGGTGACCAGAGCCAGATGGTGAAAAACGGACTGAGAACGAAGGTGCTGACGCTGGACAGCATGAACCCACGTGTGCAGAGGGTGGAGTACGCGGTGCGTGGCCCCATAGTGCAGCGAGCCTTGGAGCTGGAGCAGGAGCTGCGCCAGGTATGGCCCAGGGCCCCTCGCTGCCCTCCAGGTCACACTGGGGTGGCCGAGTTAGCCCCAGCCCCACTGGCACACGCGACAAGGGCTGAGGGGTTAGGTAGGGCACAGTCTGCCTGCCTGCTCCCCTCCCCTCCCCTCCCAGGGTGTGAAGAAGCCTTTCACCGAGGTCATCCGTGCCAACATTGGGGACGCACAGGCTATGGGGCAGAGGCCCATCACCTTCCTGCGCCAGGTGAGGCTCCTGCACTGCCCGCTGCACCCGCCCACCCCCAGCCCATGTGCCCTGGCCTCAGCACTCCGTCTTCCCAGGTCTTGGCCCTCTGTGTTAACCCTGATCTTCTGAGCAGCCCCAACTTCCCTGAGGATGCCAAGAAAAGGGCGGAGCGCATCCTGCAGGCGTGTGGGGGCCACAGTCTGGGTGAGAGCCAGGGCCAGGAGGAAGCAGAGGGCCGCCCTGCCACTGGAGGAGGGAAGTCCCTTGGGAGGGCTGAGGAGAACTTCACCTGTGCCTCCCATCCTGTGCTGCCCGAGTCCAGGGGCCTACAGCGCCAGCTCCGGCATCCAGCTAATCCGGGAAGACGTGGCGCGGTACATTGAGAGGCGTGATGGAGGCATCCCTGCGGACCCCAACAACGTCTTCCTGTCCACAGGGGCCAGCGATGCCATCGTGGTAGGCTGGGCATGGGCAGCAATACATTCCTGACACTGCAGAGGGGGCGCCCAGGGTGGGGGACAGGTGCAGCCCCAGGCCCCACCAACCCTGCCTTCCCCTTCCTTTCCGCAGACGGTGCTGAAGCTGCTGGTGGCCGGCGAGGGCTACACGCGCACGGGTGTGCTCATCCCCATCCCCCAGTACCCACTCTACTCGGCCACGCTGGCAGAGCTGGGCGCAGTGCAGGTGGATTACTACCTGGACGAGGAGCGCGCCTGGGCGCTAGACGTGGCGGAGCTTCACCGTGCGCTGTGCCAGGCGCGTGACCACTGCCGCCCTCGTGCGCTCTGTGTCATCAACCCCGGCAACCCCACCGGTGCGTTCCCCGCCGCCCCGCCCCACTTCTCCCGCGCCCACGGTGCGTTCCCCGCCGCCCCGCCCCACTCCTCCCGCACCCACGTGCGCCCTGGCCCAGGCAGTGCCGGGTCCGCTGGCCCCCGGCTGCCCAGCGGAGGGCAGTGCGCCCCCTTGGCTCACCCAGCCCTGCTGTCTCCCCCGCACCCCAGGGCAGGTGCAGACCCGCGAGTGCATCGAGGCCGTGATCCGCTTCGCCTTCGAAGAGCGGCTCTTTCTGCTGGCGGACGAGGTGCGCGGCGCGGGGGAGCGGGAAGCCGGGCAACAGTCCGCCCCCGTGACGCCTTGCGCCCTTCCAGGTGTACCAGGACAACGTGTACGCCGCGGGCTCGCAGTTCCACTCATTCAAGAAGGTGCTCATGGAGATGGGGCCGCCCTACGCCGGGCAGCAGGAGCTTGCCTCCTTCCACTCCACCTCCAAGGGCTACATGGGCGAGTGCGTGCGTGCGAGGCGGGTGGGGGCTCGCGGGCCATGGCCTGGCCCTCCTTGCCCGATGGGCCACCCCCTCCTCCGCACCTGACCTGGACGTGCGCAGGTGCGGGTTCCGCGGCGGCTATGTGGAGGTGGTGAACATGGACGCCGCAGTGCAGCAGCAGATGCTGAAGCTGATGAGTGTGCGGCTGTGCCCGCCGGTGCCAGGCCAGGCTCTGCTGGACCTGGTGGTCAGCCCACCCGCGCCCACCGACCCCTCCTTCGCGCAGTTCCAGGCTGTGAGTTGGGGGCAGGAGGGAGTCCAGGTGACCTAATCAGGGGTGGGAGGATGCCGAGTGCCATGCCCTGATGGGCCCTCCCTCCGCGGCCACAGGAGAAGCAGGCAGTGCTGGCAGAGCTGGCGGCCAAGGCCAAGCTCACCGAGCAGGTCTTCAATGAGGCTCCTGGCATCAGCTGCAACCCAGTGCAGGGCGCCATGTACTCCTTCCCGCGCGTGCAGTTGCCCCTGCGGGCGGTGGAGCGCGCTCAGGTCAGGCGGGGGTGGGGCCTGTGGGGTGGGCAGTGGGGGCCGGGCATCCCTCTCTGATGGCTCTCTGTCCACAGGAGCTGGGCCTGGCCCCGGATATGTTCTTCTGCCTGCGCCTCCTGGAGGAGACCGGCATCTGCGTGGTGCCAGGGAGCGGCTTTGGGCAGCGGGAAGGCACCTACCACTTCCGGTGAGGCCTGGCCCTCACTGCCTGTCCCGCCACCCTGGCCCTTCACTCACTGTCAACTCCTTTCAGGATGACCATTCTGCCCCCCTTGGAGAAACTGCGGCTGCTGCTGGAGAAGCTGAGCAGGTTCCATGCCAAGTTCACCCTCGAGTACTCCTGAGCACCCCAGCTGGGGCCAGGCTGGGTCGCCCTGGACTGTGTGCTCAGGGGCCCTGGGGGGGTCTGGAGCCCACTGTACTTGCTCTTGATGCCTGGCGGGGTGGCGGGGGGGGAGCTGGGCCCCTGCCTCTCTGCAGGTCCCTAATAAAGCTGTGTGGCAGTCTGACTCCAGGGAGGAAGTGTTGGCAGCTGCGTGGCCCGCTCCCACCTGCCTACCCTTTTTGCAGGTCTGAGTCCCTTCAGAGAAAGGACCTTCCACGGCCACCACCCACCTCTTCCTCCTGAAGACCCGGCACCCACCATGGGCTGGGTCTTCCCCCTGGCCTCTGGTTGTGGGGCAGAGCTCGTCAGGATCACACAGAAATGGGTTGAGAGAGTACGGAGTGTGAGGAAAGCACAGGCCCCACACCCCTTTGTGGAAGCCCCCAGAGCTGTTGGGGTGGGGACGGGGCTTGACAAAGAATCTAGGGAGCCAGGGGTCCAGGTGGCCGCCCGAAGAAATACATCGTTTCCTGAGGAAGGCACAGTGAACTGTATCCTTCCTGGCTCCCTTTCCTGTGAGGTCCGTGTCTTCCCTGGGGCGGGAGGAAATACTAAACCAGCATGGTGCTGGCTGGTCAGGGTGACTGACAGCTCAGGAAGGAAGTCTTGGTTTTCTTTTACCCAAAGAAGCAGGGGCGGGGCCCCTGTCTGGGGGGCCAGAGAGACCACCTTTGGTGTCATTGTGTGGTGCAGTCCTTTGGCTGGGTGGAGTGTGAGGCAGAGAGAGAGGATAAGGGAGCGTCCCAGGGGAGGGCTGGGGCTGGAGGAGGCAGGGGCTGGGCTGAGCGGGAGTGGGCGGTGCTGTGTCCTGGCCTGGGGAGCATGGCTGAGCACCTACTACATGCAGACACTGCTGGGGATCACTCAATCTGCACAGATGCTCTTCTGAAGTAGGCATGATAGTTCCCATTTGATAGACGAGGAAACCTGGAACCCAAAAACCTGCTAAGCTGACAAGAAACCCCCTCAGAGGCCTCAGCAGCCAGAAAAATGCGTTGGGTCCAGTGCCCTCAAGTCCGCCAAGGACGGGGCTGGCTTTAGAGACTCACAGACTTGGGAGATAGGACTGGCCAAGGGTACCTGGTTTTTCCGCTCTGGAGATGGTTCTTAACCACAGGCCACACTTCACAGCCTCATCTGGGCCTCGGGAGCCCCAGAGGGCACAGCTCTGGGCAGGAGACACAGCAGGTGGGCCCCTCCCTTGGCAGGGCGGGCTCGAATCAGGCAGGGTGCTCCTAGCTTTGTCACCGGACACCGAAGGGCGTCACGGGCAGTGGCTGGCTGTGTCCTTCTGAGCTAAGCTGGGTCCTGACCTTTCACACTACCCTCCTAACTTCCACGACTCTGTCACCGCCTTACGGAGGAGCTGAAGTCACAGACACAGCAAGGTTGGGGTCCGGCACCGAAAGTATCCAGTGGTAGACAGCGGAACCCTTAAGAAACGGACGCCTTCATGCGGGCGGCTGGAGAAGCAGGGGCTGGGCACCGCAGCAACCACGCTTCGGCTCAGACACCGGGAGGGAAGCACGCCTGGAGCGGATCCGAGACTACTGAGAGGTGCTAGGACTGGCTGTGGGCGCAGGCCGATCCTTACATTCGAGGCCGGCCCAGCTCTGTAGCTTCCCTCTCTGGGCCTCTCACTCTCGCAGGACCTCGGTGGGAGCGCGCACATGGCGGTGGGGCCGCGGGCCCGAGCCCGGACTGGCCACCGGGGGCGCCCGCGAGCTGACGCTCTGGCCCGCTCCAGTCTCTGTGGCCCGCGCGACCTTCCGGCCCTGGGGCCGGTGGCCGCGGGGCTCCAGCGACGCCGTGTGGCCCATGCTCCGCTCTGTGCCTCCAGGGGGCCGAGAAACTGCTGAGAGTCCGGCCCGGCCGGCGGTGCGGGGCGCGGGCCGAGGGCCCCGGAAGGCAGCGGCCCCCCAAGGCAGCGGCCCCGCCCTCTTTACCTGCGGCCTCGCAGAGCATGCTGGGAGCCGCGGGAGGCAGTGGCCCCGCCCCCTCACCTGCGGTCTCGCAAAGCATGGTGGGAGCCCCGGGAGGCAATGGCCCCGCCCCCTTCCCTGCGGCCGCGCAGAGCATGCCGGGAGCCGCCGGCGTCCGGATCGCTCGCCCCCGTTTGGACCCCACTTCGGTTCTTCTGGGGTGTTGATGCTCCTAAAGCTCGAGAGCACGTGTCCAGACCCTAGCCTGTACGACGCTGACTCTGCCAGGTCCCAGAACCAAAGCCATGCCGGGGTGTGGCCTCTGACCCCACGCGGAGGAGACCTCGCCTTGCCGGACCCCGCCTGGAACCCGACCTCCCGGCCTCGCAGCCGGCCTGAGCCGCCATGCGCGGGAAGTTGCTGCCGCTGGCCGGCCTCTACCTGGTGCAGGGCCTGCCCTACGGGCTCCAGTCTGGCCTCCTGCCCGTGCTGCTGCGTGCCGGCGGCCTCTCCCTGACGCGCGTGGGGCTGGCCAAGGTTTTGTACGCTCCGTGGCTGCTCAAGCTGGCGTGGGCCCCGGTGGTGGACGCGCAGGGCTCGGCGAGGGCCTGGCTGACGCGCAGCACGGCGGGCCTGGGCCTGGTGTGTGGGCTGCTTGCCGGGCTGCCCCCGCCTGGAGCTGGCCAGGCCGGGCTGCCCGCCGCTGTGGCAGGGTTGCTGCTGTTGTTGAACCTGGGTGCCGCCATGCAGGATGTGGCCCTGGACGCGCTGGCTGTACAGCTGTTGGAGCCGGCCGAGCTGGGGCCAGGCAACACCGTGCAGGTGGTCGCGTACAAGCTGGGGGCCGCGCTAGCTGGGGGCGCGCTGCTGGCGCTGCTGCCCACCCTCTCGTGGCCGCAACTCTTTCTGCTCCTGGCTGCCACCTACTGGCTGGCCGCGGCCCTGGCCTGGGCTGCACCAGCCCTGCGGCGGCTCCCACAGCAGCCCCCTTGCGAGCAGCGTCCCCACACCGCGCACCTTCTGCGGGACGTGCTAGCCGTGCCGGGGACCCTGTGGACGGCAGGCTTTGTGCTCACCTACAAGCTGGGTGAGTTAGGCCTCGAGCCAGGCAACAGCAGAGTTGGGGCTTCCGGGACAGCTTCAGGTGTGTCCCCAGGAGCTTGCAACCCATTACAGGGCCACCCTTTTTCTGGGGTATGACCTGCAAGACTTGGCCCTGACATCCGGGGCTCTGCAGCTGGGCCTTGCGTCTTGTCCTCCCCCAGCTCTAGCCAGATCCCTGAGCGCTCTCTCGGGCTGCCCTACTTCTCCCCCAGCATCTGCAGCTCTGGAACACTGAGGAGAGCAGGGCAGGACTCAGGGCCCAGGTGGGGAGAAGAGAGGCGGGGGCACATATGGAACCTCCCGTGCTCACGCCCCCCCCACCACCCAAGGTGAGCAGGGTGCCAACAGCCTGTTTCCTCTTCTCCTGCTGGACCACGGCGTTTCTGCCCCCGAGTTGGGACTGTGGAATGGTGTGGGTGCTGTGGTCTGCTCCATCGCTGGCTCCTTTCTGGGTGGGACCTTGCTGGCCAAGCACTGGTGAGCCCTCCCCCGTGTACCCTGCCCACCCACCTGTACCCGAGCTGCCCCCAATCCACTATACTGACCCATTTCCCACCCCCACCCCAGGGAACTGCTGCCTCTGTTGAGGTCAGTGCTGCAGTTCCGCCTTGGGAGCCTAGCCTGCCAGACTGCCTTGGTCTTCCACCTGGACACCCTGGGGGCCAGCATGGACCCTGGCACAATCTTGAGAGGTGAGGGGCTGGCCTTGAGGAGGAAGAGAGGGGCCAGGAGCCTGGGGCACTGCTGACTTCTGCCCTCCCAGGGTCAGCCTTGCTGAGCCTATGTCTGCAGCACTTCTTGGGAGGCCTGGTCACCACAGTCACCTTCACTGGGATGATGCGCTGCAGCCAGCTGGCCCCCAGGGCCCTGCAGGTGAGGAGATGTAGCAGGGACACAGAGGGACCACAGGGCTGGGGCTGTGTGGGCCTGACCCTCACCGTGACCCCCACCCCCTCAGGCCACACACTACAGCCTTCTGGCCACTCTGGAGCTGCTGGGGAAGCTGCTGCTGGGCACTCTGGCCGGAGGCCTGGCTGATGGGTTGGGTCCACATCCCTGCTTCTTGCTCCTGCTCATTCTCTCTGCCTTGCCCATTCTGTACCTGGGCCTAGTACCCAGCACCTTTCTCTGAGCTGGGTGGCTGGACTGGTCAATAAAGCCACATGTGCCTGTGGCCCAGATGTCTCTGTGCCTGGAATATGTCATGTGCTTGTCCCCAGGTCATGGGGGCTGCCTCATTGGCGAGGAAGGCCCATAAAAACAAAGTGAGCACTTTTTATTCTGCATTTTGAAGCCTCCTCGTCCCCACACCCTGTGGCAGGTTTTGCCCAGGTCCTCAGTCACTGCCCTAGCCTCTGACAACCCCAGCTCTACCCGACATCCCCCAACGCAGTGCAGTCAGCGGGCCACCCGCAGGAGCTCTTCCGTGGCCAGGCCCACCAGGGCGTGGAAGCTCAGGTGCAGGTATTTTCTCCAGAAGCGCCGGTCCTGCCCGTACACCTGGGCCGGGTAGCAGGGGCTTCCTACGGTGGAGCCAAGACACAGCCGCCAAGACACAGCCGTGAGCCCCAGACCCAGCCTGCAGTGGGTGGAGCCTCCCAGGCCTCACCTGCCCCAGCCCCCAGCCCCAGCCTGCAGCGGGTGGGGCCTCCCAGGCCTCACCGATGCCGTGGAAGATGCGGGCCACAGCCCTGCCCGAGAACTTCTCCTCTGGCCTCAGGGACAGGAACTGGCGGATGTCGCAGCGGACCTGGTCTTCCCAATCCTGGAGCTGTGTGGACAGGCACATCAGGCTTCCTCTGAGCTCCCATGGCGCTGCATCCACACAGCAAGCCTCATGCAGCCCAAGGAACCTGCAACCCCGATGAACTGCCTGGCCTTACTGCACTCACTCTGGCCTGCCCTGGCTCGGGGCCCTGTGCGTCCTCCATGCCTCCTGGCCCCTGTGCTTCCTCTTCCTCAAAGTAGCGGCCCAGCAGGTCCTTGAGCCTGGTGCTGCGCTCCTCATCCTGCTGCTCCAGGCAGGGCCCGCAGCTGGGGAAGGCTACGCTGTGGGGAGGAGCCTGTCAGAGCTGATCACTGCGGGGGGGTGGATGGTCCCAGGCCCTGCCCGCCTCCTCCCAACCTGCGAAAGGCCTGGAAGGTTCTCCGCAGACGGGCCAGGGCCTGGTGCTCCCGGGCCTGCACACGGCCATAGAGGAAGTCACAGATCTGGTCCTTTTCCTCAGCGGTCAGGTCTCCTGGACTGCGAAGGTGGAAGGCCAGCCCACTGAACTCCACAAGCACCCCTGTCCCACGTTGCACACCTGCCGGAAAGCATGTCAGATGCAGGCAGGCAGCATCCAGGGCGGTGTGGGGTGGGAAGAGGCGCACCTGTCCTGGGCTCGTGGTCCCACTGCAGCTGGCAGAGAGCCCGCCGCACAGAGGCCAGCTCCCAACCCATGGTGTCCACCAGCTTGACCATGTCAAACTCCACGGAGCTGCTGCCTTGCTCTGGGTCCTCAGGCAGCTGCTGGGCCAAGCACACAGCCAAAGGGGGACACCTGTGCCCAGGGAAAAGGGGACATGTGGCCAACAGCCCTGATTCTCCAACCTTATCTCCAACTCAGGGCAGGGTGTGCTTACCTGTGGGCTAGGGCCTGGAGCTGGGCCGGGCCCCCAGGGCAGTTCAGACGGCAATGGGTATAGGTGGTCGCCATCAGCTCCAGCCAGTGGTGTGGGTGCAGCTCCAGGTAGCATAGCAAAGTCTCGATGGCTGGGGGCAGAGCAGGGCTCAGGAGATGCGAGGATGGCCCATCCCCACCCCTGTGGCTTACCCCAGGTTCCTCACCCTCCTCCGGCATGTCCAGAGCCTGTACGGTAAGCTGTATTGGGAGTGCCCGCTCATGGCCCATGCAGGCCCTTCTAGGTCCTGGGGTTGCTTGGTGGCCACCAAGCTGCTCAGCCTCTTCAGCGGGGTACTTGGGCACAGGCCTCTCCCCACCCACGGCCCCTTCCTGCTCCAGGGGCGGCCTGGTGCACGTGCAGGCTGGGAACACGCACTGTACCAGCCTCTTCACAGCCAGGAAGTCCGTGCTGTCGGCGTGCACGTGTCTGCGCAGCTCTCGCAGGTCTTCACCCTGCAGGGCAACTTTCATGAGGGTGGGGTGGAGCACTAGGGGCTTGAGCACTGGCATTTGGGGGGGGTGCCAACCTGGGGCTGTAGGAAGAGGTGGCAGTGGGCAGGCTGCCCGTCACGCCCGGCCCGGCCCACGGCCTGCACGTAGCTCTCGAAGCTTGGCGGCAGCCCCAGATGCAGCACAGCCCGCACATCTGGCCGGTCCAGCCCCATCCCGAAGGCCACCGTGGCCACCACCACCCGCAACTGGCCCTGCATGAAGGCCCGCTGTACCCGCCGCCGTTCCTGGCTGCACATGCCTGCGTGGTAGGCCTCAGCCGTGGTTTTGGGGGCACGACCTTTGGGGAAGACAGGCAGGTGGTCAGTGGGATGGGGCCATGGGTGCCCAAGGTGGGTCCATGGGGACACCAGCCCTGTCCACGCCGTACCTCCAGACCCTGGGACCCGGGCTGTGTGCAGGCAGGTTCGGAGGAGCGCAGCAATCCGCTCTGTGTCCTCGCGCCGGTTGCAGTAAATGATAATGGAATCCAGGTTTCGAAAACGTTCGCCTCGCAGCAGCGTCAACAGTGCCTGATGAGGAGTGGTTGGCGTGGGCAGTGGGGAGTGAGGAGGGGTCGGCGTGGGCAGTGGGGAGTGAGGAGGGGTCGGCGTGGGGAGTGGGGAGTGAGGAGGGGTCGGCGTGGGGAGTGGGGAGTGAGGAGGGGTCGGCGTGGGGAGTGGGGAGTGAGGAGGGGTCGGCGTGGGGAGTGGGGAGTGAGGAGGGGTCGGCGTGGGGAGTGGGGAGTGAGGAGGGGTCGGCGTGGGGAGTGGGGAGTGAGGAGAGGTCGGCGTGGGGAGTGGGGAGTGAGGAGGGGTCGGCGTGGGGAGTGAGGAGTGAGGAGGGGTCGGCGTGGGGAGTGGGGAGTGAGGAGGGGTCGGCGTGGGGAGTGGGGAGTGGGGAGTGAGGAGGGGTCGGCGTGGGGAGTGGGGAGTGAGGAGGGGTCGGCGTGGGGAGTGGGGAGTGAGGAGGGGTTGGCGTGGGGAGTGAGGAGGAGTGAGGTGTGGTCGGCGTGGGGAGTGAGGAGTGAGGAGGGGTTGGCGTGGGGAGTGAGGAGTGAGGAGGGGTTGGCGTGGGGAGTGAGGAGTGAGGAGGGGTCGGTGTGGGCAGTGGGGAGTGAGGTAGGGTCAGTGTGGGCAGTCAGCAGCCAGGGCCCTGCAGGGTCCCCAGAGCACGCACACCCACCTGGTCTGTGTCCCTGTCCATGGACACGGAAAGGTGCAGGTTCGCGGGAACTGGGGCTGGCCTGTGGAGGCCAGGCTCTTCAGCCACAGCCAGGTGTTGTGCCACGTCACTGGCAGTGCGGTGTGTGGCTGTGGCTGTGAGACCCAGGAAGCAGTGCACACCCATGCGCTCCCGAAGCACCTGCACCAGAAGCGTCAGTGGTGTGGGGCCGCCCAGCCCATCCCGGCCCTAGCCATCCACCCCAGTTCACATATGGCTCACCTTGCAGACGCGCAGGTAGCAGGGCCGGAAGTTGTGGGACCACTGGGAGAGGCAGTGGGCCTCATCAATGCAGGCAAAAGCAACTGGAGGCAGCTGTGCAGCTGGAGGGAGGCCTCCTGCTCCCACCAGCGCCTCAGGTGTCAGCATCAGCACATGTACCTGGGCAGCCCGAACCTGAAGGCAGCAAGATCAGAGGCACAGCCCAGGTGCCCACCCACTGCCTCACTCACCCCTAGGCCCATGAGGCCCCCACCTTCTGCAGGACAGATTCCCGTTGCTTCCTGGTCATGCCCGAGTGTATGCAGGCCGCCTTGAGACACGGTGGCAAGCCAGACACCTGCAAATGCAGGAGCGATGGCCGTCATACGCCAGCCCAGCCCTGGCCCTTCCCCAAGTCATCCCAGAACTGCTGCCATGTCCATCCTAGTTCCTCAGGGGATAGGAGAACCAGGTTCTGGGTCCTAGGGCCAAGGGTTTAGAGCCAAATGTGGGCCTTGGCCCAGGAGCCCCGGAGCAGACAGACCGAAGTGGGGATGGCTCTCTTCCCGGCACAGCTCCTGTGGGGGTGGCCGTGGTGCCTGTGGAGTTGGGCTGCCTTCGACCTGCTGCCAACACTGGGACTGAGGCCACAGACACCTTGAAGCTCCCAGGAGGGGGTGGTTAGGGGACAAGCAGCAGTTGCCCTTGGGAGTCACAAGTGCTGGTTCTTGACTGTGTTGGTGTGCCCAGGACCCTGTGTGCACACCTGGTCGTCCATGAGTGACAGCAGGGGAGAGACGACCAACGTCAGGCAGGGGCTGCGCCGGGTGTAGAGCAGCGCCGGGAGCTGGTAGCACAGGGACTTGCCGGCACCTGTAGGCAGCACCAGCAGCGTGGAGATGCCTGGATGGGGCAGGAGTCAGCAGCAGGGTTCTGCAGCCTGGCTTCAGCCCAGCCTCAGCCCCGGCAGCCACGCTCACCAGACAGGATCCGCATGACTGCACGTTCCTGCCCAGGGCGGAAGGCTTGGTGCCCCAGCTGCTCCAGGGCCTGGAACACCTCAGCCGGTGTCTCTGCAGACACAGATGTTGATCACCATGACTGGAGTCACCCCAACCCCTCAGTAAAGGCTCTGGGCCAGAAGCGGACTGCTCACCTGCCAGCTGCCCTGAGGGCCCCAGGGAGTAAAGTGGCAGCACAGCGGGGTCCAGGCTGGGCACCTCAGGTACAGGTTGTGGTGCAGGAACCAGTAGCTCAGGCCCAACAGGGTGTGTGTCTTCCTCACTTGCTGGGACAGGCAGGAGAGGGTGGAATGGGAGCTCCAAGTCGGGCAAGACAACCACCGGCCACAATCTCCCCTTCCCTCAAAGGAGGTTGGCAGCAGGCAGTGCCCTTCCTCTGGGCTACTTTTTCCAAAGCAGAAAAGGCTGACAGCCATCCTCGTCTTTGCCACCCTCCTTCAGGGCAGCCAGGGTAGGGCCTGGACCAGGGGTATCTGGAAGGCCTGTTGCTTGGAACATGAATGTCCCCCAAAAGAGCACTGCGCCCTCTCCACAGTGTCGGCCGGACCCACCCTCCAGGGCAGATGTCTCACCTGGCTGGGGACACTGGGCTGCCCGGTGATCGGACTGCTCATTCAGGAAACAAGACTCCTTGATTGCGACTGTGGCACCACCACCCCCAAAACACTCCCCTTTCTTCCGCCACTTCTGCTTCCATGCCTGGGGGGTGCCCACATAGGAGGGTCACCGGGCGGGAGATACGGGAGGGCTGAGGGGAGGGAAAGGGAGCTCCTGTCCTGGCCCGTCGCTGTCTTACCTGCTTGCGGAGGAGCCTGCCACGAAGTGCCCGGCCCCGCACGTAGTGTTTCTGCTTCATGTTGAGCCGTACGTAATTGCCCCTGTCATGGCGGGCCAGCCTAGGGAAGATGTGCAGGTGGGCTGTGCCCTCAGCCTTCCCAGCCCTAGCTTGACTGGAGGGGCTGAGTCTGTGGTACCTAGGGGTTGACGGGCTGCTGCAGGGCTGAGGTGGCTGTGCCTGTACAGGTTCCCCTGGAGGATCTTCCTCAAGTGCTACAGCCCCAGCCCCCTCCGATGGGGATCCAGCGTGGCTGCTCTCCTGCTGGACCTGTGCGGGGCTCCCCCAAGGCTCCTCGTTCCGTCTCCGCTTCTCGCCTCGACTGCTGCTGGGCTGGGGTCTCCCTGCACCGATGCTGACTTCTTGGAAGGCTGAAATCTCTGGGCCCTGGGAGCCACCACCAGGACCAAGGACAGCTGACTCACCAGGGGTCAGAAGTTGTGATTCCTCTGAGCCTAGATCAGGCCTGCAGGCTTTGGGGGCCCCCAGAAAATCTGGGACCTCACTGTGACATCGCTGTAACCAGCCAGGATCTAGGGAGCCCAGCCGCTGGCTCAGGGATGCCTGCAGATGCTGGAGCCGGCCTGGCCTTGGCTGGGGCTCGGGGGGATGTGGAGGCTCATCACTGGCTTTTTCTGCAAAGGAGGGAACAGGCCCTGTACCTGGGGGCTTTGGGGTGGGCGTCTTGGATGAGGATCTTCCTAGAGGCCAGGGTCTGCGGCCCAGGGCTGGTCCGGCCTGGAAGGGGAACAACAGAATAGCAAAAGGAACTCAGGCCCCTTGGCTACTGTAGACTCTAAAACCTAGCTGAGTTCCCACGCTCAATCATAAGGCACGCTAATTAGCACAAGACTGGGCTAGAAAGGGAGTCAAGGGCGAAGGCCCTGAAAAACTTCCTGGAGACTCGTGCCCTGGTTGGCACAGGAGCCTGTGCCTGTCTGTGTGGAAAAAATGACAAGAGGGTGACCCGGACCGGAAGCAGCTCTGGACCTAGCGTGGACTCACTGCCTGCCCACCCCTCACCTGCAGGTTGCCTTTCAGATTGGCCTTGAGCCGCTGCCCGTAGTCTGGCACCGAGCCGTGGCAGCTCCGCCCTGGCGTAGGTTGTGGACTCTGGGTCGCAGCCCGATTGAGATGGGGCCCCCAGCAGTGGGATTCTGGCGCCTGCAGGTGACAATAGGAGCAGAGGCCAGAGAAAGACTGTTGTGGCGGCAGAGGCGCTCTCAGCCGCCCCTCCCACACCTGGAGCGAGGCCCGGCCCTTCTTCACTTTGCCCAGTCCCCCTCCCAAGTTCTGTGCCCCACAGAGGCCTGGCCGCGACTCCGTTGCTCCCGCCACTCCGCAAAACAGGAAAGTGGGAGGAGGCTGGGGTGGCGGGGCCTGGGTACCTCTTCGGCCGCCGCGGGGAGCGACTCGGAGCTGCGGGGCCCGCCGCCGGCCTGGCCCGTGGTCCGCTTCAGAGCGCGGTACTCCCGGTAGAGCGCTGCGTGGGCGAGCGGGAGGCGGGGTCAGGGTGGGGCCTGGGCCCCTGCCGACCCAGTGTCTTCCCGCCCCCGCCGCCCCGCCGCCCCGCCGCCCCGCCGCCCCGCCGCCCCGCCGCGCGCTCACCGCGGGTGTCCTCCGGCGCCGCCTCCACGTCGTCCTGTAAAGGGAACGCGTCAGCCGCGGGCCGCGCCCTCAGCCCCTCGGCCCCTGGGCAGCCCGCACCTGGGTCGGTCGCCGCCCGCGCTGCTGCCGGAACGCGCGCTCCCACGCCTGCAGCCGCTCCCGCACGTCCCGCAGCCGCTCCATGTCGCTCCCACCCGGCCGACGCACCTGCCGTCGCCCAGCAAATCTCCCGCGCAGCCGTCGCTGGGGCCGACAGCCAACGCGGGTGCGCGACGGGCCGGGGGCGGGGCCACCGCGCCCGGGCAGCCAATCCGTCGGGCCTTAGACAAGCAGGCAATGGGAGGCGTCGACGTCATCGCGGGGCGCCGCGGCGCCGGGCGGGGAGCGGCGGACGGTCTAGGCGGGGCTGGAGGCGGTGGCTGCGGCTGCGGGACCGGTGAGCGCGGGCGGCCAGGCGGGGGTCCGAGCGGGGCGGCGCACGCCCCTGGCCCTGCCTGGCCTCAAGGGGCGGGGCGCCGATTGCTCGGGGCGGCCTGGCTGAGGGAGGCAGTGGCTGCATTTGGGAGCCCGGGGCCCAAATGCATTTGGGAGGCCGGGAGCCCGGGAGGTGCCACCACGGGCCGGGAAGGACTGGGAGTCACCGGGCCGGTCGGAGCGGCGTCAGGCCCTGGTGGGAGACGCACCCGACCTGGAGGAGCAGGGCCCGCCCGGGAGGCGAAAGAGCGGAGGGTCCAGCGGCTCGAGGCCCGGAGGAGCCGGGCGGGGGCGTCTTCGCGAAACGCAGGCGGCCGAGGACCGTCGGGTTCCCTGCGGCCGGCGGGAGGGGAGGGGGCGTCGCACGGAGGTGCCTGCCTCCCTTGGTGGCCAGGCCGTCTGCTTTCGTGTCCTCCCGCGACAAGTGCTCGGTTGGTCTGTCCTGTCAGAGCGAGTATGATCGTTGAGATCTGTCCACCGGCAGAACTAGGTCGAGGGTTGGTGTCTGGAACTTTTCAGGAACCGGTGCCTTAAGGACTTATTTGTATGTAGAAAAGCCGACAAAAAGAAGGGCCTTGGGGCCAGAGTGTCTTCCCCAGCCCCCTTCCCTGGCTTGTCACTCAGGCTGTGACCTTGGGCCAGGCCTAGGCTTTCATTTTCTAATCTGTCACAGGGAGATGGCTGCGATTTAGTTTTGAGGATGCTACAGGCAGCAGCAGGGCTGGCACCCTGTGTCACAGGTACCTTGTGGCCTTGGGAGTGTTTGTGCATCTCTGCAGCTTGGGTGCTGCTGAGGCAGCTTTCTTTGCCTTGTTTGAGCAATCTGTAGCCTTGCACCTTCCGAATCCCACATACTTAAGACTTGGTCTTTCCACAGTGGCTCTCCAGGGAAGAGGGAGAGGTTTAGGCCAGTGGTAAGGGCCAACAAAGGTGAGGGTTGCTTTCTTTCAGGGTCTTCGTGCTTGCTGACATTCTGGAGAATAGTAGCTTTTGGGGGGGGCTTGTATTTCATGGGCTACATCATCTGGACTCAGTGTTCCCTGGGTCTTGGTCTTTTCAACCTGCCTTGTTGCTTATGAAGCTGCTTCTGTGCTTCTAGCTCTTTGTAGTTTTGTGGAGTCCAAGGATAGCCCTGGAGAGCCTCTGTGAGGAGAGGGGAGGGAAAGGTGATTTGGCTGCTTGACCCCTTGGAGTGTCCCATCAATAATAATGCTGATGAAGGTTGGTGGGGGGAGAGGCCTGGGCTTTACTCAGGTTTCGAAGAAGGTTTTGTGAAGCAGCTTTGTAATTTGAGAGGCCTGAAGTACCCATGGGGGGCCCTGCAAGGCATCTATCGAAAGCACGCCCAAGCAAGTGAGTTGTTGACAATGCCACACTGCTTGACGCTTAGTTTCTTTAAAGAGGTCCTGTGCGTCTGGAGGGCTGGGGCTGAGTTGTGACCTTGTCTGCCAGTTCACTGCACCCAGCCCAGCGCTAGGCATCTAACAGGTGCTTCTCTGTGCCATGGCCACTGCTAACTGCTGACTTTGTTTCAGGCACTATGCTGGGCCTTCCTACCACCTGTGTGTGGCTTGGTAGTGGCCTAGGGTCTCTCCTCCCTGCTGAAGTCCCTCTCCTGCAGGTGGCCGTCTGCCCGGCCCAACGCCATGCACACGCTTGTGTTCTTGAGCACGCGGCAGGTGCTGCAGTGCCAGCCAGCTGCCTGCCAGGCCCTGCCCCTGCTGCCACGCGAACTCTTCCCGCTGCTGTTCAAGGTGGCCTTCATGGACAAGAAGACAGTGGTACTGCGTGAGTTGGTACACACGTGGCCCTTCCCGCTGCTCAGTTTCCAGCAGCTGCTACAGGAGTGTGCCCACTGCAGCCGTGCCCTCCTGCAGGAGCGGCCTAGCACTGAGAGCATGCAGGCTGTTATCCTGGGGCTGACTGCCCGGCTCCACACCTCAGAGCCTGGGGCCAGCACACAGCCCCTCTGCAGGTATGGTCTTATCTGAAGGGTCGTCAGGCCAAGGGTGTGTAAGTGGGTCCCCTGAGGAGACTTGGGTCATAAAGTTAGCAAGAGCTCATGCAGGAGCAGGTACGTTGCTCCTGTCCCAAGGTGGCTGGGAGGGGGTATGGGCCCTGCCCCTTGACCCGTTCCTCAGACCATTCCTACTCCCAGGAAGCATGCGCTGCGGGTGCTGGACATGACAGGCCTCTTGGATGATGGTGTGGAACAGGATCCTGGCACCATGAGCATGTGGGACTGTACTGCTGCCGTAGCTCGCACATGCATCGCCCAGCAGCAGGGTGGGGCCGCAGAGCCTGGGCCAGCCCCCATCCCTGTGGAGGTGCGTGTGGACCTGCGGGTGAACCGGGCCTCCTATGCATTCCTGCGGGAGGCGCTCCGAAGCAGCGTGGGCAGCCCACTGCGGCTCTGCTGCCGGGACCTGCGAGCTGAGGACCTGCCCATGCGCAACACGGTGGCCCTGCTGCAGCTTCTGGATGCAGGCTGCCTGCGCCGCGTGGACCTGCGCTTCAACAATCTGGGCCTGCGCGGCCTGTCTGTAATCATCCCACACGTGGCCCGCTTCCAGCACCTGGCCAGCCTGCGGCTCCACTATGTGCATGGGGATTCAAGGCAGCCGTCCGTGGATGGCGAGGACAACTTCCGCTACTTCCTTGCCCAGATGGGCCGCTTCACCTGTCTGCGTGAGCTCAGCATGGGCTCCTCTCTCCTTTCAGGGAGGCTGGACCAGCTGCTCAGGTGAGTGGGCCCCACCACTGCCCTGCCCCTCCCTTCTGTAGGGACCCTCCCCGGCTCTGCCTGTCTGTGACCCCTGTGTCCCCTGTAGCACCCTGCAGAGCCCCCTGGAGAGCCTGGAGTTGGCCTTCTGTGCTCTGCTGCCTGAGGACCTGCGCTTCCTGGCACGGAGCCCCCATGCTGCCCACCTCAAGAAGTTGGACCTGAGTGGTAACGACCTGTCTGGCAGCCAGCTGGCACCCTTCCAGGGTCTGTTGCAGGCATCAGCAGCCACACTGTTGCATCTGGAGCTGACTGAGTGTCAGCTGGCAGACACCCAGCTGTTGGCCACACTACCCATCTTGACTCAGTGCGCCAGTCTCCGGTACCTTGGCCTCTATGGCAACCCACTGTCCATGGCGGGCCTCAAGGAGCTGCTGCGGGACTCAGTGGCGCAGGCTGAGCTGCGTACCGTGGTGCACCCCTTCCCCGTGGACTGCTATGAGGGCTTGCCCTGGCCACCGCCTGCCTCTGTCCTGCTGGAGGCCTCCATCAATGAGGAGAAGTTTGCCCGCGTAGAAGCCGAGCTGCACCAGCTGCTTCTAGCCTCAGGCCGTGCCCATGTGCTCTGGACCACGGACATCTACGGGCGACTGGCTGCGGACTACTTCAGCCTATGATGAAGTAGCTCTGGGTGAGACACAGGCCGCCCTGCAGTCTTTAGGTAGGCAGGGCCTTTGCTGGGACCCTGCTGGAGGCCTGTCACAAAAGCACTGGTTTCTGGTTTCCTGCTGGGTCTGCCTTGCTTCTGGGCACACCTTGAGCGTCCCCTGCTTTCTGCAGTGCCCCACGCGGTTTTCCCTGCACTTGCTCCATAATTGGCTGATCATCTGTGGGCCCCAGGGCTGGATGTCAGGCCTCCATTGCGCTGCTCAGTTTGGCTGCATTTGGCTGCCGTCTGGGGTCCTGGTCCTTTGTGCAAATGCTTTGGGATCCCAGTTGTGAGCTAAGAGATGATGGCCTCTCTGGGCCTTTCCCATCCCTTTATTGAGAGCTCAGTGCTTCTGGGGTTGAAGTTGGACAGAGGCCTGCTTCATGGAGGCTGGGGTCCCCAGGCACTCGTGCCTCTTACGTGTTCCCTACCCTGCAACCCAGCCACCCCGTTGGGCTGGGCTCGGGCGGGAGGGGGTCATCAAGGTACACATGTGCCTGGAAGTTGAATTTGTGGCTGTTTTTTTTTCTGTCCACGTTGGTCAGCCTTATCCTTATCTCTGCTGTCACCCCCAACATGGCCACCGGGCAACAACTGCCATCCAGCCTGTCGCCCCGCCCCTCGTGGGGCAGCCCCATCTGCACTGCCGGCCAGTCCCATCTGCACTGCCGGCCAGTCCTTGCTCTTCCCACCTTTCGGAGGCCCAAGATCCTACTGTGGCCGGCCAGGGCCAGCGAGGGACCCCCCCCCATGCAGAGCTGGAGGTTGGGGTGATGTCTTTTCGGAAGAGCTTCAAGGGAGGTGTCGGGGCCTCCCTGGGCACCTTCTATTGCTACCCCAGGATTCCCGAGTGCAACGCTGCCGGCCCGCGCCCCACATACGGCTCAGCCCACACCGCGGCTTCCACCTTTACTGACGGAGCATGCGCGGGGCCGCACCGGCCAATCTCCGGCGCCCACGTCATCCGCGCGCCCGCGGCCCTAGCAGTGGATCTCGTAGGCGACCGGCGGGGGCACGCGGAGCCCCGGCCCCGCCCCCTCTGCCGGTCCGCAGTCCGCGGGCGCCTCCGCCGGACCCTCGGCGAAGAGCGGTTTGGAGCGGTTGATGACGAACATCTCGTGGCCGCGCTCGTCGCGGAGCTCCTCTAGCTGTGCGAACGTACAGGGGCCGTCCGAGTAGTCGTTGACGAACAGCGCGCCCTCCCCCGGCGGCCCCCGCGCCTTTTTTCGCCTGCGGCGCCGGCGACAGATCATGGCGACCAGAAGCAGCGCCGTGAGCGCCAGCAGTGCGATGGCCGCCGCAATGGCCGTCTGCGTGGCCAGGCCCAGGGCGCGGAAAGCCATGCTGCCCGCCTCGGGCCGGGGCTCGCGGCCGGCGGGGCGGGCGGCCGGAGGTGGCGGTTGCGCGGGCTGCTGCGGCTGCTGCCGGGACACGTTGACCAGGAGCCGGAAGGGCACGCGGGCAGCGCCGCCGGCGTTGGAGGCCTCGCACTCGTACTTGCCGGCGTGCGCTAGCGTGATGTTGCTGAGGAAGAGCATGCCGCTGCCCGTGTCGGATGCCGAGTGTCCGCCCAGGCCCAGGGCCCCGCCTTCTAGCTGGGCCTGGGCTCGCGGCCGGCCCTCGCGAGGCTGGGGCACCTTTCTCCAGGTCACCAATGGCTGTGGGTAGCCGGAGGCTTGGCAGGCAACCCGCAGGTCCTCACCCAGGTTGGCTGTGAGCTCCAGCGGCTGCACGTGGACAGAAGGCGGAATGCAGATGAGGCTGCTGTGGGATACGTCCAGGAGACTCTGGAGCGCCAGGCGCGGGGGCTCTGCACACATGATCTTCCTGTCCCTGGAGGTGAGCAGCCGCTGGCCGCCCTCCTTGATCCAGGCACCCAGCCAGTGCAGGGCGCAGTCACAGCGCCATGGGTTCTCTGTGGGAGAGCAGCATTAGGCAGGTGTCTTGAGGGTGCTGCTAAAACAGCCTGTGCAGTTGGGGTTTTGCAGGCCAGGGCAGAGGCCTCTTTCCCACCTCCCACAGCCTTTTCACACGGAGTCCAAGGCCCCTGCCACCCGTTCCTTGATCCCAAGCTCCTTGGGGCGGCGGCAGGCCCTTCACCGCCCCCCACTCCCCTTTAGCTCTGTAATGCCTGCCTGTTATAGATCACTTCTCCGTCGGTCTCTGAGAAAGCACCTGCTCCTCAAGTCTTCCTGCAACAAGTGCCACTGTTTTTAGGAATCTGGGCGTCCACATAGACATCTCACCAGTACTGAAACCTCATAAGTCCTCTCAGCCTTGTCTTTGGATGCCCTCTCTTGGGAATGTCCCCAGTCCTGGTCAGCTGTCTCTCTCCTTTGCAATTTTGTCTGCCTCCCCTCTGAGAGCCTAAAAGTGTGTAGAACCCTCAACTCTGTTAAGTCACCCTGTGGAGTTCCTGTCTTTTCTGTTTTCCCCCGGCAGGATGCCTGAGCTGTATCCCCCAGCACACCCGTTCCCGCAGCCTTCCACTGTGGCTGCAGGCGGTGGTGCAGCCCTTCAGACTGCTGCCCAGTTGCCTGCTGTCAGAGCCCCTCCACACATGAGCCTGCTCCCTACTGCCACCACCGTGGCGCAGACAGACGCTTTCCGAGGAAGAGGTACCTGTGAGGCGCAGGACTTGCAGACTGGCCAGGGGCTGCAGGGCCTCTCGGCTGATGGTGCCCAGCTGGTTCCTGCTGAGGTCCAGCAGTGCTAGGGAGGACAGCCCCGCTAGAGCCTGGTCCTCCAGCAGCTCAATGCTGTTTTCTTGCAGGTGAAGCTCCTGCAGTCGCTGAAGTAGGGACAGCAGATCGTGAGGAAAAAGGGCGCCGAGGTTGGGGGCATGTCTCTCTTCTTACCAAGCTAGACTGGGTTGCCTTTTCTAACTATTCCAGACCTACAGGGCGAGGGGCCATAATGGAGTATCCCGCCCCTTTAGACCCCAGGCGCTCACCGGCAGGTGCAAGAAGGTGAAATCCAGCAGCCGCACCAGCTGGTTGCCCGCCAGGTAGAGCACGCGCAGCTGGGCCAGGCCTGCGAAGGCGCCGCTGCGCAAGCTGCGCAGCCGGTTGCTGGTGAGCGCCAGCTCCAGCAGGCGCGGCTGCGCGCGGAAGGCGCCGGCCTCCAGGGCGCGCAGGCTGTTGTTATGCAGGTAGAGCCGGCGCAGAGCGGCGAGTGGCGCCAGGGCTCCCGGCTCTAGGCGCGCGATGTTGTTGTCCTGCAGGAACAGTGTCTGCAGGCCCGGGAAAGAGGAGGCGCTTATCCCGCTGCGGGGGTCTTCCTCTCCCTGGGGGCACCCCGTCCTCCCGCAGCTCCACACGGTGCCCACCTGCGTCCCTGGCGGGATTCCCAGCGGGACGACGCGCAACCGCAGGGCGCCACACTCCACCGTGGCGCTGTAGCAGCGGCAGGCTGCTGGGCAGCCGGTGGCGCGGAGCGGCAGTAGTAGCAGCAGCAGCAGCAGCGGCAGTGGCAGTGCGGGGGCCCTCAGGGCCATCTCCCGAGGCCCGGCTCCTCACCGGCCCTTCCGCGGTTCAGCCGCGGACGCGTGCCCTCCTGAAACACAGGTTGGCAGGCCAGTCTCGGCAGTCGAGAGCCAGCCAATAGATGGAATGGAGGCCTGCACCTGCGTCTAACTTTTGACGCTATAAATCGGTTCAAGAAACTAATAAAACGTTCTGGTTTTCTCCTTTGACAAAAACATTTTCTTAAAGCTCTGGGGCATCAGGTTCAAATTTAGAATTCCTGGTGTTCTCAGTCTCTTCACAGGATGTGACCATGCAGGGAGAGCCACCCAACCCTGTCACCTCTTTCTCCACCCATACCCAGCAGGTCAGGAGCTTCCTGGTCAGGACGTGGATGTGTATCGCCTGCTGCCCCCGACTCTACCCCCAGGCAAGTGGCTGCTACTTGGTTCTAGGGGGCAAGAAGCTGGAAGTACAGGGTATGGGCTTGGGAACTTTGCTTAGGTGACAAAGCCCGGGGTCCCATTACCCAAGCATGGCTAGGAGTGGGAGAGCAGGCCCTGGGCAGACACGCCTCCTTGTTATCCTGTGGGGGCCTGGGCAGAGCTGGCCTCAGAGGAGCTACGAGCCCCAGGGAAGTCAAGGCACAGCTTTGTCCAGCACCTGCTCCTGCTGGTCTAGGGGTGGGACCAGCTTAACTAGAATTGGGCCTTTTTCTCAGGTAGCCTGTCAGAGAATTGGGGGATGAGAAAAATAATAGGAAAGTCGGCTCAGGAGCTGTGGGTCTGTGCTTCCCATGCTGGTCCCCAGAAAGGTGTCCTGTCTTTGGGGATAGCTGGGGCCCTGGGAAAGCTGAGGTGTGACAGGGGAGGCCTTGGGCCACCAACTGGGTTTCTGGTGTGGCTTCCCAAGTGTGCTCTGGGAGCAGTGTGACCTCTGAGATCAGCAAGGAGCAGGGAGTTTGCTGGGGGATCATATGCATGTACTTGTCCTAAAGAAATGGGAAGGCTGGGGTCTGGTTTCAGGAACAGAGTCCAGTTTTAAAAGTAGAGATCTGGGCTAAGCCAGCCAGCCCACCCGAAGCCAGGGAAAACAGGGCTGCGGGTGTCCTGTTTCCCAGCCTCATCTGGCCGGCCTCCCCAAACATTTGCCTGTCCATCAGCTCTTCCTCCTTGCAAGTCATGTGGAAAGGGACAGGACCAAGTGGCCTTGGTGTTTGTTTAAATCTTGCCCTAAATTGTAACTCACGTGATTATTTAAAGTCACTAGAAATAAGTAAGCACAGCAATAAAGTTTTAATGGAATAGCTTCGGCCCAGGCAGAGGCAGTTCCCAGATGTCTCAGGATGCGTGTGAACCCCAAGAAGTTGGGGGCGTTATCTGGGCCCTTGGGATCCATTCCCCTGGGTATAAAGGGTTGGTACGTGGCTCCAGGCCTGGCCCAGTCACCCTCCCCCAGGAAGGCTTCTCAAGTGGAGAAGCTTCTTGGCCTCAGAACTCACGGCGCTGCTGCTCACGCTGACCCCCCCCCCCCAGATGCAGATCGGTGTAGAAGGGCCTGCCAGGGCAGGGATGAGGGCCCCAGGCTGGAAGAAGCCCAGAAATCCTTTTACCAGAGGACAACCCCCTAATCCGCTGGGCAGGGGCGGGGTGTCACACGCAGGATTCCGCGACGACTGTCACTGCCTCCTGGGCGCCCCTCTGTGCGGGAGGGGGAGGGAAGAGGATGGAACGCCCTGTGCCTGCCTCGGGCGCAGTGCGAAGCCCAAGCTGGTCTCTGGGCGGCCCGTGCGCACCTCTGCAGTGCTGCGACCCGGTGCCTGTATACCCCACGGCCGCCTCTGCTACCCACGAGCGCCGGTCGATTTTCGGCCGGGCCCAGGGAGGGCGTGGCCTCGTTCCCCATCCCCCTCCAGGACCCACGCCCTTCTCGGAGCGCACCAGGGTCAGAACCGGGATGGTCCCCGATCCCCCAGCACCCCCAGGCCTGGTGACCTTGGGTCGGGCGTCCCCTCACCTGACGCTCCCGCGGCGAGCAGCTCCCCCGCCGTGCAGGTGGCGGCCCGGCCCGAGCCGCGGCCGGGCTGGGAGTGGGCGGGGGACGCTCGCGCACGCGCACCAGAGCCCCGCGCCCGCCGCCAGGGCCTGACGTCTCGAGCGCGGGCCAATCCGGAGGGCGCCGGAGTCGGGTGCGCGGGGGGCGCGCGCCGTGGGGAGCGGAGGGTCCGGGAGGGCCAGGCCGCGGCAGCACCAAGGACAGCGCAGGATAGGGGCGGGGCCCAGGGCGCGCAGGCGCACTAGACTGCCGCGAGAGCGGGTGGCGCGGGCTTTCCGGGGCGTGGGGTCCCGGGGTAGCGGGGTGAGAGGCGCCCGCGGCCTCTCGCCTTTCCCTTGGCCCCGCTCAGGGCGGCCGAGCCGCGAGCAGCAGCGGGGCCAGGTCCATGGTGAGAGTGAGGCGGCGGCCCTGCCAGCGCACGTGCGAGGGCAGCGCAGGCGCGCCGGGCCCGTACTCGAAGCAGGCGCTGAGCTCGAAGGCCAGAGCGGAGCGCACCAGGCCCACGCCGCCCGCACGCTCCGGCGCCGGGTGGTACAGGCGCCCGTTGGCGGCCAGGGGCAGCAGGCGCGCCGGCTCGAAGGGAACGGCCAGGGCCTCGCCACCGCCGCAGTAGGAGAGGCGCGGAGGCCCGTGGTCCGCGGTCAGCAGGTGCGTGAAGACCACCGGCCGGTCCTCGCAGCGCAGGAAGTTGCGCTCTCTGCCGCAGGGCGAGAGGAAGGGGAAAGCGGCCTCGTAGCGCCCGCTGCGGTTGGGTCTCAGGCGGGAGAAGAAGGTGACCAGGAACTGCGGGTCTGGGGGATGAAGGGCGCGGGTGCTCAGCGCGCTGGGCTCCCAAGGCCTCGGGCCCAGGACCATACCGAGGGCAGGCGCCGACGGTAAGAGGTTCGCCTGGCCTCACTCAGCGGGGTTCCTGAGCGCAGGACGCCCACTCCTTGGTGCGCTGGGCCCGTCGGCAGTGTCGGGGAGCCCATCCGGGGCTGCCCGGAAGGGAGAAAGAAGGGGCTGGGGAGGGAGGCACAGCATTACCTTTGAAGCAGGTGATGAAATTTTTCATTTTGGAATCATCCAGGAAAAGCTGCAGATAGAGGGCCAGGCCGTGATAAGTTCCAGCGTGCAAGTGGGGGCGAGGAAGCTCAGGAGGTCCTGAAGCTCGGGAGGTCCTGAACCGGCCTGAGCCCACTTTTCCTGCTTGTCTGTGCACGCCGCATGCAGGGAGGCGCGTGGAAGGTAAACCTGGTGGCCCTGCCGACTTATCCGCATCTATGCGCACCTCTGCTCCCTGGTCAGCCAAGTCTTTCCCACACCTTTTCCCTCTTTTCAAGTTTGTAATCAGTTGTGCCACCTCCTCCGCGGAGACTACCTGGCCTGCTGCCTCCCGGACATGCAGCTGCCTTTGACAGGGCTTCCAAAAAAAGGCGGGGCGGCCCGGGTGTCTCCCTGGCAGCGGCGAGAAGTCAGCGCCGGGGCTGGGGACTTGTAGGACAGAGTCCGGAGCTGCACAACGCAGCAGGGACGCGGCCCATGTAGGAGCCTCGGCCCGGACCGACCCAACTCCCCGTCTTTCCAGCGCCCTCTCCTCCAGCCCTGCGGAGTCGAGGTTGCCCACCGCGCAGGCCCCGCCCACCGACCCCCCGGGACGTCCCTCCGGCCCCGCCCCTCAAGCAACGGCCCTGCCCCCGCCCACCTGGCCCTGGTGGTCCACGTAGTAGAAATACTCGCGGGTCCGGGGCTCGGGACTCTGGCCCTGCGTGTAGGAAACGCTCCCAACCCCGCTGCAGGCCCGGGCTCCCCGCGACCGCGCCAAGACCAGGGTCCGCAGAGTCCCGCACGGCGGCCACATTCTCCTCCCGCGCCGGAAGCGACCAGCAGGTCACGCCGGAGGCGGTGCTGCGCGAACTCGCGCCCGCCCGCAGCAGCCCCGCGCTTCGCGTTCCGGCGGCGCCCGCCTCCGCGACCCGGGCCCGGCGCTCTTCCCTCTCCCTGGGGACTCCGGGACTCGCCCACCCTCGCCTTCCGAGAGGCGTGTGCCCGCGACGCCCCTTCCGGTCCGCCCCGCTTCTCTTCCCGCCCCCGGCCGCGCCCACAAGGAACAGGAGGCGCAGGGTCCATGTGCACTTTATTCACTCGTGTCGTCGCCTCTCGGGTCCATGCGTCGGGGCGAGCGTCTCAGCCGGGCGGGACCGCAAAGGCCCCGGGACCACCCGACTGAGGACGCCGCCCAGGCCTCGGCAGGGCTGGGGCTTTTGTTTTTAATAAATAAAAACCGAACTCTAAAAAATATATATATAAAAACTGGGGAGAAATTAAGTTTTACAACAATTGGAACTCAAAATTCCAAAATGGAAAATGTACAAACTCGGTCCCCCAGTAGCTCTGGCCCCGAGAACAGGCAGTCCCGGGCCCGGCGCCTTCCCGCTCGTCTCCTGCAGGTCTGGGATGGGGATGGGGTAGAGCTTGGTTTTTGGTCAGAAGCCAAGAAAAAAGATCGGAGAAGAAAGGAAGGAATGACCTCAACTTGCTCTGCACGGAGAACGGGGACGGCTCAGAGATAAATAGCATTTAGGTTAAAACTATGTCATTAGCAAATTTAGTTCTTATATCTTTCCCTCTATTTATATCTTTATACACGGTGGGCTACGATGCAGGATAGATTCTGGATTTATAGTTTACAGGAAGAAAAAAATACTCTCGCCCCTCCCCCACCCTGCCCCCAGAATGCCTGCCCAGCCCTGCTCCCTACCCCAGAGGACTTTGGTTTGGGGGCCCCCACCCCACCCACCGACAGCCTGCCAGGCCCCGGGCCCACTGTCCTGGAGCCCCCAAACTCCTGAGCAGTCACCAGCTGGGGACCACGGGCCGAGGGAGGGAGAAGGGGCGGGGACAGGTCGGGAAGCTCCCTCGGGGCTGGGAAGAGCTGCAGGCCAGGACGAGGACAGAAGGAAGGGAAGGAGAGACGGGGGCGGCTGGGCAAGGCCCAGGCCAGGGCGCGCAGGAGCCACAGGGAGGCAGCCCGGCCCCAAGGAGGCAGTGTCGCTCGGCTCCAGGACACAGAAGGCACTTTCTCGGAGCTGACCCGCGGCCAGCGGAGGGCGAGGCGGTGCCCGCGGGAACTGGCCGTGAGGTGGGGGGCCAGAAGCGCCCTCCCCGCCGCTGCTGTGCCCTGGCTGCACCCTCAGACCGGGCAGAAAACGTGGGGAGCGCCGGGGCCTGGGGGAGTGGAGGGGGCTCCAGGGCTGGGCCGGGCGATTCTGGCCCCTCTGCCGGGAGAGCGAGTGCGGGGTTCGGCCTGGCTGGGGGCGGCAGGACATCCCTCCTGTCCCCGGGCGCCCCCGCTACAGCACGCCCTCCATGAAGCTGGTGTCCAGGTGCTGGATGAGCACGCGCAGGAAGGACATCTCCTTGCGGGTGTTCTCGAAGATGACGCGCGGGTCGTCGGACTGGCAGCGCAGGCAGTTGGGCGCCATCACCATGGCCAGGTTGCTCACATCCATCTTGGTGACTGCGACGTTGGCCGGCTGCACGAAGACCTGGTGGAGAAGCGAGGGTGGGCGCGGAGGGGCAGGGGCGGGGCGGGGAGGGGGAAGCAGCGGGGACCCCCGGGGAGGGAAGTACCTGCAGGAAGCGGATGAGGTAGCACAGCACCATGCGGTTGATGCGGGGCAGCGCGTGCACCACGGCCACCGCCGCCTCGGGGCTGTCGTAGTGCGCGATGCACTGCTCGTAGAACTCGTGCGGGATCAGGGGCTCCTCCAGCTCCCGGTACCACAGCTTCAGCAGGGACGCTGGGGACACAGCACGGGGCTCAGTGGGCCTGCTCGGCGGGCATCCCTGGGCCAACTGGGGTCCCGTGGTGGACACGCATGGAGGGGTGCTGTGGGGGACAGGCTGGGATGGCCGGCCCATTCTGGACAGGGCCCATCTGGCCGGGCTGGGCCCTGACCCCAGAGGGCCTTTCAGCTCCTGGGACCTGAACTTGATCCTGGAGGCATGGGGGTCACGCCAGCAGAGACGTGCAAAACAGGATTTTTCTCAGGAGGAGCCTGTGTAGCCACCGTGAGGGGGTGTCTGCATAGCAGGCACAGCTGAAGGACACAGGGCAGAGAGCAGCAGGTGGGGAGTGGGCTGCATTGCACAGGTAGGCCTCGGGGTGCCCCGCAGACAACTGGGGAGACTGTCCAATGAGCGGGAGGGAGGATGTGCTGGAAGTGACTGGGAAGCCATCATATCACTGGGCAGGAGGCAGGATCAGGGTGGACCCGAGAGGCGGAGACAGGGGCCCCTTGAGAACCATTGCCTGAGCCAGGCCTGCTGTGCTGCAGCGTGTGTGGGGGACTCACCAGGGACGTGGGGGTCTTCCAGGCCTGTGGGCACCTTCCACTGGTCCACCTGCAGCTTCAGGGCATTCACCTCGTCAATGTCCCCAGGGACCCTGCAGGGCACAGGGCAGGTCTCAGGCAACAGGAGCCTGCGCTGCGGCTTCGTGATTCCACCTGGACACTCCCTCCGGTAGGCTGCTGCTGACCCGGGGAGGGGAGCAAAACCTCAGGACCGCCCCCACCCCGGCTGGCCTCTTTCCCACGAACATGGGTGGGTGGCGCTCTTCAGGATTCCTGCCCCACACACCTGGGTCCGAGTGTGGTGCTTCCCCAGACCACCGTCCCTCCCTGGATCCCTGCTGGCTCCTTATGTGGATGCCCTCACCAAAGGGCCACTGGGGCTCAACCTGCAAGCCTCAAGTTTCCTGAGCTGCCCTCCTGGGGCCTGGGTGCCCCTTGCCCTGACAGGTGAGTCACGGGAGTGGGTGGCACCCTGTGCCATCCCTGTTCACAGACAAGGGCTGCCTGTCATCTGAGGCTCACACCCCAGGCTGTCCATGGCTGGTGTCCAAGCACGCTCCGGACCCCTGGTGGCCATCTCTGCAGGGGCGCCCTCCCTGGCTGGCTGTGCCGCCTCTTTGGAATGGGTCCTGCCCCCTCTCCTGGCCCTCACATCCTCAGGGTCAGCTTCCACACTGTGGCCCCACCCTTCCATCTGCTCTCAGGTAGGGGTGCGGAAGCAGCCTAGTGGGCCTGAGGCTTAATGGCCCCTGCATGCCAGAGATGCATGGCGGACACATGGCTGTGGCCCCCACACCCGGCGCCTGGGGTTGCCGTGGCACCTGAAGATGCCCTCTGTCTGGTCACCGTTGAGCGCCAGCACCTCCTCAGAGAGCCGCGTCTGCACCCAGGGCAGCTGGCGCTCGGGGTAGCGCTCCCTCTGCATGCCCATGACCTCCTGCAGTGCGCTGCCGAACATGGACGGGCTGAACACGGCGTTCTTGGCGTGCCGGATCTCCTCCACGTTGGGCTTCTTCAGCCCCTGTGAAGACAGAGGCTCCGTCCTGGTCTGGCCTGGCCCTCCTCAGGACCCCCCGCCACCCCGGTTGGCCTCTTTCCCATGAACATGGGTGGGTGGCGCTCTTCAGAGTTCCTGCCCCACACACCTGGGTCCGAGTGTGGTGCTTCCCCAGGCCACCGTCCCTCCCTGGACTAGCCCTCCTCACCCCCAAACCCTAACTCCTCCTGGGCTGCCCCTGGCTCTGCCTCCCCCACCTCTCATCCCTGTGAACTCCTGGCTCCAACTAGAGCTACAGACAAGCCCAGCTCCTTGGCCGGAGTCACTGTCTACAGCACCAGCTCGCAGGGGCCCTTGGCAAGGTGGGAGTGAGTCCTGGGCCGGCCAGGGCTGTTGGGAAGCACAGCAGAGGCCAAGCTGGCTGAGCTGGGGTGAAACTTCCAGAAGTCTATGGCAGTGCTGAGAGCCCTGGGGAGGGGTGTGATGGAAGCAGCGCATCAGAGAGACGAGGACGTGGGGAAGGGGCCAGGCTCTTGGGACAGGTCCAGGGAACAGGGTCCTGTGGTGAGGTGTGACTGAGCCTGTTGCCTGCCTTGCTCCTGAGCTGGGGGTCCGGGCCCGGGAAGAGCCCCCGGGGGAGGGTGCAGCCCAGGAGAACACGGGGTCGGCCTGGCACACCCCACCACCCGCCTAGGCGGGCTCCTTGTGGCACTCTCTGCACGGCTGCCCCATACCAAACTGCAGGCGGGGCTCCTGGGGCTGTCCACCAAGGGTCTCTGTGTCCCCGCCTGCCCTCCCCGGCCCCCCAGGTGCACCCGTACCTTCTTGGCCCCGGTCAGGGCTGCCTTCTGTAGCTTGTGGTAACAGTACTTGGCATACGTGCTTATCGCCACCCCTGGAAAGGAATGGGGCCGGATCATACTGGTGTGGGTGTGTGGGTGTGGGGCCAGGAGAGGGGTGAGCAGACACAGCTCCTTCGAGGGCCCTGAGGGGCTGGGCTGGGCTGGCCTGGCCCCGGCCACCCCCTGCCCAGCACAGCAGGTCCTCACACTCTCCCAGGCAGTGTCCTTTAGAGCAGAGACCCAAGGAGCACTTCCCCACCTGCAGAGGGACAGGCTGGGGAGGAACCCCCTGGCAGCTCCACCTGCCCTCCTACGGCCTCGCAGGAACAGGAAGTGTAGGACCTGGGTCTGAGGGCCTCTAGACCCCACTGCTCCCTCCCTGGGGCCTGACCCAGTGAGCTGTCCAGGTATTTGACTCTTCTCTGCTTCAGGCCCCTCCCTGGCTTTTGGGCTGTGGGCAGGAGCCCCGGGAGGAGTCATTTCCACCTACCCAGCACCCGCAGCCAGTGCTGGGGGAGGCAGGCACTGAGCTATCTGCACAGCAAGCCCAGCTCTGCTGCAGCCCTGGGCCTGAAGTACCAGCTTTGGGCTCTTCTGAAGGGGTGAGGCGGCAATGAGAGGGCCCAGTCTCCTTTCTCAAGGGAGGGGCTTTCTACAACTCAGCCCCTGACAGCAGGGTCCCTGAGGGGAGGGGCAGTGTGCCTGAGTCAGCACCTAGGGAGGGACTCAGGGACCTCAGCCTGGGGAGTCTCCAGACACAGGGCCCAGGGAAAGGTGCTAGAGGGGAGAGGATTCCCAGGCTGGGTCTGGAAGGCGCGGCACCTTCCTGCTCCAGGTCGGGAAGAAGCAAATGAGAGAACACGCCAAGAGAAGCTGTCTGGGGCCAGGGGAGCCATGGACCTCGGACAGATGGACAGGACCCTGTGCTTCTGGACATGAGACCTGCCCCAGTGCCCAGCGCCTACCGCCTGCCAGGGTGAGGGGGCCTCTGGATCCTGACCCCCAATTGGAACGCCTTTGTCTTCTTTGAAGGAGCAGTTTCTGGTGGACAGCTGAGGGGACGGGGTCCTTGGACCAGGTTAAAAAAAGTACACACGTGTCTTGAGTCCATCTCTAATTATCACAGAATAGTTGACATGTGACTGCTAAGGAGACTCTTTTTTAGAATAACCAAAATGAAACTTTTTTTTTTTTTAAATAGATGTTTAGGTCCTAGAAAATCTGTCATGGTCCTTGGGACCACAGGTCTTGGCAGGGGATCTGGCCCCAGCCTCCAGCGTGGGACCATGTGGAACCAAGGGCCCCTCTGGGCCTTCTGGGCAGGCTATGAGGTACCCTTGTTTTTCTAGAATGGATGGTGCCCACACACACTGGATCCAGGCTCCAGAGCCTCAAGAAGGCAAGGAGGGAATGAGCTTTGCAGGAAGGCGGCAGAAACCCAGGGCCTCGGCTCAGCAGCTGGGACATGTAGTCACTAGGCTGGGGGGCCTGGGGCAGACGGCAGGGCTGGGCCTCCTGCTTGCTGTCCCTGTGGGAAGACAGGCCCTGATCTCCTGTCCCCAGGCTCCTGATGGGACAAACACCCCAGCCTGAGCCTGCTTGGGACCAGGACACCCTCCAACACTCTATGACTGGGATGCATTGGGGCCACTGCCTCTCAGCTGGTGAAGGTGAGCATAATGCAGTCTCTCTGTGCCTCAGTTTACTCCTCTGTAGGATGGGGACTGTGACAACGCCTGTCTCATGCAGTGCTCAGCAGGCAGCTGCTGGTGTCACAACTGTAGTGGGTAGGCCAGGGACTGAGGCCACACTACTCCATCTGCAACTTCACTCTGGGGGTCAGGCTGCCTGTGCCCTAAGGTCTAGGAAGCTGGGGATGACTGCACTCACGCTGCATCAGGCACAGGGCCAGGCACCAAGGTGTCTGCTGACCTGCAGTGGGAGAGTGGGCAGTGCCCATCGCTAGCCCAGGGAGACCCTCACCTGTGTGGGGTGCTCTGCTCTGAGACCACTGCCCTGATCCGGCCTTGCCTGGACCTCAGCCCTCATCTCCATCCCCCTCCGGCTGTAGGCGAGCCCAGGTGGGACGGCTGCCCACAGAGGCACCAACAGCAGCAGCTCTCCTAAGGCCTGTGCTACTCTGCTCGGGGGCCAGGTCTGCCCCGGGGACCTTAGAGCTACAGGACCAGGTCGCAGGTCTCCCAGGACACCAGGTGTGGCCAGGGCCTCCTGGTGTTGACCCTGCTCCCCACCTGACACACCCTGGGCCGCAATGTCCCGCTGGGCTCCACTCCAGGCACAGGGGAGTCTGCTCCCTGCTCCGCCTGGCTGCAGCCAGGAGGCTTTTACGGCCAGTGGTGTCAGTGGACGCCAGCTCAGGCAGGAGTGCAGAGCTCCTTCTATGCTGCCCCAGATGGAGTGGTCTGAGGACGTCTGTGGCCGGGAATCTCACCCCTGCATTGCAGCTAGCCCTCTTCTCCCAGGGTCCTGGGTGAGGCCAGGCTGGGTGACTCGGGACTGGGCCAGGGGCCCCTGGCACAGACCTGCTGGTGGCAGCCTCGGAGGTGCCAGGGTGAGGACAAGTCCATAGCCCAGAAGATGCCATCCTGGCATTCCCCACGAGGGCCCTTCGTGCCCCTGTAGCCTCCTGCTGGTCCCAGAGTTGGCCCTAAGCAAACCTCATCCACAGAAAGCTCGCTGGCACTGTTGTGGGCCTGCATGGGCAGCATGCAGTCAGGGATGGCTTCCTGGAGGAAGAGGTGCCTAAGCCAAGTGGTCTCAAAGGAAGTGAAGTGGAGCAGAGAGGTGGTGGCGGAGCTCTAGACAGATGAGTGGGCGTGAGGCACTAAGTGTGGCAGGACCACACTGCAGGAGTGGGGAGGACGGCCCTGGAAGCCTATGTGTACGTGGGCGTGAGCACGGAGCTGACTTGGTCTGACGGCGTAGCTCTCAAAAGGGAGGGCACAGCCCTGGGTTCACAGGGTTTTCCTGAGCCAGGGCCTGGGGGAAGGTGGAGAGGTGGAAGCTATGTGAGAGTGTGGGTGGGAAAGGGGCTGGTGCGGAGGGTGGGGAAGCCCTCCCCCGGCTTCTGGGGCTGTGCTGGGGGCCCACCATCAAAGCAGGGGACGACTCCTTGCTGATTCTGAATGGCAGGCTTGGCTCTTGTGGCCTAAGGGCAGCCCTGGGTGGGAAGACAGGGCTGAGGGGTGCTTGTCTGCAGGGCACCACACACCCCTCCACCTGCAAACTTCCCTGTGGGGGTCAGGCCCAAACACTCACCTGGGGGCGCCTCCAGGAGCCGTCAGCCGGCAAGTCCTCATGCCCCCACCCCATTAAGAACCCAGCAAGCAAGTTGGAAATGGCTCTGCGCACCACCAAGACAGGTGTGGACAGGCTTGACCGCTCCAGGGGTCCAGTCAGTCACCTGGGCCCTCCAGCTCGCTCAGGAGGCCACAGGCCTGAGGTTAGTGGCCCCATCCCCCCCACCCAGAAGCGGTTAGAGAAGAGAAGGCCAGGCGGCCGAGGCTGGAGAGCAGAGCTGTGCAGACGCCGCGCCCAGGGGCTGCGGGGAGAGGCCCTACCATCCGGCTCTTCAACATAAGGCTTGGGTTTCTTTCTCAATTTGGACTTCTTCTTAGTGTTTCTTTCCAGGAGCTCTTTTATGTGCTGTGTCACTGGGGAGCAAAGACAACCATGAGGACGACAGAACACAACGCCAGGAGCCAGCGCCCACTCAGCTCCCGCACTTGGCTGGTGAGCAGGCCCCTGGGCCTGTTGGGGGCTCACCCTGTGCAGCTAGGGGCTGAGCGTGTCTGGGGGGACGTGGCTGTGTGAGTGACAGAGAGGTGCCAGGGGCCCTTCTGAGCACTGTGTGGGCTGGGAAGCTGCCGTGCCTGTGCTGGCGTGAGTGGAAGCACAGGCAAGGCGCCCGGGGAGCAGGAGGAGAGCAGGCAGCTTCTGGCTGGCAGCAAGGCTAGGGCGGCCATGGCCTGGGCCCCCTGCCTGCCGGTCAGAAAACCAACAGAAACAAGTGGGCGAAGGCAGCTGGCCCCAAGCCAGGCACTGCAGTCAGAGAGGAGGGGGCTCCCCTCAGGCTGATCTGGGTCTGCCTCCCGCTCTGCACAGCGTAACTCCGCACTGTTGCCACTGGCCTCGATGACCTAGCTGAGGTCACGGCTGGCAGGCTCCTGTGTCTCCTCCTCCTGCTCCGTGCCACACTCTGTAGGAGAAGTCACTGTGCCCGGCCCACACCTGAGGGGTGGAGTTAGGCTCCAGCTCCTGGAGGGTGGATATGTACGTAAATTATTTGTCATTATTCTGCACAGATTTGTCTATTCCTACCTATTGAATTACTCATTTATATCAGTATGGACTTAGTTTTTTCTTCTTTTTGAGATAGGGTCTCACTGTGTCACCCAGGCTGGAGTGAGTGGTGCAGTCTCGGCTCACTGCAACCTCCACCCACTGCAGCCTCCACCTCCCGGGTTCAAGAGACTCCCACCTCAGCTTCCTGAGTAGTTGGAATTACAGGCATGCACCACCACATCTGACTAATTTTTGTATTTTTGGTAGAGATGGGGTTTCACCATGTTGCCCAGGTGGTCTTGAACTCTTGACCTCAAATGATCCACCTGCCTCGGCCTCCCAAAGTGCTGGGATTACAGGTGTGAGCCACCACACCCGGCCTATTTATGGATTTTATTTTATACTGGGTTATAATCCAATGGGTCTTTATCTTGTTGCTCAACTTGCTCCAGCCTGGGCCACTGGGAACTCCTTCCGCTGGCCCCTGTGTCCCTGTGGCAGGTGTCACCCCCACCTCTGGCACAGGCATCACCCCCACCTCCAGTACAGGCATCACCCCCACCTCTGGCACTTGCTCACTTTTGACTACATCTCGTATATTCCCCGCACCAGCCCTGGAATCACCCATTTCTCCAAGGAACTCTGGATCCTTTTAATGGAAAATGGTATTTAGAAACCAAGATCTGGATGTGTGATGTGCTTACTGCTGCCAGGAAATCACTGCTTGCAGGTCCTCTCAGCTGACAGAATGAGGAGGCACCTGTGTGCACGCTAACTCCTGTTCACATGCACATCTGTACATATTTCTGTATGTGGCCATCTGTCTCCGTATCAGCTAAACATGGCCTCTAACTTGATTCCACTACCGCCGTTAGTAGCCCTGGCTTCCTCCCTTTGCGTGTCTGTGACTGGTGTATCTTCTCATTTTTTTAACAGTCTTTTGTAGGAGACTTAATTTTGATGAAGTCTAATTTATCCATGTTTTTCTTTTATAGATAGTACTTTTGGAATTATATATAAAAATCTTTGCCTTCCTCAGGAAAGCAAGCATTTTCTCCTGTTTTGTTCCAGAAGTTTTATAGTTTTAGGTTTTATATCTTGGTTTATGAGTGATCCATTTGCAGTTATTTTTTGTGTACACTTCAAAATATGCGTTGAAATTCATCTTTTGTTTGCATTTGGATATCCAGTTTTCCCAGCACCGTCGAAGGAAAAGACTGTCTTTTCTTCACTAAGTTGCCTTTGCAGCACTGTGGAAAGCTGGCTCATCCATACATGGGTCTGTTTCTAAACTTGCTCTCTGTGGCAGTGACGCACTGTCTACCTCAAGGCTAGTGCCACACTCTCGTTAGTCTAGCTTTATAACAAGTCAGGTGGTGTAAGTCCTCCAACTCTGTATTTTTTCAAAGGGGTTTTGGCTATTCTAGGTTCTTTGTAGTTCCTATGCATTTTAGAATCAGCCTGTCAATTTCTAAAACAAATAAATGTAGTACAATTTGCATTCAGATTTAATCTATGCATCGATTTGGTAGAACTGATGGCCTAACAGTATTAGTCTTCTGATTCATAAGCACAGTAGACCTCTCCGTCTACTTTACTGCTTTACTTTCAGCAATGGTTTGCAGTTTTTACTGTGCAGGTCTTAACACGTCCTTTGTCAGATCTATCTCTAAGTATGTCATATTTTAAAATGCTACTGCAGGCAGGCACAGAGAAGCTGAGGCAGAAGAATCACTTGAGGCAAGGACTTAAAGATCAGATGGGGCAACATTGGAAAACTTCATCTCTCCAAAAAAATTAAATTAGCCAGGTGTGGTGGCTCAGGCCTGTTGTCCTAGCTACTCGAGATGTTGAGGCAGGGGGATCATAGTTTGAGCTCAAGAGTTGGAGGCTACAGTGAGCTCTCATACCACTGCGTGCCACCGAGTCTCAGAATAAATAAATACATGAGATTGTACTTCACCCTGGAGACCCTGTCTCTAAATAAATAAATACAGGCAATTGCAAATGGTGTTTTAAAATATCAGCTTCTAATAATTTGTTGCTAGTATATAGAAATATGAGGCCAGGCTTGGTGGCTTACATCTGTGATCCCAGCACTTTGGGAGGCTAAGGTGGGAGAATCACTTGAGCCTAGGAGTTCGAGATCAGCCTGGTCAACATGGTGAAACCCTGTCTCTACAAAACTTAAGAAAAAAATTAGCTGGGCTTGGTAGTGCCTGTGGTCCCAGCTACTCGGGAGGCTGAGGTGGGAGGATCTCACGAGCCTGCGAGGTGGAGGCTGCAGTGAGCAGTGACGTCACCACTGTACTTCCCCGGGCAATACAGTGAGACCCTGTCTGGAAAAAAAAGAAATATTTATTTGAAACGAAGTCCCTGTCTGGGGATAAAGAAAAGACATAATTAATTAATTAATTTGAAACAGTCTTGCTCTGTTTCCCAGGCTGGAGTGCAATGGCGTGATCTCAGCTCACTGCAACCTCCGCCTCCTGGGTTCAAGTGATTCTCCTGCCTCAGCCTCCCGAGTACTTGGGATTACAGGCGCGCGCCACCACGCCCGGCTAATTTTTGTATTTTTAGTAGAGATGGGGTTTCACCGTGTTGGCCAGGCTGGTCTCGAACTCTTGGCCTCAGTGATCCACCTGCCTCTGCCTCCCAAAGTGCTGGGACAACAGGCGTGAGCCACCGCGCCCGGACTGCTTTGCTTCTTAAGCAGTTTTAACCAATCCTTTGTTTCCAGCTTCAGGATCACCCTCTTCCCCCTTTGCTAGAAGAATCGGGCTCTACCCACTTGTGAGCTTCTACGGGTTTGCTGCCTGCTTCAGCTTTTCTGTTTCCCTCCATCGGCCCAGGATTCACCGTTTGTGGTCCACGTGCTCCACCTTCTAAAACAGCTGTTCTTCCTTTTCCATTTTCTTTTTCTTTGTGTGTTTTTAAAAGTTTGGTAAAATACATATAAAATTTACCAGTTTAACCATTTCAAAATAGACAGCTCTGTGACATTAAGTACATTTACATTGTTGTACAACTATCACCACTGGCCATCTCCAGAACTTTTTCATCTTTCCAAAGTAGACCTCACTCCCTGCTTCTCCCTCCCTCAGCCATGGCACCCACCATTCTAGTTTCCGTCTCTGGGAATCTGACTGCTCTAGGGCCTCACGGAGGGAGAATCCTACAATCTCTGTCCTGACTGGCTTCTTGCCTTTAGCATGATGCTCTCAAGGTTCATCCACATGCGTCTATCAACATTTCCTTCCTTTTTAAGGCAGAAAATAGTTTTCCATTTTGTGGCTAGACACATTGTTTCTCCATTCAGCTGCTGATGGATCCTTGGCATGTTCCCACCTTTTAGTTATAAGAGCTGCTGTGAACGGGGTGTACAAATCACCATTACAGTCCTGGCTCCCAGCTCTTCTGGGTCATTCCAGAAGTGGAAATGCTAGATGATATGGGAATTATATTTTTAATTATTTGAGGAACTGCCTACCAGTTTACACAGTGGCTGTACCATTTTACATTCCTTTCTGGGTTTTTTTTTTTTTTTTTTTGCCTTTAAAAAATGGCTTCACTGTCGTTTTAGTGAGTTCAAGGCAAAGGTGAAGCAAATGCCCATGTTCAATCCGCCATCTTGAGCTGGAAGCCAGGAGACCTTGTTGGATGCATGAAGAAGCGAGCAGTGAATGAAACCTTTAGGAGTCTCCAGCCTTCCAAAATACACAGAAGTGGAGCAGGTGGGAGAGCTGAAGGCTACCATACCCACTGCCAGGTGCGCCTCGATGTCTGTGTGTCGAGAACCTGTTGAGGGAGGTCCTGGGGACCAGCCAGGAGATCCCCTGCTGGTGTGAAAGTTGTGAGCACCCATGAGACAAGGCTAAGCTGGGGGCATCACCTCATGGGGTCTCAGTCCCCGAGGGTGGTGACCACACAGTGCAGGTCACGCAGGTGCTGGCAGATGAGTCAAAGGTTCCTGAGGCTGAGGCAGGCAGGGTGCTCAGGGCGATGCACCAGGCTCAACTCTGCTCCTCGCCAAGGGTCCCTAGGCTACAGTTTCCTTTTTCTAAGGACTGTGCCGCAGCCTAGCTGGCCCTCCACAGCACAGGCTACATCCGACATCCTCCTCGGCTGATAGGGCCTGTCTTTCTTTCCTTTCTCTTCTCTTCTCTTCCTTCTTTTCTTTCTTTCTTTTTCCTACCCACCCCCCCGCCCCCACTTCGACGGGGTCTTGGCCGAGCACAATGGCTCACGCCTGTAATCCCAGCACTTTGGGAAACTCAGGTGGGTGGATCAACTGAGGTCAGCAGTTTGAGACCATCCTGGCCAACATGGTGAAACTCCTTCTCTACTAAAAATACAAAAACTAGCTGGGTGTGGTGGCGTGCACCTGTGGTCCCTGCTACACGGGAGGCTGAGGCAGGACAATCGCTTAAACCCAGGAGGCAGAGGTTGCAGTGAGCTGAGATTGCGCCACTGCACTCCCTGAACTCCAGCTTGGGCAATAGAGTGAGACTCTAACTCCAAAAAAAAAAAAAAAAAAAAAAAAAAGAGGGTCTTGCTCTGTTGCCCAGGCTGGAGTGCAGGAGTGCAGTGGTGCGATCATGACTCACTGCAGAGTTAACCTCCTGGGCTCAAGCAATCCTCCTGCCTTAGCCTCCCAAGTAGTTGGGACCACAAGCATGCACCACCATGCCTGGCTAATTTCCTTTTTAAAATTTTTCATAAAGACAGGGTCTCACTTTGTTGCCCAGGCTGGTCTCAAACTCCCAGGCTCAAGGGATCCTCTTGCCTCGGCCCAAAGTGCTGGGATTCCAGGTGTGAGCCACTGTGCCTGGCTGGGCCTGTCTTTCTGAGCAGCAGCCAGCACCTCCATGTGAAAGGGACACCTCCCAGGCACAGGAGGCTGGCTGGAGGGGGTGTGAGGCTCATTTGGGAAGGGATGGCCACTGTGTGTGTAGTGACCTGTCTTCTGGGCTCAGGGCCAACCAGGGACCCAGACAGACGAACCTACAAGTGGATCCTGGGGCTGGAGACGGGGTTCTGGCTGTGAGGGTGGCCACAGTACCACAGCCAAGATGCAGGCTACCTGCCAGTGGGACTGCACAGAGCCCCAGCCCCGCTGTCACTCCAACACAGACGGTGCTCTTGGCCTTCATGGGCCTTCTTTGGCGGAGCTCTGAAGCCACGGCCTCCCAGGCTGAAGCCTGATCCCTTTTTCCATGCAGGCCAGGACCCCACAGGTGTAAGACACAAGGACAAAGGCACACGAGCCTAAGTGTGAAGGGCAGCGGCCTGGAGCACACACTCCCCTAGGAAGCCACAGCCTCTACTTACATACAGCAGAAACGGCCCAGCCACACATTGGCTAGGCAGCTGGCCCAAGATGCGCCCAAGAAACCTCAGGCCTTTGTCTGGCTGTCTTCTGGCCCTTCACTTGCCTACTTTCGGGGGTACCCACTGTGGGCTGCATGCTGTGCTGAGCAGTGGGGGCTCAGCTCCACAGCCTCCAGCTCAGGCACGACATTCCCAGGCCCCTCTGGAAGAGGACGAGGAGGTGAACTATGATGCCAACAGGAACACAGCCCCTAGGATTCCACCTGCTTCTTGAAGGGCCCAAGACCAGGGACTGGGCTTCACAAGCCAGCCCAGTCTGCCTGACACCCTGCTCTGGTCCTCCTCTGCACACCTGGAGCCCCGGCCACCTGCCAAGCTCTGCCTCCGCTATGATCTTGTGTTGAAAAGTCGGGTGAAACTGCATGGCTTCCAAAATCTCCCCACAAACAGCTGATGGGCTGGGTGGTGCCTATACCCAACACTGCCCTGTGGCCTCCATCCTGCCTCTGTGTGCCCACAGCAGCTTGGGAGCCACCTCCTCCACACCTGGGCTGGAGGTCATGGGGTAAGGCCCAGCAAGGCCCTGACCAGGGGCTCAATCTCTGCGGAGGCAAAGGCCAGACCAGGGTGGGCTCTCACTGCCACAGAACAGTCTATGGCATGTCTGACCTGGAGGGTGCGTGTGCGTGTGTGCATGTGTGTGTGTGTGCATGCATTTCTGGACATCAGTTCTGTGGCTGTGCCCTGTAGATACCCACGATGTGAGGTGGAGGGTGGCTTGCTGCAGACACGGGGCTGTCTGGCTGATGGCACCATGGCCTGGGCCCAGCACACCTGAAGCATCGTCTTGGAGAGCCCTGGGCAGACTCTGGCCTCCCACGTTGCCTCAGGCAGCCATTAGGATGTGATGATGCCTTCCACTTACGACCCCATGGGGCAGCTCTGGGGCAGCTTAGGTGCTGCGTGACCTGCATGTGAGCCACAGTCATCAAACTCCTGCCTGCTCACACGAGCCTTCTGCCAGGACCATGCCCAGAAGAGACAACCTGGGTCTTGCCAGGGTGGTAACCCCTCTAGGTCACGGATGGCAGAAGGCAAGTGCAGCAGGCATGCAGGGGCCTGACTACGGCTGCTCTGCCCTCGGCGTCTTCGTGCCTGCCCTTGTCAGGGAGCGGGACTGGCCATGGTGGGCTTGGAGCAGAGTGGATGCGGCCATCGAGGCCCCACGCCCTCGTGTCTGCCAGGGCTCCGGGGCTCTTCACCTCAGTGCCTAGGTGGGGCTCCAGGAAGAGGCCACATCCAGCGGAGGCCCAGCGTGTGGGGTGTTTCGGGAGGTGAGTGTCGAGCCATGGCCCTGCGTGGAGGGCCACCAGGGACTTCACCAGCTGCTGCCCAGCACAGCAGGAACCCTCTCCACTGCCCTTACCTGAGCTGGTGGCAGAGCCCGGGCATGGCCTTACCTTTGGTGTCGTTGACGGGGTCCATGTGCCGGTAGATGTAGCCTTCCAGGTAGGAGTGGAACTTGGGTGTGGGCGGGAAAAAGGCCAGGCAGATGGCCATGAGCTCCCAGCCGCGGGCCAGGCTCTCCAGGCGGAAGTTCTCGGTGGTCTGCCGGCACAGCTGGATGTAGAGCTCGTCCCGCAGGCCCTGCACGCTCCAGCCCTTGGTGGCCACCTCCAGGGCCACGTGCAGCGGGTCGGCCTTGGCCCGCCGGTCACCCATGTACATCTGGATCAGCTTGAAGAGCTCGCAGGCCTCCTTCTTCACGTGCCGGTCGCTCGTCACGATCATGGGCTTCTTGATGGACTCGCTGCTCCAGGCCAGCATGTTGGCGATGGACACCTTCCGCCGGAAGAGGCCCTGTGTGTGCTTGTTGAAGTGCTTGGAGGCCCAGTTCTCGATATCCGTCTCCGAGGAGGGCTTGCGCAGCGTGAAGGTGGGGAAGACGCAGCTGGAGCTGGGAATGCCGCTGCGGCTCTGCCGGCTGCTCTCAAACTGGGCACAGGCACCGAGGTCCTCAGACTGAGAAGGACAAATGGGGCTGGGCTGTTAGGGGGTGGGGGAGGGCCAGGCAGTTGGGCCCACTGGGCCACAGTCCCCAGAAGTGTGAGCTGGGGCCCCACCAGAGCCAGCCAGGTGACAGGCCTGCCCTGCTCACCACAAGGCTGCCTGAGGTGGGAAGCCCAGCCTGTCCACAGATGCAGCTGGGGCGCGGGAGCCCTGTACTCCCAGGGTGTGGCAGGGCAGCTTGCTGATGGGTGACCTAGGTGACCTGGCTGAGGGTGAGGCAGGAGGAAGGGGAGCATCCGCTGGCATCCCCAGGGGGCTGACCTCATTCTGCTGCCCCCTGAGGAAATGTCAGTGCCCTTGTTCAGGCACGGAAGGCTGCAGTTCACACCAGGTAAAAGTGCTGTCTGGTTCCCAATCCCTTCACTGCTGGGACCCCAGGCCCTTCCTCCAGCCTTCACCCCAGGCTGACCTCCAGGAGGCCCCTCCCTGCCTGCTGCTCTGAGAGGACCCTGGTCCAAGCACCCTGGGCCTCCCTGCCCTCTTGTCCTCCTGCATCTTGGCAAGTGGACAGAATCACGGACCGGAAGCTGCTCTGAGTTCTCCACCCTGGAGACCATGAAGGCCACCCAGGCCCCGAGGTCTCCCCACCCCAGGAAGCTCCCCGTGTTCCTCCTCCACCCTCCTGGGTCCTCAGATGCTAGGCCTGCCCTCTGCCTCCCGCTGTGAGAACAAGGATGGAGATGCTGGACAGAGGTGCACGCGGCCTCCACGGGATCTAGCCTCCATCAGCTCCAGGAGCCAGGTGGGGAACGTGCCAGAGGCCCCAGGCTGGGCGCAACATCCCGGAATTCCTGGGGCCTCTGTCCCCTCGGCAGTTCTTCCTACCTGAGGGAGCTTTGGGGACTGGCTTTGAGAACCACCAGGGAGCCCCCGACACCTTGGCTGCCTGCTCCTCAGGGGCCCAGGCCACAGCTCTGGTGGCCACCACCCTCCCAGTCTGCTGAGGCCTCCTCTGTTCTGTGGCTGGAGTCAGGGTGTGGCCTCCAGCTCCCAGGTGCCCCCAGGATGAGGAAGGCACTACCAGGGAATGCCCAGCAGCCCATACCCCATGGGGGCCTCCTCGTGGACTCCCAGCTGAGCCCTGACAGCCGGCTGGAGTGCCCAGGGCCCCGGAGACACGGGGCTTCAGAACTCTGCGTGCTCTGTGCACGCCCTGGACGCCAGGTCTCCTGTGCCTGGCCCACGGGGTCAACTCTGACTGCGCTGGCCCCAGGCTCTCAAGCTCAGCCCTGCCCGTTAGGCCCTCACCTGTGAGGGGTGGAGGTAGGGCTCTGGCGAGGCCAGGTTGGTCTGCACGGAGACGCTCTTCTCCAGCAGGATCTGGGGGAAGCCTAGCTTCTCGAAGGTGCCCCTCCTCCAGTGCCTGTTCTCCTGCTGGGCTAGCGCCTCGTCCTCACTGAAGGCCCGCACCACCGGCCCGGGCATGGGCAGTGGCAGGGCGCCGTCGCTCTCGTAGCCAGAGCCATCCTGCTGGGAGTCCCAGCTGCTCCTCTGCTTCATGTGGAAGTGGGCCTGCTGCGCCTCCCAGGCCAGCCGAGCCTGCGCTAGGAAGGGCTCAGCCGCGCCCCGCGCCCCTTCGGCCTCACCTTCCGCTCGCTTCACGGGGGCGAGGCTGGTCCCGCACGGGGGCTGTTCCTCGGCCAGGGGCTGCTCCACAAGCAGGTCCCCGGGGCCCTCGGTGGGGGTGGCGCTGGTGGCTTGGCACAGAGAGGGCTTTCTGCTCTTTCGCTTGCGCGTGCCCGGGGAGTAGCCTGTGGAGGACAGGGTATCCTGCTGGCTGGACCAGGACATGGCATCCTCCTGGGCCTGTGGCAGCGGCGTGGGCGGCTGGCTGTGCCGCAGCTCAGGTCCCTCCATGGTGCTGTAGTCTCCGGACTTGACGCCCAGGCGCTGGTCCCTCAGCAGGCAGGGGCTGGGCTGCAGGGAGTACGAACCACCGCCGGGGTTGGGCGCGTACTTGTGCCGCGGGCCGGCGCGCAGCTTGGGGCTGGAGCCTGCCTGCTCCACGTAGACCAGCTGCCGCACGTACTCCTTGCCGGCGGGACTGTACTCCAGGCTCAGGAAGCGCTCGGGGCACTTCTGCTTGGTGAGCACCAGCTGCTGGCAGGGCGAGGGGGGGCCCTGCTTGTTGGGCTGGAGGAACGGCCGGGGCTTACGGCCCGGCGACCGCTGGGGAGAGCCGGCCTGGTAGCCCCCGCCAGCCTCGAATTGCACGTCCATGGGGGGCTCATCGTAGATGGGGGCCTGGTACTCCACTGGGGGCTCCTCGTAGAGCGGGGGTTCATAGCCATAGCGCGGGGAGGAGGGCTGCGAGTCCCCGGAGGGCTTTCGGGGCTGGGCCAGCAGCGGGGAGCTGCTCCCTGGGAGCTCGGCCCTCTTCAGGAAGGGTGACGGCCTCCTCTCTGGGAAGAAGATGGTGCCGTCAGCCTCCGGGGCGAAGGTCTGCAGGCTGGGTGAGTGCTGGCTGCCGGAGGGTCTGCGGGAGCGGACCCCAGGTGGGCCGTCTGGGGCGTAGCCATTTCCCTGGGCGGCAAGGAAGCTGGGCTCCCGATCAGCGACCTTGATGAGCATGCGCTCTTTGGCGCCCGAGTTCCACCGCAGCGAGGAGGTCCTGCGTGGGGGGTGGACGGGCACAGGTGACTGCCTGCCTGCTGCTTCTGGGCACGCCCCACCCCCTCGGGGGCTGTAGGCAGCGGCTCCCGCGAACCCTCTGTTGTACACCTTCCTCGCTGGGGCCCTGTGGCCAGGAGCCCCTCACACCTGCCCTGCCCCAGCACCCCCAGCCCTCCCTCTGGGGCTCTCCTGGAGCTGCCGCCCACGACCAGGCGTCTGTCTGCTCTGATCCCAGCTCCTGACCGGGCACAGGGCTGCTTCTGTAACTAGAACCGGGGGCGGCCTTACCAGGGCCCTTACTGTGGGTGCTGTGCAGGTGTCTCCGGGGTTGCCTGAGCCGCCGGGCAGGCTCCTGGGCCCTGTGTTCCTGCTGAGCAGTGGCGTTGGACCCGTCCCAGTGGTCCAGGTGAGCCCAGCAGTAGCAAGGCACACCACCAGAATCCCACGGCCCCATTTTCCGACTGGGAGCTCCTGTGAGCTCCAAAAAGACTGACTGTCCTCCTCTGACCCTGCCCCAGTCACCACACTCACTCCAACATCTGCAGGTGTCCCACTAACACCTGCACCTGGCCAAGGGCACCACAGTCCCTGGAGTCACGCTGTCTGCGTCCTCACCAGTCCTCCCAACTCAGTGCAAGAGTCCCACTCACTCATCCGCAATAAGGGAGAGCCTGCCCTGGGCAGCACTGCGGGGCAGATACGCAGATGCAATGCCCATACGTGCTCCACCCCTGGCGGCCCAAGGTGGGCACTGGTCCTGTGTCCACAGCCATGCCTGCTATGCAGGGTGCTGGACCCAGGGCGCTGCCAGGGAGAGATGAGGGGCCCCTCCACCACCTTCCGTCTCCTGGAGGCCACTCGGGTGTGGCTATTTGAGACCCATAGCACTTCATACATCTGCGGCTTGACGTCTTCTACAATTTCCAAATGTTACTTTTACCCTGTTTCCTCTCTCTTCTCTTCTGGAAATCTAATTGCAGTCTTTCTTACTGTACACCACGTGGTTTTGTTTTGTTTTTTTGGGACGGAGTCTTGCTCTGTCGCCAGGCTGGAGTGTAGTGGCACGGTCTTGCCTCACTGCAACCTCCGCCTCCCAAGTTCAAGCGATTCTCCTGCCTCAGCCTCCCGAGTAGCTGGGATTACAGGCACGTGCCACCAGGCCCAGCTGATTTTTGTATTTTTAGTAGAGAGATGGGGTTTCACCATGTTGGCCAGGCTGGTCTCGAACTCCTGACCTCGTGATCCACCCACCTCGGCCTCCCAAAGTGCTGGGATTACAGGTGTGAGCCACCTTGCCCAGCCCCATGTGGTTTTCATGCTGTGTTCTACAGTTCCCATTGCTTGGCAGCTCCACACTTCAGAATATTTTCTTCTCAACTGCCTTCCAGTTTACTACTTTTCTATTCAGCTATGTTTAATCTGCTCTTAAACGCACTTAGTCCATTCAGGCTTTTATAACAAAATACTACAAACGAGGTAGCTTAAAAACAGGGAATGGCCGGGCATGGTGGCTCACGTCTGTAATCCAAAGACTTCAGGAGGCTGAGGCAGGAGGATCACTTGAGCCCAGGGGTTCAAGAGCAGCCTGGGCAACAGAGCAAGACCCCATCTCTACAAAAACATAAACCAATTGGCTGAACATGGTGGTGTGCTCCTGTAGTCCCAGCTACTCAGGAAGCTGGGGCGGGAGGATCGCTTAAGCTCAGGGAGGTCGAAGCTGCAGTGAGCCATGATCGCACCACTGCTCTCCAGCCTGGGTGACAGAGTGAGACCCTGTCTAAAAAAAATAAATAAATAAAAATAAAAATAACCCCAGGAATTTGGCCAGGCGTGGTGGCTCACATCTGTAATCCCAGCACTTGGGGAGGCTGAGGTGGGAGGATCACTTGAAGTCAGGAGTTTGAGACCAGCCTGGGCAACACAGTGAGAACCCATCTCTAAAACAAACAACAACAAAAGTAGAAACCCCACACATTTTATAAGCCAGTTGTGTCCCTCTGATTGATGTGGGGTCTTTCTGGACAAGGCCACATTCTCCATTGCCTGGGGGGTTGGTGAGGCAAGGCCCGGAAGACATGGCACCCCCTGACCAGGGACAACCTGCTCCAGAACACTGGGCTGTGGGCCCGCTCAGCACGGCCACACCACCCAGGTGAGAAGTCAGGGCAGCAGCCAGGGGCAGACTGCAGGTGCCTGTTCCTGGGATTTCTGCTCGTGGCTGCTGGAGGCTGCTCCCAGCCTGACACCAGGGGCTAGCCAGGCAGAATGGATGGTAGCAGCCAGTGTGGCAGGGGCCATCAAACCCTGAGGGCCAGCTGTGGGGTCAACCCCTCCATGGCCTGGGGACATTGAGGGGTGAAGGGCTCCGGAGTTCGGGAGATCGGGGGTTGAACTCCAGTCTGTTGCTCTGTGGCTGCAAGGCTTGGATTTCACTTAACATCTTTCTGCCTCAGTTTCCTCCTCAGTTATGACGAAGATTCAACAAAACAACGTGCACGCAGTAAGGCCCTGAGCTCAGCACTGACACAGAAAACCCTCGGTCAATGCGAACCACTAGTTTTGCATATCTGTGACTCTTTTTACCACTTAACAGATACTGCCTTAGGCCTGCGCCAGGCCTAGGGAAGGGCTGGCAGACGGTCCCAGCACAGGGTGCCCTGTTGTGGCCCCAGGGAGGCGCCTTTCCGCTGCCATCTAGGGTTGCTGGGGGAGGATGGGGGGCTGGCAGGCGGCCGGGAGGGTGGGGTGAGTATGAGCAGAGGTGAGGCACGGGAAGGCTTGCTGGTCAGATGCCACACTCTATCTCAGGAACGGACATGGGTTCTGCCCAGTTGGGGCAGAGATGAGGAAAGGTAAGAAGGCCAGAGGACCTGCCCACATGCTGATGATCCCACCTGGCCAGGGAAGGAGGCTGGCACTGCCATGCGTGTGCGCCAAGTACCTCCTCAGTGCAGGCCGAGGCCTGTGCTGGGCACCCGAGTCACAGATGGGGAAGCCCCGAGAGGCCTAGACACTCTCCCCAGGCCACGCAGCACAGACACAGTGGCAGCTAGGTGAGGACCACGCCCCATGGCTCCCAGAGTGTCTCTTGAGGGGTCTCTTGCCCTGCCCCACCCACTCTTCCGCCATCTAGGCAGCTCCGCTCTCTCCCTGGGGCAGCTCCTGAGCCTGTGTTCCCCCCACCCCATCGCCTGGCCCTTCTCCTCAGTTCCCCCAAATCACACCCAGTCTCCAGGCCCTGCCGACTGTCATTCTCATCCCTAGTTGGCTGAGCTTGCCCCGGCCCCTGGGAGCACTGAGCAGCACCCATGGCTCAGCTGCCCCTGCTGGGCTTCCTCCTGGGCCACGTCTGCCCTTTCAGCCGGTCCGGCCTCCCCGATGGGCCTTCACAGCCCCTCTTCCTGAGCCCAGCTCGTTCCCATCTCTCCAGGGCAAGTGAACCCCAGGCCTCTCTCTCCTCACCCTTCTCTAACCTGTCATCTCCTCCTCACCCTCCCTAATTCCCACACCTCTCTGTAGGGCAGGGGCACCAGAGCAGAGAGACCATCTCACCCATCTCTCAGTAAATTAACAGAAATCAAACATCACAACACAGGCTGTTCAGTGGACACTTCCAAACTGCAAGGGAAGTTGGAAACCTAAGAGCGGTCGTGGCCTCTGAAAATGCTGAAGTCGGGCAGGCAGGGCAGTTCGGTGACAGAGGATGAGAAGACACTAAGGGCCCTGAGGGCTGCTTCTCCCAGAGCCTATTTTCGGAGGAAGAATTGGGAGCACTGCACAAAACCAAAGCAAAACAAAACCACAGCCAGAAGTGCGTCCCTGCTGCTGTCGCTCCTGAGAAGCAGCTGCTGTGCCTGCAGAGCCTGGACGGAACCGGGAGAAGCGCGCGGCGGCAGCAGCCGACAGGCTCCCAACCCAGTGCCGCAGGTTGCCGAGGAAAACGCTCCGCCAGAGTCCCTGAGTACAGACACAGTCATACTCACACAGAACAAGACACCATACATCTGAAATTATGCTTGAAAAACAACTTCACTCTCCAGGCCCCGTGACTTCACATTTGCCTGTGTTCCCTCTGGGCCTGACCCTACCAGGCTGCCTGCCAGGGCGACCCCACTGCTATCCCTGCTGTTCTAGGTGTGGTCTCTTGATACCCTGAGTGCTGGTATCAAGCTGGTGAGATTTTTTTTTCTATCTCAATATGCAGAGAACACCAGAAGCAATGTGCTTTGAGGTAGTAGTACGCCTTCGCTGTACTCAGGGCTGGGTCAGCTCCCTGGCTTTTGTTTATAATTTTTTTTTTTTTTTCCCTGAGTGAACTGCGTCCATATAATTTATTTCACAGGGACTTTATTTCTTGCCATCTCACATGGCATCACAGTGGTCCATTATGCTGATGGCAACTTGTGAAAGGAAGCACCAGGCATGCTCTGGGGGCAGAGTGGGGCTTCCAAGGCCTCCTGAGCCCAGCGGGCCTGGCTGGCTCTCACCTGTTCTGCTCTCAGCCCCATGGGGCTGGCATGGGGCTGGACACCAGCTCTCCTCCCACTTCCCAGAAGCACCCGCATGGCTGTGGCAGCTCACACCTAGGCCTCCAGCATGTCCAGAGGAAAGCTTCACTCCTGGTGGAAGTCCAGGTTGGCTGAGGGCAGGATCTCCTGTGAGCGGCCACAATGGGACCCTGGCACACTCCGCACTCCACCCCAGGAGATGTTAGCACCGCTGTAATTGTGCCCAGCTTGCTGCATGGCAGGCCCTCTCACTGACTCCCCAAGGAAGATAAGTTCCCTCTTTCCAGAAGCCCTAGATCATAGGAAGAACTGGCTTGGCAGATTCAGCTGGGTGCCTGCTCTCAACCAGTCTACAAGTGCAACTCTGGCGAGCGTGAGTCCCACCTCCACGTATCATGAGAACACACAGAGCACGCAGGTTTCAGCAAAAAAGGACTGAGAACGTCTCAGGACAGGGTCTGGCTATCCACTTTCCCACCCTGCTCCACCTTCCCAGCTAAACATGCATGCATCACCCCAGGGCACAACCCCCCCGAGGCAGTACCCTGCTGCTGCACACTGGCAGGCCTCCCTCATGCCCCCGTGGACCCAGCCTCTTCTTCCAGACACCACTGGTCCTCTGTCCCAAGGTCTCAGCGACAGGATGACAGTGACAGGGGAGGGGCATGAGGAGGTGGCCAAGCTGCCTGGTGTGGAGCAGCCCCCAACCAGGCCACTGAAGGAGGCCAGGCTGCCATCACCACACTGGCCAAGGGCCAGGGATCACCCTCAGGGATGCACGGTACTACTCACAGCAAACGCTGGGCTGGGCCGCCCAATGCAGTGGCAAGGCCGCTTCTCCCCGCCAGGTCCAGAGAGAACCGAACGCCCCACACAGAGCTCGATGTGGGCTGTCTCCTCCCAGCCATTAGTTTACAGCCCAGAGGTGCAGCTGCTGGCCCTGTGTCGGGGGGCCTGGCCAGCACATGGATGTACTCGTGGTCTGAACAGGGATCTTCAGCAGGCTGAATCGTCAGCCAGGTGAAAGGTGCCAGCCTCTGAGAGGGGCCAAAGGCACAACAGAGGCAGAGGCCACAGGAAGTGCAGCCAGTGGAGGGTTGCGGGGGCTGCGGACCTCCAGGAGGATCCTTGGACCTTCGTGGAGACCAGGACCTGGTGTGTCAGCTCGTGGGGCCAGAGGCGGCTCCATGCCGCTGAAGGAGGCCGAGCCACCAGAGTGGCCTGGTAGGTGTGAAGGGCAGGACGCTGGGGCGGGCTTAGCTCAGCGACCCACCCCCTACTCCTGACATCCCCAGAGAGGCCAGAAGGTCCTCCTCACCTCACCTGGGACATCGCCTTCCCTGAAAGCTCTGTGGGTGCCGCAGATGAGCTCAGGGATACTGCCAGTGAGTCGGGCCCTTGATCCTGGGGGAGAATGGCACTCTGGGGATGACAGAGCTGAGGCAGTGCTTGGCAAACAAAGACCAGGTGGGCACGTCCATCACGAAGGATGCAGTCGCGTTGGTCCACTAAGCACATGCTGGGTCCACAGGAAGCCCCAAGGCTGGTGACCAGAGCCAGGACCTGATCTGCCACAGTGGGGGTGGCCCTTCCACTACGAGCTCTGTCACTTTGCAGTGACCACTGAGTCAGCTGCTCAGATCCATCTCACTGATGAGGAAACGGAAGCTCGGGAAGGCTATAAAACCTGTCCTCCATCAAACAGCCACACTGCTGGGACCAGGGCAGGCTCTAATTCCCTGCCACAACCCTAATGTTCAACAAATATGAATGTAAGAAACAAACCGTTACCACTTCCAAGCTCCAGCTGTTCAATCGTCTGTGCAGAACGCCAGAGCCCCCTCGGGTCCTCCAGTTCCTCCCCAGCATCACAGTGCCCCTGGGTGGCCCGTGCTGCAGACATCCACCCCCCTACAGAAACAGCAGCTGGCCTTGGCCCTGCATCTCCCACAGCAAACTGGTCACCACACGGCCAAGGAGGAGAAATCCACGTGCCTGCCTCTGCCTGGATATCCTGGGAGGTGGAGGGAGCGCCCTGCCCACCCAGCGTGAAGGCAGTAGGGTCTTGAGGGGGGTCTCCAGAACCTTCCAGCAGTCTGTGAGGCTGACCCATGGCTACTGGAAGCCAAAGCCCACCCCTCCGCTGTGACTAGCGCCAACCTTCCAGACAGGCCTGGCAAGTGCTTTGGCACGTGTGGCCTGAGCTGCCAGGGGTGGACCTAACTGAGGACCCTCCAGCACTCTGCTGCTCCACCAGGGGCTGAGGGAAGCACCGCAGGCTCCAGGCTGCCTAAGCCAGGCAGAGACAGTTCCTAGACAGGGGCTGCCAATGGGCCTGGGGCAGCTCTAAGAGGCTCCTGCCCAGGCCCCTGGCCCTGTGGCCTCCACAGCCTTTCCAGCTCTGGGTCTGTGGTGTTGCTGCTACGCGCCAGGCACCTCTCACTCACAGTCAGCCTGGCTCACTGAGGAAGCTGCCCTCCATCAGCAAATGGCCACGCCTGAGAGATGGGTTCTACCTGTAGTGAAGAAGCTGGCCATCCACACTGTAATCTCGGTAAATCTCATAGTCCTTCTCAAGGAACACTCCTGGTGGTGAAGAACTGAAACACAGTAAAATGAAAGAGACATGAATGTAATGCAATCATTTACCATAACCAGCCGCTCCCTGACTTAAGAATGTGGCATTGCCACCTCAATTTCCTGGAAATAACCTGGCTCCTGCCCACAGGCTGTATTCTTCATCTTCTGCCCTGAGTCCACCTCCTTCCAGCAGGGACACACCACTGTGGCCCATCCAGAGGCCAGGGGGTGGCTGGGACACCTGGATTTCAGAAGCTTGAACCATTGGAGCTGGGGCTTCTGTTCTAAGGGCGTAGAGATGGGGTCAGTGAGAATCACAGCTTCAGCCAGACATGAGAAGATGACCTGGGAAGGAAGCGTGGTTAGAAACAGCCTTGGAGGCTGGGCGGGGGCCACGCCTGTCATCCCAGCACTGTGGGAGGCCGAGGCAGGCAGATCACGAGGTCAGGAGATCGAGACCATCCTGGCTAACACGGTGAAACCCCATCTCTACTAAAAATACAAAAAATTAGCCAGGCGTGGTGGCGGGCGCCTGTAGTCCCAGCTACTCGGGAGGCTGAGGCAGGAGAATGGCGTGAACCCAGGAGGCGGAGCTCGCAGTGAGCTGAGATCGTGCCACTGCACTCCAGCCTGGGCAACAGAGCAAGACTCCGTCTCAAAAAAAAAAAAGAAATACCCTTGGAGACTGTGACTGCTGAAGGTCAGGGCCTGGAACATAACAAATATCTGTGAAATGAATGGCTGAGTAGGTGATTATCCCGACAGATATTCACGGGTATGTGATCAAACCGATAAGTATTTATGATTTAAAACAACTCTCAGTAGTCCAGAAGTAGAAGAAAATTTACTATCAATCTGATTAAGAATATCCAAATTAAACTCAAGGCCTTCAGAGTATTCAGTGGCAAAAGGCTGAACCTTCATAGTATTCAGAGGCAAAGGCTGAACCTTCATAGTATTCAGTGGCAATAGGCTGAAAGCATACCCATGAAAGTCAGGGCAAGAATTATTTATCCTTACCACCATTGTTTAATAGTTTTTGGAAGTGCTAGGCAATGCAATTGGACAAGAAAAAAAAACCACAAAAGATTCAAATATTTGAAAGGAAGACATAAAAATGATCATCAGTTGTCAGCCTGAGAAATTAAAACAATGGAATGAGAAACTACCAGCAGTGCTGAGACTTCACTTACTATACCACCTGCCATCAGAGGCTGTGCTGTGTGGTGGTGACTGGCTGGAAACCAAGCTCACCTTTATTAAAGCAACAGTAACAACAAAAGTACTAGGCTCAGGTTAGTGAGGAATGTGCTGTATCAATATGAATAAAACTGTAAAGTCTGTTGAGACATACAAAGGAAGACTTGAATACATAACAAAGAAACACACACTCCTGGATGGGAAAATTCAATAAATATAAAGATATGACTTCTTTCTAAATTAGTTAATACGTTTAATGTCTTTTTTTTTTTGGCTGGGGGATGGAGTCTCACTCTCTCACCCTGGCTGGAGTGCAGTGGTGCGATCTTGATTTTGGCTCACTGCAAACTCCATCTCCCAGGTTCAAGCAATTCTCCTGCCTCAGCCTCCCAAGTAGCTGGGACTATAGGCGCCTGCCACCACGCCTGGCTAATTTTTGTATTTTTATTAGAGACGGGGTTTTGCCATGTTGGTCAGGCTAGTCTCGAACTCCTGACATCAGGTGATCCACCTGCCTTGGCCTCCCGAAGTGCTGGGATGACAGGCGTGAGCCACCGCGCCCGGCCCTGGAATTCTAGTAGTCATTTCATTCAGTGGCGACAGTAGGGAGCTAAACAAAAATGTTCAGCGGGAGTGCTTTCAGAACTTAAGAATGTTCGGTATGTTCACCCCCTACTCTGCTCCCTGCAAAAAGCCCCATATAAAAATAGCTGAGAAGTAATCCAGAAAGGATGCTATAAACAGTAATATAAAGCTACATAATTAGGCTGGGCACGGTGGCTCATGCCTGTAATCCCAGCACTTTGGGAGGCTGAGGCGGGTGGATCACTTGAGGTTAGGAGTTCGAGACCTGCCTGGCCAACATGGCAAAACCTCGTCTCTACTAAAAATACAAAAACTAGGGCCGGGCACGGTAGCTCACGCTGTAATCCCAGCACTTTGGGAGGCCAAGGTGGGCGGATCACAAGGTCAAGAGTTCGAGACCAGCCTGGCCAATACGGTGAAATCCCGTCTCTACTAAAAACATAAAAAATTAGCCAGGTGTGGTGGTGCGCACCTGTAGTCCCAGCTACTCGGGAGGCTGAGGCAGGAGAATGGCGTGAACCCGGGAGGCGGAGCTTGCAGTGAGCCGAGATTGCACCACTACACTCCAGCCTGGGTGACACAGCGAGACTCTGTCTCAAAAAAACCCAAAAAAACAACAAAAAAAACCAAAAACTAGCCGGTACTGTGACCTGTGGTCACAGTATCAGGAGAATCGTTTGAACCTGGGAGGCGGAGCTTGCAGTGAGCCAAGATCGTGCTACTGCACTCCAGCCTGGGCGACAGAGTGAGACTCTGTCTCAAACAAACCCCAAAAACTAGCCGGAAGGGTGACACATGCCTGTGGTCACGGTATCAGGAGAATCGTTTGAACCCGGGAGGCGGAGCTTGCAGTGAGCTGAGATCGTGCAACTGCACTCCAGCCTGGGTGACAGAGTGACTTTGTCTCAAAAAAAAAAAAAAAAAAAGCTACATAATTAAAGCAGTGTGGTACTAGTAGACGGATGGATTCTGGAATGCAACAGAAAGCCCAAGTATTGACCCAAACATATACAAGAATTCAGGAGACAGGGATTAAAATTTTTGTACATAGCAAGTAGGCTGGAGACCAATCGTGTGTCTGACGACAGGGACTAGGTAAGCACATTGCTCTTACTAAGAAATATGACGTGGCTGCTGAAATACGGTTGTGGTAAAATATTTTAAAAACCTCAAGGATATATGCCAGAAAATTAAGGCAGGTTGATGGTCCCTTATCTAAAATGCTTGGGATCCGAAGAGTTTTGGATTTTGGATCTTTTAGGATTTTGGAATATCTACATATACATACACATAATGAGGTATCTTGGGAGTAGGACCCAAGTCTAAATACAAAATTCATTTATGTTTCATATATACCTTATCCACATAGCCTGAAGGCAATTTTATATAATATGTTTAATAATTCTGTGCATGAAACAAAGTTTTGACTGTGTTTTAATTGCAACCTATCACATGAGGTCAGATGTGGAAGTTTCCACTTGTGGTTTCATGTTGACACTCAGAAAGTTCCAGATTATGGAGCACTTTGAATTTTGTGTGCTTGGCCTGTGGTAGACAGCACTAATATCTATTACAAGTGTTTATTTTCTTTTATGTAATTATACATATCTTCTATGACTAATGTACATTGCTTCTCACATAAAAAGGTCATTTAAAAAATGTTTTAAAATCAGTTGTATAAACAAATGGCAAACTTGCTGGGCACAGTGACTCACGCCTGTAATTCCAGCACTTTGGGAGGCCAAGGTAGGTGGATCACTTGAGGTCAGGAGTTTGAGACCAGCCTGGCCAACATGGTGAAACCCCATCTCTACTAAAAATACAATAAGTAGCCGGGTGTGGTGGCATACGGCTGTAATCCCAGCTACTTGGTAGGCTGAGGCAGGAGAATCACTTGAACCCAGGAGGCAGAGGTTGCAGTGAGCTGGGATCTTGCTATTGCATTCCAGCCTGGGCAACAGAACGAGACTGTCTCAAAAAAACAAAACAAAATAAAAATACAAATGGCAAATGTTAAAGCTGGCTGGTGGTCAATATCTTCAAACACATAATTATGGTACAGAACAAAAAGCTAGAAAATGGAATATGCCTAGATGGAAAACCATATAGGCAAAGACATCTATAAGATTGCTGTATCTGTATCAGCGAATTCCTCCTGCTGTTTCTGACTTGTCACCAAAAGATGACTGAGGTCCTGCAAGTGGGCCTTCGATGTCATGCTCTTGAGGACCAGCGAGTGTGGGTTATTCTGTTATTGAATTAGATGAATATCATGTTCCCGAGGCAGTAATGCTATGGCTGTGCTAAAAGAACATGATGCCAACACTACTAGAGCAAGTACTCATCACAATAGACTCAACTTACACAATTGTCAGAAACATTTTAAACAGAAACAGAAACTCTGAAGTGGAGTATTTCATCACAGCAGAATTACTTTACAAACATAAAAATGACCCTTACACTAACGTATGTTCTAACATGGCTCACTTGTTAGCCAAGCAAGGAAAACTGTTCACTGATGGGAAGTTATTTACATTGTGCTGATTAAGGCATCTAAAACTGTGTCAAGAGATGATAAATTGCTTAAGACTATTAGCCTTTTGGCAAGAACAGTTGCTTGAGGAGTTGAGGACAGTGAGAGCAACACAACAGCCCTAGGACCCCAGTGCTTTCCATCAGACTCCAGTGCTTTCCATTAGACCCCAGTGGTTTCCATCGCACCCCAGTGCTTTCCATCAGACCCCAGTGGTTTCCATCGGACCCCAGTGCTTTCCATCGGACCCCAGTGGTTTCCATCGGACCCCAGTGGTTTCCATCGCACCCCAGTGCTTTCCATCGGACCCCAGTGCTTTCCATCGGACCCCAGTGGTTTCCATCGCACCCCAGTGCTTTCCATCGGACCCCAGTGGTTTCCATCGGACCCCAGTGCTTTCCATCGGACCCCAGTGGTTTCCATCGCACCCCAGTGCTTTCCATCGGACCCCAGTGCTTTCCATCGCACCCCAGTGCTTTCCATCGGACCCCAGTGCTTTCCATCGGACCCCAGTGGTTTCCATCGCACCCCAGTGCTTTCCATCGGACCCCAGTGCTTTCCATCGCACCCCAGTGCTTTCCATCGGACCCCAGTGGTTTCCATCGCACCCCAGTGCTTTCCATCGGACCCCAGTGGTTTCCATTGCACCCCAGTGCTTTCCATCGGACTCCAGTGGTTTCCATCGCACCCCAGTGCTTTCCATCACACCCCAGTGGTTTCCATCAGACTCCAGTGGTTTCCATCGCACTCCAGTGCTTTCCATCAGACCCCAGTGGTTTCCATTGCACCCCAGTGCTTTCCATCACACCCCAGTGCTTTCCATCAGACCCCAGTGGTTTCCATCGCACCCCAGTGCTTTCCATCGGACCCCGGTGGTTTCCATCGCACTCCAGTGCTTTCCATCGCACCCCAGTGCTTTCCATCGGACCCCGGTGGTTTCCATCGCACCCCAGTGCTTTCCATCGCACCCCAGTGGTTTCCTTGGCTCTTGATGAGCTGACAGACGTTACTGGTACTGCTATGTTTGAAGGAGTCAATGTTGAGCTTGAAGTGACCGAAGAATTAGCCTCTATCACTTGCTCTATGTGGAACAACTAGAACACACAGTATTTTCAAATAAGTTGTGAAAATACTAATTTTGTGTGACCTGAAGTGGAATCTACTAAGATGAACTACAACTGATCATGCTAAGAATATATGTGGATCAGAAAAGGCTTACTTAGACAAACTTACAAAGCTTATGAAAAGTTAAGGTAATGTGAAAATACAAGCCTGTGTTTATTGTGTTATTCATTAGCAGCTACTTTGTGAAAAGTATTTGAATCTATTAGGAGTTATGGAAACAGTGGCATCAACACGAACTTCATGCACTCTCATGACTCAGCCATCATTAGTTCCATGAATTTTTGTCAGAAATCGATGATAAATATTCTCACTTTCCGACCACACAAAGTTCAACAGCTTAGCAGTGGCAAAGTTTTATTGTCATTTTTTAGAAAACTCTGGGCCAAGACTAAAATTCTCTGCATGAGAAAAACCTCCCTCAACCACTATTATACACTGAAAAGGGCTGGGCACCCTGGTTCAGCCCTAAAATCCCAGTGCTTTGGGGGCTGAGTTAGGAGGATCACTTGAGGAGAGGAGTTCAAGACCAGCCTGGCAAGACAGTGAGACCCTATCTCTACAAAAAAAAAAATAATAATAATAATAAAAGAAAATTAGCTGGGCATGGTGGCATATGCCTATAGTCCTAGCTGCTCTGGAGGAGAATCACTGGAGCCCAGGAGTTCAAGGCTGCAGTGAGCTGTGACTGCACCACTGCATTCTAGCATGGGTAACAGCGAGACATTGTACCTAAAAATAATAATAATAATAAAATAAATAAATAAATAAATAAATAAATGCACAATTAATGACTTTGGAAATTAATTTTTGTTGTAGACCTGACAGCATTTCTTAATGAATTCAACCTAACATTACAAAGCAAACAGTGCTTATGTGCGAAACTTATATTGCAGTAAAGTTATTTCAATGACAACTAATGTCTGAATCATAAGTAATGTCAAGCTGCTTTATCTACTTCCCATGGTGTCTAAAATTAAAACAGAAAGTGAGATTTCCATTCCCACACAAATTTGCAGCAGATATATTTTCTGAGCTCAAAATATAGATCCAGCAGAATTTGATAAATGCCTTCCAAATCATATGCTCATGGACTGACACCAGTATTTGGCAGTAGCTCTCTGTGTAAAGAGACATTTTTGCAGATGAAGCATGTAAAATGTCATCACAAATAACAACAGATGAACATCTGCAATTGGTTCTGATATTCAGGAATGCCAACTCCTTTTGGTTTCTCTGAGCAACAGCACTGGCCCCCGTTGTCCCCTGAGCACACCAAATGCTCCTCCTTCTCGGGACGTGCCACTTGGTGCTTCCTCTGCTGGGATGGCTTCCCCTCATATATCAACAACTTTTGCTCACAAGATGTAAGTTCTTGCTCCTCAAAATGCACTGAATCTCTACCAATAACTTGGAGACGGGGAAAAAAAGGCAACTATTACAACAAAACTCAATCAGTTGAACCTAACCCCAAACTGACACAAATGAAAGTAGTTGAGAAAGACATTAAAAGTTACTAAAGTTGTATTCCATATGTTCAAAAAGCTAGAGAAATGACTGAACATGTTAAGTAGAGACGTAGAATATACAAAAAAGAACCCAATCAAAGTTCTAGAGATAAGCATTATGACGTCTGAAATGAAAAATATACTGGGGCTGGGCATGGAGGCTCACGCCTATAATCCTAGCACTTTGAGAGGCTAAGGCAGGAGGACCACTTGAGGCCAGGAGTCTGAGACCAGCCTGGGCAACATAGTGAGATCTCTTAAAAAAAAAAAAAAAAAAAGGGGCCAGGCATGGTGACTCAGTCTGTAATCTCAGCACTTTGGGAGGCCGAGACGGGGGCGGATCATCTGAGGTCAGGAGTTCGAGACCAACCTGACTAATATGATGAAGCCCTGTCTCTCCTAAAACACACAAAAATTAGCCGGGCGTGGAAGCATGTGCATGTAATCCTAGCTACTCGGGAGGCTGAGACAGGAAAATTGCTTGAACCCGGGAGGCAGAGGTTGCCGTGAGCTGAGATTGCGCCATTGCACTCCAGCCTGGGCAACAAGAGCGAATTCCACCTCAAAAAAAAAATTATATACATATAAATTAGCCAGGTGTGGTAATGTGTGCCTGTAGTCTCAGCTACTTGGGAGGCTGAGAGGATTGTCTGGGCCAGGAGGTTGAGGCTGCAGTGAGCCGAGACTGCATCACTGCATTCCAGACTGGGCAATGGCAAGGCCTTGCCTCAAAACCAAACCAAACCAAACCCACCACTAGAAAGAAAAAAGGGTTAGTGAATTTGAAAGCACAACAATAGAAATGATCCAAAATTAAACCTACAAAAAACAAAGAGGAAAAATAAAGAAAAATGAGAAAGTGGGACTGAGTGCAGTGGTTCATGCCTGTAATTCCAGCACAGTGGGAAGTCAAGGCGGGTGGATCACTTTTGGGCAATATGGTGAAACCCTGTCTCCACTAAAGATACAAAAATTAGCCAGGTGCGGTGGCAGGCGCCTGTAATCCCAGCCACTTGGGAGGCTGAGGCAGGAGAATTGCTTGAACCCAGGAGGTGGAGGTTGCAGTGAGCCGAGATTGCGCCACTGCACTCCCGCCTGGGCAACAGAGCGAGACTCCATCTTAAAAAAGAAAAGAAAAGAAAGTGGAAATCATCCCACGGAGTCAGAGAGCTGCAGGATGACTTCAAGTGACCTGACACATAACTGGAGTGCTCGGTGGGGGTGTGAGCACAAACACAATCTAAGGAAAAGGCCAGGCACGGTGGCTCACACTTGTTGCACTATGGGAGGCTGAGGTGGGAGGATCGCTTGAGCCCAGGAGTTTGAGACCAGCCTGGGAAAAACACAGAGAGATCCCATCTCTACAAAAAAAAAAAAAAAAAAAAAGGCTGGGTATGGAGGTGCGCAAGCTTGTGGTCCCAGCTACTCAGGAAGCAGAGGTGGGAGGATCGCTTGAGCCTAGGAGGTTGAGGCTGCCATCATCTGTGATTGCACCATTGCACTTCAGCCTGGGCTACAGAGCGAGACCCTGTCTCAAAAATAAAAAAGTTTTGTTTTGGGAGAAAAAATGACTGAAAATTTCTCAAACATGATGAAGACTATAAACTGAGAGGTCCAAGAAGCTACACGAACCCCAGCACAAGGAACATGAAGAAAATGACATAAACCTCTATCTTAAGCAAATTGCTTAAAATGAGCAAAATAGAGAAAATAAAGGAGCTAGAGCCAGGTGTGGTGGCTCACTCCTGCAAATCCAGTGCTTTGAGGGCCGAGGCAGGTGGATCACTTGAGTCCAAGAGTTTGAGACCACCCTGGGCAACATGGTAAAACCCAATCTCTACCAAAAATACAAAAATAAGCTGGGTGTGGTGGTGCACACCTGTGGTCCCAGGTGCTGAGGTGGGAGGATGGTTTGAGACTGGGAGGCAAAGGCTGCAATGAGCAGAGATCACGCCATTCCACTCCAGCCTGGGTAACAGAGCCAGACCCTGTCTCAAAAAAATATAATGAAATTGGCTGGGTATGGTAGCTCATGCCTGTAATCCCAGCACTTTGGGAGGCCAAGGTGGGCAGATCACTTGAGGTCAGGAGTTTGAGGCCAGCCTGGCCAACATGGTGAAACCCTGGCTCTACTAAAAATACAAAACTAGCTGGGCATGGTGGTGTGTGCCTGTAATCCCAGATACTTGGGAGACTGGGGCAGGAGAAATGCTGGAAACCAGGAGGTGGAGGTTGCAGTGAGCCGAGATCGTGCCACTGCGCTCCAGCCTAGGTGACATAGTGAGACTCCATCTCAAAAAAAGAAAAAAAAAGAAAGGAGCTAGAGTTAAAAGACACATTATGTAAAGAAATACAAAGAATGACAGCTGATTTCTTGTTAGAAATGATGCAAGCCAGAAGACAATGAAGTGGCAAAAAGGAATAAATCTTAACCTACACCCAGCAAAACTAGCTTTCAAAAATGAAAATGAGGCCAGGCATGGTGGCTGATGTGGGCAGCAAGCCACCCAGGTGCTGAGGCAAGAGACCGAGGGCATGAGCTGTTCCAGTATGATAAAATATATAAAATAAGAATAGTTATACTATATATAGATCTTAGATATGATTATATATGAATATCATTAATCATTAGTTTGTAGCAATTATTCTTTATTCCAATATTATAATAATCCTTGCTCTACAATCATAACCTAGGAAAAACCAGGCCATACAGAGATAGGAGCTGAGGGGACATAGTGAGGAGTGACCAGAAGACAAGAGTGCAAGCCTTCTGTTATGCCTGGACAGGGCCACCAGAGGGCTCCTTGGTCTAGCAGTAACGCCGGCGTCTGGGAAGATGCCTGTTGCCAAGCGGACCATGGTTTAGCAGTAGCGTCAGTGTCAAGGAAAAACACCCGCTATTTAGCAGACCAGGAAAGGGAGTCTCCCTTTCCCCAGGAGAGTTTAGAGAAGACTCTGCTCCTCCACCTCTTGTGGAGGGCCTGACATTAGTCAGGCTTGCCCGCAGTTATCTGGAGGCCTAACCGTCTCCCTGTGATGCTGTGCTTCAGTGGTCACACTCCTAGTCTGCCTTCATGTTCCATCCTGTACACCTGGCTCTGCCTTCTAGATAGCAGTAGCAAAATTAGTGAAAGTACTAGAAGTCTCTGATATGCAGAAATAATGGCATAAGCTGTCTCTCTCTCTCTCCCTCTCTCTCTCTGCCTCGGCTGCCAGGCAGGGAAGGGACCCCTGTCCAGTGGACACGTGATCTACGTGACCTTACCTATCATTGGAGATGGCTCACTCTCCTTATCCTGCCCCTTTATCTTGTATCCAATAAATATCAGCACAGCCTGGCATTCGGGGCCGCTACCGGTCTCCACAGCTCGGTGGTAGTGGTCCCCCGGGCTCAGCTGTCTTTTCTTTCATCTCTTTGTCTTGTGTCTTTATTTCTACAATCTCTTGTCTCCGCACATGGGTAGAAAACCCACCAACCCTGTGGGGCTGGACCCTACAGGCTGATGCCTGTAATCCCAGCACCTTGGGAGGCTGAGGTGGGCAGATCACCTGAGGTCAGGAGTTCGAGATCAGCCTGGCCAACATGGTGAACTCTCGTCTTTACCAAAAAAATACAAAAGTTAGCTGGGTGTGGTGGCGCATGCCTGTAGTCCCAGCTACTTGGGAAGCTAAGGCAGGAGAATCACATGAACCTGGCAGGCAGAGGTTGCAGTGAGCCGAGATCACACCACTGCACTCCAGCCTGGGCGACAGAGTGAGACTGTCTCAAAAAAAAAAAAAGATGGAAGACTTTTTCAAAAATACAAAAGCTAAAAGAAGTCATTACCAGCAGACTTGCACTTCAGTAAATGTTACATGAAGTCCTTGAAGCAGAAAGAAATGCCACCAGATGGACACAAATCTGGATCCACACAAGCAATCAAGAGCACAGGAAACAGGAACTGTGTGGGCTGATGTAGAAATGTTTGCTTAGTATTAAAATCTCTTTAAATGATAACTGACTGTTTAAAGTACAAATGATAACAATGTATTAAGACATTGATAACATGTAGAAAAGTAACATACTTGACAGCAACAGGACAAAATTAGAGAGAAATGGAGCCTAATAAATGCTGTTAGGCTCTTACACCATTTATGAAGTGGGATAATATCATTTGAAAGTTGACTATGGTCAGTTAATATAATACATAAACCCTAAAACAATCACTAAAAAATAGCAAAGAGCCATAATTAAAATCCAACAAAAGGAGATAAAGGTGAATTTAAAAATGCTCAATTAGTGCAGAAGGAAAAAAAAAGTGGAAAATGGATTGAGAACAAAAGAGACAACAAACCAAACAGCAAGATGACAGATTTAAGCCTAACCCTAACCCTAACCCTAACCCTAACCATATAAATCATCACACTGTGTTAATGGTCTAAATCCCTCCATAAACAGGCAGAGATGTTCAGACTGAATAAAAACGTGTGACCTAATAATATGATGCCTACAAGAAAACTCATAACAAAGACAAAAGAACAGGTAAAAAGTAAAAGGTTGAAAAAAGAGATACCATGCTAACATGAATCAAATTAATATTGGAGTGCCAATATTAATGTAAGTAGATTTTGGAGCAAAGAATATTTCTAGGAACAAAGAGGGTCAATGATGAAGGGATTGATTTGTCAAGATGACATAATCCTAAATGTTTATGTACCTAACTACAGAGCCTCAAAATACTCCTGGGTATTTTCTGAGAGAAATAAAAATGTATGTCCAAACAAAGACTTGTACATGAATGTTCATAGCAGTTTTATTTGTAATAGCCCAAACCTGCAAACAACCCAAATGCCCATCAGAAGGCGGTACATTCATACAATGGTATACTACTAAGCAGTGAAAAAGGAATAAACTACGGATACATGTAACAACATGTCGAAACAATTACATGGAGTGAAAGATGACAGACAAAAAAGAGTGCATACTGCTTGAGTCCTTTTATGTAAAATTCTACAAAACACAAATTAATCTATAGTGAAACAGGTAGATGAATGGTTCCTTAGGAATGTGGGTGATTGTGCAGAGACAGGTGGGAGGGGAACAGAACGGCAAGGAGACTTCTGGCACCAGTGGAAAGTGCACTGCCTTAATTGTGGTGATGGCCATGGGTGTGTACACACATCAAGACTTATCAAAATGTATGCTTTAAATGTGTGTGGTTTATTGCCTTTCAATTTTCCTTCCATAAAGTTGACACACTTGAAGAGACAGAAACATCAGAGCAAGGGCAGGAAGACATCCATCCAAATGTTAACAAAAACACACAGAGTAGTGGGTGTGGGGAACATGAGGACAGAGAGGGCAACAGAAAAGCGTATATGCTGAGGCTGGGTGCGGTGGCTCAGGCCTGTAATCCCAGCACTTTGGGAAGCTGGGGCGGGCAGATCACTTGAGGTCAAGAGTTCGAGGCCAGCCTGGCCAACATGGTGAAACCCTGCCTCTACTAAAAATACAAAAATTAACCAGGTGTGGTGGCTCATGCCTGTAATCCCAGCTACTCAGGAGGCTGAGGCAGGAGAATTGCTTGAACCTGGGAGGCAGAGGTTCCACTGAGCCGAGATCGTGCCATTGCACCCCAGCCCAGGTGACAAGAGTGAAACTCTGTCTCAAAAAAAAAAAAAAAAAGCTTATAAGCAGAGCAGAACATGAGATGATGAACTAAACCCTCTTGTTGTATCAGCAATCTCGTCAATGACTGGAACAATCCTGCCAAACAAAAGACGGGTGTTTGGACTAGATTTAAAAAATAAACCAAACAGCTATACATCATTTACAAGAAATAGACTGGATGGAAAAAGGAGGCAAATTCTAACCAAAGACAAACAATGGCACCACAAACTCTAAAAGTTGACTTCAAGGCAAGAAGACTGTGAGGGGTAAAGAGGATTAGACGCAACGACAATAGGAAAAGTCTGGCAGGAAAACGATTCTAAACTTACGAGCAACCAACTCACTGCTTCAATACATAAGAAGTGGAAATTGACAGATTTTAAAGGAGAAATGAACAAATTCTGCTATTCTAGGAGGAGACTTTAACTCTCAGAATGGAGAGAGCAGGTAGAAAAAAATAGGTTGAAAAGATCAACAAAATTGGTACACTGCTAGCAAGACTAATAAAGAAGAAAAGAGAATAATCAAATAGATGCAATAAAAAATGTTAAAGGAGATATCACCACGATCCCACAGAAATACAAACTACCATCAGAGAATACTATAAACATCTCTACGCAAATAAAATAGAAAATCTAGAAGAAATGGATAAATTCCTGGACACATACACCCTCCCAAGACTAAACCAGGAATAAGTTGAATCTCTGAATAGACCAATAACAAGCTCTGAAATTGAGGCAATAATTAATAGCCTACCAACCAAAAAAAGTCCAAGACCAGATGGATTCATGGCTGAATTCTACCAGAGGTACAGAGAGGAGCCGGTACCATTCCTTCTGAAACTATTCTAATCAATAGAAAAAGAGGGAATCCCCCCAACTCATTTTATGAGGCCACCATCATCCTGATACCAAACCTGGCAGAGACACAACAAAAAAAGAGAATTTTAGACCAATATCCCTGGTGAACATCGATGCGAAAATCCTCGATAAAATACTGGCAAACTGAATCCAGCAGCACATCAAAAAGCTTATCCACCATGATCAAGTCGGCTTCATCCCTGGGATGCAAGGCTGGTTCAACATACGCAAATCAACAAATGTAATCCATCACATAAACAGAACAATCGACAAAACCCAAAAACCACGATTACCTCAATAGATGCAGAAAAGGCCTTCAACAAAATTTGACAGCGCTTCATGCTAAAAACTCTCAATAAACTAGGTATTGATGGGACATATCTCAAAATAAGAGCCATAAATAATGACAAACCCACAGCCAATATCATACTGAATGGGCAAAAACTGGAAGCATTCCCTTTGAAAACTGGCACAAGACAAGGACGCTCTCTCTCACCACTCCTATTCAACATAGTGTTGGAAGTTCTGGCCAGGGTACTCAGACAAGACAAAGAAATAAAGGGTATTCAATTAGGAAAAGAGGAAGTCAAATTGTCCCTGTTTGCAGATGACATGATTGTATATTTAGAAAAACACATTGTCTCAGCCCCAAATCTCCTTAAGCTGATAAGCAACTTCAGCAAAGTCTCAGAATACAAAATCAATGTGCAAAAATCACAAGCATTCTTATACACCAATAACAAACAGAGAGCCAAATCATGAGTGAACTACCATTCACAATTACTACAAAGAGAATAAAATACCTAAGAATCCAACTTACAAGGGATGTGAAGGACCCCTTCAAGGAGAATTACAAACCACTGCACAACGAAATAAGAGGACACAAACAAATGGAAGAACATTCCATGCTCATGGATAGGAAGAATCAATATCATTAAAATGGCCATACTGCCCAAGGTAATTTACAGATTCAATGCCACCCCCATCAAGCTACCAATGACTTTCTTCACAGAATTGGGAAAAACTACTTTAAAGTTCAGATGGAACCAAAAAAGAGCCCACATTGCCAAGACAATCCTAAGCAAAAAGAACAAAGCTGGAGGCATCATGCTGCCTGACTTCAAACTATACTACAAGGCTATAGTAACCAAAACAGCATGGTACTGGTGCCAAAACAGATATATAGACCAATGGAACAGAACAGAGTCCTCAGAAATAACACCACACATCTACAACCATCTGATCTTCGACAAACGTTACAAAAACAAGAAATGGGGAAACCTATTTAATAGAAATAAAATAGAAATAAAATAGAAACCTATTTAATAAATGGTCCTGGGAAAACTGGCTAGCCATATGTAGAAAGCTGAAACTGGATCCCTTCCTTACACCTTATACAAAAAATTAATTCAAGATGGATTAAAGACTTAAATGTTAGACCTAAAACCATAAAAACCCTAGAAGAAAACCTAGGCAATACCATTCAGGACACAGGCATGGGCAAGCACATCATAACTAAAACACCAAAAGCAATGGCAACAAAGCCCAAATAGATAAATGGGATCTAATTAAACTAAAGAGCTTCTGCACAGCAAAAGAAACTACCATCAGAGTGAACAGGCAACCTACAGAATGGGAGAAAATTTTTGCAATCTACCCATCTGACAAAGGGCTAATATCCAGAATCTACAAAGAACTTACACAAATTTACAAGAAAAAAACAACCCTATCAAAATGTGGGCAAAGGATATGAACAGACATTTCTCAAAAGAAGACATTTATGCAGCCAACAGACACATGAAAAAATGCTCATCACTGGCCATCAAGAGAAATGCAAATCAAAACAACAATGAGATACCATCTCACACCAGTTAGAATGGCGATCATTAAAAAGTCAGGAAACAACAGGTGCTGGAGAGGATGTGGAGAAATAGGAACACTTTTACACTGTTGGTGGGACTGTAAACTAGTTCAACCATTGTGGAAGACAGTGTGGCGATTCCTCAAGGATTTAGAACTAGAAATACCATTGGACCCAGCGATCCCATTACTGGGTATATACCCAAAGGATTATAAATCTTGCTACTATAAAGACACACACACACATATGTTTACTGCGGCACTATTCACAATAGGAAAGACTTGGAACCAAGCCAAATGTCCAACAATGATAGACAGGATTAAGAAAATGTGGCACATATACACCATGAAATACTATGCAGCCATAAAAAGGATGATTTCATGTCCTTCGCAGGGACATGGATGAAGCTGGAAACCATCATTCTGAGCAAACTATCACAAAGACAGAAAACCAAACACCACATGTTCTCACTCATAGGTGAGACGTGAACAATGAGAACACTTGGACACAGGGTGGGGAACATCACACACCAGGGCCTGTTGTGGGGTGGGGGATGGGGGAGGGATGGCATTAAAGAGAAATACCTAATGTAAATGACAAGTTGATGGGTGCAGCAAAACAACATGGCACATGTATACCTATGTAACAAACCTGTACACTGTGCACATGTACCCTAGAACTTAAAATAAAATGAAAATTAAAAAAGGATGAAACTTGATTTACACAATAGATTTCATTTAATTAACATATGCAGAACTCTGGGCACAACAAAAAGAAAACAGAAATTATCCTTTTGAAGGAGTCATAAAATCATTTACAAAAATTTATGGATTAGCCCACAAAGTAAGTCTCAAAAAAATTAAAAAATTATGCTTTAAGTTGGCAATCAAGAACGAGAACGAAAAATAAACTGTAGTTTTGGAAATGAAGATATTTCTAAATTACAAATGAGTCAAAGAATAAATCATAGTTAGGCTGGGAGTGGTGGCTCATGCCTATAATCCCAGCACTTTGGCAGGCTGAGGCAGGCAGATCACTTGAGACCAGGAGTTCGAGACCAGCCTGGCCAACATGGCAAAACCCTGTCTCTACTAAAAATACAGAAATTAGCCAGGCATGGTGGCACCCCCTTATAATCCCAGCTACTCAGGAGGCTGAGGCATGAGAATTGCTTGAACCCGGGAGGCAGAGATTGCAGTTAGCTGAGATTGCACCACTGTACTGCAGCCTGGGTGACAGAACAAGACTCTGTCTCAAGAAAAAAAGAAAAGAAAAGGAGGAGGAGGAGGAGGAGGGGGAGGAGGAGAAGGAGGAGGAGGAGGAGAAGAAGAAATCATAATTAAAAATGGAAAATATTTAAAAGTGGGCTGGGCTAGGTGCAGTGTCTCATACCTATAATCCCAGCATTTTAGGAGGCTGAGGTGGGAGGATCACTTGAGGCCAGGAGTTCCAGACCAGCCTGGGCAACGTGGCATTAGCCTATTTCTATGAAAAATAAAAAAATTAGGCTGGGTGCGGTGGCTCAAGCCTGTAATCCCAGCACTTTGGGAGGCCGAGGCGTGCAGATCACGAGGTCAGGATATCAAGACCATCCTGGCTAACATGGTGAAACCTCATCTCTACTAAAAATACAAAAACAAAATCAGTCGGGTGTGGTGGCGGGTGCCTGTAGTCCCAGCTACTCAGGAGGCTGAGGCAGGAGAATGGCATGAACCCAGGAGGCGGAGCTTGCAGTGAGCTGAGATTGCACCACTGCACTCCAGCCTGGGCGACAGAGCGAGAGTCCGTCTCAAAAAAAAAAAAAAAAAATAATAATAATAAATAAAAAAATACAAAAATTAGTTTGGTGTGGTGGTGTACACCTGTAGTCTCAGCTACTCAAGAGGCTGAGGTAGGATTGCTTGAGCCTGGGAGTTGAAGGCTGCAGTGAGCCATGATTATGCCATTTCATACCATTTTCACACATGCAAGAGACTTTACAGTCAGGCATCACTTAACAACACAGATGTGTTCTGAGAAATGCATCATCAGGCAATTTTGTCAGTGTGTGAACATCACAGAGTACAGTTATACACATGCAGGCTGTAAGGTCTCCTACACACCCAGGCTATATGGTGTAGCCTATTGCTCCTAGGCTACACAGTTCAGCATTACTGTGCCAAATGCTAAATGCCATTGTAACACAATGGTGAGTATTTGTGTGCCTAAACATATTTAGACATAGAACAGGTACAGTAAAAATATGGTATAAAAGATAAAAAATGGCAAACCTGTACCGGGCACTTACCAGGAACAGAGCTTGCAGGACTGGCAGTTGCTGTGCGTGTCGGTGAGTGAGCCCTGGATATCACTGCACACAACTCCTGACTTGACAACCCTGTACACTTAGGCCACACTCAATTCATTTAGAACTTCTTCTTTCTTCAGTAATAAATTTAGTTTACTGTAACTTTTTTACTTTATAACCTTTTTAGTTTCTTTAAACTTTTTGAATCTTTTAGAACACTTTGCTTAACATACACATTGTACAACTATACAAAATATTTTCTTTCTTTACATTCTTATTCTATAAGCTTTTTTAATTTAAAATTTCTTAAATTGACTTTTTGTTACAAACTACGACACAAACACACACACTAGCCTAGGCCTACATATGCTCAGGATCATCACCACCACCGTCTTCCCATCGCCACATGGTGTCTTGGGAGACAGCAACACGCGTGGAGCCATCACCTCCTGAGACAACAGCGCCGCCTTCTGGACACCTCCAGAAGGACCCACCTGAGGGTGTTTCCAGCTAACTTTTTTTTTTAAGTGCACGCTAAATGATAAAAACTATAGTATAGTGAATACGTAAACCAGTGACATAGTCACGTATCATCATCATGATCAAGTACTATGCACCGTTCATAATCACACGTGCTGCTCCTCCGTATGACCGCAGTGCAGCAGGTCTGTTTACACCAGCATCACCGCAGACTTGTGAGTACAGTGTTGCACACAACCACGGTAGGTCATATAACATTTTCAGCTCCATTATAATCTATGAGACCACTCTCATATATGCAGTGTGCTGCTGATGGAAATGTTACGTGGCACGTGACTGTATTATAAAGACATCTATCTACCCAAACGAATCCACAATTCAACACAATTCTAGTCAAAATCCCAACAGAGTGGCCGGGCATGGTGGCTCACGCCTGTAATCCAGCACTTTGGGAGGCTGAGGTGGGGAGATCATGAGGTTAAGAGATCAAGACCAGCCTGGCCACCAACATGGTGAAACCTCGTCTCTACTAAAAATACAAAAATTAGCCGGGTGTGGTGGCAGGCGCCTGTAGTCCCAGCTACTCGGGAGGCTGAGGCAGCAGAATTGCTTGAACCTGGGTGGCGGAGGTTGCATTGAGCCGAGATTGCACCACTGCACTCTAGCCTGGGCGACAGAGTAAGACTCCGTCTCAAAAAAAAAAGAAAGAAAAAAAACTCCAACAGAGCTTCTTATGGAAGTCCTGGCCCCAATAGCCCCACATCACCCCAGAATTCCTGAGACATTTTTGAAAAGAGATGGACACTCCAGTCCCCAGAGAGTGGGCCCTGAGCCATGGGTGACAGGGCAGGGCTAAGGCCAGACCCACGGCCTCTCTGGGGAAGAACAGCCCTGCAAGTGTGGGTGACTGACACATTTTGAAAACAGAATTACAAAAAGAAACCAATTCCTTCACCTAATTGCAGAGATGAGTCAAAACTAATAACAAATTCAAAATTATTATAATCCGATACCAATTCTCTAAGAAGTTCTGTGCAGGCCCGAAGCTGTCCGTTCTGTTCAGTGAGAGGAAACAGGAGATTCTAGTGCTGCAGCACAGCACAGGCTCTTGAGGGAGAGTTATTTTTAAAATGTTAACGCCAAGCCTGCTCGTCCGCTTGTTTCTTAAAATTATTCACGATTCTCAAAATCTGGCTTCGACTTGTGCAAGATGAGCTCCTGCCCGTTTCTGGCTGGGAGAAGTTGTTCTCCAGAGGGACCATAGGTTGTCAGTATTTACAGCAAACCAATAGGTTTGTTTTTCACTTATGCCATTTAAACCATAAACCAGATGCTGCAGTCACCTTCCCACAGAGCTCCACCTGTACACGCCACGAATGTCCTTTAATCCTTAACCTCCACAACAGTCTAAATTCTGTACCTTTCAGTATCCTCTCCTTTGGGAAATGCCGCTGGAGGGCCAAGGACTCCTGGCCTGCTCTGGTGTGTGTTTAATTGCAGGCATGAGATTGCTCACGTGGGTTTCATGGATCATATGAAAGCCCACAGGGAGGTTCCTCTGTTTTTCAAAAGCACACAGATGCTGCTGTGACGACCGGAATACACACTCAGGGACGGTTCAACATGACACCAACCAGTGTAAAACACCACACTGACAGACTGAAGGAGAGAAACCACGTGATCATCTTAACTGATACAGAAAAGGCACTGACAAAATCCACATGATAAAACCACTGGGAACACAAGGAATATCAAGGAACTTGCTCAACAGAAAAGACTGGAAACTTTCCCCGAGATCAGGAGCAGAACAAGGATGCCCCTTCACCACTGCCATTCAACACTGCACTGGAAATCCTACGCAGGGCAATCAGTTAAGGAGAAGAAAAAGGCATCCAAATTGGAAAGGAAGATGTTAGACTATCACTAACTACAGATGACACAGTCCTATATATAGAAAATCCCAGAGATTATAAACAAAGGTTACTACAGCTAATACACAAATTCAGCAAAGTTGCACAATACAAGATCAACACACAATCAGTTATGTTTCCATATACCACAATGGACAATCCAGAAACAAACAAATAAAAAATTCCACTTACAACAGCATCTAAAAGAATAACATATCTAGGAATAAACTTTACCAGGGAGGTGAAAGGACTGTACACTAGAAAACATAAAACACTGCTAAGAAAAATCAGACATAAGCAAATGAAAAGACAACCTCTGTTCATGGATTAGAAAATTAATATTGCTTGGATGAAATATGACCTTACAGATCCAACACAATCCCCCACACAGATCCAAAATTTCAAAAGCTTTTTTGTTGTTGTTGTTAAAAGAAATGAAAAGCCAATCTCCAGATTCTTATGGACTTGCAAGGTGCTCCAAATAGCCAAAACAACCTTGAAAAATTAGAATAAAGCTAGAAGACTCACACTTTCCAGTTTCAAAACTTATTACAAAGCTACAGTGATCAAAACAATGTGGTACTGGCATATGGATCAATGCAAATCAATTGAGAGGCCAGAAATGAACCCAAATCTACGACAGGTCAATTTTTGTTTGTTTGTTTTTGAGACAGAGTCTTGCTCTGTCACCCAGGCTGGGGTACAATGGAGCGATCTCGGCTCACTGCAACCTCCACCTCCTGGCTTCAAGTGATTCTCCTGCCTCAGCCACCCAAGTAGCTGGGATTACAGGCATGAACAACCACTCCTAGCTAATTTTGGTACTTTTAGTAGAGACAGGGTTCTGCCACGTTGGACAGGCTGGTCTCAAACTCCTGGCCTCAAGTGATCTGCCTTCCTTGGCCTTGAAAAGTGCTGGGATTACAGGCATGTGCCACTTTTCTTGGCTAAAATTAAAAACTTTGTACTTTGGCCATACACGCTGGCTCATGTCTGTAATCCCAGTGCTTTGGCAGGCATAGGTGGGCGTACTGCCTTGGCTCAGGAGTTGGAGACCAGCCTGGGCAACATAGTGAAACCCCAATCTCTACAAAAAAATACAAAAATTAGCCTGGTGTGGTGGCGCGTGCCTGTAGTCCCAGATACTTGAGGGGCTGAGGTGGGAGGGTCACTTGGGCCCGGGAGATGGGGGCTGCAGTGAGATTGCACCACTGCACTCCAGCCCCAGAGACAAAACAAACAAACAAACAAAACAAAAACAACAAAAACCTTTGTTTTTCAAATGATACCATCAAGAAAGTGAAAAAAGGGGCTGGGCGCAGTGGCTCACGCCTGTAATCCCAGCACTTTGGGAGGTGGGTGGATCACGAGGTCAGGAGATCGAGACCATCCTGGCTAACACGGTGAAACCCCGTCTCTACTAAAAATACAAAAAATTAGCCGGGTGTGGTGGCAGGTGCCTGTAGTCCCAGCTACTTGGAGGCTGAGGCAGGAGAGTGGCATGAACCCAGGAGGCGGAGCTTTCAGCGAGCAGGGATCCCGCCACTGCACTCCAGCCTGGGCGACAGAGCCAGACTCCCTCTCAAAAAAAAAAAAAAAAAAAAAAGAAAGTGAAAAAAGGCTCAAAGTCATTAGTCATTAAGGAAATGCAAACCAAAACTACAATGAGACATTTCATTGCAGCTACAATAGCTAAAAGAAATCTAAAAAGGAAAGTAAGTAGTGTTGGCAAGGCTGTGGATAACTTTGAATGCTCATATTTGCTGGTGGGATGTGAAATGTAGGCCCTGGTCCTCTTTGTGCCCGCCTTCCGCACTGCTCACCCATACCACGCCCGAGCCTCCGCTGCTCACCCTGCCCTGAATGCCGACACCAACACTATCTTCCCAGTGTGCTCCAGTGGCTCCTCCACATCCGATTTGCCCCAACTCCTGCCCGCTCCGCAGCAGGCCCCATCCCTGGCCTCCCTTTCATCCTGCCAGGCCGGGTCCACAGGGTGAACCTACTGCCCACCTTCCTCTGTGCCTGCACCTCGGCAGGGTGGGGAGGAAGCCTGCTGTCCTCTGAGCTCTGTGGTTCACTCTGAATCCCTCTTCTGAAGCCTCAGATGAGCCCGGCAGTCCAACAGGCTCCTTCCCACTTCTGCAGAAAGCCCCTGGGCCTCAGCTCCCCTGGCAACCTCAGCCAAGCACCGAAAATCTGTTACTGGGGGAGACCAATCCTCTGCCTTTCTCTCCCTGGTGTCCAGCCTCTCCTCCATCCTCTCCAGAGGAGCCTCCATCCGCCCCTGCAGTGGCCAGGCCTGTCTGCCCTGGGCCACAGCCTGGGCTCTGGGAAGCCCCAGCCTCCTGTCCCTGCCTTGGCTCTTCCCCACTGTCCCGCCCGCCTGCCTCAGCCCTTCCCCACTGTCCCGCCCGCCTGCCTCGGCCTTTCCCACTGTCCCGCCCGCCTGCCTCGGCCCTTCCCCACTGTCCCGCCCGCCTGCCTCGGCCCTTCCCCACTGTCCCGCCCGCCTGCCTCGGCCCTTCCCCACTGTCCCGCCCGCCTGCCTCGGCCTTTCCCCACTGTCCCGCCCGCCTGCCTCGGCCCTTCCCCACTGTCCCGCCCGCCTGCCTCGGCTCTTCCCCACTGTCCCGCCCGCCTGCCTCGGCTCTTCCCCACTGTCCTCTCTGGACTCGCTTCCCACGGTGCACTCACCTCGAGGCCCTTGCGCTCTACCCTGACCACTCCCTGTTTCTGAGGGCAGGGGTCACCTGGGCTCCCACCAACACAGGCTGTGCTCCTTCAGAGCCACTGTGACTCCAGAGGGCAACCTCCAAGCCTGCTCAGAACCCTCAGCTGTGTCCACACTGATCTGCACCCCCCACCTGGGCCCCCCCAGGTCCACACACCCCACACCCTTACCCAAATCCCCACATTTGCATCTCCCAACAGCAGAGAGAGCTGGGCGAGCCCCTCAGACACTGCCCTCAGGAACCACCACCTGCCAGGGGCTGGGCCTGCGAGGGGCAGGGTTGGAGGACCCAGAAACCTCTGAGGCTGAGCACCAGGCTCTGCTGCCCAGAGAGACAAGAAAGTGCTCACTGGGGACAGCAGCGGTGGCTGCTACAGCCAAGGACGAGGCTCTGGCCATTCGCAGGGACACTGAGTCCCCTGGGTCCCCGCCCACCGCCCTCACCTGGCCCCGCCCACCACCCCTACCTGCCTCTCACCTGGCTCCACCCACTCCATTCACCTGGCCCTGTCCTCACCTGCCGCTGTCCTCCTTCACTGTCCCAAACGCCGCGGGCCGCCCGGCCCTCGCTGGCAACTCCTGCGCCTTCTCAGTGTCGGGCTCGGGCTCCAGGGAGGAGCTGGTGCTGCCCTCACGGCTGACGCTGCTGCCGCGCCCGGGGCTGCTCTCTGCCGAGGCACGCGGGGATTCCGTGTTCTGCTTCAGCGTCTGCAGCTTGGCCAGCGGGATGATGTCGCAGCCCTGCGGCCGGTGCCACACCGTGCGCTGCGTGCTGGCATTGTAGTAGTAGAAGCGGGACGTGTTGGGGTCGAACAGCTCCCACCACTGGTTCTCGCTGGTGCGCTTGATGCGGACGCCGGCCGGCGGGTCCCACACGCACTCACCGGTGACCAGGTTGGCGTACATGCGCTCCCGGGTGCGCGGTTCGATGATCTCCACCCACTCCAACCTGGGGAGAGACAGCGTTAGGGCGGCTGGAGCCACGGCGGCCTAGGCCCGCGCCTCCCACCCCTGCAGACCCCGGCTCCAGCCCCAGCTGCAAGACCCAGAAATCCTGTCGCAGAGAAAAGCAAACCCAAGCCCAGTCCGCCCCTGACTGCTGCGCTCCTGAGCACCCGCACCCGGGGAAGTCCCCGGAGCCGCCAGCGCCTCAGGGTGGTGCAGCCCTCTGGGGGGTCCTGGGCCCCACGTGGGGTAGGGACATACTGGCTGTGGTTGCAGGTTCCTGTCCTCACAGGCACCCAGGCCACAACCCCACTGCCCACTGCTCCATCCTGCAGGATCGTGGCACGGGCCTGCGAGTCACCACTGCACACCTGCTCAGTAGCCCCTCCGCTGCAACTGGACCACCACCTCCACACTGGGTCAGGGTCTGGAGGGGCCTCAGGCCCAGCTAAGTGCTGCTGGGCTCCCAAGCTGTTTTCTCCCAAGGACCCCCCAGATCAGCAAGGCCAAGTGCCCAGCTGGCCCTCAGACGCCTGCTGGGGGCACAGTCTCCACCCGGCCCTCAGACCCCCGCTGGGCGGCGCAGCCTCCACCCAGCCCTCAGAACCCTGCTGGGGGGCACAGCCTCCACCCGGCCCTCAGAACCCCGCTGGGGGGCACAGCCTCCAGCTCAGTAGTGTTTCTGAGGCCTCTTCCATGTTTCTACACGGAAATAAAAACCCTTAGAGGCACAGAGCGCCTCTCAGCAAAGATGCTGCCAGGAGGCGTTGCCATGGACCCATGCATCCGTCTCTTAACCCTGCGACAGGCCTGGTCCTCACCATCACCGGGCTGGTGAGGGGTCTTGTTAGCCCTGCGACAGGCCTGGTCCTCGCCATCACCAGGCTGGTGAGGGGTCTTGTTTCCAGGGAAAAGGCACTGATTCCAGGGGCTCAGCAGAAGGGGAGGCAAGTGGTGAGGGCAGAAGGGCCAGCGGACACCAGGCCCAGACACCGGCTACTGGGGGCCGCCTGCGGCTCCTCCAGGTCAAGGACAGAAAGAGCCCCCCTGGCGGCCGGTGCAGACTGGCTGCGGGGGCGACCTTCATCCCACGTCCCACCCTTTGAAACCAGGCCAGAGGCACGGCAGCTCTGAAAACAGGCTGTGACGCGCACCACACCTGATCATGGGACACCAAGGATCCAGGCGGAATCTGTCCCTGCCACCCCCCAGAGGCCAGCTGGGGAAGCCGGGCCCTCACACAGTGGCGGCGGCCTCAGCAGCAGCCCTGGGGGTTCTGGGTCTGTTTCCTGCTGATGCAGATGAACAGCTGAGAAACAGGCCCCGGCACCCAAGCCCTCCTTCAGGCCCTGGCCGCTGGGCACTGTTTGTTCCTCTGTGTTTGGGTGCCGCAGGCAGAAGGCACCGAGGGACAGTCCATGCGGGGCCATGAGGTGGGCGTGCTCAGGGCCTTACGTGGGGAAGGGGCTGGCTCAGAGGTCTGGCCGCAGGAGGAGGACGAGGCGGGTGGGACTGGGCCTGAGTGCAGACACCACAGTGGTGCACTCAGAAGTCCAATGAAGGAGGGCCAGTGAGAGAAGGGGCACCCTGGGGATGGGCTGGTGGTGGAGGGCTGCAGGGGAAGGCAGATGAGAATTCCTGAGGCCCGCCTGTAGACATTTCACTGTCATCCCTGTGGGAAGGCGAGGTGGTGGGGGTCCTGTTTTTTTGCTGAGCTTGAGTACATCTGCCAACAACTCCCCCCAAACAAGTGCCTCGGCTTGCTCGGCTCAGACCCTCCATGGGCCCCAGACTCTGAATTTCCACCTGCATGTCTCACCACACCCTCGGCGTACACACCCACTCCACCGTCCACCGTCCAGCAAACCACACGCTACAGGGGCCACCCCCGCTCTGGTCCGTGCTCACACACCCACTCACCGTCCACCGTCCAGCAAACCACACGCTACAGGGGCCACCCCCGCTCTGGTCCGTGCTCACACACCCACTCCACCGTCCACCGTCCAGCAAACCACACACTACAGGGGCCACCCCCGCTCTGGTCCATGCTCTCCCTTCTCAGCCCGGGGTCTCGCCAGGTACCAATAGCTGCCCAGCCCCTCCCTCCCAGCCCACAGTGGGTCCCCCAGTCGCTCCTGACGAACAAATCTAGGCAGCACCTTTCAGTCCCGAGGGAGCTGTGCCACTTTTGATACCACTGATCATGTTCTCTTCCTTTTATTTTTAAAGTTTCAACTTTTTGTTTTATAATTTCATGTTTTCAAAAAAGTTAACAAACAGCCTTCACCCAGATTCACTGCGTGTCACCACTCTGAAACCGCAACAGGAAGTGGAGCACGCATTGTGGGGTGAGCAGCTCAGGAGACAACTGCTTGGCACGTGGAGGCACAGACGGGGTCTGCCCACGGCCCGGGCGGGACCGGATGCCCACTAGGGTTCCCCACCGTAGCATCCTGTGCCGTCTCTCCAGCTACGAGGATCTCGTGGGGATCCCGTGAGGCCCCTGACATCCTGTTTCTCCTCTACTTTAACCCACGACTTTCAGCACCATGGATGCTTCTTGCCTGCATGCTACACTGAGCTGGCCAGCACACTGTCCACCTTGCTGGCTGGAATTCTATTCTAAGAGTCGCACGATAAAGAATTTGTCATGTTGGCAGTGCTGTTGTGGGGCGGCAGGTTACGGAGGTTTCTATTTTTCTGTATTTTCCAAGTGTACCACAATATTCACAAGATTACTACCATCATTGGAAAAAAAAAACACATATTATCTTCCTATAAAATGGTGCATATTCCACGTATGACATGCAATGAATCTTTCCAAGTGTCCAGTTTTAAAGTTTTAAGGATTTAGTGGGCAATGTTTCCATGAAGTATCTGCACTCTTATACTGGCCTGTGCAGCACATCACTCAAGGGGATAAACGGTATCTCCCCGCAGGGGTGTTTTAATTCAAATGCAAACTTAATGACAAGGAAGGACTGTCACAGTTTATAATGAGATAAAGTTATATAGCTTTATTTTTAAAAGTGACATATGTGTTTACATGTATATAGTTGTGTAGAAAATTACTGGAAGTCTAAAGCCACATATTAAAAGAAATAAACTGGCCAGGTGCGGTGGCTCATGCCTGTAATCCCAGCAATTTGGGAAGCCAAGGTGGGCGGATCACTTGAGCTCAGGAGTTCGAGACCAGCCTGGGCAACATGGTGAAACCTCATCTCTACAAAAAATACAAAAATTAGCCAGGCATGGTGGGTGTACCTCTGGTCCCAGCTACTCGGGGAGCTGAGGTGGGAGGATCGCTTGAGCCTGGGAAGCAGAGGTTGCAGTGAGCCAAGATCGCACCACTACACTCCAGAGAAAAGATCCTGTCTACACAGACACACATAGAGAAAAGATCCTGTCTACACAGACACCCAGACACACACACACACACACACACAGAGGAGGGGGTTACCTAAGAGTTGTGGAATTTGGTGCAATTTTAGCTTACTCCGATTTTTGCTTTCAAAATGTATAATGGAAAATTTCAAACACGCACAAAAATACAGAGATTAGTATAATGAATCCCATGTATGTGGTTTTAATTTTTCTAATTGCTAATGTGGACAAGCATTTCCTCATGTTCCTAAGCCACTGACATTCCTCACTCAGCAAACATACACGGCTTTGCCATTACAATGTTGTGTTTTGTTTTAGAAATGCACATCCTAGGTGACACCTCCCGCTCTGTCATCTGTGCTCTAAAGATCTCTCCGGCCGTGTGGCTTGTCTTTTCACTTTTTATGGTACCTTTTGCCGAAACAAAGTTTTTAATTATTATTATTATTATTATTTTTTTGAGACGGAGTCTCGCTCTGTCGCCTAGGTTGGAGTGCAGTGGCGCGATCTCGGCTCACTGCGAGCTCCGCCTCCCGGGTTCACCCCATTCTCCTGCCTCAGCCTCCCGAGCAGCTGGGACTACAGGCACCCGCCACCATGCCCGGCTATTTTTTTTTTTTTTATTTTTAGTAGAGACGGGGTTTCACCATGTTGGCCAAGCTGGTCTCGAGCTCCTGACCTCAGGTGTTCCACCTGCCTTGGCTTCTCAAAGTGCTGGGATTACAGGCGTGAGCCACCGCGCCTGGCCTAGAAGTTTTTAATTTTAATATGGCTGAATTCATAAATCTTTCCTTCGTGATTTCTCCTGTTTCGTTTTCTTGTTTTTTTTTCTTTTTTTTTTGAGATGGAGTCTCGCTCTGTCGCCAGGCTAGAGTGCAGTGGTGCAATCTCGGCTCACCGCAACCTCCACCTCCCAGGTTCAAGCGATTCTCATGCCTCAGCCTCCCAAGTAGCTGGGATTATAGGTGCCCGCCACCATGCCCAGCTAATTTTGTATTTTCAGTAGAAATGGGGTTTCACCATGTTGGCCAAGCTGGTCTTGAGCTCTTGACCTCAGGTGATCCACCTGCCTCGGCCTCCCAAAGTGCTGGGATTACAGGCATGAGCCACCGTGCCTGGCCCTTTTGACCTTTTTAAAGAAAACTTCCCTACTTCTAGGTCACAGATATTCTCCTTTTTTTTTTTTGAGACGGAGTCTTGTTCTGTCTCCCAGGCTGGAGTGCAGTGGCGCGATCTCGGCTCACTGTAACCTTCGCTTCCCAGGTTCAAGCGATTCTCAAGCTGGCTTCCTGAGTAGCTGGGACTACAGGCATGCACCACCATGCCCAGCTAATTTTTGTATTTTTAGTAGAGACGGGGTTTCACCATGTTGGTCAGGCTGGTCTCGAACTCCCGATCTCGTGATCCACCAGCCTCAGCCTCCCAAAGTGCTGAGATTACAGGCAGGAGCCACCGCGTCTGGCAGATATTCTCTTATAAGTTACTTTTCACACTGAAGTCATTAATCTGCCTGCACTGATTTTTGTTTACTGTGTGAAATTTCATTTTCCCATATGGATAGACAGGGATCTTAGGACAGCTTGTTAAATAGCTTTGTTTCCTTAGTGATGGACAATGGCAGCTCTATCTTAAATTGAGTTTCTGGCCAGGTGCAGTGGCTCAGGCCTGTAATCCCAGGACTTTGGGAGGCTGAGGCAGGTGGATCACCTGAGGTCAGGAGTTTGAGATCAGCCTGGTCAACATGGTGAAACCCCGTCTCTACTAAAAATACAAGAATTAGCCAGGTGTGGTGGCACACACCTGTAATCTCAGCTACTCGGCAGGCCAAGGCAGGAGAATCCCTTGAACCCAGGAGGCAGAGGTTGCAGGGAGCTGAGATCACGCCACTGCACTCAGGCCTGGGTGACAGAGCGAGACTCTGTCTCTAAATAAATAAATAGAATAAATCGAGTTTCTGTAAGTGTGTCTGAGCTCCCAGCTGGCTTTGCTGATCCATCCATCTCTGTCTCTGCCTGAGCAGTGTCTTAGTTACGTGGCTTTGTAAAGTTGGTCCAAAGCCACACACTCCTCTCCCTCAGGCATATGTCAAAGCCATTCTTGACCCTTGGTTCTTCTCTGTGAAATTGAGAATCACCTCTTTCTTGGCTCCACATGGAGCCTGTGGATGGATTTCAGGAGAACCAGGCATCTCGGTGGAACTTTGGTCTCCACCCAGAGCCAAGGTGTCTCCCTCCACTCATCCAGGTGTCTGAAGGGCTTGGACACCTTCCCCTGACTGGCCCTGTGTCCCTCTCTGCTTTCACAGGACCACTAAGGGAAACCCTACAGCAGGGAGAACTGGGACCACCCAGAAACCTCTGCCGGTCCCAGCTCCAGATGCAATGGCAGACCACTCTTCTTCCCGAGGGCCTCACCTGTCTCCCTTCCTTCTCTCCATGGACATCCCAAATCACCACAGAGAACCTGGAGGGGCCAGCCAGGGGTTCCCAGCACCGGCTCACAGAGAACCTGGAGGGGCCAGCCAGGGGTTCCCAGCACCGGCTCACAGAGAACCTGGAGGGGCCAGCCAGGGGTTCCCAGCACCGGCTCACAGAGAACCTGGAGGGGCCAGCCAGGGGTTCCCAGCACCGGCTCACCGAGAACCTGGAGGGGCCAGCCAGGAGTTCCCAGCACCGGCTCATATAGAACCTGGAGGGGCCAGCCAGGGGTTCCCAGCACCGGCTCACCGAGAACCTGGAGGGGCCAGCCAGGGGTTCCCAGCACCGGCTCCGGCTCACCGACAACCTGGAGGGGCCAGCCAGGGGTTCCCAGCACTGGCTCACAGAGAACCTGGAGGAGCCAGCCAGGGGTTCCCAGCACCGGCTCACCGAGAACCTGGAGGGGCCAGCCAGGGGTTCCTAGCACCGGCTTCCCCTCGTGCACTCTCTGGCCCTTAGCTCCAGGGCAACTCTCCCTGGAGATGACCCTTGACCTTAGCCTGTGATATAAAGTGTCAATGTCTCCCATTGTTAGAAACATAGGGACACCAACATGGTACACTTCAAACCCCCACAGTTCAGCACTCTAGGGAGAGAGGATTGAGGCTTGGCGGGGCCAGGACCTCCCGCCCATGGTGCCACGCGCTGCAGCCTGGGCCTCCCGAGGATGTTGCTGGTTGTGGCAGCCCGCTGCACACACCATGCCCTTAAATCTCAACCCTCATGGGCCCCTGCAGGGCCCATAGTTTAAATGAGAAAGAGAATCCAAGGATCACACAAATAAAAATGGCAACTGTTGAAAGGAGGTGGACGGGTGCCCTGCCTTCCCCCTGGAGCCCGGCTCTCCCCGAGGGACAGATGGGGCATCCCTGCACCCCCATGGCTCAGCCAGGCTCTCCACTTTTGTTACCTGACCCCCATGACTCAGGGCAGTTGTTTTTTTTTTTTTTTTTGAGACAAAATCTTGCTTTGTCACCCAGGCTGGAGTGCAGTGGTGCGATCCCAGCTCACTGCAACCTCCACCTCCCAGGTTTAAGCAATTCTCCTGCCTCAGCCCCCCAAGTAGCTGGGATTACAGGTGTGTGCCACCACAGCTGGCTATTTTTTTTTGTATTTTTGGTAGGGATGGGGTTTCACCATGTTGCCCAGGCTGGTCTCGAACTCCTGACCTCAAGTGATCCGCCCGCCTTGGCTTCCCAAAGTGTTGGGATTACAGGAGTGAGCCACTGTGCCCGGCCTCAGGGCTGACTCTCAGCCAGCAGTGGCCACAACAGGACTTCCTTCCATGACGTTTCTCACACTGCTGGAAGTGCAATCAGCTCAGCCCTCTGCCCAGAATCACTCCCGGCTCTGGGCTCCACCCTGGTGATGGGCTCCACTCTCCTCTGCCCCACAGGGTGTGCCCAGGATACCCCCAGTGTCTCTTCCAGTCTTATCCCTCCCATGGCCGCAGTGTGCAGGACAGTTCTCTCCCCAGGAGGCCAGACCCCATGTGGCAGTCCCAGGCTCCCCTGAGCCCTTAGTGATAGCCTCAGGAGCAGCCTTGGAGTGTGACTCCTTCACAGACACTGGGCTTCAACCTGGGGCAGTGGCCAGAAAACTCTGGCTGATGCAGGTACCATGCTTATTTCCACGTGCCAGGTCCCATACTGACACAGGGCTCAGAGCCTGCCCAGGGAAGGGGGCCTGGATGACAGCCCAGAAGCAGAAGTGTCCCCAGGACAGTTCCCACTGGCACTGGCTGGCCTGGGCTGCTGTCGGTCTGCTCTGCGGGACAGCAGCCATCAGCAACCCCACATGGCTGCACGCCCATCTCATACACCAGGATGGGCAATGATATGGTTTGGCTGTGTCCCCACCCAAATCTCCTCCTGAATTGTAGTTCCCATAACCCCCATGTGTCGTGGGAGGGAACAAGTGGAGGTAATTGAATCATGGGGGCGGCCTCCCCCATCCTGTTCTCGTGATAGTGAGTTCTCATGAGATCTGATGGTTTTACAAGGGGCTTCCCCTTCCCTGGGCTCTCATTCTCTCTCCTGCCACCATGTGAAGAAGCACTTGTTTCATCCCCTTCCACCACGACTGTTCCCTGGGCGCCCCCAGCCATGTGGAACTAAGTCAACTAAACCTCTTTTCTTTGTAAGTTGTCCAGTGTCAGGTGTGCCTTTAGTTGCAGCATGAGGACGGGCTAATACAGGCATCAAATAAGGGACAGCCAGGTAAGCACAAGGAAGAACCAATTGAAAACCAACAGAGAAGGAAAGAAGCTACAGCAGCTCCTCAGGGGATCCGGGTTCGGAGCCAGCACGCGTGGAATGCACACTGCTGTGACTGGCATTCACGACAAGATGAGTTTCTACAGAGGAAGGAAAACGTAGAGGGTGTACAAAGAATTGAGTGGAAAATCTAAAATGTCAAAATAAATCCCTGAAATTAACGTGTTATACAGGTTTAAGAAGAAACTAATGCCAAAGGATGGAGGGACAGAGCACAGGATGGTCAGAGGACAAAGCCGGCAGCATGGGATGGGGCCTGTGGAGGGAAGACACGGGAGTGGGCAGGGGAAGGCCTGCTGCGTCCACGCGAGGAAGAGTGAGGGGCAGAGAGACATTTTGCTTTTTTTTTGAGACGAGGTCTCGCTCTGTCGTCCAGGCTGGAGTGCTATGGTGCGATCTCGGCTCACTGCAACTTCTGTCTCCCAGGTTCAAGCGATTTTCCTGCCTTAGCCTCCCAAGTAGCACGTGCCACCACGCCTGGCTAATTTTTGTTTTTAGTAGAGATGGGGTTTCACCACGTTGGCCAGGCTGGTCTAGAACTCCTGATCTGCCCGCTTTGGCCTCCCAAAGTGTTGGGATTACAGGTGTGAGCCACCGTGCCTGGCCAGAAGAAAACATTTTTAGACAGATCAGCCTCCAGTCTCTGCAGGTGGAAGAGAGTGCCCATCACCATCAGGGAAATGCAGAGCTCGAGACACCGAGGAAAACCAGCAAGGGTGGTGGTCCCAGCCCCATGGGAACAGCTGGGGTAGACGGACCCAGGGACGCTGCTGGCAGGGACATGGGTTGGCCATGTGTGCCAGGTGCCGGTTGACAGCACTGTGGGGACTCGCTGCCTGGGGCCTGCAGCTTAAGACCTGGTAAGATTGAGGGCGTACAGACCCAGCAAGACAGAGCAGGGCCGCCCCGAGGGGTCCTGAGCACACATGCCGCATGAGGGAACCAGGCAGGGGCCTGCAGGCTGTGCGCTGCATCTAGGCTCATGGAGGCACAAAACCAACGGTGATGCCAGAGGCTGCCTGCCCAGTGGGGCGCGTCTTGAGCCTGCACCTCCTCGAACACTTCTCTGCACACACGTGTCTCAGCTAACATATTTTCAGAGGAAGAGAAATGTGCCTCACCCTATGGGGAGGTGGCCCTAAGCCTCGCTCAGCAGCCGGGAAGAGCAGCCGTATGCTGCAGGGACAGAACTGTGGGGACCACGGGGAGTGGCAGACTGGGTGCAGGAGGCGGGGCTCTCGCCAAGCCATCTGGAGAAACTCGGCCCAGGGCCTGAAGGGGAAGGTAAGACCCAGTAGGGCTGGGGACCCGGCTGGCCGCCTGATGCCCACGGCCTGTCTCCCTCAAACCCAGCGAGGGTCAGACTCACAGCCGGAGGCAGCACGGCGGCGCGGGGGGAACACAGCAAAGCCTCAGCAACCTCAGCCGGGCGACCACGGCCAGCGTGGGTAGGACTCTCGTGCGTGCTCACCGCGCCGTGAGATGAGAGCAGCACGCCGCCTCTGTGGTCCTCCTCCCAGTGAATCATGGTGAAGATCAGGCATGTCCAGGCGAGGGGCGTGTTACGCAACGCCGGGCCCCCCCTCCTCCAGGCCGTGCAGGTCACCAAATGCCAGGAGAAGGTAAGTCCAGAGGAGCCTGGGGACGTCAGGATCGATGTCACGTGGGACCCGGGGACAGAAAAAGGAAATCAGGTGCAAACCCGAGCGTCTGCATAAGGTGTGGATTCAGTTAGTAACAGCTCCCGGCAGGGGCTCATCAACTGCAGAAAGGCACCGGCGGCACGACGGCGAGGGTGTCGGTGGCTGGAGGACCCTGGTGCAGTGGACACAGAGGCTCTGTGCTGCCTGTGCCATTTCCACGTAAATCTAAGATTGTTCTAAAATAAAAAGTTTGCTTAAAAAAAGTAAGTAGTCTCCATATTTTAAAATGTTAATTTTATACTCTATAAATTATATAAGTAGCACAGTCGGCCTCATTTCGGAGCCAGCAGCTGCTCCTCCATGCACGCCTGTCCCGGCAGGGCCTACCCTGGGGCAGGGAGTCATGGCCCAGAGGGGCTCAGTGGACAGGAGCGCCCAGAGCAGGGCAGCGGGAAGCCCGTCCTGGGAGGACGAACTCCTCTGACACTAACAGGGTGGAACAAAGCCCCCAATTCTTCTTCCTGAGGACACTGACTTGGTGACCATGAGGCAGCTTCACCAAAACACAGGAGACCTCTCCAGCTCCCCGACGAGGCCCTCTGCCCTAGGGACTCCTGTGACCCCATAATCCAGGGACAACCAGGTTCCGGGAGGGGCTGGTGCGCAGGGCAGAGGGTTGCCCCCACATGTGCTGGCAAACGCTGCCATCCTACTCAGGGACCTGAAGCTAGGTCCGTCTCTGTGGCCTGTGGCAGAGACACCCACGACGAGCTCGGAGGCCTTCCAAGGCTCTGCCTCTGGTGTGAATCAGCAGCCCTGGGCACAGCCCAGGCGCCTGTGAGATGGGGGCTCAGGCCAGGCCCCAGCTCCTCCAGAAGCCTCAGGACAAGGGCTGCGGGCTGAGGGGCACAGAGGGGCACAGAGGGGCGTGAGGAACCTACAGAGGCTGAGATGCATGGGAGCCCCGCCCACAAGAGGGAACAAGATGTCACTGCTGCCTTGGGGCCCACGACGCCCTGACCCTGGTGCCAACTGCTAGCCCTCCATGCTCCCAGCTGATGTGAGGCGAACAAGGGTCTCTCGCCTGTCATCCTGCAGAACACAGGGCCAGCTTGGTGGGCCCACCAGGGACACCACGTGGCACGTGGGACAGAGGCCAGAGAAGCCTTCCTGACAGGGCCTGACAGAAGATGCCATCGACACTGCGGTTGGGGCAGGGCCATCTCTGGAAGATGCCATCGACACTGCGTTCGGGGCAGGGCCATCCAGAAGATGCCATCGATACTGTGCTCGGGGCAGGGCCATCTCTGGTGACCTTGTATAGCAGCACAGACAGGTCACTTGTGTTTTCTGACCACTGGTGATGAAGGTTTGGATGCTTGTCCCCAAACCTCACGTTGAGATGTGATCCCCAGTGTTGGAGGTGGGGCCTGGTGGGAGGTGCCTGGGTCGGGGCAGACCCCTCATGGCTCGGTGCCGTCTTCTCGAGCGTGAGTGAGTTCTTGTGAGAGCGGGTTGTTTAAAATGTGTGGCGCCTCCCCCGCCCCGTGCTCCTCCTTTGCCATGATCAGAAGCTTCCTGAGGCCTCCCCAGACGCTGAGCAGATGCGGGCGCCATGCTTCCCCCACAGCCTGCAGAACCACCAGCCAATTAAATGTCTTTTCTTTATAAAATACCCATCATCAGGTGTTTATAGCAATGCGAGAACGGCCTAACACAAGTGACTGCAAGGCCAGTCTGCAGAAGGCTGCGGGGGCAGCGGTCACCATGTGACATCTCAGTGTGTGCCGAGGGGGTCTTTGTCAGCTCCAGAGACACCCCTACCTCCGCACAACCCAACCTGCTGCCCTAGCCCTGCCTGGGAACAGAGCCAGCACGGAGACCCCAGCCAGGCCCGAGGCTTGTCTCCTCTCGGTCCCTGGCTGTGAGCCTTGTTGACTGCCCTGGGGCCCAGCCAGAGGGTGAGGTCGCCCTGACCCCCAGCCCTCACCCCTGCCCTGTCCAGGCCATTCTCCATGCTGAAGATGGAAGAAACTCCCCAAACTGGGACCTGGTCATTATACCCTTGACACCTTCCACAGCTGGCACTGACCCTGGAGTGAGGCAATTCCCAGCAAAGCCGCCATCCTCCTGGTCCACTCCTCAGCCTGGCCGGGCTCTGTCACCTTTGCTTCCGTGACCTCCTGGAGCCAGGCGGCTGCGCAGGCCTGGGGTGCAAGGCCAGAGGCTCACGGTCCCCCAGCAGGTGCCTTCCCTGTCCATACACCTCCTCTCCGCAGCCGGAGCTGGACCCCGATGGACAGCTGCTCCCGTGAGCACAGACCTGCAGGGAGGGTGGCGCGTGTGAGGAGCACTTGCTGCGACGTTGAAAAGGACAACGGCAGATGGAGCAGCCTCAGGGCACCCGAGGAAACCCCAAGAAGGCACCTGCAAGCAGACACCTGCAGGAAGCTCGTCTTGAGGCCTGGAGGGACCAGAGGTAGCAGGGCCACCATGAAGGGCCTGAGGCCTGGGCTGACCTGACCTAATTCAGGTGAATGGACCCTGAAGAAGGACTTGTTTGCATCCCCTTCCACCATGATTGTTCCCTGCGTGCCCCTAGCCATGTGGAACCTCCTGGCTGGTCCACAGGGAGCAGGATGAAGGCTCCGGGAAGCCAGTGGTGCTGGGGAACAGGGTGCGTGCCAGAAGAGAGGGGAGGGGTGGGGGAGCAGGGGCGAGGAAGGGCAAGGTTTTTGGCCTGAGCACCTGGAGGGCGGGGCTGTGTCAGGTCTGGGGTCAGAACTCAGGACGCACACCAAGGACAGGCCCACATGGACCCAGGTCAAACGCGGTGAGCAGTGAGGCGCCCTCGACATCAGCACAGCCTCCCCGCCCGGAAGGAACAGGCCCCGTGTGCCAGGGCATCTTCCCCTGGATGGCGGCGTCGCCTCGTGCCTGCGGGGAGTGCTGCCTGCTCTCCTGTTCTCACGTCACTTCTGTTAGATTTTAGCAGAACAAAGTTGAGTTACTCCCAAAATAGTTTTTCTGAGTACAGAGAAGCTCAGACAGCAGAGAATCGAACATTCTATGCCCTAAAAGAAGTAATACCAATTGTTATTTTTGTTTAAAATGCACTTTCAAACGAATGTAATGGGATAATTCTCTCTCAACAAAGAATAGCATTTTGTTCCCTTTTTAGTGCACTCCTGCGTGTGTGTGGGCAGAACACCAGCCTCCTAAGAACACTGTGGGCACCTCCTGGGGGACGGCATTGAGCCCAGACCCTAGGGAAACCTGAGAGCACCTCCTGGGGGACAGCATTGAGCCCAGACCCTAGGGAAACCTGAGAGCACCTCCTGGGGGACAGCATTGAGCCCAGACCCTCATGAAACCTGAGGACACCTCCTGGGGGACAGCATTGAGCCCAGACCCTCGGGAAACCTGAGAGCACCTCCTGGGTGATAGCATTGAGCCCAGACCCTAGGAAACCTGAGGGTACCTCCTGGGGGACAGCATTGAGCCCAGGCCCTCGGGAAACCTGAGGGCACCTCCTGGGGGACAGCATTGAGCCCAGACCCTCGGGAAACCTGAGGGCACCTCCTGGGGGACAGCATTGAGCCCAGGCCCTCGGGAAACCTGAGGGCACCTCCTGGGGGACAGCATTGAGCCCAGACCCTCGGGAAACCTGAGGGCACCTCCTGGGGGACAGCATTGAGCCCAGACCCTCGGGAAACCTGAGGGCACCTCCTGGGGGACAGCATTGAGCCCAGACCCTCGGGAAACCTGAGAGCACCTCCTGGGTGACAGCATTGAGCCCAGACCCTAGGAAACCTGAGGGTACCTCCTGGGGGACAGCATTGAGCCCAGGCCCTCGGGAAACCTGAGGGCACCTCCTGGGGGACAGCATTGAGCCGAGACCCTAGGAAAACCTGAGGGCACCTCCTGGGGGACAGCATTGAGCCCAGACCCTCGGGAAACCAGAGGGCACCTCCTGGGGACAGCATTAAGCCCAGACCCTAGGAAACCTGAGGGTACCTCCTGGGGGACAGCATTGAGCCCAGACCCTCGGGAAACCTGTGGGCACCTCCTGGGGGACAGCATTGAGCCTGGACCCTAGGAAACCTGAGGGCACCTCCTGGGGGACAGCATTGAGCCCAGACCCTTGGAAAACCTGAGGGGGCACCTCCTGGGGACAGCATTGAGCCCAGATCCTTGGGAAACCTGAGGGCAGACAACAGCTTGGAGGATGCTGGGCCCTGGGGAGCTGCTGCCCAGAGAAAGGCACGGGCTTCAGACTGCAGAGGGCGACCGGGCCTCAGGGGTCCCACAGACTGGCTGGAGCTGGATCGCAAGGATGGAGGGGTACAGCTGGTGGCCCCGCAGGCTGGCTCTACACAGGGTGAGGTGGGGAGGACATTGTGTCAGCTGGGGAACTCGCACCTCGGCCCTCCACCACAGAGGGTCAGCATCAACCCACAGATGCAATCTGAGGCGTGTTTGAGGAAGATTCATTTGGCAACAGTATTTAAAATGAAGTGGGAAGAGAAATAAGCCATTTGGTGACAAGGGTGGAAGGATGCAAGATGTCTACGATCCCCAGGGGACTCAGGGTACCTGGGGGGACGGGCCTCTTCCCAGAAGCTCCCAGAAGCTGCCGTCAAGGCAGAACAACCTTCCTGCAGCCCCTGTTTCTTGGAGATGTCTGTTTGCAGACAGCGATCAGCCCACATAAGCCTTTTCTGATGAACGTAATGAGTGCCACGTGCATGCCAGACAATTTGCCAGGTGCTAGGGACACAAGAGTGAACAAGAACGTGCCCTGCCCTGCAGACTTAGACAAGGGTGTCGAGATCACTCAATGGGGAAAGGAGAGTCTCTTCAACAAACGTGCAGGTGGACATCTACCTGCAAACAAATGCAGTTAGCCCCTACCTCATGCCACACACAAACATTAATCCAAAGTAGATGAAAGGTCTCAATGTAAGAGCTAAACTGATAAAACTCTTAGAATAGATGGGGCAGCTCTGCATGACCTCGGATTTGGCAATGGATTCTGAGCTATGACACCAAAAGCACATGCAATAAGACAAACAATGGAAAAACAGACTTCATCAAAATTAAAACTTTTGTGGCCACCACCGAGAGAATGAAAACACAGCCACAGGATGGGAGAAAACACCTGCAAATCATCCATTTGATGAGGTTCACAAAGGACTCTCCTAATTCAGTAACAACAGGGTAGGAGCCTGGGAAGTGGAGACTGCAGTGAGCCCTAATCTACTGCACTCCAGTCTGGGGATCCTGTCTCAAAAAGAAAAAAAAGACAGGCTAGGTGCAGTGGCTAACGCCTGGAATCTCAGCACTTTGAGAGGCCAAGGCGGGTGGATCACTTAAGTCAGGAGTTCAAGACCGGCCAACATGGTGAAACCCCGTCTCTACTAAAAATATAAAAATTAGCTGAGTGTGGTGGCACACGCCTGTAGTCCCAGCTACTTGGGAGGCTGAGGCAGAAGAATTGCTTGAACCCGGGAGGCAGTGGTTGCACTGAGCCGAGATCGCGCCACTGCACTCCAGCGTGGGGGACAAAGTGAGACTCTGTCTCAAAAAAAAAAAAAAAAAAAAAAAAGATAAATACCCCAGTTTAAAAATGGGCAAAATATCTGAAGAGACACATCTCCAAAGAAGATATGCAGATGGCCAATCTACATTAAAAGACGCTCATGATCATTAGCCATAGGAGAAATGCAAATCGAAAAATCAAAACCACAAGAGACACCATCTCAAACCCACTGGAGGTAAAAACCATAATAACAAGTGTTGTTAAGGATGTGGAGAAACTAGAACCTTTATACACCGCTGGTGGGAAGTGGGAACATTAAGTGGTGTGGCCACTGTGGAAGGGTTTGGTGGTTCCTCAAAAAGTCAAACATACCGGCCAGGCGCAGTGGCTCACGCCTGTAATCCCAGCACTTTGGGAGGCCGAGGTGGGCAGATCACCTGAGGTCAGGAGTTCAAGACCAGCCTTACCAACATGGTGAAACCCCGTCTCTACTAAAAATACAAAATTAGTCAGGTATGGTGGCGCATGCCTGTAGTCCCAGCTACTTGGGAGGCTGAGGCAGGAGAATCGCTTGAACCCAGGAGGCGGAGGTTGCGGTGAGCTGAGATTGCGCCATTGCACTCCGGCCTGGGCAACAAAAGCGAAACTCCACCTCAAAAAAAAAAAAAAAAAAAGTTAAACATACAAAAATTAGCTGGGTGTGGTGGCAAACACGTGTAGTCCCTGCTATTTGGGAGGCTGAGGCATGGGAATCACTTGGATCCGGGAAGCAGAGGTTGCAGTGAGCCAAGATCATGCCACTGCACTCCAATCTATGCGACAGTGAGGATTTGTCTGAAAAAGAAAGTTAAACAGGCTGGGTGTGGTGGCTGTAATCTCGGCACTTTGGGAAGCTGAGGTGGGAGGATCACTTCAGCCTGGGAGTTGGAAGTTGCAGTGAGCCGTGATTGTACCTTCGCACTCCAGCCTAAGTACCAACCTTTCTCAAAAATAATTAAAAAAAAAACAACACAGAGTTACCACCTGAGCCAGCAATTCCACAACTAGGTATATATACCCAAGAGAAACGAAAACATCTTCATACAGAAATCTGCACACAAATGTTCATGGCAGCATGATTCATAATAGCCAAACAGTGGCAACAGAGCAAATGTCCTTCAACTGATGCATGAATAAGCAAAATGTGGCCCATTCCTACATGGGAATATTGTTCAGCAGTAACAGGAATGCAGCCCTAACCCAAGCTATGGTGTGGATGAACCTGGGGCATGTTGATGTGAGTGAAGGACCACTTGCATGACTCCACGTATTTCAATCGTCTGGAGCAGGTGAATCTCACAGGACACAAAGCCGGCCCGCAGTGCCCGGGGCTGGGGAGGGGCTGCTGCTGGGAGTAGGGCTTCTCTGTGGGAGGCGGATGGTGGCAGCAGCTGCACAACTCTGACTGTTCTAAGAGCCACTGGATTGTGCACCTTAGAGGGTGAGCTTTGTGGCATGTGAATTATATTAAAAAAAGGGAGTCTGGCAGGTGAGGGGCAGCTGGGCTGGGCTCTCACTGGGAAGGCCCCATCGGGCTGCCCTCAGCCAAGAGGTCCCAAGAGGCAGGCAGGTATCTGGGAACATGTGGAGGGTGCAGAGGCTGAACGGGGCCACCAGGGTCCACGATGGCCACGGCAATGCTGAGCCTCCAGCTGCCACAGCTGGCCCCGAGCAGACCCTCTTGGTGGGTCCAGTGGAACCACTCCCCAAGGCATGCAGCCCCCAGCACAGCTCCTGGCTGTACAGCCTCTGCCAGGGGCGCCTGGTGTCCCTCCCGCCTCGCCGCCGTCTTCCCATCACCTCTCCCTGATCTGCTCTTTGTTCCCAGATGGCGTCCTCTTTGCCACGCTGCTCTCTTTCTATCCTTATCGCTCTGCCAGGCGGCAGGTGTGGCCAGCCCCACGCCAATCACCACAGACACCCGCAGAGGACGCCCAGACCAAGCAGCAGACACCAAATCCCCTCCTCACCCAACAGG